>NC_058522.1:442620861-444100028 GCF_904849725.1 Hordeum vulgare subsp. vulgare | reverse complement strand
AAATCGATCAAACGATCCCAATACCGTGCCAGCCCAAATCATGATCTTCACCAACTTGGATTTGGTTCTCTCGCGAAAATCGCGAGTTGCAGAGATGAGAACCATGAAAAGCAAGATCCCGAATAAGAAAACAGAAACCGAGGAAGAGGAAACCACAAGAGTGAAGACTAGTAGAGTCTCGTCTTTTGTCATTCTTTGCTCCTTTTTCACTCAATGATTCCTTCGAATTTGCCGACCAAAAATTCTATATGTCTATTCTATCTATGATATTTCTATATATATAGAATATGATATCTAATATGACATCCGATTTGTCAAAGGGATTGGATTGGTGACTTACCCATTCAGTGACTTTGGCACTGGACGTTCCAAAAACGGGTACTATCGGATCGGGTGAATTAGAGAATAGACAGAGGTCCGTTGGCATTTCAGCCTTTCTTCTCCTTTCAGGGCCTATCCGAAAGAGAATCCAGTACCTCTTGGTCCTGAATATCAGAATAGGACGAACGAACCGGCCTCCGCGGATATCTTTGCTTCGGAACAAAACCCTGCAATCAAATAGATTGTCCCAAGGGCGCCATATTCTAGGAGCCCAAGTTATGCTATTGAAAATTCGTTCCTCTAGCAGTTCCGGTTTGAGCATTCCGTTCCCTTTTTCAAACTCCACTTCTTTTCATATAGCAATCCCTGATCAAAGAGAGAACAATATCCATTTCAAAACATTTATAACAGATTCCTTAGTTCGGACCGACGAAGTAATGTCACTCGACTATTATCAACCTGACTGCAATCTTTTTCTGTCGGTAAGGATTGCACCAGAGCACCTTCTACTTCTAATAGGCCATGAACTATAGATAGAGAAGAATCATTCTGAGCGAGTACATAAGAAGCGATCCACTTTTTTTCATCGGTTCCAGGGGAAGACCAAAGATCTTGCGCGGCAGGTCCGCCAGAAAAACTCAAAAGAGAAAGAAGTCTCGTTAATCTCTTCATGCTCGTTCCAAGTTCGAAGTACCTTTTGGCCAAAGAAAAACCCGCTTCCTGACACGATTGCCTCTTTATCTTTATATAGATAGATTCTATGGGGTTATTACTTAGTAAGTCTATTTTGTACAAGAGCCCCTCCTATCTGATAGAAAAGGGTCCCATGATCCCGAGCCGATCTTACCTTGGCTCGCAAACCCCAAGTTTGTCTATGAAGAGCTAATCTAATTGTATTTTTTTCTAGAATGGATTTCTTATGTGGAATACTAATGGATAGGGCCTCGTTGCTAAGTGCTACAAGATCTAGTGCACTGGAACTCGTGGTTATGGACCCGAATCCTTTAGTATGGAACATTGTCTTTTCCAAGTAAAAACCCCTAGTATATGAAAGAATGAAAAGGTGCTTTCGTTCTTGTGGAATAAGAAGCCCTCGTACCTTAATGAAAGGAAAATCGTAATTTTTCGTTAGGTATTTGACCAAATAGGATCGTCCAGTTCCTATAGAACCTATCACTAAAATACCCGATAGGGCTAAGCGGAACGAAAAGGGTTTTCCATGAGATGGTAAATGAAAACGATTAGTCCCACACGAGGTTTGGGAATAAGTGATTGTCTGATAATGAGCAAGGAATATACGTCTTTCTGCTAAAGAGGATCTATTAAACTCATAATTCATTAGATCCTTGTTATCAATGCCAACTAGGTATCATAAGGAAATGGATCCCGGTTGTTCAATCCTTTGATAACCAAGGTCATTCTTTGCTAAAGAGAAATGATCACTATGAGTCAGACTCAATAGAATTGGATCCATTCCAAATAGCGAGAATTAGGATTCTTGATCCCTCTCAATCTCTCTTTCAATTCGAGGATCCAGAGAGGTGTTTTCATAGTCATCTCCGAATATTTGCCATCTCGGAATATTTTCGATTTCATTTTTCTATGATATGTCTTTCTATATGAAAATTGGTTATTTACGATGTACGATGATCCCTGTTAAGCATCCATGGCTGAATGGTTAAAGCGCCCAACTCATAATTGGTAAATTTGCGGGTTCAATTCCTGCTGGATGCACACGAACGGGAACATTCCATAAGTCTATTGGAACTGGCTCTCTATCCATGGAATCTCATCCATCATCCATACATAACGAATTGGTATGGTATATTCATACCATAACATAAGAACAATAAGAACTCGAATTCTTATCGATACTGGAACTCAGAGCATAGGAGGGAAAGTCGATTTATGGATGGAATCAAATACGCAGTATTTACAGAAAAAAGTCTTCGTTTATTGGGAAAGAATCAATATACTTTTAATGTCGAATCGGGATTCACTAAGACAGAAATAAAGCATTGGGTCGAACTCTTCTTTGGTGTTAAGGTGGTAGCTGTGAATAGCCATCGACTACCTGGAAAAGGTAGAAGAATAGGACCTATTCTGGGCCATACAATGCATTACAGACGTATGATCATTACCCTTCAACCGGGTTATTCTATTCCACTTCTAGATAGAGAAAAAAACTAAAGGAGAATACTTAATAATACGGCGAAACATTTATACAAAACACCTATCCCGAGCACACGCAAGGGAACCGTAGACAGGCAAGTGAAATCCAATCCACGAAATAATTTGATCCATGGACGGCACCGTTGTGGTAAAGGTCGTAATTCCAGAGGAATCATTACCGCAAGGCATAGAGGGGGAGGTCATAAGCGCCTATACCGTAAAATAGATTTTCGACGGAATCAAAAAGACATATCTGGTAGAATCGTAACCATAGAATACGACCCTAATCGAAATGCATACATTTGTCTCATACACTATGGGGATGGTGAGAAGAGATATATTTTACATCCCAGAGGGGCTATAATTGGAGATACTATTGTTTCTGGTACAAAAGTTCCTATATCAATGGGAAATGCCCTACCTTTGAGTGCGGTTTGAACTATTGATTTACGTAATTGGAAGTAACCAATTAGGTTTACGACGAAACCTAGAAATCGATCACTGATCCAATTTGACTACCTCTACGGGATAGACCTCAACAGAAAACTGTTGAGTAACGGCAGCAAGTGATTGAGTTCAGTAGTTCCTCATAGAAAATTATTGACTCTAGAGATATGGTAATATGGAGAAGACAAAATTGTTTGAAGCACGCACAGAACCGGAAGCGCCCCTTGTTTCAAAGAGAGGAGGACGGGTTATTCACATTTAATTTGATGGTCAGAGGCAAATTGAAAGCTAAGCAGTGGTAATTAAGACCCCCGGGGGAAAATAGGGATGTCTCCTACGTTACCCATAATATGTGGAAGTATCGACGTAATTTCATAGAGTCATTCGATCTGAATGCTACATGAAGAACATAAGCCAGATGACGGAACGCAGAGACCTAGGATGTAGAAGATCATAACATGAGCGATTCGGCAGATTTGGATTCCTTTCCTATATATCCACTCATGTGGTACTTCATCATATGATTCATATAAGATCCATCTGTCTAGAGATCGTCATATACATCTAGAAAGCCGTATGCTTTGGAAGAAGCTTGTACAGTTTGGGAAGGGGTTTTTTGAGAGAAAAGAAGAATCTACTTCAACCGATATGCCCTTAGGCACGGCCATGCATAACATAGAAATCACACGTGGAAGGGGTGGGCAATTAGCTAGAGCAGCAGGTGCTGTAGCGAAACTCATTGCAAAAGAGGGTAAATCGGCCACTTTAAGATTACCATCTGGGGAGGTCCGTTTAGTATCCCAAAATTGCTTAGCAACAGTCGGACAAGTGGGTAATGTTGGGGTGAACCAAAAAAGTTTGGGTAGAGCCGGATCTAAGTGTTGGCTAGGTAAACGCCCCGTAGTAAGAGGGGTAGTTATGAACCCTGTGGACCACCCCCATGGGGGCGGTGAAGGGAAAGCTCCCATTGGTAGAAAAAAACCCACAACCCCTTGGGGTTATCCTGCGCTTGGAAGAAGAACTAGGAAAAGGAAAAAATATAGCGATAGTTTTATTCTTCGTCGCCGTAAGTAAATACGTAACTAGGAATATGGAAAATTGCATTTTTGGAATTTGCAATAATGCGATGGGCGAACGACGGGAATTGAACCCGCGCATGGTGGATTCACAATCCACTGCCTTGATCCACTTGGCTACATCCGCCCCTTATCCAGCTAAAGGATTTTTTTCTTTTTTCCGTTGATCATTATTCTATTTATTCTGACCTCCGTACTTCGATCGAGATATTGGACATAGAATGCCACTCTTTAAAAAGGAAAAAAGGAGTAATCAGCTGTGACACGAAAAAAAACGAATCCTTTTGTAGCTCATCATTTATTGGCAAAGATAGAAAAGGTCAATATGAAGGAGGAGAAAGAAACAATAGTAACGTGGTCCCGGGCATCTAGCATTCTACCCACAATGGTTGGCCATACAATTGCGATTCATAATGGAAAGGAACATATACCTATTTACATAACAAATCCTATGGTAGGTCGCAAATTGGGAGAATTCGTGCCTACTCGGCATTTTACGAGTTATGAAAATGCAAGAAAGGATACTAAATCTCGTCGTTAACTGAATTCTGAATAGAAAGATTAAGAAGAAAAAAAAGATTCAAAATAAAGTAAAGGTAGGCGGGGAATAAACTTATTTATGACAAGTTTCAAACTAGTAAAGTATATCCCTAGGATAAAGAAGAAGAAAAGTGGGCTAAGGAAACTCGCAAGGAAAGTTCCAACCGATCGTCTACTTAAGTTCGAGAGAGTTTTCAAAGCACAAAAACGTATCCCTATGTCTGTTTTCAAAGCACAAAGAGTTCTTGACGAGATTCGGTGGCGTTACTACGAGGAAACTGTTATGATACTGAACCTCATGCCCTATCGAGCATCTTATCCCATCTTAAAGTTGGTTTATTCGGCAGCCGCAAATGCAACTCATTATAGGGATTTCGACAAAGCGAATTTATTCATTACTAAAGCCGAAGTCAGTAGGAGTACTATTATGAAGAAATTCAGACCTCGAGCTCGAGGACGTAGTTTCCCTATAAAAAAAAGCATGTGTCATATAACAATTGTACTAAATATAGTAAAGAAATCTAAATAACCTTTAGATCCATCTAAGATTTCGATTCCCAGTAAAAAAAAATATAGAATAGAAAAATATGGGACAAAAAATAAATCCACTCGGTTTCAGACTTGGTACAACCCAAAAACACCATTCCTTTTGGTTCGCACAACCAAAAAATTATTCTGAAGGTCTACAGGAAGATAAAAAAATAAGGGATTGTATCAAGAACTATATACAAAAGAATAGGAAAAAGGGCTCGAATAGAAAAATAGAATCAGACTCAAGTTCCGAAGTAATTACACATAATAGAAAAATGGACTCAGGTTCAAGTTCCGAAGTAATTACACATATAGAAATTCAAAAAGAAATCGATACGATCCACGTCATAATCCATATTGGATTCCCAAATTTATTAAAGAAAAAAGGAGCAATCGAAGAATTAGAGAAAGATCTACAAAAGGAAATTAACTCTGTAAACCAGAGATTTAATATTTCTATCGAAAAAGTTAAAGAACCTTATAGACAGCCTAACATTCTTGCAGAATATATAGCTTTCCAATTAAAAAATAGAGTTTCATTCCGAAAGGCAATGAAAAAAGCCATTGAATTAACTAAAAAAGCAGATATAAGGGGAGTAAAAGTAAAAATTGCGGGTCGTCTCGGAGGAAAAGAAATTGCACGTGCCGAATCCATTAAAAGGGGCAGACTTCCCCTCCAAACAATCCGCGCTAAAATTGATTATTGCTGCTATCCAATTCGAACTATCTATGGAGTATTAGGTGTAAAAATTTGGATATTCGTAGACGAAGAATAACTAATCTTGTCTTCGAATTCTGTCCATTGATAGAATAAAAAATGACAAGAGACTTTTTTCCTGAAATCCCTGCAAAAGAAGAAATTCTACCTCTTTCTATAAGATTTAATGAAAATTGATAAATCATTTAATATAATTGCTATGCTTAGTGTGTGACTCGTTATTTTTTTTTCTTTTTTAAAGAAAAAAACTTAGTAATTATAGAAAATTAACTAATACTAATAACCAACCTATTGCTTCGTATTGTCGAGATCCTAACTAAGAAACAGTCACTATATGAATAAATACCTCTATCATAAATGAGTAGATGTGTCATATAGTTGTAGCAACTGCACTTTTTTATCTAAAAAAAAAATGGGATTCTAGGTTGTGAAGCAAAACTAAAGGGATGTGGATAAAGGGAGGGATGATAGAAAGAAGGAAGAGGAAATAAATAAGATATAGAATTCCACTGTGTATGGTCTATGAATTACATCATAAAAGGCAATGTGAAAAAGCATCAATATAATAAAACTAATAGAGAATGAAAAATTGTAACTTGAAAGAAGAACTACAAATTTTAAGCAATAATAAAGAGCCGCCCGGGTTAATAAAACTGAGAAAATTAACTCGGAAAGAAATTTTTTGGAAGCTCCGTTGCGGGATTCAGACCTAACCATTCAAGGAGAAGCAGTGGGAACGACAGAACCTATGATTCCATAGGATTTTATTGAAAAGAATCCTAACACTTCATTGGGTGGGATGGCGGAACAAACCAAAAAAATTGTCTTATTTGGTAAGTTTATAAATTAACAAATAAGACAGGAAAGAGTAAATATTCGCCCGCGAAATTCTTATTGAATTAGAATACTTTACCGCGATTCAATAAGAGTAAAAATAAGGATATTTTTTAGAAGGACTACATTATTATCTATAAATATAGAATTTAGATAAATATCCACACACATCTGGATATATTCTAGATCTTCTTTTTTGACTATATATTATATTTTTCTGTTTTAACAAATTCAATATAAAAATAAAAAAAAAACCTAACTTTTTCTATTATCTATTAATGTGTATCTATCCGTACCGTAATATTTTTAAATATTATGGAATTAGAGAAATTTATTTACATGCTTTCTCATTCCATTCGCGAGGAGCTGGATGAGAAGAAACTCTCATGTCCAGTTTTGGAGTAGAGATGGAACTAAGAAAGAGAACCATCGACTATAACCCCAAAAGAACCAGATTTCGCAAACAACATAGAGGAAGAATGAAAGGAAAATCCTTCCGAGGCAATCGTATTTGTTTTGGTAGATATGCTCTTCAAGCACTTGAACCCGCTTGGATCACGGCGAGACAGATAGAAGCAGGACGAAGAGCAATAACACGATATGCACGTCGTGGTGGAAAAATATGGGTACGTATATTTCCCGACAAACCGGTTACACTAAGACCCACGGAAACACGTATGGGCTCGGGAAAGGGGTCCCCCGAATATTGGGTAGCCGTTGTTAAACCAGGTCGTATACTTTATGAAATGGGGGGAGTATCTGAAACTGTAGCTAGAGCAGCTATCTCCATAGCGGCCAGTAAAATGCCCATACGAAGTCAATTTATTCGATTAGAGATATAGAACCCTAAAAGGGGTATGGAAGAAAAAAAATGCCCGGTTTTTCTTTCTGGAAAGACAATATTTCTTTCATCCTTTTGCATTGAAATAACAAATTGAAATCAAAATAATATGATTCAACCTCAGACCCTTTTAAATGTAGCAGACAATAGTGGAGCTCGAAAATTGATGTGTATTCGAGTCATAGGAGCTGCTGGTAATCAGCGATATGCTCGTATTGGTGATGTTATTGTTGCTGTAATCAAAGACGCATTGCCCCAAATGCCTCTAGAAAGATCCGAAGTAATTCGAGCTGTAATTGTACGTACATGTAAAGAATTCAAATGCGAAGACGGTATAATAATCCGCTATGATGACAATGCTGCGGTTATAATTGATCAAAAAGGCAACCCAAAAGGAACTCGAGTTTTTGGCGCGATTGCCGAGGAATTGAGAGAATTGAATTTTACCAAAATAGTTTCATTAGCTCCTGAAGTATTATAAATACTAGTAGGCGAAATTTAGATCAAAGAATTAATATTAGTAGATTGTGTTTTACGTATATGTTTTAAAATCCAAAATGAAAAGAAAAAAAAAGAAAACATGTTGATTATAGAAAAATTAGGAGGAACCTAGAATTAGAGTCTTATGGGCAAGGACACTATTGCTGATTTACTAACTTCTATAAGAAACGCGGACATGAATAAAAAAGGAACAGTTCGAGTAGTATCTACAAATATTACCGAAAACATTGTTAAAATACTTCTACGAGAGGGTTTTCTTGAAAGTGTTCGGAAACATCAGGAACGTAACAGATATTTCTTGGTTTCAACTTTGCGACATCAAAAGAGAAAGACTCGAAAAGGAATATATAGAACAAGAACTTTTTTAAAGCGTATTAGCCGACCCGGCTTACGAATTTATACCAACTATCAAGGAATTCCTAAAGTTTTGGGTGGAATGGGAATTGCTATTCTTTCTACTTCTCGAGGGATAATGACAGATCGAGAAGCTCGACTAAACAGAATTGGGGGAGAAGTCTTATGTTATATATGGTAATCGCCCCGCCTATAGTGCTCGAATTCTACCTCGCCCTTCCTATTTTGAAAATAAAAATGGAAAAATAGGAGAAAAAAATATGACAGAAAAAAAAAATAGGAGAGAAAAAAAAAACCCGAGAGAAGCAAAAGTTACTTTTGAAGGTTTAGTTACGGAAGCCCTACCCAATGGAATGTTCCGCGTTCGGCTAGAGAATGACACCATCATCCTAGGCTATATTTCAGGAAAGATCCGGTCTAGTTCTATACGAATACTGATGGGGGATAGGGTCAAAATTGAAGTAAGTCGTTATGATTCAAGCAAGGGACGTATAATTTATAGACTTCCCCATAAGGATTCGAAGCGTATCGAAGACTCGAAGGATAGCGAAGATTTGAAGGATAGCGAAGATTTGAAGAATACCAAAGATTCAAAGGATTAGGTTTTTCTTTTTTTTTTCTAGGGTAATAAATTCTAAGTTCTAAAATTCAAGCGAAGAGACTTATTTTTTTCCAAAATATTAGATTCATAGTTTAAAAAAGGATACGGAAATATGAAAATAAGAGCTTCCGTTCGTAAAATTTGTACAAAATGTCGACTGATTCGTAGGCGTGGACGAATTAGAGTGATTTGCTCTAATCCGAAGCATAAACAAAGACAGGGGTAATCTTTCGAAAAAGAACTTTACTGTCTAAAAAGTAAAAAAAAAGTACCCGCGGAAATGTTCCAATTCCAAATAAAATAATTTCAAATAATTAAAGTAAAGGGTGTATTTTACCCTGAAACGGATATCTTTGTATCTTTTTTTTTATTTCTAACTCATATTTATGAGATAATAAAATATGGCAAAAGCTATACCAAAAATTGGTTCACGTAAGAAAGTGCGTATTGGTTTACGTAGGAATGCACGTTTTAGTTTACGGAAGAGTGCACGTAGAATAACAAAAGGGGTTATTCATGTTCAAGCTAGTTTCAACAATACCATTATAACTGTTACAGACCCACAAGGTCGGGTGGTTTTCTGGTCCTCGGCCGGTACTTGTGGATTCAAAAGCTCAAGAAAAGCATCACCCTATGCTGGTCAAAGAACAGCAGTAGATGCTATTCGTACAGTAGGTTTGCAACGAGCAGAAGTTATGGTAAAGGGCGCTGGTAGTGGAAGAGATGCCGCATTACGAGCCATTGCTAAAAGTGGTGTGCGATTAAGTTGTATACGCGATGTAACACCTATGCCGCATAATGGATGTCGACCACCTAAAAAAAGACGTCTGTAAAAGAATTAACCCGCTTTCAACTTTCAAGAGAAATAAACGATTCAATGATAAAATAATAATACTAGTCTATTATGGTTCGAGAGGAGGTAGCAGGATCCACTCAAACACTACAGTGGAAGTGTGTTGAATCAAGAGTAGATAGTAAGCGTCTTTATTATGGTCGTTTCATTCTGTCCCCGCTTAGAAAAGGTCAAGCGGACACCGTTGGTATTGCCTTGCGAAGAGCTTTACTTGGCGAAATAGAAGGAACATGTATCACACGTGCAAAATTTGGGAGCGTGCCACACGAATATTCTACAATAGCAGGTATTGAAGAATCCGTACAAGAAATTTTACTAAATTTGAAAGAAATTGTATTGAGAAGTAATCTCTATGGAGTTAGAGACGCATCAATTTGCGTCAAAGGTCCTAGATACATAACTGCTCAAGATATCATCTTACCGCCTTCCGTAGAAACCGTTGATACGGCACAACCTATAGCTAACTTGACAGAGCCCATTGATTTCTGTATTGATTTACAGATCAAGAGAGATCGTGGATATCAGACAGAACTCAGAAAGAACTATCAAGATGGAAGTTATCCTATAGATGCTGTATCCATGCCTGTTCGAAATGTGAATTATAGTATTTTTTCTTGTGGGAATGGAAATGAAAAACACGAGATACTTTTTCTAGAAATATGGACTAATGGAAGTTTAACCCCTAAGGAAGCGCTTTATGAGGCTTCTCGTAATTTGATTGATTTATTTCTTCCTTTTCTACACGCCGAGGAAGAGGGCACTAGTTTCGAAGAAAATAAAAACAGGTTTACTCCACCCCTTTTTACTTTTCAAAAAAGATTAACTAATCTAAAGAAAAACAAAAAAGGAATTCCATTGAATTGTATTTTTATTGATCAATTAGAATTAACTTCTAGAACATATAATTGTCTAAAAAGGGCCAATATACATACACTATTGGACCTTTTGAGTAAGACTGAAGAAGATCTTATGAGAATTGACAGTTTTCGTATGGAAGATAGAAAACATATATGGGACACTCTAGAGAAGCATCTCCCAATTGATTTACTTAAGAATAAACTCTCGTTTTAAATCCATTGCAATTTTTTTTCTTCTTCTTTTTCGAGTTAGAATAGAATAAAAAGAAAAAAGAAAACAATTTTGCATCTTTGGTACAATCTATATTTTCGCGAAATGGATCATAATAAAATAATAAAATGGATTTTAGGTATCTAGGGAAGATTCTACTTGGAAGTAACTATTTCCTAGATACCTATGGTACTTCATGGTTGAATGAATCAAAAAAAATCTAAAAAAGACCTAAAGTTAACGATTTATCAATGGGTAGTGTTGCTCCAATACCTAACCAAAGAGCTACTACAGTACCGATTAAAAAAACGGTCGTAGCTACTGGGCGGCGAAATGGATTTTGGAATTTATTGACATTCTCTAGAAAAGGTACTGTCAATAAGCCTGTTGGCACAGAAACCATTAAGAGAACGCCCAATAACTTATTGGGTACCGTACGGAGTATTTGAAACACGGGAAAGAAGTACCACTCGGGTAATATTTCCAAAGGAGTTGCAAACGGGTCTGCCGGTTCACCAATCATTGATGGCTCGAGAACCGCTAAACCTACATTACATGCAATAGTACCTAGAATTACTACTGGAAAAATATATAAAAGATCGTTGGGCCATGCGGGTTCCCCGTAATAATTATGTCCCATCCCTTTAGCTAATTTAGCTCTTAATACAGGATCATTTAAGTCTGGTTTCTTTGTTATTGGGATAGGTGAACTCTTTAGGATCCATCCCCCAAAGGAACCGGACATGAGAATTTATCATCATCCGGCTCGAGCAAGAGTGAAAGAAATAAGACCGCGGAAGATCCTTAATAGAATTAAGGTATATAATGACTCAATGACTCTAGACAAAAAAAGCTTTATCAGATTCTCTTTTCCAAAGTTGCACCTACCACTACTCATTGAAAATAATCCTATTCTTATGGGTAAATGCTCAATATCCAAGTGGGCTTACAAATTTGATCATGATCAATTGCTTTGTGGATTGTCTCATGTCTCTTGATTAGTTGGTATTTATCCCCTCAATATCGCAAGTTTCTTACCTCCAAACAAAATATTTACTTGTTACTAATAAAAAATCAAAAAGTTTAGCCTACATTCTTCCTTAGATCCCTTCTTTTACTCCGATAGTATTGCGGATCACAATCGATGCAAAGAAAATGAATGCATTTCCATACTATAATAAAAAGGTAAGTGTAATAAATAGAGAATTGGATCATGTCACATGACTGATTCCATTTCCACTCTATGGGATCTTACGGAGCCTGTTCATGGATGACATGGTTGCGGTATGATCATAGAAGATATTCTCCTCAAGTGAACCAGCCTATCCTTCCTAGGTAGGGGACTTACATGTTGATTGGATGCGGAGACACCTTTGGTTGTGAATTCTAATGTGGCAGATCCAATTCTTTATCTGCATGGCCAAATCAATAATTCAAGTCACACACTCCCATAATCCGCCTTTTTTCTTTCGTAAAATTAACTTCAACTATTTGTATCGTATAAAAATACTTCGGAGTTGAAGAGAAGTATCCAAATGACATGTGTTATTTTACAATAACCCATGCTTGTAGCAATGAAATACCACAACCTACCCGATATGATATATGAGAATTAGAATTCTCTATGATATGCCTTCCCTATAAAGGACCCGAAATACCTTGCTTACGTATCATTGGAAAGTGCATTAACATAAATACGGCAGTAAGCAGAGGCAGTACAAAGGTATGTAAACTATAAAAACGAGTCAAAGTGGATTGGCCCACACTAGCACTTCCGCGTAATAACTCCACTAAAGGCGATCCTATTACCGGAATGGCGTCAGGTACACCTGTCACAATTTTGACTGCCCAATAGCCAATTTGATCCCAAGGCAAAGAATAACCAGTTACACCAAATGATGCAGTCAAAACAGCCAAAACCACACCTGTCACCCAAGTTAATTCACGGGGTTTTTTAAATCCCCCTGTGAGATACACACGAAATACATGCAGGATCATCATTAAAACCATCATACTTGCTGACCATCGATGAACTGATCGGATTAACCAACCAAAGTTGGCCTCGGTCATTATGTATTGAACCGAGGAAAAAGCCTCTGTAACGGTTGGTCGGTAGTAAAAAGTCATAGCAAAACCGGTAGCGACTTGTACTAGAAAACAAGTAAGTGTAATTCCCCCTAAACAATAAAATATGTTGACATGGGGAGGAACATATTTACTAGTTATATCATCCGCAATTGCCTGAATCTCAAGACGTTCCTCAAACCAATCATATACTTTATTGAGATAGGTAACTAACCCACGCCCCCCTCTAAGAGCCGTATATGAAAATTTCATCTCGTACGGCTCAAGCAGAAACACACAAATTTTCAACGAATATTAGAAAAAAGGTTCAAAACTTCATCAGCCACTGAATCGGGTCGATTTGCCTTGAAGATAGCAAATAAAAAAAATCCGGAATATCTTCTTTGTGATGATAATGCCAAAAAATCTCAAGTTGGCGCGTCTTTCTTTCTTCCTTTCCCTTATGTTGGTCATTAGAGGCTTCTTGACTTTTCTCTTCCCTATTTTGGATTTTTTTTTATGCGTAATATAGAAATTATCTTGTTGTGATCCTATGAATCAGTTCAATTAAAACCTTAGATTCATACTAGAGCCACGATGATTTAGTCTCAAGCTAAACAAAAGGCAAGGGTTCTTCGAATAAGAACCGCTTGATAATCATTTATTGAAATTGAATCAGTGTAATGACTCGACAAAATCGATAGAAAAAAAGTTGTCTTTTGGGCAAACAAAATTGTAAGGAAGAAAATTTCTTTTTTATTTTTATTTAAGAACTACTTGAATTTTTCAGTCTGGTTGCGAGGTCTTAATAGTGAGTATGAATCATAGTTCCATTTTTTTTGATCCACTCTATCTATTTCGTGTTCCAGATACTAGAATAAATAATATCTGACGAATTAGAATCATCTTGATAGAGATAACAGGCCCTTTCTATGTATTATCAATAGGATCAATTCTAACAAGTCACACACTCATATTCCAGAGATACCGAAACAAAAAAATTCCGCGGTCGAACTACCATAATATCTAGAAATGTAGAGCTTAAACTAGAAAGGCTTTTTTGGATGGAAAAACTCTGACTTCCTAGTTTTAGTTAGTAGAAACCTAATTGGTTAAAATTCCATCCAGTAAAATGGAAGAATTATAAATTTCTAAAATGATAGATAGGAATATAGCGAATAAAGCCATTGCGACCCCCATAAAAGGAGTAGTCCCCCAACCCGGGGCGACTTTCCCATATTCCGAATTCAAGGGTTTCAGTAAACTACCTGCACCAGTTCGTTTTGGCCTAGGTTTAGAACTATCTTCAACGGTTTGTGTAGCCATAAATTATATTTAATCATTGGTGTTGACTTTGTATACTATTCCGTTGTAGTTGTAAATACACGATCTTTTCGTAGATCCATTGTAATCTTGAAATTCTATAAAAATGGAAACAGCAACTTTAGTCGCCATCTCCATATCTGGTTTACTTGTAAGCTTTACTGGGTATGCCTTATATACCGCGTTTGGGCAACCCTCTCAACAATTAAGAGATCCATTCGAAGAACACGGAGACTAATTTAAGTAAGAAGTCCCCCTATCTGGGAGACTTCTTACTTAAATGAAATTATTTTATTCTTTTAGTTGGAGTTGGTGGAACCTTAGGTGGTTCTCGGAAGAAGATAGCGAAAAAAATTATCCCTAAAGTCGAAACTAAAAGGAACGTATAAACCAATGCTTCCATAGATTCGATCGTGGTTTATTTACAATTATAACTTCCACACCTATTCATTTGTCATTTGGGAGAATTTCCCATATAAAGAAAGAAAAAGAGTCAAAGAAAGGATGGGAGATGTCAAATCAAAAAAGAGAGGTGAAAGATACCATAACAATGTGTATCAGACTGCCTGTTTCTTTGTAGTTGGATCTCCCACTTTTTGGAATGTTCCAAATTCCACTTGAGCATCCAAATCTGGATCAATACCAGCAAAAACATCTCGGAACAATGTTCTAGCGCCATGCCAAATGTGTCCGAAAAAGAAGAGCAAAGCAAAGGTAGCATGACCAAAAGTGAACCAACCCCTTGGACTGCTGCGAAAAACACCATCGGATTTCAAAGTAGCCCGGTCTAATTCAAAAATTTCCCCTAATTGAGAACGCCTCGCATATTTTTTTACAGTAGCAGGATCAGAATAATTTACTCCATTAAGTTCGCCACCATAGAACTCCACCGTTACGCCTACTTGTTCAACACTATATTTGGATTCTGCTCTTCTAAAAGGAACGTCCGCTCTAACAATTCCCTCCTCATCTACCAAAACAACCGGAAATGTTTCAAAAAAAGTAGGCATACGGCGTACAAAAAGCTCACGTCCTTCTTTATCTCTAAAGACGGGATGTCCTAACCATCCAACAGCTATTCCATCCCCATTGTCCATTGAGCCCGCTCTGAATAATCCCCCTTTTGCCGGATTATTACCAATATAATCATAAAAGGCTAATTTTTCGGGAATTTTAGACCAAGCTTCTGATAAACTAAGATTTTCGGCTAAACCATTGCTAACTCTTCGATATATTTCTTGCTGAAAGTATCCCTGATCCCACTGATAACGAGTAGGCCCAAATAATTCGATTGGGGTCGTTGCTGACCCATACCACATAGTTCCAGCAACTACGAAAGCTGCAAAAAAAACAGCAGCGATACTACTGGAAAGTACAGTTTCAATATTGCCCATACGTAATCCTTTATATAGACGTTGAGGCGGACGGACACTAAGATGGAATAAGCCCGCTAATATACCCAATGTACCCGCAGCAATATGATGAGAAGCTATTCCCCCCGGAACAAAAGGATCAAAACCTTCTGCACCCCACGCTGGATTTACAGCTTGTACTTTTCCAGTTAGTCCATAAGGATCGGATACCCATATCCCAGGACCATACAAACCCGTTACATGAAATGCCCCAAAGCCAAAGCAAGCCACCCCTGCAAGAAATAAATGAATTCCAAAGATCTTGGGCAAATCCAAAGAGGGTTTTCCCGTCCGCTCATCAGAGAATATTTCTAGGTCCCAATATACCCAATGCCAGATCGCTGCCAAGAAACACAAGCCAGAAAACACAATATGCGTAGCTGCCACACCTTCATAACTCCAAATACCCGGATTTGTTACAGTTCCTCCTGAAATACTCCAACCACCCCACGAATCCGTTATTCCTAAACGAGTCATGAAGGGAATTACGAACATACCTTGTCTCCACATTGGATCCAGAACAGGATCAGAGGGATCAAAAACTGCTAATTCGTATAAAGCCATTGAGCCAGCCCAACCAGAAACTAGAGCTGTGTGCATTATATGCACCGCAAGCAATCGACCCGGATCATTCAATACGACAGTATGAACACGATACCAAGGCAAACCCATGGAAATACCCCTTTAGCAAAGAAAAATAGACACGATGTCGCTTTATTTTATCGCATTGAAAAAGATTATCCATTGTACCTAACCCTTCTAGGGGATTCTGTGTCAGAAAGCGCGAATATTTATTTCATTCCATTAAAAATAAGAAGCCAATTCTGTTCATAAGAAGAAAGAGAAGCAGATCTATTCTATACTCGATAAGTGCCAATATGCAATGGGTAACTTGGCCAATTTGGAAAAAACGAAGAATAGATCGCTACCCCTCTTTGTTTAGCATTCGAATCACCCATTCCTTTTTCTTTATTCAATCTGTCTTACCTTTCTTATATGTATAACCTTTCCATCTATGTATTAATAGAATCTATAGTATTCATATAGAATAGAATAAGAATAAAATAGAATAGAATAAGAATAAAAATTAAGACAATAAACTGCAGATTCTTTCTTTCTGTTCCATTCTTACGTTTCCATATTAAAGTGTTTCTTACTTAAATTTAATAATATTAATCTAATATGCCCATTGGTGTTCCAAAAGTACCTTACCGGATTCCTGGAGATGAAGAAGCGACTTGGGTTGACTTATACAATGTTATGTATCGAGAAAGGACACTTTTTTTAGGTCAAGAGATTCGTTGCGAGATCACGAATCATATTACAGGTCTCATGGTATATCTGAGTATAGAAGATGGAATTAGTGATATTTTTTTGTTTATAAACTCCCCAGGCGGTTGGCTAATCTCAGGAATGGCTATTTTTGATACGATGCAAACGGTGACACCAGATATATATACAATATGCCTCGGAATAGCCGCGTCCATGGCGTCCTTCATTCTGCTTGGAGGAGAACCCGCCAAGCGTATAGCATTCCCTCACGCGAGGATTATGCTTCACCAACCTGCTAGTGCTTATTATCGGGCAAGGACACCAGAATTTTTACTAGAAGTAGAAGAGTTACACAAAGTTCGCGAAATGATCACAAGGGTTTATGCACTAAGAACAGGCAAGCCTTTTTGGGTTGTATCCGAAGACATGGAAAGGGATGTTTTTATGTCAGCAGACGAAGCCAAAGCTTATGGACTTGTCGATATTGTAGGGGATGAAATGATTGACAAGCACTGCGATACTGATCCAGTGTGGTTTCCGGAAATGTTTAAGGATTGGTAGTGTCCGGATTTCTTGTAAAGTTATTTCACAGCTAAATTCGTGTTTTCCTCGATTTAATAGAAAATAGAAAGACTTCATGATGAGCAATCATCAGGTTAAGATGGATCTAAACCAATCCATTTTTTTCTATATACATACAACATGCCAACGGTTAAACAACTTATTAGAAACGCAAGACAGCCAATACGAAATGCTAGAAAAACGGCTGCGCTTAAAGGATGCCCTCAGCGTCGAGGAACATGTGCTAGGGTGTATGTGCGACTCGTTCAGATCATGACTTCAAACAAATATAAAAAAAATTTGAAGTATCCCTGATTAGTACCAATGAATAGGATATAGCTTCTCTATCCTAGATTTCTATGGTATATGGAATTTCTGGTTTCCTTTGGTGCAAATCGAATTATCTAAATTTGGAAATAAGAAGCAATTCTCCCATTGGTAGCAAATGGTTATCCATTAAGCGGAGGAAATAGTAATAAAAAGAAAAAGGCTTATGCTCTTTTATCTTATAAAGAACGGACTAACAGGGTCAGCTACTTAGCCAACTTTCATAATTAAATACCGTCACTGTATGGATAACTCTTATTGTGAAAAGAGCTATTTACTCTATAATGGATAGGTAGAGCCAAAGAATGTGAACTATACAAGTTCGTAATACTTTTTGATGAAAGAAAGGGCTCCGGTGTATAGAGAGGGCCTCACCGTTTAAAAGGGAACCATAGAAACGATGGAACCCACTATTTTTTTTAGTATTATTTAGAATGAATTTGTTATTTCGTATAGAAATAACTGAACGGAGTGGAATAAAAAATCGTGGTTGGGAAGGTTACTATAGCAAAAGCCATTGGAATTAATATTTTATATATCGGAATAATTAGTTTTGTTATTAATGAGAAAAAGGGTGGCTAAAAGAAGAGAAATCATTAGTTATTCATTAAGGTTAATTTGATTCAATGACCAGAGTTCCGCGAGGATATATAGCCCGGAGACGACGAACAAAAATGCGTTCATTTGCCTCAAACTTTAGAGGGGCTCATTTAAGACTTAATCGAATGATTACCCAACAAGTAAAAAGAGCTTTTGTTTCCTCTCATCGAGATAGAGGTAGGCAAAAGAGGGATTTTCGTCGTTTGTGGATCACTCGGATAAACGCAGCAACGCGGGTATATAAAGTATTCGATAGTTATAGTAAATTAATACACAACCTGTACAAGAAGAAATTGATTCTTAATCGTAAAATGCTTGCACAAGTAGCTGTATCAAATCCAAATAATCTTTACACGATTTCCAATAAAATAAAGATCATCAATTAAAGGTATAAATAAAGTAATATACTGGAATAATAAAAGATGAATTCCCGGAGAGGGAACTCCGGGAAGATACAATAAATTAAGATTAAGTGGTAGGAATCGACGAGCTGGATTACTTTCTTTATAATATATATAGGTCTGGCCCTTGCGAATTCGAATAAAACATCAACAATCGGAACTTAAGTTCCGGTTGTTGTTTCTTAAATTTTGGTTGTAGTTTCTTAAGTTTCGATTGGAATTGTACTTTTGCGTTAATTGAGGAATATGTCTATTTTTTCTGGGTCTAGAACCTGTAATTATTGAAATTGACTGGGCTTGAAATTGTTTTTCGTTCTCATAGTTACGAAACGGTAAAAAAGATAAAATACGAGCCTGTTTTATAGCAAGAGTAATTAATCGTTGTTGTTTCAAGGTTAATCTATTTATTCGTCTCGATAATATTTTTCCTTGTTCACTAATAAATCTATTAATTAAACTCATGTTTCTATAATCAATTCGATCTCCCGGGCCAATCCGGGGACGCCTACGAAAAGGTTGTTTAGATTTACGAAAAGGTTGTTTGAATTTACGAAAAGTTTGCTTGGATTTACGAAAGGGTTGCTTGGATTTATTAAAAGTTTGCTTGGATTTACTAAAGGGTTGCTTAGATTTAAGAAAAGGTTGTTTAGATGTATACATGATTTATTCCTTATTTAATTTAAAATTGGAAAATGCACTTCTTTATTTTATTAATTTAGGATCCAGAAGAAGTAGTTTTTCTTTGATCCATATCTTATTTGATTCATATTTATAGTATATGAATACCCTCTATACATATGAAATAATATCGACCGGAAATCAGATGAGTTGATTTGTATTTTGTATTCTATACTATGTTTTATTTATATATAAAATATGAAGTTCTTACTCTTTCTGTTGTTTGGAAAGATCGAATACACGATGTTCCTATTTCTTTATTTCGTGATGAGTCGTATGCTTGCGACAATAACGACAAAATTTTTTGAATTCTAATTGTCCGGGTGTATTGTGGCGATTCTTTTGAGTACTATATCTAGAAATCCCCGTCGATTCCTCATTGGCACCTTTTCGAACACAACTGATGCATTCCAAAATAACTCTGATTCTAACATCTTTTCCCTTGGCCATGAACCTCCTTTTCCTTTTGGATTGACTTAATTTAATTCTTCTACTTATTCTTTTATTCTTCTATTTTGAATCCGAAGAAGAAGAATAAAATTCATTAGAATAATTTTTTTTTATTCTTAAATTAAGTAATAAAAAATAGAGAAATAATTAAAGAATACAATCCTTGTCGAATTAGCAAAGATTTTGGTTCGAAATCCTTTCATTTAATTAGTCAGCCCCGCCTTTTTCTATGCTCTGATTTCTGAGGCCTGATTTAGCTTGGGTACCCCTTTAAATTGAATTTCTATTTTTAAAAATAGGGTTTACCAAATTTTTAATGACTCTGAGGTTCAACCCAATCCATCTTTTCTTTCTTTTTCCTTCCGATACTAAAAAAAGATTGAAAAGGATAAGATAAAATTTTGTCATATCACGAAGAAATCTATCCCTCCCATAGCAATAACTAGAATTAAAAAAAAGGGAATGACAAAGCATCCGGGAATAAACGATTAATTTCTATCAATAAACCTGCTAAAGCACCAAACCATAGAGTACTTAGCACGGGTGCTACAGAGAGATATGTTTTTATATCCCGCATTGAAAATCCTCCTTCCTTGTTGGAATACATATATGATCATAAACTTATGCTATATATAAACTGAACCATAATCGACGAAATTTTCCGAAATTGTCCTATCCCTAAAAAATAAAAAGATGACCCCTTCTTCCTATATATTATCAAGGAAAAGTAATCTTTCTTTTATAGGCGAAATTCTATTGGATTTTAGCTGTATATAATTCCTTAATTATATGAGACCAAAAAGAAGAAATGACACGAGGGTTCTATATATAGATAGAGAAAGAATAAGAAAATTATGATGTGGAAAAGAAGACAGGAATTGTGTACAATGGCATTGCACAACAATTTAATTTGGAAAAGGGATGTAGCGCAGCTTGGTAGCGCGTTTGTTTTGGGTACAAAATGTCACAGGTTCAAATCCTGTCATCCCTACCTATTACTTCTTTCTTCTTTATAGGCAGTAGCAACGAGATCAATTAAAGTAAAGTGGGTATAACTGGAATTTGTGGAGACTATACGTACGTGAGATACATTAGGAATAGAAAAAGATTTTCTTTTTGAATGAATGAAAGCGCTCTTAGTTCAGTTCGGTAGAACGCGGGTCTCCAAAACCCGATGTCGTAGGTTCAAATCCTACAGAGCGTGATTCCATCTATCTTATGTCGAAGCAGAGTAAAATAATTTAACAAAATTGAATTGTAACTCCAATTTGACCTCCTCCAGACCAGAGAGGAGGTCAATAAAAAAAAAAAAATGACTCAATCAAAGATCCAACTGATCCCCACGCCTGTATTGCAAATACGCAGTCACGAATAATCCCGCTAAAGTAATAGGAATTAGGCCTAAGACGATTCCAAATAGAAAAACTTCAATCATTTCGATTTGTTCGGGGGGATAAAAAAAGAGGTACGATCTATCCCTAAATAGTACTCTAAATTATCCACGAATCTCAATGACCAAGAAAAGAATTCCTAATTAGTCTGGAAAAGAGTCGTAGAATATCAGGAATCCCAAAGAAAGATTTTGCTTTTCTGAATTATTATTATTCA
This sequence comes from Hordeum vulgare subsp. vulgare, assembly GCF_904849725.1. Taxonomy (NCBI): domain Eukaryota; kingdom Viridiplantae; phylum Streptophyta; class Magnoliopsida; order Poales; family Poaceae; genus Hordeum; species Hordeum vulgare. The sequence goes on along the minus strand of NC_058522.1, from coordinate 444,078,475 downwards.
GTCAATTCAAATAAGACGTATCTTGTTCAAGCCAATAAATAGAGCTGGGGTTATAGTTAAAGCAGCCAGTAGAAAACCGAAATAACTAGTTAAAGTAAGCATGAAAGAGTTAAATTCCATTTATTTTTTTTTACTACACTACATATGTTGGTAAAGCATTTACCTAAGTTATGGAAAATTCATAATTCATCAGTTATTTTAGATAATACTAAAAAACAAGATAGAGTGAGATACAGAAGTGTAAAAGAAAGTGGATTCATCAGATGATACATGAGTCCCTAATTTCGAATCAAGAGATTTGTTATGGAATTTTTCAATTGAGTAAAGTAATAATATTAAGAACTAGATCATATAACCCCATTGAATGAAAAAATGAAATTGGATTTTCAGGGAAATTTCGGAATAAGAGATAAATAAACAATTGAATTTGAAAAAAAAACTTCTTTCTATTTTGGATAATTTCTTTTTCAATAGGACCCTCTTTTTGGACTGAACGATCGAATATTCCCCTATTCCTTCTTATTTTAATTTTAACTGATTGTATTCTATATGGAATAAGAGGAGAAGAAAAGCATTCCACGACCTCCCGAGGGTCTGTTAAAAAAAAAAGAAAGCTCTTCCTTGAATTTACTTTATTTTTATTCCTTTTTCGAACTCCAACCAAAGTAGATTCGAAGACGAGTCACTTCAATTATCCTTTTAAGTTCTATTCTATCTTCTGTCTTTCCCTATTTCATCTCGTAAAGTTCCACGCTCGCAGTTTGGTCAAGAAAGTTAGACCTAATCCAACAAACAAGACAAGGATTAATTACGAATTATGAAAGGATAAATTTCACATATATATACTTGTCCTTGTATTGTGTCAGTATGAGAATATCCTTCCTAAATTATTTATCCAAACCTATTGATCATTAACTTAGATTTTCCCAAGATTTTGGCTGCTATTCCGAATTACTCTATTATTCCGAAGCCAAGGAAAATAAATAGAACCTACAAAAAAGGGGTTTTCTATTGACGCCTTGAATAACATATAGCTTACCTATAGACAAAAAAAAGTAATTATGTTTCGGAACCAGGCAAAACCAGATTGCTGTGCCATAGGAAGGATAGCTATACTAATTCGGTATACTCAAAATACACCTTTGGTACAAAATTGACAATCTCACAAGGATGAAATATCAGTAATTTTCTATTTACTGGTTGATCCCATCTTTTACGGAATCAATTCCTTTTTTGAATGTACAAAAATTTTGGGAGTTCAGCATGTCTGGAAGCACGGGAGAACGTTCTTTTGCTGATATTATTACCAGTATTCGATACTGGGTTATTCATAGCATTACTATACCTTCCCTATTCATTGCGGGTTGGTTATTTGTCAGTACGGGTTTAGCTTATGACGTGTTTGGAAGTCCTAGGCCAAACGAATATTTCACGGAAAGCCGACAAGGAATTCCGTTAATAACCGACCGTTTTGATTCTTTAGAACAACTCGATGAATTTAGTAGATCCTTTTAGGAGGCCCTCAATGACCATAGATCGAACCTATCCTATTTTTACAGTGCGATGGCTGGCTATTCACGGACTAGCTGTACCTACTGTTTTTTTCTTGGGATCAATATCAGCAATGCAGTTCATCCAACGATAAACCAAATTCCAACTATAGAACTATGACACAATCAAACCCGAATGAACAAAATGTTGAATTGAATCGTACCAGTCTATACTGGGGTTTATTACTCATTTTTGTACTTGCTGTTTTATTTTCCAATTACTTCTTCAATTGAGAGAAAGAAAGAGACTAATAAGAATTCTCTTATCCCATTTGGAAAGATACCATCCTTATAACTACCCATGACTGTTTTTGTCTCTAGCATGACCAATTGATAAAATGTGGAGGAAAGTAGGGGAAATGGCCGATACTACTGGAAGAATTCCTCTTTGGCTGATAGGTACTGTAGCTGGTATTCCTGTGATTGGTTTAGTAGGTGTTTTCTTTTATGGTTCATATTCTGGATTGGGTTCATCTCTATAGTAATCGGAGGGACCAGATTGTAAACATGAAAAAGTAGGAGCTTAGCGGGTCCTTACCCCCTTTATCTGATTAGAGCGGAAAGGACCCGCGGAATTTTTACTCTTATAACGCGAATTGAATCTATTCGATTCACTCTTATGAAGCAACAAGAAAAAGAGATCACTCGAGGATCCAATATCTTATTCCACAAAGGAAGTATCCTGAAAATCCTTGATTTAGTTTCGAGTAATAAACTAATAAAACCTTAATCAAAACTATTCAACTAGCCTAAAAATAAAAAAAAAACCTTCAATGGAAGAGTTTACTTTTTTTTGCAAAATTTCTGTAAGTTTGAAGTTAAACTTAATTAAACAAGCCAAGCAATTCTATTTGCTTACAATCACAAGAAATTTGTCCCCCGCCATATTTTCTTCCCCTCTGTTTGTCCACTACCTCGGCTAAACCTAAGCAAAAGAAAAAGAGGCCCAAGAGACAGACCCGAATAAAGAAGAAATAGTAAAGTAATCTTTGACGAATTAGGAAGAAAAAGGATTCTTATTTTGATACAAGAAGAATCGGCACAAGAAAAAGCCTTTTTCTTGTGCCGAATAGACGATTAAGAAGACCTGCAATCCCTCGAAAGAAATTTAAATTTTATTGTTCTCGCCTTTGCCTTGGATTCTCTTCTTTTGCATGAGATATAAATAAGGAATTCCAGACATCTCGTAAACAAAAAAAAGTCTAAACAAAAAAAGGATTTCCAAAAAAGATCATAGATAATTCTAGCAATTGCCAATAAATCGAGGCTTTTTACCAACTTGATGGTAAGAAATTCCGGGACCTAGAAATTCATTTCGTACAATTGAACCTTTTCAAACTGTTTCTTTTTGAGAACCAAAAAAACTTGTGCCAAAATAACGGATGCGAAGAAGAACAAAAGGCCTTGGACACGTAATGGATCCTGAAGCACGATTTCTGCGTCCCCCTGACCAAAACCTCCCACATTAGGATTGCTTGTTAATGGTTGATCAATCTTGATGGATTCCCCCTCTGAAACAAGAAGTTCTGGTCCGGGAGGTATAATATCAATCACTTGGCGTCCATCTGATGCATCAACTATGGATATTTCATACCCCCCTTTTTCTTTACGTAGTATTTTTCTTACTATACCTGTTGACGTAGCATTATAGACTGTATTGTTACTCTTGCTACCATCAGGATAGATCTGTCCTCTTCCTCGGTTTCCCCCTACATATATAGGATATTTTAAGAAATGAGCATCTTTCTTCGTAGCAGGATCAGGGGAAAGAATGGGAAAGACAATTTCACTATATTTCTTACCGGGAACAGGGCCTATCACAAGAATATTTTTTTTATCGGGACGATAACTCTGAAAAGCAAGATTTCCTATCTTTTCTTTTAACTCAGGGGAAATACGGTCGGGCGGCGCTAATTCAAATCCCTCGGGCAAAATAAGAACAGCACCTACATTCAACCCTCCCTTTTTTCCATTAGCAAGAACTTGTTTCAATTGCATATCATAAGGAATTCGAAGAACTGCTTCAAATACAGTATCGGGAAGCACAGCTTGGGGAACTTCAATATCGACGGGCTTGCTAGCTAAATGGCAATTGGCACATACAATTCGCCCAGTTGCTTCTCGTGGGTTTTCATAACCCTGCTGCGCAAAAATGGGATATGCATTTGAAATAGATGTCCGAGTTATTACGTATATCATGATCGATACAGAAATCGATCGAGTTATCTGTTCCTTTACCCAAGAAAAAGTATTTCTATTTTCCATGTCCAATCACAGATCCCAGAATTTCTACAATAAATTAGATAGGTAGCTAAGCTAATCTAGTTCCCTATACACGAATTTGTTGGCATTCTACTGCAACAGTTGTACTGCAATGATGAATACCTTAAAGCAGGTATAAATAGAAAGAATTTTGGTAAAATGGAAAAGGGCTTTCTTTCTAAAGAAAGATGCTAATTTGATTAATATTAATATCGGGAGATCAAATGAATTTATGCTTCACTAATTGAATGATAAATGACTACAAGCGAAGGAGATAGACGGTTTAAACAAAAAAAGACCCAAAATTTCAAACATGTATCTAGAATTACTGGAAAACTACAAACAAAAATAGTGAAAATAAGCTCATTAGGAGCCCATCCAAAATCGTTATAGACCCAACGAATTACTAGTTCCCAACCACGGGTGGAGTGAAATCCAACAAAAAAATCAGTAACTAAAAGAATAAAAAAAGCTTTTATTGAGTCATTTAAATTATAGAAGAATTCCTGAACCCAAGAATTCAAAATGACAAGTTCCTCTTTACCCAGAAAAAAAGAACCACTTAGAATAGCCAAACAGATTATATTTGTCGAGAAATGCAAAATGATATGGAGATGATCCTCATTATTTATTTTGACCCATTGTATTATTTCCTTGTGTATTCCTGTAGGAGGTTTTTGTACATGTGTCTTTAGTTTCCCTTTTATCATCTCGTCCAAGAGAGAAAGTTCTTCTAATTCTATGAATCTTTCTAGAATCCTTTTCTCTTGAATATCAGTTAAGAGAGTTTCGGATTGCCTGGTATTCCACCAATTCTTAATCCAAAGTTCCAGACATTTGTTAAATGAGGAAGAGACCCCCCAAGGCAAAAGTACGATAAATACAAGATATAGTAAAGAAGGCAATGCTTTCTTTTTTTTCATTTTTGATCTGTAAATGGAGTTGTTAATGAATATGCTTCATTCGCTGACTCTATTCCATTCCCTGACTCTATATGATGATATTTCTATTTCATGATATTTCTATTTCTTTGAAGCAAAAACTCTATAGGTTTGATACCCTGTATCTATTCTTCTTTTTTGTATATTAGTGGAATTTCAGTGCATTGGGTTCTTTCTTAGATCTAGATGGAATGAAATAGTGAAATAGAATAAAAAAAGCCCTTTCGGGTGAAAATGGAAGAGAAGAATAGTATGCAATATATCTAACTTCGACAAAAAAAATTTAAAATAATTTTATCTTATCCTCGTTTGTTCCTTCCTTTAGATAAATACTTAAAAATCCCCTTACAATAACAAATCCAATTTCGAAGGGACTTCCTCCCCATGTTGAGAAAACTTTTCTTCTTCCAATTTATCTTTTCTTCATTCAATTCAGTTCAAAAAAGATACCTCAAAATACTTCAATTGGTACGCGCAAGAAATAGGCCAATTCGGCAGCTTTTTGTTCAATTTCTCGTGGAGTAAAAAACTTATCATCAGTACGAGTCAAGGGAATGATCCCCTGGCCCCGGATTTCCATATAAAGAATACGACGAGGATAAAGACCCTCTTTAACCTGAATTCTAATTGATTGGATATCCCGCATAAGGAATCGAAGGAAGACGCGACGTTTTATTCCAGGGAATCCCCAACGAAAAATGCAAACTATTCCCTCTTTTCTATCGAATCGGTCATAACCACTACCTACATTCCACAAAATAGTACACCACAGGTAGGAGCTAATGAATAGGCCTGCGATTCCGTAGAAAGACATCACGACCCCCTGCGGAAAAAAAAGAATTTCTTGAGATGGAAGTATAGATATAATATTCTTACCAAGATAACTGGAAGTCCCAACCAATAAGAATCCTAGTGAACCTAGAAAAAGAATACAGGCCCAGAAAAAATTACTCCTTTTTCGAGAACCTTTTAGAAGTTCTACCCATATGTGTTCTGATCGCCAATTCATATTAGATATACTAAATCCAGCAGCGGTCGATTGAAATTGAGAGAATAAGCTAAATAATTTTGCCTTTACTTTTTTTGATTCTGAAATCGCCTTCAGCAACTAGTACTCCTGTGAAATAATAGGTTAGATACATTGACTTTCTATTCAAAAAATATTCGTTGATTCAATTAAAATAAATAAAAAAAAACTCGCTATACCAAGCTCTGCATATTCATGCATTTATGCTCGTAGCCTATATCTGCATCCATAGCCGTTTTTCATTTGTGTGTAGAAAGTGTGTGTAGAAAAAGTCACATACCCTACCATATTATATTACTTACACTAAAAAATACTAGACAATCTTTTTTTTTTGCACATAAAGAAATAAAGAAGTCATTGCAATTGCCGGAAATACTAAGCCTACTAAAGGCACGAAAATAGAAGGTAAGTTTAAATCCGTCATGGAATAGGTGTCTCAATTCAAATTTACTATTTCTATCTAGTCGAAAAATATCTTAAGATTCTTATGATATAATTAAGTATATCTATTATAAGGAATATTGACTATTGTATTTTTTTAGTTTGCAAAATATTCTGTAAAAAAAATGATAAGGATAATAAGAAAATTCCAAAAAAGGAGAACTAATTAAAAAGATTTTTTTTATTTTCCCATCCTCATGGCCTTTCTATCTTTCTAATCTAATTTGAAATTGGATTCAAAAGAAAGCGACTAGAATTTACTTCCTGCATACATACTTCTCTAGAAGCGCATACAATAATGCGTGGTAAAGGCAGAAAAATAGTATATTCAATCAAAATCAAAGGGCAAATTATCTTACCTACTATAGATCCCCTACTACCCTCTTAAGATCCCCTACTACCCTCTTAAGATCCCCCCTACTACCCTCTTAGACTTTTAAAGGCGATATACCACCCAAAGAAAGGGTATGAAAATGCCGGGTGGTGTTAGCTTTTCGACGAAGACCCGTCCTGTGCCGCGAAGTCCTGTTAGTAAGACCCCGCGCAATAATGGATTATAGAAGAATAGTATTCAAAATACTGCTCTGGACGCATATAGTAGCATTGCGATTCCTAATCTTTTTTATTTATGAATATGAACAGAAAAAATTCATTGTATCGTTGGGTCGGAGCGGAGGTTTGGTCCAGAAAAATTAGGAACAAAACGTCTACTCTACCACACTGAAGTCTATAGCGCTGTATTTCCACGAAAGTATAATTCTTACCATCAGGATACGCTCCTTTCAACGTCTCTCCGATGGGTCCAGGTTCTATGTCCAATCCCAAATCAAGGATTTCTCGCTCTTGATCGGAGTCATAAACTAAAACTACCTTTTTATCCTTTTTATTAAGGTTATAGAAAACTTCCTTATCTAGTTCTAGCATGTTGACTCACGATTACGCCTGTTAAAAGTTTCAAACGTCCTCTTTTTTGAAATTGAAAGAGAGTCTTATAAAAAGGTCTAACTTCCAAACTATGTCTTTTTTCATTCATTCTCCTTTAGTTTTTTTCTCTATCTAGAAGTGGAATAGAATAACCCGGTTGAAGGGTAATGATCATACGTCTGTAATGCATTGTACGGCCCAGAATAGGTCCTATTCTTCTACCTTTTCCAGGTAGTCGATGGCTATTCACAGCTACCACCTTAATCCAAAGAAGAGTTTGAACCAATGCTTTATTTCTGTCTTAGTGAATCCCGATTCGACATTAAAAGTATATTGATTCTTTCCCAATAAACGAAGACTTTTTTCTGTAAATACTGCGTATTTGATTCCATTATCATATGATACTACTATATTTTATTATTTTCTTTTTATTTCTTTATTGTATTATACCTTAATATATATATATATTCTAGATATATAGAATAGACGAATCTCGATTTGTCAAGTCTCATGATCATATCATGATCTATTTTTATTCGGCTCAATCTTTTTTATAAAAAAAAAGATTGAGCCGAGTTTAATTGCAATCAATTAGAAGAATAAAGAAGAATTACTGCATTTCATAACTTATTTTTTTCTCTTTTTATTTCGTTTATTTTTTTTTAGACCTTCTTATCGATAGTATCTACCGGCTCGAACTCGAATTTGATCGCCTTCCATACTTCACAAGCTGCGGCTAGTTCAGGACTCCATTTGCAAGCTGCTCGGATAATTTCATTACCTTCGCGAGCAAGATCACGCCCTTCGTTACGAGCTTGTACACAAGCTTCTAAAGCCACTCGATTAGCTGCTGCACCAGGTGCATTCCCCCAAGGATGTCCTAAAGTTCCTCCACCAAATTGTAATACAGAATCGTCCCCAAAGATTTCGGTCAGAGCTGGCATATGCCAAACATGAATACCACCTGAAGCTACCGGTATAACACCTGGCATGGATACCCAGTCCTGAGTGAAAAAGATACCGCGAGCACGATCTTTTTCAATAAAATCATCGCGCAATAAATCAACAAAACCTAAAGTCATTTCGCGTTCCCCTTCTAACTTACCTACTACTGTACCGGAGTGGATATGATCTCCCCCAGACATACGCAATGCTTTAGCTAATACACGGAAATGCATACCATGATTTTTCTGTCTATCAATAACTGCATGCATTGCACGGTGAATGTGAAGAAGTAAGCCATTGTCGCGGCAATAGTGAGCCAAAGTAGTATTTGCGGTGAATCCCCCGGTTAAGTAGTCATGCATTACAATAGGAACCCCTAATTCTCTCGCAAATACAGCTCTCTTAATCATTTCTTCACATGTACCCGCAGTCGCATTCAAGTAATGCCCCTTGATTTCACCGGTTTCGGCCTGTGATTTATAAATAGCTTCGGCACAAAAGACAAAACGGTCTCTCCAGCGCATAAATGGTTGTGAGTTTACGTTTTCATCATCTTTGGTAAAATCAAGTCCACCACGTAGACACTCATAACACGCTCTACCATAATTTTTTGCGGATAATCCCAATTTTGGTTTAATAGTACATCCCAATAAAGGACGGCCATACTTGTTCAACTTATCTCTTTCAACTTGGATACCATGAGGCGGGCCTTGGAAAGTTTTTGAATAAGTAGGGGGAATTCGTAGATCCTCCAAACGTAGAGCACGTAGGGCTTTGAACCCAAATACGTTACCCACAATGGAAGTAAACATGTTAGTAACGGAACCCTCCTCAAATAGGTCTAATGGATAAGCTACATAACAGATCCATTGGCTGTCTTCCCCAGCAACAGGCTCGATGTGATAGCATCGTCCTTTGTAACGATCAAGACTGGTAAGTCCATCAGTCCAAACAGTTGTCCATGTACCAGTAGAAGATTCGGCAGCTACTGCAGCCCCTGCTTCTTCGGGCGGAACCCCAGGCTGAGGACTTACTCGGAATGCTGCCAAGATATCAGTATCCTTAGTTTCATACTCTGGGGTGTAGTAAGTCAATTTATAATCTTTAACACCAGCTTGAAATCCAACACCTGCTTTAGTTTCTGTTTGTGGTGACATAAGTCCCTCCCTACAACTCTTGAATTAAGAATTCTCACAATAACAGGGTCTACTCGATGTTAATTAGGCGTAAATGAAACTTTAGCAAAAATCTCGTAAAACAAAAAGGATATTCAATTAATATAATATCAACTCATTAAAGAAAATTGAGGGCATGCTTAGGTTAATGAATATGTTTCATTCATATATAATGCGTACACCCTGTGTATGTTCTATCCTATAGGAATTCCACTATAGGAATTCGATAGGAATTGAGTTGTTGTTATGGTAAGTTAACACGGTTCGTTATTAAACCATGGATTTGATTTACCAAATCCATCATTATTGTATACTCTTTGATAGGTATAGCGCAACCCAAATTAATCCCTAATCCTTATTTTACAAGTTCTTAATAGGTCTCTTTTCTTATTTTGAATGCAAATACCTAACTAAATACTAATAAAATTCTTTGTTGACAGCAATCTATGCTTCACAGTAGTATATATTTTGTATATCGAAGTCCTAGATAGGAAAGTAGAGTAGGCACAGATCCTCCACAAAAGGCAAAATGTATATGAAAAAAAGATTGATTGAACTTTCCAACGGACTCATTCCATGAGTAAACGATTGAATGGGATTCGCTTGGGCAACGAAATCAAGTCCTGGTCCCCTTTTCTCTCTTATTGAATTAACTAATTCATTTCCTTTTTACTTTTGGATTTTTTTTTGATTTGATTTGGCATTATTCAACAATAAAAAAAGAAAAATTTCGACAAATTCCTTTTTTTTAATTATGTGATAATTATGAGAACCAATCCTACTACTTCTCGTCCCGGGGTTTCCACAAGTGAAGAAAAAAGTACAGGTCGTATCGATCAAATTATTGGACCCGTGCTGGATGTCACTTTTCCCCCGGGCAAGTTACCTTATATTTATAACGCTTTAGTAGTCCAGAGTAGAGACACTGCCGATAAGCAAATTAATGTGACTTGTGAGGTACAACAATTATTAGGAAATAATCGAGTTAGAGCTGTAGCTATGAGTGCTACGGACGGGTTGATGAGAGGAATGGAAGTGATTGACACGGGAGCTCCTCTCAGTGTTCCGGTCGGTGGAGCTACTCTCGGACGAATTTTCAACGTTCTTGGGGAGCCTGTTGACAATTTGGGTCCTGTAGATTGTGACATCCTCGACTTTTGCTACAGTAGTAATCGTAATTAAGCTACAGTGATCAACCGTTAATGATGCCACGTCATCGGATTTCCATCTCAGACCCGCGTTGATTCGAGTTTGTCCGGATTTCAGATTTGAAAACAAAAGTAGAGTACGTTATGAGTTCATTGCAAATATTACAAGAATATATATGTAAAAACGAGGAAAGTATTAAAGAAACAATAATGATAAAAGAAAGAAAGAAAACTGAAAGAAAGAAGTAATAAAAAGAAAAGGGAAAAGAGAAAACAAGATAAAACAAATCAAAAAAAAAGAGAAAGCCCCCCCCCCCAGCCGGCCCCCCCGCCAAACCCTAATCGCCCCCCTGGCGACCCCCCACTCCTCTCGCTCTCCCTCCCTTTCCCACGCCGCCGCCAGCCCCCCCTCGTGGGGGGGCCCCACCCCCACGCCGCCACCTCTCCCTCCCCTCTCGCGTCTCTCTTTCTCTCTGCCCACGAGAGATCCTTCCCCACCGACACCCCCCCATCTCGCCCCGCCTCCCTCCTCTCCCAACTCCCGTCGCCCCTTCCCCTCAGATCCGCCCCTCCCTGGCCGGCTCCTTCCATCCCGCCGGCGAGCCCCTCCCCGCCGGCAGCCCTCTCCCCCGCCGGCCCCCTCCCTCCATCCTCTCCACGGCCTCCCTCCACCGGCCCTCCTCCCGCGGCGAGCTCCCCCGTCGCCCCCCCGGCGGCCACCTCCTCCACCGGGCCACCCAACCCGGCGGCCCCCCACCTCACGGCGAGCCCCCCCTCCACGGCCGGCGCGCCACCTTCACCACGCCGGGCAGCACCACCACCCCGGCCTCCTTGCCCACCTCCCCCTCCGGATCCGGCGGCCGGGGCCCTCCCCATCCCGCCGGCGGCTCCATCTCCGGGGGGCCCTCCTCACCGGCTCCTCCTCGCCGGCACATCACCACCGGAACCTCACCGTCATCGTCTCCACCGTCACTTCGTGCGAACTCCGGCTTCACCGGGCCGTCACGTCACCGTCGGTGAGCCCCTCCTCGGGCTCCTCCCACCTTGTCGTTCCCCTCGACGTCACGGTTCCGTTCCGGCAAACGGGGCCTCGATCCGTCGACGGTGGACTCCGGTAGAAGGATTCGAAGTTTGTGTTCTTCTAGGTGGAGTAGCAAAAGAACTTCTCTGTCTCTGTTAACAGAGAGATGAGTGTTGAGAGAAAAGAAAAAAAGAAATAAAAACAAAGGTTGTATTCCGTATGTATGTATGAGATGTGATGTATGTATTTGTGTATTTGGATATTTAGAGAAATACGGTATTTGCACGGATAGGTATCTAATAAAAATAAATGAGGAAATAACCTTAGGCCACTTACCGGTGGGGCCAATGCACCGCTGTCAATGACAGGGAGGCCCCACGCGATAATTAAAAATAATGTTTTTCTTAAATAAATAAATAAATAGATATATTAGTTAAAATAATTAATTAACATAAGTAGAGTATGACACATGGGTCCCTCGTTGAATTAATCTGATTAATAAATAATTAATCTTAAATAAAACTTGTGCCTATGACGTTCGGGACCCGCTGGTCAGTTGACCGGTCAAATGTGATGTCAGCCTGACATCGCGATGATGTCATAATAGGATTTTACTAAATCATTTAAATCTGTTTTTAATTCCTAAATAATTAATAAAACTTTGAAAATTAATATTAAATAATCCGTAAGTCAGATCAAAATAATTTCAACATGAAAGTTGATCAGCAAAGCGAGACGAACCCGGATACACGGTCCGTTCGTCTGTCACGCGTCCCTAGCATAGCAAACATGGAACTTTCCCATCGTTTCCAGTGTAACCGGTAGTAGCCCGAGACCCGGAAAATATCGTCAGATATTCTTCCGACCCGTCTATGACGGATGTTCCTGCGTTAGCTCATGTCTAGCCTGCATATTTCCATGTCATGCTTTGTGTTGCATCGGTGCTATTATTTATTGTTTCTTCCCCCTCTTCTTACCGGTAGACCCCGAGACTGACGCTGCTGCCGGGTACATCTACGACCCTGCCGATCAGTCCTTTGCCGCAGAGCAGCAAGGCAAGCAAACTCCCCTTGATCATTCCTATATCGCCTATGTCTTTCTTCCTACTGCTTGCATTAGTATTTTTGCTACTGTTGTAGTTAGCTCCTATATCTGATGCATAGCCTGTTTTTGATGAACTGCTACTTTCAGTCCTGTACCTTTAATATGCTTAGTATAGGTGGAGCAGTCATCCCCTCTGACCCTGTAGATCAGTTGCCCCGCTTGTTTTCAAATCTCGATCTCTGATCGACGAGCCAGACCCGATGTGACATCCTCGACTTTTGCTACAGTAGTAATCGTAATTAAGCTACAGTGATCAACCGTTAATGATGCCACGTCATCGGATTTCCATCTCAGACCCGCGTTGATTCGAGTTTGTCCGGATTTCAGATTTGAAAACAAAAGTAGAGTACGTTATGAGTTCATTGCAAATATTACAAGAATATATATGTAAAAACGAGGAAAGTATTAAAGAAACAATAAAGATAAAAGAAAGAAAGAAAACTGAAAGAAGGAAATAATAAAAAGAAAAGGGAAAAGAGAAAATAAAACAAAACAAATCAAAAAAAAAGGAACAACCCCCCCCCCCCCAACCGGCCCAGCTGGGCCAAAAAGGGCCCAGCCGGCCACCTCCCGCGCCCCCACCTCCCCAAACCCTAGCCCTCCTGGGCGCCACCCCCCCCTCTCGCTACTCCCTCCTTTTCCCACGCCACCGCCGCCAGCCCCCCTCGTGGGGGGGGCCCCACCCCACGACGCCAGGTCCCCCCCCCCGCGCCTCCTGTCCCCCCCCCCACGATCTCTCTCCCTCCCCTGCCGGGCCACGCCCTCCACTCTCCCCCATCTCGCCCCTCCCTGGCCGCCCCTCTCCCTCCCCGGCCGGCGGCCACCCCTCACCACGCCGGCGAGCGCCCCCCCGGCGGCCACTCCTCCTCCCACCGGCGGCCCCCCCTCGGCCCCCCTCACCACGCCGGCGGCCTCCTCTCCCCACGGCCGCCTCCCTCCACCGAGCATCTTCTCCCGGCGGCCCCCCCCACCTCTCGGCCTCCACCCCGCCGGCAGGGGCGCCGGCCACCTCGGCCCCCCCCCATCTCGGCGGCCGGCCCCTTCCGGGAGGTCCATCTCCGGCGGCCCTCTCTACGGTGGCCGCCCCTCCCCGTCGGCGGCTCCACCTCCGGGGGCCTCTCCTCACCGGGGCCCTCCTCACCGGCTCCTCCTCGCCGGCACGTCACCACCACCGTCACCGTCACCACCTCCACGTCCGTCTCCACCGTCAACTACGTGCGAACTCCGGCTTCACCGGGCCGTCACGTCACCGTCGGTGAGCCCCTCCTCGGGCTCCTCCCACCTTGCCGTTCTCCTCGACGTCACGGTTCCGTTCCGGCAAACGGGGCCTCGATCCGTCGACGGTGGACTCCGGTAGAAGGATTCGAAGTTTGTGTTCTTCTAGGTGGAGTAGCAAAAGAACTTCTCTGTTGTCTCTGTTAACAGAGAGATGAGAGATGAGTGTTGAGAGAAAAGAAAAATGAAAAAGAATAAATGGTGTATTAGATGCGTATGTATGTATGTACGTATGAGATGTGATGTATGTATTTGTGTATTTGGGTATTTAGAGGAATACGGTATTTGCACGGATAGGTATCTAATAAAAATAAATGAGGAAATAACCTTAGGCCACTTACCGGTGGGGCCAATGCACCGCTGTCAATGACAGGGAGGCCCCACGCGATAATTAAAAATAATGTTTTCTTAAAATAAATAAATAAATAGATATATTAGTTAAAATAATTAATTAACATAATTAGAGTATGACACGTGGGTCCCTCGTTGAATTAATCTGATTAATAAATAATTAATCTTAAATAAAACTTGTGCCTATGACGTTCGGGACCCGCTGGTCAGTTGACCGGTCAAATGTGATGTCAGCCTGACATCGCGATGATGTCATAATAGGATTTTACTAAATCATTTAAATCTGTTTTTAATTCCTAAATAATTAATAAAACTTTGAAAATTAATATTAAATAATCCGTAAGTCAGATCGAAATAATTTCAACATGAAAGTTGATCAGCAAAGCGAGACGAACCCGGATACATGGTCCGTTCGTCTGTCACGCGTCCCTAGCATAGCAAACATGGAACTTTCCCATCGTTTCCAGTGTAACCGGTAGTAGCCCGAGACCCGGAAAATATCGTCAGATATTCTTCCGACCCGTCTATGACGGATGTTCCTGCGTTAGCTCATGTCTAGCCTGCATATTTCCATGTCATGCTTTGTGTTGCATCGGTGCTATTATTTATTGTTTCTTCCCCCTCTTCTTACCGGTAGACCCCGAGACTGACGCTGCTGCCGGGTACATCTACGACCCTGCCGATCAGTCCTTTGCCGCAGAGCAGCAAGGCAAGCAAACTCCCCTTGATCATTCCTATATCGCCTATGTCTTTCTTCCTACTGCTTGCATTAGTATTTTTGCTACTGTTGTAGTTAGCTCCTATATCTGATGCATAGCCTGTTTTTGATGAACTGCTACTTTCAGTCCTGTACCTTTAATATGCTTAGTATAGGTGGAGCAGTCATCCCCTCTGACCCTGTAGATCAGTTGCCCCGCTTGTTTTCAAATCTCGATCTCTGATCGACGAGCCAGACCCGATGTGACATCCTCGACTTTTGCTACAGTAGTAATCGTAATTAAGCTACAGTGATCAACCGTTAATGATGCCACGTCATCGGATTTCCATCTCAGACCCGCGTTGATTCGAGTTTGTCCGGATTTCAGATTTGAAAACAAAAGTAGAGTACGTTATGAGTTCATTGCAAATATTACAAGAATATATATGTAAAAACGAGGAAAGTATTAAAGAAACAATAAAGATAAAAGAAAGAAAGAAAACTGAAAGAAGGAAATAATAAAAAGAAAAGGGAAAAGAGAAAATAAAACAAAACAAATCAAAAAAAAAAAGGAACAACCCCCCCCCCCCAACCGGCCCAGCTGGGCCAAAAAGGGCCCAGCCGGCCACCTCCCGCGCCCCCACCTCCCCAAACCCTAGCCCTCCTGGGCGCCACCCCCCCCCTCTCGCTACTCCCTCCTTTTCCCACGCCGCCGCCGCCAGCCCCCCTCGTGGGGGGGGCCCCACCCCACGACGCCAGGTCCCCCCCCCCCCCGCGCCTCCTGTCCCCCCCCCCCCCACGATCTCTCTCCCTCCCCTGCCGGGCCACGCCCTCCACTCTCCCCCATCTCGCCCCTCCCTGGCCGCCCCTGTCCCTCCCCGGCCGGCGGCCACCCCTCACCACGCCGGCGAGCGCCCCCCCGGCGGCCACTCCTCCTCCCACCGGCGGCCCCCCCTCGGCCCCCCTCACCACGCCGGCGGCCTCCTCTCCCCACGGCCGCCTCCCTCCACCGAGCATCTTCTCCCGGCGGCCCCCCCCCACCTCTCGGCCTCCACCCCGCCGGCAGGGGCGCCGGCCACCTCGGCCCCCCCCATCTCGGCGGCCGGCCCCTTCCGGGAGGTCCATCTCCGGCGGCCCTCTCTACGGTGGCCGCCCCTCCCCGTCGGCGGCTCCACCTCCGGGGGCCTCTCCTCACCGGGGCCCTCCTCACCGGCTCCTCCTCGCCGGCACGTCACCACCACCGTCACCGTCACCACCTCCACGTCCGTCTCCACCGTCAACTACGTGCGAACTCCGGCTTCACCGGGCCGTCACGTCACCGTCGGTGAGCCCCTCCTCGGGCTCCTCCCACCTTGCCGTTCTCCTCGACGTCACGGTTCCGTTCCGGCAAACGGGGCCTCGATCCGTCGACGGTGGACTCCGGTAGAAGGATTCGAAGTTTGTGTTCTTCTAGGTGGAGTAGCAAAAGAACTTCTCTGTTGTCTCTGTTAACAGAGAGATGAGAGATGAGTGTTGAGAGAAAAGAAAAATGAAAAAGAATAAATGGTGTATTAGATGCGTATGGATGTATGTACGTATGAGATGTGATGTATGTATTTGTGTATTTGGGTATTTAGAGGAATACGGTATTTGCACGGATAGGTATCTAATAAAAATAAATGAGGAAATAACCTTAGGCCACTTACCGGTGGGGCCAATGCACCGCTGTCAATGACAGGGAGGCCCCACGCGATAATTAAAAATAATGTTTTCTTAAAATAAATAAATAAATAGATATATTAGTTAAAATAATTAATTAACATAATTAGAGTATGACACGTGGGTCCCTCGTTGAATTAATCTGATTAATAAATAATTAATCTTAAATAAAACTTGTGCCTATGACGTTCGGGACCCGCTGGTCAGTTGACCGGTCAAATGTGATGTCAGCCTGACATCGCGATGATGTCATAATAGGATTTTACTAAATCTTTTAAATCTGTTTTTAATTCTTAAATAATTAATAAAACTTTAAAAATTAATATTAAATAATCCGTAAGTCAGATCGAAATAATTTCAACATGAAAGTTGATCAGCAAAGCGAGACGAACCCGGATACACGGTCCGTTCGTCTGTCACGCGTCCCTAGCATAGCAAACATGGAACTTTCCCATCGTTTCCAGTGTAACCGGTAGTAGCCCGAGACCCGGAAAATATCGTCAGATATTCTTCCGACCCGTCTATGACGGATGTTCCTGCGTTAGCTCATGTCTAGCCTGCATATTTCCATGTCATGCTTTGTGTTGCATCGGTGCTATTATTTATTGTTTCTTCCCCCTCTTCTTACCGGTAGACCCCGAGACTGACGCTGCTGCCGGGTACATCTACGACCCTGCCGATCAGTCCTTTGCCGCAGAGCAGCAAGGCAAGCAAACCCCCTTGATCATTCCTATATCGCCTATGTCTTTCTTCCTACTGCTTGCATTAGTATTTTTGCTACTGTTGTAGTTAGCTCCTATATCTGATGCATAACCTGTTTTTGTTGAACTGCTACTTTCAGTCCTGTACCTTTAATATGCTTAGTATAGGTGGAGCAGTCATCCTCTCTGACCCCGTAGATCAGTTGCCCCGCTTGTTTCCAAATCTCGATCTCTGATCGACGAGCCAGACCCGATGTGACATCCTCGACTTTTGCTACAGTAGTAATCGTAATTAAGCTACAGTGATCAACCGTTAATGATGCCACGTCATCGGATTTCCATCTCAGACCCGCGTTGATTCGAGTTTGTCCGGATTTCAGATTTGAAAACAAAAGTAGAGTACGTTATGAGTTCATTGCAAATATTACAAGAATATATATGTAAAAACGAGGAAAGTATTAAAGAAACAATAAAGATAAAAGAAAGAAAGAAAACTGAAAGAAGGAAATAATAAAAAGAAAAGGGAAAAGAGAAAATAAAACAAAACAAATCAAAAAAAAAAGGAACAACCCCCCCCCAACCGGCCTAGCTGGGCCAAAAAGGGCCCAGCCGGCCACCTCCCGCGCCCCCACCTCCCCAAACCCTAGCCCTCCTGGGCGCCACCCCCCCCCTCTCGCTACTCCCTCCTTTTCCCACGCCGCCGCCGCCAGCCCCCCTCGTGGGGGGGGGGCCCACCCCACGACGCCAGGTCCCCCCCCGCGCCTCCTGTCCCCCCCCCCACGATCTCTCTCCCTCCCCTGCCGGGCCACGCCCTCCACTCTCCCCCATCTCGCCCCTCCCTGGCCGCCCCTCTCCCTCCCCGGCCGGCGGCCACCCCTCACCACGCCGGCGAGCCCCCCCGGCGGCCACTCCTCCTCCCACCGGCGGCCCCCCCTCGGCCCCCCTCACCACGCCGGCGGCCTCCTCTCCCCACGGCCGCCTCCCTCCACCGAGCATCTTCTCCCGGCGGCCCCCCCCACCTCTCGGCCTCCACCCCGCCGGCAGGGGCGCCGGCCACCTCGGCCCCCCCCATCTCGGCGGCCGGCCCCTTCCGGGAGGTCCATCTCCGGCGGCCCTCTCTACGGTGGCCGCCCCTCCCCGTCGGCGGCTCCACCTCCGGGGGCCTCTCCTCACCGGGGCCCTCCTCACCGGCTCCTCCTCGCCGGCACGTCACCACCACCGTCACCGTCACCACCTCCACGTCCGTCTCCACCGTCAACTACGTGCGAACTCCGGCTTCACCGGGCCGTCACGTCACCGTCGGTGAGCCCCTCCTCGGGCTCCTCCCACCTTGCCGTTCTCCTCGACGTCACGGTTCCGTTCCGGCAAACGGGGCCTCTATCCGTCGACGGTGGACTCCGGTAGAAGGATTCGAAGTTTGTGTTCTTCTAGGTGGAGTAGCAAAAGAACTTCTCTGTTGTCTCTGTTAACAGAGAGATGAGAGATGAGTGTTGAGAGAAAAGAAAAATGAAAAAGAATAAATGGTGTATTAGATGCGTATGTATGTATGTATGTATGAGATGTGATGTATGTATTTGTGTATTTGGGTATTTAGAGGAATACGGTATTTGCACGGATAGGTATCTAATAAAAATAAATGAGGAAATAACCTTAGGCCACTTACCGGTGGGGCCAATGCACCGCTGTCAATGACAGGGAGGCCCCACGCGATAATTAAAAATAATGTTTTCTTAAAATAAATAAATAAATAGATATATTAGTTAAAATAATTAATTAACATAATTAGAGTATGACACGTGGGTCCCTCGTTGAATTAATCTGATTAATAAATAATTAATCTTAAATAAAACTTGTGCCTATGACGTTCGGGACCCGCTGGTCAGTTGACCGGTCAAATGTGATGTCAGCCTGACATCGCGATGATGTCATAATAGGATTTTACTAAATATTTTAAATCTGTTTTTAATTCTTAAATAATTAATAAAACTTTAAAAATTAATATTAAATAATCCGTAAGTCAGATCGAAATAATTTCAACATGAAAGTTGATCAGCAAAGCGAGACGAACCCGGATACACGGTCCGTTCGTCTGTCACGCGTCCCTAGCATAGCAAACATGGAACTTTTCCATCGTTTCCAGTGTAACCGGTAGTAGCCCGAGGCCCGGGAAAATATCGTCAGGTATTCTTCCGACCCGTCTATGACGGATGTTCCTGCGTTAGCTCATGCCTAGCCTGCATATTCCCATGTCATGTTTTGTGTTGCATCGGTGCTATTATTTATTGTTTCTTCCCCCTCTTCTTACCGGTAGACCCCGAGACTGACGCTGCTGCCGGGTACATCTACGACCCTGCCGATCAGTCTTTTGCCGCAGAGCAGCAAGGCAAGCAAACCCCCTTGATCATTCCTATATCGCCTATGTCTTTCTTCCTACTGCTTGCATTAGTATTTTTGCTACTGTTGTAGTTAGCTCCTATATCTGATGCATAACCTGTTTTTGTTGAACTGCTACTTTCAGTCCTGTACCTTTAATATGCTTAGTATAGGTGGAGCAGTCATCCTCTCTGACCCCGTAGATCAGTTGCCCCGCTTGTTTCCAAATCTCGATCTCTGATCGACGAGCCAGACCCGACACAGCACGTTCACCCCCCTTCGTTGTACGACGCTAGAGAGGTACTATCGGGTACCGAGGGTGACACCTCGCTAAGTACTCCTGATGAGATCTCTGTAGTATAGCTAGTCGGTCGTGGTTATCGAGGGTGATTCCTCTTTCACCATTCCCGATGACGCCTCTGTCGCGCAACCCCGCGAGTGTGGGACCCCCGAGGGTGATTCCTCTAAGCCCACCTTGACGGGTACATCGTTCGGGATCCAACGAGGGTGATACCTCGGATCCCCCCCGATGTTACGACCACACAGTTACTCGACCATGTTACTGGGATCTTCGGTGATTAGTTGTAAGACGGGTGGATTCCCGCGAGACTGTGTTGTTGGTCTAATTAAAATGCTAATGGATTTGGGTATTTGATCTGGGTTGGTCGGAGACCTTTTCGCACTAACCGGCTACGCGGGAAGAATTATGGGTACTCGGCGTCGCGGTATCAGCCGAAGCTTTTCAGATGCCAGCAGTGTAGCGGCGCGCGCCCGAGTGGTCCCGAGATGCATCGCGCTTGTGATTAAGGGATGCTAGGACTGACGTCGGCCGCCCACGCCACGTGCAGGAGCGTGAAGGGGAACTGGGCCCATGAACCCTTTGTGCTTAGGATTTAGACCGGCGGGCTGGCCTCTCTGATTAGTCTTAGGTGGGGCTGCGACGTGTCGATATTCCGAGGCCGGGCAGGACCCAGAAAAGTTTGTCCGGCCAGAGTGTTATCGAGCGTGACGGGACATGTGGTGCACCCCTGCAGGGATGAAAATTAACTATTCGGATAGCCGTGTCCACGGTTACAGGACGACTTGGAGTTGTGCCCCGATCTTATACAACTACAATTGTTACTTAACTGGAATTAGTTTGCCTCGGGATTGCTTCCTCGCAGGGAGTCGAGGGAGGATCCTTAGGCGTGACCTCACTTTAATACTGCTGCAACAATATGACTATTATTGTGTTACCCCCCCTGTTCTACTCTCGTCTATTGCTGCAAGACCCTGAAGATGCTAGTCTTCGATAGGACTAGGCCTTCTCTCTCTATTCTCGCATTGCTGCAGTCAGTCCACATATAACCCCCTTCTTTGATACTGATGCATAATTAGAATAGTTCTGATGTAAGACTTGCGAGTACTTTGGATGAGTACTCACCGCTGCTTTGCTCCCCCCTTGTTCCCTTGATCCGTTTGCTGCGACCAGATGATGAAGCCCAGGAGATGGAGGTCCCCGCCACCGACGACTGCTACCCCGACGGTGCCTACTACTACGTGGAGGCCGCTGATGATCAGGAGTAGATAGGAGGTTCCCAGGCAGGAGGCCTCGCCTCGTTCGATCGTTGTATCTTTTGTGCTAGCCTTCTCTAAGGCACCCCATGTTTTATGTCTGTACTCAGATATTTGTTGCTTCCGCTGACTCGTGTGCTTATCGAGCTTTCGTATTCTAGCCCTCGAGGCCCCTGGCTTGTAATATGAAGCTGATGTTATTTTATTTGTGTCTAGAGTTGTGTTGTGATATCTCCCCGTGAGTCCTTGGGTTTGATCGTACGCATTTGCGTGTATGTTTAGCGTACGATTAAGCCGAGGGCGTCACAAGTTGGTATCAGAGCCAACTGCCTGTAGGTAGCCCCCTTTCCAACTCCTTGGCCGAAGTTGAGTCTAGTGTTTGAAAAACTTACTAACACTGATGTTGTGGCTTACGGGCCCACATCTCAATTGGGTGGTATTAGTATCTTTTACTCCTTTTCTATACTCTGGGCTCTACTTTCTCTTCTCCTTCGGGTCAAAGATTTTACTAACTCTAACATTAGGTTCTCGAATCACATCAATCCGGAGCGCTGGACTATCTACTCTTTTTCTCCTGAATATGTATTACACACACTGTCATTGACATTCGTCAATCTTATTTTCAGATGCGTCCCGCAAGACAGCACGTGCGCCTGACACAGGCCACCGAGACGACTGGGTTCCCGGCCATTTTGGTCGATCTCCTCACCAGGCTGGGATATCGCTGGTACCCCGAGTACACTGTGTTCGAGGATTTCCGCGAGTACAACCAGTGCCAGTACCAGGCTGAGGTTCGCATCTTCGACCAGAGGGGCGGTGAGACCCTCGAGCGCCACGTGTTCTGTGGTATTGGAGTGTCGGTCGAGATGGCCGTCCACGATGCGGCCTACATCGCCATCACCCGACTCCGTGGAGCGTACCCTCACCTGGAGGAGAGCCCTTTCAGATACATCCCGCATGCTCCTGCTGGGGATGAGACTGGGTCTGATCTCACTGCCTACGCTTCTGACGTTCGGGAGCGCAGCGACCGTTCCTACGTCGCTGTCTGCGCCCCCTACGTGACGCGTCGCTACGACGCGCGGATTCTGGTGCAGTACACTGAGGCAATGGATCGTGCTTTCCGAGCTCTGACTGTGGAGTTGTATGCTACACGCGCTCGTCTTTACGACGCGTTGACAGAGCTGCAGCCATCACACTGTCCGAGGGTTTCCCCTTTGCGCATCCGCGAGCCGAGCAGGACAGAGCTACCATCAGCTCTCGAGTGGACAGATGTTGGGGGTAGAACCCCTGCACTTGGACCTCAGCTCCTCGACTGGATGCGGTACCGTCACCAGAGTCACAACGGGACACAGGGTCCTGTCCCTACCTTCTATCACCGCCAGCTACCAGGATTCGTTCGTCCTCTCCGACGTTGATGTAGCCTTATCGCTACATCTCGTCGTGGTACTCTTCCACCGCGTGCCTGTGCGCCGCCTAGTGAGTCCAGGGTATCGTCAAATGCGTCCGGGCTATCGCCAAATTTCGAGTTTTTAATCGTTAGTCTGTAATCGAACTTATGTATGGGTCTGTATGTCGAACTCAACTACTATGGAGTATCTATCGCTTTTCCCTTTCATTATGCTTGATTACTTCATGAATGCGTGCGATGCCTTTCAATTACTTTAAGCTAAAATACCCCTGCTAAATATTTAACAGGATGGTTAGACCAGCTGGCCGCCCGCGTGGTCGTGCCAACGATGCACCACCCCCGCCTCCTGAGTATATGGCGGGGATGATCCAACAGTTTGAGCTGAACCGCCAGTTTATGCAAGGGCTCATGGATCAGTTCCAAAGGCCGAACATGAACCAACCACAAGGCGTGACACTGCAAGACTTCTGCCGTCTCAACCCTGCGATCTACCGCAGCTCAACTCAGCCTCTTGATGCTGATGACTGGCTCCGTGACATTTCTTATGAGCTAGAGTCTGCCAATGTGCCCCTGGCGAGCTATGTCAACTTTGCCGCATACTTTCTGAAGGGTCCCGCTGCTCAATGGTGGGACAGCCACAGGCGCTCTCAGCCCGATGGAACTATCATCACTTGGGCAGAGTTCAAGGCTGCTTTCCGTGCTCGATACATTCCCCAGGGAATCATGGACCGGAAGAAGCGTGAGTTCCGCAACTTGGTCCAGGGCAACAAGACTGTGGATGCTTATCAGCGGGAATTTCTGGAATTATCTCGCTATGCTGAAGAAGACATTGCGACTGATGCACGCAGGCAGGAGAAGTTCCGTGAAGGCCTCCACCCTGATATCAAGCTGACACTCCTCGTTCAGGACTATGCTGATTTCGCCACCCTCGTGAACAAGGCTATTCAGGTTGAGACTGGTCTGCAGGAATACAAAGATAGCAGCAAGCGCAACCGTGACATGGGCTCATCTTCGGGCTCATCTGCACAGAAGCGGAAGATCTGGATCCCCAACAACATGTACCATGGACCTGCTCCTACTCCGAGGCCGTCCTATGCTGCACCTCGCCTGCCTCCTCCACCGCCTAGGCAGCCGAGGCTCCCAGCTCCACCGCCTCGAGTTCCTCCTTCCCGTCCTGAGGACGGGTTGTGCTTCAAGTGTGGCCGTCCAGGTCACCGTGCTAGAGACTGCAGGCAGAATCAGAATCAGCTGGCACTTCCCGCAACTGGCCGTGGCAACAACCAGAACCGCAACTTCAACACTAAGCCTGCTTATGTTCGTGGTCAGGCCAACAACATTGATATGGGTCAAGCTCAAGACCAGCCTGCTACCGTGATGGGTACACTTCTCGTTAACTCAGTACCTGCTTCTGTATTGTTTGATACAGGAGCATCGCATTCCTTTATGTCGGAAAATTTTGCATACATGCATGACATTAGGAGCGAAGAGATGAACCTCCTGATAGTGGTAAACACCCCTGGGGGCGAATGTCGAACCTCTGTGGTTTGCCCCCATGTTCCAGTTGAAATTGAAGGATTAGAATTCCTTGCCAACCCCATCCTACTAAAGTCATCCAACATTAATCTCATATTGGGGATGGACTGGTTGAGAGCTCATACGGCATCGATCGTTTGTGCCACCAAAACCGTCCACCTCCTACACCCTTCAGATGAACTAGTAAGCTACCAGGCTCATCTCGTCCGTAATGCTGAGGCACGGCTGTATGCCTTGAATGCATTAAATGCGTCGCCTCTTGAAGGGATTGAAAACATTCCAGTGGTCCGAGAATTCCAAGATGTCTTTCCAGAAGAACTTCCGGGGATTCCCCCTGCTCGAGCTGTCGAGTTTGTCATTGACTTGGTACCCGGTACCACTCCTATTGCCAAGCGTCCTTATAAAATGCCACCACATGAACTCCTTGAACTTAAGCAAGAAATTGACAACTCGCTCCGTCTGGGTTTCATCCGTCCGAGTTCCTCTGCTTGGGGAGCACCTTCTCTCTTTGTTAAGAAGAAGGATGGGACAAATCGATTGGTTCAAGACTATCGTCCTATCAACCAGGCCACTATTCAAAACAAATATCCTCTCCCTCGGATAAATGATTTGTATGATCAACTTGCTGGTTCCACCGTTTTCTCTAAGCTCGACTTGAGATTGGGATACCACCAGATCCGTGTTCGCAAGGAGGATATTCCAAAGACCGCCTTCGTTACTCGGTATGGATCATACGAGTACACCGTCATGTCCTTCGGCTTAACCAATGCACCGGCAACTTTCTCTCGATTGATGAATTATATATTCATGGACTACCTCGACAAATTTGTCGTGGTATATCTGGATGATATTCTGGTGTTTTCAAAGAACAAAGAAGAGCATGCTGAACATCTTCGTCTTGTACTGGATAAGCTTCGGGAGCATAAACTCTATGCGAAGTATTCCAAATGTGAGTTCTGGCTAGACGAAGTGACTTACCTTGGTCATGTGATTTCCAAGGATGGTATTGCGGTCAACCCCGAACGAATTCAAGCTATTCTTGATTGGACTCCCCCGAAGAATGTCAAGCAAGTCAGAAGTTTTCTCGGACTCGCCAGCTATTGCCGTCGATTCGTCGAGGACTTCTCCAAGATTGCAAAGCCCTTAACCAACCTGCTTCACAAAGGTGTTAAGTATGAATGGACTGATAAATGTCAGGAAAGTTTCTAGGCACTCAAGGACAAACTGACGTCCGCTCCAGTACTTGCTCCTCCAGATACGAAAAGGGATTTCGTTATATACTGTGATGCTTCTCGTCAAGGAATAGGTTGTGTCCTAATGCAGGATCGCAAGGTGATCGCTTATGCTTCACGTCAACTGCATGCTCATGAAGAGAACTACCCAGTTCATGATCTCGAGCTTGCCGCAGTCATTCATGCATTGAAGGAATGGCGACAATACCTTGTCGGTAATCGCTGTGAAATCTACACCGACCATCAAAGTCTGAAGTACTTGTTCACTCAACCGGAGCTGAACCTGCGTCAACAAAGATGGATGGAGCGTATAGCAGATTTTGACTGTAGTATATCATATACCCCTGGCAAGGCTAATGTAATGGCTGATGCCTTAAGTCGCAAGTCATACTGCAACCACCTCCAGGTTCATGAGGTTCACGATCGTCTGCAAGAGGAATTCCGTAAGCTAAACCTCCACATTGTTCCTCAGGGTTACCTTGTTCCGCCTCCTGAAGAGTATCAAAAGATGAACCTTCGTGTTGTTAATCAGGGTTCCCTCAGTAACCTAGTGGTTGAACCAGATCTTGTGAGCTCCATAAAGAATATACAAAACTTTGACGATGATGTCGACAGGATTAAGAGCTATATTGCAAAGGGTAAACCCTCCTTTTTCACTGTTGATGAAGGTGGCGCCTTGTATTTCAAGGGTCGCCTATTCGTCCCAAATAAGAAGGAAAATCTCAGGATGACTGGGAAGGTGATGGAAGAAGCTCATGACACACCATTGTCTATTCACCCGGGTAGTACCAAGATGTACCAAGACATCCGGCAAAGATTCTGGTGGCCCAATATGAAACAAGAGATTGCACGCTATGTGGCAGAATGTGATATATGCCGGCGTATCAAAGCAGAACACCAAAAGCCTGCTGGAACTCTGCAACCTATCTCTATTCCCGAGTGGAAATGGGATCACGTTGAAATGGACTTCGTCACTGGTTTTCCCAGGTCTCAGAAAGGTAATGATGCTATTCTTGTCGTCATTGATCGACTGTCCAAAGTTGCACATTTCCTAGCCGTCAGAGAAACGATTAATGCTAGTCAACTGGCAGATCTTTATATGTCAAGAGTTGTTTCACTTCACGGTATTCCGTTGGTGATCAGTTCGGACCGTGGCAGCTTGTTTACTTCAAAATTCTGGGAAAGTTTTCAGAAGGCTATGGGGACTCATCTGTCCTTCAGCACTGCATTTCATCCTCAATCCCAGGGACAAGTTGAACGAGTCAACCAAATTCTCGAGGACATGCTTCGAGCTTGTGTCATTTCTTTCGGTAAGAAATGGGAGGAATCTCTCCCGTATGCCGAGTTCTCATACAACAATAGCTATCAAGCTAGTCTGAATATGGCCCCTTTCGAAGTATTGTATGGGCGAAGGTGTCAGACTCCTCTGAATTGGTCAGAAACTGGGGAAAGATCACTCTTCGGTCCGGATATTATTGAACATGCCGAAGATCAAGTCCGCATTATTCATGAGAATCTGAAGGCTGCTCAGTCTCGTCAAAAGAGTCAGTATGACCGTCATCATCAAGATATGGTCTATCAACCTGGCGAAAAGGCTTATCTTCGTGTCACACCAATGAGAGGTGCACACCGTTTCGGAATCAAGGGCAAGTTAGCTCCTCGTTATATTGGTCCTTTCACTGTTCTCGAAAGGCGTGGAAGAGTGGCTTATCAATTGGAACTGCCGGCGAACCTTTCTCAGGTTCACGATGTCTTCCATGTTTCTCAACTCCGCCGCTGCTTCAAGGATCCTATTCGAGCAGTGGATCACGATATGCTAGAGCTACAACAAGACCTCTCTTATAAAGAGCATCCGGTCCGCATTCTCGACCAAGCTGAACGTAAGACTCGTCGCAAGGTCACCAAGTTCCTTAAGGTGCAGTGGTCAAATCACTCTGAAGATGAAGCCACTTGGGAACGCGAGGATCATCTTCGTGATGAATACCCCGGGCTCTTTCCATCTACCTCTTAATTCTCGGGACGAGAATTCTTGTTAGTAGGGGAGAATTGTGACATCCTCGACTTTTGCTACAGTAGTAATCGTAATTAAGCTACAGTGATCAACCGTTAATGATGCCACGTCATCGGATTTCCATCTCAGACCCGCGTTGATTCGAGTTTGTCCGGATTTCAGATTTGAAAACAAAAGTAGAGTACGTTATGAGTTCATTGCAAATATTACAAGAATATATATGTAAAAACGAGGAAAGTATTAAAGAAACAATAAAGATAAAAGAAAGAAAGAAAACTGAAAGAAGGAAATAATAAAAAGAAAAGGGAAAAGAGAAAATAAAACAAAACAAATCAAAAAAAAAAAAAGGAACAACCCCCCCCCAACCGGCCCAGCTGGGCCAAAAAGGGCCCAGCCGGCCACCTCCCGCGCCCCCACCTCCCCAAACCCTAGCCCTCCTGGGCGCCACCCCCCCTCTCGCTACTCCCTCCTTTTCCCACGCCGCCGCCGCCAGCCCCCCTCATGGGGGGGGCCCCACCCCACGACGCCAGGTCCCCCCCCCGCGCCTCCTGTCCCCCCCCACGATCTCTCTCCCTCCCCTGCCGGGCCACGCCCTCCACTCTCCCCCATCTCGCCCCTCCCTGGCCGCCCCTCTCCCTCCCCGGCCGGCGGCCACCCCTCACCACGCCGGCGAGCCCCCCCCCCCGGCGGCCACTCCTCCTCCCACCGGCGGCCCCCCCTCGGCCCCCCTCACCACGCCGGCGGCCTCCTCTCCCCACGGCCGCCTCCCTCCACCGAGCATCTTCTCCCGGCGGCCCCCCCCACCTCTCGGCCTCCACCCCGCCGGCAGGGGCGCTGGCCACCTCGCCCCCCCCCCATCTCGGCGGCCGGCCCCTTCCGGGAGGTCCATCTCCGGCGGCCCTCTCTACGGTGGCTGCCCCTCCCCGTCGGCGGCTCCACCTCCGGGGGCCTCTCCTCAACGGGGCCCTCCTCACCGGCTCCTCCTCGCCGGCACGTCACCACCACCGTCACCGTCACCACCTCCACGTCCGTCTCCACCGTCAACTACGTGCGAACTCCGGCTTCACCGGGCCGTCACGTCACCGTCGGTGAGCCCCTCCTCGGGCTCCTCCCACCTTGCCGTTCTCCTCGACGTCACGGTTCCGTTCCGGCAAACGGGGCCTCGATCCGTCGACGGTGGACTCCGGTAGAAGGATTCGAAGTTTGTGTTCTTCTAGGTGGAGTAGCAAAAGAACTTCTCTGTTGTCTCTGTTAACAGAGAGATGAGAGATGAGTGTTGAGAGAAAAGAAAAATGAAAAAGAATAAATGGTGTATTAGATGCGTATGTATGTATGTATGTATGAGATGTGATGTATGTATTTGTGTATTTGGGTATTTAGAGGAATACGGTATTTGCACGGATAGGTATCTAATAAAAATAAATGAGGAAATAACCTTAGGCCACTTACCGGTGGGGCCAATGCACCGCTGTCAATGACAGGGAGGCCCCACGCGATAATTAAAAATAATGTTTTCTTAAAATAAATAAATAAATAGATATATTAGTTAAAATAATTAATTAACATAATTAGAGTATGACACGTGGGTCCCTCGTTGAATTAATCTGATTAATAAATAATTAATCTTAAATAAAACTTGTGCCTATGACGTTCGGGACCCGCTGGTTAGTTGACCGGTCAAATGTGATGTCAGCCTGACATCGCGATGATGTCATAATAGGATTTTACTAAATCTTTTAAATCTGTTTTTAATTCTTAAATAATTAATAAAACTTTAAAAATTAATATTAAATAATCCGTAAGTCAGATCGAAATAATTTCAACATGAAAGTTGATCAGCAAAGCGAGACGAACCCGGATACACGGTCCGTTCGTCTGTCACGCGTCCCTAGCATAGCAAACATGGAACTTTTCCATCGTTTCCAGTGTAACCGGTAGTAGCCCGAGGCCCGGGAAAATATCGTCAGGTATTCTTCCGACCCGTCTATGACGGATGTTCCTGCGTTAGCTCATGCCTAGCCTGCATATTCCCATGTCATGTTTTGTGTTGCATCGGTGCTATTATTTATTGTTTCTTCCCCCTCTTCTTACCGGTAGACCCCGAGACTGACGCTGCTGCCGGGTACATCTACGACCCTGCCGATCAGTCTTTTGCCGCAGAGCAGCAAGGCAAGCAAACCCCCTTGATCATTCCTATATCGCCTATGTCTTTCTTCCTACTGCTTGCATTAGTATTTTTGCTACTGTTGTAGTTAGCTCCTATATCTGATGCATAACCTGTTTTTGTTGAACTGCTACTTTCAGTCCTGTACCTTTAATATGCTTAGTATAGGTGGAGCAGTCATCCTCTCTGACCCCGTAGATCAGTTGCCCCGCTTGTTTCCAAATCTCGATCTCTGATCGACGAGCCAGACCCGACACAGCACGTTCACCCCCCTTCGTTGTACGACGCTAGAGAGGTACTATCGGGTACCGAGGGTGACACCTCGCTAAGTACTCCTGATGAGATCTCTGTAGTATAGCTAGTCGGTCGTGGTTATCGAGGGTGATTCCTCTTTCACCATTCCCGATGACGCCTCTGTCGCGCAACCCCGCGAGTGTGGGACCCCCGAGGGTGATTCCTCTAAGCCCACCTTGACGGGTACATCGTTCGGGATCCAACGAGGGTGATACCTCGGATCCCCCCCGATGTTACGACCACACAGTTACTCGACCATGTTACTGGGATCTTCGGTGATTAGTTGTAAGACGGGTGGATTCCCGCGAGACTGTGTTGTTGGTCTAATTAAAATGCTAATGGATTTGGGTATTTGATCTGGGTTGGTTGGAGACCTTTTCGCACTAACCGGCTACGCGGGAAGAATTATGGGTACTCGGCGTCGCGGTATCAGCCGAAGCTTTTCAGATGCCAGCAGTGTAGCGGCGCGCGCCCGAGTGGTCCCGAGATGCATCGCGCTTGTGATTAAGGGATGCTAGGACTGACGTCGGCCGCCCACGCCACGTGCAGGAGCGTGAAGGGGAACTGGGCCCATGAACCCTTTGTGCTTAGGATTTAGACCGGCGGGCTGGCCTCTCTGATTAGTCTTAGGTGGGGCTGCGACGTGTCGATATTCCGAGGCCGGGCAGGACCCAGAAAAGTTTGTCCGGCCAGAGTGTTATCGAGCGTGACGGGACATGTGGTGCACCCCTGCAGGGATGAAAATTAACTATTCGGATAGCCGTGTCCACGGTTACAGGACGACTTGGAGTTGTGCCCCGATCTTATACAACTACAATTGTTACTTAACTGGAATTAGTTTGCCTCGGGATTGCTTCCTCGCAGGGAGTCGAGGGAGGATCCTTAGGCGTGACCTCACTTTAATACTGCTGCAACAATATGACTATTATTGTGTTACCCCCCCTGTTCTACTCTCGTCTATTGCTGCAAGACCCTGAAGATGCTAGTCTTCGATAGGACTAGGCCTTCTCTCTCTATTCTCGCATTGCTGCAGTCAGTCCACATATAACCCCCTTCTTTGATACTGATGCATAATTAGAATAGTTCTGATGTAAGACTTGCGAGTACTTTGGATGAGTACTCACCGCTGCTTTGCTCCCCCCTTGTTCCCTTGATCCGTTTGCTGCGACCAGATGATGAAGCCCAGGAGATGGAGGTCCCCGCCACCGACGACTGCTACCCCGACGGTGCCTACTACTACGTGGAGGCCGCTGATGATCAGGAGTAGATAGGAGGTTCCCAGGCAGGAGGCCTCGCCTCGTTCGATCGTTGTATCTTTTGTGCTAGCCTTCTCTAAGGCACCCCATGTTTTATGTCTGTACTCAGATATTTGTTGCTTCCGCTGACTCGTGTGTTTATCGAGCTTTCGTATTCTAGCCCTCGAGGCCCCTGGCTTGTAATATGAAGCTGATGTTATTTTATTTGTGTCTAGAGTTGTGTTGTGATATCTCCCCGTGAGTCCTTGGGTTTGATCGTACGCATTTGCGTGTATGTTTAGCGTACGATTAAGCCGAGGGCGTCATACCCGACACAGCACGTTCACCCCCCTTCGTTGTACGACGCTAGAGAGGTACTATCGGGTACCGAGGGTGACACCTCGCTAAGTACTCCTGATGAGATCTCTGTAGTATAGCTAGTCGGTCGTGGTTATCGAGGGTGATTCCTCTTTCACCATTCCCGATGACGCCTCTGTCGCGCAACCCCGCGAGTGTGGGACCCCCGAGGGTGATTCCTCTAAGCCCACCTTGACGGGTACATCGTTCGGGATCCAACGAGGGTGATACCTCGGATCCCCCCCGATGTTACGACCACACAGTTACTCGACCATGTTACTGGGATCTTCGGTGATTAGTTGTAAGACGGGTGGATTCCCGCGAGACTGTGTTGTTGGCCTAATTAAAATGCTAATGGATTTGGGTATTTGATCTGGGTTGGTCGGAGACCTTTTCGCACTAACCGGCTACGCGGGAAGAATTATGGGTACTCGACGTCGCGGTATCAGCCGAAGCTTTTCAGATGCCAGCAGTGTAGCGGCGCGCGCCCGAGTGGTCCCGAGATGCATCGCGCTTGTGATTAAGGGATGCTAGGACTGACGTCGGCCGCCCACGCCACGTGCAGGAGCGTGAAGGGGAACTGGGCCCATGAACCCTTTGTGCTTAGGATTTAGACCGGCGGGCTGGCCTCTCTGATTAGTCTTAGGTGGGGCTGCGACGTGTCGATATTCCGAGGCCGGGCAGGACCCAGAAAAGTATGTCCGGCCAGAGTGTTATCGAGCGTGACGGGACATGTGGTGCACCCCTGCAGGGATGAAAATTAACTATTCGGATAGCCGTGTCCACGGTTACAGGACGACTTGGAGTTGTGCCCCGATCTTATACAACTACAATTGTTACTTAACTGGAATTAGTTTGCCTCGGGATTGCTTCCTCGCAGGGAGTCGAGGGAGGATCCTTAGGCGTGACCTCACTTTAATACTACTGCAACAATATGACTATTATTGTGTTATCCCCCCCCCTGTTCTACTCTCGTCTATTGCTGCAAGACCCTGAAGATGCTAGTCTTCGATAGGACTAGGCTTTCTCTCTCTTTTCTCGCATTGCTGCAGTCAGTCCACATATAACCCCCTTCTTTGATACTGATGCATTATTAGAATAGTTCTGATGTAAGACTTGCGAGTACTTTGGATGAGTACTCACCGCTGCTTTGCTCCCCCCTTGTTCCCTTGGTCCGTTTGCTGCGACCAGATGTTGAAGCCCAGGAGATGGAGGTCCCCGCCACCGACGACTGCTACCCCGACGGTGCCTTCTACTACGTGGAGGCCGCTGATGATCAGGAGTAGTTAGGAGGTTCCCAGGCAGGAGGCCTCGCCTCGTTCGATCGTTGTATCTTTTGTGCCAGCCTTCTCTAAGGCACCCCATGTTTCATGTCTGTACTCAGATATTTGTTGCTTCCGCTGACTCGTGTGCTTATCGAGCTTTCGTATTCTAGCCCTCGAGGCCCCTGGCTTGTAATATGAAGCTGATGTTATTTTATTTGTGTCTAGAGTTGTGTTGTGATATCTCCCCGTGAGTCCTTGGGTTTGATCGTACGCATTTGCGTGTATGTTTAGCGTACGATTAAGCCGAGGGCGTCACAAGTTGGTATCAGAGCCAACTGCCTGTAGGTAGCCCCCTTTCCAACTCCTTGGCCGAAGTTGAGTCTAGTGTTTGAAAAACTTACTAACACTGATGTTGTGGCTTACGGGCCCACATCTCAATTGGGTGGTATTAGTATCTTTTACTCCTTTCCTATACTCTGGGCTCTACTTTCTCTTCTCTTTTGGGTCAAAGATTTTAGTAACTCTAACATTAGGTTCTCGAATCACATCAATCCGGAGCGCTGGACTATCTACTCTTTTTCTCCTGAATATGTATTACACACACTGTCATTGACATTCGTCAATCTTATTTTCAGATGCGTCCCGCAAGACAGCACGTGCGCCTGACACAGGCCACCGAGACGACTGGGTTCCCGGCCATTTTGGTCGATCTCCTGACCAGGCTGGGATATCGCTGGTACCCCGAGTTTACTGTGTTCGAGGATTTCCGCAAGTACAACCAGTACCAGTACCAGGCTGAGGTTCGCATCTTCGACCAGAGGGGCGGCGAGACCCTCGAGCGCCACGTGTTTTGTGGTATTGGAGTGTCGGTCGAGATGGCCGTCCATGATGCGGCCTACATCGCCATCACCCGTCTCCGTGGAGCGTACCCTCACCTGGAGGAGGGCCCTTTCAGATACATCCCGCATGCTCCTGCTGGGGATGAGACTGGATCTGATCTCACTGCCTACGCTTCTGACGTTCGGGAGCGCAGCGACCGTTCCTACGTCGCTGTCTGCGCCCCCTACGTGACGCGTCGCTACGACGCGCGGATTCTGGTGCAGTACACTGAGGCAATGGATCGTGCTTTCCGAGCTCTGACTGTGGAGTTGTATGCTACGCGTGCTCGTCTTTACGACGCGTTGACAGAGCTGCAGCCATCACACTGTCCGAGGGTTCCGCCTATGCGCATCCGCGAGCCGAGCAGGACAGAGCTACCATCAGCTCTCGAGTGGACAGATGTTGGGGGTAGAACCCCTGCACTTGGACCTCAGCTCCTCGACTGGATGCGGTACCGTCACCAGAGTCACAACGGGACACAGGGTCCTGTCCCTACCTTCTATCACCGCCAGCTACCAGGATTCGTTCGTCCTCTCCGACGTTGATGTAGTCTTATCGCTACATCTCGTTGTGGTACTCTTCCATCGCGTGCCTGCGCGTCGCCTAGTGAGTCCAGGGTATCGTCAAATGCGTCCGGGCTATCGCCAAAATTCAAGTTTTTAATCGTTAGTCTGTAATCGAACTTATGTATGGGTCTGTATGTCGAACTCAACTACTATGGAGTATCTATCGCATTTCCCTTTCATTATGCTTGATTACTTCATGAATGCGTGCGATGCCTTTCAATTACTTTAAGCTAAAATACCCCTGCTAAATATTTAACAGGATGGTTAGACCAGCTGGCCGCCCGCGTGGTCGTGCCAACGATGCACCACCCCCGCCTCCTGAGTATATGGCGGGGATGATCCAACAGTTTGAGCTGAACCGCCAGTTTATGCAAGGGCTCATGGATCAGTTCCAAAGGCCGAACATGAACCAACCACAAGGCGTGACACTGCAAGACTTCTGCCGCCTCAACCCTGCGATCTACCGCAGCTCAACTCAGCCTCTAGATGCTGATGACTGGCTTCGTGACATTTCTTATGAGCTAGAGTCTGCTAATGTGCCCCTGGCGAGCTATGTCAACTTTGCCGCCTACTTTCTGAAGGGTCCCGCTGCTCAATGGTGGGACAGCCACAGGCGCTCTCAGCCCGATGGGACTATCATCACTTGGGCAGAGTTCAAGGCTGCTTTCCGTGCTCGATACATTCCCCAGGGAATCATGGATCGGAAGAAGCGTGAGTTCCGCAACTTGGTCCAGGGCAACAAGACTGTGGATGCTTATCAGCTGGAATTTCTGGAATTATCTCGCTATGCTGAAGAAGACATTGCGACTGATGCACGCAGGCAGGAGAAGTTCCGTGAAGGCCTCCACCCTGATATCAAGCTGACACTCCTCGTTCAGGACTATGCTGATTTCGCCACCCTCGTGAACAAGGCTATTCAGGTTGAGACTGGTCTGCAGGAATACAAAGATAGCAGCAAGCGCAACCGTGACATGGGCTCCTCTTCGGGCTCATCTGCACAGAAGCGGAAGATCTGGATTCCCAACAACATGTACCATGCACCTGCTCCTACTCCGAGGCCGTCCTATGCTGCACCTCGCCTGCCTCCTCCACCGCCTAGGCAGCCGAGGCTCCCAGCTCCACCGCCTCGAGTTCCTCCTTCCCGTCCTGAGGACGGGCTGTGCTTCAAGTGTGGCCGTCCAGGTCACCGTGCTAGAGACTGTAGGCAGAATCAGAATCAGCTGGCACTTCCCGCAACTGGCCGTGGCAACAACCAGAACCGCAACTTCAACGCTAAGCCTGCTTATGTTCGTGGTCAGGCCAACAACATTGATATGGGTCAAGCTCAAGACCAGCCTGCTACCGTGATGGGTACACTTCTCGTTAACTCAGTACCTGCTTCTGTATTGTTTGATACAGGAGCATCGCATTCCTTTATGTCGGAAAATTTTGCATACATGCATGACATTAGGAGCGAAGAGATGAACCTCCCGATAGTGGTAAACACCCCTGGGGGCGAATGCCGAACCTCTGTGGTTTGCCCCCATGTTCCAGTTGAAATTGAAGGATTAGAATTCCTTGCCAACCCCATCCTACTAAAGTCATCCAACATTGATCTCATATTGGGGATGGACTGGTTGAAAGCTCATACGGCATCGATCGTTTGTGCCACCAAAACCGTCCACCTCCTACACCCTTCAGATGAACTAGTAAGCTACCAGGCTCATCTCGTCCGTAATGCTGAGGCACGGCTGTATGCCTTGAATGCATTAAATGCATCGCCTCTTGAAGGGATTGAAAACATTCCAGTGGTCCGAGAGTTCCAAGATGTCTTTCCAGAAGAACTTCCGGGGATTCCCCCTGCTCGAGCTGTCGAGTTTGTCATTGACTTGGTACCCGGTACCACTCCTATTGCCAAGCGCCCTTATAAAATGCCACCACATGAACTCCTTGAACTTAAGCAAGAAATTGACAACTCGCTCCGTCTGGGTTTCATCCGTCCGAGTTCCTCTGCTTGGGGAGCACCTTCTCTCTTTGTTAAGAAGAAGGATGGGACAAATCGATTGGTTCAAGACTATCGTCCTATCAACCAGGCCACTATTCAGAACAAATATCCTCTCCCGCGGATAAATGATTTGTATGATCAACTTGCTGGTTCCACCGTTTTCTCTAAGCTCGACTTGAGATTGGGATACCACCAGATCCGTGTTCGCAAGGAGGATATTCCAAAGACCGCCTTTGTTACTCGATATGGATCATACGAGTACACCGTCATGTCCTTCGGCTTAACCAATGCACCGGCAACTTTCTCTCGATTGATGAATTATATATTCATGGACTACCTCGACAAATTTGTCGTGGTATATCTGGATGATATTCTGGTGTTTTCGAAGAACAAAGAAGAGCATGCTGAACATCTTCGTCTTGTACTGGATAAGCTTCGGGAGCATAAACTCTATGCGAAGTATTCCAAATGTGAGTTTTGGCTAGACGAAGTGACTTACCTTGGTCATGTGATTTCCAAGGATGGTATTGCGGTCAACCCCGAACGAATTCAAGCTATTCTTGATTGGACTCCCCCGAAGAATGTCAAGCAAGTCAGAAGTTTTCTCGGACTCGCCAGCTATTGCCGTCGATTCGTCGAGAACTTCTCCAAGATTGCAAAGCCCTTAACCAACCTGCTTCACAAAGGTGTTAAGTATGAATGGACTGATAAATGTCAGGAAAGTTTCCAGGCGCTCAAGGACAAACTGACGTCCGCTCCAGTACTTGCTCCTCCAGATACAAAAAGGGATTTCGTCATATACTGTGATGCTTCTCGTCAAGGAATAGGTTGTGTCCTAATGCAGGATCGCAAGGTGATCGCTTATGCTTCACGTCAACTGCGTGCTCATGAAGAGAACTACCCAGTTCATGATCTCGAGCTTGCCGCAGTCATTCATGCATTGAAGGAATGGCGACAATACCTTGTCGGTAATCGCTGTGAAATCTACACCGACCATCAAAGTCTGAAGTACTTGTTCACTCAACCGGAGCTGAACCTGCGTCAACAAAGATGGATGGAGCGTATAGCAGATTTTGACTGTAGTATATCATATACCCCTGGCAAGGCTA
This sequence comes from Hordeum vulgare subsp. vulgare, assembly GCF_904849725.1. Lineage (NCBI taxonomy): Eukaryota > Viridiplantae > Streptophyta > Magnoliopsida > Poales > Poaceae > Hordeum > Hordeum vulgare. The sequence continues at coordinate 444,041,251 of NC_058522.1, read as the reverse complement.
ATGTAATGGCTGATGCCTTAAGTCGCAAGTCATACTGCAACCACCTCCAGGTTCATCAGGTTCACGATCGTCTGCAAGAGGAATTCCGTAAGCTGAACCTCCACATTGTTCCTCAGGGTTACCTTGTTCCTCCCCCTGAAGAGTATCAAAAGATGAACCTTCGTGTTGTTAATCAGGGTTCCCTCAGTAACCTAGTGGTTGAACCAGATCTTGTGAGCTCCATAAAGAATATACAGAACTTTGACGATGATGTCGACAGGATTAAGAGCTATATTGCAAAGGGTAAACCCTCCTTTTTCACTGTTGATGAAGGTGGCGCCTTGTATTTCAAGGGTCGCCTATTCGTCCCAAATAAGAAGGAAAATCTCAGGATGACTGGGAAGGTGATGGAAGAAGCTCATGACACACCATTGTCTATTCACCCGGGTAGTACCAAGATGTACCAAGACATCCGGCAAAGATTCTGGTGGCCCAATATGAAACAAGACATTGCACGCTATGTGGCAGAATGTGATATATGCCGGCGTATCAAAGCAGAGCACCAAAAGCCTGCTGGAACTCTGCAACCTATCTCTATTCCCGAGTGGAAATGGGATCACGTTGAAATGGACTTCGTCACTGGTTTTCCCAGGTCTCAGAAAGGTAATGATGCTATTCTTGTCGTCATTGATCGACTGTCCAAAGTTGCACATTTCCTGGCCGTCAAAGAAACGATTAATGCTAGTCAGCTGGCAGATCTTTATATGTCAAGAGTTGTTTCACTTCACGGTATTCCGTTGGTAATCAGTTCGGACCGTGGCAGCTTGTTTACTTCAAAATTCTGGGAAAGTTTTCAGAAGGCTATGGGGACTCATCTGTCCTTCAGCACTGCATTTCATCCTCAATCCCAGGGACAAGTTGAACGAGTCAACCAAATTCTTGAGGACATGCTTCGAGCTTGTGTCATTTCTTTCGGTAAGAAATGGGAGGAATCTCTCCCGTATGCCGAGTTCTCTTACAACAATAGCTATCAAGCTAGCCTGAAGATGGCCCCTTTCGAAGTATTGTATGGGCGAAGGTGTCGGACTCCTCTGAATTGGTCAGAAACTGGGGAAAGATCACTCTTCGGTCCGGATATTATTCAACATGCCGAAGATCAAGTCCGCATTATTCATGAGAATCTGAAGGCTGCTCAGTCTCGTCAGAAAAGTCAGTATGACTGTCATCATCAAGATATGGTCTATCAACCTGGCGAAAAGGCCTATCTTCGTGTTACACCAATGAGAGGTGCACACCGTTTCGGAATCAAGGGCAAGTTAGCTCCTCGTTATATTGGTCCTTTCACTGTTCTCGAAAGGCGTGGAAGAGTGGCTTATCAATTGGAACTGCCGGCGAACCTTTCTCAGGTTCACGATGTCTTCCATGTTTCTCAGCTCCGTCGCTGCTTCAAGGACCCTATTCGAGCAGTGGATCACGATATGCTAGAGCTACAACAAGACCTCTCTTATAAAGAGCATCCGGTCCGCATTCTCGACCAAGCTGAACGTAAGACTCGTCGCAAGGTCACTAAGTTCCTTAAGGTGCAGTGGTCAAATCACTCTGAAGATGAAGCCACTTGGGAACGCGAGGATCATCTTCGTAATGAATACCCCGGGCTCTTTCCATCTACCTCTTAATTCTCGGGACGAGAATTCTTGTTAGTAGGGGAGAATTGTGACATCCTCGACTTTTGCTACAGTAGTAATCGTAATTAAGCTACAGTGATCAACCGTTAATGATGCCACGTCATCGGATTTCCATCTCAGACCCGCGTTGATTCGAGTTTGTCCGGATTTCAGATTTGAAAACAAAAGTAGAGTACGTTATGAGTTCATTGCAAATATTACAAGAATATATATGTAAAAACGAGGAAAGTATTAAAGAAACAATAATGATAAAAGAAAGAAAGAAAACTGAAAGAAAGAAGTAATAAAAAGAAAAGGGAAAAGAGAAAACAAGATAAAACAAATCAAAAAAAAAAAGAGAAAGCCCCCCCCCCCCAGCCGGCCCCCCCGCCAAACCCTAATCGCCCCCCTGGCGACCCCCCACTCCCCTCGCTCTCCCTCCCTTTCCCACGCCGCCGCCAGCCCCCCCTCGTGGGGGGGGCCCCACCCCCACGCCGCCACCTCTCCCTCCCCTCTCGCGTCTCTCTTTCTCTCTGCCCACGAGAGATCCTTCCCCACCGACACCCCCCATCTCGCCCCGCCTCCCTCCTCTCCCAACTCCCGTCGCCCCTTCCCCTCAGATCCGCCCCTCCCTGGCCGGCTCCTTCCATCCCGCCGGCGAGCCCCTCCCCGCCGGCAGCCCTCTCCCCCGCCGGCCCCCTCCCTCCATCCTCTCCACGGCCTCCCTCCACCGGCCCTCCTCCCGCGGCGAGCTCCCCCGTCGCCCCCCCGGCGGCCACCTCCTCCACCGGGCCATCCAACCCGGCGGCCCCCCACCTCACGGCGAGCCCCCCCTCCACGGCCGGCGCGCCACCTTCACCACGCCGGGCAGCACCACCACCCCGGCCTCCTTGCCCACCTCCCCCTCCGGATCCGGCGGCCGGGGCCCTCCCCATCCCGCCGGCGGCTCCATCTCCGGGGGGCCCTCCTCACCGGCTCCTCCTTGCCGGCACATCACCACCGGAACCTCACCGTCATCGTCTCCACCGTCACTTCGTGCGAACTCCGGCTTCACCGGGCCGTCACGTCACCGTCGGTGAGCCCCTCCTCGGGCTCCTCCCACCTTGTCGTTCCCCTCGACGTCACGGTTCCGTTCCGGCAAACGGGGCCTCGATCCGTCGACGGTGGACTCCGGTAGAAGGATTCGAAGTTTGTGTTCTTCTAGGTGGAGTAGCAAAAGAACTTCTCTGTCTCTGTTAACACAGAGATGAGTGTTGAGAGAAAAGAAAAAAAGAAATAAAAACAAAGGTTGTATTCCGTATGTATGTATGAGATGTGATGTATGTATTTGTGTATTTGGATATTTAGAGAAATACGGTATTTGCACGGATAGGTATCTAATAAAAATAAATGAGGAAATAACCTTAGGCCACTTACCGGTGGGGCCAATGCACCGCTGTCAATGACAGGGAGGCCCCACGCGATAATTAAAAATAATGGTTTTCTTAAATAAATAAATAAATAAATAGATATATTAGTTAAAATAATTAATTAACATAAGTAGAGTATGACACGTGGGTCCCTCGTTGAATTAATCTGATTAATAAATAATTAATCTTAAATAAAACTTGTGCCTATGACGTTCGGGACCCGCTGGTCAGTTGACCGGTCAAATGTGATGTCAGCCTGACATCGCGATGATGTCATAATAGGATTTTACTAAATCATTTAAATCTGTTTTTAATTCCTAAATAATTAATAAAACTTTGAAAATTAATATTAAATAATCCGTAAGTCAGATCAAAATAATTTCAACATGAAAGTTGATCAGCAAAGCGAGACGAACCCGGATACACGGTCCGTTCGTCTGTCACGCGTCCCTAGCATAGCAAACATGGAACTTTCCCATCGTTTCCAGTGTAACTGGTAGTAGCCCGAGACCCGGAAAATATCGTCAGATATTCTTCCGACCCGTCTATGACGGATGTTCCTGCGTTAGCTCATGTCTAGCCTGCATATTTCCATGTCATGCTTTGTGTTGCATCGGTGCTATTATTTATTGTTTCTTCCCCCTCTTCTTACCGGTAGACCCCGAGACTGACGCTGCTGCCGGGTACATCTACGACCCTGCCGATCAGTCCTTTGCCGCAGAGCAGCAAGGCAAGCAAACTCCCCTTGATCATTCCTATATCGCCTATGTCTTTCTTCCTACTGCTTGCATTAGTATTTTTGCTACTGTTGTAGTTAGCTCCTATATCTGATGCATAGCCTGTTTTTGATGAACTGCTACTTTCAGTCCTGTACCTTTAATATGCTTAGTATAGGTGGAGCAGTCATCCCCTCTGACCCTGTAGATCAGTTGCCCCGCTTGTTTTCAAATCTCGATCTCTGATCGACGAGCCAGACCCGACACAGCACGTTCACCCCCCTTCGTTGTACGACGCTACAGAGGTACTATCGGGTACCGAGGGTGACACCTCGCTAAGTACTCCTGATGAGATCTCTGTAGTATAGCTAGTCGGTCGTGGTTATCGAGGGTGATTCCTCTTTCACCATTCCCGATGACGCCTCTGTCGCGCAACCCCGCGAGTGTGGGACCCCCGAGGGTGATTCCTCTAAGCCCACCTTGACGGGTACATCGTTCGGGATCCAACGAGGGTGATACCTCGGATCCCCCCCGATGTTACGACCACACAGTTACTCGACCATGTTACTGGGATCTTCGGTGATTAGTTGTAAGACGGGTGGATTCCCGCGAGACTGTGTTGTTGGCCTAATTAAAATGCTAATGGATTTGGGTATTTGATCTGGGTTGGTCGGAGACCTTTTCGCACTAACCGGCTACGCGGGAAGAATTATGGGTACTCGACGTCGCGGTATCAGCCGAAGCTTTTCAGATGCCAGCAGTGTAGCGGCGCGCGCCCGAGTGGTCCCGAGATGCATCGCGCTTGTGATTAAGGGATGCTAGGACTGACGTCGGCCGCCCACGCCACGTGCAGGAGCGTGAAGGGGAACTGGGCCCATGAACCCTTTGTGCTTAGGATTTAGACCGGCGGGCTGGCCTCTCTGATTAGTCTTAGGTGGGGCTGCGACGTGTCGATATTCCGAGGCCGGGCAGGACCCAGAAAAGTATGTCCGGCCAGAGTGTTATCGAGCGTGACGGGACATGTGGTGCACCCCTGCAGGGATGAAAATTAACTATTCGGATAGCCGTGTCCACGGTTACAGGACGACTTGGAGTTGTGCCCCGATCTTATACAACTACAATTGTTACTTAACTGGAATTAGTTTGCCTCGGGATTGCTTCCTCGCAGGGAGTCGAGGGAGGATCCTTAGGCGTGACCTCACTTTAATACTGCTGCAACAATATGACTATTATTGTGTTATCCCCCCCCTGTTCTACTCTCGTCTATTGCTGCAAGACCCTGAAGATGCTAGTCTTCGATAGGACTAGGCTTTCTCTCTCTTTTCTCGCATTGCTGCAGTCAGTCCACATATAACCCCCTTCTTTGATACTGATGCATTATTAGAATAGTTCTGATGTAAGACTTGCGAGTACTTTGGATGAGTACTCACCGCTGCTTTGCTCCCCCCTTGTTCCCTTGGTCCGTTTGCTGCGACCAGATGTTGAAGCCCAGGAGATGGAGGTCCCCGCCACCGACGACTGCTACCCCGACGGTGCCTTCTACTACGTGGAGGCCGCTGATGATCAGGAGTAGTTAGGAGGTTCCCAGGCAGGAGGCCTCGCCTCGTTCGATCGTTGTATCTTTTGTGCCAGCCTTCTCTAAGGCACCCCATGTTTCATGTCTGTACTCAGATATTTGTTGCTTCCGCTGACTCGTGTGCTTATCGAGCTTTCGTATTCTAGCCCTCGAGGCCCCTGGCTTGTAATATGAAGCTGATGTTATTTTATTTGTGTCTAGAGTTGTGTTGTGATATCTCCCCGTGAGTCCTTGGGTTTGATCGTACGCATTTGCGTGTATGTTTAGCGTACGATTAAGCCGAGGGCGTCACATAGATAGTAGTGCAACGTTCCCTATTCATAGATCTGCACCTGCCTTTATCGAGTTAGATACGAAATTATCCATCTTTGAAACAGGTATTAAGGTCGTCGATCTTTTAGCTCCTTATCGACGTGGAGGAAAAATAGGACTATTTGGGGGGGCTGGAGTAGGTAAAACAGTACTGATCATGGAATTAATCAATAACATTGCTAAAGCTCATGGGGGCGTATCCGTATTCGGTGGAGTAGGGGAACGGACTCGTGAAGGAAATGATCTTTATATGGAAATGAAGGAATCCGGAGTAATTAATGAAAAAAAATATTGAAGAATCAAAGGTAGCTCTAGTCTATGGCCAAATGAATGAACCACCGGGAGCTCGTATGAGAGTTGGTTTAACTGCCCTAACTATGGCAGAATATTTCCGAGATGTTAATAAGAAAGACGTGCTTTTATTTATCGATAATATCTTTCGTTTTGTTCAAGCAGGATCAGAGGTATCCGCTTTATTAGGGAGAATGCCCTCCGCAGTGGGTTATCAACCTACTCTTAGTACAGAAATGGGTTCTTTGCAAGAAAGAATTGCTTCTACTAAAAAGGGATCTATAACTTCGATTCAAGCAGTTTATGTACCTGCGGACGATTTGACCGACCCTGCCCCTGCCACAACATTTGCACATTTGGATGCTACTACCGTACTTTCCAGAGGATTAGCTTCCAAGGGTATTTATCCAGCAGTAGATCCTTTAGATTCAACATCAACTATGTTACAGCCTCGGATCGTTGGCAACGAACATTATGAAACTGCGCAAAGAGTTAAGGAAACTTTACAACGTTACAAAGAACTTCAGGACATTATCGCAATTCTTGGCTTGGATGAATTATCGGAAGAGGATCGTTTAACTGTAGCAAGAGCAAGAAAAATTGAGCGTTTCTTATCACAACCGTTCTTTGTGGCAGAAGTTTTTACTGGTTCTCCAGGAAAGTATGTTGCTCTTGCGGAAACTATTAGGGGATTTCAACTAATCCTTTCCGAAGAATTAGACGGCCTACCTGAACAGGCTTTTTATTTGGTGGGTAACATCGATGAAGCTAGCACGAAAGCTATAACCTTAGAAGAGGAGAACAAATCGCAAAAATGAAATTAAATCTTTATGTACTGACTCCTAAGCGAATTATTTGGGATTGTGAAGTGAAAGAAATCATTTTATCCACTAATAGTGGCCAAATTGGCGTATTACCAAACCACGCCCCTATTAACACAGCAGTAGATATGGGTCCTTTGAGAATACGCCTCCTCAACGACCAATGGTTAACGGCGGTTCTGTGGAGCGGTTTTGCGAGAATAGTTAATAATGAGATCATCATTTTAGGAAATGATGCGGAACTGGGTAGTGATATTGATCCGGAAGAAGCTCAAAAGGCACTTGAAATAGCCAAAGCTAACTTGAGTAAAGCTGAGGGTACGAAAGATTTGGTTGAAGCGAAGCTCGCTCTCAGACGAGCTAGGATACGAATCGAGGCTGTCAATTGGATTCCCCCATCCAATTGAAGACAATCAAGTGGTTTATAGTTGATACAAAGAAAAAGGGAAGAGGGGTATAAAAAGCTATTAGATAGCGAAGCGAAGTAAGTCCAATGCTATCTAGTAATTTTTCTACCTACTTACCTACTATTGGATTTGAACCAATGACTCCCGCCGTATGAAAGCAATACTCTAACCACTGAGTTAAGTAGGCAATTTATCACCACAAAGGAAGACCCATTACTTCGATCGATTATATATTGAATCCCTTTTCTAAGCAATACCGCTCTGTTATTGGTCTGTTATATACTAAATACTAAACTAAATACTAAACAGATACAGATCAAAGGGATATCCTCTGGCATTAGAAAATATTCATCTTGACAAGAAATTCTCTATATGTTAAGATATCTCTGATGAGGGCTATAGCTCAGTTCGGTAGAGCAACTCGTTTACACGTGCGCCAATGCTTTTCAAAGGAGCTTATTATGCAATGAACATAATCGATCTTATTGCAAAATCAATGTCTTACTTCATAGATTCGAGAGAATAGGAGAACAGTAGCCTAACAAACAGTCGGTTCAGTCCGATTCAGGTGCCAATTCAGGTGCCTAATCAAATAGAACCCTTATGGATTTGCTAGTTGATAAGGTAAATATCCAGCCCACTAAATGCTAGGTGTAATGAGGATAAGGGCCTCCAAAAAACTTCTTTTCGTTCTATGAACTTTAAGGTGTATGAAGTCTCATAGTTAACTCTTGCAGTGGAACGATAGAGACTCCATTTCACTTAGGTTGATTTAATTTAGACCAGAGGCAGACCTAAGTCAAGGTAATCCTCCTTTGAAACACTTTGGTATTGCTCCTAGATAGATCATAATACAAAAAATCAATCAGAGCACAGGGAGCCATCTCATTATCTTTCCGTAAAGAAAAACTATGGTGGACTAACTGATCTTTAAATCAGTTTATGAAAGAGCCCAATGCAAAAAAAATGCATGTTGGGTCTTTGAAACAGTTCAAATCATTTCGATAATAATCCGTTTGATCTGTTTTACCGAGAAGGTCTACGGTTCGAATCCGTATAGCCCTAATATGCCCTTTTTCTATTTTAGGATCTCTATCCTATGTTTTCTTTAGTTTAGTATAGTTTTCATTTTCGCATTAGTATTTGTTTATAGACTGGATAGGCGCCTGCGACATAGAATAGAGATAAAAGCATTACCAAAGGCTCATTCATCGAAAATCAAAATCATACAGACAGGAAAAGAAAAACGAAAAATAGAAAAAATAAAGTAAAGAGTAAATAAGAAAACAGAATATTCTGTCTCATAGTTATGAAATAGAGTTCTTTATTTTTATTTTTATAGTATTACTTCTCATTATACTGCATAGATTAGTCCTACTATCTTAATTAGGTTCTAATTATTCTAATTAGTAGTATTCTCATTTTTATTTAATAGTCTCTTATTATTATTAAATAGTAAATAAAGGATAGAGCTATTCTTTTTTATAGAGATTCTAGAGAAAGCGAGACAAAGTGAAACGATAAAGTTTTCTTTATATAAGAATTAGATCTACATACACCATATCTAAATAGAATGGAAATCCAAAAGAAAGGGAGTTGGGATTCCATTGGATGAATCTTTAAAGAAGATGCAGCACAGAGGAAACAAAGGCTAAACTAAGCGCTTTTGTTTGAACAAAAAAGATTCTTGTTTCACCGAGGAAAAGAGAGAAGTTCTGGATAAATTGACAATGCTGAATTGAATTGACTAATTTAAGTTCCGCCTATTCCACATTAATGGGAGTACATTATGTTTCTGCTTCACGAATATGATATTTTTTGGACATTTCTAATAATAGCAAGCCTTATTCCTATTTTGGCATTTTCGATTTCAGCGCTTTTAGCCCCGGTTAGTGAAGGACCAGAGAAGCTTTCTAGTTATGAATCGGGTATAGAACCCATGGGAGGGGCTTGGGTACAATTCCGAATACGCTATTATATGTTTGCGCTCGTTTTTGTTGTTTTTGATGTGGAAACCGTCTTTCTATACCCTTGGGCAATGAGTTTCGACGTATTGGGTGTATCCGTTTTTATCGAAGCTTTGATTTTCGTGCTTATCTTAGTTGTCGGTTTAGTTTATGCATGGCGAAAAGGAGCCTTGGAATGGTCTTAACTGAATATTTAGACAAAAAAAAAGAAGGAAAAGATTCTATTGAGACAGTTATGAATTTGATTGAGTTTCCCTTACTTGACCAAACAAGTTCCAATTCTGTTATTTCAACTACACTAAATGATCTTTCGAATTGGTCAAGACTCTCCAGTTTATGGCCCCTTCTATACGGTACCAGTTGTTGTTTCATTGAATTTGCTTCATTAATAGGTTCACGATTCGACTTTGAACGTTATGGATTGGTACCAAGATCAAGTCCTAGGCAAGCAGACCTAACTTTAACAGCCGGTACGGTAACAATGAAAATGGCTCCGTCTTTAGTGAGATTATACGAGCAAATGCCTGAACCAAAATACGTCATTGCTATGGGAGCCTGTACTATTACAGGGGGAATGTTCAGTACGGATTCCTATAGTACTGTTCGGGGAGTTGATAAGTTAATTCCTATGGATGTCTACTTGCCGGGCTGCCCTCCTAAACCGGAGGCAGTTATAGATGCCCTAACAAAACTTCGTAAGAAGATATCGCGAGAAATAGTTGAGGATCGAACTCTATCTCAAAATAAAAAAAGATGTTTTACTACCAGTCACAAGCTTTATGTTAGGCGCAGTACTCATACAGGAACTTATGAGCAAGAATTGCTCTATCAATCACCATCGACATTAGATATATCTTCTGAAACTTTTTTAAAATCCAAAAGTCCAGTACCTTCCTACAAATTAGTGAATTAGGAGGGGGGCTCTTTTTTTGTGTAGAAAAAGAAAAAGCAGAGCAATCTTTCAAACTTGCATCCGAAATGTGAAATATTTATACAAAGAGGGAGAGATGAAGACAATGCAGCAGGGTTGGTTATCTAATTGGCTAGTCAAACATGAGGTGGTTCATAGATCTTTGGGCTTTGATCACCGAGGAATAGAGACTTTACAAATAAAAGCAGCGGATTGGGATTCCATTGCTGTCATTTTATATGTATATGGTTATAATTATTTACGCTCCCAATGTGCTTATGATGTAGCACCCGGTGGATCTTTAGCTAGCGTGTATCATCTTACAAGAATACAATACGGTATAGATAATCCAGAAGAAGTCTGCATAAAAGTCTTTGCCCAAAAGGATAATCCTAGAATTCCGTCTGTCTTCTGGATTTGGAGAAGTGCCGATTTTCAAGAACGCGAATCTTATGATATGGTGGGAATCTCTTATGATAATCATCCGCGCCTTAAACGTATCCTAATGCCTGAAAGTTGGATAGGCTGGCCCTTACGTAAGGACTATATAACCCCCAATTTTTATGAAATACAAGATGCTCATTGAATGATAAGAAATTCGTGCTCACGTATACAACACAACTCCAGATTTTATTCAAGTCAAGGAATATTTTTAGGTTCTTTTCCTAGATGAAACGGAATACCTATTTATAATTAATTCCTATTATACAAAAGCATTCCAGATAGACTGAGGCAAAAAAGGGTTTCATTTGGATTCCCCTATTTTGAAAATCACATATTAATTTCCTTCATATGAACAGAACAATAGGATGACTCAAAGAAGTTCTCTACCAGGAACTTTGTATCGCGCACATGACTTAGCACAACTAGGAAAATAAGATAAGATAAAGATAAGCAAGACTAAAAAAATATTCGTCGGAATAGTGGAATACAAAATAAAGAAACGCAAAAAAATAAAGGGGAACCTAATCTCACCCACTTACTTATCATAAAGAAAGGGTATATTTTAAAACTTCTCTAAAAAGAAGTGCCTCTATATTTATATTATAGATTTATCCACTTAGATGAATAAATCATACTCTATCTATATTACATATTATTAATAAATATGTATCACAATCCATCTCGAGGTATTTGGATCAATACCTATTCGGTGGATCTTTTTTTTTCTCTGCCAGGAACCAGATTTGAACTGGTGACACGAGGATTTTCAGTCCTCTGCTCTACCAACTGAGCTATCCTGACCTTTTCTTGTGCATCATCCTAGTAGAGTATTTGTATCTATGTCAATTAAAAGGACTAAAAAATCAATTAAAGTATTTCAAATTCAAAATTTGAAAGGGGGGTAGCCCTATGCATTATGCATGGTTTACTTAAATAATACTTAAAAATAGAGTGAATAACCAAGATTTCTTGCCGATACTCTAATAAAAAAGAAATCTATTCAATGAATAGGATAAGATCCATTGAGTTCTCTTCGCATTCCTTTCCTTTGTGAAAGAGTAGAATGAGAAAGCTAATGAATCTTAAACCCATTGATAAAAAGAAAAAAAAAAGAGGATTTGGGGATAGAGGGACTTGAACCCTCACAACTTAAAAAGTCGACGGATTTTCCTTTTACTAGAAATTTCATTGTTGTCAGTATTGACATGTAGAATGGGACTCTCTCTTTGTCCTCGTCCGATTAATCCACTTTCTTTTTAAAAGTTCTCAAAACTTTGAATTTGAATTGAAGAATTTGATTATTCAATATTTGAATGGAGTGGATTCACAATAATTCAAAATAAAATTATGATATGAGATTTTTATTTCATAATCATTTCGAATTTTATTTTGAAATTTTAAAAAAGATAAAGAACCTATATTATAATATGAGTTCTGTGATTAATCGTTTGCTATGTCAGTATCTATACGTGTTTATTAAATGTATAAAGTATAAAACCCCTCTTTCTCTAATTTAGAATTAGAAGAGAAGGAATTCCACTAACAACACAACGTAATTAACTCGATTCGTTAGAACAGCTTCCATTGAGTCTCTGCACCTATCCTTTTCCTTTGTATTCTAGTTCGAGAATCCCTTCTCAAAACACGGATTTGGCTCAGGATTGCCCTTTTTTAATTCCAGGGTTTCTCTGAATTTGGAAGTTACCACTTAGCAGGTTTCCATACCAAGGCTCAATACAATCAAGTCCGTAGCGTCTACCGATTTCGCCATATCCCCACTTCCCTCTTCTTTGAGACCAGGATTCCTTGTGTAATTTCATCCATCTCTTAGTTTTTTTTTGAATCATTGAGTTCATCACTCAACGTAGTCTAGCAGTTCAGTTCGACTCTATTTGAGAGACCCCGCTTGCTTATTGCAATTCTGAATTACATTGATTCTATCCTTGATGTATTTGCAATTCAATCCGAATCAATATATCCAAAACTTTTTATCTCCCCCACCTCCCGTCTTACTTTTTTATAGTATTCGAAATTATACTATAACGCTGGATATTTATTCTTTTTTTCTAATCAGAATTATCAATTTTATTTACTCTGACTTTATGTTCCCCTTAGTGAAATATTAATCCTCAAATTATTAACAAATAATAAAGTCTATAATGATCGAATGAAAATACCCATAAAGTCTATAATTTTATTTTTAAATATCCTATAGTTAAGCATATCAAGCTAACTTTATCTTTAAGAAGTTTTAGTATTTTTTTATTTAGTATTTTTTTATAAGTAGAACTTAAAATTTAGAACTAGTTAATAGCTAAGAGTAATAACTAATATCTGAGATTTTACGGATTTCCTATACTATACCTATTTATATTTGTTACACTATTTCCGTTATGTAAGCCCACTTAGCTCAGAGGTTAGAGCATCGCATTTGTAATGCGAGGGTCATCGGTTCAAATCCGATAGTCGGCTTTTTTTTCTCTATCGATGTTCTACGAACAAGAATCTCTTTTTTTCCGAATTAAATGGAGAATCTAGGATCTTTTATGTTTTTTACCTTACTATTTTGCTAGATACAAAACAATAAAATAAATAATATATATACAAAAAATACAAAAAATACAGATTTTGATGAAATTCCATTTTTTGTGGTACTTTAGTTGATTTTACTCTGTTTATCCTGTAGTTTAATTCAGTTTTAATTTCGATGTATTCTGTAATGTAAATACAATGAAATTAATTGTGTAAAATGAAATTTCAATAAAAAAAAGGAGTCTTCATGTCCCGTTATCGAGGACCTCGTTTAAAAAAAATACGCCGTTTGGGAGCTTTACCAGGACTCACTAGAAAAACACCTAAATCCGGAAGTAATCTTAAAAAAAAATTCAATTCTGGGAAAAAGGAGCAATATCGTATTCGTCTTCAAGAAAAACAGAAATTGCGTTTTCATTATGGTCTGACAGAACGACAATTACTTAGATATGTTCATATCGCTAGAAAAGCAAAAAGGTCAACAGGCCAGGTTTTACTACAATTACTTGAAATGCGTTTGGATAATATCCTTTTTCGATTGGGTATGGCTTCAACCATTCCTCGGGCCCGCCAATTAGTCAACCATAGACATATTTTAGTTAATGGCCGTATAGTCAATATACCAAGTTTTCGTTGCAAACCCCGAGATATTATTACTACGAAAGATAACCAAAGATCAAAAGGTCTGGTTCAAAATTATATTGCTTCATCGGACCCGGGGAAATTGCCAAGCCATTTGACGATTGACACATTGGAATATAAAGGACTAGTAAATAAAATCCTAGATAGGAAGTGGGTCGGTCTCAAAATAAATGAGTTGTTAGTTGTAGAATATTACTCTCGTTAGACTTGAACTTAATGAAAAAAGGAAAGGTTCATAGAATTTTCTTCCCCTTCCCCTTTCCCCGAACTAAATAGCCCTAAGACCATTACCATTAATTCGTATTTTCCCATCAACTAGCTAAAATTGATTAACCCTAGGATTAGGATCCTTTTTGCTTTTTTCCTCCATGTTTACATACCACAGTAATTTGCTATAGAGAATTTTTAATTTCTATTAAATAAAAATAAGATAATATAAGATATTATATTATTACTGGAATAAATTCCTATTTGATTTGATACATTGTGATCCTTAACGTTGATGAATTAAGAAAAACGGAAAGAGAGGGATTCGAACCCTCGGTAAACAAAAGTCTACATAGCAGTTCCAATGCTACGCCTTGAACCGCTCGGCCATCTTTCCTACATAACTTATTATGGAAAATAAACTGAGTGAATAGCGAGTTTTCTTATTCCTGCAGTACAGGTACAACCGCAACCGCTCGGGGGTTCCCTAGTTCTATTGGAAAAATTCCTTTTGATCTAGGTGGAAGGATACAGGATTTTTTACTAGAAATTGCGCTCGCTATAAAATAAAAGTTTTAATTTAGGTTTTCCCGCAACTAAAGAAAAAGAGAATGCAAGAATTCTTCTTATTGCATAATAAAATAAAGAAACCTTAGAATTCTGTTTGCATAAGATACGCTACACCATTGAAATCAAAAATAGAGTATGAGACAATTAATAACTTTGAAAACATGAAATAGTTGATGACATAAGTTGTTGTTCAGAAATAGGAAAGTGGAATGAAATCCAGTCTTAGTCAAATATTGCATATCTTTTCGTGTCCAAGCAGAAGGAAAAGGATACAATTTGAGCTGAGCGGAAAATCCATATCTCTCTTATCCATTTAAAGCATATGGATTTAGAGCATATGGATCAATCTATTTATAATTATAAGAATCGAATGTGTTTGTTTTTATGTTATTTTGTGAAGGAATGAAAACAATTCTATATAGAATGGCTTGGGAATTATGCCTAGATCCCGTGTAAATGGAAATTTCATTGATAAGACCTTCTCAATTATAGCCAATATTTTATTGCGAATAATTCCGACAACCTCAGGAGAAAAAAAGGCATTTACTTATTATAGAGATGGTGCGATTTGACTCTTTTTTTTTGCTTTTTTTTAGACCTACCTATACCTCAGTCTTAGGAAAAAGAAAAGGGGTTGGCATAGAGAGAACCAAATTTGTAAAGCAAGCAAACCCACGCTTCGGGAAGGTGAGGCGAACTAACAATTCCTTCCGTCGTGTATCCTCGATTGATGCGGCTTCAGATACTTCAATTGTAGATTTGAGTATTGAGCGAAAGGTTACACCTACAGGATATGGTATGGTATGGATTACAGGCCACTCTATTAGTATCCGTAGGCAGCATAGGGGAGAAAAGCACTACACCTAGAAATAGGAATCAACAAGAGAAAAACTTTGGTAGAAATTACCCCTTTCCTGATCGGTATCAGGGCTGGGAAGAATGGTTGGGATAACAAACAACCATCAGGTTTGTACTTTGGATACCCCTATAACCATCAAAGATCGTTGAAGTAGCTAATTCCTCTAAATAGGAGGCGTTGAGAACAAAGAAATTATTGGAGCTATCGTTTTCCTCTAGCATTAATAGAATTCATTGGTGTTAAGAAAAACCTCTTGTGGGAAGGTTGGCTAGAGATTTCTTGGAAAAATACCAGCCCCTTTCGGTTCATAATGAGACCGGACTAATTCTATTTTGATTCTATAGATTAAGATTATTTCGCTTAGTACTATTATGTACAGAAGGGAGGAGCCGTATGAGATGAAAACCTCATGTACGGTTTTGGAACGGAGATTTTTTGAATAGAATGAACGACCGTAACGGATGTTGGCTCAATCCGAAGGAAATTATGCGGAAGTTTTGCAAAATTATTATGAAGCTACGCGACTAGAAATCGATCCCTATGATCGAAGTTATATACTCTATAACATAGGCCTTATACACACAAGCAATGGAGAGCATACAAAGGCTTTGGAATATTATTTCCGGGCACTAGAACGAAACCCCTTCTTACCGCAAGCTTTTAATAATATGGCCGTGATCTGTCATTACGTGCGACTATCTCCACTATAGAAAGAAAAAAAAAGAGAGGATCAAATTTTCTAGTAAATACTGGAAAAAAGGGCTTTCTACATAGGGATCGTAAAAACAACGATTTTTCCCTATCAGCTGTAGGAAGGAAGGACACTTCACGAGAATCAAAAAAGGAAGAAAGTATGGCCTATACTACTACTCTATGGATAAAGTTTCTCAAATTGATAGAGAAAGCACCGTAAAGATCAATTAGTGAGCGACTGGGTCGATACAACTAAAAAAACTGCTTCCTTATCCCATGATATGGGGCAAAATTTAGGAATCCGCTTATGTAATAGAGCCGATCCACTAAGGGATTAAGCAGCGGTGTAGTATCAGATCCCAAAGATAGTAAGTTCTTTTTTCTTTCTTATGGAAGAAAGTCTTTTTCAAGGATTCTATAGAGATTTTATATATGAAACCGGGATAGTTACCTTTCAGAAAATTTGAACGAAGGCTCTATATCTATCTATGCTTCATTCTTCTGAAGGTGGGAAAAAAGATCAAACTAATTATTGATAAAAATTAGGGTTTGAAACTTAGGTAATTAATTTCTTCTGCTTAACACAAGAACAAATTGGATCGATTTTTGATAAATCGAATTCAGTTAAGATAGGGGAAATTAAGATAGCAATTTCTGAGCCGTATGAGGTAGGAAACTCTCAAGTACGGTTCTAAGGGAAGGAACTGCCTATTCCGACCGAGGAGAACAGGCCATTCTAGAGGGTGATTCGGAAATTGCGGAAGCTTGGTTTGATCAAGCTGCTGAATATTGGAAACAAGCTATAGCGCTTACTCCGGGAAATTATATTGAAGCACAAAACTGGTTGAAGATTACGAAGCGCTTTGAATTTGAATAAGACCATGCTCCTTTTTTTTCCTAAAATGGATGGTTTGGTTGTTGATCCATTAATCAAATAAATTAGGTCGTAAGATCGAATCAAGAATTTCATTATATCCATTTCTTATACCTTCTATTTTATAAGATATTTCATAAGAATAAACCATAGGGATAGGGTCTAGAATAGAAGTAATAAAGTGAATAAAAAAAAGGGGGCCAATCTAAATATTGCTAATATATTAGAACCATCTTATTAATAATTCTAATGAGTTATCTTGGAATTTAGAATCAAATAAAAAATAAAAAACCCTATATTATGCTCAAGGAAAGTAGATATAGATAGGAGCTTATGCCCTAAAAAAAATACACTAGTTTCTTAAATTTAAAATAAAAAAGATTTTTTCTTACGCCGAGAAATATTTGTTTTTTCAAGATAAACAATGTCCGTTAGGCACCTAACCTTTATGTCATAATAGATCCGAACACTTGCCTCGGATTGACTTTAATATATAATTGCTCCAGTGAATAACTAAAAAAAAAGAAGGGTGGTAGTATAGTGAAGAAAAGAACTAATCACAATATCTATCTTTCAAAATCTATCTTTCAAAATCTATCTTTCAAAATCTATCTTTCAAAGATTCACTAAAAAAAAGACAGTTGGCGGGTCTCTTTGTATGTCTTGTCCGGAAAGAGGAGGAGTTAATGATTATTCGTTCGCCGGAACCAGAAGTAAAAATTGTTGTGGATAGGGATCCTGTAAAAACATCTTTTGAGGAATGGGCGAGACCCGGCCATTTCTCAAGAACACTAGCTAAGGGCCCTGATACTACCACTTGGATCTGGAACCTACATGCTGATGCTCACGATTTCGATAGTCATACTGGTGATTTGGAACAGATTTCTAGAAAAGTTTTTAGTGCTCATTTCGGGCAACTTTCCATTATCTTTCTTTGGTTGAGTGGCATGTACTTTCATGGTGCCCGTTTTTCCAATTATGAAGCATGGCTAAGTGATCCTACTCACATTGGACCCAGTGCTCAGGTAGTTTGGCCTATAGTAGGGCAAGAAATATTGAATGGTGATGTAGGTGGGGGTTTCCGAGGAATCCAAATAACCTCTGGGTTTTTTCAGCTTTGGCGAGCATCTGGAATAACTAGTGAATTACAACTCTATTGTACTGCAATTGGTGCATTGGTTTTTGCAGCGTTAATGCTTTTTGCTGGTTGGTTCCATTATCACAAAGCCGCTCCCAAATTGGCATGGTTCCAAGATGTAGAATCCATGTTGAATCACCACTTAGCGGGATTATTAGGACTTGGGTCTCTTTCTTGGGCGGGACACCAAATTCATGTATCTTTACCAATTAACCAATTTCTTGACGCTGGGGTGGATCCTAAAGAGATACCACTTCCTCATGAATTTATCTTGAATCGGGACCTTTTGGCTCAACTTTATCCTAGTTTTGCCGAAGGAGCAACCCCTTTTTTCACTTTAAATTGGTCCAAATACGCAGAATTTCTGACTTTTCGTGGAGGACTAGATCCAGTAACCGGTGGTCTCTGGCTGACCGATATTGCACACCATCATTTAGCTATTGCTATTCTTTTCCTAATCGCAGGTCATATGTATAGGACCAACTGGGGTATTGGCCATGGACTTAAAGATATTTTGGAGGCTCACAAGGGCCCATTTACAGGACAAGGCCATAAGGGTCTTTATGAAATCTTAACAACGTCATGGCATGCTCAATTATCTCTTAACCTAGCTATGCTAGGCTCTACAACCATTGTTGTAGCTCATCATATGTATTCTATGCCTCCCTATCCATACCTAGCTACTGACTATGGTACACAACTTTCCTTGTTCACACACCACATGTGGATTGGCGGATTTCTAATAGTCGGTGCTGCTGCACATGCAGCAATTTTTATGGTAAGAGACTATGATCCAACTACTCGATACAACGATCTATTAGATCGCATCCTTAGACACCGCGATGCAATCATATCCCACCTTAACTGGGTATGTATATTTCTAGGTTTTCACAGTTTTGGCTTGTACATTCATAATGATACCATGAGTGCTTTAGGTCGTCCACAAGATATGTTTTCGGATACCGCCATACAATTACAACCTATCTTTGCTCAATGGGTACAAAATATCCATGCTACTGCGCCTGGCGTAACAGCTCCTGGTGCAACAACAAGTACTAGCTTAACGTGGGAAGGCGGCGAGTTAGTAGCAGTAGGTGGCAAAGTGGCTTTGTTACCTATTCCATTAGGAACCGCGGATTTTTTAGTCCATCACATTCATGCATTTACCATACATGTGACTGTATTAATACTTTTGAAAGGTGTTTTATTTGCTCGGAGTTCCCGTTTGATACCCGATAAAGCAAATCTAGGTTTTCGCTTTCCTTGCGATGGGCCTGGCCGAGGGGGAACATGTCAAGTATCTGCTTGGGATCATGTTTTCTTAGGTTTATTCTGGATGTACAATGCAATTTCGGTAGTCATTTTCCATTTCAGTTGGAAAATGCAGTCGGATGTTTGGGGTACCATAAGTGATCAAGGGGTGGTAACTCATATTGCAGGGGGAAACTTTGCACAGAGTTCCATTACGATTAATGGGTGGCTTCGAGATTTCTTGTGGGCACAGGCATCGCAAGTCATTCAGTCTTATGGTTCTTCATTATCTGCATATGGTCTTTTTTTCTTAGGTGCTCATTTTGTCTGGGCCTTCAGTTTAATGTTTTTATTCAGCGGCCGTGGTTATTGGCAAGAACTCATTGAATCTATCGTTTGGGCTCATAACAAATTAAAAGTTGCTCCTCCTACTCAGCCTAGAGCCTTGAGCATTATACAAGGACGTGCTGTAGGAGTAACCCATTACCTTCTGGGTGGAATTGCCACGACATGGGCATTCTTCTTAGCGAGAATTATTGCAGTAGGATAGTGGCTAGGAGGATTTGAAAGGCATTATGGAATTAAGATTTCCCAGGTTTAGCCAAGGCTTAGCTCAGGACCCCACTACTCGTCGTATTTGGTTTGGTATTGCTACCGCACATGATTTCGAAAGTCATGATGATATTACTGAAGAACGTCTTTATCAGAACATTTTTGCTTCTCACTTTGGGCAATTAGCAATAATCTTTCTATGGACGTCCGGAAATCTGTTTCATGTATCTTGGCAAGGAAATTTTGAATCATGGATACAGGATCCTTTACACGTAAGACCTATTGCTCATGCGATTTGGGATCCTCATTTTGGTCAACCCGCTGTGGAAGCCTTTACTCGAGGAGGTGCTGCTGGTCCAGTGAATATTGCTTATTCTGGGGTTTATCAGTGGTGGTATACAATAGGATTACGCACCAATGAAGATCTTTATACTGGAGCTCTTTTTCTATTATTTCTTTCTACGCTGTCCTTAATAGCGAGTTGGTTACATCTACAACCCAAATGGAAACCAAGCCTTTCGTGGTTCAAAAACGCGGAATCTCGTCTCAATCATCATTTGTCAGGACTTTTCGGGGTAAGTTCTTTGGCTTGGACAGGACATTTAGTTCATGTTGCTATTCCCGCATCCAGGGGGAGTACGTTCGATGGAATAATTTCTTAGATGTATTACCCTATCCCCAGGGGTTGGGACCCCTTTTGACGGGTCAGTGGAATCTTTATGCCCAAAACCCTGATTCGAGTAATCATTTATTTGGTACCGCTCAAGGAGCGGGAACTGCCATTCTAACTCTTCTTGGGGGATTCCATCCACAAACACAAAGTTTGTGGCTGACTGATATGGCTCACCATCATTTAGCTATTGCATTTATTTTTCTCATTGCCGGTCACATGTATCGAACTAACTTCGGAATTGGGCACAGTATTAAAGATCTTTTAGAAGCGCATACTCCTCCGTGGGGTCGATTAGGGCGTGGGCATAAGGGCCTTTATGACACAATCAACAATTCGATTCATTTTCAGTTAGGTCTTGCTCTAGCTTCTTTAGGGGTTATTACTTCCTTAGTAGCTCAACATATGTACTCTTTACCTCCTTATGCATTCATAGCACAAGACTTTACTACTCAAGCTGCTTTATATACTCATCACCAATATATTGCGGGGTTCATCATGACACGGGCTTTTGCTCATGGAGCTATTTTTTTCATTAGGGATTACAATCCGGAACAGAATGAGGATAATGTATTGGCAAGAATGTTAGACCATAAAGAAGCTATCATATCTCATTTAAGTTGGGCTAGCCTCTTTCTAGGATTCCATACCTTGGGCCTTTATGTTCATAACGACGTCATGCTTGCTTTTGGTACTCCAGAAAAGCAAATCTTGATCGAACCTATATTTGCCCAATGGATACAATCTGCCCATGGCAAGACGACATATGGGTTCGATATACTCTTATCTTCAACGAATGGCCCCGCTTTCAATGCGGGTCGAAGCCTATGGTTGCCCGGATGGTTGAATGCTGTTAATGAGAATAGTAATTCGCTTTTCTTAACAATAGGACCTGGGGATTTCTTGGTTCATCATGCTATTGCTCTAGGTTTGCATACAACTACATTGATTTTAGTAAAGGGCGCTTTAGACGCACGCGGTTCCAAATTAATGCCGGATAAAAAGGATTTTGGGTATAGTTTTCCTTGTGACGGCCCAGGGCGCGGCGGTACTTGTGATATTTCTGCTTGGGACGCATTTTATTTGGCAGTTTTATGGATGTTAAATACCATTGGGTGGGTTACTTTTTATTGGCATTGGAAACATATCACATTATGGCAGGGCAACATTTCACAATTTAATGAATCCTCCACTTATTTGATGGGATGGTTAAGAGATTACCTATGGTGAAACTCTTCACAACTTATCAATGGATATAATCCTTTTGGGATGAATAGTTTATCGGTATGGGCTTGGATGTTCTTATTTGGACATCTTGTTTGGGCTACTGGATTTATGTTCTTAATTTCTTGGCGGGGGTATTGGCAGGAATTAATTGAGACTTTAGCATGGGCTCATGAACGCACACCTTTAGCTAATTTAATTCGCTGGAGAGATAAGCCTGTGGCTCTTTCCATTGTGCAAGCAAGATTGGTTGGATTAGCTCACTTTTCCGTGGGTTATATGTTCACTTATGCAGCTTTCTTGATTGCCTCAACATCAGGCAAGTTTGGTTAATTTAGTTTGTTTTTTTGTACTGTATCAGCACCTAGTTCATTACTCTTGATAGAGAGGGAGGATCCGCCTTCTTAAATTTCTTTTTCTATTTATTTTTCCATCTAGGATTAGAACCGTATACTTGATAATAATAGCAACGGCACATTATGGCAAAAAAGAGTTTGATTCAGAGGGAGAAGAAGCGGCAGAAATTAGAAAAGAAATATCATTTGATTCGTCAATCTTTAAAAAAAAAGATAAGAAGCAAAGTTTCTCCCTTGAGTTTGAGTGAAAAAACGAAAATGCGAGAAAAATTGCAATCCCTACCGCGTAATAGTGCACCTACACGCCTTCATCGACGTTGTTTTTTGACCGGAAGACCTAGAGCTAACTATCGACATTTTGGGCTATCCGGACACGTACTTCGAGAAATGGTTTATGAATGTTTATTACCGGGTGCAACAAGATCCAGTTGGTAAGGATAAAATACCCTTTCGTATTTGTATGGATTTCTGGAATTGATAATCATAGAGGAGCCCTCTTTACCATTCTGTATAAATGGACTATTCTATTTGTATAGATATGGTAGAGGGACGTATTGAACCCTCTTTTATCCACTAGTTACCCCTCTTTAGTTTAAGAGTATAGAGCAGTTTGGTAGCTCATAAGTCTCATAACCTTGGGGTTGCGGGTTCGATTCCCACTACCGGCCCCATACTCCTTCTTTAATGATATATGCATGATATATACATCATCCATTTGTATCTGGATTTTTTGATTTCCTAAAAGAGTTTTGGTCTAACAGTTTTTTCTCGGAAGAAGACAACAAATAAAAGAAAGAATAAATAAGACATAGCATAAGAATAAACGATTATCTTGATACAGGAATTATAATAATAACTATATTTATTATTGCCTCTAGGGCATAATTCCAACAGTCTCCCACTTGCACTAGAGTCAATAATCTAGCCCTCACATCATCATGCGAATTACATTGTAATAAATCTAACACCCATACAGTTCTGGTGTTAATCATGCTTTGGCCGTGGAAGAGGTTTAGTCAGCGGGTCTGCTACATTCAGATCCGTGTGCACTTTGCATATATTTACGTCCTCTCCTTCAACGTAGTCGCGGATGAGGTTGAAGCATCGTTTGATGTGTCTGGACTTCTTGTGAAACCCTGGTTCCTTTGCTAAGGCAATGGCACCCGTGTTGTCACAAAACAAGGTTATTGGATTCAGTGCGCTTGGCACCACTCCAAGATCCGTCATGGACTATTTCATCCAGACACCCTCCTTAGCCGCCTCCGAGGCAGCCATGTACTCCGCTTCACATGTAGAATCTGTTGCAATTATGCCCTAGAGGCAATAATAAATGTATAGTTATTATTATAATTCCTGTATCAAGATGATAGTTTATTATCCATGCTATAATTGTATTGAATGAAGACTCATTTACATGTGTGGATACATAGACAAAACACCGTCCCTAGCATGCCTCTAGTTGGCTAGCCAGTTGATCGATGATAGTCAGTGTCTTCTGATTATGAACAAGGTGTTGTTGCTTGATAACTGGATCACGTCATTGGGAGAATCACGTGATGGACTAGACCCAAACTAATAGACGTAGCATGTTGATCGTGTCATTTTGTTGCTACTGTTTTCTGCGTGTCAAGTATTTATTCCTATGACCATGAGATCATATAACTCACTGACACCGGAGGAATGCTTTATGTGTATCAAATGTCGCAACGTAACTGGGTGACTATAAAGATGCTCTACAGGTATCTCCGAAGGTGTTAGTTGATTTAGTATGGATCAAGACTGGGATTTGTCACTCCGTATGACGGAGAGGTATCTCGGGGCCCACTCGGTAATACAACATCACACACAAGCCTTGCAAGCAATGTAACTTAGTGTAAGTTGCGGGATCTTGTATTGCGGAACGAGTAAAGAGACTTGCCGGTAAACGAGATTGAAATAGGTATGCGGATACTGACGATCGAATCTCGGGCAAGTAACATACCGAAGGACAAAGGGAATGACATACGGGATTATACGAATCCTTGGCACTGAGGTTTAAACGATAAGATCTTCGTAGAATATGTAGGATCCAATATGGGCATCCAGGTCCCGCTATTGGATATTGACCGAGGAGTCTCTCGGGTCATGTCTACATAGTTCTCGAACCCGCAGGGTCTGCACACTTAAGGTTCGATGTTGTTTTATGCGTATTCGAGTTATATGGTTGGTTACCGAATGTTGTTTGGAGTCTCGGATGAGATCACGGACGTCACGAGGGTTTCCGGAATGGTCCGGAAATGAAAATTGATATATAGGATGACCTCATTTGATTACCGGAAGGTTTTGGGAGTTACCGGGAATGACGAATGGGTTCCGGGAGTTCACCGGGGGGGGCAACCCACCCCGGGGAAGCCCATAGGCCTTGAGGGTGGCGCACCGACCCTTAGTGGGCTGGTGGGACAGCCCAAAAGGGCCCTATGCGCATTGGAAGAAAAATCAAAGAGAAAAAAAGAGGAGGTGGGAAAGGAAAGAGGGACTCCACCCACCAAACCAAGGAGGACTCGGTTTGGGGGGGAGTCCTTCCCCCCTTTGGCTCGGCCGACCCCCCTTGGGGCTCCTTGAGCCCCAAGGCAAGGTCCCCTCTCTCCCACCTATATATACGGAGGTTTTAGGGCTGATTTGAGACGACTTTTCCACGGCAGCCCGACCACATACCTCCACGGTTTTTCCTCTAGATCGCGTTTCTGCGGAGCTCAGGCGGAGCCCTGCTGAGACAAGGTCATCACCAACCTCCGAAGCGCCGTCACGCTGCCGAAGAACTCTTCTACCTCTCTGTCTCTCTTGCTGGATCAAGAAGGCCGAGATCATCGTCGAGCTGTACGTGTGCTGAACGCGGAGGTGCCGTCCGTTCGGTACTAGATCGTGGGACTGATCGCGGGATTGTTCGCGGGGAGGATCGAGGGACATGAGGACGTTCCACTACATCAACCGCGTTCACTAACGCTTCTGCTGTACGGTCTACAAGGGTACGTAGATCACTTATCCCCTCTCGTAGATGGACATCACCATGATAGGTCTTCGTGCGCGTAGGAATTTCTTTGTTTCCCATGCGACGTTCCCCAACAGTAGCTTGCGCTGTAGCTCTACTGTTTTTGATATGTTCCTAGAGAAAATTTAGTTGAAAGATGATAGTAGCAATTATGCGGTCTGAATCCGTAAATCGAGGATTGTCCTCATTGCTGCGCAGAAGGCTTATGTCCTTAATGCACCGCTCGGTGTGCTGAACCTCAAGCACCATTTGTGGATGTTGCGAACATCTGAGATACACATTTTTGTTGACTACATGATAGTTCAATGTGTAATGCTTAACGGCTTAGAATTGAGGCGCCAAAGACGTTTTGAACATCACGGAACATATGAGATGTTCCAAGAGATGACATTGGGATTTCATGCTCGTGCCCTTGTTGAAAGGTATGAGACCTCCGACAAGATTCTTTGTCAACAAAGTAAGGGAGAAAAGCCCAATCGTTGAGCACGTGCTCAGATTGTCTGAGTGCTACAATCGCTTGAATCGAGTGGGAGTTAATCTTCCAGATGAGATAGTGATGGTTCTCCAAAGTCACTACCACAAAGCTACTAGAGCTTCGTGATGAACTATAACACATCAAGGATAGATATGTTGATCCTTGAGCTATTCGCGATGTTTGACACGGCGAAAGTAGAAAGCAAAAAGGAGTATCAATTGTTGATGGTTAGTAAAACAACTAGTTTCAAGAAGGGCAAGGGCAAGAAGGGATACTTCATGAAACGACAAACCACTTGCTGCTCTAGTGAAGAGACCCAAGGTTGAACCCAAACCCGAGACTAAGTGCTTCTGTAATGAGGTGAACGGTCACTGAAGAGGAACTACCCTAGATACTTGGTAGATGAGAAGGGTGGCAAAGTCGATATAAGTATATTGGATATACATGATATTGATACGTAGTTTACTAGTACTCCTAGTAGCATGAGGGTATTAGATACCTGTTCGGTTGCTAAGTGTTAAAAATTCGAAATAAAAGCTATGGAATAAACATAGACTAGCTAAAGGCAAGGTGACGATATGTGCTGGAAGTGTTTCCAAGGTTGATGTGTTCAAACATCGCACACTCCATCTACCATCGAGATTAGTGTTAAACCTAAATAATTGTTATTTGGTTTTTGCGTTGAGCATGAACATGATTAGATCGTATTTATTGCAATATGATTATTTATTTAAAAATAATAATGGTTGTTCTATTTGCTTGAATAAATACCTTCAATGGTTTATTGAATCTCGATCGTAGTGGTACACATGTTTATAATATTTATGCCAAAAGATACAAAGTAGTAATGATAGTACCACTTACTTGTGGCACTGCCGCTTGAGTTATATTGGTATAAAATGCATGAAGGAGCTCCATGCTGATGGATCTTTCTACTCACCCATTTGTGAAACGTTTGAGACATGCAAACCATGCCTATTGGTATGAACGCATGAAGAAACTCCATGCAGATGGATCGTTTGGACTCACTTGATTTTGAATCACTTGAAGCATACAAATCATACCACATGGGCGAGATGACTGGAGGCCTCGTTTTTCCAATGAGATGGAACAAGAAAGTAACTTGTTGGAAGTAATACATTTTGATGTGTGCAGTCCAATGAGTGCTGAGGCACGTCGTGGATATCGTTATGTTCTTACTCCACTGACGGTTTGAGTAGATACATGAGTATTTGCTTGATGAATCACAAGTCTGAAATATTGAAAAGTTCAAGCTATTTCAGAGTGAAGATCGTCGTTACAAGAGGATAAAATGTCTATGATATGATCACATAGATGAATATTTGAGTTGCGAGTTTGGTACACAGTTAAGACAATGTGGAAATTGTTTCGCAACTCATGCCACCTGGAGCACCATAGTGTGATGGTGTGTCCGAACGTCATAGCCGCGCCTTGTTGGATATAGCACATACTATGATGTCTCTTCTCGAAATACCATTATAGTTTTGAGTTAGGCATTAGAGATAACAACATTCACTTTAAATAGGGCACCACGTAACTCCGTTGAGATGACAACATATGAACTATGGTTTGGAGAAACCTAAGTTGTTGTAACGACCAAACCTCGAAGGATTTGAGTCTCTGTGCTTTACTGTGCTAGTCCCTGGATCGACTCGCTAGCACACACAGTATAGATGAAAACCAGATATAGCAAGTGCATCATTTATTACAACATATGATCCAGAATTTATAAAATATAACAATCTGCATAGCACTTAGCTAGCTATATTCTATTAAATAGCGGAAAAGTAGCAGAATAATAACGATGAGTCCCATCATAGCACACTAGCGATGTTGAGTGAAGACTCGCGACCCTAACGGTACCTTACTCCTCTTCTGAATATCCCGCAACATGATACGTTGCAGCCATATAGGTCAATACTTTGAATGTATTGGCAAGTTACACAGGAAAAGTAATATAACAGACCTACATGTACATGCATATACTATAACAAAAGAAAGGCTGATGGTTATTTTGCAGAAAGCTGATTTTATCCTCAGAGCTACCTAATAGTCAAGTTTTAGTTTGTTTGCTAAAATAACTCACATATGGTTGAATTGGCATCTCCAACTCCAACCTACTACCATCATTAAGTTTCCCACCAAGTTTTATTTAAGTGTGTCATCTGTCAAGATCATCCAACAACTGTAATGGTCTAGCTTCTCAAAATTGTCCATAACCGGGGACACGGCTAATCATGATTAGTTTATACACTCTGCAGAGGTTAGTACGCTGTACCCACTGGACCCAACCCGAAGATTGAGACGAAGTCTTTCAGAAGCAGTCACCTAGTCCCACAGGAGGCCCATCCCAACTATCATAGCTACATCAGCTGGCACATCCGGGTAAGGTTTCCACGACTGATCAACTAAGCCAGAGCCCATAATAGCCAGTGGTCGCACAAGGAAGCTACTAGTCACTAAGTCTGTTTGATCTTTTTTGAACCTGGGCGGCATCCACTTACATTCAGAGGGTAGAAACCATGATGTTCTTGAAACCACCCAACAATACCATATCCGCCCAGAGGTGAATTAAATCCTTAATTACTACTCAAATTTATTTTGTAGTAATCCTCACATAATCTCAATGAATACAGGAACCAATCCCCGTCTACATAGCATAGCAAAACTACAAATACCACGATCTTCATGACAAGGCGATATAGCTGAATAGCATAGCAATAATAACAATATTCCTATACATGCATAAATTTCATAGGGTGATATAGTACTACATGCATAGAAAATAATAGGTAAAGGATGATCAACATGTAACTTGCCTTGATTCTGGTTCAGAAAGTCACACTCCTGACAATAGTTTGCGTCGCATTCCGCACAATCTACACGTTGCAAACAATCACACCAATCAATCACCACAATCACATAACACCAAATAAAACCATCGGCAATAAAACAACTTGTTTAAAACCAAAGCATAAATAGCATGGCAGTAGGTATAAAATCATCTACATGCTGATACGATCATGACGCAAAAAGAATCAACTAAATCGGATGAACGGTTTGCAAAATATGGCCTCCGTAGGTCTAAAACAAATCTGATTTAACTAAAAAAATTAATTTTCGCAAAACTGAAAACTACTAGTTCTATCATGTTCTACTCATCAATACGAGGTCACAGGAAAAAGAATTTCCTGATTCGGAGTTACGAGTAAAAAGATAAACGCGTTTCAAAATTATACCGAAAATGTGACAGAGCGAAAAACAGATAAAAACAGACTTAATTTCGTCCTGTAGCTGTTCATGAGGATTTGATGAATCGGCTCGTGCGTGCGTTCTCACCACGAACAGCGGGGAAAAACAGGTTGGTCTCGGTGTGACTCCTCCGTCGGTGCTCCGGTGGCGGTCGAACGAACTCCGGTGACGACGGCTCCGCGAACTTCGACGAACACGGATGAACTCCCGTGGTGCTTCGGCGGACGGGGCTCCAGTGTGCTCTGCGGTGTGTTCCTCGGCGAGATGGGGTTCTCGGTCTCGTGGAGATATTACCCTAGCGATGGGAAAAGGACTCCTTGAACGATCCTTGCTCGAGCAGGAGAAATAACGCGCGCTCTGGCGATGGCCGATAGGAGTCCGGCTCGGGATGAAATCCCTGGAGCTCTGGGTTCCTCAGAACGAGGCAAGGGTGCTGGGTGGAGCCGTCCTGTCGATGCGTGGAGGCGTGCTGGGTCACGGGAGAACCAGCCGGCCTGGTCAGTGCCTGGCTCGGCCGCTGGCTGCGCTCTCGATGGGCAAGAGCCTGGGCTCGGTGCGCTGCGTTCGTGGGACTCGCCTTGTCCCAGGGGCGATAGAGCTGGCCTGGGCCTTGGCTGCTGGCTCGGTGGAGCTGGGTGCCCTGGAGCTGCGCTGGGCACGTGGGGCTGGGGCGCTGGCTGGGCTGAGCGCTGGCTCGGCCTGGCCAGCTGGTTTCTTTAAAAAAAAACTACAAAAAAATAAATAATTAAATAATATTTTTTAAAGAAAAACAAACAGAACAAATAATAATAATATATGTATACAAAAATATACATACATATATATTTTAAAAAATATACGCATATAGTAATATATATATAAGTATATATAGATATATATATTAAAAATCTAATATATATATATATATATAATAAATCCACCTAATAAATAATAAAGGAACCTAGTTCCACCTAATGCAATATTTTAAAAATAGTTAATGCAATAGGTCATGTAAATAGCATTTGAAAACTTAACTAAAAATAATTTCGGACATTATAAAATTTGCAAAACCAAATCGGGCAACTTCAAATAACATTCTAAACATTATGCACTTTTTATTTGACAGGGGAGAAGTCATATTATCTCCACTCCAATAAATTGCCCAAAGTTACATAATGAATAAAATTTTCAAAAGAGCAAATAATGCATAGAAAAATATGAGATGCATATGAATGATCTATTAACATCCGAATTTAAGAAAATTGGGATGTTACAGCTGTCGTTTCTTAAAAGTTTGGAGCTACGATGCTTATGTCCAAAGGCTTCGGCCTGATAAGATCGAACCCAAAGCGGATAAATGCATCTTCATAAGATACCCAAAATAGTTGGGTATACCTCCTATCTCAGATTCAGAAGCAAAGTGTTTGTTTCATAAAACATGTCCTTTCTCGAGAAAGAATTTCTCTCGAAATAATTGAGTGGGAGGATGGAGGAACTTGATGAGGTTATTGAACCAACACTTCAACCAGAGAGTAGAAGGGCGCGGGAAGCTGTTCCTGTGGCACCTACACCAGTTGAAGTGGAAGCCAATGATGGTGATCATGGAGCTTTGGATCAAGTTACTACCAAACCTCGTAGGTTGACAAGGATACACACTACTACGGTATGGTGTGCTAGTCCTGTCTTGGAGGTCATGTTGCTGGACAACAATGAACCTACGAGCTATGGAGAAGAGATGGTGGGCCCGGATTCCGACAAATGGCTGCAGGCCATGAAATCCGAGAGAGGATCCATGTATAAAAACAAAGTGTGAACTTTGGAAGAACTACTTGATGGTCGTAAGACTATTAGGTACAGATGGATCTTTAAAAGAAGACAACCAATGATGGTGAAAGTCACCATTTAAGAAAGCTCAAGTTGTTGCAAAGAGGTTTTCGAGAAGTTCAAGGAGTTGACTGCGATGAGACCTTCTCACTCGTCGCGATGCTAAAGTATGTTGGAATTATGTTATCAGTTGATGTATCTTGCAGATGGATGTCAAAAGATTTTTTCCTCGACGGTTTCCTTGAGGAAAGGTTGTATGTGATACGACCAAAAGGTTTTGTCGATCTAAGGATTCTAACAAGTATGCAAGCTGTAGCGATCCTTCTAAGGACTGGAGTAAGCATCTCGGAGTTGGATATGCGCTTTGATGTGATGATCAAAGCTTTTGGGTTTATACAAAGTTTGTGAGAAATTTGTATTTCCAAGGAAGTGAGTGGGAGCACTATAGAATTTCTAATGAGTATATGTGGTTGACATATTGTTGATCGGAAATGATGTAGAATTTCTGGAAAGCATATAGAGTTGTTTGAAAAGGTGTTTTCAGAGGAAAACCTGGATTGAGCTACTTGAACATTGAGCATCAAGATCTATAGAGATAGACCAAGACGCTTGATAAAACTTCCAATGAAATGCATGCCTTGACATGTTTTTGAAGGAGTTCAAAATAAATCGGCAAAG
This sequence comes from Hordeum vulgare subsp. vulgare, assembly GCF_904849725.1. NCBI lineage: Eukaryota > Viridiplantae > Streptophyta > Magnoliopsida > Poales > Poaceae > Hordeum > Hordeum vulgare. The sequence continues at coordinate 444,009,930 of NC_058522.1, read as the reverse complement.
AAGGAGTTCTCGGCTATTTGTAAGGTGTGAATTTGAGTAAGACTCAAAGCCCGACCACGGCAGAATAAAGGGAAAGGACGAAGGTCGCACCCTATGCATTAGCCATAGGCTCTATAGTATGCTATGCTGTGTACCGCACCTGATGGGTGCCTTGCCATGAATTTGTCAAGGGGTATGAAGGTGATGCACAAATGGATTACTGGACATCGGTCAAAAGTTATCCTTAGTAACTAGTGGACTAAGGAAATTTTTCTCGATTATGGAGGTGTTCAAAGAGTTGGTCGTAAAGGGTTACGCCGATGCAAGCTTTGACACTAATCCGGAAAACTCTGAGTAGTAAACCAGATTCGTATAGTGGAGCAGTCATTTGGAATAGTTCCGAAATGGCACGTTGGTAGTAGCACCTACAAGATGACATAGAGATTTGTAAAGCACATTCAGATCTGAAAGATTCAGACCCGTTGACTAAAACCTCTCTCACAAGCAAGACATGATCAAACCCCAGAACTGTATGGGTATTAGATTCATCAAAATCACATAGTGATGTGCTAGATTATTGACATTAGTGCAAGTGGGAGACTGTTGGACATATGCCCTAGAGGCAAAAATAAATTGGTTATTATTATATTTCCTTGTTCATGATAATCGTTTATTATCCATGCTATAATTGTATTGATTGGAAACTCAAATACATGTGTGGATACATAGACAAAACACTGTCCCTAGTAAGCCTCTAGTTGACTAGCTCGTTGATCAAAGATGGTTAAGGTTTCCTAGCCATAGACAAGTGTTGTCACTTGATAACGGGATCACATCATTACGAGAATGATGTGATGGACAAGACCCAAACTATAAACGTAGCATATGATCGTGTCAGTTTATTGCTACTGTTTTTTGCATGTCAATGTATCTGTTCCTATGACAATGAGATCATGAAACTCCCGGACACCGGAGGAATACCTTGTGTGTATCAAACGTCGCAACGTAACTGGGTGACTATAATAGTGCTCTACAGGTATCTCCGAAGGTGTCTGTTGGGTTGGCGTGAATCGAGACTGGGATTTGTCACTCCGTATGACGGAGAGGTATCTCGGGGCCCACTCTGTAATACAACATCACAATAACCCTTGCAAGAAATGTGACTAAGGAGTTAGCCACGAGATCTTGTATTATGGAACGAGTAAAGAGACTTGCGATAACGACATTGTACTAGGTATAGATATACCGACGATCGAATCTGGGGCAAGTAACATACCGAAGGACAAAGGGAACAACATGCGGGATTAACTGAATCCTTGACATAGAGGTTCAACCGATAAAGATCTTCGTAGAATATGTAGGAGCCAATATGGGCATCCAGGTCCCGCTATTGGTTGTTGACCGTAGAGGTGTCTCGATCATGTTTGCATAGTTCTCGAACCCACGGGGTCTGCACACTTAAGGTTCGGTGACGTTTCGGTATAGTTGAGTTATAGGTGTTGGTAACCAAAGTTGTTTGGAGTCCCGGATGAGATCCCGGACATCACGAGGAGCTCCGGAATGGTCCAGAGGTAAAGATTGATATATAGGAAGTCCTATTTTGGTCACCGGAAAAGTTTCGGGCTCATCGGTAGTGTACCGGGAGTGCCGGAAGGGTACCGGGGACCATCGGGAGGGGTATCACGCCCCGAGGGGCCTTATGGGCTGTGGGAGGATACAAACCATCCCCTAATAGGATGACATAAGCTCCCACTAAGGCCCATGAGGTTTGAGAGGCAAAAACCCAATGGTGGAAAAGGTGGAAAGGGTTTCCAAGTGGAAAGGAGGAATCCTACTCCTACTAGGATTGGAGTAGGACTCCTCCACCTCCAATTTCGATCAAACCTTGAGGGGTTGAGGCTTCCTCCTCCCCTCCCTTCCTCCTATATATATTAGAGGTATTGAGGGTTTTTGAGACACCGAAAAACAGTCATATGCTCCCTCTACTTCTCTCTAGATTTGTATCTCCTCTAGTCTAGTTCGGCGGTGCTTAGGCGAAGCCTTGCTGGATTAGTTCACCACCATCACCACCACACCGCTGTGCTGGAGAACTCATCTACCTCTACGCCCCTCTTCCTAGATCAAGAAGGCGGGGATCGTCATTGAGCTATATGTGTGCTGAACGCGGAGGTGCCACTCTTTCGGGACTAGATCGGGATGAATCGTGATGGGATCGCGGGACGGGTCGTGATGAGATCGCGGGACTAACTGCGATTTGGATCGCGAAGATATTCCACTACATCAACCGCTTTATATACGCTTCCGTTTAGCGATCTACAAGGTTTTGTAGATTCACTCCCCTCTCTCGTAGATGATCATCACCATGGACATGTATTGCGTGTGCGTATGAACATTTTTGTTTCACATGCAACGTTCCCCAACAATATTGATATTTGGAGAGATGCATGGATCCCGAATTGTGCAAATAGGAGGGTCATTACTCCGAAAAGAGGGCAACTTCTATCAAAGGTTTCTGATCTTATTGATCGAGTCATGAGTTCTTGGGATGAAGATTTGGCGAGACAAACGTTGTGGCCAATTGATGCTGAAAGGGTGCTCGTAATTCCCCTCTCGATGCATAATATGTCGGAATTCCTTGCTTGGAGCTTTACAAAAATGTTTTTTCACTACACGATCGGCCTACTTGGAGGAACGGAACAAACAATATGGGACAAAATTGCAACATGCTAATGGTATGGGAAAAACCAATGTTAATCCAATTTGGGGTAAGATTTGGAAATTATCTTGTCCGATGAAGGTAAAAATATCCATGTGACGTACTTTACATGAAACCCTACCGTGTCGTGTCACGCTTGCTAATAGGCACATGAAAATATGGGCCACGTGCCCATCATGCTCAATGGGGCAGAAGATACAAAACACGTTTTATACATGCATCGAAAGGCAAAAGAGGTATTAGGATTGCATGAAGTGATCAATGAAGCTTGTGGTGTTGATCGTGCGGAATTTTTGTTTCCCATGCGACGTCACCCAACAAATCCAACGCTATCACTCCGGAGTTTCTCAAACGTCTGACAGACTTCAATCTCATTCTTATATGTTTGTTGGACTTCATATTGTCCTTTGAACTCTTCACTTTAACAATAACTGTTTGATTATCGCAATTAATAAGGATAGCCGGAACCGGCTTCTCAACCACAGGTAAGTCCATCAAAAGATCTCGAAGAAATTCTGCTTCGACACCAGATGTGTCTAATGCTGTTAAGTCTGCTTCCATTGTCGATCTCGTTAAGATCGTTTGCTTGCAAGACTTCCAGGAAACAGCACCACCCCCAAGAGTAAGCATATACCCACTGGTGGCCTTCATCTCATCAGCATCAGAGATCCAATTCGCATCACTATACCCTTCAAGTACCGATGGGAATCCCGTATAGTGAAGCCCGTGGTTGACAGTACCTTTCAAGTAGCGCATAATTCTTTCAACAACACGCCAATGAACATCACCCGGGTTTGCAACAAACCGGCTAAGTTTGCTCACAGCAAACGCGCTGTTAGGCCTCGTTGTGCTAGCTAGGTACATAAGTGAACCGATAATTTGAGAGGATCTCAATTGATCTATAGTTGTGCCTTTAAACTTTCGAATAAGCACACTAGGATCATATGGTGTTTGAGAAATTTGGCAGTCTGAATATCCAAAGCGACTCAAAATCTTCTCAACATAGTGGGATTGCATAAGTGTAATCCCACCCTCATCATCTCTCAACAGCTTGATGTTCAAGATAACATCAGCCACCCCAAGGTCCTTCATCTCAAAGTTTTGAGACAGAAAAGACTTAACCTCCTCAATTACTTTGAGGTTGGTTCCAAATATCAGTATGTCATCAACATACAAGCACAATATAACTCCTTCGCCCCCACCATGGCGATAGTATACACATTTGTCAGCTTCATTAACAACGAAGCCAACAAATGTCAGAGTTGTATTAAACTTCTCATGCCATTGCTTAGGTGCTTGTCTCAGACCATATAAAGATTTCAGCAACTTACACACCTTTTCTTCCTGACCTTCTATCACAAAGCCATCTGGCTGTTGCATATAGATTTCCTCATTTAGCTCTCCATTCAGGAAAGCCGTCTTAACGTCCATTTGATGAACGAGAAGACCATGAGAGGCCGCCAATGAGAGTAGTACTCGAATGGTGGTCAGTCTAGCCACAGGTGAATAAGTATCGAAGAAATCTTCTTCTTCTTTCTGGGCATAGCCCTTGGCCACAAGCCTAGCCTTGTACTTTTCAATCGTACCATCGGGCCTAAGCTTCCTTTTGAACACCCACTTGCATCCCAATGGTTTGCAACCATAGGGACGATCAGTGATTTCCCGTGTCCCGTTAGCCATGATGGAATCCATCTCGCTACAGATCGCAACTTTCCAGTAATCAGCATCTAGAGAAGCATACACTTCTGAAATAGAAGTGGGATTATCATCCACGAGGTATACGAAGAAATCATCACCAAAAGTCTTTGCAGTCCTTTATCTCTTGCCCCTACCATGGGCTTCCTCGTCATCCTCCTCAGGATTTTCATCGTGTGTTTGTTCATAGTATTCCATAGGAATGGCAGGCTCAGGAGTTATTTCAGATTCCTGTCTAGAAGTGCTTTGCATATCTCTCATGGGAAATATATCCTCAAAGAATGTAGCATCCCTCGACTCCATTATTGTACCGAGCTTCACGTCAGGTACCTCAGATTTCACTACTAGAAATCTATAGCCTACGCTATTCTTAGCGTATCCCAAATTAACGCAGTCCACAGTCTTTGGTCCAAGCTTACGCTTCTTGGGGATCGGTACATTGACTTTCGCCAAGCAGCCCCAAGTACGTAAGTACGAGAGCGTCGTCCTTCTCTTCGACCACTCCTCGTAGGGAGTGACCTCATTATCTTTTGTAGGAACTTTATTCAGGACATGACACGCGGTCAATATAGCCTCCCCCCACCATGCCTTGGATAGACCCGATGTATCTAACATGGCGTTAACCAAATCAGTTAGAGTACGGTTTTTCCGCTCGGCAACCCCGTTTGACTAGGGTGAATAGGGAGGCGTCCTCTCGTGAATAATGCCGTGTTCCGAACAAAATGAATCAAATTCGTTTGAGAAGTACTCTCCACCACGATCAGACCGGACTCATTTAATTTTATTTTCAAGTTGATTCTCAACTTCTGCCTTATAGATTTTAAAGTAGTGTAGAGCCTCATCTTTAGTATTTAACAGATACACATAGCAAAATCTAGTGGAATCAGCTATCAATGTCATGAAGTATTTCTTTCCACCTTTAGTCAACACACCATTCATCTCACAAAGATTAGAATGTATGAGTTCAAATGGTGCCAAGTGTCTCTCCTCTGCAGCCTTGTGAGGCTTGCGAGGTTGCTTTGCTTGCACACACGAATGGCACTTAGAACCTTTGGCTAAAGTGAAAGTTGGGATTAAATTCAGTTTTGCTAGCCGCGACATAACACCGAAACTTATGTGACAAAGACGTGAATGCCAAACTTCAGATTCATTAACACTCAAATGAATATTGTTCACGACTTTATTACAAAAATCTGCAAGAGAAAGGCGGAACAGACCTCCGCATTCATAACCTTTTCCAACGAAAAGTCCATATTTCATAACTACTACTTTATTAGACTCGAATACCAACTTAAACCCTTCCCTACACAGAAGGGAGCCACTAACGAGATTCTTCTTGATGGCGGGGACATGCTGCACGTTCTTCAGCTGCACGATCCTTCCCGAAGTAAACTTTAGATTGACCGTGCCAACACCAAGAACAGAAGCACTCGCGCCATTCCCCATCAATACAGACCCGCGACCGGTGGCCTGATAAGAAGAGAACAATGATAAGTCAGCACACACATGAATATTTGCACCCGTGTCCACCCACCAATCGGTGGACTGACAAACTGTAAATACAGTAAGTAAATTACCGTACCTAGATGCACCACTTTCATTGTTGCCCACAATCATATTGGCAGACTTGGAGTCCTGCGCCGGCTTCTTGTACTTGTTTGGACACTTGTGCGCCCAATGTTCCTCTGAACCACAAGTATAGCGGCCATCTCCCTTCTTATTCTTCTTGAAGGGCTTGTTTCCCTTCTTCTTGAAGTCGGTATTCTGTTGGACAGAATTCTTTCCCTTGGGCTTGTGGGAATTGAGGTTCCTCTAATGTACCATATTGGCATCAGAAGAGCTTTCCACCGCTTTTCCATCAGAGTCCTTTGCTCTCGAGTTCTGCTCAACACTTAGATGGCCGATGATGTCCTCTACTGAGAACTCACGCCTCTGATGTTTTAGAGTAGTAGCAAAGTTCCTCCAGGAATTAGGGAGCTTAGCAATTATATAGCCCGCAACAAACTTGCCCGGTAAATTGCACTTAAGAACCTCAAGTTATTTAGCTATGCATATTATCTCATGAGCCTGTTCCGATACAGAACGGTTGTCAACCATCTTGTAATCGTGGAACTGCTCCATAACATACATCTCACTCCGAGCATCGGTGGCCCCGAATTTAGATTCGAGCGCCTCCCACAAGTCCTTGGCAACATGCATATGTAAATATGCATCAACCAGCTTATCTCCGATCACGCTAATGACTGCTCCAAGGAATAGGACGGTGGCCTCCTTAAACATCTTCTTCTGTTCAGGAGTAATAGTTTCCGTAGGAGCGACACCAGCTACCCAAAACACGTTCATAGCCGTGAGCCATAAGGTGGTTCTCGTTTGCCAACGCTTGAAAAAGGTACCGGTAAACTTATCCGGTTTCAGTGCAGCAGCAAAACCATTACTCGAAAAATTCCTACACAAATTAGGTTTTTGGATTGTTGAGTAAATAGGCAATTTTCCGAGTAGATTAATCCATGAAATAATTACTAACATGGCATTGACTAGGTTCATGACATACTGATCACGGAGTATACTAGCAAGTACTACGCATATAGCCGAAACATCTACGCATATAGGCAATACTACTAGTGCAGACAGAAACAGGAGAGAGATAAACATATCATACCCTCCGATCGGCCAATTGGCCGTAGCAGCAGCGGTGGCGGCGGTAATATCCGCTGCCGCCTTCTTCTCGGCTTCGGCCTTCTCACGGACGAGACGGTCAGCTTCGCTTCGTGAAGAAATGGCGATGATGAGGGCAACGCGGACGTAGACGAAGCAGACGGACGGAGGCGAGCAGTCGCGTGATCGCTCCCCAAAAACCTAATCGCCCCTCTCCCGTACAGGAACCGGAGAGGCGAGGTTTCGGAGGCCTGCTCTCCCGTCGACCTTGTACGCGGTAAACGGGATGGAGTCGCCGGCGGCGGCAGCAGGAAAAGGAACGAACGCGTGAGGCAGATGCGATCTGGTTCTCGTGACGGCTAGGGTAGGCGATAGCCTGCTTATAAAGGCGGCTGGGTGGAGAGACGTGGGCCAAACCCACGTCCGAGTCGGTAACAGCCACGATCCGACGTCTCAGATCGTGCCTTGTCCGTTACGTATTCTCCGTTCCTGACCGGCAAAAATAAGCGCGTAGGTATGAGCTCGGCTCGGCTCATTCCCGCAAACCGCGTCGCGTCGTGACGAGGCGTGGCGAGGCGGGCGGCGGAGGAGGAGTGCGCGAGGGCACCTTCTCTTCTCACTCTCCAATAGCATGTGCAAGAGAGACCTTATAAAGGGGTCCAACTTCTCCTCCACTAGCGGGGTGGGACTAAACTTTCCACCACCTTGTCATGCCACCACCTACATGGGCCCTTGGAGATTTTTCTGAAATTTGTCTTATGGGCCTAAGGCCCATCTCTAATTTCAACAATCCCCCACCAGATCTCAAGGGCACATCGTGTTCCCTCGTTCCAATCACTGTTTTAATATACCAACATTTCAGTGAAGACCTGTTAAGGTTGAGCTTCACCTAGAGAAAGTAGCTACACCCCTTTACAACTAAACAATGGACTATGCCTTGAATTGTCAGTTTGGCGTAAAGGAGCTTCACCACAAGTCATACTAGTACTAGGCTACCGAAGGTGACCCCTCGGGTGGAGCATATTAGTCACACTCCTAGCCTATTCATGAGTTTACTAGAGATCACCCAAATCTCATAGACTGTGACCAGCAGTCAAGCTCATATAGGTGTGTTCCTCCAAAGATCGTTCTGTAGGACAACATCTTGCTTACATATAAGCTTTAGAACACATTAAGACAGTAGTCATCCTACCATACAATATCCGAGAGTATTGCATCTCCAACGGAGTGGGTTAGTAAAGTTACTCTCCTTAGTTCACCACTGGCTTGTTTTCCCAGATCCTACTTCACGGGATCTCCGATCATATAGGTTGGGTTACTGCCATGGCAACTCATGTGGGTCTCATACCCATCTCCCTCGATGCACTGTCTATCACAACACCTGATAGCCCTTTAGTAAAGGGATCTGCCAGATTCTTAGCCGTTTGGATGTAATCCAACGCTATCACTCCGGAGTTTCTCAAACGTCTGACAAACTTCAATCTCATTCTTATATGTTTTTTGGACTTCATATTGTCCTTTGAACTCTTCACTTTAACAATAACTGTTTGATTATCGCAGTTCATAAGGACAGCCGGAACCGGCTTCTCAACCACAGGTAAGTCCATCAAAAGATCTCGAAGAAATTCTGCTTCGACACCAGATGTGTCTAATGCTGTTAATTCTGCTTCCATTGTCGATCTCGTTAAGATCGTTTGCTTGCAAGACTTCCAGGAAACAGCACCTCCCCCAAGAGTAAGCATATACCCAGTGGTGGCCTTCATCTCATCAGCATCAGAGATCCAATTCGCATCACTATACCCTTCAAGTACCGACGGGAATCCCGTATAGTGAAGCCCGTGGTTGACAGTACCTTTCAAGTAGCGCATAATTCTTTCAACAACACGCCAATGAACATCGCCCGGGTTTGCAACAAACCGGCTAAGTTTGCTCACAGCAAACGCGATGTCAGGCCTCGTTGCGCTAGCTAGGTACATAAGCGAACCGATAATTTGAGAGAATCTCAATTGATCTATAGCTGTGCCTTTAAACTTTTGAATAAGCACACTAGGATCATATGGTGTTTGAGAAATTTGGCAGTCTGAATATCCAAAGGGACTCAAAATCTTCTCAACATAGTGGGATTGCAGAAGTGTAATCCCACCCTCATCATCTCTCAACAGCTTAATGTGCAAGATAACATCAGCCACCCCAAGGTCCTTCATCTCAAAGTTTTGAGACAGAAAAGACTTAACCTCCTCAATTACTTTGAGGTTGGTTCCAAATATTAGTATGTCATCAACATACAAGCACAATATAACTCCTTCGCCCCCACCATGGCGATAGTATACACATTTGTTAGCTTCATTAACAACGAAGCCAACAGATGTCAGAGTTGTATTAAACTTCTCATGCCATTGCTTAGGTGCTTGTCTCAGACCATATAAAGATTTCAGCAACTTACACACCTTTTCTTCCTGACCTTCTATCACAAAGCCATCAGGCTGTTGCATATAGATTTCCTCATTTAGCTCTCCATTCAGGAAAGCCGTCTTAACGTCCATTTGATCAACGAGAAGACCATGAGAGGCCGCCAATGAGAGTAGTACTCGAATGGTGGTTAGTCTAGCCACAGGTGAATAAGTATCGAAGAAATCTTCTTCTTGTTTCTGGGCATAGCCCTTGGCCACAAGCCTAGCCTTGTACTTTTCAATCGTACCATCGGGCCTAAGCTTCCTTTTGAACACCCACTTGCATCCCAATGGTTTGCAACCATAGGGACGATCAGTGATTTCCCATGTCCCGTTAGCCATGATGGAATCCATCTCGCTACGGTCCGCAGCTTTCCAGTAATCAGCATCTGGAGAAGCATACGCTTCTGAAATAGAAGTGGGATTATCATCCACGAGGTATACGAAGAAATCATCACCAAAGGTCTTTGCAGTCCTTTGTCTCTTGCCCCTACCACGGGCTTCCTCGTCATCCTCCTCAGGATTTTCATCGTGTGTTTGTTCATAGTATTCCATAGGAATGGGAGGCTCAGGAGTTATTTCAGATTCCTGTCTAGAAGTGCTTTGCATATCTCTCATGGGAAATATATCCTCAAAGAATGTAGCATCCCTCGACTCCATTATTGTACCGACCTTCACGTCAGGTACCTCAGATTTCACTACTAGAAATCTATAGCCTACGCTATTCTTAGCGTATCCCAAATTAACGCAGTCCACAGTCTTTGGTCCAAGCTTACGCTTCTTGGGGATCGGTACATTGACTTTCGCCAAGCAGCTCCAAGTACGTAAGTACGAGAGCGTCGTCCTTCTCTTCGACCACTCCTCGTAGGGAGTGACCTCATTATCTTTTGTAGGAACTTTATTCAGGACATGACACGCGTTCAATATAGCCTCCCCCCATCATGCCTTGGATAAACCCGATGTATCTAACATGGCGTTAACCAAATCAGTTAGAGTATGATTTTTCCGCTCGGCAACCCCGTTTGACTGGGGTGAATAGGGAGGCGTCCTCTCATGAATAATGCCGTGTTCCGAACAAAATGAATCAAATTCGTTTGAGAAGTACTCTCCACCACGATCAGACCGGACTCGTTTAATTTTATTTTCAAGTTGATTCTCAACTTCTGCCTTATAGATTTTAAAGTAGTGTAGAGCCTCATCTTTAGTATTTAGCAGATACACATAGCAAAATCTAGTGGAATCATCTATCAATGTCATGAAGTATTTATTTCCACCTTTAGTCAACACACCATTCATCTCACAAAGATCAGAATGTATGAGTTCTAATGGTGCCAAGTGTCTCTCCTCTGCAGCCTTGTGAGGCTTGCGAGGTTGCTTTGCTTGCACACACGAATGGCACTTAGAACCTTTGGCTAAAGTGAAAGTTGGATTAAATTCAGTTTTGCTAGCCGCGACATAACACCGAAACTTATGTGACAAAGACGTGAATGCCAAACTTCAGATTCATTAACACTCGAATGAATATTGTTCACGACTTTATTACAAAAATCTGCAAGAGAAAGGCGGAACAGACCTCCGCATTCATAACCTTTTTCAACGAAAAGTCCATATTTCGTAACTACTACTTTATTAGACTCGAATACCAACTTAAACCCTTCTCTACACAGAAGGGAGCCACTAACGAGATTCTTCTTGATGGCGGGGACATGCTGCACGTTCTTCAGCTGCACGATCCTTCCCGAAGTAAACTTCAGATTGACCGTGCCAACACCAAGAACAGAAGCACTCGCGCCATTCCCCATCAATAAGGACCCGCGACCGGTGGCCTGATAAGAAGAGAACAATGATAAGTCAGCACACACATGAATATTTGCACCCGTGTCCACCCACCAATCGGTGGACTGACAAACTGTAAATACAGTAAGTAAATTACCGTACCCAAATGCACCATTTTCATTGTTTCCCACAATCATATTGGCAGACTTGGAGTCTTGCGCCGACTTCTTGTACTTGTTTGGACACTTGTGCGCCCAATGTTCCTCTGAACCACAAGTATAGCAGCCATCTCCCTTCTTATTCTTCTTGAAGGGCTTCTTTCCCTTCTTCTTGAAGTCGGTATTCTGTTGGGCAGAATTCTTTCCCTTGGGCTTGTGGGAATTGAGGTTCCTCTAATGTACCATATTGGCAGCAGAAGAGCTTTCCACCGCTTTTCCATTAGAGTCCTTTGCTCTCGAGTTCTGCTCAACACTGAGATGGCCGATGATATCCTCTACTGAGAACTCACGCCTCTGATGTTTCAGAGTAGTATCAAAGTTCCTCCAGGAATTAGGGACCTTAGCAATTATACAGCCCGCGACAAACTTGCCCGGTAAATTGCACTTAAGAACCTCAAGTTCTTTAGCTATGCATATTATCTCATGAGCCTGTTCCAATACAGAACGGTTGTCAACCATCTTGTAATCGTGGAACTGCTCCATAACATACATCTCACTTCCAGCATCGGTGGCCCCAAATTTAGATTCGAGCGCCTCCCACAAGTCCTTGGCAACATGCATATGTAAATATGCATCAACCAGCTTATCTCCGATCACGCTAATGACTGCTCCAAGGAATAGGACGGTGGACTCCTTAAACATCTTCTCCTGTTCAGGAGTGATAGTTTATGTAGGAGCGACACCGGCTACCCAGAACACGTTCATAGCCGTGAGCCATAAGGTGGTTCTCGTTTGCCAACGCTTGAAAAAGGTACCGGTAAACTTATCCGGTTTCAGTGCAGCAGCAAAACCATTACTCAAAAAATTCCTACACAAATTAGGTTTTTGGATTGTTGAGTAAATAGGCAATTTTCCGAGTAGATTAATCCATGAAATAATTACTAACATGGCATTGACTAGGTTCATGACATACTGATCACGGAGTATACTAGCAAGTACTACGCATATAGCCGAAACATCTATGCATATAGGCAATACTACTAGTGCAGACAGAAACAGGAGAGAGATAAACATATCATACCCTCCGATCGGCCAATTGGCCGTAGCAGCAGCGGTGGCGGCGGCAGTATCCTCTGCCGCCTTCTTCTCGGCTTTGGCCTTCTCGCGGACGAGACGGTCAGCTTTGCTTGGTGAAGACATGGCGATGACGAGGGCGACGCGGACGTAGACAAAGCAGACGGACGGAGGCGAGCAGTTTGTGATCGCTCCCCAAAAACCTAATCGCCCCTCTCCCGTACAGGAACCGGAGAGGCGAGGTTTCGGAGGCCTGCTCTCCCGTCGACCGTGTACGCTGCCGCCGGCAAAAATAAACGCGTAGGTATGAGCTCGGCTCGGCTCATTTCCGCAACCCGCGTCGCGTCGCGTCGTGGCGAGGCGGAGTGCGCGAGGGCACCTTCTCTTCCCACTCTCCAATAACATGTGGAAGAGAGACCCTTATAAAGGGGTTCAACTTCTCCTCCACTAGCGGGGTGGGACTAAACTTTCCATCACCTTGTCATGCCACCACCTACATGTGCCCTTGAAGATTTTTGTGAAATTTGTCTTATGGGCCTAAGGCCCATCTTTAATTTCAACACATTGTATTTTTAATAATTGACGATGTAACTATTATTTCAAATAAATGAAGTTCAAGCTTATTTCAAAAATAAAAAAAGATTTGCATTTGAGGATGGCCAAGCTCCTGCATATTCGCTCAAAGTGTGCTGATCTAGTCAGCCCCAAGCACAACCTCACGTAGACAGACTTGGCCGTGTACACTCCCGAAGCATCACACAGCCAAGCAACAAGTTATCCGCAGGGGTCCAGGCAAACCGCAAAATCTCCTGTGTGAGGTGCATCAATTGGATTAGGGTCATGAATGGGATCTCACCGTGGACATTGGTCTCCCATCTACTGTTGGTGTGTGCACATGTTCTGTACTCTCACACGGACCATGGCTACGACCGTCGAAGCATAACTGGAGACAGTCCTACTGTGCAGTCAATGATCCTTCCAGAATAGAACCTTAGAACCACCACTTAAGGAGATCAGATCAAGTTGTTAAAAACGTTCCTTGCACCCTTGTCAATCAGAAAAGGGATTCCTTATCTTTTCCCTCGGTGTAATTGTTGCAGTGACCATCGATTTGGTCGGTCCGGCGTAATCATGGAATGCAAGGTGTTTCAGTTAATTTTTTTTATCGAAAGCCGACCACATGCCACTATTTCTTCACTCCAATGTTGAAACTGTCTCCTTCTTTGCCTCGGTCCCCGCCCATGGTCGGAGCTGCAGGATGGACATGGATTTTTAACCGCCCTATCTATATCTATTAATAAAGTAAGATACTTTTTTTTTTAAAATAGCATCATTTCACCGTCGAGAATTTTGTGCGTCCATCAAATTTTTGTGCGTCCATATGCTAGAAATCCAAAAATGGGTTTTCCTGTTTTTGTACTTTTCTATGTTATGTTTCTATTGTTTCTTCTTTTTTGTTCCTTTCTCTTTTTTCTTTTTCCGTGTTCCCTTCTAAGTTTACTATTATTTTCCATATTGTAAATTCTAAATTTTCAAAAAAAAAACTCTTCAAAGTTTCATTTTTTAGGTTTTCAAAAAATCATCCGAATTGTAAAATTGTGTTCCCGTTTGGAAAATGTTCGGAATTTAATATTTTTTTCTTGTTCCAATTTTTGGCCAAAATTCAAAAGATGTCTCAATGTTTAAAAAATATTCTGTTTTCCGACATTGTTCCATATTTTCAAATAATGTGCATGTTAAAAATATATTCTAAATTCAAAAAATATTATTGTTTTGGTGAAATATTTATATATTCAAAATATTTTTCACTTAAAAAACACAAATTCTATTTTTTAATATTCAAAATATTTTCCTGTTATAAAACAATTCACAAATTCAAAAAATAATATTATTTTACAAAAAGGTTCATGTTTTCAAAAAATATTTTGAATTTCAAAAAATGACCCTGCTTCAAATCGTGTTCATGTTTTCTATAAATATAAGGATTTTTATTAAAAACCATACGTAATTCAAAAGTTGTTGACGTTTGAATATTGGGCAATTCATATTTTTCTTTGAAAAGTGCAAATAAATAAATAAAAAAATCAAATCTGATGCTGTAGTATGTTCTTAAATATTTGCACAGACCATTGGTTAGTAGTACACATTAGTTTGAGTGGCTAGTAGCATGTGGTCGGGTCTTTGAGGTCATGAGTTCAAACATTCAACTTCCCGCAAAAAACTAAATGAGTTCATTCATTCAATGCATCGCCTTTTTATTTTTACCCGTGCTCTACAAACACAGGTCGTTCCGGAGCCTGCCATTGTGCTGGCCCAAATGCGAACTATTGGGCATCCCACACATTATTTGACACAACTAGCATCATATAGTTGTATTCCCAAACATTCAACTTCCCGCAAAAAAAAAAATGAGTTCAATCATTCAACGCATCGCCTTTTTATTTTTACCCGTGCTCTACAAACACAGGTCGTTCCGGAGCCTGCCATTGTGCTGGCCCAAATGCGAACTATTGTGCATCCCACACATTATTTGACACAACTAGCACCATATAGTTGTATTCCCACACACTTGGGTAGCTGATAAAGTTAAGGATGTTTAGTCTCAGGAAAAAAAAACTAGCATCATATAGTAGCTCCTAAGCAGTTGGCTCAAGAATATAGATTTTGTTTCGTCCGTTCCGCACGTAGTTCCCGATTTCTTCGTTTCTCCACCGGGTGGGCTGAAATGAGCATACCATAAATTTCTTTTCCTGTCAGACAAAAATTTAGGCCTTGAGGGGATTGAATTATAGACCTTCCCTATTGTGCCGATGAACAAAACCAACTCAGCTAGCTTGTAATTATGATAGATACAGTCTCACCTTGAATATTATTTATACTCCCTTCATAAAGAAAGATAAGAGCGTTTATAGATAACTAAAGAGGAGGGAGTATTAAATCACACCGGTTTTTATATGTCCTTAGGTTATCTGGAAATAAGGAGGTTGTCTGAAAATAAAGAAATTGTCTCAAGAATCATGAACAAAACGAATGACTCCATAAATTATTGTCGTCGGTAGCTTGCACAACCCAATAAAACAGAATATTTTGATTGGCTATAATTAAAAGAAATTATGGGCACATATCAATAAAAGAAAATATGCTTGTTTGGCTCTAATTAGAAAAAATTATGGACAGACGAGCGCTAAATGTAATCAAAGATAATAAATTCTGATAAAGAAGATATATTCATGCTTGGCAACTATACATCCGGTTACACCGTCGTAGAGGAGACTGATTGACACAAACCGTGCCCCGAGGATCACCGCACAATAGTCAAATGAGGAGATAACCACAACCCCAAGACAGATGCAGACCCGAAGAAAAAAAACACGAGTTGGGTGATCATCGCTACGCCGACCAACCTCATCACTATCGAAATCTCAACGTAAGAATACCGCAACTCCTCACTTTGTTGCCCACCGATATGGTCATATGGAGACCGTTTTTTATGGACACTTTAATTATCTCTCCCATTGCTTCCCGTGGAATAAATATCTCTTCCGGAACAACGCACGGACATATGTGCTAGCGTTTTTTTTCTGAGACATGGGCATATGTGCTGATGGGCCTGGAAAAATAAAAGCCCAAATGCTCTCCCGATCCATCTCTGGGTAGCGAAAGGAAAAAACGCTAGCGAAAAAGGGGCTTCCACGCCCAGTGCTCACTTCCCCTGGCTTGTTGGCTTGCTGGCCGCCTGGCGCCTGCCGCCCTACCCAAACCGCACTCCGGTCAGTCCCATGACTCCGGCACTCGACTCGCAGGCGGCACCGCTGCTGCAACACTCCTGTGGCATTTAAAGCAACTTCAAGGAGGCCACCCATTTCGCTTGTCATAGTCCGTTTTGGTCCACGTGAACAGAAAAGACGGTCCAATGCGTTAATTTAAACGGACGCGTGTCCGCTTTTTGTCCGCGTGCCAACCCATTTTCGGTCCAATTTTGAGCCTGATTTGATTCGGCGCGGACACAAAACGGACGCGGGCGACGCACGCTCTCTCCCATCCCCTGGCCTGCCAGTCGGTGGCACATTGATCGTTCTTCACCCCTACCGACAGCGTCGATAGCTAGCCCTCACCTCGCCCCAGCCCCGTTGTCTCCGCCGCCGAGTTCCAACAGCTCCTCCCTCCTCCCGTACCTGTCCAACGCCTACCCACGCCGTCGGGCCACCGCAGTTTCCCTGACCCAAAATTCACCATCACCGGTCAGCTTCGTCGTCCACGCCCGCAAGCTGTTCAACAGTTTGCCTCAAGGTACAAATAGACTGCGTCGACGAGTTCTTTTTCCATAATGTTCTGTGCGACTCCGACGATGAGCAGATGTTGCTTGCCGTGTTGGTCCATGACCACCTTATTGTTGGGGAACGTTGCATGGAAAACAAAAAAAAATTCCTACGCACACAAAGACCTATCATGATGATGATCATCTACGAGAGGGAGATCTGATCTACATACCCTTGTACATCGCTAAGCGGGAAGCGTTAAGAAACGCGGTTGATGTAGTGGAACATCTTCGCGATCCAAATCACCGCCGTCCCACGATCCGTCCCGATCTAGTACCGAACGGACGGCACCTCCGCGTTCAGCACACGTACAACTCGATGACAATCCCGCCTTCTTGATCCAGCAAGAGAGACGGGGAAGTAGATGAGTTCTCCGGGAGCGTGACGGCGCTCCGGTGGTGGTGATGATCTCATTCCTGCAGGGCTTCGCCTAAGCACCGCAGAAATCCGATCTAGAGGAAGAACTATGAAGTAGAGGTTTAGGGTTGCACGTGGCAAAGTTGTGTCTCAAAAACCCTAGAACCTCTAGTATATATAAGAGGAACCAAGGGGTGGGGCTTGCCTCCTACTCCAAGTAGAAGGGCTTCGGCCGAGGGAGGATAGGAGGGATCCTCCTCCAATTCGGTTTGGAGGGTGGAGTCCCTTCCTTCCTTCCCACCTCCTCCTTTTTTTTCCTTTTGCCTTGTTTCTTCTCCTTCGCCGAAATAGCCCTATTGGGCTGGCTTCACCAGCCCACTAAGGGCGGGTGTGCCACCCTGATACGTCTCCGTCGTATCTATTTTTCCGAACTCTTTTGCCCTTGTTTTGGACTCTAATTTGCATGATTTGAGTGGAACTAACCCGGACTGAGCTGTTTTCAGCAGAATTGCCATGGTGCTGTTTTTGTGCAGAAATAAAAGTTCTCGGAATGTCCTGAAAATTTACGGAGATTTTTTCTGGAATAAAAGAAAAATACTTGCGCAAAGATCCATCGAAGGGGGCGTGCGAGTGGGCCACAAGCCCACAGGCTGCGGCCACCCCCCTAGGCCGCGCCGTGAGGGTTTGTGGGGCCCACATGGCACCACCGCCCCCAAACTCAGCTCTATATCTTCCGTCTCGCCCGGAAAAAACAGAGAGAAGGTTTCATCGCGTTTTACGATACAGAGGCGCTGCCACCTCCTGTTCTTCATCTGGAGGGCAGATCTGGAGTCCGTTCGGGGCTCCGGAGAGGGGAAATCGTCGCCATATTCATCATCAACCTTCCTCCATCGACAATTCCATGATGCTCTTCATCGTTCGTGAGTAATCTCATCGCAGGCTTGCTGGAAGGTGATGAGTTGGATGAGATCTATCATGTAATCGAGTTAGTTTTTGACAGGGATTGATCCCTAGTATCCACTATGTTCTAGATTGATGTTGCTACTACTTGGCTATGCGTAATGCTTGTCACTAGGGCCCGAGTGCCATGATTTCAGATCTGAACCTATTATGTTGTCGCCAATATATGTGTGTTTTAGATCCTATCTTGCAAGTTGTAGTCACCTACTATGTGTTATGACCCGGCAACCCCGGAGTGACTATAGCCGGAATCACTCCCGGAGATGACCATAGTATGAGGAGTTCATGTATTCACCGCGTGTTAATGCGTTGGTCCGATTCTTTATTAAAAGGAGAACCTTAATATCCCGTAGTTTCCATTAGGACCCCGCTGCCACGGGAGGGATGGACAATAGATGTCATGCAAGTTCTTTTCCCTAAGCACGTATGACTACATACGAAATACATGCCTACATTAGATTGACGAACGGGAGCAAGTTACATATCTCTCTGTGTTATAACTGTTACATGATGAATCACATCCGTCATACTCATCCATCACCGATCCACTGCCTACGAGTCTTTTACTACTGGTCCTCGCTATGTTACTTTGCCTAGGCTTGTCCCTTGCTACAACAGGGATTGGGCCACTTTGCTGCTACTGTTGCTATTGCTGTTACTCTGCTGCTGCCGCTACTGTTGTTCCTTGCTACTTTGTTGTTACTTGTTACAAGATCTTTTCTGACACTATTGTCGGGGAAGAATAGTTACTCGCCCACGTGCAACCTACTGGCGCCATTGATACAACAGTTAGGAATAGTCTGCCGTCAACAGGTCGTTTCTGGCACCGTTGCTATCATACCACTTTGCTACTAATACTTTGCTTGCAGACACTAATCTTTCAGCTATGGTTGAATCTGACAAACTCAGCTGCTAATACTTGAGAATATTCTTTCGCTTCCCCTTTGGCGAACCAACAAATTTGGGTTGAATACTCTACCCTCGAAAACTGTTGCGATCCCCTATACTTGTGGGTTATCAAGACCTTTTTCTGGCGCCGTTGCCGGGGAGGCACAACTATATTCTCTGAGTCACTTGGGAATTTCGTCTGCTGATCACTATGAGGAATCTGAAAGATCCAAGAACCGAAATCTTGCCTTCCACTACGAGGAGAGGTAAGGAACTGCCATCTAGCTCTGCACTTGATTCACCTCCAGTTATGAGTAAGTTTGCGACATCACCTCCTGCTAGAAATCTTGATATGTCGCGTGTGCTTGATGATGCTACTTCTGCTGCCCATGATGCTTATGATGATGCTATGCTTGATAATATGCTTGATGATGCTATGCTTGATACTGCTTTCCTACTAGGTGCCCTTGATGCACATATTGCTAGAGTTGCTGCTAGATGTGATGAAACTTCTGAAACTGCTGATACTATTGAAGTAGAACCTGCTACTATGCCTGAATTGCCTGTTATGCCCGATACGCGCTATGTTATGGAGGGAGAGATAGCTGGGGATTTTCTTGCATGTAAGGATAGCTATGATGTTGAGAAATTACTGCACAAGTGGAAAGAAAAATCTCTGAACGCTAGGATGAAATACGACCCGAAGTTTCCCACTTCGCCTATCTTTGCGACCGATAAGGATTATGAATTCTCTGTCGACCCTGAGTTAATCACTCTAGTCGAATCTGATCCTTTTCATGGTTATGAGTCTGAAACGGCTGTAGCCCATCTTACCAAACTGGATGATATAGCTACCCTATTCACTAGTGAGGAAAAGATCTGCCACTACTACATGCTCAAGCTGTTTCCTTTCTCGCTAAATGATGATGCTAAGACCTGGTTCACTTCTCTTGCTCCTGGTTGTGTGCGTAGCCCCCAGGATATGGTCCACTACTTCTGTGAAAAATATTTCCCTGCCCATAAGAAAGAAGCTGCCTTACGGGAAATATACAACTTTGCTCAAGCTGAAGAAGAGAGTCTCCCACAAGCTTGGGGGAGGCTCATCCAGCTAGTGAATGCTTTGCCTGATCACCCTCTTGAGAAGAATGAAATACTTGATATCTTCTATAATGGACTTACTGAACCTTCGAGAGACCACCTAGATAGTTGTGCCGGTAGTGTTTTTAGGGAACGAACTGTAGAACAAGCTGAGATTCTGTTGAATAACATCTTGTGCAATGAGAATGCTTGGACTATTCCCGAACCACCTCCTAAGCCAACTCGAAGAAAAGAGGTATTCTATTCCTCAGTCCTGAAGATATGCAAGAAGCCAAGAAATCTATGCGAGAGAAAGGCATTAAATCTGAAGATGTCAAAAATCTACCACCTATCTAAGAGATCCATGGTCTTGATAACCCGATACAGGTAGTAGAAGTAAATCATGTGCGTAGGTTTGATGAGAGTGATATTCCTTTTGATAAACCTGCTAGCTTATGCATGGATGAATTTGACAACTTTGTTGCCAAACAACAGAGTTTCAATAATTATGTTAGCAGACAATTGGAACATAATGCTCGTATGCTTAGTCATTTAAGTGCTTGTGTGGACAGAAACGTCAATGATCTTAAATTTCTGAGTAAACATGCTTCTTTGGTTACTACTCAGGTAGAACAAGTACTTAAAGCTCAAAATGACTTGCTCAATGAGTTGAATGACAATTCCGTCAGAGTCGTCACTAGAGGCGGTAGAATGACCCAGGAACCTTTGTATCCTGAGGGTCATTCGAAGAGAATTGAACAAGATTCTCAAGGAGTTAGCACTGATGCACCTAGTCATCCTAGAAAGAAGAAGAAAGATGATAGGAACCTGCACGCTAGCAACCCTGTTGCTGCTACACCTGAGAGTCCAAACGATGCCTCTGTCTCTGATGCTGAAACACAATCTGGTGATGAACATGAGCCTAATGATAATATCAATAGTGATGTTCATGAAGATGCTCAACCTAGCAATGAAAAGGATGTGGAGATTGAACCTGTTGATCTTGATAACCCACAGCCTAAGAATAGAAGATATGATAAGAACGACTTCGCTGCTAGGAAGCATGATAAAGAAAGGGAACCATGGGTTTAGAAACCCATGCCCTTTCCTCCCAAACCATCCAAGAAAAAGGATGATGAGGATTTTAAGCGATTCGTTGAAATGATCAGACTTGTCTTTCTGCAAATGCGTTTGACAGATATGCTCAAATTGTCTCCCTATGCTAAGTACATGAAAGATATTGTGACTAATAAGAGGAGGATACCTGAGGTTGAGATTTCCACCATGCTTGCTAACTATACCTTAAAGGGTGAAACTCCTAAGAAACTAGGCGATCCCGGTGTGCCCACTATACCTTGCTCCATTAAAGGAAACTACGTTAGAACTGCTTTATGCGACCTTGGAGCCGGTGTTAGTGTTATGCCTCTCTCTCTTTATCGTAGACTTGAACTGGATAAGTTGACACCCACCGGAATCTCTCTGCAAATGGCCGACAAATCAACTGCTTGCCCTATCGGCATTTGCGAGGATGTGCCTGTTGTGGTTGCTAACGTCACTATCTTAACAGACTTTGTTATCTTGGATATTCCCGAGGACGATGCCATGGCTATCATCCTCGGAAGACCCTTTTTAAACACTGCAGGGGCTGTTATAGATTGCAACAACGGCAATGTCACTTTCCATGTCAATGGTAATGAGCATACGGTGCACTTTCCGAAGAAACAATATCGAGTACATTGCATCAATGCTATCGAAAAAACTTCATCGATTCTTATTGGGAGCTTTGAATGCCCTATTCCTCTTGTCAAGATGAAGTATGATTTTCTTGTTGGGGAGATACACATCCCCATTGAGGTGACCTAGTGACTATTCGAAAATTCTTCGTTCCCTTTTGCGATTCGAGAAGTTTTGTCGAGGGGACTTGATCAACCCCATTGGCGGATTTTCTTTCGATGACCATGAGATGGATGAATCGAGGAGTCACAAACCTCTGTTCCAAGCTTTCACTTTAGGTTGCTTAGAAGAAAAATGATAGATTTAATTTAGTTTTCCCTGTTTTCTATTTTAGCGTCCGAGAGAAAAGTACCCCGAAATAAAAGTTCTCCAAACGTCCTGAAAATCAAGTATGATTTTTTCTGGATTATTTGAAAAATTCTGAGACGAAGAGCTTGTCTGGGGGCTGTACCAGTGGGCCACAAGCCCTAGGGGCACGGGCACCCCCTGGCCGCGCCACCCAGGCTTGTGGGGCCCATAGGCACCCCCTTCACTCATTCTTGCTCTCATTTGGTTCTCCTACCTCCAGAAAAAATCGTTTCGCAGCTCAAACCCGTGTTCTTGCTCCTCTTGCTGGGATTTTCGATCTCTTAGATCAAATCACCATTCTCCGAACTGTTTTGGGGAAATTACTCCTTGGTAAGTGACTCCTCCATTGGTCCAATTAGTTTTTGCTCTAGTGCCTTATACTCTGCGTATTTTTGCTGCCTTGGTGACCATGTTCTTGAGCTTTGCATTCTAATTTTAGTTGTCCCAAGTAGTTTTGATGCGTAATATGGCCTCTAGGCACTTGTGGGAGTAGTTGCTACGAGTTTTGTTGAGCCTCATTCACTTTTCCTTAGAATCACTAAATATTTCAGAAATTTTCAGAGATAGAAAAGGGAAAGATGAGGAGGTTCTTAAGAGGCTCGTCAAGCCGTGATCCCAAGGATGATGGGAGTGAGAAGAAGCCCAAGTATCTGGTCCCTCGAGTCGCAGAAGTTCGAGCGTGCGAGTGGCCAAGCGACGTGTTCTTACGCGCCGCTGGAATTTATGAGGACTTTTATCACTTGGTGGAGAACATAGGCCTTACCGCCTTCGTTGAAGATAAGTGCACGCAATACCTCCTCCTCACTAATATCTTCGTACAAAGCTTTAACTTCTATCCGAGGAAGAATCCTCCTATGGTTGATTTCGAACTTTATGATATCCCCCAGCGCATGTCACTCCAGGATTTTTGCAATGTTTGCAAATTGCCTTTTGTTGGGGATATTCATGAGCCTCGTCCACGGGACTTGGAAGCTTTCATCAATACAATTGATGTAGGAGAGGAGAGAGGAGTGTCTTGTGCTAGAGCTGCTAGCATTCATTTTCCCGTGCTTCGGTACTTCTCATTATTTGTGGGAAAATGTTTGATAGGCTGTGGGAAAGCTGGGTCATTTAGTTCCCCAGATCTTGCGGTCTTTCACGAAGCCCTTTATAACGATAAAACTTATAGCTTGGGCGAAAAGTTTCTGTCTTTTTCCAGCAGGATCAAACAACCATCACCCAAGCCATCATAAAGGCTTTACTTGGCACAGCCACTAAAAGAAACACAAAACACACAATCACAACCGAATTATGAAAGTATGGACGCAACAAAACAGAAAGAAAAAGATAAATTCATTGGGTTGCCTCCCAACAAGCGCTATTGTTTAACGCCCTTAGCTAGGCATTGATTTCAATGATGCTCACATAGAAGGTAAGGATTGAAAAACAGCTAGAGCATCATGGATCATATGGCTAGAACATTTTAAGTCTAACCCGCTTCCTATGCATAGGGATTTTGTGAACAAACAACTTGTTGGAGCAAGAATCAACTAGCATAGGAAGGCAAAACAAGCATAGCTTCAAAAATTTCAACACATGGAGAGGAAGCTTGATACTATTGCAATAAGTAGAAGCATATGATCCTCTCTCATAGTAATTTTCATTAGCATCATGAATGAATTCAACAATATAACCAGCACCTAAAGCATTATTTTCATTATCTACAAGCATAGAAATTTTACTACTCTCCACATAAGGAAATCTATTCTCAAGAATAGTAGTGGGAGTATCGTAAAAGACTTGAGCACTACAAATTGTGTCCACAATGAAAAAGCAAGGTTTAGCAAAGGGGTTTTCGAAAGTATGACAAGTTTTATCATCCCTCTTCTTTATAGAATAAGTATCCTCACAATAATCATCATAGATAGGGGGCATGCTTTCATCAAAATGATTTTGATCATTCAAAGTGGAAGAACAAAAAAGATCATCTTTATCAAGTATAGCACCCCCAAGCTTGTGGCTTTGCATATCATTAGCATCATGTGTATTCAAAGAATTCGTGCTAACAACATTGCAATCATGCTCATCATTCACATATTATATGCCAAGCATTCTATGTAATTCTTCTTTCAGCACTTGAGCACAATTTTCCTTCCCATCATGCTCACTAAAGACATTGAAAAGATGGAGCATATGAGGCATCCTCAATTCCATTTTTTGGTAGTTTTCTAGAGAAAGAACAAGAAACAAAAAGATTCGACTGCAAGATCTGAAGATATACCTTCAAGCACTAACCTCCACGGCAACGGCGCCAGAAAAATGCTTGATGTCTACTACGCAACCTTCTCCTTGTAGACGGTGTTGGGCCTCCAAGTGCAGAGGTTTGTAGGACATTAGCAATTTTCCCTCAAGTGGGTGACCTAAGGTTTATCAACCCACGGGAGGCGTAGGATGAAGATGGTCTCTCTCAAGCAACCCTGCAACCAAATAACAAAGAGTCTCTTGTGTCCCCAACACACCCAATACAATGGTAAGTTGTATAGGTGCACTAGTTCGGCGAAGAGATGGTGAAACAAGTGCAATATGGATGGTGGATATAGGTTTTTGTAATCTGAAATTACAAAAACAGCAAGGTAACAAATGGTAAAAGTGAGCACGAATGGTATTGCAATGCGTGGAAACAATGCATATGGTTCATACTTTCACTAGTGAAGTTCTCTCAACAAAGATAACATAATTGGATCATATAACTAGCCCTCAACATGCAACAAAGAGTCACTCCAAAGTCACTAATAGCGGAGAACAAACGAAGAGATTATTGTCGGGTACGAAACCACCATAAAGTTATTCTTTCCGACCGATCTATTCAAGAGTTCGTACTAGAATAACACCTTAAGATACATATCAACCAAGACCCTAATGTCACCTAGATACTCCATTGTCACCTCAAGTATCCGTGGGCATGATTATACGATATGCATCACACAATCTCAGATTCATCTATTCAACCAACACATAGGACTTCAAAGAGTGCCCCGAAGTTTCTACCGGAGAGTCAAAACGTGTGCCAACCCCTATGCATAGGTTCCCAATGTCACGAACCCGCAAGTTGATCACCAAAACATACATCGAGTACTCACATGAATCCACGTGTGCCAACCCATATGCATAGGTTCCCAATTGTCACAAACCCGCAAGTTGATCACAACAGATAGACACATGCAAGACATACATGAAGTGTTCGCAGAGACTCAATCTGATAAGATAACTTCAAAGGGGAAACTCAATTCATTACAAGAAGGGAGAGGGGGAAGAACATCATAAGATCCAACTATAGTAGCAAAGCCCACGGTACATCAAGATCAAGACATATCAAGAACACGAGAGAGAGATCAAACACATAGCTACTGGTACATACCCTCAGCCCCGAGGGAGAACTACTCCCTCCTCGTCATGGAGATCGCCGGGATGATGAAGATGGCCACCGAAGATGGATTCCCCCTCCGGCAGGGTGCCGGAACGGGCTCCAGATTGGTTTTTGGTGGCTACACAGGCTTGCGGCGGCGGAACTCCCGATCTAGGTTTCTTTCTAGAGGTTTCCGTATTTATAAGACCTGATGGCGTCGAGAACAAGTCATGGGGACCCACGAGGGAGTCACAAGCCCTTGGGGCGCGACCAGGGGGGTGGGGGCGCCCCACAGGCTTGTGGCTTCCTCGGGACTCTTCTCCGGTATCTTTTTCTTCCGGTATTTTTGATATTTTCCAGAAAAAATATTTTCGGGGATTTTCTTCCGTTTGGACTTTGTTTCAAAATCTCCTCTGAAAGGGGTGAAAAACATGGAAAAATAGGAACTCGCACTTGGCACTGAGTTAATAAGTTAGTCCCAGAAAATATATAAAAGGCATGCAAAACATCCAAAGTTTGACAAGATAATAGCATGAAACCATCAAAAATTATAGATACGTTGGAGACATATCAAGCATCCCCAAGCTTAACTCCTGCTCGTCCTCAAGTAGGGAAGTGATAAAGAATGAATTTTTGATGTGGAATGCTACCTAGCATAGTTGTCCTTTGCAACTTCTTTCACGTGGCATGAATGTTCAGATCCGTAAGATTCGAAACAATAGTTTGCTATTGACATGAAAACAATAATACTTCAAGCAAACTAGCAAGGTAATCATGAACTTTCAAAATAACAAGGCCAATGAAAGTTATCCCTACAAAATCATATAGTCTCGCTATGCTCCATCATCCTCACACAACTAATGTAAATCATGCACAACCCCGGTATTGGCCTAGTAATTGTTTTCGCACTCTTACTTTCTCAAACTTTTTATAACTATCACGCAATACATGAGCACGAGCCATGGATATAGCACTATAGGTGGAATAGAGTGTGGTGGTGGTTGTGAGACAAAAAGGAGGAGATGGTCACATTGACTCGGCGTATCAAAAGGCTATGGAGATGCCCATTAATATATATCAATGTGAATGAGTAGGGATTGTCATACAAGAGATGCACTAGAGCTATAAGTATGTGAAAGCTCTAAAGGAGAACTAGTGGGTGTGCATCCAACTTGCTTGCTCACGAAGACCTAGGGAAAATTTGAGGAAGCCCATCATTGAAATATACAAGCCAAGTTATATAATGAAGATTCCCACTAGCATGTGGCAGTGACACAGCAAGAAGCTCTCAATCATGAAGAACATGGTGCTATCATGTGACAGCCCGAGGCCGACGTTCCAGAAGCTTCCCCTTTTCTTTCCGTTTTCGTCGTGTGGGTATTTTCAGTTGTCGCATCATCATCGCATCATGTGCATCATCTGCATTGCATCGGCACCTCCGTTGCCGCCAGTTTTCAAAACTTGCATCCGCTAGTAGTTGTCGGTCCTCGTCGTTGTCCGTTCTGAGTCCGACCGCACACGCACGCGCCCGCGGCACCGTCGAAACCCTGTTTTTAAAGTGCGTTTAAAAGTTTCTCTGGTCAGGTTGAGATTTGACGTGCGGTCGTGATTAGTTATAGCGAGGCCGCCTGTCGAATTTCGTTACGATCGGAGACCGTCTGGTACCCGAACGGTCGCCCGTAGCGGCACCTTCTTCGGTTATTCGTCGGACGTGTGTCGGTGTGTTAAAATTCGTGCCGTGCCGCCCGCTCTCCCTCTCGTCTCCGGGTATTTCCTCTACACGGCCGCGTACCCATTCCCGCGTTCGGAATCGTCCGAATCCGACCCCGCGGTTGGATCCGGAACGAAATTCCGGTTGCCGAGCCCCCCCCCCCGTTTGTCTATATATACCCCACCATCACATTTAGACAGCCTCCCCCTAATCCTGCCTCGTTTTCCGCGCCCGAAACCCTAGCCGCCGCGCCCTCTCTCTCTCCCCCAGCAGCACCTCCACCCACCAGCCGCCGCGGGCCCGCCGAGCCAGATCGGGCCCGGGCAGGCCCATCCGGCCGCCGCCGCCGCCCCGTTCTCTCCCTGCGCCCGAGCTCCTCTTTCCCTGCCCCGAGCGCCCCTAGCCGGAGGTCGTTGCCGCCCCTCGCCGGTCGCCGCCTCCCCTACCCTCGTCGGAGCGCCACTGGCCGGAGCGCCGCCCGCCATCGACGGCGAGCCCCCGGATCCGCGGCCGCCATCCCTTCGTCGCCGCGCTGCTGCCTCCACCCCGCGCCTTCCCCGTCGTCCTCAGGGCCCATCGCCGGCTGCCGCCGTCGGGAACGGGTGGATCCTGCCCAGTCCAGGCCGGATCCAGCGCTCCTCGACCTCCCTTGCCCGCCGGAGGTCGGCCGCCCAAGCCCTGCCGGCGGCAGGTGCGCGCAGGCAGCTCCTGCGGGAGGAGGACGAGGGTTGCGCCCCAACCGCTCCTGGGCCGAGTTGCCGTCTCATGGGCCTCGCCCAGGCAGGCCAGCGCCAGCCTTGGCCCAGTGCCCAGGCGCCCCGCCTCGGCCCAACAACACCGAAGGCCCGCCCCAGGCCGGCCACCCACGTGGGCCGCCTCCTCCTCCAACCCCCCAGCGCCCCGGCCTCTTCCTCCCCTGCAACCTGGGCCGAGCCCAGCTAGGGTGAGCGGCCCTAATCCCATAATGTGCGTCTAATAGTATTTTTGTCGCTGCCCTTTTGGCCCATTTAGGTTTTTAGGAATTAATAAATTCCAGAGATATACGTTATTAAAACGTTCGTAGGTTTTAATCTGTATGTCGGATCGCGATGATTTTTATATGCTTTTCGTGTAGAATTTCGCGTAGTATCCGTTTTTGAGACTTGCATATTTGATGCCGTTTAGAGTGCCTAATGCGTGGATTTACGTGCTGTCTCCATAAGTAGGTGCCCGCATTTATTTTCCTCGCGTGTTTGAATTGCTCGCATGCCATGATAGAAATGTCCATGTTTTAGAAACCATTTTTGCATGCATTTTAGAGCGGTCAAGTGTATTTTTGCGTGTAGGGATTGCTCGTTAGATTATATTTTGTGTCTAGGTTTATTTCTCCCACATTATTGTGTGGCTTTATTTTGTTGTGCAACCCCACGTATTTTATATGTTTCCGGGGTAGAAAAATCCCATGGATTTTTCTCTGCAATTAGTTTTAGCTTTTGAGTAAGTTAGTTCGCGAGATATTTTGCCGTGTTGCCCTTTTGTTTAATTCGTAGGATTTGTTCCGTGCGTCGGTTGACGGAGTTGTCAACTAGGAAGTTGTTCTTGGATGTTTTGTGTAGCTCCTGTTATTTTTGGTTGTAATAGAAATGCATGTTTAGGTGTTGTTTGACTGCCCTCAAGTTGCTTGAATAGTGCTGTTTCAGAGGAGCTGAAATATTTCTAAGTCTGGAATCTGTTATATTTTGTTGTTGTCTTGTCTTGCTTGCATCTTGTGATCTGTAGCTCTTTTGAGATTGGTCCAATGGAGTTAGTTGTACCCCTTATGTTTCTCTAGCATGCTGTTAAGTTTCATGCCATTTGAAGACCTGTAGCTTAGGTTTTTGCTGCTGTCAATATAGCATCAGGCTGAAAACTGCACTTTCAGCAGGTGTTATTTTCACTAAGTCTGAAATAGTGCGTGAGATGCCGTTTTGTGTCTTCTTTTCCTAGTGCTCCTTGCTGCCATGCTAGTTGTTGTTAGTTGTTCGTAGTAGTGCTTCTTGCCCTCTTCCGTGCCATGCCTTGCTTGAGCATATCGGAGTTGTGTAGCTCGTAGTTGTGGGGTGTAGAAAATGCTATGTGGCTGATTTTGGCAGCTTGTAGTCATTCCTTGTTTTGCTCGTAGTGGTTGAACCGTAGCTCCGATCTGATCGTGTCCTACATGAAACTTGCTTAGAATCTCGTGAAGTTTGATTTTCTCTTGCTGGTTGCATGTGATGAAGTGCTCGTAGCTGCCGTTGTGCACATTTTGCATTCATGCCATCATATTTTGCGGTGTCCGTATCTTTTGATCCGTAGCTCCGTTGGAGATGTTCCTTATGTGTAGATTGCTTGCCATGACGCATAGAATCACGTGAACCTATTTGTTTTGCTGTTTAACAACCAATTAAATGCATTAGTTCAGATCCGGACAGAATTGTAAATTAACACGTGGGGTCATTTCGGAGGTGCTATATGTCATTTCCGACCTCACTTAAAATGCCTAGATAAGTAGTTTAATTACGCTTCACCTCTTTCCATGCTTAATCACATTTAATATTGCCGTGTACCTAATCGGTATAGCACTAAATAAATAGACGTGGAGTATCGTCAATATGCAACTCTTTGCATATTGAACTTCACTTAATGTGTAGTGTTTGATTGCGTGAATTGTCATGCCGTGCCTTGCATGTTTTCAGCTTCTCATGCATCATTTGTGTCGTGCATCGTGTGGTGAATATCGTGTGTTGATTCTTGTTTCCGGTTTTCCCCGTCTCGATAGAGTCCACAAGCGTGTCGGATGTGAGGACCCGTTCGACTACGTCGGTTCGTCTGCTTCACGGAGTTGTTCTTCTTCCAAGCGGGATCTCAGGCAAGATGATCATTTCCCCAGATACCATTACTATCATTGCCATGCTAGTTTTACCGTTGCTATCGGTTAAGTCTCGTTTCCTACCACATGTTAATTATCAGCCTCTCAACAATGCCATGAATACCTTCAACCTGTTCGACCTAGCAAACCACTGATTGGCTATGTTACCGCTTGCTTAACCCCGTGTAGCGTTGCTAGTTGCAGGTGTAGTTGCTTCCATGTGATTACATGGGTTCCTTGTTATATCATCATATTAAATGCTATTTAATTTAATGCACCTATATACTTGGTAAAAGGTGGAAGGCTCGGCCTTTCTAGCCTGGTGTTTTGTTCCACTTTTGCCCCCTTAGTTTCCGGCTACCGGTGTTATGTTCCATATTTGAGCGCTCCTAACACGATCGGGGTTGTTATGGGGACCCCCTTGATAATTCGTTTTAGATTAAGACTGGTCTGGCAAGGCCCAACTTTGGTACTACATTTGCCTAAACACCTAATAAAATTGCATAGGGACTTTCCGGACCCCGAGGATAATTTAATCAACCCCCCGGCCAGTGCTCCTCATGAGTGTTGGTCCAAATTGGCACACTACGGGGTCACCGTGGGGCAACCCGAGGTTTGGTTCTCCTAGTGTGACCCATCCGTCGTGTCCTGAGAACGAGGTACGCGACTCCTATCGGGATCGTCGACACGTCGGGCGGCCTTGCTGGATTAGTTTTACCTTTGACGGAATATCTTGTGCATCGGGATTCCGGTGATGCTTTGGGTAATCTCAGAGTTGAGGTTTTCCACTAGGGAATCCGACGAGATCGCGAGCTTCGTGATTGAGGATTTCTATGCGGCTTGTGGTAATTTGTGATGGACTAGTTGGAGCACCCCTGCAGGGTTAAATCTTTCGGAAAGCCATGCCCGCGGTTATGTGGCAACGTGGAAGCTTTGTTTAACACTGGTTCTAGATAACTTGAAGTTAACTTAATTAAAATATGCCAACTGAGTGCGTAACCATGACTGTCTCTTTCGTGAGTTCCTTCTCCGATCGAGGACACGGTGGGGTTATGTCTGACGTAGGTAGGTGTTCAGGATCATTCATTTGATCATCAGTAGTTCACGTCCGTTATGCGTAGATCTTTCCCCTCTTATTTCTTGTACTCGTAAGTTAGCCACCATATATATATGCTTAGCCGCTGCTGCAACCTCACCACTTAACCATACCTCACCCATTAAGCTTTGCTAGTCTTGATACCTTTGGAAATGAGATTGCTGAGTCCCCTGTGGCTCACAGATTACTACAACACCAGTTGCAGGTACAGGTAAAGGTTACATGACGCGAGCGCGTTGATTGTTCATTTGGAGTTGCCTCTTCTTCTTGTTCTTCTTCTTCATCGATCTAGGATGGGTTCCAGGCCGGCAGCCTGGGATAGCAAGGATGGACGTCGTTCTTCTTTTGTCGTTTGTTTTCGTCCGTAGTCGGACCCTGCTCTTACTCTTGATGATTATGTAATGTACTGGTGTGACTCTGATGTAGCTTGTGGCGAGTGTAAGCCAACTCCTTATATATCTCTCCTTTTCAGTACATGTACTTGTAACGATATCCATTCTTGTGACACGACGAGATGTGCTTCTATCCCTGACGAGGCCTTCGTGCCAAATTGAGGATAGGGTCGCATCTTGGGCGTGACAAGTTGGTATCAGAGCAGTACCAACCTAGGAGCCCCTTGTTTGATCGAACATGGCCGAGTCGAGTCTAGTGAAAAAAGTATTTGAGTCTTAGTTATATATCGGAGAATAGGATTCTTTTTTCTCCTCTTCTATGCTCTGGTGAGGAGTCTTGACGTAATAATTTACTCTACTCTTCCCACTCAAAATTTTTGTAGGATCACGCGGATATTTTTGGAATCTATATGATGCCGATGTGACGGAGTTCTCTCTTGGTGCCTCCTGTCTGACTTGATTTTCTTCCGGGGAGTTGAGCTCCAGGGGATTCTCGAGCACATCGTTATCATTCAGATTTCTTAGTATCTCAGAACGAAGGATGTTCGTAATTGCTTCAATACTAGTGGTGGCGAGATAACCCCGATGTCCCCAGTACTGTTGCAGATTGTTCGGGAGTACTGCCATACTTTGTATCGTTGTGATCACGAGGGTCTGTTGTAGATGAAGGTCCGAGATTCTGGT
Source organism: Hordeum vulgare subsp. vulgare (assembly GCF_904849725.1). Taxonomy (NCBI): domain Eukaryota; kingdom Viridiplantae; phylum Streptophyta; class Magnoliopsida; order Poales; family Poaceae; genus Hordeum; species Hordeum vulgare. The sequence goes on along the minus strand of NC_058522.1, from coordinate 443,977,610 downwards.
TGTGTGTTGATGGATGTGATACAAGTGACGGTTTAGTATAGGAGTAGTGTGATATTACTCCTTGTATCCGTGTACCAGATTGCATGATCAGATATTTCGGGAATTCATAGGTGGGAATTCAAGTAGTTACTTATAGGACATTCTTCCAACAAATGCATGATGTTAGGTTGGGGTTCGACATCTAGTGGATTCGTTTGTTCACGGTCGACTTACAGCGGTACACGTTGTGTCTTAAAGAGTCCTTGTAGCTTGCTACGACTCGGGGATGCTTCGTATGTCAGGTGCACTGCCTTGCACTTGATGGCTTCTGTAAATCGTGCCCGTGCGATCCTGTCCACGAAAATATCGAACGGAAATCTTTCTCATGAGTTTGTTCTGGCTAATTGCAAGCCACATCCTTGTTTTGTTGAATATGGTAATTTGAGTTGCTTCGATGTCAAGTGGTGATTTCACATCTTTCCTAATCTGTGTTCTCATATTTTTATGGGAATGCAAATTCTTTGCTCAATCAGATCGTCGTATCAATTCCATTCAACCGGTGTGTTTCTCTCCAAGTGGATTCAATCCTCTCCAATTTTTGCAAGATCGTTCTCTTTTCATCTGGAGTTCGTCTCTTCTGTCTCAAGTAGTCTTGTTTTTCCCCGCCCTCCCACCCTTTTTCTTCGGTGATTGGATTTCATCCAAGCACATTCATTTCATTGTGCTTCCGCTATCTCTTCTTCCTTTCGTAGCCGGTGATTCATCGTGAAGATTCTCAGGAGCTTCATGTTCATCTTTATTCACTCTTGTCATCTTTTCCGGTGAATTCAATTCAGTTGTCCGTGTTCTTCATATCCTTTTCATCCTTGTAATTCTTTCCTATGTTGGAGATTCTTTCAGCCTATCTTGGTTATTCATCCCTCTCTTTTCTTCCTGAGTGTTGAAGATATCTCGGAAGTTTCGTGTTTTCATTTCTTTTAACTATTTCGAGGCGCTCAACCTCATCTAGTTCTCTTCATATCGGTGCTATATCAATCTTTCTAGCAATCTTTTCAACGGTGGTTTCTTTGAGTGGGCCCATAACCCACAGGTTCTTTCCCAGGATCTTACCTGTCTCTTTTAATCATCTCCGGAGATCTTTAATTCTTTTCAACTATGACGTAAGTATGATTTTCATCAGTCATATCCCTTCGTGAGGATTAATTGGAGTTAATTCTCATATTTGGCTCAACCTTTCATTCTTCATTATTCCGGAGTGTCTCAATTATTCTTGGTGGTGTTCTTCTCATCATTCTCAGCTTGCAAATTCGTAGGGGTGTTTCTCTCAAATCTTGGTTCATTCTCTTGGAGATTCATTGTTTCAGCTTTGTGTCGTCGTCTTAATTGTTGTCAATCATGAGTATCCCTTTCTTTTTATCTGGTGCATTTCTGAATTGTTTCATTCTCGATTCTCCGAAGGCCATCATTTCAGAAGAATCTTCGTTCTCAGCTTTCAGCTTTCATCCTCAATTCTTCTCCATTGTTGTCTCTTCGTTCGTCTTTCGTTTATCCGGTGCCTTGTTCTAGTTTTCTCTCAGGTGGCTCATAATCTCTTCTTTCTCATGTATCTCGAGTCATTCATGGTTGGCTCATTCATTTCAATTCTCACCGGTGCCTCTTTCAAGATTTCTTCTAGTTTGTGCTCATATCTCTCCTCAATCTTTTTAGAAGAATAAGTTGTATGCTAAATCCATTGCTTGTCATCAATTTAATTTGATGAAGGATAAGCATGACATAATTCTTACTCCTGTTTCATAATGATTTCAATTCTTCTTCCGGAGTGGCTCATGATATCAATTCCTTTTTCTCAACTGTTATTATCTTTTCTTTTCCGGAGTTCCAAATTTTTTCAAGAATCTCTTTGTGAGGCTTCATCTAAATCTTGGCAAGGTCATAATCTTATTCTTTTCTACCTTCATATATTTGCATCATTCATTTGTATACAGAGGTCCTTCTTGGTGGTTCATCAAGGTTTCAATCCATTCTTAAGTGTTCTTTAAGATTCTTGTTGGAGAACCTCAACTATCCTTTCTCTTGCATTTATATGTGCAATTGTTCTTCCTTTATCCTTCGAGGTGGTATTATAGCATTCTTGTTAGTGTAGGAGCCTCGAAGAGTTTTCCTTTCAAAAATGAGATAATTAAACCCACCAATTCTATGATCATGAGATATTTTCAACCCATGATTTCTTCATTGAGCTATCTTGGTTTGGACTTCACCTAAAACTTTTCCTATGGATTGTGCTATCATGGTGCTTGTCATTAATCCAAGTTCTCATTGTATCCTCTTGGTGTAAGAAATTGTTCATATCTTGTTTCTCCCAATCAACCCTTGTTTCTTTTAGTGGTCGGTTGTCACCTCATAAATGTTGTGATGATTTCCATAAGCCCACTACTATCTTGTTATTTTCGTTGTTGGTTTTCCAACTACTATGTCAATTCTCTGTCTGGAGGCTCTTCTACTCTATTGTGATGATAGTTGTCATTCTTTTCTTCATTCTCTTCTTTCGTATGAGCTAGTTCCTATTCTCTTGTTCCGGAGGCTTTGTGATGTTGCTCTTTTGGGTCTATTATCTTGTTCTGTCAAGATCATGGTGTTCTCTCGTTCTATGTAGTTGTTGGTTGTGACTATTGTCTAAATATCTCTTCTTATAGAATTTTTTTTTGTCCCATTTTCCTACCGAAGTGCTGCCGAAATTTTCCGTGCATTCTTGCTTCTTTCTCTTTTCATTCCTCATCGCCTTGCAACTTTCAAGGACCATTGGTTTCACTCGTTTGTCAAAGAAGCGACTAAGTTTTTACCTTTGGTTCTTTCTCATCCCCTCCCCCTTTCATTCTTGGATCTCGGGGCGAGATCCTCTTGTAGTGTAGGAGAGTTGTGACAGCCCGAGGCCGACGTTCCAGAAGCTTCCCCTTTTCTTTCCGTTTTCGTCGTGTGGGTATTTTCAGTTGCCGCATCATCATCGCATCATGCGCATCATCTGCATTGCATCGGCACCTCCGTTGCCGCTAGTTTTCAAAACTTGCATCCGCTAGTAGTTGCCGGTCCTCGTCGTTGTCCGTTCTGAGTCCGACCGCACACGCACGCGCCCGCGGCACCGTCGAAACCCTGTTTTTAAAGTGCGTTTAAAACTTTCTCTGATCGGGTTGAGATTTGACGTGCGGTCGTGATTAGTTATAGCGAGGCCGCCTGTCGAATTTCGTCGCGATCCGAGACCGTCTGGTACCCGAACGGTCGCCCGTAGCGGCACCGTCTTCGGTTATTCGTCGGACGTCTGTCGGTGTGTTAAATTTCGTGCCGCGCCGCCCGCTCTCCCTCTTGTCTCCGGGTATTTCCTCTACACGGCCGCGTACCCATTCCCGCGTTCGGAATCGTCCGAATCCGACCCCGCGGTTGGATCCGGAACGAAATTCCGGTTAACCGAGCCCCCCCCCCCCCCCGTTTGTCTATATATACCCCACCATCACATTTAGACAGCCTCCCCCTAATCCTGCCTCGTTTTCCGCGCCCGAAACCCTAGCCGCCGCGCCCTCTCTCTCTCCCCACGCAGCACCTCCACCCACCAGCCGCCGCGGGCCCGCCGAGCCCAGATCGGGCCCGGGCAGGCCCATCCGGCCGCCGCCGCTGCCCCGTTCTCTCCTTGCGCCCGAGCTCCTCTCTCCCTGCCCCGAGCACCCCTAGCCGGAGGTCGCCGCCGCCCCTCGCCGGTCGCCGCCTCCCCTACCCTCGTCGGAGCGCCACGGGCCGGAGCGCCGCCCGCCATCGCCGGCGAGCCCCCGGATCCGCGGCCGCCATCCCTTCGTCGCCGCGCTGCTGCCTCCACCCCGCGCCTTCCCCGTCGTCCTCAAGGCCCATCGCCGGCCGCCGCCGTCGGGAACGGGTGGATCCTGCCCAGTCCAGGCCGGATCCAGCGCTCCTCGACCTCCCTTGCCCGCCGGAGGTCGGCCGCCCAAGCCCTGCCGGCGGCAGCTACGCGTAGGCAGCTTTTGCGGGAGGAGGACGAGGGTTGCGCCCCAACCGCTCCTGGGCCGAGTTGCCGTCTCGTGGGCCTCGCCCAGGCAGGCCAGCGCTAGCCTTGGCCTAGTGCTCAGGCGCCCCGCCTCGGCCCAACAACACCGAAGGCCCGCGCCAGGCCGGCCACCCACGTGGGCCGCCTCCTCCTCCAACCCCCCAGCGCCCCGGCCTCTTCCTCCCCTGCAACCTGGGCCGAGCCCAGCTAGGGTGAGCAGCCCTAATCCCATAATGTGCGTCTAATAGTATTTTTGTCGCTGCCCTTTCGGCCCATTTAGGTTTTTAGGAATTAATAAATTCCAGAGATATACGTTATTAAAACGTTCGTAGGTTTCAATCCGTATGTCGGATCGCGATGATTTTTATATGCTTTTCGTGTAGAATTTCGCGTAGTATCCGTTTTTGAGACTTGCATATTTATTTGACGCCGTTTAGAGTGCCTAATGCGTGGATTTACGTGCTGTCTCCATAAGTAGGTGCCCGCATTTATTCCTCGCGTGTTTGAATTGCTCGCATGCCATGATAGAAATGTCCATGTTTTAGAAACCATTTTTGCATGCATTTTAGAGCGGTCAAGTGTATTTTTGCGTGTAGGGATTGCCCGTTAGATTATTTTTCGTGTCTAGGTTTATTTCTCCCGCATTATTGTGTGGCTTTATTTTGTTGTGCAACCCCACGTATTTTTCTGTGCAATTAGTTTTAGCTTTTGAGTAAGTTAGTTCGCGAGATATTTTGCCGTGATGCCTTTTTGTTTAATTCGTAGGATTTGTTCCGTGCGTCGGTTGACGGAGTTGTCAACTAGGAAGTTGTTCTTGGATGTTTTGTCTAGCTCCTGGTATTTTTGGTTGCAATAGAAATGCATATTTAGGTGTTGTTTGACTGCCCTCAAGTTGCTTGAATAGTGCTGTTTCAGAGGAGCTGAAATATTTCTAAGTCTGGAATCTGTTATATTTTATTGCTGTCTTGTCTTGCTTGCATCTTGTGATCTGTAGCTCTTTTGAGATTGGTCCAATGGAGTTAGTTGTACCCCTTATGTTTCTCTAGCATGCTGTTAAGTTTCATTCCATTTGGAGACCTGTAGCTTAGGTTTTTGCTGCTGTCAATATAGCATCAGGCTGAAAACTGCACTTTCAGGAGGTGTTATTTTCACTAAGTCTGAAATAGTGCGTGAGATGCCGTTTTGTGTCTTCTTTTCCTAGTGCTACTTGCTGCCATGCTAGTTGTTGTTAGTTGTTCGTAGTAGTGCTTCTTGCCCTCTTCCGTGCCACGCCTTGCTTGAGCATATCGGAGTTGTGTAGCTCGTAGTTGTGGGGTGTAGAAAATGCTATGTGGCTGATTTTGGCAGCTTGTAGTCATTCCTTGTTTTGCTCGTAGTGGTTGAACCGTAGCTCCGATCTGATCGTGTCCTACATGAAACTTGCTTAGAATCTCGTGAAGTTTCATTTTCTCTTGCTGGTTGCATGTGATGAAGTGCTCGTAGCCGCCGTTGCACACATTTTGCATTCATGCCATCATATTTTGCGGTGTCTGTATCTTTTGATCCGTAGCTCCGTTGGAGATGTTCCTTATGTGTAGATTGCTTGCCATGACGCGTAGAATCACGTGAACCTATTTGTTTGGCTGTTTAACAACCAATTAAATGCATTAGTTCAGATCTGGACAGAATTGTAAATTAACACGTGGGGTCATTTCGGAGGTGCTATATGTCATTTCCGACCTCACTTAAAATGCCTAGATAAGTAGTTTAATTACGCTTCACCTCTTGCCATGCTTAATCACATTTATTATTGCCGTGTACCTAATCGGGATAGCACTAAATAAATAGACGTGGAGTATCGTCAATATGCAACTCTTTGCATATTGAACTTCACTTAATGTGTAGTGTTTGATTGCGTGAATTGTCATGCCGTGCCTTGCATGTTTTCAGCTTCTCATGCATCATTTGTGTCGTGCATCGTGTGGTGAATATCGTGTGTTGATTCTTGTTTCCGGTTTTCCCCGTCTCGATAGAGTCCGCAAGCGTGTCGGATGTGAGGACCCGTTCGACTACGTCGGTTCGTCTGCTTCACGGAGTTGTTCTTCTTCCAAGCGGGATCTCAGGCAAGATGATCATTTCCCCAGATACCATTACTATCATTGCCATGCTAGTTTTACCGTTGCTATCGGTTAAGTCTCGTTGCCTACCACATGTTAATTATCAGCCTCTCAACAATGCCATGAATACCTTCAACCTGTTCGACCTAGCAAACCACTGATTGGCTATGTTACCGCTTGCTTAACCCTGTGTAGCGTTGCTAGTTGCAGGTGTAGTTGCTTCCATGTGATTACATGGGTTCCTTGTTATATCATCATATTAAATGCTATTTAATTTAATGCACCTATATACTTGGTAAAAGGTGGAAGGCTCGGCCTTTCTAGCCTGGTGTTTTGTTCCACTTTTGCCCCCTTAGTTTCCGGCTACCGGTGTTATGTTCCATATTTGAGCGCTCCTAACACGATCGGGGTTGTTATGGGGACCCCCTTGATAATTCATTTTAGATTAAGACTGGTCTGGCAAGGCCCAACTTTGGTACTACATTTGCCTAAACACCTAATAAAATTGCATAGGGACTTTCCGGACCCCGAGGATAATTTAATCAACCCCGGGGCCAGTGCTCCTCATGAGTGTTGGTCCAAATTGGCAGACTACGGGGCCACCGCGGGGCAACCCGAGGTTTGGTTCTCCTAGTGTGACCCATCCGTCGTGTCCTGAGAACGAGGTACGCGACTCCTATCGGGATCGTCGACACGTCGGGCGGCCTTGCTCGATTAGTTTTACCTTTGACGGAATATCTTGTGCATCGGGATTCCGGTGATGCTTTGGGTAATCTCAGAGTTGAGGTTTTCCACTAGGGAATCCGACGAGATCGCGAGCTTCGTGATTGAGGATTTCTATGCGGCTTGTGGTAATTTGTGATGGACTAGTTGGAGCACCTCTGCAGGGTTAAATCTTTCGGAAAGCCGTGCCCGCGATTATGTGGCAACGTGGAAGCTTTGTTTAACACTGGTTCTAGATAACTTGAAGTTAACTTAATTAAAATATGCCAACTGAGTGCGTAACTGTGACTGTCTCTTTCGTGAGTTCCTTCTCCGATCGAGGACACGGTGGGGTTATGTCTGACGTAGGTAGGTGTTCAGGATCATTCATTTGATCATCAGTAGTTCACGTCCGTTATGCATAGATCTGCCCCCTCTTATTTCTTGTACTCGTAAGTTAGCCACCATATATATATGCTTAGCCGCTGCTGCAACCTCACCACTTAACCATACCTCACCCATTAAGCTTTGCTAGTCTTAATACCTTTGGAAATGAGATTGCTGAGTCCCCTGTGGCTCACAGATTACTACAACACCAGTTGCAGGTACAGGTAAAGGTTACATGACGCGAGCGCGTTGATTGTTCATTTGGAGTTGCCTCTTCTTCTTCTTCTTCTTCATCGATCTAGGATGGGTTCCAGGCCGGCAGCCTCGGATAGCAAGGATGGATGTCGTTCTTCTTTTGTCGTTTGTTTTCGTCCGTAGTCGGACCCTGCTCTTACTCTTGATGATTATGTAATGTACTGGTGTGACTCTGATGTAGCTTGTGGCGAGTGTAAGCCAACTCTTTATATATCTCTCCTTTTCAGTACATGTACATGTAACGATATCCATTCTTGCGACACGACGAGATGCGCTTCTATCCCTGACGAGGCCTTCGTGCCAAATTGAGGATAGGGTCGCATCTTGGGCGTGACATATCATGAAGCACAAGTGTGGAAAAAGATAGTAGCATTGTCCCTTCTCTCTTTTTCTCTCATTTTTTATTTGGGCTCTTTGGGCTCTTTTTTTTCCTCACATGGGACAATGCTCTAATAATGATGATCATCACACTTTTATTTACTCACAGCTCAAAGCTTTAGAACAAGGACGACTCCATAGGAAATGCCTCCGTGCAATGATCCAGCGTAGCAATGACATTAAAAATGGACAAGCCATGAAAACATCATGCTAGCTATCTTACGATCATGCAAAGCAATATGACAATGATGACACAAGTCATGAGACGGAACGGTGAAGGTTGCATGGCAATATATCTCTGAATGGCTATGAAGATGCCATAATAGGTAGGTATGGTGGCTGTCTTGAGGAAGGCATATGGTGGTTTGTGCACCGGCGAAAATTGCGCGATACTAGAGATGCTAGCAATGGTGGAAAGGTGAAAGTGCGTATAATCCATGGACTCAACATTAGTCATGAAGAACTCATATACTTGTTGCAAAAGTTTTTATTAGTAATCGAAACAAAGTGCTAAACGCATACTCCGAGGGGAAGGGTTGGTAGGTGTTAACCATCACGCGATCCCGACCTCAACACAAAGGATGACAATCAATAGATCAATTATGCTTCGACTTCCTAACATAGCGGTTCACCATACGTGCATGCTACGAGAATCACTAACTTCAACACAAGTATTTCTAGATTCACAACACCCTACTAACATAGCTTTTAATATTACCAAATCCACGTCTCAAAACTAATTGAGAGGATCAAGACTTCTCTTTCTACTCAATGCACATGAAGATGGAGGTTTTTGTATCCTCTTTGGGTACCTATCACATTTGGGACTACTTTCATAGCATAAGCCAACTACCAAATCACCCACCGCCGCGCTCTAAAGATATAAGTGAAGCACAAGAGCAAAAGTATCTAGCTCAAAAGATATAAGTGAAGCACTATGAGAAAAAGTATCTAGCTCAAAAGATATAAGTGAAGCACTATGAGCAAAAGTATCTAGCTCAAAAGATATAAGTGAAGCACTATGAGCATTCTAGCAAAATCACGATGAGTGCATGTCTCTATCTCTCAAAAAGGTGTGCAGCAAGGATGATTGTGACACAACAAAAAGAAAAGACTCCTAATATACAATACGCTCCAAGCAAAACACATATCGTGTGGTGAATAAAAATATAGCTCCAAGTAATGTTACCGATGGATTGAAGACGAAAGAGGGGATGCCTTCCCGGGGCATCCCCAAGCTTAGGATTTTTGGTGTCCTTGAATTTGGCTTGGGATGCCTTGGGTATCCCCAAGCTTGAGCTCTTTCCACTCCTTATCTCTTTGTCCATGAGAACATCACCCAAAACTTGAAAACTTCACAACACAAAACTTAAACAGAAACTTGTGATAACATTAGTACAAGAAAACAAACTACCACTTCTTTTGGTACTGTAGCAAACTTGAATTCTATATATATTGATGATGGGCTACTGTATTCTCACTTTTACATGGCTAGTACCACCCGATACTAACCATAGTTTCATCAAAACAAGCAACCAACTCAACAAAAACAGAATATGTCAAAAACAGACCAGTCTGTAGCAATCTGTATACTTCGTATACTTCTGGTACCTCAACAAATCTGAAAACTTACGAAGGTCTGGGAAAAAAGCATATCTACCAGAAGCAAAAAGAGTCAACTCAAAAGCTCTTTCTAAATAAAAATGAAAAATCATCTCGTGAGCGAAATGTTTCTGTCTTTTTCCAGCAGGATCAAACAACCATCACCCAAGCCATCATAAAGGCTTTACTTGGCACAAACACTAAAAGAAACACAAAACGCACAATCACAACAGAATTATGAAAGTGTGGATGCAACAAAATAGAAATAAAAAGATAAATTCATTGGGTTGCCTCCCAACAAGCGCTATTGTTTAACGCCCTTAGCTAGGCATTGATTTCAATGATGCTCACATAGAAGGTAAGGATTGAAAAACAGCGAGAGCATCATGGAGCATATGGCTAGAACATTTTAAGTCTAACCTGCTTCCTATGCATAGGGATTTTGTGAACAAACAACTTGTTGGAGCAAGAGTCAACTAGCATAGGAAGGCAAATCAAAAATTTCAACACATGGAGAGGAAGCTTGATACTATTGCAATAAGTAGAAGCATATGATCCTCTCTCATAGTAATTTTCAGTAGCATCATGAATGAATTCAACAATATAACCAGCACCTAAAGCATTCTTTTCATGATCTACAAGCATAGAAATTTTACTACTCTCCACATAAGGAAATATATTCTCAAGAGTAGTAGTGGGAGTATCGTAAAAGACTTGAGCACTACAAATTGTGTCCACAATGAAAAAGCAAGGTTTAGCAAAGGGGTTTTCGAAAGTATGACAAGTTTTATCATCCCTCTTCTTTATAGCATAAGTATCCTCACAATAATCATCATAGATAGGGGGCATGCTTTCATCAAAATGATTTTGATCATTCAAAGTGGAAGAACTAAAAAAAATCATCTTTATCAAATATAGCATCCCAAAGCTTGTGGCTTTGCATATCATTAGTATCATGGGTATTCAAAGAATTCGTGCTAACAACATTGCAATCATGCTCATCATTCACATATTCTATGCAAAGCATTCTATGTAATTCTTCTTTTAGCACTTGAGCACAATTTTCCTTCCCATCATGCTCACGAAAGACATTGAAAAGATGGAGCATATGAGGCATCGTCAATTCCATTTTTTTGTAGTTTTCTTGAGAAAGAACAAGAAACAAAAAGATTCGACTGTAAGATCTAAAGATATACCTTCAAGCGCTAACCTCCCCAGCAACGGCGCCAGAAAAATGCTTGATGTCTACTATGCAACCTTCTCCTTGTAGACGTTGTTGGGCCTCCAAGTGCAGAGGTTTGTAGGACAGTAGCAATTTTCCCTCAAGTGGGTGACCTAAGGTTTATCAATCCGCGGGAGGCGTAGGATGAAGATGGTCTCTCTCAAGTAACCCTGCAACCAAATAACAAAGAGTCTCTTGTGTCCCCAACACACCCAATACAATGGTAAGTTGTATAGGTGCACTAGTTCGGCGAAGAGATGGTGAAACAAGTGCAATATAGATGGTGGATATAGGTTTTTGTAATATGAAATTACAAAAACAGCAAGGTAACAAATGGTAAAAGTGAGCACGAATGGTATTGCAATGCATGGAAACAAGGCCTAGGGTTCATACTTTCACTAGTGAAGTTCTCTCAACAAAGATAACATAATTGGATCATATAACTAGCCCTTAACATGCAACAAAGAGTCACTCCAAAGTCACTAATAGCGGAGAAAAGACGAAGAGATTATTGTCGGGTACGAAACCACCATAAAGTTATTCTTTCTGACCGGTCTATTCAAGAGTTCGTACTAGAATAACACCTTAAGATACATATCAAACAAGACCCTAATGTCACCTAGATACTCCATTGTCACCTCAAGTATCCGTGGGCATGATTATACGATATGCATCACACACTCTCAGATTCATCTATTCAACCAACACATAGGACTTCAAAGAGTGCCCCAAAGTTTCTACGGGAGAGTCAAAACGTGTGCCAACCCCTATGCATAGGTTCCCAATGTCACGAACCCGCAAGTTGATCACCAAAAAATACATCGAGTACTCACATGAATCCACGTGTGCCAACCCATATGCACAGGTTTCCAATTGTCACAAACCCGCAAGTTGATCACAAAAGATAGACACGTGCAAGACATACATCAAGTGTTCTCAAAGACTCAATCCGATAAGATAACTTCAAAGGGGAAACTCAATTCATTACAAGAAGGGAGAGGGGGAAGAACATCATAAGATCCAACTATAGTAGCAAAGCCCACGGTACATCGAGATCAAGACATATCAAGAACACGAGAGAGAGAGAGATCAAACACATAGCTACTGTACATACCCTCAGCCCCGATGGAGAACTACTCCCTCCTCGTCATGGACATCGCGGGGATGATGAAGATGGCCACCGGAGATGGATTCCCCCTCCGGCAGGGTGCCGGAACAGGCTCCACATTTGTTTTTGGTGGCTACACATGCTTGCGGCGGCGGAATTCCCGATCTAGGTTTCTTTCTGGAGGTTTCCGTATTTATAAGACCAGATGGCGTCGAGAACAAGTCAGGGGGACCCACGAGGGAGTCACAAGCCCTTGGGGCGCGGCCACGGGGTGGGGGCGCCCCACAGGCTTGTGGCTTCCTCGGGATTCTTCTCTAGTATCTTTTTCTTCCGGTATTTTTGATATTTTCCAGAAAAAATCTTTTCGGGGATTTTCTTCCGTTTGGACTTTGTTTCAAAATCTCCTCTGAAAGGGGTCAAAAACATGGAAAAAACAGGAACTGGCACTTGGCACTGAGTTAATAAGTTAGTCCCAAAAAATATATAAAAGGCATACAAAACATCCAAAGTTTGACAAGATAATAGCATGAAACCATCAAAAATTATAGATACGTTGGAGACGTATCACTTATGCTTTCACTTTGTTAGCCGGTGTTCACACTTTGCCACTGTATCATCCATGCTAGTTTATTCTCTTTTTCTCGTTTTCTTTTCGTGTGTCTGTCTAGTTTGAGAAAAACCAAAAAGATTTTTTCTTCTTCTTTTTCTTGTTGGGAGTTTTCCCGTGTAGATAGTTTTCTTTTTCTTTGGGTCAAGCTAGAAGACCATGTTTACAATGTTTAGTGCCTCTCGCTTGCATACCTGTTTAGCTATCAAGAGCCATATTACTTTGTCTTCTCCTTTGTGTTTGCCTGCAGATTCCAGCTTTAGTCCAATGCACGAGCACTCTTATTATTGTTCACATCGTTCGGTCGTGCAAGTGAATGGCAATAATGACGATATATGATGAAGTGATTGAGCCTGGAAAAGCTGGTATGAACTCGATCTATTTTGTTTTTGTAAGTATGACTAGCTCATCATGCCTGATTCAGCTTTGTTGTGATAGAAACATGTTTGCAATGACAACTTAGAGATCATAGTTGCTTATGCCATGCTTACTTAGCTAGGAGCTTATAATGGTATGTCTTGGTTGTCATCATGAATGTTGAGATGACTATGATGTAGTATGATAGGATGGTATCCTCCTTTGAATGTTTCAAGTGGCTTGACTTGGCGCATGTTCATGCATGTAGTTGAAACAAAATCAACATAGCCTCTATGATGTTCATGTTCATGGTGATTTATGTCCTACTCATGCTTGCACTCAATGTTAGTTAATCTCAATGCATTTTGATGACTGTTGTCGCTCTCTAGTTGGTCGCTTCCCAGTCTTTTGCTAGCCTTCACTTGTACTAAGCGGGAATACTGCTTGTGCATCCACCTCCATAAACCCAAAGTTGTGCCATATGAGTCCACCATACCTACCTATGTGCGGTATCTACCTGCCGTTCCAAGTAAATTTGCATGTGCCATTCTCTAAACCTTCAAGAAATAATCTGTTTTGCATGCCCGAACCGCTCATGTGGTGACAGGGGGCTATTGGTATCTTCCATGCTAGGCGTGTTATCCTCGATATGTGTTTATTCACTATCATTCACGAGAAAGGGGCCCGTAATTGGAATTCCCAGTTCCATGCTCAAATCGAAAAGATAATTGCAAACAAAACTCCCCTAGGATTGATGTTGGTATGGACGGTACCCGAGGATTCGGCTAGCCGTGGAGTGTGATTGATTGGTGGTGGGGGAGTCAAAACTTTAATTTTCTGTTTGGGAACCGCCTATAGCATGTGTAGCGTGGAAGATGTTGGGAACTCTTAGTCATTGCGTTGACAATGAAAGCATGCCACCCAAAATTATTATCTCTTTTTCAAAGCTTGAGCTCTGGCACCTCTGCAAATCAATGCTTCCCTCTGCGAAGGGCTGCCTATTTATGTTCCCGTTGAGTCATCCTCCTCTTACAAAAGCACCAATTAGAGAGCACCTCTGTCATTTTTATGCTTTGCTTTTAACTGTGTTGAGTATGACTATGACTAGATCTTCATTGCCATGAATTACAATGTTTAGTCAGCCCTTGGTCTTTGAAGGTGCTCTGCATTTATGTTTTGCGGTCTCAGAAAGAGCTAGCGAGATGCCATCTATTCGTACTGCTTCATGTTGTTTTGATTGAAGTGTTGACATTTGAGGCTTATTATTATTTGCTCGCTACTTGATTATGCCATTGATATGAGTTTACCGTGAGACCTAGATGTCATTTGCTTATGTGGTTTGCTTGTGATCTCGCTGAAATTCTGGTTATGAATTAGACATGGTTGCAACAACAAGATCAAACAGAGTTCATCAAAGTTTTTCTTTTGTCCCTTGCAGTTTGTCAACTGAATTGCTTGGGGACAAGCAAGGCTTTAAGCTTGGGGGAGTTGATACGTCTCCGTCGTATCTACTTTTCCGAACTCTTTTGCCCTTGTTTTGGACTCTAATTTGCATGATTTGAATGGAACTAACCCGGAATCACGTTGTTTTCAGCAGAATTCCCATGGTGTTGTTTTTGTGCAGAAATAAAAGTTCTCGGAATGTCCTGAAAATTTACGGAGTTTTTTCTGGAATAAAATAAAAATACCTGCACAAAGATCCACCGGAGGGTGCGTGCTAGTGGGCCACAAGTCCACAGGCCGCGGCCACCATGCTAGGCCGCGTCGTGAGGGCTTGTGGGGCCCACGTGGCACCACCGCCCCCAAACTCAGCTCTATATCTTCTGTCTCGCCCGGAAAAAAATCAGAGAGAAGGTTTCATCGCGTTTTATGATACGGATGCGCCGCCACCTCCTGTTCTTCATCTGGAGGGCAGATCTGGAGTCCGTTCGGGGCTTCGGAGAGGGGAAATCGTCGCCATCGTCATCATCAACCTTCCTCCATCGACAATTCCATGATGCTCTTCATCGTTCGTGAGTAATCTCATCGTAGGCTTGTTGGACGGTGATGAGTTGGATGAGATCTATCATGTAATTGAGTTAGTTTTTGACGGGGATTGATCCCTAGTATCCACTATGTTCTAGATTGATGTTGCTACTACTTGGCTATGCTTAATGCTTGTCACTAGGGCCCGAGTGCCATGATTTCAGATCTGAACCTATTATGTTGTCGCCAATATATGTGTGTTTTAGATCCTATCTTGCAAGTTGTAGTCACCTACTATGTGTTATGACCCGGCAACCCCGGAGTGACAATAGCCGGAACCACTCCCGGAGATGACCATAGTATGAGGAGTTCATGTATTCACCGCGTGTTAATGCGTTGGTCCGGTTCTTTATTAAAAGGAGAACCTTAATATCCCGTAGTTTCCATTAGGACCCCGCTGCCACGGGAGGGATGGACAATAGATGACATGCAAGTTCTTTTCCCTAAGCACGTATGACTACATACGGAATACATGCCTACATTAGATTGACGAACGGGAGCTAGTTACATATCTCTCCGTGTTGTAGCTGTTACAAGATGAATCACATCCGTCATACTCATCCATCACCGGGCCACTGCCTACGAGTCTTTTACTACTGGTCCTCACTACGTTACTTTGTCAAGGCTTGTCCCTTGCTACAAAAGGGATTGGGCCACTTTGTTGCTACTGTTGTTACTCTTCTGCTGGTGCTACTGCTGTTCCTGGCTACTTCGCTGTTACTTGTTGCAAGATCTTTTCCGACACTGTTGTCGGGGAAGAATAGTTACTCGCCCACGTGCAACCTACTGGCACCATTGATACAACAGTTAGGAATAGTCTGCGGTCAACAGATCGTTTCTGGCACCATTGCAATCATACCACTTTTCTACTGATACTTTGCTTGCACACACTAATCTTTCAATTGTGGTTGAATGTGACAAACTCAGCTGCTAATACTTGAGAATATTCTTTCGCTTCCCCTTTGGCGAACCAACAAATTTGGGTTGAATACTCTACCCTCGAAAATTGTTGCGATCCCCTATACTTGTGGGTTATCATACCCATGGGCCTATTAGGTTCTCTCCCGGGTGGGTGGCCCCTCCCGGTAAAACCCCAGAACCCATTCGTCACTCCAGGTACAATGCCGGCAATGCCCAAAATCTTTCCGGAAGCCAAATGCAACAATCCTATATATCAATCTTCATTTCCGGACCATTTCGGAAACCCTCGTGACGTCCGGGATCTCATCTGGGACTCCGAACAAAACTTCGATCACCAGCACCTATAACTCAACTATACCAAAACGTCACCGAATCTTAAGTGTGCAGACCCTGCGGGTTCGAGAACTATGCAGACATGACGTGAGACACTCCCCGGTCAATATCCAATAGCGGGACCTGGATGTTCATATTGGATCCTACAAATTCTACGATGATCTTATCGGTTGAACCTCTATGTCAAGGATTCAAACAATCCCGTATATCATTCCCTTTGTCCTTCGGTATGTTACTTGCCCGAGATTTGATCGTCGGTATCCCCATACCTATTTCAATCTTGTTACCGACAAGTCTCTTTACTCGTTCTGTAATACAAGATCCCGTGACTAACCCTTTAGTCACATTGCTCGCAAGGCTTGTACGTGATGTTGTATTACCGAGTGGGCCCCGAGATACCTCTCCTTCACACGGAGTGACAAATCCCAGTCTTGATCCATGCTAACTCAACGGACACCTTCGGAGATACATGTAGAGCAGCTTTATAATCACCCAGTAACGTTGCGATGTTTGATACACACAAGGTATTCCTCTAGTGTCAATGAGTTACATGATCACATGGTCATAGGAATGAATACTTGACATGCACAAAACAATAGCAACAAAATGACACGATCACATGCTATGTTTATAGTTTGGGTCTTAATGCCCCAAGTGTGTATTTGCCATATTTGGAACCTTCCATGTGGGACCACCATGTCAATGCTATGAGAGAGATCAATGCCATGATTTCATGTGATGTCCCTTAACATTTCCTTCCCTTGCATTCATGCATAACATAACATTTCATGCCCATGTCTTGTGATGTTGCATTGTGGTCTTATGCTTTCATGTGGTGTTTGTGATCTTGTGGAGATATGTGTGGTGTGGTGCAACTCTACTAGGTTGCTTGTGCTAGTAGGATACCATGTGAATGCTTAGGTTTCAAATCATCTTCACCCCTCTCTCTATTCCTCCTATGTCAAGATTCACTTCTTCCTTTTCTGTTTTTAAAAAGTTCCTGTTTTAGCTCTTGTTTGTGGTGGATTTGTGAAGTATAGGTGTTGTTTTAAGGAGGGGTGCAAGAGGTGCAATTAATTACAAAAACAGGTCAAACAATGGCTGTTTTGTAAATATTAATTTGCCTCATATATTCATGTTGCATTTTATTCAAATAGGTCATGAATTGTCATGACCAGGGATGTCCTAGCTTTATGTTTTGCTCTTGTAGTTTCCCTTGTGCATTTCTTTCTTCTCTGGTACGTCCTGTTAAAAAAAGCACCAGGGAATTGTTTTCTCTTAGGTGGCGCTAGGTGGGCTTACTCCGCACAGCGTGGCCCAGTTCCCCTCCCTTCCTCGCGTGGTGGCCCAGTCCTACGACCGCCCTCGTCTTCTGACAGCGTTTCTTCCTCGTCCACCTTTCCGTCTCGTCGGCAGAGAGAGAGAGGGTGTGCCGCCGTCAGGCACAGAAGTTGAGACCACCCCATAAAGCATGGGCGTCCGTGCCCAACTGCCCTAGGGTTTCCCTCTCTCCCCATCTGCGTCGCCGCCTCTCTCCATCCCCATCTCTCTTCCTTCCCCGCGGGTAAGTTTCTGTAGGAGTAAAGCAGAGAGAGAAGGGAAGCCTCGCCGGCGTCTTCCTCCGTTCCCGTCGGCGTCCGGCACCGCCGCCATGTCCAGGAGCTCGGGGAGGCTCCCCGCGCCCCATTCCCACCATTGTTGAGGTCAAGGAGCGACCTCAACGACGGCCAGGAGCTCGCCATTGCCTCGGCCCCGGAGTTCTCTGTCGTCTTCCTCTACTTCATCGGCAGCAGAGTTTCGGTGCGTCTTCTTCCCTTCCGGCTACTCCTTCAAGCGAGGTGGATTCTTCCCTTCCTTCCCTAGGTGAGGCATCTTTCCTCCCTCCTTCCGCCTCGCTAGGCTCGGCTTGTAGATCGCCGGAGTTTCTCTGCTCCGTAGGTAGATCGGTCCAGTGCGTTGTGGGTTCTATTTACATGCGCTCGGTTGCATGGGTGCAAGAGAGGGGCTTCCTCCCCCCTCGTGGTAGCAGCGCTGAGGCTATGTTGGAACCCCTCGTCGACGTAGTAGCCGTACAGAGACCAGCACCGGCTATCTCTCTGTCGCCAGCTCGTATGTGCAGAGCACGGTACGTATGGCATGAGGTGCTAGTTACCTTGTTTCAGTTCCCTGTTATGTCAGTCATTCATATCATAGCACAGTGGTAACAGCAAGTTTTTGTTCTCGAGACGTTGTGGGTTCGAGTCCGAGGGGATCTCTCCCCCCTTTTTTTGCATTATATTTCAGGCAACAGTAGATTGCTACAGCAGGGAATCTCACCTTGCTGTGTTAGCCTGTTCTATCGAGCGTTGGCTGCCTAGCAGAGTGGTAGAGATGCAGAGTAAACACCAGGAGGTACAGGGTTTGAATCCTGACCCATCATGTTATATTTTTTCTTTATTTTTTTGCTTCTTGTGCTTTTCCCTTTGCCATGAGTGTTGGAGCTGTGGTGCACTTG
The DNA here is from genome assembly GCF_904849725.1 of Hordeum vulgare subsp. vulgare. Classification (NCBI taxonomy): domain Eukaryota; kingdom Viridiplantae; phylum Streptophyta; class Magnoliopsida; order Poales; family Poaceae; genus Hordeum; species Hordeum vulgare. The sequence continues at coordinate 443,959,096 of NC_058522.1, read as the reverse complement.
CACCATGGAGGAATATTTTTTCCTTCCCATAAGATGTGCATGAGGTGCTTGGTGTATATTCTAGGTAGTGTTGGTATATGATGTGGGTGTAGGGTTACTAGGTAATCTTGTGTGGGGTTTCTATACTTGCAAGCTTAGTGTGTTGTGTGTGTTGCACTAGGTTTATAGCTATGATTAGTATGTGCGTGGTGGAGTAGGTGAGATGTGTGTGTGTTGAGGTGTTGTGTGTGTAAGTAGTGCACACAACATGTGGTTCCTAGTAGGAGTGTTGGTGATGTGATGCTTCCATGATTTCTAGTATAGTAGATCCCCTTCATTTTGTTCTTAGAATTAAGTGCTTGTGATGAGATTGTGGTTATGATATGTGTGTGTGGTGAAAGAGCCCCATTGGCAACACTTGTGCACCTCCTCATGTTCATATGAGAGAGGGCATGATGTGTGAGTGTGGGGGTGATCTAGTGAAAGTAGTGCTTGTGATGTTGTTGTGCATGACACAAACATGGGGTTCAAACCCTCATGTCACTATTGTCTTTGTGCACATGAGAATATCTATGTAGTAGTTGTTCTAGTGATAGTCACATGAATTGTTGCACTATTCACTATACATGATTTGGAGTAGCTTCTTCCTTCTTAATTTGTGGTCATTTGTTCCAAGTAAGTGCCCACATATTATATATGTTTTTGGGGTAGAATCTCCCAAGGAACCCATTGGTGAACTCAGTTTTTCCATTGTAACATTTTCTAGAGATGACATATTTTCATTTTCTTCTACGTTTAGAGCTGGGTTCCATGAGTTGTGATGAGTCTTTGTGATTGTTTCTTGGTTGTGGTAGTAGAGGGTGACCCCCTCTACCTCATGTTGGTTTCATCTCATGATTAGGATTCCATATGTGAAAGTTATTCCCACTCAAAGTAGGCATGTGGCTGAAATTCCAGATTAGTGAAAATCTGAGATTTTCACTAAGTCTGAGAATCTGTTTATATTTTCTTCTCCTGTTGATGAGGTTGTGCTCGTCAAGGTGTTGTGATCTAGCCTTAGATTTCAACTAGAAAGTTGGACCTGATATGTTTGTCTAGCTCCCTGTAAAATTTCATGTCATTTCGAGTCCTGTAGATATTTTTTTGGCTGCTGTAAAAAATGCTTCAGAGCATAGACAGAAAGTGAGAATCTGGAATTTTCACTAAGTCCCTGAAAACTGATGTTTTTGGGCAAGTTTACAGCCTTGTAACTTTCTGTGTTAGTTCCTTTTTGTGTGATTCTTGCTTGTGCTTGTATTATTCTTGACTAGCTACAGCCACATATATTATTTGTCATGTTTGGGTGGCTGTAGGTGCTTTGCATGTAGCTCACAAAGTGCTATGATGCACTTTATGGCAGATTGTGTAGTTTTGTCATTTTGATGTTTGTGAGTGCTTAGTTGATGTTGTGGTGTTCTTATTTGCTCCACCCCATCCATGATGGTTTGTTTTATGTCTTGGCAACCTGGGAATACCAGATTTGTGCCATTTGAGTGTGTGGGGATGATTTTGATACGTAAGGCTTCATATCTTGTTTCGTTGATTCCCGTTGATCCGTAGCTCCGATTGTAATGTTCTTTATATGGTTTTGCATCGTTTTCACGAGACGCAGCTGATAATGTCATTCTCATGCATGTCAAAATAGGTTAGCATGCAGTTCTGTCCAGGAACATGTATTTACTCCTTATGCTTGTGCTAGTGATAGAAATAGTGATGCATGCTCATATTCATCTGATGCATCATGTGATTGTTGCATCTTGACGTGATGTTGTTCATTGGATGTTATTATTATGTTGGATAGCACCGGGATCGGAGAACGAATGCGTGGAGTCAGGAGAGTACGTGCAGGATGATCAAGAACCATTCCAAGCTGAGGATATCACACGCAAGATGATATGACCTTGATTCCATCTCTAGACTTGTTATGCTAGATTACGTTTCCTTTGTCATATGCTCGCTACCTACCACTGAAATATTTGCCTCTTGATATGCCATGAACCCAAACATTGACCCCTTCCTAGCAAACTTGAATGACTAAGTAGGCTTTGCGCAGCTACTAATGTTAGCGTTGCTAGATGGAGGTGCTTTGACTCATGTGTTAACATGAGCTTGATATCATTATCTTAAATTCTGTTATTTAATTAATGCACCTATATACTTGGTAAATGACGAAGGCCTAGCCTTTTGTCGGGTGCTTTGTTCCGTTATTTCCTCCATAGTTACCGGCTACCGGTGTTTGATTCCATATTGGTCGCTCCTAACACGTTCGGGGTTGTTATGGGGACCCCCTCGATAAATCGCGTAGTGCCAAGACTTGTCCGGCAGGACCCAACATTGGTGTTAATTTGCTAATCACTTAATAATAATCTGCATAGGGAATGATCACCCCGAGGATCTTTAATCAACAACCCGGGTCAGTGCTCCACATGGGTGTTGGTCCAAAATGGACAGACTGCGGGGGCCACCACACGGAAACTTGAGGTTTGGCTCCTCTAGGCTTTTCCATCCGTCGTGTCCTGAGACTGAGATACGCGGCTCTTATCGGGTCGTCGACACGACGGGAGGTCCTGCTAGTCTTGTCTTACCTTAGCGATATATCTTGAGTATAGGAATCCCAGTGAAGCTTTGGTTCTCCCCAGAGTTGAGGTTTTCCTCTAAGGAATCTGACGAGATCACAAGATTCGTGATAGAGGATTACTTTGCGGCCCGTGTACGTTTGTGATGGACTAGTTGGAGCACCCTGCAGGGTTTAATCTTTCGGAAAGCCGTACCCGCGGTTATGTGGCAACTTGGAATATTTTGTTAACATCCGGTAATAGATAACTTAAACATAAGCTAATAAAATTGCCAACTGTGTGCGTAACCGTGACTGTCCCCTCAAAGATCTCTCTTTGATCGGGAACACGGTGGGGTTATGATTGACATAGATAGGTGTTCAGGATCACTCAGTGATCAAGTATTATCGACCGTTAGTATAGTCCACCTTCATAAATGTTCTACGTAAGTTAGCCACCATATCAAGCTTAGGAGGCTGCAACTTAAACACTCTACCCTATCCAACCTAATAACTTGACTAGTTCTGGCACCAAGATCTTAGATTGCTGACTCCCCGTCGCTGACGGATTCCTCCACAATACCAACAGGTTCAGGTACCCCAGAGACAGGTGATCCCGACGGCACGCAGCTGGCATGGCAGTACGATGAGGAGACAGACCGCTTGTACGTGAACTATCCAGAAGATTGAGGCGTGGTCGTGATCGTGGGTCAGCAGGCAGGGTAGCATAGCCATTTCTCTTCTTTTGTAGTCTGTAGCGGAACTACTTTGATTGTATGTGTGATGTACTCTGATATATTTATGAGCAAGCAATTGAACCCCTGATTGTCTATCTATTATTATTATGTATGTGTTGTGTTACCTGTTTGCGAGACGCTTGCGCTCCTTTCCAATTCGGGGCCTCGATCCCCAGATCGAAAAGGAGCGCATCTTGGTCGTTTCAGGGTCTTATCCATCACATAATTATCCCAATGATGTGATCCCGTCATCAAGTGACAACACTTGTCTATGGTCAGGAAACCTTAACCATGCTTGATCAACTCGCTAGTCAACTAGAGGCTTACTAGGGACATAGTTTTGTCTATATTGTTGGAAATATGCCCTAGAGGCAATAATAAAATGGTTATTATTATATTTCCTTGTTCATGATAATCGTCTATTGTTCATGCTATAATTGTATTAACAGGAAACAGTAATACATGTGTGGATAAATAGATCACAATGTGTCCCTAGCAAGCCTCTAGTTGGCTAGCTCGTTGATCAATAGATGATCATGGTTTCCTGATCATGGACATTGGATGTCATTGATAACGGGATCACATCATTATTAGAATGATGTGATGGACCAGACCCAATCCTAAGCATAGCACTAGATCGTGTTGTTCGTATGCTAAAGCTTTTCTAATGTCAAATATCTTTTCCTTCGACCGTGAGATTGTGCAACTCCCGGATACCGTAGGAGTGCTTTGGATGTATGAAACGTCACAACGTAACTGGGTGACTATAAAGGTGCACTACGGGTATCTCCGAAAGTATCTATTGGGTTGGTACAAATCGAGATCGGGATTTGTCACTCCGTATGAGGGAGAGGTATCTCTGGGCCCACTCGGTAGAACATCATCATGAGATCAATGTGACTAAGGAGTTAGTCACGGGATGATGTGCTATGGAACGAGTAAATAGACTTGCCGGGAATGAGGTTGAACAAGGTATGGGGATACCGACGATCGAATCTCGGGCAAGTTCTATACCGGTAAACAAAGGGAATTGTATACGGGATTGATTGAATACTTGACATAGTGGTTCATCCAATGAGATCATCGTGGAACATGCGGGAGCCACCATGGGTATCCATACCCCGCTGATGGTTATTGGCTGGAGAGGTGTCTCGGTCATGTCTGCATGCCTCCCGAACCCGTAGGGTCTACACACTTAAGGTTCGATGACGCTAGGGTTATAGGAATTGTTATACGAGGTTACTGAAGGTTGTTCGGAGTCCCGGATGAGATCCCAGACGTCACGAGGAGCTCCGGAATAGTCCGGAGGTAAAGAATTATATATAGGAAGTGAGGATTTGGTCGCCGGAATTGTTTTGGGTGACACCGGTAATGTACCGGGACCATCGAAAGGGTTTCGGGGGTCCACCGGGAGGGGCCACCAGACCTAAAGGCTAGCATGGGCCAAAAGGTGGAAGGGAACTAGCCCCGAGTGGGCTGGTGCACCTCCCACCTAGGCCCAAGGCGCCACAAGAGAGGGAATAGGGGGAAACCCTAGTGCAGATGGGCCTTAGGGTGCACCACCCCCATCTCTCTTGCCCTGGCCGCCACTACCAGCCCTACATGGGGCTGCCGCACCCTTTGGGGGTGGGAACCCTAAACGGGGCGCCTCCCGTCTCTCTCCCCCTATATATAGTGGAGGTTTTGGCTGAATTGAGACACACGAAATCTCTCTCTCGGCGCAGCCCTGCTTCTCCTCTTTCTCGTCTCCCACGGTGCTTGGCGAAGCCCTGTCGGGAGACCTCGTAGCTCCACCGCCACCATGCCGTCGTGATGCCGGAGCTCTCCCTCAACCTCTCCCTCCTCCTTGCTGGATCAAGGCGTGGCAGACGTCACCGGGCTGTACGTGTGTTGAACGCGAAGGTGTCGTGATTCGGCACATAGATCGGAACCGGCCGTGGTCTGAATCGCTGCGAGTACGACTCCATCGACCGCGTTCATAGTAACGCTTCCGCTTAGCGATATTTAAAGGTATGAAGATGCTCTACAACCTCTCTCGTTGCTGGTTTCTCCATAGATAGATCCTTGTATGGCGTAGGAAAATTTTGAATTTACTACGTTACCCAACAGTGGCATCCGAGCCAAGGTTCTATGCGTAGATTCTATGCACGAATGGAAAACAAAAGTTGTGGGCGCTGATTTTGTCAACTGCTTGCCGTTACTAGTCTTATCTTGATTTGACAGCATCGTGGGATGAAGCGGCCTGGACCGACTTTACACGTACTCTTACGTGAGAATGGTTCCACCGACAGACATGCACGAGTTGCATAAGGTGGCTAGCGGGAGTCTGTCTCTCCCACTTTAGTTGGATCGGATTCGATGAAGAGGGTCCTTATGAAGGGTAAATAGCATTGGCATATCAACGTTGTGGTTGTCAGGTAGGTAAGAAACATTCTTGCTAGAAACCCAAATCAACCACGTAAAACTTGCAACAACAATTAGAGGACGTCTAACTTGTTTTTGCACGGTATGCTATGTGATGTGATACAACCAAAAGAATGTGATGTTGCATATGTGATGTATGAGATTGATCATGTTCTTGTAATAGGATTCACGACTTGCATGTCGATGAGTATGACAACCGGCAGGAGCCATAGGAGTTGTCTTAATTTATTGTATGAGATGCAACGCCATGTTGGTTACTTTACTTTATTGCTAAACATTAGCTATAGTAGTAGAAGTAATAGATTGGCGTGATGACTTCTCGGAGACACACTGATGGAGATCATGGTGTCATGCCGGTGACGGCGATGATCATGGTGCCCCGAAGATGGTGATCAAAGGAGCCAGATGATAATGGCCATATCATGTCACTATATGATTGCATGTGATGTTTATCATGTTTTTTACATCTTATTGCTTAGAACGACGGTAGCAAAGATAAGATGATCCCTCATGAAAATTTCGAGAAAGTATTCCCCTAAGTGTGCACCGTTGCGAAGGATCATTGTCTTGAAGCACCACGTGATGATCAGGTGTGATAGATTGTAACGTTTGTATACAACGGGTGTAAGCCAGTTTACACACGCAGAACACTTAGGTTGACTCGACGAGCCTAGCATGTACAGACATGGCCTCGAATACAGGAGACCGAAAGGTCGAACATGAGTCGTATGGTTGATACGGTCAACATGGAGATGCTCACCATTGATGACTAGTCCGTCTCACGTGATGATCGGACATGGGCTAGTCGACGTGGATCGTGTAGCACTTGGATGACTAGAGGGATGTCGATCTAAGTGGGAGTTCATCAGTTGAACTTAATTATCATGAACATAGTCACATAGGTCTTTTCAAATTATGTTGTAACTTACGCTATAGCTCTACGGTATTTGATATGTTCCTAGAGAAAATATGGTTGAAAGATAGAAGTAGCAATTATGCAGACTCGGTCCGTTAACTAAGGATTGTCCTCATTGCTAAGCAGAAGGCTTATGTCCTTAACGCACCGCTCGGTGTGCCGAACCCCAATCGTGATCTATGGATGTTGCGAACATCCGACATACACGTTTTTGATAACTACATGATGGTTCATTGCATATTGCTTGAACGACTTAGAATTAAGGCGTTAAAGACGTTTCGAACATCGCAGGACATACGTGATGATCCAAGAGATGAAATTGGGATTTCATGCTCGTGCCCTTGTTGAGAGGTATGAGACCTACGACAAGATTCTTTGTCTGCAAAAGTAAAGGAGAAGAGCTCAATCATTGAGCATGTGCTCAGATTGTCTGAGTACTACAATCGCTTGAATCGAGTGGGAGTTGATCTTCCAGATGAGACAGTGATAGTTCTCCAAAGTCATCGACACCAAGCTACTAGAGCTTCATGATGAACTATAACATATCAAGGATGGATATGATGATCCTTGAGCTATTCGCGATGTTTGACACCGCGGAAGTAGAAATCGAAAAGGAGCATCAATTGTTGATGGTTTGTGAAACCGCTAGTTTCAAGAAGGGAAAAGGCATGAAGTGATACTTCACTAAACGCAAACCAGTTGCTGGTCTAGTGAAGAGACCCAAGGTTTAACCCAAACCCGAGACTAAGTGCTTCTGTAATGAGGGGAATGGTCACTGAAGAGGAACTACCCTAGACACTTGGTAGATGAGAAGGCTGGCAAAGTCGACAAAAGTATATTGGATATACATGATATTGATGTGTACTTTACTAGTACTCCTAGTAGCACGAGGGTATTAGATACCGGTTCGGTTGCTAAGTGTTAGTAAATCGAAATAAAAGCTACGGAATAAACAGAGACTAGCTAAAGGCAAGGTGACGATGTGTGTTGGAAGTGCTTCCAAGATTGATATGATCACACAACGCACGCTCCCTCTACCATCGAGATTAGTGTTAAACCTAAATAATTGTTATTTGGTGTTTGCGTTGAGCATAGACATGATTGGATTATGTTAATGGCAAAAATGATTATTCATCTAGAGAGAATAATGGTTATTCTGTTTACTTGAATGATACCTTAAATGGTCTTGCACCTAGAATGAATGTTTTATTGAATCACGATCGTGGTGATACACATGTTCATAATATTCTTGCCAAAAGATACAAAGTAGTAATGATAGTACCACTTACTTGTGGCACCGCTGGTTGAGTCATATTGGTATAAAATGCATGCAGAAGCTCCATGCTGATGGATTTTTGTACTCACTCATTTTTGAAACGTTTGAGACAAGCAAACCATGCCTGTTGGTATAAACGCATGAAGAAACTCCATGCGGATGGATCGTTTGGCTCACTTGATATTTGAATCACTTGAGACATGCAAATCATACCACATGGGCAAGATGACGGAAGACCTCTTTTTCCAGTGAGATGGAACAAGAATGTAACTTGTTGGAAGTAATACATTTTGATGTGTGCAGTCCGATGAGTACTCAAGCACACAGTGGATATCATTATGTTCATACTTCACAAATGATTTGAGTAGCTACTAGTGTATTTACTTGACGAAACACATGTTTGAATTATTGAAAAAGGTTCAAGTAATTTCAGAGTGAAGTTGAAGATCATCGTGACAAGAGGATAATATGTCTACGATGTGATCGTGGAGGTAATCATATATATATATACCTGAGTTACGAGTTTGGTAAACGTTTAAGACAAGGTGAAAATTGTTTCACGTGAAAAATGTTTCACAACTCATGCCACCTGGAACACCATAGTCTGATGGTGTGTCCGTATGTCATAATCGTGCACTATTAGATATAGTGCAGACTATGATATTTCTTATCAAATTACCACTATCGTTTATGGGTTAGGCATTAGAGAAAACCGCATTCACTTTGAATAGGGCACCACTCAATTCCATTGAGATGACACCGTATGAACTATGGTTTAGAGAAACCTTAGCTGTCATTTCTTAAGAGTTTGGGGTTGCGATGCTTATGTGAAAGAGTTTCAGCCGGATAAGCTCGAACCCAAAAGCGGATAAATGCATCTTCATAGGACACCCAAAACAGTTGGGTATACCTCCTATCTCAGATCCAAAAGAAAAAGTGTTTGCTTCTAGAAACGGGTCCTTTCTTGAGGAAAGGTTTCTCTCGAAATAGTTGAGTGGGAGTATGGTGGTTACTTGATGAGGTTATTGAACCATCACTTCAACCAGTGTGTGGCAAGGCGCAGGAAGTTGTTCCTGTGGCGCCTACACAAATTGAAGTGGAAGCTTATGATGGTGATCATGAAGTTTCGGATCAAGTCACTGCCAAAACCCTGGTAGGCGGACAAGGATGCGTACTACTACAGAGTGGTATGGTAAACCTGTCTTAGGGGTCATGTTGTTGGACAACAATGAACCTACGAGATATGGAGAAGCGATGGTGGGCCCGGATTCCGACAAATGGCTCGAGGCCATGAAATCCGAGAGAGGATCCATGTATGAAAAACAAAGTATAGACTTTGGAGGAACCACTTGATGGTCATAAGACTATTAACTGTGAATGGATCTTTAAAAGGAAGACAAACGATGATGGTGAAAAGTCAACATTAAGAAAGCTCGACTTGTCGCAAAGGTGTTTTTGACAAAGTTCAAGGAGTTGACTACGATGAGACTTTCTCACTCGTAGCGACGCTGAAAGTCTGTTTAAATTATGTCAGCAGTTGCTGCATCATTTATGAAATATTGCAGATAGGATGTCAAAATATTGTTTCCTCGATGGTTTCCTTGAGGAAAGGTTGTATATGATACAACCAGAAGATTTTGTCGATCCTAAAAGGTGCTAACAAGTATGCAAAGCTCCAGCGATCCTTCTATGGACTGGAGCAAGCATCTCGTAGTTGGAATATACACTTCGATGAGATGATCAAGGTTTTTGGTTCTATACAGAGTTTGTGAAAAACTTGTATTTCCAAAAGGTGAGTGGGAGCACTATAGAATTTCTGATGAATATATGTGGTTGACATACTGTTGATCGGAAATAATGTAGAATTTCTGCAAAGCATAAAGGGTTGTTTGAAAGGAGGTTTTTCAAAGGAAAACCTAGATGTAGCTACTTGAGAGTTGAGCATCAATATCTATAAAGATATATCAAAGTGCTTAATGGAACTTTCAACGAAATGCATGCCTTGACAAGTTTTTGAAGGAGTTCAGAATAGATCAGCAAAGAAGGAGTTCTTGGCTATGTTGTAAGGTGTAATTTGAGTACGACTCAAAGCCCGACCACGACAGAAGAAAGAGAAAGGACGAATGTCATCCCCTATGCATCAGTCGTAGGATCTACAAGTATGCTATGTTGTGTACCGCACCTAAAGCGTGCCTTGCCATGAGTCAGTCATGGGGTACAAGAGTGATCCAGGAATGGATCACTGGACAGTGGTCGAAGTTATCCTTAGTAACTAATTGACTAAATATTTTTTCTCAATTATGGAGGTGATTAAAGAGTTCGTCGTAAAGGAGTCCTGTTGATGCAAGCTTTGTCACTAATCCGGAGGACTATCAGTAGTAAACCGGATTCGTATAGTGGAGCAATCATTTGGAATGGTTCCAGATGGGGCGTAGTAGCATCTATAGGATGACGTAGAGATTTGTAAAGCACACACGGATCTGAAAGGTTCAGACCCGTTGACTATAAACCTCTCTCACAAGCAAGACATGATCGAACCCCAGAACTGTATGGGTGTTGAATTCATTGCAATCACATAGTGATGTGAACAAGATTATTGACTCTGGTGCAAGTGGGAGACTGTTGGAAATATGCCCTAGAGGCAATAATAAAATGGTTATTATCATATTTCCTTGTTCATGATAATCGTCTATTGTTCATGCTATAATTGTATTAACAGGAAACAATAATACATGTGTGGATAAATAGATCACAATGTGTCCCTAGCAAGCCTCTAGTTGGCTAGCTCACTGATCAATAGATGATCATGGTTTCCTGATCATGGAAATTGGATGTCATTGATAACGGGATCACATCATTAGGAGAATGATGTGATGGACAAGAACCAATCCTAAGCATAGCACTAGATCGTGTTGTTTGTATGCTAAAGCTTTTCTAATGTCAAGTATCTTTTCCTTCGACCGTGAGATTGTGCAACTCCCGGATACCGTAGGAGTGCTTTGGGTGTATCAAAAGTCACAACGTAACTGAGTGACTACAAAGGTGCACTACGGGTATCTCCGAAAGTATCTGATGGGTTGGTACGAATCGAGATCGGGATTTGTCACTCCGTGTGACGGAGAGGTATCTCTGGGCCCACTCGGTAGAACATCATCATGAGCTCAATGTGACTAAGGAGTTAGTCACGGGATGATGTGCTACGGAACGAGTCAAGAGACTTGCCGGCAACGAGATTGAACAAGGTATGGGGATACCCAAGATCGAAAGTGGGGCAAGTTCTATACCGGTAAATAAAGGGAATTGTATACGGGATTGATTGAATACTTGACATCGTGGTTCATCCGATGAGATCATGGTGGAACATGCGGGCGCCACCATGGGTATCCAGACCCTGCTGATGGTTATTGGCCGGAGAGGTGTCTCGGTCATGTCTGCATGCCTCCTGAACCCGTAGGGTCTACACACTTAAGGTTCAATGATGCTAGGGTTATAGGGAATTGTTATACGAGGTTACCGAAGGTTGTTCGGAGTCCCGGATGAGATCCTGAACGTCACGAGGAGCTCCGGAATAGTCCGGAGGTAAAGAATTATATATAGCAAGTGAGGATTTGGTCGCCGGAATTGTTTTGGACGACACCGGCAATGTACCGGGACCACTGAAAGGGTCTCGGGGGTCCACCGGGAGGGGCCACCAGCCCCAAAGGCTAGCATGGGCTAAAAGGTGGAAGGGAACTAGCCCAGAGTGGGCTGGTGCGCCTCCCACCTAGGCCCAAGGCGCCACAAGAGAGGGAAGGGGGGAAACCCTAGTGAAGATGGGCCTAAGGCCCATCTGGGCTGCGCCACCCCCCTCTCTCTTGCCCTGGCCGCCACCACGAGCCCTAGATGGGCCTGCCGCACCCTTTGGGGGTGGGAACCCTAAAGGGGGTTCCCCCTCCCTCTCCCCCTATATATCGTGGAGGTTTTGGCTGATTTGAGACACACGAAATCTCTCTCTCGGTGCAGCCCTGCTTCTCCTCTTTCTTCTCTCCCACGGTGCTTGGCGAAGCCCTGCCGGGAGACCTTGTAGCTCCACCGCCACCACGCCGTCGTGATGTCGGAGCTCTCCCTCAACCTCTCCCTCCTCCTTGCTGGATCAAGGCGTGAGAGACGTCACCAGGCTGTATGTGTGTTGAACGCGGAGGTGTCGTGATTCGGCACATAGATCGGAGCCGACCGCGATCTGAATCGCTGCGAGTACGACTCCATCAACCGCGTTCATAGTAACGCTTCCGCTTAGCGATCTTCAAAGGTATGAAGATGCTCTACAACCTCTCTCGTTGCTGGTCACTCCATAGATAGATCCTTGTATGACGTAGGAAAATTTTGAATTTACTACGTTCCCCAACATATATATCCACACATGCATTTATATTTCCATTCAATACAATTATAGCATGGATAATAAACGATTATCTTGAAACATGAAATATAATAATAACTATTGTATTATTGCCTCTAGGGCATATTTCCAACAGTCTTCCACTTGCACTAGAGTCAATAATCTAGTCTTACATCGCTATGTGATTTACATTGGAATGAATCTAACACCCATACAGTTCTGGTGTTGATCATGCTTCGCTCGTGGAAGAGGTTTAGTTAGCGGATCTACAACATTCAGATATGTGTGCACTTTGCAAATATTTGCGTCCTCTTCTTCGACATAGTCGCGGATGAGGTTGAAGCGTCGTTTGATGTGTGTGGTCTTCTTGTGAAATCTTGGTTCCTTGGCCAGAGCAATGGCACCAGTGTTGTCATAGAACAGAGTTATTGGATTTCGTGCGCTTGACACAACTCCAAGATCTATCATGAACTGCTTCATCCAGACACCCTCCTTAGCTGCCTTCGAGGCAGTCATGTACTCCGCTTCGCATGTAGAATCTCCTATGACGCTTTGCTTGGAACTGCACCAACTTACCTCACCCACATTGAGAAGTGTTTGTTTGTGACTTGGAGTCATCTGGATCAGTGTCAAAGCTTGCATCGACGTAACCCTTTACGACGAGCTCTTCGTCACCTCCATAAACGAGAAACATTTCCTTAGTCCTTTTCACGTACTTCAAAATATTCTTGACCGCCGCCAAGTGTTCCACTCCTGGATCACTTTGAAATTTGCCTGCCATGCTTATGGCCAGGCTGACGTCCGGTCTTGTGCACAACATTGCATACATGATAGACCCTATGGCTGAAGCATAGGGGACGATACTCATCTTTTCTCTATCTTCTGCGGTTATTGGACACTGAGTCTTACTCAACTTTATACCTTGTAACAAAGGCAAGAACCCCTTCTTGGATTGTTCCATTTTTAACTTCTCCAAAACTTTATCAAGGTATGTGCTTTGTGAAAGTCCTATTAGGCGCCTCGATCTATCTCTATAAATCTTAATGCCTAATATGTAAGCAGCTTCTCCTAGGTCTTTCATTGAAAAACTTTTGTTCAAGTAATCCTTTACGCTCTCCAAAAACTTCACATTGTTTCCAATCAGCAATATGTCATCCACATATAATATTAGAAGCGCTACAGAGCTCCCACTCACTTTCTTGTAAATACAAGCTTCTCCTACAACTTGTATAAACCCAAATGCCTTGATCACCTCATCAAAGCGTTTATTCCAACTCCGAGACGCTTGCACCAGTCCATCAATGGATCGCTGGAGCTTGCATACTTTGTCGGCATTCTCTGGATCGACAAAACCTTCGGCTTGCATCATATACAACCCTTCCTTAAGAAACCCATTAAGGAACACCGTTTTGACATCCATCTGCCAGATTTCATAATCGAAAAATGCAGCTATTGCTAACATGATTCGGACGGACTTAAGCATCGCTATGGGTGAGAACGTCTCATTGTAGTCAACTCCTTGAACTTGTGAAAAACCCTTTGCCACAAGTCGAACTTTATAAACGATCACATTACCGTCTGCGTCCATCTTTTTCTTAAAGATCCATTTGTTCTGAATAGCCTTGCGACCTTCAGGTAATACTTTCAAAGTCCACACTTTGTTTTCATACATAGATCCTATCTCGGATTGCATGGCCTCTAACCATCTGTTGGAATCTGGGCCCACCATTGCTTCCTCATAATTCGCAGGGTCATTGTTGTCTAACAACATGATAGATAAGACACGATTTCCGTACCACTCAGGAGCAGTACGTGCTCTTGTCGACCTACGAGGTCCGACAGTAACTTGATCTGAACCTTCATGATCATCATCATCAGCTTCCTCTTCAACTGGTGTCGCCTCGACAAAAAATTATTTTTGTCCAACGCCACCATCTTGTTGAAGCATAGGTTCCACAACCTCACCAAGTTCTATCTTCCTCCCACTCAATTCTTTCGAGAGAAACTCTTTCTCAAGACATGTTCCGTTCTTAGCGATAAACACTTTGCCCTCAGATCTGAGATAGAAGGTGTACTCAACTGTATCTTTTGGGTAACCTATGAAGACACACTTTTCCGCTTTGGGTTCCAGCTTTTCAGGCTGAAGCTTTTTAACATAATCATCGCACCCCCAAACTTTAAGAAACGACAACTTTGACTTCTTGCCATACCATAGCTCATATGATGTCGTCTCAATGGATTTTGATGGTGCCCTATTTAAAGTGAATGCAGCTGTCTCTAATGCATAGCCACAAAACGATAATGGCAAATCGGTAAGAGACATCATAGATCGCACCATATCTAATAAAGTACGATTACGACGTTCGGGCACACCATTACGCTGTGGTGTTCCATGCGGTGTCATTCCACATTGTCTTAAGTGATCACCAAACTCGTAACTCAGATATTCACCCCCTCGATCAGATCATAGGAACTTGATCTTCTTGCTACGATGATTTTCAACTTCACTCTGAAATTGTTTGAACTTTTCTAATGTTTCAGACTTGTGCTTCATCAAGTAGATATAGCCATACCTACTCAAGTCGTCGGTGAAGGTGAGAAAATAATGATATCCATCGCGCGCCTCCACACTCATTGGTCCGCACACATCAGTATGTATGATTTCCAACAAGTCACTTGCACGCTTCATTGTTTCAGAGAACGGAGTCTTAGTCATCTTACCCATGAGGCATGGTTCGCATGTGTCAAGTGATTCAAAATCAAGTGACTCCAAAAGCCCATCAGCATGGAGTTTCTTCATGCGCTTAACACCAATATGACATAAGCGGCATTGCCACAAGAAAGTAGCGCTATCATTGTTAACTCTACATCTTTTGGTCTCAATGTTATGGATATGAGTGTCATCACAATCGAGATTCAATATGAACAAATTCCTCACATTGGGTGCATAACCATAAAAAATATTACTCATATAAATAGAACAACCATTATTCTCTGACTTAAATGAATAACCGTCTCGCAATAAACAAGATCCAGATATAATGTTCATGCTTAACGCAGACACTAAATAACAATTATTTAAGTTCATAACTAATCCCGATGGTAACTGAAGTGAGACCGTGCCGACAGCGATCGCATCAACCTGTCTTCAAATCCCGATGGTAAATTATTATGTGGTTAACAATTTTTTTTAGGTGGACCACCCTGTCTTCAAATCCTAGCCCCCGCCCCTGCTTCGCGCCAATTCCCGCCACCAACTCACCACCGGAGGCTATGGACATGTCGGCGATCGCCGCCCTCCTCGGCCTCTCCGGCTCCGGCTCCGTCGTGCGCATGGCCGCCGAGCTCCGACGCCTCTGCGACATCAACTTCGACTCCTCCGTCCTCGGCATCGTGAGCATCCCGCACGGCCCCTTGAATTACCTCCTCTCCCTGGACCCCTCTGTTGTACGTGTCTCTGATGCTGGTTTCACGTAGGGGGGAGGTGTGCAAGGCCATCATCTGCCTCGAGATCGCCGCGACCAAGTGAGTTGGGCTTGCTCTCTAAGTGCTCGACGGATTGCCCATTTGGAGGTTCCTGTCGGCTGTTTAAGGCATGCCTGACCCGTCTGTTTTGTCTGATAATTGAGCAGGTTTCAGGTGATATTTGACCGGTCAGAGGCGGTGCGGATGGTTATGCAGTTGCCCTGGGATGCAAAGTTTTGGATGCTTGAAGCCTCCAATGACGCACTGATGGTAACATTGTATGCTTCAGGTACAAGGAGCGTTTCTTGGCTGCATTGCCTCCTTGGCGCTCAAACACGGACTTTGGTCGGCCAGTGTTTACTGCAGCAGCGTTCTATTTATGTGCAAAGAGGCATAAGGTGACAACAGAATCAGTAAAAATGGTTCGCTTTGCATGCTCGTTGGAAGCGTATAAAATGATTTATTGCTTTTTGTACTTATCCTGTACCCAATTCCCCTGCAGCTCAAAGTTGACAAATTGAAGCTAATTGACCTGTGTGGTACATCTAGCTCTGAATTTACAACGGTAATGGGGCTTGAATTGCCAGACGTCGCCTTGGAAGTAGCTAACTAAATTCACTTAGCATGAAAGGAATGGAGCTAGCTATAATGGAATCACTTGCCTCCTGAGAGAGACCAGAATTTTCTGTTGTGATTCGTCGTCGTCAAAATTTTAATGTGCCCTTTTGATTGGAAAATACTGGCAGAATGAAATTTCTGGGTCGCATCACTCAAATGAAACATAGTCTTGCAAACACTAGTAATCCAATTTCTTTGTGTCTTGCAATCTGGCAGTATTCTGCTCTAGGCACCAGGATGAGATTTTACATCTTGTTCTTCATAAACATTTCAGAGAAAAACCAACACTACTAGATCTTTCCTCTAGTTAAGATCAAGGTTTTAAATTGCCGGCTATTGGATTTAGCGCCTGGCTTTTCCAATGAGCTATTTGGGGCTATAGCTGGGCTATTTGAGGCTATAGCAGCAAGATTGTGAAGGAAAGTAAAATAGCTGGACACCGCACAAACAACAATAGCGGCAGCTATAGCTGATAATAGCCGGCAATTTAAAACCCTGGTTAAGATACACTGGTAAGCTACGGGCCTATGACTTAGATAACCATACAGAGAGCAGCATATTGAGCTGCTTACACTCCTCCCTCACATATTTTTCTCTTCATTGACCAGAGCAAGGAGCAAACAAAAATGATGAGCATCAGCTGATAACTTCTCTTTCCTGTACAAACCTAACCCAAAGCTAAACTAAAACAAAGAGGAGGAAGGAGTAAGAGGAGCCCTATGAAACAGAGTACCTTCTGTTCCTAAGAGGGGGCAGAGGAGAGGGCTTCACTTCCGTGGGCTTCGCCGTCGATGGCGGGCTCTGTGAGCTGCCGGACGTCTCTGAACCCTTGCCGTTCTCTCCGTGCCCCTTGCTGCTCCATAGCTTGTCGAATATCCTCCTGGACCGCGACTGCAGCAGGAGGCCTCCCAGTTGATCCTTGAAGCTGTTCCTGCCAACGACTTGATCCTTGAAGCTGTTTCTGCCAACAACTTGATCCTTGAAGCTGTTTCTGCCTCCCCTGAGCTCGACGTGCCGGTCCTCGCCCTCTCCTGTTGTGCTTAGGCTTGTCACTTGCTTATTCAGCTTATTCGGGTGCCTGGGTATCCGCCTTTCGCAGTGCTCACTTTGTTCCTGCACAGGCTTTGCACAAGCATGCTCTCCGCCGTCAGTTAGAGCTACCGCGCTGCTTGAGCCTGCTCTCAGCTGCTGGAAGAAGAGGACCTGCACCACCACCCGCAGAGGCAGGCGGTCGTTTTGTGTCGCGTGCACGCATGCATCTGTGGAAAGCTTCTTGACATCTATCAGGCCACAAATCTTCTTTTTGTCAGCTTTGTTTATGTTTGGATGTTCCTGGTTAGAAAGAAGCAAATTATCAGGGGCGGTTATGGTCTTCCAAGGTGATTTATCAAGTCTGCTTCCATGCTTAACCAAAGACTAGTATTAACTATGTTTAAGACCTGTAAGTTTATTAGCATCAAGTGTCCATTCATAGTATAGCAGAAAGTACTGACAGCAACGCAACCATTGAGCAAATTTAGGTGCATCAAGTGTTCATTGAACATACCTTGAGATACGCATCAACCGCGAAGTACAAGCCGTCGTGAACTGGTCTAGCTGCTTCTGGTACCGCTGTAGCTAGTTCTACAAAGGTGGAGAATTCAAGGTCTGGATCTGCAGCTACTTCAGATAGGTACCCATCAACCAACTCCCCAAGGGCCAAAGTGGATTCTTGCTCAAAGTTGAGCTCAATCATTTTTTCATCAGATTTCTCGACAAAATCACCATTGTGAGATAATGCGGTTCTTGCAACAAATCTCTGGACAAGATTATGGACCAACCGAACATCATGCAAGCCATCACTGGGGGAAGCAGCGGGCAACAAGAGATCCTTAACTGAAGCTTTGTGCAGCTGGAAACTAATCCTTCTCATGAGCTCCTCCTTCACATGATCCCCAGACCCAACTAATATTGCAACTTTCAACAGCTTCAGGAGAAACCTGCAAGAGCAACCTGAGCTCTTATCTGACGGCAGCAACCATATTATGGTCTCGACCAAGCATTGGTTCCTTCTCATGTAATCATCAGCAACCAGAGCGTCATAAGAGTCTGGCAGCCACCTAACTGCATAGGCTTTGAGGGCTTCTCCTATCAAGTCAGGTGACATCCTCCCCTTGGATTTGATAGCAACCATAACTCTCTTGTAGAGATCAACATCCAACTCACACAAGTCCTCAACCCACCAGTCTTTGGGAGCTACCGATGTTTTTGCTGCTGACTCAGTTATTTCAGTGCAGGCTACTCCTTTCTTATTGTAACTGTATGACCAGGATACATTTGCAGGATCCACAGATGTCTTTGAAGCAATGGCATCGATACATCTACCGACAACCTTCAGCTCCTCAGACCAAGGTAATAGTGCCTTCGTGCTCTGGAGAACAATGATCGAATCTTTCCAGCTCCGGAGGATGCTGGAGTTTATAAAGACCTCGATTTTGAATATCAAGTTCCCTTTGTCCATATCTTCAGTCATTCCAAGGTACTCTGCTGAACATCTTGCTGCAACGACATTGTGGGGACTGAGGGTGACAACCATCCCATAGCAGAATTTTGCACATATTTCAAACCCTTTCGCTCCTCCAGGCAAATCATCTATGTGGACGTCATCTGTCCCTTTCTCAGTAGCCTTAAGGACTAGCTTCTGAAGCTTGCTGCTCTTGGACAGAAGGGGAAACTGCATACAACAATCAACACAGACACAAATTTTCAGTCATGAATGATAATCAGATATTGCTCTGCATATGAGTTATCACCAGCTAGAAAACAAATCATTTTATGCAGCCAGTGAGTTTTTCTTAAGAACATGCAGCACTGGTGATTATAACACCCAGTGACAAAATGCCAAACACTTCCTGAAAATGATTAAGCTTGTATCTATGCAAATGCTATCAGGGTATTCTTTCTTTCAGCAGTGTTTTCAGTTGAATTATTCTCATGGAAGCCCGAAGCAATCCTAAAATTTCAGTAAAGGTTAAATAGCTAACTGACACCATGGTAAATTGAAAGTTTACCAGCACCAGTATTAAGTACTGAAGTGTTCCATGCAGATAGGTTTTACTTGATTCAACACACTTTGATAACACAATCCACCTTCTTTACTTTAAGCTATAAGCAGACCTTGCTAAGAAATAAACGGCATAGGGTTGCTATAAGGTGTTGTTACGCTGAAGAATGGTAGCATAAGTGTAGTGGATGATTCTTCGATTTGTTTGGTTAGATTGCCAAAGGCAGTCTATTAGGCCATCAAAATTAGTTAAGGTGGTGTTGATAATCAGCTTGGCAGTGAAAGCATTTTGTGTGTGAAACAGGATCCAGTAGATTGGAAAGAGACAGCCCAACAGCAATCAGACTTGAAGCATAAATGTTGATGATGTTACTACTCTTGATGGCATGACAAAGAGACCCCGACAGTCGGACGTTCTATGTCTGTCGAACTACGTACTCCACGGTGTAACACATATCTACTTCCACCACCCTTGCCATTATTTGTACTAGAAGCAAATATAATGCTTGCTTAGTGTTGACTTCAGCAAAAATCGCTGAAAATACTAGCACACTGACCTTGTGTAAGTAGAATCTGACTTCACCGATATGCACAACAACATCTGTTGCAAGGTCAGAGACAACCAATCTGCACACATAAACAACTTGTAAGCATATCATATTGCAAAACAGAACACGGAAACACTTTTTGGTGGCCCATGGTAACATCATTGCAGAGATTTAGTTTTATACAAGTAGTTCTTCCACCCACACCTAACGCTCCTACAAGGCTTTCACCGCGAAATCCTGCACACCAATTCTCTTTTCGCAATATGTATCAATTGTGAAGAAGCTTAGGAAAATGTCAAAACTATCTGAATCAAAAAACCATCTGAGATCACATTAACACAGTCGATTACACGTCACGTGTGCGGCCAACGTACCGATCGTCGCCCATAAACCATCGAGCAGTCGCTCTCTCGAAACACATGACAACGGCGTAGACATGAAGCTTATCCTAAGCTGTAAAGACCTCCACTACATCTACAACACATACATCAATAATGGAGGAAAAACATGCGGCGGCAGTTAAACTAGACTGTGCGGCTCGCTTTCCAGTTATTCCAGTTCAGCAAAGGGAAGAAGCAGAGCACTAGGAGCCTGGAGTTGGTGAGCAGGACACGTATGCAAGCGATCGGCTGGCCACTAACGATTAATTAACAAGGTTCAGAAATCCCACAGGCTCAACTTGAGCTTGACACTATCCCTTTCTCTACTTACCAATACCAATGTTTCTTCATCTAGTTAACTGGCAAGAAAAGCACCTTGCCACAAGAGGATTTGTACATATGTCAGGCTCAAGCTCTGCTTTGGACCTATTTTTTTACCGCTGGCACTTGGCATTCAGAGAAAAGAATGGTGGATTGCTTGGAGAGACTAGCCCTGATGTGGCAACTTGCAATGGATTCTTCTTTAGATTAACCGAAGGGAAAGTGAGGTCTGATCAATGATTAGAAAGATGGGGAGATGACCAATTGTTTTCTTCCTTCCTTCCTTCCTTGACAATAACTTAATCCCGGCCAACTTTAACCAAGTTGCCCAAGACGAACAGCAGGACGTAGTGGCATCTACCATATATTAATACCAGCGCTCAGCGCATTGCTCCTCCTAACACTCAGATCTATTCTGCACTGGCAAAGAGGGGAGAAAACAAGTCCACCACATGTTCAGATTTAAAAGACAAAAGAAAGTCAATCCATCATTCTTTTCGGTGAGCAAATGATGCAGAGCAATCTAGATGAAGGTGAAAGGCAGCCACGGCACTGACGGACACCGGGAAAAAGATGCAAGAACATTTCAAATAAATGAGACTCACCCAAGGATGGAATAAATGAGACTCGCCCAAGGATGGATGATCGACTGCCCGTCACTGTAAACTGAACCGTATAACAAGGACAAGAATGGGATGGACACGAACAGCTAATCCCGAGAGAAACAAGGAATGCCAGCTCGAGGGATCAGTTGGAAAAACTCCGTTCTACAACTACTAGTATCATACTGCTAGATCCAGTTGAGAGAAGGGTAGAGAGCCACGCACACACACATGTAGGAAGCATAAACAAAAGAAGGCTCGCGGAGGGGACAGGACAAAGCAGAAAATGGTAGGGATAGAAACAGCACGCACAGCCTAGCACTCTGCACTTCCCAAGAACCGATAGTCAACTCACGCAACGACTCGAAATGAAGCAGCCATGTTTTGGAGCAGAACTATTTTTATGGTGCATCAGAAATCGACACAGGGGGCTACTGGTACTAACCAAGATCCAAGCACAATGCCAGGCACAAAGCTCCACGTGAATAAGCCGAAAGGAGACGGAGAGATTGGTATGGTTACTGGACAAGTATGACATGTCGGAATAAGAACGTGGTGGTGCGAGAACAGCGGTTCCCGAATGACCGCCATTCTAGAAGCTCTGCTCTTCCAACGGGAGGAGTAAATGAGCTTGCAAGAACCTCGCCGGAAGGCGGAAGCACCAACAGAAGAAAGAAGACGATGGTTTCTTTCGGTGGCAAGAGTCTGACGGGGTAACGCGCCTAGCTTATGGAGTATAGAGCAACAAGGAAGGAGATAGACAAGAAGAGGTTCTGCAGTCCGCCATGAACCGGAGAAGCGGCGGCGCGACCAAGAAAGAAACGTAAGACAACCAACAGCGCATGGGAAGGGAAAACCCGCCCGCGGTTTGAGCGGGAAGGAAGCAACGACGGGGATGGACGGGAGGAGAAGAGAAGAAGGAAAGAGGGTCACTGACCTGACGTCGGCGCCGCCGGACTGGAAGGCGTCCGGCTTGGAGCCCAGCTTCATGAACTTCATCTTCTCCTTCCCTTCCTCCCTCCCTCTCCGGCCGCCTCTAGCTCCCTCCCTCCCTTGCCTTTTCCTCCCCGGAAGAAGAAGAGGAACTCACTGCCTGTCGCTCACTCAGGCGGCTGGGTGCTTTCTCCTTCTTCCCATGCACTTCCTTGCCACCCCGGGACGGCGCGAGAGAGAGAGAGCAGAGAAGCAGCGGGAAGCACTGCAGAGCACGGACGAAAAAAACCACCCAGCAGACTACAGAGCAGCACGCAGCGGCAGCAGGGGAAGAGAGAGAGAGAGAGGGGAGGCGCGGTTGGGTTGGTGCGGGGGAGGATTAAACGCAGCAGCAATTAAAGAAGGGGGATATGGAGGAGGCGGCAATGATGGTGATGCCGTGGCGTGTGAATCATGGTGCGCTATTATCAACGGAGCTCCTCCTCCTCCTCGGCCGCTCTGCTCTGCTCTCTGCGACTGCCAAAGCCGCCTCCCTGCTGCGTGCTCCGTCGCAATGTCAATGACTCAACGTGGTGCGGCTCTCCAGGACGTAGCAGCAGTATCTCTCTCCCTCCCTCTAGCCTTTTCCTTCGCTTGGACGCACTGGTGAAAATACGTTAAAAACTCGCTCCCAGGCCAGGCTGCTGCTGGCGCCGCACCATGGAAACCAACCAACCAACCAACCACACGGCTCGCCCTTTTTGCTGCGGCACAGGCGCGACGATACTTTTGGGGCTAGGAAAAGGGCGTAGTATTTTTCGCAGTTTGATCGCGAAAAGGATTAGCCGGGCTAATTATCCGTTTTAGTCTTTTGATGGCGCGGCAGAACTTTACAGGGAAACGGGTGGGGTGGGGTGGCGCGCTCCTGTCCGTCGTGTGTGTGTGTGTGGCTGTGTGGTGGGGAGTAGAAAAGGAAATATGCAAAACAAAGGAAAAGAGAGAATGGTGCAGCAAACAATCTAACCTGCGCGCAGCGTTTCACAGCGGCAGGAGCAGGAGCAGCGCGGCACAGGTCGCTTTCTGTGTGCGGCGCGCGCCAGCTTCCCAGACGGAACATGCCCAGTGACAACATTTACTGCAGTAGCGCTCAGGCCCGGTGGTAGGAGTATATCCGTTCCCTGTTGTATTAACAGATACTGTACTTCCTACTTAATAAAAGTTAGTGAAACCAATATCGTTCTGTCTTTTCTTGACCTTTTCAAGGGTGAAAAGCCCGACTTTTGCTTGAGCGAGGAGCACCGGGGGGGGGGGGGGGGGGGTCGGGCGCGTCGCCCGCGGGCGAAATAAACTTTTGAAAAAACGCACCGCAGGATCATCCGGCCGTATCAGAACAGCACTAGGTTAAATTTTATCATCAGAATCAACAAAAGGCGGGCAGCACGACGATCCGTCCGTCCGTCCATAGCCCTCGGTTTGTCACGCATTCCCACCGCGGAAGCGCGCCACGCTCGCCCGCCACCTTTCCGCCCCCTCGCCCTTTCCGATCCTGCCCTCGCCGTTCCGCCGGCCGCCCGGCGCGCACGCGGCGCTTTCTTTCTCTCTGCGCTCCGCCGCGCGCCCCGACGATACGTGTCCGCGCCCCGTCCGTCCTATGTGTCCTGCTCCGGCGCCCTCCGTTAGGCTCATTTGGTTAAGGAGGATTGGAGAGGTTTAGAGAGAAAAATTTCCGAAAGGGTCAGAAACCCTACAAATCCTCGAACGTCCATGTGTTTCAAAACCCTCCTGAAATAACTAGTAAAAGCAAAGCCCGGAAATCTAAGAGGATTGGATGAAAGAAAGGGATTCACCCAATCCCGTAAAATCCCTGCCTTTCAAAACCTTCCCAATCCCCCCAACCAAACAGGCCTTAAGAAAAAGGCTTGGAGGCGGCGGTCCAATGGGCGTGCGCGAACCGGACAGGGACGACGAGGCAACTGTTTGTGTGCTTCGGGCGCGCGCGCGGGGGGTGACGGTGTCAGCTGTCAGGTCGATCGCGCGGGGGCTTTTGCTTTGTTATTAAAACGGGGGAGAGCATCCCGGTCAAACGACGGGGGGCGGTTAACTTTGTGGCTAAACAAATCACCACCCTGCGGGCTTTGCAAAAGTCATTCATCCATGACTAGATGCTCGCTACTTTGTGGACTGCCAGAACACCTGCGTGGAAAGGGCTACGTCTTTCCTGAGTTCGACGGTGGAGTCAGGTACATACTCGGCTTAGAGCAATTCGACCCGTATAACTTGCAAAAACTATAAAATAAAAGCTACTTCAACGATGCCGGGTCATTTTGTCCACCCGCGTCTGTTTGGGTTGGTACGGATAGAAAATTCGGCTCAACGCACCATCTAAACAGATGCGCGTCTGCTTTTTGTCTGCCGGTCAATCCATTCCCGACCTAATTTTGGGCCTCATTTGCGTCGGTGCGGACACAAAACAGACGCGCGCAGTGCCCGTCTATTCCTCCCCCTGGCCCACTAGTCGATGGCACTTTCGCCATCCTCTCCCACCCAAGACAACAAGCCCTCGCCGTCGACGCTCGTCGTTGTCGCCGCCCATTTTTTGGGTGCCTCTCCGAGCAGCCAATGCCACCTCCCACGTCGTTGCCACCATCGTTTCGCCGATGCAGATCCAATTCTTCCCGGCTCCAACTCCCGCACGCCGCCGCAAGCAGGGAGACGCCTCGCCGCCACGCATCCAGGCCAACCACCTGGTCCAAGGGAGGCACGCCTCCCTTCGCCGGTTGGCTCCTTCGTCGACGCCTGCAAGTTGTTCGACAGTTTGCGAAGGTACAAAATTGACTCCGTCGAGGAGTTCTTTTTTATAATATCCTTTGTGACTCCGACAATTCCTTGTCCGAGGATGAGGAGGAGATCTTGGCTGCCGTGTTGGTCCATCACCACCTCAATAGCCAGCGCCCGTTGTTCCGTGGGTCCACCCCGGGGCACGTTCCCGCGTTGAATCGCAACAGAAAGAGCGGCCATTTTCTCACGGATGCTTGGCAGCATAGACTACATGTAGTGGGAATGGAAGAATTGCCCTTCTGCTTGGCAAGAGCAATATAAGGGCCATGTCAGGGCTTGCAATGTCATACTTGAGGCCGTGGCTGTTGGGGAGCGTAGCATAAATTCAAAATTTTCCTACGCCATATTCAGATCTTCCTATGAAGAGACCAGCAACGAGAGAGGGGTGAGTGGATCTTCATACCTTTGAAGATCGCTAAGCGGAAGCGTTGCTAGAACACGGTTGATGGAGTCGTACTCGCGGCGATTCAGATCGCGGTGTGATTCCGATCTAGTGCCGAATCACGGCACCTCCACGTTCAACACACGTGCAACCCGGTGACGTCTCCCGCACCTTGATCCAGCAAGGAGGAGGGAGAGGTTGGGGAAGATCTCCGGCAGCATGACGGCGTGGTGTCGATGGAGAGACGAGGTCTCCCGACAGGGCTTCGCCAAGCACCGTGGGAGAGGAGGAAGAAGAGAGACAGGGCTGCGCCGAGAGAGATGGAAAAACCGTGTCTCCAAAGGCCAAAACCCCCACTATATATGGGGGGACGGGAGGGGTGGCGCCCCCTTTAGGTTTTCCCCCTTGAGGGGGCGGCGGCCAGGGAGGAGAGGGGGGTGGCGCACCCCTAGGTGGGCCTTAGTCCCACCAGCGCCTAGGGTTTCCCCTCCCTCCCTCTCTGGTGCGCTTGGGCTGAGTATGGGGGGGGGCGCACCAGCCCACCTAGGGGTTGGTTCCCTCCCGCACTTGACCCATGTAGCCTTCCAGGGCTTGTGGCCCTCCCGGTGGGCCTCCAGAACCCTTCCGGTGATCCCGGCACTAGCGGGTGGTGCCCGAAACATTTCCGGTGTCCAAACCCATCCATCCTATATATCAATCTTTACCTCCGGGCCATTCCGGAGCTCCTCGTGACGTCCAGGATCTCATCCGGGACTCTGAACATCCTTCGGTAATCTCGTATAACAATTCCCTATAACCCTAGTGTCATCGAACCTTAAGTGTTTAGACCCTACGGGTTCGGGAATCATGTAGACATGACCGAGACACTCTCCGGCCAATAACCATCAGCGGGATCTGGATACCCATGGTAGCTCCCACATGTTCCACGATGATCTCATCGGATGAACCACGATGTCAAGGATTCAATCAATCCCGTATACAATTCCCTTTGTTTGTCGGTATAGAACTTGCCCGAGATTCGATCGTCGGTATACCTATACCTTGTTCAATCTCGTTACCGGTAAGTCTCTTTACTCGTTCTGTAGCACATCATCCCGTGACTAACTCCTTAGTCACACTGAGCTCATTATGATGATGTTCTACCGAGTGGGCCCAGAGATACCTCTGTTGGGTAATGTAGCATAAATTCAAAAAAATTCCTACGCATATTCAGATCTTCCTATGGAGAGACCAGCAACGAGAGAGGGGTGAGTGCATCATCATACCTTTGAAGATCGCTAAGCGGAAGCGTTGCTAGAACGCGGTTGATGGAGTCGTACTCGCGGCGATTCAGATCGCGGTGTGATTCCGATCTAGTGCCGAACCACGGCACCTCCGCGTTCAACACACGTGCAGCCCGGTGACGTCTCCCGCACCTTGATCCAACAAGGAGGAGGGAGAGGTTGGGAAGATCTCGTGCAGCATGACGGCGTGGTGTCGATGGAGAGACGAGGTCTCCTGGCAGGGCTTCGCCAAGCACCGTGGGAGAGGAGGAAGAAGGGGGGCAGGGCTGCGCCGAGGGAGATGGAAAACTGTGTACCAAACAGCCCCGAAACCCCCACTATATATAGGAGGAGGGGAGGGGGGTGCCACCCCTAGGGTTCCCACCCTAGGTGGTGCGGCAGCCCCCCCCCCAGATGGGAGGTGCGACAGCCAGGGCAGGGGGAGGGGATGGGGCACCCCTAGGTGGGCCTTAGGCCCACCAGCGCCTAGGGTCCCCCCCCTCTCAACCTCCCGTGCCTTGGGCCTCCTTGTGGGAGGCGCACCAGCCCACTTTGGGCTGGTTGCCCTCCCTCTTTTGGCCCATGCTACCTCTTGGGGCTGGTGGCCCCTCCCGGTGGACCCCCGGGACCACTTCCGGTGGTCCCAGTGGTCCCGGTACACTACCGTTGACGTCCAAAACATTTTTGGTGTCCAAAACCATCCATCCTATATATCAATCTTTACCTCCGGATCATTCCGGAGCTCCTCATGACGTCCGGGATCTCATCCGGGACTTCGAACAACTTTCGGTAACCTCGTATAACAATTCCCTATAACCCTAGCGTCATCGAACCTTAAGTGTGTAGACCCTACGGGTTCGGGAGACACGCAGACATGACCGACACACCTCTCGGCCAATAACCATCGGAGGGATCTGGATACCCATGGTGGCTCCCACTTGCTCCACGATGATCTCATCGGATGAACCACGATGTCAAGGATTCAATCAATCCCGTATACAATTCCCTTTGTTTACCAGTATAGAACTTGCCCGAGATTCGATCGTCGGTATACATGTACCTTGTTCAATCTCGTTACCGGTAAGTATCTTTACTCGTTCCGTAGCACGTCATCGTGTGAATAACTTCTTAGTCACATTGAGCTCATGATGATGTTCTACCGAGTGGGCCCAGAGATACCTCTCCGTCACGCGGAGTGACAAATCCCGATCTCGATTCGTACCAACCCAACAGACACTTTCGGAGGTACCCGTAGTGCACCTTTATAGTCACCCAGTTACGTTGTGACGTTTGATACACCCAAAGCACTCCTACGGTATCCGGGAGTTGCACAATCTCACGGTCGAAGGAAAAGACACTTGACATTTGAAAAGCTTTAGCATACGAACAATACGATCTAGTGCTATGCTTAGGATTGGGTCTTGTCCATCACATCATTCTCCCAATGATGTGATCCCATTATCAATGACATCTAATGCCCATGACCAGGAAACCATGATCATCTATTGACTAACGAGCTAGCCAACTAGAGGCTTGCTAGGGACACATTGTGATCTATTTATTAACACATGTATTACTGTTTCCTGTTAATACAATTATAGCATGAACAATGGACGATTATCATGAACAAGGAAATATGATAATAACCATTTTATTATTGCCTCTAGGGCATATTTTCAACAGTCTCCCACTTGCACTAGAGTCAATAATCTAGTGACATTGTGATGTATCGAACACCCATAGCATTATGGTGTTGATCATGTTTTGCTCGTGGAAGAGGTTTAGTCAACGGGTCTGCAACATTCAGAGCCGTATGTACTTTACAAATTTCTATCACTCCACTCTGGACATGGTCCTGGATGGAGTTGTAGCGGCGTTTGATGTGCTTCGTCTTCTGGTGAAACCTGGGCTCCTTGGCTATGGCAATGGCCCCAGTGTTATCACAGGAGAGTGTCATTGGACCCGACGCGCTTGGAACCACTCCAAGGTCGGTGATGAGCTCCTTCATCCAAATTCCTTCATGAGCTGCTTCTGAAGCAGCTATGTACTCCGCTTCACATGTAGATGCTTCCACGACTTCTTGCTTGCTGCTGCACCAGCTCACTGCCCCACCATTCAAAACATATACGTATTCGGTCTGTGACTTAGAGTCATCCGGATCTGCGTCGAAGCTAGCGTCGACGTAACCCTTTACGACGAGCTCTTCGTCACCTCCATAAACGAGAAACATTTCCTTAGTCCTCTTCACGTACTTAAGGATATTCTTGACCGTTGTCCAGTGTTCCATACCGAGATCACTTTGGTACCTCCCTACCAAACTAATGGCAAGGTTTATATCAGGTCTGGTACACATCATGGCATACATTAGAGAGCCTACGGGTGAAGCGTAGGGGACAGTACTCATCTTCTCTCTATCTGCTGCCGTGGTCGGTGACTGAGTCTTACTCAATCTCATACCTTGCAAAACTGGCAAGAACCCTTTCTTTGAGTTTTCCATATTGAACTTATTCAATATCTTGTCAAGGTATGTACTTTGCGAAAGACCTATGAGGCGTCTCGATCTATCTCTATAGATCTTGATGCCTAATATGTATGCAGCTTCTCCAAGGTCCTTCCTTGAAAAACTCTTGTTCAAATAGGCCTTTATGCTCTTCAACATCTCTATATTATTCCCCATCAATAATATGTCATCCACATACAGTATGAGGAAAGCTACAGAGCTCCCACTCACTTTCTTGTACAGACAGGCTTCTCCGTAAACCTGTATGAACCCAAATGCTTTAATCACCTCATTAAAGCGAATGTTCCAACTCCGAGATGCTTGCACCAGCCCATAGATGGAGCGCTGGAGCTTGCACACTTTTTTAGCATCCTTAGGGTCGACAAAACCTTCTGGTTGCATCATATACAACTCTTCCTTAAGGTTCCCGTTAAGGAACGCTGTTTTGACCTCCATTTGCCAAATTTCATAATCATAAAAGGCAGCAATTGCTAACATGATTCGGACTAATTTCAGCTTCACTACGGGAGAGAAAGTCTCTTTGTAGTCAATTCCTTGAATTTGTCGAAAACCCTTTGCGACAAGTCGAGCTGTATAAACGGTTACATTACCGTTTGCATCAGTCTTCTTCTTGAAGATCCATTTATTTTCTATGGCTCGCCGGTCATCGGGCAAGTCCACCAAAGTCCATACTTTGTTCTCATACATGGATCCTATCTCGGATTTCATAGCTTCAAACCATTTGTTGGAATCCGGGCCCGCCATCGCTTCTTCATAGTTCGAAGGTTCACCGTTGTCTAACAACATGATTTCCATCACAGGGTTGCCGTACCACTCTGGTGCGGAGCGTGCCCTTGTGGACCTTCGCGGTTCAGTAGTAACTTGATCCGAAGCTTCATGATCATTATCATTAACTTCCTCTTCAGTTGGTGCAGGCGCCACATGAACAATTTCCCGCGCTGCGCTACTTTCCTGTTCGAGAGGGGGTGTAATTACCTCATCAAGTTCTACTTTCCTCCCACTTACTTCTTTCGAGAGAAACTCTTTCTCTAGAAAGGATCCGTTCTTGGCAACAAAGGTTTTACCTTCGGATCTAAGATAGAAGGTATACCCAATAGTTTCCTTAGAGTATCCTATGAATACGCATTTCTCCGCTTTGGGTTCGAGCTTTTCTGGTTGAAGTTTCTTCACATAAGCATCCCAGCCCCAAACTTTAAGAAACGGCAACTTAGGTTTCTTGCCAAACCATAGTTCATACGGTGTCGTCTCAACGGATTTAGACGGTGCCCTATTTAAAGTGAATGCTGCAGTTTCTAATGTGTATCCCCAAAATGATAGCTTTAAGTCGGTAAGAGACATCATATATCGTACCATATCTAATAAAGTGCGATTACAAAATTCAGACACTCCGTTGCGTTGCGGTGTGCCAGGCGGCGTCAGTTGTGAAACGATTCCACACTTCCTTAGGTGTGTGCCAAACTCGTGACTCAAATATTCTCCTCCACGATGAGATCATAGACACTTAATTTTTCTGTCACGTTGATTCTCGACCTCACTCTGAAATTCCTTGAACTTTTCAAACGTCTCAGATTTGTGCTTCATCAAGTAGATATACCCATACCTACTCAAATCATCGGTGAGAGTGAGAACATAACGATAGCCACCACGAGCTTCAACGTTCATTGGACCACACACATCAGTATGTATTATTTCCAATAAATCGGTCGCTCTCTCCATTATTTCTGAGAATGGAGTCTTAGTCATCTTGCCCATGAGGCACGGTTCGCATGTGTCAAATGATTCAAAGTCAAGAGACTCTAATAGTCCATCAGTATGGAGCTTCTTCATGCACTTAACACCGATATGACCAAGGCGGCAGTGCCACAAGTATGTGGGACTATCATTATCAACTTTACATCTTTTGGTACTCACACTATGAATATGTGTAACATCATGATCGAGATTCATCAAGAATAAACCATTCACCAGCGGAGCATGACCATAAAACATATCACTCATATAAATAGAACAACCATTATTCTCTGACTTAAATGAGTAGCCGTCTCGCATTAAGCAAGACCCTGATACAATATTCATGCTCAAAGATGGTACTAAATAACAATTATTAAGGTTTAAAACTAATCCCGACGGTAGATGTAAAGGTAGCGTGCCGACGGCGATCACATCGACCTTGGAGCCATTCCCGACGCGCATCGTCACCTCGTCCTTGGCGAGTCTCCGCTTATTTCGGAGTTCCTGCTTTGAGTTGCAAATGTGAGCAACAACACCGGTATCAAATACTCAGGAGCTACTACGAGCGTTGGTAAGGTACACATCAATAACATGTATATCACATATACCTTTAACGTTGCCGACCTTCTTGTTCGCTAAGTATTTGGGGCAGTTCCGCTTCCAGTGACCCTTTCCCTTGCAATAGAAGCACTCAGTCTCAGGCTTGGGCCCATTCTTTTTCTTCTTCCCGGCATCTGGCTTACCGGGCGCGGCAACGGCTTTGCCGTCTTTCTTGAAGTTCTTCTTACCCTTGCCCTTCTTGAAACTAGTGGTCTTGTTGACCATCAACACTTGATGCTCTTTCTTGATTTCTACTTCTGCAGACTTGAGCATCGAGTACAACTCGGGAATGGTCTTCTCCACCCCTTGCATGTTGTAGTTCAGCACAAAACCTTTGTAGCTTGGTGGGAGTGACTGGAGGATTCTGTCAATTATAGCATCATCAGGAAGTTCGACTCCAAGTGAAGTCAGACGACCGTTTAACCTAGACATTTTGAGTATGTGCTCACTGACAAAACTGTTCTCCTCCATCTTACAGCTAAAGAACTTGTCGGAGACTTCATATCTCTCGACACGGGCATGAGCTTGAAAAACTAGTTTCAGCTCTTGGAACATCTCATATGCACCGTGTTTCTCAAAACGCCTTTGGAGCCCCGTTTCCAAACTGTATAACATGCCACACCTAACCAGAGAGTAGTCATCACTCCGCGTTTGCCAGACGTTCAGAATGTCCTGGGCTGCTGCGGGAGCGGGAGGGTCACCTAGCGGCGCATCAAGGACATAAGCCTTTTTATCTGCTTCAAGGATGAGCTTCAAGTTGTGAACCCAGTCCGCATAGTTGCTACCATCATCTTTCAGCTTGTTTTTCTCTAGGAATGCGTTGAAATTGAGGTTGACGTTGGTCATCTACAATATTTATATAGACAACTTTTAGGCTAAGTTCATGACAATTAAGTTCATTTAATCAAATTAAGTATGAACTCCCACTTAAATCGACATCCCTCTAGTCATCTAAGTGATACATGATCCATGTTGACTAACCTGTGTCCGATCATCACGTGAGACGGACTAGTCACCATGGTGAGCAACTTCATGCTGATCGTATTCAACCATACGACTCATGTTCGACCTTTTGGTCTCTTGTATTCGAGGTCATTTCTGTACATGCTAAGCTCGTCGAGTCAACCTAGGTGTTTCGCGTGTGTAAATCTAGCTTACACCCGTTGTATGCGAACGTTAGAATCTATCACACCCGATCATCACGTGGTGCTTCGAGACAACGATCCTTCGCAATGGTGCACACTTAGGGGAATACATTGTCGAAATTTTAAGAGGGATCATCTTATTATGCTACCGTCATTCTAAGCAATAAGATGAAAACGTGATAAACATCACAATGCAATCATATAGTGACATGATATGGCCATTATCATCTTTGCTCTTTCGATCTCCATCTTCAGGCATCGCATGATCATCATTGTCACCGGCGTGACACCATGATCTCCATCATCATGATATCCATCATCGTGTCTCTATGAAGTCGTCACGCCAACTACTGCTATCAGTACTACTATAGCTAACCGTTAGCAATGAAGTAAAAGTAGTAAGCACATGGCGTTGCATCTCATACAATAAATTATGAGAACTCCTATGGCTCCTGCCGTTTGTCATACTCATCGACATGCAAGTCGTGAAACCTATTACAATAACATGATCATCTCATACATCATACATGCAACATCACAACTTTGGCCATATCATATCACATGTCAAACCCTGCAAAAACAAGTTAGACGTCCTCTAATTGTTGTTGCAAGTTTTACGTGGCTGATTTGGGTTTCTAGCAAGAACGCTTTCTTACCTACGTGACAGCCACAACGATGATATGCCAAAGCTATTTACCCTTCATAAGGACCCTTTTCATCAAATCCAATCCGACTAGAGTAGGAGAGACAGACACCCGCTATCCACCTTTATGCACGGTGTGCATGTCTGTCGGTGGAACCAGTCTCACGTAAGCGTACGTGTAATGTCGGTCCGGGCAGCTTCATCCCACAATACCGCCGGAAAAGAATAAGACTAGTAGCGGCAAGCAATTGACAAATCATCCCCACAACCTTTTGTGTTCTACTCATGCATAGAGTCTACGCATAGAAAACCTGGCTCGGATGCCACTGTTGGGTAACGTAGCATAAATTCAAAGAAATTCCTACGCATATTCAGATCTTCCTATGGAGAGACCAGCAACGAGAGAGGGGTGAGTGCATCTTCATACCTTTGAAGATCGCTAAGCGGAAGCGTTGCTAGAACGCGGTTGATGGAGTCGTACTCGCGGCGATTCAGATCGCGGTGTGATTCTGATCTAGTGTCGAACCACGACACCTCCGCGTTCAACACACGTGTAGCCCGGTGATGTCTCCCGCACCTTGATCCAGCAAGGAGGAGGGAGAGGTTAGGGAAGATCTCCGGCAGCATGATGGTGTGGTGTCGATGGAGAGACGAGGTCTCCCCGCAGGGCTTTGCCAAGCACCGTGGGAGAGGAGCAAGAATGGGGGCAGGGCTGCGCCGAGGGAGATGGAAAACTGTGTACCAAACAGCCCCGAAACCCCCACTATATATAGGAGGAGGGGAGGGGGGGTGCCACCCCTAGGGTTCCCACCCTAGGTGGTGCGGCTGCCCCCCCCCCCAGATGGGAGGTGCGGCGGCCAGGGCAGGGGGAGGGGTGGCGCACCCCTAGGTGGGCATTAGGCCCACCAGCGCCTAGGGTTTCCCCCCTCTCCACCTCCTGCGCCTTGGGCCTCCTTGTGGGAGGCGCACCAGCCCACTTTGGGCTGGTTTCCCTTCCTCTTTTGGCCCATGCTACCTCTTGGGGCTGGTGGCCCCTCTCGGTGGACCCCCGGGACCACTTCCGGTGGTCCCGGTACACTACCGGTGACGTCTGAAACATTTCCGTTGTCCAAAACCATCCATCCTATATATCAATCTTTACCTCCGGACCATTCCAGAGCTCCTCGTGACGTCCGGGATCTCAACCGGGACTCCGAACAACTTTTGGTAACCTCGTATAACAATTCCCTATAACCCTAGCGTCATCGAACCTTAAGTGTGTAGACCCTACGGCTTCGGTAGACAGGCAGACATGACCGAGACACCTCTCGGGCCAATAACCATCAGCGGGATCTGGATACCCATGGTGGCTCCCACTTGCTCCACGACGATCTCATCGGATGAACCACGATGTCAAGGATTCAATCAATCCCGTATACAATTCCCTTGGTTTGTCGGTATAGAACTTGCCCGAGATTCGATCGTCCGTATACATATACCTTGTTCAATCCCGTTACCGGTAAGTCTCTTTACTCATTCCGTAGCACGTCATCGTGTGACTAACTCCTTATTCACATTGAGCTCATGATGATGTTCTACTGAGGGTCCCAGAGATACCTCTCCGTCACGGGGAGTGAAAAATCCCGATCTCGATTCGTACCAACCCAACAGACACTTTCGGAGGTACCCATAGTGCACCTTTATAGTCACCCAGTTACGTTGTGAGGTTTGATACACCCAAAGCACTCCTACGGTATCCGGGAGTTGCACAATCTCACGGTCGAAGGAAAAGACACTTGACATTAGAAAAGCTTTAGCGTACGAACAATACGATCTAGTGCTATGCTTAGGATTGGGTCTTGTCCATCACATCATTCTCCCAATGATGTGATCCCGTTATCAATAACATATAATGCCCATGACCAGGAAACCATGATCATCTATTGACTAACGAGCTAGCTAACTAGAGGCTTGCTAGGGACACATTGTGATCTGTTTATTCACATATGTATTACTGTTTCCTGTTAATACAATTATAGCATGAACAATAGACGATTATCCTGAACAAGGAAATATGATAATAACCATTTTATTATTGCCTCTAGGGCATATTTCCAACAACCTCTCCGTCACACGGAGTGACAATCCCGATCTCGATTCGTGCCAACCCAACAGACACTTTCGGAGATACCCGTAGTGCACCTTTATAGTCACCCAGTTATGTTGTGACGTTTGATACACCCAAAGCACTCCTACTGTATCCTGGAGTTGCACAATCTCACGGTCAAAGGAAAAAACGCTTGACATTAGAAAAGCTTTAGCATACGAACAATACGATCTAGTGCTATGCTTAGGATTGGGTCTTGTCCATCACATCATTCTCCCAATGATGTGATCCCTTTATCAATGACATCTAATGTCCATGATTAGGAAACCATGATCATCTATTGATTAACGAGCTAGCCAACTAGAGGCTTGCTAGGGACACATTATGATCTATCTATTCACACATGTATTACTGTTTCCTGTTAATACAATTATAGCATGAACAATAGACGATTATCATGAACAAGGAAATATGATAATAACCATTTTATTATTGCCCCTAGGGCATATTTCCAACAATCTCCCACTTGCACTAGAGTCAATAATCTAGTTCACATCACTATGTGATTGTAATGAATTCAACACCCATACAGTTTGGGGGTTTGATCATGTCTTGCTTGTGAGAGAGGTTTATAGTCAACGGCTCTGAGCGTTTCAGATCCGTGTGTGCTTTACAAATCTCTACGTCATCCTATAGATGCTACTACGCCCCATCTGAAACCATTCCAAATGATTGCTCCACTGTACGAATCCGTTTTACTACTCATAGTCCTCCGGATCACTGACAAAGCTTGTATCGACGTAACTCCTTTACGACGAACTCTTTAATCACTTCCATAATTGAGAAAAATTCTCTAGTTCATTAGTTACTAAGGATAACTTTGACCGCTGTCCAGTGATCCATTCCTTGATCACTCTCGTACCCCATGACTGACTCATGGCAAGGCACGCTTTAGGTGCGGTACACAACATAGCATGCTTGTAGAGTCTACCGCTGATGCATAGGGGACGACCTTCGTCCTTTCTCTTTCTTCTGCCGTGGTCGGGTTTTGAGTCGTACTCAAATTTACACCTTGCAACATAGCCAAGAACTCCTTCTTTGCTAATCTATTTTGAACTCCTTCAAAAAGTTTTCAAGGCATGCAATTCGCTGAAAGTTCCATTAAGCAGTTTGATCTATCTTTATAGATATTGTTGCTCAACTCTCAAGTAGCTACATCTAGGCTTTCTTTGAAAAACTCTTTTCAAACAACCCTTTATGCTTTACAGAAATTCTACATTATTTCCGATCAACAATATGTCAACCACACATATTCATCAGAAATTCTATAGTGCTCCCACTCACCTTTTGGAAATACAAGTTTCTCACAAACTTTGTATAGAACCAAAAACCTTGATCATCTCATCGAAGTGTATATTCCAACTACGAGATGCTTGCTCCAGTCCATAGAAGGATCGCTGGAGCTTTGCATACTTGTTAGCACCTTTTAGGATCGACAAAATCTTCTGGTTGTATCATATACAACCTTTCCTCAAGGAAACCATCGAGGAAACAATATTTTGACATCCTATCTGCAATATTTCATAAATGATGCAGCAACTGCTGACATAATTTAAACAGACTTTCAGCGTCGCTACGAGTGAGAAAGTCTCATCGTAGTCAACTCCTTGAACTTTGTCGAAAACACCTTTGCGACAAGTCGAGCTTTCTTAATGTTGACTTTTCACCATCATCGTTTGTCTTCCTTTTAAAGATCCATTCACAGTTAATAGTCTTATGACCATCAAGTGGTTCCTCCAAAGTCTATACTTTGTTTTTCATACATGGATCCTCTCTCGGATTTCATGGCCTCGAGCCATTTGTCGGAATCCGGGCCCACCATCGCTTCTCCATAGCTCGTAGGTTCATTGTTGTCCAACAACATGGCCTTCAAGACAGGGTCATTGTACCATTCTGTAGCAGCAGTATGTGACCTTGTCGACCTACGAGGTTTCTAGTAACTTGATCTGAAGTCTCACGATCATTATCATTAGCTTCCACTTCAATTGGTGTAGGTGCCACAGTAACAACTTAATGCGCCTGCTACACACACACTGGTTGAAGTGATGGTTCACATAACCTCATCAAGTTTTCACCAAAACTCCCACTCAATTCTTTCGAGAGAAACTTTTCCTCGAGAAAGGACCCGTCTTAAGAAACAAACGCATTTGCTTCCGGATCTGAGATAGGAGGTATACCCAACTGTTTGGGTGTCCTATGAAGATGCATTTATCCGCTTTGGGTTCGAGCTTATCAGGCTGAAAACTCTTTCACATAAGCATCACAGTCCCAAACTTTTAAGAAATGACAACTTAGGTTTCTCTAAACCATAGTTCATACGGTGTCATCTCCAACAGAATTACGTGGTGCCCTATTTAAAGTGAATGCGGTTGTCTCTAATGCCTAACCCATAAACGATATTGGTAATTTGATAATAAATATCATAGTATGCACTATATCTATTAGGGCACGACTATGACATACGGACACACCATCAGACTATGGTGTTCCAGGTGGCATGAGTTGTGAAACATTTTTCACGTGAAACTATTTTCACATTGTCTTAAATGTTTACCAAATTCGTAACTCATATATATATATATATATGTGTGTGTGTGTGTGTGTGTGTGTGTGTGTGTCTGTTTACCTCCACGATCACATCGTAGACATATTATCCTTTTGTCATGATGATGTTCAACTTCACTCTAAAATTACTTGATCATTTCAATAATTCAGAGTTCTGTTTTATCAAGTGAACACTAGTATCTACTCAAATCATTTGTGAAGTATGAACACAATGATATCCACTGCGTGCCTCAGTACTCATCGGACTGCACACATCAAAATGTATTACTTCCAACAAGTTACATTCTTGTTCCATCTCACTTGAAAAAGAGATCTTCAGTCATCTTGCCCATGTGGTTTGATTTGCATGTCCCAAGTGATTCAAAATCAAGTGAGTCAAACGATCCATCCGCATGGAGTTTCTTCATGTGTTTATACCAACAGGCATGGTTTGCATGTTTCAAACGTTTCAAAAATGAGTGAGTACAAAGATCCATCAGCATGGAGCTTCTTCATGCATTTTATATCAATATGACTCAAGTAGCAGTGCCACAAGTAAGTGGTACTATCATTTCTACTTTGTATCTTTTGGTAACAATATTATGAACATGTGTATCACTACGACCGAGATTCAATAAACCATTCATTCTAGGTGCAAGACCATTTAAGGTATCATTCAACTAAACAGAATAACCATTATTCTCTTTAGATGAGTAATCGTACTTGCCATTAACATAATCCAATCATGTCTATGCTCAACGCAAACACCAAATAACAATTACTTAGGTTTTACACTAATCTCGATGGTAGAGGGAGCGTGCGATGTGTGATCATATCAACCTTGGAAACACACACATCGTCACCTTGACTTTAACTAGTCTCTGTTTATTCCGTAGCTTTTATTTTGAGTTACTAACACTTAGCAACTGAACCGGTATCTTATACCCTGGTGCTACTAGGAGTACTAGTAAAGTACACATCAATATCATGTATATCCAATATACTTCTGTCAACTTTGTCAGCCTTCTCATCTACCAAGTGTCTAGGGTAGTTCCTCATCAGTGACCCTTCCCCTTATTTCATAAGCACATAGTCTCGGGTTTGGGTTCAACCTTTGGATGTCTTCATAGAGCAGCAACTGGTTTGCCGTTTAATGTAGTATCCCTTCAAGCCCTTTCCCTTCTTGAAACTAGTGGTTTTACAAACCATCAACAATTGATGTTTCCTTTTGACTTCTACTTTCGTGGTGTCAAACATCACGAATGGCTCAAGGATCATCATATCCATCCTTGTTATGTTATAGTTCATCACCAAGATCTAGTAGCTTGGTGTCAGTGACCTTGGAGAACTATCACTGTCTCATGTGGAAGTTCAACTCCCACTCGATTCAAGCGATTGTAGTACTCAGATAATATGAGCACATGCTCTACGATTGAGCTCTTCTCCTTTACTTTGCAAACAAAGAATCTCGTCGGAGGTCTCATACCTCTCAACAAGGGCACGAGCATGAAATCCCAATTTCATTTCTTGGATCATCACGTATGTCCCGCGACGTTCGAAACGTCTTTAATGCCTTAATTCTAAGTTGTTCAAGCAACACACACTGAAATATCATGTAGTTATCAAAAAACATGTATGTCGGATGTTTGCAACACCTACAGACCATGCTTGGGGTTCAGCACACTGAGCGGTGCATTAAGGACATAAGCCTTCTGCGTAGCAATGAGGTCAATCCTCAGTTAACGGATCCAGTCCGCACAATCGCTACTTCTATCTTTCAACTAAGATTTCTCTAGGAACATATCAAATATCGTAGAGCTATAGCGCAAGTTACATAATTTGCAAAGACCTATTTGACTATGTTCATGATAATTAAGTTCATCTGATGAACTCCCACTTAAATCGACATCCCTCTTGTCATTTAAGTGATACATGATCCATGTCGACTAACCCGTGTCCGATCATCACGTGAGACGGACTAGTCGTCATGGTGAGAAACTTCATGCTGATCGTATTCAACCATCGACTCATGTACGACTTTTCGGTCTCTTGTATTAGAGGTCATGTCTGTACATGCTAAGCTCGTCGAGTCAACCTAAGTGTTTCGCGTGTGTAAATCTGGCTTACACCCATTGTATGCGAACGTTAGAATCTATCACACCCGATCATCACGTGGTGCTTCGAGACAACGATCCTTCGCAACGGTGCACACTTAGGGGAATACGTTCTTGAAATTTATATGAGGGATCATCTTATTATGCTACCATCGTTCTAAGCAATAAGATGAAAAACATGATAAACATCACATGCAATCATATAG
Organism: Hordeum vulgare subsp. vulgare; assembly: GCF_904849725.1. Lineage (NCBI taxonomy): Eukaryota > Viridiplantae > Streptophyta > Magnoliopsida > Poales > Poaceae > Hordeum > Hordeum vulgare. Next base: position 443,918,772 of record NC_058522.1, on the reverse strand, counting down.
TGACATGATATGGCCATTATCATCTTTGCTCTTCCAATCTCCATCTTCGGGCATCGCATGATCATCATTGTCACCGGTGTGACACCATGATCTCCATCATCGTGTCTCCATGAAGTCGTCACGCCAACTACTACTACTACTACTACTACTACTACTACTACTACTATAGCTAACCGTTAGCAATGAAGTAAAAGTAGTAAACACATGGCGTTGCATCTCATACAATAAATTAAGACAACTCATATGGCTCCTGCCGATTGTCATACTCAACGACATGCAAGTCGTGATTCCTATTACAATAACTTGATCATCTCATACATCACACATGTAACATCACAACTTTGGCCATATCACATCACATGTCAAACCCTACAAAAACAAGTTAGACGTCCTTTAATTGTTGTTGCAAGCTTTACATGGCTGATTTGGGTTTCTAGCAAGAACGCCTTCTTACCTACATGATAGCCACAATGATGATATGCCAAAGCTATTTACCCTTCATAAGGACCCTTTTCATCAAATCCAATCCGACTAGAGTGGGAGATACAGACACCCGCTAGCCATCTTTATGCACGGTGTTCATGTCGGCCGGTGGAACCTATCTCACGTAAGCGTACGTGTAAGGTCGGTCCGGGCCGCTTCATCCCACAATACCGCCGGAAAAGAATAAGACTAGTAGCGGCAAGCAATTGACAAATCAGTGCCCACAACCTTTTGTGTTCTACTCGTGCATGGAATCTACGCATAGAAAACCTAGCTCTGATGCCACTGTTGGGGAACAAAGCATAAATTCAAAAATTTCCTACGCCATATTCAGATCTTCCTATGGAGAGACCAGCAAAGAGAGAGGGGTGAGTGGATCTTCATACCTTTGAAGATCGCTAAGCGGAAGCGTTGCTAGAACGCGGTTGATGGAGTCGTACTCGTGGCGATTCAGATCGCGGTGTGATTCTGATCTAGTGCCGAATCACGACACCTCCGCGTTCAACACACGTGCAGCCCGGTGACGTCTCCTGCACGTTGATCCAGCAAGGAGGAGGGACAGGTTGGGGAAGATCTCTGGCAGCACGACGGCATGGTGTCGATGGAGAGACGAGGTCTCCCGGGAGGGCTTCGCCAAGCACCGTGGGAGAGGAGGAAGAAGAGAGAGAGGGCTGCACCGAGGGAGATGGAAAAACAGTGTATCCAAAGGCCAAAACCCCCACTATATATAGGGTGGAGGGAGGGGTGGTGCCCCCTTTAGGGTTTCCCCTTGAGGGGAGCGGCAGCGGCCAGGGAGGAGAGGGGGGTGGCGCACCCCTAGGTGGGCCTTAGGCCCACCAGCGCCTAGGGTTTTCCCTCCCTCCCTCTCTGGTGCGTGTGGGCTGAGTGTGGGGGGGGGGGGGCGCACCAGCCCACCTAGGGGCTGGTTCCCTCCCGCACTTGGCCCATGTAGCCTTCCGAGGCTTGTGGCCCTCCCGGTGGGCCTCCAGAACCCTTCCGGTGGTCCCGACACTTTGCGGGTGGTGCCCGAAACATTTCCGGTGTCCAAACCCATCCATCCTATATATCAATCTTTACCTCCGGACCATTTCGGAGCTCCTTGTGACGTTCGGGATCTCATCCGGGACTCCTAACATCCTTCGGTAACCTCGTATAATAATTCCCTATAACTCTAGCGTCATTGAACCTTAAGTGTGTAGACCTTACGGGTTCGGGAATCATCCCGACATGACCGACACACTCTCCGACCAATAACCATCAGCGGGATCTGGATACTCATGGTGGATCCGACATGTTCCATGATGATCTCATCGGATGAACCATGATGTCAAGGATTCAATCAATCCCGTATACAATTCCCTTTGTCTGTCGGTATATAACTTGCCCGAGATTCGATCGTCGGTATACCTATACCTTGTTCAATCTCGTTACTGGTAAGTCTCTTTACTCGTTCCGTAGCACATCATCCCATGACTAACTCTTAGTCACAATGAGCTCATTATGATGATGTTCTACCGAGTGGGCCCAGAGATACCTCTCCGTCACACGGAGTGACAAATCCCGATCTCGATTCGTGCCAACCCAACAGACACTTTCGGAGATACCCGTAGTGCACCTTTATAGTCACCCAGTTACGTTGTGACGTTTGATACACCCAAAGCACTCCTACAGTATCCGGGAGTTGCACAATCTCACGGTCGAAGGAAAAAACACTTGACATTAGAAAAGCTTTAGCATACGAACAATACGATCTAGTGATATGCTTAGGATTGGGTCTTGTCCATCACATCATTCTCCCAATGATGTGATCGTGTTATCAATGACATCTAATGTCCATGATTAGGAAACCATGATCATCTATTGATTAACGAGCTAGCCAACTAGAGGCTTGTTAGGGACACATTGTGATCTATTTATTCACACATGTATTACTGTTTCCTGCTAATACAATTATAGCATGAACAATAGACGATTATCATGAACAAGGAAATATGATAATAACCATTTTATTATTGCCTCTAGGGCATATTTCCAAGAGTGGCCTCTCAAGATCTCTGGATCTCGCACTCTTTCTTCGGCATGATAGGATCACACAATGATATCAACGTGCTTCAACGGTCGCCTGTGTTTGCAAGGCTTGCCGAAGGAAACAACCCGTCGATGAAAATTACCATCAATGGCCACAACTACGACAAAGGATACTATTTAGGTGACGGTATCTACCCCCAATGGACCACTGTTGTGAAGACAATCCACAACCCCGTCGGAGAGAAGAGGAAATTATTTGCCCAAGAGCAAGAGAGTGCTGGGAAAGACGTCGACTGTGCCTTTGGTGTTTTGCAATCTTTATGGGGCATCGTTCGGTATCCTGCTAGGACTTGGAGTGCGAAGAAACCGTGGGAGGTGATGGGTGCTTATGTGATCATGCACAATATTATCGTAGAAGATGAGCGTCCGGAATGTCTATACGATCAAGGGCTTCAGTTTTAGGGTGAGAATGTTGTGCCTCAGCACGGAGTAGCGGCAACGTTTGAACACTTCATCCAATTTCATCACGAAATGCGTGATTGGAAAACTAACATGCAACTACAAAATAATTTGGTTGAGCATATGTGGGCTCATGTTGGAACCCAATAGATGCATCTTTTTTCACGTGTATCTGAGACAAATTTAATTTTTATTAGGCTTGTAAAACTATCTAAATTTATTTGGTTGTGAAACCATGCTTCCTATTTTGGTTTGGTTGAAACTATCAAAAAATGTGTGCACGTCTGTTCAAAAATGGCGGTCGGCCAGCCACACGAGCAAATTTGGGTCGGCGCGTTGGGCACACTGCCGACCCAAATCATAAACCGGGCGGACGCCGAGCGAGTGGCCGACCCAAACGGACAAAAAACAAACAAAATCGTGGTTCGTTTAGGTATGCCGATTGGAGTTGCTCTAACAGTCGGTTTACAATACCTATAAACGAGTCTCATGTGTTAAAAAATTTAAGGGGTACGGTAAAAATCTCCTTTCGATCAGCAAAAACATGTTTTTCGCGTCCTCTTCTATGGTGTCATGTATCGAGAGAAAATATTTTTTTGAAGGAAAACTGTATGGGAAACCCCCACAACGAGTTTTTTTAAATAATAAGAATCCAAATTCGCGTCCGTGAGGACTTTAACTTGGGTGGCTCGAGCCCAACTGCCACAAAAATTTCCACGTCCACCGTCCATGTCCGTTGTGCGCTAGCTAGCCCCGGTTGGTGATACCAACCAGGACTAAAGGGTTGTGGTAGGGTTGCGTCAAGCTGGGACCCTTGCGAGCCCCTTTAGTCCCGGTTGGTATCACCAACCAGTCGGGACCAGCGATGGACCTTCAGTCCCGGTTTGTATCATCAATCGGGGCTAAAGATATCCCTATATGTAGTTGCTTCTTCCAACCCAAGCCCAAGCTCCCCTTTTCTCTCCTCTATGTTTCCTTCCCCTAGGTCGATCTCATCATCCATTTTTGCCAAGATTTGTTCAAAATTGGAGACACCCCATCTATCCAAGGGTTCTAAAAGGTTAGTAACTTCATCCTTTCATCTCTCACTGCTAGTTAACTCGTTTCATGCAAGTATAGTGATTTGTGAGTTTTAGTTTGGGAGTAGTTGTTATGTGGGAGTTTATTTGATTTTTATGCAAACCGAGCTCAAATTAAATTCTTAGTTTGATTATGTGTACGTGTGGTTTACTTAGTGCCTTTCCTCCCCGTCCTCGTCCTCACCACTGTTGATCGCCCGCGTCGTCCCGTCGCAAGCACCACCTTGGTGAGCCTCTTGTTCTTATCATTTTTGTAAAAAAAATATATTATTTAGATAGTTACTTGTATGGTTGTTTGTTATAAATAGTGTGATGGTTTTGATATCTGTCCCCGTCAGCCCTCGTCTGGTTTATGATTCGGATGTGGTATATTATCTTTTATAACTATTTTATTAATTTTGTGTTTATGACAATTATGTCCATCAAGTTGACATGGATATTTTTATCTATGAAGTAGGAAGTATGTGAACCGAACATTTCAACCGACCCTCTTGTCGAGAAGTTAAATTTAGCCAAAAAGAAAACGATTATTTAAAACAAAAATTGAAAAGAATTGAAGAAGAGAAGGTGAAATTAGAGTTGTATGTTGCCAATGTCGTCGATGATCACAAGATCAAGATGGATGCGATGCGCTTGAATATTAAAAAATATGCCATTAATAAAAAGGCTTGTTATCATTATGCTCTTGGATCAATTATTACATTAGTTGCAATTTTTATCGTATTTGCTATTCCATTTAAATGCTTTAGATAGTTGTATGTGATTTTATGAGAAGTATATATGTATGAACTTTATGTTTATACTTTTGCAGTAATAACATTTGGTCACTACTCTACTTTGGTTTTAATGTGATGAACTTGTATTAATTTGGTCACTTTGATGTTGTGTAATGAAGATGAGACGACAATGGATGTACAATGACCGACGCTCTCCTGAGTTCATTAATGGTGTGCATAATTTTATACGTGTGGCTCAAGCAAACAAGCGGGATGGTTTATGTGTTGTCCATGTGGTGTCTGGAAGAATGATAAGGATTACTCTAACTCCAAAATTCCTCACATCCACCTGCTTGAGTCCGGTTTCATGTCCGGCTATAATTATTGGACCAAGCACGGAGAAACAAGGATTATGATGGAAGACAATGGAGAAGAAGATGATGATAACAACTAGCCTATGTTCCTTGAATACGGTGATACTGCAATGGGGGAAGCTGAAGATCAAGAGGCACTACATGAGCCCGCTGATGATCGTGGTCGGGCCATTGTTGATGCATAGAGAAAATGCGAAAGTGAAAACGGGAGGTTGAAATTGGAGCACATGTTAGAGGACCACAAAAAATTGTTGTACACAAACTAGAATTGGTGAAATGGAAGGCAAACAATGGTGTATGTGACAAGGGATTTGAAAAGTTGCTGAAAATGATAAAGAAGATGCTTCCAAAGGATAATGAGTTGCCCGCCAGTAAGAAAACAAGGTTATCTGCCCTCTATGATTAGAGGTGCATAAGATACATGCATGCCCTAATGACTGCATCCTATACCGCGGTGAGGAGTACGAGAATATGAATGCATGCTCGGTATGCGGTGCATTGCGCTATAAGATCACCCGCGATGAGCCTGGTGATGTTAAGGGCGAGCACCCTAGGAAGAGGGTTCATGCCAAGGTGATGTGGTATGCTCCTATAATACCACATCTGAAACGTTTGTTCCAAAATAAAGAGCATGCCAAGTTGTTGCGATGGCACAAAGAAGACGTGATGTTGAGAGTACCCGCTGACGGGTCCGTGCTACCTCTTGAGCTTGCGTAGGTTTTCCCTTGAAGAGAAAAAGGTGATGCAACGCAGTAGATAAGTATTACCCTCAATTTGTTGAGAACCAAGGTATCAATCGAGTAGGAGGAACAAGCAAGGCTCCAATAGTAGTACCTACACAAATGATCAAACACTTGCCCCCAATGCTATAAAGGGGTTGTCAATCCCTTTAGAGTTATTTGCAAGTATGCGATCTGATAGAGATAGATATATAATATTGTGGAAACAAAATTAAATAAATTACAGGAATATATTTTTTGGTATTTTTGGTTTATAGATCTAAAAATATAATATGGAAAATAGATCCAGGGGCCATAGGTTTCGCTAGAGGCTTCTCTCATAAAGGAAAATAATATGGTGGGTAAACAAATTATGTCGAGCAATTGATAGAAAAGTGAATAATTATGAAGATATCCAAGGCAATGATTATGCATATAGGCATCCCGTCCGTGTCAAGTAGACCGAAACGATTCTGCATCTACTACTATTACTCCACAGATCGACCGACTCCTGCCTGCATCTAGAGTATTAAGTTCATGAAGAAAAGAGTAACGCATTAAGTAAGATGCCATGATGTAGAGGGATAAACTCAAGCAATATGATGAAAACCCCATCTTTTTATCCTCGATGGCAACAATACAATACGTACCTCGCTACCCCTACTATGTCACTATGTGAGGACACCGCAAGATTGAACCCAAAACTAAGCACTTCTCCCATTGCTAGAATTACCAATCTAGTTGGCCAAACGAAATAAATAATTCGAAGAGACTTGCAAAGATATGAAATCATGCATATAAGAATTCAGAAGAGACTCAAATAATATTCATAGATAATCTGAACATAAACTCACAATTCATCGGATCTTGAAAAACACACCGCAAAAGAGTATTACATCGGATATATCTCAATGAATTTCATGAAGAACATGGTATTTAAGATCAAAGAGAGAGAAGAAGACATCTAGCTACTAGCTATGGACCCGTAGGTTTGTGGTGAACTACTCACACATCATCGGAAGGACAATGGAGTTGATGTAGATGCCTGCTACCTCTTGAGCTTGTGTTGGATTTTTCCCTTGAAGAGGAAAGGGTGATGCAGCACAGTAGAAGTAAGTATTTCCCTCAGTTTGAGAACCAAGGTATCAGTCCAGTATGAGTATCAAGATGAAGCACCGATGTACCTGCGCAAAAACAACAAACTTGCACCCAACGCTACAAAGGGGTTGGCAATCCCTTCACAATTGATTGCAAGGTGATATCTGAAGGCGGAAAGTGCAACAAAGTAAAAGTGTAAGGCGGAAAATATGATGTGAAGTAGACCCGGGGGCCATAGTGTTCACTAGAGGCTTCTCTCAAGATAGCAAATATTATGGTGGGTGAACAAATCACTGTCGAGCAATTGATAGAACCGCGCAAAGTCATGACGATATCTAAGGTAATGATCATACATATAGGCATCACGTCCGAGACAAGTAGACCGATACTTTCTGCATCTACTACTATTACTCCACACATCGACTGCTATCCAGCATGCATCTAGTGTATTGAGTTCAGGACGAACAGAGTAACGCCTTAAGCAAGATGACATGATGTAGAGGAATAAATTCATGCAATAGATATAAACCCCATATTTTTACCCTTGATGGCAACAACACGATGCGTGCCTCGCTACCCCTTCTGTCACTGGGTGAGGTCACCGCACGGTATGAATCCAAAACCAAGCACTTCTCCCATTGCAAGAATCATAGATTAAGTTGGCCAAACAAAACCCACAACTCGAAGAGAACTACAAGGATATGAAATCATGCATATAAGAGATCAGAAGAAACTCAAATAAGATTCATAGATAATCTGATCATTAATCCACAATTCATCAGATCTCGACAAACACACTGCAAAAGAAGATTACATCGGATAGATCTCCATGAAGATCATGGAGAACTTTGTATTGAAGATCCAAGAGAGAGAAGAAGCCATCTAGCTACTGGCTATGGACCCGAAGGTCTATGGTGAACTACTCACGCATCATCGGAGAGGCAATGGTGTTGATGAAGAAGCCCTCCGTATCCGAATCCCCCCTCCGGCAGGGCACCAGAACATGCCCCAGATGGGATCTTGCAGAGACAAAAGCTTGCAGCGACGGAAAAGTATTTTCGTGGATCTCTCCCATGGTTTTGGATTTTTTGGGGATTTATAGGCGGAAGAAGTAGGGCAGAGGAGCCACAGGGGGGCCACAAGCCTGCTAGGCACGACCCCCCTAGCCGCGCCTAGGGGGATTGTGGCCTCCCCTGGTGGCCTGTGCCTTAGATCTCACACTCCCTGCGTATCTTCTGTTTTGAAAAAAAATCTTTTCGGACGTTTTATTCCGTTTGGACTCCATTTAATATTCTCCTCTGAAAAGGGTCAAAAACACGAAAAAACAGGAACTGGCACTTGGCACCGAGTTAACAAGTTAGTCTCAAAAAGATATAAAAGGCATACAAAACATCCAAAGTTTGACAAGATAATAGCATGGAACCATAAAAAATTATAGATAATTTGGAGACGTATCAAGCATCCCCAAGCTTAACTCCTGCTCGTCCTCGAGTAGGGAAGTGATAAAGACTGAATTTTTGATGTGGAGTGCTACCTAGCATATTTGTCCTTTGTAACTTCTTTCATGTGACATGAATCTTCGGATCCGTAAGATTCAAAACAATAGTTTTCTATTGACATGAAAACAATAATACTTCAAGCAAACTAGCAAGGTAATCATGAACTTTCGAAATAACAAGGCCAAAGAAAATTATCCCTACAAAATCATATAGTCTGGCTATGCTCCATCATCCCCACACAACTAATTTAAATCATGCACAACCCCGGTATTGGCCAAGTAATTGTTTTAGCACTCTTACTTTCTCAAACCTTTTTGAACTCTCACGCAATACATGAGCATGAGCCATGGATATAGCACTATAGGTGGAATAGAGTGTGGTGGAGGCTGTGAGACAAAAAGGAGGAGATGGTCACATCGACTCGGCGTATCAAAGGGCTATGGAGATACCCATCAATAGATATCAATGTGAAAGAGTAGGGATTACCATGCAATGGATGCACTTAGAGCTATAAGTATGTGAAAGCTCAAAAGGAGAACTAGTGGGTGTGCATTCAACTTGCTTGCTCACGAAGACCTAGGGCAATTTTGAGGAAGCCCATCATTGGAATATACAAGCCAAGTTATATAATCAAGATTCCCACTTGCATATGGTGGTGACAAAACAAGAGACTCTCAATCATGAAGAACGTGGTGCTATTATGAAGCACAAGTGTGGAAAAAGATAGCAGCATTGTCCCTTCTCTCTTTTTCTCTCTCTATTTTTTTGTTTGGGCACTTTGGCCTCTTTACATATCTCTTTTTTTTGTGTGGGCAACTTTGGCCTCTTTTTTTCCTCACATGGGACAATGCTCTAATAATGATGATCATCACACTTCCATTTACGCACAACTCAATACTTTAGAGCAACGATGACTCTATAGGAAATGCCTCCGGCAGTGTACCGGGATGTGCAACGATCTAGCTTGGCGTATGACGTTGAAACATCTCGCTAGCTATCTTACGATCATGCAATGGCAATATGAAAGTGAAGGCACATGTCATGAGACGGAACGGTGGGAGTTGCATGGCAATATATCTCGGAATGGCTATGAAAATGCCATAGTAGGTAGGTATGGTGGCTGTTTTGAGGAAGGCAGATGGTGGGTTTGTGCACCGGCGAAAGTGGCGCGTCACTAGAGAGGCTAGCAATGGTGGAAGGTGAAAGTGCATCTATACCATGGACTCACATTAGTCATGAAGAACTCACATACTTATTGCGAAAGTTTTTATTAGCAATCGAAACAAAGTGCTAAACGCATATTCCTAGGGGAAGGGTTGGTAGGTGTTAACCATCGCGCATCCCGACCGCAACACAAAGGATGACAATCAATTATGCTCCGACTTCCTAACATAGCGGTTCACCATACGTGCATGTTACGGGAATCACTAACTTCAACACAAGTATTTATAGATTCACAACACCCTACTAACATAACTCTTAATACTACCAAATCCATGTCTCAAAACTAATTGAGAGGAATTAAACTCCTCTTTCTAATCAATGCACATGAAGATGGAAGTTTTATTGTATCCTCTTTGGACGCCTATCATCTTTAGGACTACTTTCATAGCACAAGCCAACTACCAAGTTACTCAGAGAGAGAGCACTCTTAAAAAGATATAAGTGAAGATCGAGAGTTCTTATTTCTCCAAAATATGACACCACCGTGCTCTAAAAGATCTAAGTGAAGTACTTAGAGCAAAGTTATCTAGCTCAAAAGATATAAGTCAAGCACATGAGCTAAATTGCCTAACTCAAAAGATATAAGCGAAGCTCAATGAGTATTCTAGCAAATTCACGATGAGTGCATGTCTCTCTCAAAAGGTGTGCAGAAAGGATGATTGTGACACAACAAAAAGAAAAGACTCCTACGATACAAGACGCTCCAAGAAAAACACATATCATGTGGTGAATAAAAATATAGCTCCAAGTAATGTTACCGATGGATTGAAGACGAAAGAGGGGATACCTTCCCGGGGCACCCCCAAGCTTAGGCTTTTTGGTGTCCTTGAATTTGGCTTGGGATGCCTTGGGCATCCCCAAGATTGAGCTATTTCCACTCTTTATCCCTTTGTCCATGAGAACATCACCCAAAACTTGAAAACTTCACAACACAAAACTTAAATAGAAACTCATGATATCATTAGCACAAGAAAACAAACTACCACCTCTTGAGGTACTGTAGCAAACTTGATTTCTATTTATATTGGTGTTAGATTACTGTATTCTCACTTTCCCATGGCTAATACCCCCCGATACTATCCATAGTTTCATCAAAATAAGCAATCAACACAACAAAAACAGAATCTGTCAAAAACAGACGAGTGTGTAGAAATCTGTATACTTCGTATACTTATGGTATCTCAAAAATTCTGAAAAATTATGACAGTTTGGGCGATTGGCATATCAACCATGAGAAAAAATAATCAACTCAAAAGATCTTCTGGATAAAAATGAAAAATAATTTCGTGAGCGAAAAGTTTCTATCTTTTTCCAGCAGAATCAAACAACCATCACCAAACTAGTCATAAAGGTTTTACTTGGCTCCAACACAAAAAGAAACACAAAAGACACAATCATAACAGAATTATGATGGTGTGGATGCAACAAAAGAGAAAGCAAAAAGCAAAGATAAATTAATTGGGTTGCCTCCTAACAAGCGCTATTGTTTAACACCCTTAGCTAGGCCTAAGGTGATAGAATCATGTATCATCGTCTTTGGTACTCAAACCATAAGTAGCCCTCAGCATGGATTCATAAGGCAATCTTATTTTCTTTCTAGGAAAATGTTCCATGCCCTTCTTTAAAGGAAATTGAAACCTAATATTCCCTTCCTTCATATCGATGACAACACCAATAGTCCTTAGGAAAGGTCTACCAAGAATGATAGGACATGTAGGATTGCAATCAATATCAAGCACAATGAAATACACGGGTACATAGTTCCTATTTGCAATAATAAGAACATCATTGATCCTTCCCATGGGTTTCTTAACAGTAGAATCCGCAAGATGCAAATTAAGAGAGCACTCATCAATCTCATTGAAGCCTAGAACATCACATAAAGACTTTGGAATCGCGGAAACACTAGCACCCAAATCACACAAAGCATTACATTCATAGTTTTTGATCTTGATTTTGATAGTAGGTTCCCACTCATCATGAAGTTTTCTAGGAATAGAAACTTCCAATTCAAGTTTCTCTTCAAGAGATTTCATCATAGCATCGACGATATGATCGATAAAGGCCTTGTTTTGGCTATAAGCGTGTGGAGAGTTTAGCATGGATTGCATCAAGGAAATACATTCAATCAAAGAGCAACTATCATAATTGAATTCCTTGAAATCCAAAGTAGCAGTTTCATTACTACTCAAGTTTTGATATCCTCTACTCCACTTTCAATGCTTTTAACATCAAGATAGATAGACTCCGAATCATTGGGGCGTTTTTCAACCAAGGTGGATTCATATCCAGCCTCATCATCATTAGGTTTGACACTAGAAAACAAGGATTCAATGGGAGTCACACCAAGCACTTTAAGATCTTCGTGACTCTCATCACGAGAACATGACTTTTTAAGCCATTCATGTCTAGCACGAATTTGGGCGGTTCTTTCTTTACTCTCATTCATGGAAACACGCATAGCTTTCAAAGTTTCATCCATGTTGATCTTGGGAGGAGCACATCTAAATTTCAAAGCATCAATATCTAGAGACATTCTATCAACGCTCCTAGCCAAATTATCAATTTTGAGTAGTTTTTCTTCTATGGACGCATTGAAAATCTTTTGCGAGTTGATAAACTCTTTAATATTACTCTCTAGATCAGAGGGTAATTTATTGTAATTTCCATGAGCATTGTTGTAGGAGTTGCCAAAGTTATTAGAGGGATTACTAGGAAAAGGCCTAGGAATATAGTTTCCTCTAAAAGCATTGTTGTTGCCAAAATTATTCCTATCAACAAAATTAACATCCAAGCTTTCATTGCTACTCTCAATCAAGGAAGACAAGGGCATATCATCTGGATCTAAAGGAGCACCTTTACTAGCAAGAAATTTCATTAACTCATCCATCTTAGCACTCAACGAGTTAATTTCTTCTATAGCATGTACCTTTTTACTAGTAGGTGACCTTTCAGTGTGCCACTGAGAATAGTTTGTCATGACATTGTCTAGGAGTTTTGTGGCTTCTCCTAATGTGATTTCCATGAAGGTTCCACTGGAGGCGGAGTCCAAGATATTTCTAGAAGCAAAATTCAAACCAGCATAGAAGATTTGTATAATCATCCAAAGACTCAAGACATGAGCGGGACAATTTCTAATCATCAATTTCATTCTCTCCCAAGATTGTGCAACATCTTCATGATCTAGTTGCTTAAAATTCATGATATCATTACGGAGAGAGATAATCTTAGCCGGTGGAAAATACTTGGATATATAAGCATCTTTGCACTTGTTCCAAGAATCAATACTATTTTTGGGCAAAGATGAAAACCAAGTTTTTGCTCGATCTCACAATGAGAACGGAAATAGCTTCAATTTAATCACATCATTATCCACATCTTTCTTCTTTTGCATATCGCATAACTCAATGAAGGTATTAAGATGGGATGCGGCATCTTCACTAGGAAGGCTGGAGAATTGCTCTTTCATAACAAGATTCAGCAAAGCAGCATTGATTTCATATGATTCCGCACTAGTGGCGGGAGCAATCGGAGTACTAATGAAATCATTATTATTAATATTCGAGAAGTCAAAAAGTTTGGTGTTTTCAGTCATGGTGACTTCAGCAAGCACACAAGCACACAAGTGAACAGAAAGCAAGCAAAAGAAAAGGGCAAACAAAAAAGGCAGTTATTTTTGAAAATTTTTGTTTTTCAGAAGTGGGGAGAGGAAAACGAGAGGCAAAAAAAGTAAATGCAAGAGATGAGTTTGCGACGGTTACTTGGATAAGCTTCACTTGATGCTCCCCGACAACGGCGCCAGAAATTCTTCTTGCTACCTCTTGAGCTTGCGTTGGTTTTTCCCTTGAAGAGGAAAGGGTGATGCAACACAGTAGCAGTAAGTATTTCCATCAGTTTGAGAACCAAGGTATCAATCCAGTAGGAGTATCAAGCCAAGTCTCCAAAGTACCTGCTCAAAAACAGCAAACTTGCACCGAACGCTACAAAGGGGTTGTCAATCCCTTCACGAGTGATTGCAAGGTGAGATGTGAAGGCGGAAAGTGCAACAAAGTAAAAGTGTAGGTTTGAAAATATGATGTGAAGTAGACTCGGGGGACATAGTGTTCACTAGAGGCTTCTCTCATGATAGCAAATATTATAGTGGGTGAACGAATTACTGTCGAGCAATTGATAGAACCGCGCAAAGTCATGACGATATCTAAGGCAATGATCATGCATATAGGCATCACGTCCGAGACAAGTAGACCGATACTTTCTGCATCCACTACTATTACTCCACACATCGACCGCTATCCAGCATGCATCTAGTGTATTGAGTTCATGACAAACAGAGTAACGCCTTAAGCAAGATGACATGATGTAGAGGGATAAATTCATGCAATAGATATAAACCCCATCTTTTTACCCTTGATGGCAACAACACGACGCGTGCATCGCTACCTCTTCTGTCACTGGGTGAGGTCACCGCACGGTATGAACCCAAAACTAAGCACTTCTCCCATTGCAAGAATTATAGATCAAGTTGGCCAAACGAAACCCGCAACTCGAAGAGAATTACAAGGATATGAAATCATGCATATAAGAGATCAGAAGAAACTCAAATAAGATTCATAGATAATATGATCATAAATCCACAATTCATCGGATCTCGACAAACACACCGCAAAAGAAGATTACATCGGATAGATCTCCATGAAGATCATGGAGAACTTTGTATTGAAGATCCAAGAGAGAGAGGAAGCCATCTAGCTACTAGCTATGGACCCGAAAATCTATTGTGAACTACTCACGCATCATCGGAAAAGGAATGGTGTTGATGAAGAAGCCCTCCGTGTCCGAATCCCCCCTTCGGCGGGGCACCAGAACGTGCCCCAGGTGGGATCTTGCGAAGACAAAAGCTTGCGGCGGCTGAAAAGTATTTTCGTGGCTCTCTCCCGTGGTTTTGGATTTTTGGGGGATTTATAGGCGGAAGAAGTAGAGGAGAGGAGCCACAGGGGGCCCACAAACCTGCTAGGCGCGCCCCCTAGGCTGCGGCTAGGGGGCTTGTGGCCTCCCCTGGTGCCCTATGCCTTGGTTCTTAAGCTCCGTGCGTATCTTCTGCTCCGGAAAAAAATCTTTTCGAAGTTTTTATTCCGTTTGGACTTCGTTTAATATTCTCATCTGAAAAAGGTCAAAAACACGGAAAAAAAAGGAACTGGCACTTGGCACTGAGTTAATAAGTTAGTCCCAAAAAAGACATAAAATGCATACAAAACATCCAAAGTTTGACAAGATAATAGCATGGAACCATCAAAAATTATATATACGTTGGAGACGTATCACCCCCCTGCCGACCAGCCTTTTGCCGTAGAGCAGCAAGGCAAGCAAACCCCCCCCTTGATCATTCCTATATCGCCTATGTCTTTATTCCTACTGTTTGTATTAGAATTTCTCTACTGTTGTAGTTAGCTCCTATATCTGATGCATAGCCTAATTTTGATGAACTGCTACTTTCAGTATTGTAATTTTAATCTGTTTAGTATAGGTGGAGCAGTCATCCCCTCTGACCCCGTAGTCCAGTTGCCCCGCTTTGTTTTCAAGTCTCGATCCCTGATCGACGAGCCAGACCCGATACAACACTTACACCCCCCTCTTAGTTGTGCGACGCTACACAGCTACTATCGGGTACCGAGGGTGACACCTCGCGAAGTACTCCTCATGATATCTCTGTAGTACAACTAGTTGGTCGTGGTTATCGAGGGTGATTCCTCTTTCACCATTCCCGACGATGCCTCTGTCGTGCAACCCCTCAAGTCTGGGACCCTCGAGGGTGATTCCTCTAGGTCCACCTTGACGGTTACATCGTTCAGAATCCAACGAGGGTGATACCTCGGATTCCCCCTGATGTTTCTACCACACAGTTACTTGACCATGTTACTGGGATCTTTGATGAATAGATGTTAGGCGGGTGGATTCCCGCGTGTTTGTGTCGATGACTTAATTAAAATGATAATGGATTTGGGTATTTGATCTGGGTTGGTTGGAAGGCCTTATTACGCACTAACCGTCTGCATGGGAAGAATTATGGGTACTCGACGTCGCGGTATCAGCCGAAGCTCTTCAGACGTCAGCGATGTAGCAACGCGCGCCTGAGTGGTCCCGAGATGCATCGCGCTTGTGATTAAGGGGTGCTAGGACTGACATCGGCCGCCCTCGCATCATGCAGGAGCGCGAAGGGCAAGTGGGCCCAGGAACCCTTTGTGCTTAGGAGTTAGACCGGCGGGTTGGCCTGTGTGCTGAGCTTAGGTGGGGCTGCGACGTGTCGATATTCCGAGGCCGGACATGACCCACTAAAGTGTGTCCGGCCAGAGTGTTATCGAGCGCGTTGGGGAATATGTTGTGCACCCCTGCATTGAAGAACTTATCTATTGAAATAGTCATGTCCACACTTACAGGACGACTTCGAGTTGTGCCCTGATCTTATACAACTACAACTCTTACTTAACTGGATTTGTTGCCCTGGGATTGCTTCCTCGCAGGGAGTCGAGGGAGGATTTCTGGGCGTGACCCCATATTAATATTGCTGCAACAATATGACTATTAATTGTGTTACCTTGTTCTATTCTCGTCTATTGCTGCAATACCCTCAAGATGCTAGTCTTTGATAGGACTAGGCCTTCTCTCTCTATTCTTGCAAAACTGCAGTCAGTCCACATATAAACCCCCCTTCTTTGATACTGATGCATACTAAGCATAGTTCTGATATAAGTCTTGTGAGTACTTTGGATGAGTACTCATCGTTGCTTTGCTCCCCCTTTGTCCCATTGATCCGTTGCTGCGACCAGATGATGGAGCCGAGGAGATGGAGTTTCCTGTCGACGCCTGCCGCCCCGATGGTGTCTTCTTCGTGGAGGCCGCCGAACATTGGAGTAGTTAGGAGGTTCCCAGGCAGGAGGCCTCGCCTCGTTCGATCGTTGTATCTTTTGTGCTAGCCTTCTCTAAGGCACCCCCGTGTTTTATGTCTGTACTCAGATATTGTTGCTTCCGCTGACTCGTGTGTTTATCGAGCTTCCATATTCTAGCCCTCGAGGCCCCTGGCTTGTAATATGAAGCTGATATTGTTTTATTTGTGTCTAAAGTTGTGTTGTGATACCTTTCCGTGAGTCCTTGAGTTTGATCGTACGCATTTGCATGTATGATCAGCGTACAATTAAATGGAGGGCGTCACAACCACCATACCTACCTATTAAGGCATTTTCATAGCCTTTTCGAGATACATTGCCATGCAACATCCATCATCTTATGACTTGATATTCATGTCATACAAGCTTTTGCTTGATCATAGAGCCGCATGCTAGTAGGGCCTTGCCTCATTACTGCTACATGACGCGCTAGTATCATTGCATATCCTGCTACACTGGCAGAGGCATACGTTTGCATACATCATGATAGTTTTCACTTGTCTTTATGTTGAGTACTTCTTATAAAGTTTGATGATCTTTCTTTCTATTCATTTAAAACATAGAGTGTTTCCCTTAAGAGAGGAAAAGATCCCAAAGTGGACAAAACAAAAGATCCCAAAGAGGACAAATGAGAGATAGAAAGAAGGAGCCAAAGAGGCCACAAAAAAAGAGAGAAAGGGGCAACACTACTATTCCTTTGAAAGATCCACACTCGTACTCCATTGTTATATTGGTACTACATAGATATTATCATTCATGCATAACTATGTGGGGACCCTTAAACTATAGAACTTGGTTTGCATATTCCAATGATGAGCCTCCTCAAATGAGCTCTAGGTCTTCATTAGCAAACAAGTTGGATGCACCCCCACTAGTTCCATTGGAGAGATTACCTTAGCTCATATGTGCATCCGTTACATGGCAATCCCTACTACTCAGATCATATCTATCATTTGGCTTTCTCTCGCCTATGGTTGTCCTCATTGATGTGAGCCTTTCACACTTTTTTTGTCTTCCTTCCCCATCATTATTGTATTTGCCATCCTAAGTGCCAACATATCTTGCTTACGCTCATTCATTGCATGAGTGCTCAAAATCGGAAGGGAGAGGGTCATTTTGACTTGTCACTGACAAGTGGTCTGGGGATGAGTCAAAATAAGATTCCGAAGGAGACTAAGTGTGATGTTTAGTAGATTGAGCTCTCAATTTAAAAAATATTTTATCTCTGAACCCATCTCCCACTTCTTGCATACAAACACCATTTGGAGACATTCGAGTCACGGACAGCGAGAGCTCTTGCACCTTTATGTTCTTACTTTGCTAAATTCAATACTAGATATAGACTCTTGCTTGTTATTGTCTTGACTTGAATTGTATATCTCACTTGCTTTACTTTGAAGTTCTTATATGTGTGTTAGCATGTCTCCACAGAAATTATTGCGTTATCCTTTATCTACTTGAGGACGAGCAGAAATTAAGCTTGGGGATGTTGATACGTCCCAAACGTATCTATAATTTCTACTTGTTCCATGATGTTTTGGGTGACAATGTTATATGTTTTACTACACTTTTATATCATTTTACACATATTTGGACTAACCTACTAACTCAGTGCACCCAGTGCCAGTTTCTGTCTGCTGATGTATATTTTGCAAGGGATTTTACCCAATTTTCCGAAGCCCAAAAAATCTAGAAAAATATATAAAAAATCAGCGAAACAGAAGCTTCGGGATCACCGAAGGAGGGCCAGAGCCTGACCGCGCCAGGAGGTCGACTGGGTGGGTCCCACCTCCGCCGGTGCCCTCCTTTGGCCTATATTTAGTGTTCCGTGAGGAAACCCTCGCACACTTCCTGGAATCGTGAATTTATCCATCGTTCCGCCACCGCAGCGCTTCCACGATCGGGAGCGTGAGGAGACCTCTTTCCGGCACCCTGCCGGAGGGAGGATTGACCTCTGGGGCTTCTTCACTGCCATGGACGCTTCTCGGACGTGTCGTGAGTAGTTCCCCTTGGACCATGAGTCCATGACCAGTAGCTATGTGATGTCTTCTCTCCAATCTTGTGCTTCAATGGTTAGTCCTTGTGAGCTGCCCTACATGATCAAGGCATCTATGTAATTCTCTTGTTATTGCTATGCTCGGTTTGTTGGGATCCGATGGATTATGAGATTATGTTCAGATTTTTATGAGTTATATATTTGATTATCCTTTTATATTATGTTCCAGAGTGATTCTTCCATGTTCTCCGTTGTTTTTTATTGCTTTGGCCAAGTAGTAGATTGTAACTCCAAGAGGGAGCGTTATGCATGATTGTGGGTTCGGGCCCCTCGATGTCTAGCTTGAGTGACAGAAACATGAGACTAGGGTATGTGCTTGTTGCCACCAGGGAGAAAACAACGGTGCTTGTGACCACGGTTGCAGGGATTGTTTACCTTACGATAGTTCGTTAATGCAGTTGTATGCTGCTTTGAGTTTACACTTTGGGTGGGGCTCGCAACTTGATACCGGAGAGATGTTCTGGATAGATATCTCAAGGTGGATGATTAGTAAGTAGATGTTGATGAATAAACGGTCTACTTGTCTTGGCGTACTGCACATTACTATTGAACCTCTAACTATCAAGGAGCATAATTAGCATTGTTGTGCGATCATAATTCTGTCAATTGCCCAACTGTGGTTTGTTTACCCAAGCATAGTTGTTTATCGTCTTTTTGGAGAGAGATGTCACTAGTGAACATCATGTGACTCCGGTCCATATTACCATCATTGTTTACACCTCCATCATTTACCGCTTTCATTTACTTTTCCGTTGCAATCACTATTACCTTCCCGCTTGTGTTTTGATCCTTTGCAAACTACAAGGCCGGAGAGATTGACAACCTCTCTATACTCATTGGGAGCAAAGTTATTTGTTGTGTGTGCAGGTCCACGTCTTCTGCTAGCGCCAGGGTGAAATACACCTACTTGTTGAGCCTAGGAGTCCTCCTGGTTCGATAAACCTTACAGTCTCCGTGTAAGGGAAATTTGCTGCTGACTACATCTCTACCTTCCACTTGGGGTAACCAACGAGTGGCGAGAAGTATATCCATCAACTCGTCATCATATGCTAATGTCGGTATGGATGAAGTTCTGTCGGGATATGAGTCAATAGAGTGTGACATTCGTGGAGGTGAAGGCGAGAAGAGACTCGGAGCAGTCGCACATTGTATCATTTTATGGAGAAAGGAATGCATCATGTTTCCAAACTCGACGCCAAGGTCACCAACTCCTCCGAGTAGCAATACACCTCGATCTCTGCTGTGTGACCCGACTCCACCCCACGTCGATATCATGGAGCCCAGCACGAGTACACGTCGATCTCCACCGCGTGAGTTGACTCTACCACGTATGTCCCAACAGGGCCAAAAGCGGAAGACCATTGCTCCGTCAATGAATAATCCTGTTCATAAGAAAGATACATAGAAGAAAGCTAAAGAGTGTGCTACCAGAAAGAAGTTAGCTTACGATATGATTAAAAAGGAACTGGACGAGGTCATCGTTTCCCAAGTGAAAGCCTATTTTGCACCAAAAGCACCCCCGCCATGAAAGGAGAAATTACGTGAGAAAACCATGGACCACTTTCAGGAATTTCTTAAGCGACCCCCATCACATGTGGCGAATAGGCCATCAGACTATGACCGCTCTGTTATGATATTACATAAAAAACAAATGGAGGAGTCGATACCTACACATAGTAAAAAAGCAGGAAAACAGTTCCTCAGCTCGGACAACAAGCAATGCAATCAACCCCCCCCCTCTCAAGATGATGAGCGACGCTGCTACCGACATCGGTCTAAGTTTTAATCAACTCCGAGGCATCGAGGATATCCCCGCGGCTGAAGTAGCATGGTGATATGTCGCTGTGCAATCTCTGGTCAAAAGTGAGCAGATCCCGCAGCTAACAACACAGATGCGAACATTGCATGAGTGGTACATGGAAGCAGTTGCCAGCGGCCGATTGCACCTCATGGTGAAAGTCAACAAAGAGCATTACTTCTATGAAAACGATCTATCCATTGAGTTTGAGGATTTTTTTAGTTATACAATCAAGACGCACTCGACAAATCTATGACCAGTCGCTATTGTGTCATTGTGTGTAAGTGATTTCTTTATGTAATTTAAGTCTCTAGCTCATCTTGTTCATTGCTTGTAATTATCGTCACTATATTATTTTCTATGCTATTATGCAGAATGAAGATTCTCAAACACAAAAAAGAGCGAATCTACGCCATCAGGTTCAATGGCCCATTACCCTTTCTGAAAAATAGATAAAAGACTTCCTCGGAGACTCATAAAGGAACTTGCTAAGGTTATTAAAATAACAAAATGCCAAAGCAGAGATACTATGGCCTTACAATTTCAAGTAAGTGTTACTGTTTTGTACTACAAATTCTATTTTGCTTACTCAATGTTAAGTGTAGTTGATGAGTTATGCATGCGTGCTTATACAATTAAACACGTGCAGGTTTCATTGGATCGTGCTAAATATTAAAGTTGATGCTGAATTGTTGAAGTCGAAGACTCACTAAATAAAAATCTTGAGGATTATGCGAGCGTGATTAAAATGCTTGATAGGTAATTTTAATCATTATTACACTAGCTATATCGGACTATTTCGTTCATTTTCTGATATATCAAGTAATTAATAACTCCTTTATTTATTTTGATTGCTCGACAGGGTTTGGAAACATGTCATCAAAGAGGTTAGGGGTGAATAGGAACCGAAGTTGTGTTGGAAAATGATCAAGGTAATTAACTAAGTAGTACTAGTTAGGTCCGTGCATCTCTTTAATTCCAGTTTCAATATCATTATATTACTTGATTATTAACTCATTTAATTCTATTCTTGCAAAATGCATGAGGCAGGAACACGAGACTAATTTATGCGCATTCTACGTTTGTGAGAACATTCACATTGCAATCAAAAGCCAACGCTTTAATGAACAACAACGTCACATATATAAACACTATTTAGAAATTTTTATGACGCTCTAATATACATACAACTAATATATTTATATTGATCTACTTTATTAAAAAATTGATGAACTCCGGAAGAAGCTCCCACCATAGAACCGCATATGAACAGTTCAAGAAAAAATTGCGGGATTTTTCTTTAATGAGGTTTATACGTAGAGGCGGAGAATACCATAACATGTAATGATCTCCAAATTGTATAGGAAAAATAATATATATACCAAATTGTATATATATATATATATATATGATCGTACGAGAAATTGTATCATGCATCAACGTGTACAGTATGTAGTAGCGTAAAATATGTTTGAAAAATAATAATTGAATGGAAAACACAAAATGAAAAGGAAAAATAAACTAAAACCCTAAATCCTAAACCCTAAGCCCAACAAAAAAAAAACAAATTCCTTAATCCCGATTGGTGATACCAGCCGGCACTAAAGGTCCTCCACTCCTGCCACACGCTCTCTGCCACATGGAGGGACTTTAGTCCCGGGGTGTGGCCAACCGGGACTAAAGGGTACTAAAGGTAGGACCCTTTAGTCCCGGGGTGTGGCCAACCGGGACTAAAGACCGTTCCCAACTAGGACTAAAGGCAAGTTCTTCGCTAGTGCTTTCATATCCATGTTCTTCATATCCGAACCCTCAAAACCATATAATCTATGCAACACTATGTAAAACTAGATTAACACGCAGTTCACCGAATCACATTGCATCGCCGGACACAAGGAACATAGTTCATCGAAGTTCAACGACAAATCTATACTACAAACTACTTAAAACATAAATATAACGGGGAAGGACGTAGAAAATCACCATTTCCTTGACGGACCCTTCCCCTTCCGGTCGTCAACGTGGTTGTGCCCCTCCTCCTGTAGGCGTCAGCGTGCGGAGGTGCTTCGTCGTCACAGCTAGAGGTGGAGTTGTCCATCAGGTTCGTCATTGCCTCCTTGTTTGCTTCGCACTCCGACACTTCGATAGCAAGCTGGACCATCTTTGCATTCTTGCGGCGGACGCGTAGTGCATCCGTCTTCGTCGTGTGAGAGAGCGGGGGAGGACCGATGTGAGGAGTGTGCACTCGAGTTCGACCGGCGCGCTCGCGCGCAAATTGCGCGCGGACGTGGCCTCCCCTCTCTCCCTCTCCTGATGCCGCCGGTGCTGGGTTGCACGTGCCTCGGACTCAGGCGTCCTCGTGCACCCCAGCGCTGGTGCCGACACAAGGACTCATCGGTAGACGGGCACTGTTCAGGCCCAGAGGATATGGAGGTGGACAACGTACCCGAAGGAGGGGAGCGGACGTGCCGGAGCTGCACACAAGGCGGGAAGGGCCGACGACGTCGTCGGTACTGCGTTGACGGGCGTTGAGGAAGATCCTTCGGGGTCACCTTCCTCAAGCAACGACCTCCTGATTGTGACATGGAGGGCGAGCTCCTCAACGTCGATGGTTGAGGCATCACTCTCCGCCTGAGCCACTGTTTCTTGTGTCGTCGGTCAACGAATCGGAGGGGAGGGGACCGGAAGTGGAGTGGACGGATATGGGAGTGGAGTGGAGTTCGGATTGACCGATGCCCAGGGTTTGCCGGATGGAGATATTTGTGGGTTTGGGGTGGGCCCAGCTAGGCCAACCGACGTGGCGGACCCGTCCTGGCCGCCCACATATCCGTCCCATATTTGGTCTCGATATGAGGGATGGTGGTCACGCCGTGCATTTGAGGTCTGTTTGAGATGTGTGTTTGATTCAGACTTTAATGACCGATGCTGATCAGGCCGCCCGAGCGTTTGAGGTCAGTTTAGGGTGCCCGACTGCAGTTGCTCTTAGGCTCAAGTGAAACACATAAATAAATTACTTTCTTTGTTTCGTAATGTAGTGCATAAACTTTTTCTAAAAAATCAAACCAAGCAAACTCTGACCGAGTTTATAGCGAAAAGTATTTATACATACAATTTCGAACATATAGAACATGAAAATGTAACTCATGATGTATCCGATGATACTCATTTTGTATTTAAAATATACTCCCTCACTTTCTTAATATATGTTTTTTAAAAATTCCACTACCGGAAATTGCTTTTGGAGCTCAACCTCCATGATGGCCTCTAAATTTGAAACCCAAAATTCATGAAAATTCATGTTTTTACATTCCAACAAATTCTGAAAAAAATACAGAGATAAGTGAGGGTGTAACACACATGTGTAAATTTTCAGAAAAAATATGTTGAAACGAGGGTTGTACAAAAAAGATAAATCTGCTGCTTTTTAACACATGATACTTTTCGTCGTTCGACATGATGATTTTTTATGCACATCGTATTTCAAGGTATTTCATACTAAAATTTTAAATACATACACATAACATCCTTCTTTACTTGCATATTTGTTTTCAGATTTTTTTGAAACATAAAAGTTTGAAGTTTGAATTTTTGAAAAAATTCGAGCTTCATGGAGCTTGGCCTCCAAACGTCCGTTCTCCTCCACTACGGACTACATAGAAATAAATAAATAAATATATATATATATATATATATATATATATATATATATATATATATATATATATATATATATATGTATGTATATATATATATATATAATTTGGAGTATAGGTTCTATTTAGTCCTATTAAATCTCTAAAATGGATGTATGTAGTCGTGTAGTGGAATTTCTAAAAAGACTTACATTTAGAAACGGATAAAGTACATATTTGTGTTAATAAACATGGTCAAAGCTTATAAATGTTTGATCTTTGAAAGGAAAAAGCTGTAAACACTACATTATAAACAGAACGAGTAGTTAACAACAAATATTCAAAGCCTAATTAGCAAAACATAATTCACCATCGCAAGGCATGCTTTTCATTCCCCTCTTGCTATGCGATTAGGGCAACGTCTTTCTTCCCGATTTTTGTCCACGAGCCTGTTCAGCCGCCTCCCCTGTGCATGCCGCTCCTGTGACCAACGATGGGAAGGGGAATTCAGGTGCCTTGGCTCAAACGGATGGGGGCGCTTTTTCTTCGAGTTCGTCTTCCGGGCTCCAATCTTTCTCAAGTTCGTCTCTTGGGACAGACTAGACAAAGCTTTGGCATATACTGTTGTCAGCTCCTCAGGGCTGTGACGTTAGGGTTTCTATCGCGTGTACGTGAGGGAGAGGTTTGGTGCTAGATTTGTGAGATTGATTTAAGGGTTCACTGATGCCAACTCCGGCTCCCGGACACCGGTCCTTTGGGGCACGTTCATGAAGAATACCTTATTCTCATTGACAAGATCAGGGTGGCTCCGGTGCAAGAGGAGTGTCATCGACACGTCGGTGGTTCATTCTGACAGCAGCAACGGTCGTTTGATGGTCCATGAACCTTGATGTTATTTTTATTATGTTTGAGGTGTTTTTGTATTTTTCGTGAATATTATAGTAGATCTGGGTGAAAAGAATTCACCTTAGCAACAAAGCCCTAAGTAGGCACCAAAGACAAGGTAATTAAAGTTTTTTAGGATCAATAGGGTAATTAAAATTAGAGACCCGATTGCCGGTAATTTTTATTTTGAGACGAGGTCCACTTTGTTATAATGACCACCAAATCATGTTTGAAATATTTTTGCCGTTTTCCTATTTTGTTTTGCATAATGTGCACTTATAAATAGAATTTATAATATATCGTACTAAAAGGAAACAAATGAGATATATCCACCAACAACAAGTGTGTCATTAATTTGTTAGATAAGTGTGTGTTTTCTTGTCCGTGGACTTATTGAGAAGTGTAACCTCTATCCTTACAATTTCTACCCTAAACTTCCTTTATCTATCAACTTTTGTCACTGGCAGCTGTAAGCCTCAGTTAATGGCTCCATTGATTCACATGCATTTTACCGGATTTATGGAGGATTATAATCCTTAGTGCTCCTTTGATAGAAAGGAATTGCATAGGATTTTTGAAGGATTTGGACCCTTAGGATTTTCTTTCCTTTGATGCTCGTTTGATTCGTAGGATTAGAATCCTTAGGATTTTTTCCATAGGTTCCTCTTGTACTACATTTTGAAGAAAAATTTCCATCCACTCAAACTTCTTTATAAAACTTTTTTATTTTCCCCGCGTTATCAAACATTCTTTCAAATCCTGTAGGGTACTATAGGACATGCTATCTTATTCCTGTATCTTTTCTTATTCCTTTGTTTTGAGAATCCTCCGAATCAAAGAGTTCCTTATTAATCTTCTCTATGGTGGTCATTTGATGTGACTGGAATCCTTCGGATTCTTTTTCGTAAGATTCATTTGTATTACATTGAAAATTTTCGTCCACCAACTTCTCGTTGGAATTCTTTTACTTTACCCGTGCTATCAAACATTTTTCCATCGAAATTTATATGGTTTTATATTCCTATAAGATACAGAAATACATGACACTATTTTTACATTTTCCCTATTTCGACGTTTCCAGAATTCTGCGAACCAAATAGACCCTAAACCTATTTTTTCTTCCAATTTTGCCATAAACTATCAATGTGGGATAACTTTTGCCACTGATGGTAAGCCTCGGTCAAACCTGGTATTGATTAGACGTATCTAATTTTTTGCCATGTCATTTATCCATAGTGGCACATAGAAGTCTATTTCACGAAATCATTGAGCAACTGCCCTACGCACCATCTCTCTCTCTCTCCCTCCCTTTCTTGGTATGTGGTTGCAGTGGCTGTACGAGGAGGGATTTGTGGGAAGGCGAACACATAGTTTTTTTAAGTGGGGGCACTTCTTCTACAAAATCTGAAATTCCAAAGTAATTTTCATTGAAATACAAGCAAACTTTAAATTGGAGTGGGGGCATGGCCCCCCACCGGCCTCTATGTAGCTCCATGTCTGTGTCGGATTTGAACTTCACTGAGATAGGCACCACCACTCAATTCCACCACGGCAGTGAGATCGGCTCGATGGACATTGAAGAGCGTGTACAAAGTCATCGGTTGTCACCTTGAGCTCCTCGTGTGGGAACGGTGATCCCTCATTGGATGGGCATGAGGATGGAGTGGAATGGCACTTGTGTGGTTTGTCATGACCGTGATTATGTTGCTCAATGAGGCTGGTGGGCCTCGCCACAAGCCATAGGGGTGAAACGAGAAGAAGTATTGGGTGGGCTTGGATGGAAGCAACCCTCTATTTGCAGCTTAGAGTGAAATTTATAGAAAACAGAAAGTCTAGGCACAAAATCTACACTTGGCAACATGCTAAGGGACAAAAAATTGCAGTCATCTCTTATTTAGGAAGTGCTTCAAAAGTTAGGTCACTTCGGTCGCGAGATTTGAAAACATAATGATACATACTCCCTCCATTCCCTTATACTATCCTATAAAGGAGGGGTATCTCCGAATATTGCTTTTGGCTCCCGAGCTCACTGGAGGCCTTTAAATTCAAACTTCAAATTCAGTAAAAATTTGTATTTTAATGTTTTTAAAAAATTCTGAAAAAAATACATAGATAAATGAAGGTATAATACACAAGTGTGTAAATTTTCAGAACAAAATACGTTGAAATAAGGGCTGTGCAAAAAAGAAAAATCTGAGGCTGTTGAACACATGTTACTATTCATCATTTCAGACCATGAATTTATCTTTTTTGTACAGATCACGTTTTAAAGTATTTTGACCTGAAATTTTACACACATGTCGGTTACATCCTTACATACATGCATATTTTTTTCAGAATTTTTTGAACCATAAAAATTTAAATTTGAATTTTTCAAAAATGAAGGCCTCCATGGCTCCCGGGAGCCAAAACGCCATTCTCTATCTCCCGCTATGAAAATTACATTTTACATCTATATAAGGCCACTAACATAATCCAGATAAAAACTAATGATGTTTTTTCATAGTAGCAACTTATATAATATTCCCTCCGTTCCTAAATATAAGACCTTTCAGAGATTACACTATGAACTACATACGGATGTACATAGACATATTTTAGAGTATAGATTCACTCATTTTGCTTTGTATGTAGCCTCCTAGTGTAATCTTTAAAAGGTCTTATATTTTGGAACGGAGGGAGTACTTGCATGCATGTAGTCATAATGATACTTAGTTTTTTTCTTCTCATTCCTTCTTACATGCATGTGACGTATTAATGATTTCGGTTAACGAAAAGAATGATTGATTTACGAAGCAATTATTAATTTTTATCTTGATACATGTAATATGAGTTTGTGATCTTGTATAAGGAAATGAAGGGAGTATAACATTGAGGATCCTTTCATTAATATAGTATAACCAAAGTCGCTCACATACACAAGCATCCGTTCATAGAGATGAACGCATGCAAGCATATCCTATCCCTATGAGGGTCTGTGAAAGACTGAGCCGGTACATTATCTTGTGATTGATAAAGTCGTTATAGACGTCTTCATGATCGATCGGAACGTCTCCTCCCACTAAACATACATCGCCAAAAGCTTTGGAAAAAATTCAAGAAAATGCGAACACCAATGCCAAATGCAAAACTTGAACTCCGATGGTTGGGGATATTATTGTTCTCCTAAGAGCAACTACAACCGGACCCTTCAAATCCGGCCCCTCAAACGCCTCCGGACGCGTCCGGGCGCGTCCACGGACACTGAGGTCACGTCTCAAATAATGCAGTCTATATCCGAACACCTCAAATCTCATATCTCAAATCCATACAACCCATGCAATTACTATGTTGACGCACACACGTCGTGCGGCTACTCCGTCACCACGAAACATACCATCGGACTACCAAAATTTAGCATGTTCGGCTATGCTGGAGATCATCCACGGCTGTCCTTGTCCTTCCCGGCGCCCTTGTCGTCCTTATTACGGAAGTACCGGTCGAAGATGCAGTACAAATTGAGCCGGATTTGCTCGTCGCCGGAGTTGTCCTCGCCGCCGCTCACCTCCTTCACCTCCTTCGATGGCAGTCCGGCCATTTCACGGACCACCCGATTCTGCTCGTGGGCGAGGGTGCGCGTGTTATGCGAGTGCCATTTCTTCAAAATGCGGGCGCGAATGGCTTCCTCCTGTGCGGATGCCCGCGCCGCCGCATCAGCCGCCTCCGTCATTTCCTCTGTGAGATACGCCTCAGCGATCCTTATCCTCTCCTTTCCATGACGGCTAGATCGTTCCCGATGGGACTCGAAGTCCGCGGGTCCGGCCAATGGATCCGCCCGCCAGGACATGGATGATCCCGCCCAGAGGAATCGAGTGCCCTTTAAGCGAACGCTATGGAGTCGTGGCGGACAGATCCCCCGGTCGGCCCGGCGCTGTCCTCGCATGAGCGGCGGAGTGCAATGCGAACCGCCATTCCTTCCTCCACTCCGCATGGGGCGAGCCCCGAGTGGACGGATTCGGACTGGTCGGAGTCGGATCCGCTGGAGGCCATGCTGAAGAAGGCATGTGATTGCCAGAGGTGAGCTTGGGTGGCGGATGGAGTGGAGGGGAGTGGAGTGAAGTGGCAAGGGTTTGGTCCAGCCAACGGATGAAGACGAATATATGTGGGGTCGATGCAGACTAGTGTGGGCGAGGCGGACGTGTGTGGGCGCGCCCTGACTCCCCCATATTTGTCCCATATTTGGGTTGGAAATGAGGGTGTCGGTCAGCCGGGGCATTTGAGGTCGTTTTAAAAGGCCCGTGTGGATCTAATTTTTGTGACCAAACAGTGATCGGGCGACCTGTGTGAATGTTTAAGAAGGATTTAAGGGGTCCGGTTGTAGATGTTCTAACTATCCAACCATATATTGATTCGCGACATTTAGGATCCTATGGGAATCGAAAATACATGAAACCATTGATAGTATTTGTTTGGTTGCACCAATAAAAAACATGGACAACGTATGGCTTGCCACAAAGATTGGGTTCATGCCGTAGTTGGTATAGACACAACGGTAATTTCCACCTAGACAAAGGAGATTATACAGGAATTCCTCCGGATTGGCATCATATATGTATTGGAATTCTACTAAATTCCCTTGTAATTCTTTGAGCCAAAGGCATTGTTAATCAAACTGTGAAATGATTTGCCAGACATGGCCTTAACCTTATCATTTCACTAAACAAATTACTAGAAAAGCATGGTCATCACATCACATTGCATTCCAGCAATTATGAAGCGTCCCTAAGCGATCGCAACGGCTAACGGTGGTCCAGCAGTTTGGCATTCCACATACGCACGCGAAATGATTCATTGATCGAGGACCCTGAAATGAATGAATATATAGGCCAAGGCTGCCTTTCAAGGAGTTAATCAAGATGCGCATCATTAACTGCTCATGATTGGCGCATTAGAAATTAAGGTACCATCTCACTGTTCTTGCAACCAAGGAGATAGGCGCGGTGCACCTCCCCCCGCGAGCCAGCAGAAAGGTGGCTCGTCGCAAGACGTAAATGCGCACGTAGCCATCTTATAGAAGACTGAAAGCCCAACCCCTTTGATTCCTTTTGCGCGGTCGTCATGCGTTGGCACGCTGGCCATTTGAGTAAGCTATAGGCTGTGAGTTTAGGCTCAAATGATTGTGAGCAGATTGCACTGTGCCTGCACGTACGTTCATGTGCTTGTCACGAGCGGGCTAGTAGAGCACACCAACTACAAGGGAAAAGGAATCCACTTTGCATCATTATTATTTTTGTCGTGTTAGAACATCTACAGTCGGACTTGTCAAATCCGATCCCTATACACATACTGAACGTCCGGACTCGTTTGCGGATAACGTTTCTCGGCTCTTTATATGTTGCGTCACACATCCACGTACTTTAAATAAAACCCTTAATTTCATACAATTCATGCACGTCGATTATTCGATACAATTTTTTTAAATTTAATAGTTTGAAACAAAGCAAATCGAAGCATAGTCTAACAAACCGGACATGTCAAAATGAAATCAATGTCCGAGCGAGAAGGAATGCTTGCGGCTCACTAGCAGGACGTGCCCATCCATGCGTCCTACTCGTCCAGTTTGTCCTCCTCCGCCTAGGCAGCCAGCTCCGCCTGCATCCGGGCTGCGTGCTCCTCGTGTATCCTGGCCGCGTGCTCCACTACCGCAGCCGTCTTCCCCGCCTCCTGCGTCGTACGATCATTGTTCGCCTTCTTTTTCTCTGCAAACCACTTCTTCCATGCGAATCCAAGTGGGTTTGGCCAATACGATCTTCGCATCCTCCTCGTTTCGTGTGAGTTGTAACCTCTCCTTCTCGAGCTCAATCTACCCTAATGTCTTGGCCTTGCCGAATTTCCATTTGATCGCCACCTCTTACTTCTCCAACTCGATCTTCTCACTCTCAATTTCAAGCATCCTCCCTGTCCTTATCTGATCCCACTCCATCCCATCCTTTTGCGCATACAACATGACCTTGTACCTCTCCTCTTTCTTGTTCTCCCTTGTCGAAAAAATGCACGTCCATGTGGACGACATTTTTGTAGCGACGACATCACGGGAGATCCTTGTCTTCTCCCATTTATTTCTCATGACATGTCGGTTATCCTTTGGCACGGTAGCTCTTCCATTGATGACGACAACCTCGTCGTCCTCATCGTCCCGAACGAGCTGCGACGACTCACATTCATCCACTAACGGCTTCTGCGTGGATGGAAAGCTGTCCGTTATGGCCCAGTCGGCCTTCGCATCCTCCTCCATCCCAAGGGTGTCGGATAGCACAATCCGCGTCGGCGCTTGGATGGATGGGGTGCGGGGAGCCCGACATGCCGAGGGAGACATCTCCTCGATGATGTCCGCACCTACCTAAGACGCCAACTTCGCCTCCCTCTCTCGCTGCCCGCGATGGTGCATCTTACGGGCGATGTTCTCCGGCTTGCAATACAAAGTGGAGGAATGAACGCCGAAGGACGAGGCGGACCGCGTCTCCGTCGTGGCAGTCGGGGATGATGTGGAAGACATCACGGCAGTATATCAAGACGGGTGATGAGGATGGGGAGCAAAGGTGCCGGACGGCTAGGACTCAAGCACGGGAAATGTTGGAGGGCGGCGGGAGGAGGAGGAAGGGTTTGGAGAATTTGGGGCAATTTGCGGTGGGGTCGGGTTGTCGGGTCCGACGTGACGGGCATGCCTGGGCTCTCCCATATCCTTTTCATATTTGAGCTGTATATAAGGGGTGCCGATCAGCCCGGGCGTTCGAGGCCGTTAAGAAGCTCGTCTAGGTCGAAATTTTGTGACGAGTTAGTGAACGGGCGACCTGCTCGGACGTATGAGATGGGTTTGGGGAGCCCGGCTATAGATGCTCTAAACTCTGGATTACGTAAAATTTAGAAAAATACAAACACATGAAACAAGTATAAATGTCTCTCCTCCCCTTTGGCTTCATCTCTCCTTCAAGGGAAAATGCGGCTAGGGTTCCATCCTCCCGTCAACGGGGCCGCCGACCTTTCATATCTCCTGTAGCCTTAAGGCCATGGGGCACGATGGATCGTGACCCTTTCATGTGGAAGGGTTCTATATTTAGTTGTTTCTTTGAGTTTTGTTAGGTTTATATCCTACTCACAAAGATGAGACGACGACGATTTTCTGTAGTTAGAATAAGATTTTTCCCGCGTTGCCTTTGTCCCGGTGGTGCGTTTAGCATCGTTGGAGGACGTGTGGAGGTCTGTCTCTAGCAAATCTCTTGGAATTCAGTTGAATTGTTGTTTTTGATGGATCTGATTGAATCTGGTCTTTAATTGTCTATATATTCATGTGTCTTTACGTCGGATCATCTTGATCTACGCTTTTATTTATTAACGTTGTTGTTGTTCTCGTGCGTTAGTCTTATGAGGCATTATCACGATGACTTTTTAAACTATCTATGTTTTGGCCGGCTTGGGTGAGGAAGAGACAGTGACAACGAAGTGTCTTTAACTTGCTTCAGTGCATGTAATCGTCGCTAGGTGGTTGACGGATTTGAATGTAATTCTAATTATTTTCAGTGCCCTTTGCACTGTTGATTGATGACGAATAGATCAATTTTTTTAAAAACGGAAATAACAAGTCTAAATGTTAAATTCGCGTGGCTGAATTCCACCGCAAGATATTTAACCATTTACGAAGTTACACTCGATTCTCCACTTTGTACCATGTATTGCGTTGAAATCAATTAAGATAACTGATAGAATCAATCTGATGTTGGATGGTCATGTGAGTGTTTGGAGCTTCACCTCATCAGGATGACACCTTAGATTTGACATCTGTGTGGTTCATATATCCCGATATTTCGTTGGGTGAGAGGTGATATATGTGTGTTAAGCATTTGTTGCTATTTCGCTAATCTCAATATCTGTGGCTCAGTCTCTATATTCTCAGAGATAATCATAGAATAAAGTGTGCGTGCGTGTGTCTGTGAAGCTGAGGTATGTAAACATGGACATCTGTAATGTGTCAAAAATGTAAACTAAGTAAATGCACGCTTTTAAACAAGCCATTTAGGACATGTATAATGGTGCTATCTTAGGAGTGCCACATAGGATAAATGATGAGGTGAAGAAGAGAGAACTTGAAAAAAAGGTTTTGCCTTCTCTTATTTAAGAGAAGACAAGAGGTGTTCTCTTAGCACAATATGTCTCATCATGTTTTTAGGAATAGCTAATTATAAAAGATAAGGCTAAGAGATGGCCCATTGTAGACTCTCTTTTTTGTCATCTCTAAATTACATGTAAGATTTAAGATAAGACTATCTTATCAACCATTGTACATGCCCTTAAAGAGACATTGCATCGACCAAGCATGTTAACTGGCAGACGCATTGCCGGAGAAGATGGCCGTGTTTTTCTCCAGTGCGCATGTGAGCATCCACAAGGAGACAGCAGGTTGACACTTTCATTCATAAAGGGAGTGTCGGAGTTAAAGTTAATGACGACATTGCTCATTTCTTTCAAACCCATAAGGGGTTAAGACAGGGGGATTCAATGCCTCCAGTATTGTTTAATATAGTAGCAGATATGTTGACAATACTCATTGAAAGAGCCAAGGAGAAAGGACAAATAGGTGGTCTCATTCCACATCTGGTAGATGGAGGTGTGTCCATTTTACAATATGCGGATGATACAATTATTTTCATGAAACATGATATGGAGAAAGCGAGGAATATGAAATTAATATTGTGTTTATTTGAACAACTATCGGGGTTTAAAATTAATTTTAACAAAATTGAACTCTTATGCTTTGGGAAGGCAAGAGAAGAGCAAGACGCTTATCGACAACTATTTGGTTGTGAAATGAGTTCTCTACCTTCTAGCTATCTTGGGATCCCTATTCACCACATGCGGTTAACAATTAAAGAATGGAAATGTATTGAAGAAAGATTTGAAAAGAAACTAAGTTGCTGGAAGGGCAAGCTTATGTCATATGAATCCAGGTTGGTTTTAATAAACTTTGTTTTAACAAGTCTACCCATGTTCCTTTTATCTTTTTTCGAAATACCTATAGGGGTACGGAAAAGACTGGATTTTTATAGATCTCGTTTCTTTTGACAAACTGATAAGAATAAGAAAAAATACAAACTAGCATGTTGGGATATGATTTGTAGACCCAATGACCAGGGGAGTTTGTGAATTGAAAATTTAGAAGTAAAGAACAAATGCTCGCTTAGCAAATGGTTGTATAGAATATCCACAGAGACAGAGGGTATGTGGATTCAAATTTTAAGAAATAAGTATCTAAACTCAAGAACTCTAGCTCAAGCTACAATTAGACCCGGTGACTCACCTTTCTGGAAAGGGTTAATGAGGACAAAGATTAATTTCTTCCAAAGGGTGAAATTTATTGTAGGGGATGGTACCTCAACAAGATTTTAGGTAGATACTTGGCTTGAGGATACACCACTTGCTTTACAATATCCCATGCTATATAATATTACACAACGTAAGCAGGACTATGTGTCCACAGTCTTACAATCGATACCTATCAATATGCACTTCAGGCGAGCTCTAGTAGGAGCATGTTGGGAGGCATGAATGCATCTGGTAAGAAGACTTATGCAGGTATAACTATCAGACCATTCAGACAACGTATGGATTTTAACTGTCAATGGGGTATTCTCAGTAAAGTCCATGTACATAGATCTGATTAATTCAGGACCTTTAGCTAGATCGTTGCATATTTGGAATATTGAAGTGTCGTTAAAGATTAAATTTTTTATGTGGTTTTTACACAAATGTGTGGTATTAACCAAAGATAATTTAATTAAGCGTAGTTGGAGAGGTAGATCTAATTGCTGTTATCAACATGAAACAATTAGACACTTGTTCTTGGAATGCCCTCTTGCAAAACTACTTTGGCGCACTGTCCATATAGCTTTTAATGTGATCCCACCTACATGTAGCAATTCAATTTTTATAAAGTGGCTCAATGGAGTGGACGTTACAGTATCTAAACTTATTAGAATTGGGATATGTGCTCTTTTGTGGGTTATATGGAATACCAGGAACGACATAATCTTTAATGGTAAGAAATTCAACAATTTTTGCAGGTCATACTCCAAGCAACGTCCTCGATCCGTACGTGGTCATTACTCAGTCCTGCGGACAACGAGGAGCTTATGGTTACTGGGTGCAACCGATGAGAGATGGCCGCACGGGTTATCTTTAACCGGTTTGGATGTCGTGCTAGTAATAAACTAGGTGTATAGGCATCGTAGTCTGCTATTAGTTACGCCGGATATGGCAAGTTCTTAAGAGTTGGTTTATTTTCAGATTCATTTTATTTTCATCTTTTAGACTTATCTCGAACTATATTGTTATTTTGAATTTTTAATAATATGACTGCATGCATCGATTGATGCAGAAGCCAGGGGCTCATTTCCTCCTTTAAAAATAATAATAATGTGAGCATCCACTCGCCGCGAATCGCGTTGTACCTGCGTCTCTACGGGTCACGGAAGGAAAAAATCAGCGCGGTCTGTTCTGCCATTAGAGTAAGCACGTACGACTTAGGCCGAGCACGATCGAGATTTTTCAAACCACCCAGCCCCTTCACACGTTATTCTGATTCGACGGAATCAGTGGTAAACTAGTGAACTCTCAACCTTTCATCCTCACTGTGTTACTTTAATTATGCTTGCTTGCTACTTTTCAGCCAAATGAAAAAAATGCGGTTTCTCACTTGACCATATTATTGCTTGCTTTTTTATAGCGTATCACGCTTCATTTCAAACGTAAGAGTAACCTTGATGAGGCGACTCATTAAAATCCGTCGCGGTTTGTTTGGGTCGGTGCACATAAAAAAGGAGGCCCAACACACCGATTCAAACTGAAACCGAGTCCGCTTCGCGTCCGCGCCGATGCATGTATGGCTCAAATTTGCGTCCAAAAGCGTCGGCGCGGACGTGGAGCGGAGGCCACGCGCACCTTCTTGGTGTCCATTGCGTCCCCACCTGGCGGTCGTCCAACTGACTACGACCTACCTGGTTAGCTTAATTTATGCCCTTAGACCTACGCATCAGCGACGACAGTCGTCCTTTTTAAGCCGACCGTGCGGCGGGACCGTCCTCATCCGCTTCTAGCCAGCCCCGTCCCCATCTAGCCACACTCGCTCTCCCGTCGCCGGCAAACCCTAGCCACCCCAACCGTGTCAGATGGGGCTCTTCTTCGGCGCCCGCAGCAGCAAGGCCAAGGGCAAGTCCCTCGCAAATCATTTTCCCTGGAAGTTCCTCCCGCCTCTGCCGACACTAGCTCGGTGGCCGAGGCAGCGCATCAACGTGCCAGTGCACCAAGCGGAGTGGCATTGGCAGTACGGCATGCCTCTCCCGTACCCCGACGCCACCTTGCCGAATGACTGGCACCTGGATCCGGAGAGGATCCCACTTCCGGCGGCGCCGTGGTCGGCTAGGGCACACGCGGATTGGTGCGGCGCCGGCGGGCGCTCCTGACGTCAGAGCAGCGCCGCGACACCGCCAACACAACCGACTCGCCCAACTAGGCTCGCTTGTTCGCCTTCGAGCACGAGGAGGCGAGGTGACGCGACGTTCGCGAAGTCGGCCGCACCGTGCCACCGCCCCCGCTCGTCGTCCGCGAGGAGGACAAGGCGGCCCATGTGGCGGTCTACCAGGAGAGCGAGGAGGACGAGCGGCGCAGGACGGCGGCGACCGAGCAAGAGGAGGCGGCGTACGAGGCGGCCATGGCCCTCTCCACGGCGGGTGTCGTGGGTATAAGCCTGACAGTAGATGTGTAGGGTACGAAAAGGATGGGCAGAGTCCCAGCTACGACGAGGATGTATGAGTTCGGGCCCCTCTGCGGTGGAGGTAATAACCCTACGTCTCAGTGCTCAGGGAGCTTTGTTGTCGAGTGGAATAGGGAATACAATGAGTTGCAAACCCCTTTACCAGTGGGGGAGGGTGGCTTATATAGAGTGCGCTGCCCTCCACAACGGTTCCGGTACGGGGGTGGAGTAGTGGCGATTGAATGTGTACGTTACAGGTAACGTACGCCCTAAATGCTAATAAATGCACCCAGAAATGTACGGCCGTTTCCCTCCAGAGAGGTTACGATGTACCGAGTGTAGCCAGTCGGTTAGCTTGGTATTCTCCGAATGCTAGTCTCCGACTGGATGGTTGAGGACCTATTACCGACTGGATGATGGGGACTCCTTAATTCAGTCGGGACTGACTAAGGGCCTTGTCCTTTGTGAGGGGTAGTCCTTGGATAGGACCTACATGACATGCTTATGACCCTACCCTAGGACTATGACCCCATCATTAGTCCCCGAATGGATTGGGGTTGGAACGACGAAGCGGTGCTTGAAGTTTGGATCCGACTGGAACAGATTTGGCTTGGGCGTTGCCTGCCTCGATCCATTTTATCTTTTCTGACCAACGATCCGAGTGGAAGTACTTGCGAAACAGACTGTCGGGAGCCGAGTGCTTCGGCGGCATCTTCTGACGCGACCGGTCAACTGACAACGGCGGATTTTCTGGGATCCTCAAATTTCGGTTTCCGCGCGCTCAGCGGGGATGACGCCAGCGCGCTCGAGTAGCGCCTGACGCCTCGATTCTCGCGCCTTCAACCTCTCCACTAATATCGCCGCGGTGGGTCGGGGGGATAAGGTTTCGGGGCCACCTGCCAGCGACCCAGTCGGAACCCTATTTAAATCTCGGTGGCGAGGTTTCTCCGTTACGCTCGCCGAATCCCTTGCTCTCGCCCGCTCCGCCCTTCTCGCCACCTCCAGCGCTCCTATACTCCTCCCTTCTCCTTCCTCTCGAGGGCTCGCGGCTGTCGCCATGACCAAGGGCCAGACCAGCAAGATGGAGGCGAGGAAGAAGAAGGGGAAGACGGCGGCGCCTGCTCAGCGGCGGCAACGGCCGCTGCCGGCGGGATGGATCCAGGGCGACTTCCTCCCCTCCACGGTGACGGAGGGGGATCTGCTGCAGCTGGTGGAGCACGGAATGATCATGCACAAGTCCTGGAGGCTGCCGGCAGAGGACGAGGTCGAGCCAGCGCCTCGGGAGGGGGAGCGCATCCTGCTGCTCAGCCACGTCCACCGAGGTTTTCTTTGCCCCCACATCCTTTCTTCAAGGGCATCATGAATCACTTCGGGGCCCAACTTCACCATTTTCCTCCGAATGCCATCACCCATCTTTCTGCCTTTATAGTTTTGTGCGAGTGTTTCATCGGCTGCCCTCCCCATTGGGGTTTGTTCAAACACATCTTTTCCGCCAGATCCCAAACCATCAAACGACTTAGCCAGTCGGATGATAAGACGCATCTCCTCCAGCTCTGCGGGGGCTTAGGTTTTCAGAAGAAGAGTCGGAGTAGTTATCCTGCTCTTCAGTTAAGTGAGTCGGTCAGGAACTGGCAGTCGACGTGGTTCTACTGCCAGGATATTGCCTGTCCGAATGCGTCGACTGGGCTACCTCCTTTTAGTTTAGATCAGCCCGCTCCGCCTAAGGAGCTCACGCTCTCGAAGGCGGAGAAGATCGACATCCAGCCCTTGGTTGAGGCACTCGTGGACGTCGTCAAGAGGGGGGTCACCGGCATAGACTTGCTGGAGGTCTTCCTTGGTCGGCGGATCCAGCCTCTGCAGGCTCGCGACCATGCCATGTGGCATTACACAGGGCCCGAAGACTCCACTCGGACCAACGTGGTGGGCGTGACTGAGGAGAGGGTGACCTCGTGGGTGCTCCAAATCACGGCCCCCTGCGAGAATCCCAAAGGATCTCGGCGAGTGAAGCCTTACAGCGCGGATCATCCTCCACCGAATCAGGTGAGTGACACTTGACGAGTGCACTGAACTGTCCTAATTCTTGTCGTTTGTCTATATCTCTGTGTGATGTCTGATGTCGCCGACTGAATTTTATGCAGGAGTGGACCAACTGGTTTTCTCCCGTCTCGAACGGGAACCCGGCCGAGGAGGAGGAAGGCAGCCAGGAGGGCAGCGTGGAGAGCGCTGAATATGTCTCCGACAGCGGGGAGTCGGAGGAAGAGACCAGCAAGGAAGAGGAGGAAGACGAAGAGCAGGACTCTCCGCCTCCGCCAACAGAGCATCGGACCAAGCGCCGACACGAGCCTGCCGTTCCCTCGGCCCTCCAGCATCTTCGAGTGCTCCGCCTACTTCCCCGGTGGTCCCGAGTGCTCGGAGCACCAAAAGGGCCAAGGATGCTGCCGCTGAGCCTGCGGGCTAGTCTTCCAAGGCGGCCAAACCGAGTGGGTCCAAACCTCGGAAGGCTCTGCCGCGGATGAGGGTTGCTATCCCCGTCACCTCCACATAAGTGTATCGATCCTCTAATTTCTTTTGATATCCAAGTGAATTCTTGTTCATTGGTCGAATGGATTCCACTCGACAGAGTTGCTACTTCTGCCACCTCTCCGACGCGTCAAGAAGATGACCCCACGGACACGGACAATGTCGTCTCGTCCCAGCCAGGTGCGTTGTAGTGACTTCGAGTGTTTTATTCTATCATAGATTCTGCCTCTTTCTTTTTCTGAGATCTTGCATCGTTCGGTCTCTCAGGGGCGATTTGCATGGACGAGGGCGATCAGGGGAGAGCTGAACAGACTGCGGAGCCCGTTCTTGAGGCCGCTCCGCGTGTTGCTGCTCTCGCCGCCAACGTGCCGCCGACTAAGGCGCTGCCGCCGACTGAACCGGCGCTGGTGGTTGAGGTGCCGACTGGAGCGGACCTCGGGATGCCTCAGGAGCTTCCGACGATGCCAGGCTCGTCGAATGCCGAGTTCAACATCCAGCGTCTCCCGGAGGAGCAGGTGGGAGCGGCCAAGGGAGCCATGGTGCAGGCGGAGCTGATGGCTGGGGAGGCCAAGAGGGCCTACGACTTCGTCGCGTCCTTGTACCAGCGGAGCCTGGAGCTGCGGGATGATATCCGAGTAAGTGGGCTAGTAAGTATTTACTTTTCTCCTGTAACCCACTGGGTGTTCTTGAATAGCAGTTGTCGTTTGTAATGGGTTCACTCTGAGTGAACCCAGTGTGTGTAGTCCCCGAGACTTCTGTCGAGTGCTTGCACCGACAGTTGTCTTTATACATATTGTCTTTACTTTGGTTGTGTCTGTAAATAGTATGACCGAGTGCGCGTAGTTGTGGCACTCGGAGTGCACTTACTGTAAGATTCCCCGAGAGTAATTTGTACTCAGGTCGGGTAGTATTGGCCTCGTAGGCGTAGGTGATAACATGCATCTCAATAGGGCAGGCCTGCTTGAGCTGCATGCCAGTGGGGTCACTCTCAGTGAACCCACTGGGTGTAGTCCCCGAGACCGCTGTCGACTGCTTGCGTCGGCAGGGGTCTGAAGAACTTAGACTTTTAACTGTTGAACTTTCTGATTGTCCCTTGGTGCTTGGTGGCAGAAAACTTGTGAAATGGGGACGGCCTATGAGGCTCTCAAAGCGGAGAGGAACCAGTTCGCTGGTGAGCTTGATGCGGCTATGCTCGCAATGGCCGGCATGAAGGATGCTCTGGAGGGACGAGAGAAGTCCTTGGAGGAGGTGCGTGAAGCGAACAAGGTGTTGACTGAGGAAGTGGAAAAAATGAAGAAACAGAGGACTGCTCTCACGAATCAGATGGTCGTCCTGAATAAACGATGCACAGCTCAGGAGAAGTATGTCAGCGACTGGGCTGGACAGATGATGACGCGTCTGCCTGGTAAGTCTTATGTTTTGCCGAGTGCTTGTACTGTGTGCGTGACACTCGGCGTTTATTGTATGCTTGCCCTTTTGTTGCAGATTTTTGTGTTGATGCTGAAGCTGAAGCAGCGGACGTGGAGCGGTCCATTCGCGACAACGTGCCACTCGGCGAGGACGCCAATCGGGATCTGCTCCGGGCGCATATCCGCGTAGCAAAGTGGGTCCTTTCATCGGTCGACTGAGAGAGGTCGTCGGCCGAATTGACAAGGAACTTTGGCCAGAAGATGAGTCGCGACAGGAGATGGAGAGCCTGATGGCGCGACTGGAGGAGATTCCGAACCGAGTGCAATCGTGGAAGAAATCGGCAGCGTGTTGTGGTGCAGATGTTGCTCTGTCCTTGGTCCGAGTCCATTGCAAGGAGGTGCGTGAGGAGAAGCTGAAGACACTGAAGGTCGCCAACACGAAGAAGCTTCGATTCGAAGACTTCATGGAGACGTTCCTTGAGAGTCCTACCCGCATCACCGACGGAATCGACTTGGACACCTTCGTGGAGCCCTCCAGTCCTGGCGCCGACCCAGCTGACGCGTAAGAAAACTTTATCCTCGGTATGCCGAGTGTTTATCTGTAAGGTACTTTGGCCACTTCTGTTGGCCGTCACATTCTTAAATCGGTGCGGGTAAGCTTGATCCGCAGCGAGTTAGCTATCTTTGCGAGAATTTTGGAATCCGAATCAAAGCGTTTACTCTTGTGTTTGAATGTTGTTTCGAGTGCGACGTTTAGTGCACACTCGGAGGGAGTTATTACTTAGGTGATTCTTGGTCACAGCTAAGTCCCCGAGTGCGACGTTTAGTGCACACTCGGAGGAAGTTATTACTTAGGCGATTCTTGATCACAACTAAGTCCCCGAGTGTGACGTGAAGTGCACACTCGGAGATAGCTAATACTTAGGCGATGCTGGATCGCAGCTAAGCCCCCGAGTGTGACGTGTAGTGCACACTCGGAGAAGGTTAATACTTAGGCGATGCTGGATCGCAGCTAAGCCCCCGAGTGTGACGTGTAGTGCACACTCGGAGAAGGTTAATACTTAGGCGATGCTGGATCGCAGCTAAGCCCCCCGAGTGTGACGTGTAGTGCACACTCGGAGAAGGTTAATACTTAGGCGATGCTGGATCGCAGCTAAGCCCTCGAGTGTGACGTGTAGTGCACACTTGGGGAAGGTTAATACTTAGGCGATGCTGGATCGCAGCTAAGCCCCCGAGTGTGACGTGTAGTGCACACTCGGAGAAGGTTAATACTTAGGCGATGCTGGATCGCAGCTAAGCCCCCGAGTGTGACGTGTAGTGCACACTCGGAGAAGTTTAATACTTAGGTGATGCTGGATCGCAGCTAAGCCCCCGAGTGTGACGTGTAGTGCACACTCGGAGAAGGTTAATACTTAGGCGATTCTGGATCGCAGCTAAGTTTTTTTTTGAGACCGGAGTCTACGACCGCGGAAGAACTTCAAACCTGCAAAAAACTCAATCTGCTTTATATTATTTCACCAATACTTGTTCTTTACATTGCTTCAGTCGATGGTCACGTGTAGAAGCGCTTCAGGAGATCTCCGTTCCATGCACGCGGCTCGTCTGTCTCCCTCTCGATGTTGTAGAGTCTGTATGCTCCGTTGTTCAGCACCTTGGAGATGATGAAGGGTCCTTCCCAGGCCGGAGCCAACTTGTGAGGTCTTTGCTGATCCACTCGGAGCACCAGGTCGCCTACTTGGAACGTGTGACTTCTGACGTGGCGTGCATGAAAACGCCGCAGATTTTGTTGATAAATGGTCGAGCGAGTTAGTGCCATATCGCGTTCCTCCTCCAGGAAATCCACTCCGTCTTGCCTTGCTTGTTCTGCTTCGGCTTCGGAGAAGAGTTCGACTCGTGGCGCATTGTGAAGCAAGTCACTCGGAAGGACCGCTTCTGCTTCATAAACGAGGAAGAACGGTAATCGCCCTGTAGATCTGTTCGGGGTTGTGCGAAGTCCCCAAAGCACTGAAGGTAGCTCGGTAACCCAAGCGCCAGCGGCATGTCCTATCTCTCGCAGGAGTCGGGGCTTCAAACCTTGCAAAATAAGTCCGTTTGCCCGCTCTGCTTGTCCATTGGACCGAGGATGCGCTACGGAAGCAAAATCCACTCGGATGCCTTGGCATGTACAGAAACCTTTGAATCTGTCCGAGTCAAAGTTTGTCCCGTTGTCCGTGATTATGCTGTGAGGTACACCGAATCTGAAGATGATGTCCCTGACAAACTTGACGACTGTTGAGGCGTCGAGCTTCTTGATGGGCTTCGCTTCGATCCATTTCGTGAACTTGTCCACTGCCACCAACAGATGTGTGTATCCACCTTGGCCTGTCTTGAATAGGCCGACTGTATCTAATCCCCACACTGCAAACGGCCACACAAGAGGGATCGTCTTCAACACGGACGTCGGCTTGTGGGACTTGTTGGAGTAGAACTGGCAGCCCTCACATCGGTCAACCATATCTTTAGCCATCTCGTTAGCCTGCAGCCAGAAGAAACCAACCCTGAATGCCTTGGCGACGATTGCTCTCGAAGAAGCATGATGACCGCAGGTTCCCGAGTGAATATCCTCCAGAATCAGTTGCCCCTCCTCTGGGGAGATGCATCGTTGAAGAACGCCTGAGATACTTTCTTTATACAATTGGCCATCAATGACAGTGAATGACTTCGACCTGCGGACTATCTGCCTGGCCTGGACTTCGTCTTCTGGTAGTTCTTGCCTCAGAATATATGCAACGATCGGCATAGTCCAATCGGGGATGACGGCAAGAATCTCTATGACCAGATCAACCACAGCAGGAACATCGACTTCAGTCAGATCCGTAGAACTCTTTGGTTGTACCGGCTCCTCTGTGAAAGGATCTTCTTTGACTGAGGGGAGGTGGAGGTGCTCGAGGCAGACGTCACTCGGGACTGGTCTCCGAGTGGATCCGAGTTTTGCTAACTCATCATCTGCTTGGTTCTTCAGTCTTGGAACATGGTGAAGTTCTGGACCTTCAAACTTCTTCTCAAGCTTCCTCACTGCATTGCAGTATGTAGTCATGGTGGGGTTTCTGACGTCCCACTCTTTCATCACTTGATTGACCACCAAATCCGAATCGCCGTAGACCATCAGGCGACGGACGCCGAGTGAGATGGCCATACGCAACCCGTAGAGGAGAGCTTCATACTCTGCCTCGTTGTTGGAGGAATCGAAGTGTATCTGTAGCACGTACTTGAGCTTGTCGCCCTTTGGTGATATGATCACAACGCCAGCGCCGGAGCCATTCAACATCTTGGACCCATCGAAGAACATTGTCCAATGAGCCGAGCAGATGTGGGTCGGTTGCTGTTGTTCTACCCATTCTGCTATGAAGTCAGCCAGAGCTTGAGACTTAATAGCTTTCTTGGCCTCGAACTTGATATCGCAGTACAGCATCTCCGTCGCCCACTTCGCCACTCGGCCTGACGCATCTCGATTGTGGAGAATTTCTGACAATGGAGCATCGGAAACGACAGACACCGAGTGGTCTTGGAAATAATGGGCCACCTTCTTCGCAGTCATGTAAATCCCGTAGATAAGTTTTTGATAGTGGGGATACCTCTGCTTGGAAGGAGTCAGGACTTCGGAGATGTAGTACAGTGGCCGCTGAACTTTGTATGCTTTGCCTTCTTCTTCTCGTTCGACTGTAAGAACAGTACTGACGACTTGAT
This sequence comes from Hordeum vulgare subsp. vulgare, assembly GCF_904849725.1. NCBI lineage: Eukaryota > Viridiplantae > Streptophyta > Magnoliopsida > Poales > Poaceae > Hordeum > Hordeum vulgare. Next base: position 443,874,347 of record NC_058522.1, on the reverse strand, counting down.
TTGTAGCCGCGATATACAGAAGAAGGGGCTCTTTACTGAGCGGAGCAGTAAGAACCGGCTAGGTGGAAAGTAGGACTTTGAGGTCGTCGAATGCGACTTGGGCTTCATCTGTCCACTCGAAAGTATCTGATTTCTTTATGAGTCGGTACACAGGAAGTGCTTTTTCACCGAGTCGACTGATGAACCTGCTCAAAGCCGCTAGGCAACCTGTGAGCCGTTGAACATCGTGTATTCTGACCGGCCTCTCCATTCGGACGATGGTCCCGATCTTTTCGGGGTTGACATCGATCCCTCGTTCGGAAACGAAGAAACCGAGTAACTTCCCGCTGGGAACGCCGAATGAACATTTGGTGGGGTTGAGCTTGATATCGTACCTACGAAGGTTGGCGAATGTTTCTGCCAAGTCAGTCAGCAGGTCGGAACCTTTGCGTGACTTGACTACGATATCATCCATATACGCCTCCACATTCCGACCGATCTGATCGAGGAGACATTTTTGGATCATGCGCGTAAAGGTAGCTCCTGCATTCTTCAGACCGAACGTCATAGTGATGTAGCAGAAGCACCCGAATGGGGTGATGAAGGCTGTTTTTAACTCATCGGAACCATACAGACGGATCTGATGATAGCCCGAGTAGGCATCAAGAAATGACAGACGCTCGCAACCCGCAGTCGAATCGACAATTTGATCTATGCGGGGGAGCGGAAAATGGTCTTTCGGGCAGACCTTATTGAGATGCTTGAAGTCGATGCACATTCGGAGCGACTTGTCCTTCTTGGGCACCATGACAACATTGGCGAGCCACTCGGAGTGGTGAACCTCGCGAATGAAGTTGGCTGCCAGCAGCTTGGCCACCTCTTCTCCGATTGCCTTCCTCTTGTGTGCGGCGGACCGGCGCAGGCGCTCTCGGACAGGCCGAGCTGTGGAATCCACGTGCAGTCGGTGCTCAGCCAACTCCCTGGGTACACCTGGCATGTCGGAGGGTTTCCATGCGAAGATGTCCCAGTTCTCATGGAGGAATTGGGTGAGCTCGGCTTCCTATTTAGGATCGAGGGTGGTGGAGATGTTCGTCGGGGCAGCAGTGGCGTCCGTCGGGTGGATGCTGACCTTCTTCGTCTCTCCTGCCGACTGAAATGCAGACTCCGAAGCTGGCTTCTTCGAGCGCATCAGGTCGGCGGGGTCGACTGTTTTCTTGTACTTGTCCAGCTCGAGGACGGCCATCTGCTGGTCGGCGATTCTTGATCCCTGCTGCAGACACTCTTCAGCCCGCCGCCGATTGCCTGTGATGGTGATCACACCCTTCGGGCCTGGCATCTTAAGCTTCAGGTATACGTAACATGGACGGGCCATGAAGTGTGCATACGCTGGGCGACCCAGAATTGCGTGATAAGCGCTCTGGAAGTCAACCACTTCGACCGTCAGCTTTTCCTTGCGGAAGTTCTTGTCAGAGTCGAAAATGACGTCCAACGCGATTTGGCCGAGTGATTTGGCATTCCGTCCGGGGACGACTCCGTGGAACTGCATGCTGCTCTCGCTGAGTTTGGACATCGGGATGCCCATCCCCTTGAGGGTGTCGGCGTACATGATGTTCAAGCCGCTGCCGCCATCCATGAGGACTTTGCGCAGTCGGACTCCTTCTACCACCGGGTCGACGACCATGGCCTGTCTTCCCGGGGTGGGTACTTGTGCCGGATGATCCGACTGGTCGAAGGTGATCGCAGTCTGAGACCATTTGAGGAACTTGGGGTTGGCAGGGGTGGCCATGTTCACCTCTCTGTTTACCAGCTTCAGTCGACTCTTGCTCTCGACGTCAGCAAAAATCATCAGGGTTGCGTGGACTTGGGGGAACGGATCCTCCTTATCCTCCTCATCCTGTTCATGGTCCTTCTCACTCGGTTGCCCTTCGCTGAACCCCTGGATCAGGAGGCGACACTGTCGAGTGGTATGCTTCGCATATATGGGGTTGCCTTCTTCATCCATCTTCGTATGAACCAGACATGGCTGGTCCAGGATGGGGTTATTGAACTGCTTCTTCTTGGGGGTGAACTGAGCCTTCCCTTTGCCCTTGAACTTGGCATTGGTTACGGCTGCAGCTTCTGCTTGCGGAGCAGTCGGAGCTTTCTGCTTCTGCTTCCGAGTGTTGCCCCCATTGCCATCAGTGACTGTTTTGTGCTTGCCGCTTCGGATGCGGTCCTCTTCTTCACCATTTGCATAGCGTGTTGCTATCTCCATCATCTTGCTCATGGAGATGTCGCCTGTTCGGCCGAACTTCAGGTACAGATCCCTGTACCGCATGCCTGCCTTGAAGGCGCAGACTGCTTGATGCTCGGTGACGTTCTCCACCGTGTGATAGAGAGTTGTCCAGCGCTGGATGAAGTCACGCAGGGGCTCATTCTGCTTCTGGACGCAGTGCTGGAGCTCTACAAGGCCAGCAGGGCGCTTACACGTCCCTTCGAAGGTCCTGATGAACACTCGGGCCAGATCTGCCCAACTGTAGATGCTTGAGGGGGCCAACTGGTTCAGCCACGCTCGTGCCGAGCCGTCGAGCATCAGAGGGAGGTGCTTCATGGCGACATGGTCGCCCCCTCCTCCGATCTAGACTGCCACTCGGTAGTCATCCAGCCACGTTTCTGGCTTGGACTCTCCTGTGAACTTGCTAATTCCCATCGCCAATCGGAAGTTGGGAGGGATGTCAGCCGAACGGATGGCTCGACTGAAACACTCGGGACCAGAAACGGTGACCCTGCTTCCACTCGGACGGTCGATATCGCGACCATCGCGGTGGGCCCGACCCCTGTCGACCCTCCGCTGGGCGATATGCCCTCTTGCGTCGGGCCTTGGGTCGTAAGTGTCACCGACTGAACGCCGATCATCATGATGTCGGGGCCCTTAGGTCCCACCCCGCGGAGGGGTGCGTGAACGGCGGCGATCTTCGTGATTTATGGAACGACTGCCTCCTCTGTGCTGCTGATGGAAACCTGGGCTGTGAACCGACCGATGCGTATTCGCATGAACAGAACTATTATAGATCCTGTTGTGCGACTGGGAGACCGCCGAATTCTGCTGCTGCGCCATGTGCAACAGGGCTCGGATCTGCTCGATCCCTCTACCAGCCTCTGAATCAGTCGGCTGGAGGGAATCGGCTATCTTGGCAGCAGCAGCCAAGTTGAGGAGGGGTGTGCGGAACAGCTCCACGTTGCTCCGCCGAGTGTGCCGACTAGCAGAACGGCGAGGTGGACGACGCGCGCCGGACGCTTCGCCGATCTCGTGCTCGTTCCGGCCAGCCTGACGGTGATCTTCATGGGAATTGGCCATGTGTACTTCTGCTGCAGGCCCGTGACCCGCATACTCGGAAGGAAACTCAGTCGGAACCGAGCCCAAGCGTTGGGACAGCGGGGCAACCACAACTGACTCTAGAACCGCCACTTGTGAAGATGCGTTCTGGCGCGCCTGGGCGTGTTGCACCCAACGCTGGAGCCGCGGACGGCGAAACCGCTTGACGTGGCGCGTGACGGCGGTGTAGGTCGACACCGGAGCCGACTGCTGGAGAAGAAGAAAGCCGCGGGCGCCGGCACGGAAGTGCGTAGCCCCGCGCCGGGGAAGCGCCTCGACGTCGAGGGGCGCATCCCGAAGCCACGCCGAATCATCGACGATGAAGGAGAGAGCGCCGAAGAAGATCTGGTGACCCATGCTCGAATCTCCACCGGACGACATGACGAAAGGAAGTAGTCGTAAACTCGCCGGAAGTCGCTGAGACGCCTGCCCCACGGTGGGCGCCAACTGTCGTGGGTATAAGCCTGACAGTAGATGTGTAGGGTACGAAAAGGATGGGCAGAGTCCCAGCTACGGCGAGGATGTATGAGTTCGGGCCCCTCTGCGGTGGAGGTAATAACCCTACGTCTCAGTGCTCAGGGAGCTTTGTTGTCGAGTGGAATATGGAATACAATGAGTTGCTAACCCCTTTACCAGTGGGGGAGGGTGGCTTATATAGAGTGCGCTGCCCTCCACAACGGTTCCGGTACAGGGGTGGAGTAGTGGCGATTGAATGTGTACGTTATAGGTAACGTACGCCCTAAATGCTAATAAATTCACCCGGAAACGTACGGCCATTTCCCTCCAGAGAGGTTACGATGTACCGAGTGTAGCCAGTCGGTTAGCTTGGTATTCTCCGAATGCTAGTCTCTGACTGGATGGTTGAGGACCTGTTACCGACTGGATGATGGGAACTCCTTAATTCAGTCGGGACTGACTAAGGTCCTTGTCTTTTGTGAGGGGTAGTCCTTGGGTAGGACCTACATGACAGGCTTATGACCCTACCCTAGGACTATGACCCCATCAGCGGGCGACTGTGTCCTACCTGTAACGACCCGACTCAAAACGAGTGAAGCCTCTGTGTAACTGTGCCATCCCTGGATCAGTATTCTGGCACACACAATACATCAATGTATATATCAAAGTGCAATCACAAGTAAATAATGTAAAATTGATATATACCTCCAAGTCTCAGCGGAAACAGTCGATGGGAGTGGAGTACCGATAAACATCAACGACACGTTGAGTGCAGATCGTAACCTTAAATCATACTCTTACTCGTCGTCGAAAAGTATCTGCAACATAAGACGTTGCAGCCGTGTAGACCAGCATATTGAATATGCGGGCAAATCACAAATGAGAGGGGTGAAAATATCATCTATACTATATGCATATATGGCAGGTGGGGCTGTAAGTTTAAGTTTTGCGTAAAGCAAAATTTTTCCTACAACAAAAGAGAGGGTAAAAGAAAAAATTACTACATTGTTAGTTGTTTAAAGAGAAGGTTCCACCAACCATTTCTCATGTCCAAGTTATCAATAACACCCACATCATTAAGTTATTGGTCTTGAGAATACCTCATAGTCTCAGTTCCATTGGCTCAAGTTGTTCATGACCGTGGACACGACTAATTGATTAGGTTTGAGTATTTTATAGAGTTTTGCACACGTTCCCCATAAGATTTGATCGCCTCTGTTCAAGTCCTCGCACTTCAGGGTGTTTGAGAACCGAATGATCAAAACATGGTCTTCCAAAGGGTTCCTCTGAGCCAGTGTTGGCGCCCATCCAATCCTATCGTTCTTCTACATCTCGTAGCACCGCCCGTCCAGAGTCACCACGATGTCCAACCAAGCCAGAGCCCATAATGACTTGTGGTTGTGCAGGTAAGCCTCGGGTCTTGAAGTATCCATCCATCTCTTCATGCCTGGGTGGACGTTTCCGCGTGAGTACTGGCGCTTCTCCAGCATCACCTAGGCTACCACTCATTCCTCCATGGTGCTGTTCTACCATCATCCACCCATAGATATATTGGATCATGATGTCTTGAAAGTCTTGAAGTATTTATGCCTTTTTTATTTAATTCTCACAACACTCATGATAAACACGCAACCTAACCCATATATTAGAAGCATAGCAAAACAAAAATAACATCTCAGGCCAAAGCAACAACGGTTGATGGGTGCCTACCACATGATACTACTCAAGAACCTAATTTCCAAGTACCTCCTTTGCATGCAATTGGTGGAGAAGGTTGAACTAATGCAATAAAACCATAGGTAAAAACATGATCAATGTGAACTTTCCTGGCGAGGTTGATGACGATAAATATCGCTCACAGAAAAATAACTTGATAAAACTATTCGTCACTCTCCGATAAAATCTATATAATCAAACATAGTATTCACATAACCAATCATACTAGAAATCATCCTAGCAATCAATATAACAACAACAATTAACATTGATCCAATAAATCAATAAGAAAAATCAAATAAGAACCCAAAAGAAACTTCGAAGAAAAAATATGGAGTCTTCTACTACACAACACAAAATTGTTTTTATCCTAATTAAACTCAACAACAAAGAAAACACTAGAATAGTAAAAATAATAGAAAACAAAAATATAAAACATCTAAGATAACAAAAAGTATTTTTTTTCATAAAACTTTATTAGCAAAAGGAACTAATTAGAAAGGTTTTGTTAAACTCTTCTTATGAACTAAACGAGGTTAATTTGAATTATATCCAAAAACAATTTCAACCTTAATACAAATTGTTTCTGGTCTAAGCTAAAGTTAACAAAGAATAAACATTATAAAATAGTTTATAGATAATATTTCCCAAAAAATTATTAATATTGAAATCAATTTCAAGTTATTTATTAAACTAGAATTGATTCCATGCAAAACAAGCTTAAAATAACACAACTATTTTTTTAAAGTTACAACTAACGAACAGATAAAAAAACTTGTCATAAGGACAAAAGGAAATAAATTAAAAACAATTAAAACAAAAGAAATAGCAATAAACCTAAAATGATCTAAAACAGTATTGTTTTGCTTGAAACCCTAATTTAAAAATTATAAAATTCTCAAATTGAACATGGTTATAAAAATAACTAATATAAACGAGTAGCAAAAAAATTCATTTAAAAATATATTATTAAAATCAAGTTATTCACAAATTGGTGTTTGAGTCAAATCAGATTCAATTCAAATTAAAAAATTCCAAATATGGTCAAACTTGATTTCTACAGAAATTACGTAAAATCTGTGACACAATACGAAAAGAATCACTTAAAAACAATTGAAACATTAAAGTTATAAAGGAAATAAAAACAGAACTATCTCTATTAAATAAAGAAAAAACAGAAAAAGAAAAATCTACCTAACGAACAGGGGTGCTACGTGGCATGTTGTGGTTGGCTGGGGGTGTGCGTGCGTTATCTAAACGAGCAGTCGGCCACAATATAAAAATATGGTTCGGGATTTAATTTGTTCTAATCTGTATCGTAGGATCCATATCGGACGACTATGTGAGGAGGAGGTGCTTACAGAGGGGCGGTGTTCCGGTGAGAGCTCAACGGCGGCGGCGGCTCGGGCATGGATGGGAGCGACATTCCAGGGGGTCTACAGCGATGGCGATGGCACCGATCGACGCAGGCGAGGACGAAGAGCACGTAGGTGGCGTCGGGGGGGGGGGGTGAGGATGACAATGGTGATGAAGGCGAGCTCTGGGTCGGCGGGGGCGTTCGGGTGCTTGTCGGGGAGGCGTCTCCAGTGACTCTGGGGCTCCGGCGAGGGCACAGAGAGGTGCGGGCGAGCGAGGCGAGGCTAGTGGAGGTGGTGACAGTGGCTCGGGAGGTCGGGGACGAGCGGGGCGTCGACAATCGCGCGGCGACCATGGCGAACTTCGGCGATGGATTGCGGCGAGGACAGGGCACAACGAGGTGGGCTCGGTGGTGGATCAAGTCGAGAGGGAGCTCCTCTATTTATAGGGGGCTCGGGGTGGTTGGGGAAGGAAAGGGGAGGGAGATCCGGCGAGGATCCTTGATGGTCCAACGAGGTAAGGAAAGGGAGGGGAAGAAGGAAGGTGACCGCGGGGATGAGGGGAGCGGTTGGCTGGGCCCACTCGTCAGCAAGGGAGGGAGGGGGAATAGGGGATCGGTGGCCGATCGGTTGCGGATTTGGTCCCATTTTATAGAAAGATCAGGCGAGATGTGCTGCTGGTCCGGTTCGGCTTTCTTGATAATTTGTTTCCTTTATAAAATAAAAAGAGAAAAGAAAGCTAAATAACAGAAAACTATAATACTTTTATATAGATATGTTATGGGTCAAAATTTATAGAAAAATATTTCCTACAGGATGAACGTTTTTATATAGTCAAATTAAATTCTTACCTAAACACATAAATCAAATAGTGCTATTGTTGCAACAAAAAACATTTAAGAAAAATACCAAAATGATTTGAAATTCAACTTTCTCCATTTTTCTATTGAAGGGAATCATTTTACTCTCTTTTCCATATAATTTTTTTGTTTGAGAAAAATAATTTTGAAAACCACTTAATTTTTTTGTTTTTGAAACCTAATTTGAATTATTTTCAGAATAGTCTTCTGAATTTTTATAAGTGCAAATATAATTTCAATGGCCCCTGGTTTGGAGTGTCATATTGCTCCTCTCAATATTTTAAATAGGAACTTTGAATTCCTTCAAACTTTTAAATAGGACCAAATAGGAAATATATTTGAGAAAAGATTATTTTCAAAATTCAATTTTCCAAATCCTTTATTTTTGAAGAAGTCATGTCATCTTCTCCAAGTGGTTTGTATTGGATGAATTTGAATTCCAAAGCAAAAGGGAAAGTCATTTTATTCCCTCTTATTCAAAAGTTTCAAATTTCAGTGAAATTCATTCAAACAATCAATCATTCATTTATTAATATAACATTCCGAAGTTTGGGATGTTACAAACCTACCACACTTAAAATGAATCTTGTCCTCGAGATTCGAAGAGGCTAGAAAGAAAAGGTTAGGGTTTGGGGGTCTTCTAACAAATCCATTGTCGTGCAAAGTGGGTCTTGGCATTTGAGAGTTAAATTGAGAGTTACCGGTCCCTTAAAAATTTTAACAATCCCGGGGGGTCTTGGCATTTGTGTCTTCACATTCTTCATAGTAACTCCTTTCGTGATGCTCTTCCATTATATTCATAACGTTTCCCTCAAAATCGGGTGTTCTTTCGTTGATATAAGCTTCTTCCGTCACTGTGTCTTCTTAACTGACAAGTCTCGTGACCATTCTAAATAACTTATCGATGATCTCATGGTGGTCTACCATTTGTGGTTATCCTGCAGTGAAATTGGTCTTGGCTTCATCCTCACCGTAAAATTTCTACGTTTGGCAGCAGCTGCCATGTACAAGGGGTCTTTGTCATACCATTCTAAGGCTTACACAAAAGCTTCAAAGATCGTCATCTCTTTACTATGGGTAAGTCACTCAGATTTACCAGCCCAAATAGCAAGAGAATGATAAGAGTAAGTCATCATGGTGTCCAAGCCATGTCGCACTTAAATCATTACCTTGTATAAGGTTTAGTGAATCTCGTATTTTAACACTTGGGCGTACTCACAAGCATTGCAAAGTTTCTCTTGTACACGAACAAAGTTCGGACAAATCCATTAGTTCTGCAAGCTGAACAAAACATCTATCATATTATTCACCACTCTCAGGTTTCCGTATCCTCCCAGGAGAACCTTTGTTGATCAAATCACAAACTCTTATTTCATGCTCGTGGGGTAACCTTCATGAAATCTTGAGATGCATCCTTGGTACAGGTTGTACTCCTTGAGTGAATTTTTCCTTACCATTGGTCTGTTTACCAATAAAAGTGTTGGTTCATCATATTCAATGTCTCATCAAAATTCCAATTCCAAGGTACATTATTTCAACTATTGTCATCCCCATAGTTTGATATGATCCAGGATTACGTGTATTCACTTATCCAAACTCCTTAACAGGAATGGTACTTCCTTTATTCCCTTCTTCTTGTGGTTTTTACCGAGTACTACCACACTTAAAATCAATTGCATACCTCCTTTCATGGAAAATATATCTCATATCCTAGAAAATGGCCAGAGGTCTTTGTTTATGGAGCAACAACTCATACAATTCAACATAAGAAATCATGACACAATAAACCCTATTGATTCATGAAGTTATTATAGTCTCTCAGACTTCCATTACAAAATTCAAATCCAAAATCTTATGAAAACAAGAGTGCTTCATGTTACACTTATTGCCATTATCAAAACTTAACTACTCCATTTTAGCTTTCTTCTCCTCTCGACATTTATTAGCATAGTGTTAGGCTTACTTGCAACGTAAACAGATGACTTCTGACAAGTCTCGAGGCTTCTTGGTATTTGTTTTTTGCTCCTTGGGTTTCTTCCTTCCTTCCTAGGCACATATTGGCATAGTGACCTAAGGCCCTGCATTTAAAACATGGGATATAACTTCAGGTCCTTATGTGAAGTGATTTGGCTCTTCCTCGTGTACTTTCTCTTCTTTTTGGACTTCTTCGTTCTTGCCAGTTCCTCTATTTCATGTGGATCAAACTCTATTTTTTCTATCGGGAAGTCTCCCAGACACTCTTTGCTTTCCTTCATGCAATCGTGTGAAAAATGTCCTTCTTCTCCACATGAGTAGCAGGTATTGGAGAAAAATCTGGTTAGGCTTTGTCCATCAAGGTCTTTTACATTTTCCTTCATCACAGGTTCTTCTAGAACCTTCTTCTTGAGGGTTTCCTTCATTGCTTCTTTCTGCTGCTTGAGAACTTGTTGCATCTTTAGGTAAATGTGACATTGAGCTGGGTAGTGGGTGGTTCCTTCACACAATAAACAAGTCACCCGACTAATTGGGCACTCCTCAGGTGGGTGATTTTCTTCACAATGAGGGCATGCATCCATCCTTGTGTTCTTCCTGGGTGTGTCCTATTTCTCCATAGATCTTGCATGAACAAGGCTTCTTCATCGGGTTATCATAGCGGTTTTGAATGAGACGAGATCTTAATAGAGTCTTCTTGAATTCGTCCCAAGTTTCTACTCCACTAAATCCTTGTATGGCGTGATGCATTTTCCACGAGATAGCAGCACTTTGGGTAAAGTACTGAAGAGCGTGTGCCACTTCATACTTCCTTGAAATCAAACTGCTCGCGAAGTGGTTCTCTATGTTCTGTATCCATATTTCAGCCTCCAGCTGGGTCATTGGTTTGAAGATTACTAGTCCTGCTTCATACGCCATCTATTGGGTCCAAGGTTTTTGGGATGAGATGGGTAAGAGAGAGAGGGAAAGGTACGAACAACTCAAAGACACAAAAGTATCAAAAACTCAAGTCCTCACATTCATAAAGTTCAATCAATACTATAGTATCGCCACCCACATAAGGTTGGTATGGTCGATCACACAATTCGCAATAACGTTTATCTTTATTTCTCTCATGGGGGGGGGTTACTACTAAGCTAGCTCATATCATGCGTTCATCGTCAGTGAGTTTCTTCTGGTTATGCTTGATATTCTCAAGATGTTCCACCAGATTATCCCTGTTGACGAGGAGTTTCAGATGTCATTGTTGTAGTTCCAGGTGTTGGTTCTTGAGCTTCTGGATTTGCACGTCACCAGCATGTGTCATGGACTAACTGTTCTTCAAGTCTTGACGAAGTTTCTGAATCTTGGGATCATGTTTCTTCAGATTGGCTACCTTCAGTTTCTCGGCCTTGAGACTCTCACGGAGTGCTTCATTTTCAAATAATTCTAAGAGAAGGTCCATTTGAAGGTTCTTGATATAATGTTCCATTTCTTGATTATACACCAGTACACGTGAAAACTTCATCTTCTGTCCGTCTGTCGGGATGATGTGTGCTCCATCAGGCTTGTGCCATCCAAGCCTTCCAAAGTAGTGGGTACCTAACTCAACACGATGACGATAGCTCAAACATGCGATATCATCATGGACATCAGTGTTCATGCCCATATCATAGTCATGGGTCAATGTGCCATAGTTGATGTCTTCAGTCTTGGGGTCTTCTTTGAGTCCAAAAACTTTAGTTCTGATACCCCAAAATCTAGACTTCCTCTTAGTCACATTGATCTCAGGTATCGGCAACTGCTATCCGACAGACAACAGCGCCAGAAATTGACACGTTGACAGAGGCTGGGCTTGCGTTGGTTCTTCCCTTGAAGAGGAAAGGGTGATGTAGCACAGGAGAAGTAAGTATTTCCCTCAGTTTGGAAACCAAGGTATCGATCCAGAAGGAGGGTCTCGTCAAGTCCAGAGTACGTGCGCAAACACAAACAAGCTTGCACCCAACGCTTCAAAGGGGTTGTCAGTCCCTTCAAGATTGTTTGCAAAGTGAGATCTCAAGGCGGAAAGTGCAACGAAGTAAAAAGTGTAAGGCTGAAAATATGGTGTGGAGTAGACCCTGGGGGCCATAGTGTTCACTAGAGGCTTCTCTCAAAATAACAAGTATTACGGTGGGTGAACAAATTACTGTCGAGCAATTGATAGAACTGCGCAAAGTCATGACGATATCTAAGGCAATGATCATACATATATGCATCACGTCCGAGACAAGTAGACCGATACTTTCTGCATCTACTACTATTACTCCACACATCGACCGCTATCCAGCATGCATCTAGTGTATTGAGTTCATGACGAACAGAGTAACGCTTTAAGCAAGATGACATGATGTCGAGGCATAATCTCAAACCAATGATGAAAACTCCATCTTTTTACCCTTGATGGCAACAACATGATGCGTGCCTTGCTACCCCTTCTGTCACTTGGTGAGGTCACCGCACGGTATGAACCCAAAACCAAGCACTTCTCCCATTGCAAGAATCATAGATCTAGTTGGCCAAACAAAACCCACAACTCGAAGAGAATTACAAGGATATGAAATCATGCATAAGAGAGATCAGAAGAAACTCAAATAAGATTCATAGATAATCTGATCATAAATCCATAATTCATCAGATCTCTACAAACACATCGCAAAACAAGATTACATCGGATAGATCTCCATGAAGATCATGGAGAAATTTGTATTGAAGATCCAAGAGAGAGAAGAATCCATCTAGTTACTAGCTATGGACCCGTAGGTCTATGGTGAACTACTCACGCATCATCGGAGAGGTCATGGAGTTGATGAATAAGCCCTCCGTGTCCGAATCCCTCTCTGGCAGGGCACCAGGACGTGCCCCAGATGGGATCTTGCGGAGACAAAAGCTTGCGGCGGTGGAAAATCGATTGCGATGATCTCCTGATTTTTTCTGGAATTTATGGGAATATATAGGCGAAAGACCTAGGTCAGGGGACGTCCAGGGGGCCCACAAGTCTGGATGGCGCGACCCCCGTGGCCGCGGGGTGGGGTCTTATGGGCCCCCTGGGGCTCCCCTGCCTTTGCTCCCAAGTTCCCCGATCTTCTTCCGTTCCAAAAAAAATATTTTCGGGGATTTTCTGCCGTTTGGACTCTGTTTCAAAATCTCCTGTGAAAGGGGTCAAAAACATGGAAAAAACAGGAACTGGCACTTGGCACTGAGTTAATAAGTTAGTCCCAAAAGATAAATAAAAGGCATGCAAAACATCCAAAGTTTGACAAGATAATAGCATGAAACCATAAAAAATTATAGATACGTTGGAGAAAACCACTTTCACCTGCCCCTTCGGTACCTTTGCTTATAGACGTATGCGTTTTGGCTTATCCAATGCACCTGCCACCTTTCAAAGATGTATGATGGCAATATTCTCTGACTTTTGTGAAAAGATTGTTGAGGTTTTCATGGATGATTTCTCCGTTTACGGTTCTTCCTTTGACGATTGCCTCAGCAACCTTGATCGAGTCTTACAGAGATGCAAAGATACCAACCTCGTCTTGAACTGGGAGAAGTGCCACTTCATGGTTAAAGAAGGCATCGTCTTAGGACACAAAATCTCTGAGAAAGGCATTGAAGTTGATAAGGCTAAGGTTGATGCAATTGAGAAAATGCCTTGCCCCACAGATATCAGAGGTATACGAAGTTTCCTAGGTCATGTTGGTTTCTATAGAAGGTTCATTAAAGACTTCTCTAAGATTTCTAGGCCTCTTACCAACCTCTTGCAGAAGGATGTTCCTTTTGTTTTTGATGAGTATTGTGAGGAAGCTTTCGAAATACTTAAGAAGGCCTTGAGAACCGCACCTATTGTTCAACCACCTGATTGGAACTTGCCCTTTGAAATCATGTGCGATGCTAGTGATTACGCTGTTGGTGCTGTTCTAGGACAAAGAGTTGACAAGAAGTTGAATGTTATTCACTATGCTAGTAAAACTCTAGACAGTGCCCAAAGAAATTATGCCACTACGGAGAAGGAATTTTTAGCAGTCGTGTTTGCATGTGAAAAGTTCAGATCTTATATAGTTGACTCCAAGGTCATTATTCACTCTGATCATGCTGCTATTAACTATCTTATGGAGAAGAAGGACGCTAAGCCTAGGCTAATCAGGTGAGTTCTCCTGCTACAGGAATTTGATCTGCACGTTGTTGACCGAAAGGGTGCTGATAACCCTGTAGCAGATAACTGGTCCAGGCTAGAGAATGTCCTTGATGACCGACGACCTATTGATGATAGCTTTCCTGATGAGTAATTGAATGTCATCCCTACTTCACATAGTGCACCGTGGTATGCTGATTACGCAAACTATATCGTAGCCAAATACATACCACCCAGTTTCACCTACCAGCAAAAGAAGAAATTCTTCTTTGATTTGAGACACTACTTTTGGGATGATACTCACCTTTATAAGGAAGGAGTAGATGGTGTTATTAGACGTTGTGTGCCTGAACATGAACAGGGATAGATCCTGCAGAAGTGTCATTCTGAAGCCTACGGAGGACACCATGCTGGAGATAGAACTGCTCATAAGGTATTGCAATCAGGTTTATATTGGCCCACTCTCTTCAAGGATGACCGTAAGTTTGTCTTGTCTTGTGACGAATGCCAAAGAATAGGGAACATCAGTAAACGTCAGGAAATGCCTATGAACTATTCACTTGTCATTGAACCATTCGATGTCTGGGGCTTTGATTATATTGGACCCTTCCCGAGTTCCAATGGGTATACTCACATCTTAGTTGCTGTTGATTACGTCACTAAGTGGGTAGAAGCTATCCCCACTAGAAATGCTGATCACCACACCTCTATTAAGATGCTTAACGAAGTCATTTTCCCAAGATTTGGAGTCCCTAGATATCTGATGACTGATGGCGGTTCACACTTCATTCATGGTGTTTGCCTCAAGATGCTCGCTAAGTATGATGTCAACCATAGAGTTGCATATCCTTATCATCCTCAGTCTAGTGGTCAAGTGGAGTTGAGTGATAGGGAGATAAAATTGATCTTACAAAAGATTGTCAATAGATCTCGAAAGAATTGGTCTAGCAAACTTGACGATGCACTATGGGCTTGTAGGACTGCTTATAAGAATCCCATGGGCATGTCGCCGTATAAAATGGTTTATGGTAGGGCCTATCATTTACCTCTTGAGCTAGAACACAAAGCCTATTGAGCGATCAAAGATCTCAACTTCGATTTCAAACTTGCGGGTGAGAAGCGGTTTTTTGATATCAGCTCATTAGATGAATGGAGGGCCCAGACATATGAGAATGCCAAGTTGTTCAAGGAAAAGGTTAAGAGATGGCACGATAAAATAATACAAAAACGCGAGTTCAATGTAGGTGATTATGTCCTGCTATACAATTCTCGCTTAAGATTCTTCGCAGGCAAGCTTCTCTCTAAATGGGAAGGTCCCTATGTTGTCGAGGAAGTATATCGTTCCGGTGCCATCAAAATCAATAACACGGTAGGTAATTTTCCTAGAGTGGTAAATGGGCAAAGAGTCAAGCATTATATCTTCAGTACTCCCATAAATGTTGAGAGCAATATCATCAATATCATAACTCGAGAGGAGTACATAAGGGATGTTTATCAACCTGTTTCAGACTCTGAAAACGAAGAGGTATGTGTTTCGGTAAGTAATTGGACTCCAAAACTTTTCCAGTAGGAATTTTTCTCCGTTTTGGAATTTATGGAAAAATAGAAAAATAAAAAGCAGTCCGGAGAGCGTACGAGGCGGCCACAAGCTTGGTAGTCGCGGCCTCCCCTGGCCGCGACTACAGGGCTTGTGGGCACCTCGTGTGCCTCCCGGACTCCGTTTTCTTGCGGAGCACTCCTTCTGGTCCAGAAAAAAAATCATTATTTATACGCCCAAGGGTTTTGATCTCCGTATCACGCAGTTTTCCTCTATTTTTCATTTGGAGCCTGTTTCTGTTGTAGATCTAGATCGTCATGACTTCCCCAAAAGCTCCTAAGGACAAGATCTTCGAGAAGGTCATCAATCCCTACCCCAGGGAAGTGTTGTAACACCCTCAATCTATTGAGATGCGTGAGGGATGTTGCACGTCCGTGATGTTGAGGGGCCTAAGAAGACCAGAAGCATGGAGACGAGGCTCGAAGCAATGGAGCAACAAGTCTTCAAGTGCCAAGGGATGGTGGAGCGTGGACTCAACGCCAACCACATGATGATCACGGAGTTCACCAACAAGCACAAAATGGATGCCAATGACATTGGGAAGCACCTCTCCAGGCTCTATGACAGGGTTGATCAACTCCAGTGCCAGATCTATGACCTGCAGAACCAAAACTGTGAGTATGATTATAGATTTAAATCAATACGGTTGGCTGCAAATTTGAGGATTCCGGCGACTCGTTCATCCTGCCATGATGGAGCACCTATGCCTTGGAAGACGGAGGATCAAACTCATGTTGCAACTCCACCACCTTCACCACCAAAGGAAGACAACTAAGCATTGGTATGGGCAACTCCCTTGGATTGTGCCAAGCTTGGGGGAGTTGCCCTGGTATCGTATCACCTTTTTATCTTTTGCTTTTACCTTTGTTTTAGTTCTTTCCTTTTCAGTTTTTACTTTCTTCTCTTAGTGGGATATGTCTTTAGTGTTTAGTTTGAGTCTTTTGCCTTGTGTCTGCCCCGATGTATTCGAGCTTGCGAGCGATATAATAAAGAGTATCTTAGTCAAGGGCTTTGTTTTGTGCCGTGATCAAAAGTATGAAAAGAACGATAGCATGAAAGATCATGAGATGATTTTATGGAAAGTGATAGCTTCACATATAACAAGTATGATGATTGAAACTTGTTGAGAATAGACCAACATAGACCCCAACCATTATTGCAATTAATAAGAAGTAATAAGGAAAGAGAGGTTCACATATAAATATATCGTCTTAGACACTTTTTACAATTGTGAGCACTCACCAAACTATTACATGCTTAGAAGTAGATGTTGGACAAGGAAGACAACATAATGAATTGTGTTTGCTTGATTCCAAACAATGTTATATGTCTAGAGATCCCTTAGCATGTGATGATTGCTTCCACCTCATATTAGCCAAAACTTCCGTACTAAGTAGAAATACTAATTGTGCATCCATAAACCTTCAACCCAGTTTTGCCATGAGAGTCCACCATACCTACCTATGGATTGCGTAAGATCCTTCAAGTAAGTTGTCATCGGTGCAAGCAATAAAAAGTTGCTACCTAAAGTATGTATGATTTATTAGTGTGTGGAAAATAAACTTTGTACGAACCTGTGATGAGGAAGACATAAAAGCGACAGACTGCATAATAAAGTTCTTTATCACACGGGGCAATATAAAGTGACGTTCCTTTATACTAAGAGGTCGTATATTCAAACCTTAAAAGCGCATGACAACCTCTGCTTCCCTCTGCGAATTGCCTATCTTGTACCATTACTTTTGTCCTTGTGAAAGTCACGGTGATCAATACAAATTCCCTATTCCGTCTTCATCTTGGTGAACGTCATATGCTAGGGAAAGATCTATATTCATATATCAACTTGGAGATGAGTACTTATGCTTTATTATTGTTGACTTTACCCTTGAGGTAAATGGTTGGGAGGCAAAATTATAAGCCCCTATCTTTCTCTGTGTCCAACTGAAACTCTGATACCATGAGTACCACATGAGTTGTAACAATTGTGGAAAACAAAAGAGATGATTGAGTATGTGGATTTGCTTTACAAGCTCTTATTTGACTCTTTCTGATGTTATGATAAATTGCAATTGCTTCAATGACTATGGACTGTTGTGGCTACTTCTCAGTAAGGTTTTTGATTCATACTTTGCTTTGTGAAGGAATTGTTTCTTTCCCATAAGAATCTTTATGATGTATTGCTGTTCTATGTGTGATCATGATGCCCTCATGTCCGTATTATGTTTTATCGACACCTTCATCCCTAAACATGTGGATATGTTTATGGATCTTGGTTTTCGCTTGAGGACAAGCGAGGTCTAAGCTTGGGGGAGTTGATAAGTCCATTTTGCATCATGCTTTCATGTTGATATTTATCGCTTTATGGACTGTTATTATACTTTGTGGTACCATACTTATGCCTTTTATCTCTTATTTTGCAAGGTTTATTTGAAGAGGGAGAATACCGGCAGCTGGAATTCTGGACTGGAAAAGGAGCAAGTCTGAGTCCTCTATTCTGCGCACCTCCAAATGCCATGAAAATCAACGTGAATTTTTTTGGGAATATATAAAAAATACTGGGCGAAAGAAGTGCCAGAGGGGAGCTGCCAGGGGCCCACAAGCCTGGTAGCCGCGACCTGCCCCCCTGGCCGTGGCTACAAGGCTTGTGGGCACCCTGGTGGCCCACTGGCCCCCCTCTTCTGCTATATGAAGGGTTTCGTCCGGAAAAAAATCAAGGCGGAGCTTTTTCGAGGAGGTGCCGCCGCCACGAGGCTGAACTTGAGCAGAACCAATCTAGAGCTCCGGCAGGACGATCCTGCCGGGGAAACTTCCCTCCCGGAGGGGGAAATCATCGCCATCGTCATCACCAACACTCCTCTCATCGGAGGGGACTCGTCACCATCAACATCTTCATCAGCACCATCTCATTTCCAAACCCTAGTTCATCACTTGTAACCAATCTCCGTCTCGCGACTCTGATTGGTACTTGTAAGGTTGCTAGTAGTGTTGATTACTCTTTGTAGTTGATGCTAGTTGGATTACTTGGTGGAAGAGTTTATGTTCAGATGCTTGATGATATTCATTACTTCTCTGGTCATGAATATATCCATGCTTTGTGAGTAGTTACTTTTGTTCCTGAGGACATGGGATAAGTCTTGCTATTAATAGTCATGTGAATCTGGTATTCGTTCGGTATTTGGATATGCTGTATGTTGTCTTTTCCTCTAGTGGTGTTATGTGAACGTCGACTACATAACACTTCACCATATTTGGGCCTAGAGGAAGGCATTGGGGAGTAGTAAGTAGATGATAGGTTGCTAGAGTGACAAAATCTTAAACCCCAGTCTATGCGTTGCTTCGTAAGGGGCTGATTTGGATCCACTAGTTTAATGCTATGGTTAGACATTGTCTTAATTCTTCTTTTGTAGTTGCGGATGCTTGCAGGAGGGGTTAATCATAAGTGGGATGCTTGTCCAAGTAAGGGCAGTACCCAAGCGCCGGTCCACCCACATATCAAACTATCAAAGTAACGAACGCGAATCATATGAACATGATGAAACTAGCATGACAGAAATTCCCATGTGTCCTCGGGAGCGCTTTACTTCCTATAAGACTTTGTTCAGGCTTGTCCCTTGCTACAAAAAGGATTGGGCCACTTTGCTGCACCGTTGCTATTACTTGTTACTTGTTACTTTTTACCTTTCACCTGCTACGTTTCACCTCACTACACCATCACTTGTTACCGCTACTTTCAGTGCTTGTAGTTATTACCTTGCTGAAAACCGTTTATCAGAGCCTTCTGCTCCTCGTTGGGTTCGACACTCTTACTTATCAAAAGGACTATGATTGATCCCCTATACTTGTGGGTCATCAGTGAGGTCACCGCACGGTATGAACCCAAAACCAAGCACTTCTCCCATTGCAAGAATCATAGATCTAGTTGGCCAAACAAAACCCACAACTCGAAGAGAATTACAAGGATATGAAATCATGCATAAGAGAGATCAGAAGAAACTCAAATAAGATTCATAGATAATCTGATCATAAATCCACAATTCATCGGATCTCGACAAACACACCGCAAAAGAAGATTACATCGGATAGATCTCCATGAAGATCATGGAGAACTTTGTATTGAAGATCCAAGAGAGAGAAGAAGCCATCTAGTTACTAGCTATGGACCCGTAGGTCTATGGTGAACTAGTCACGCATCATCGGAGAGGTCATGGTGTTGATGAAGAAGCCCTCCGTGTCCCAATCCCCCCTCCGGCAGGGCACCAGGAAGTGCCTCACATGGGATCTTGCGGAGACAGAAGCTTGCGGCGGCGAAAAAGCAATTGCGATGATCTCCTGATTTTTTCTGGAATTTATGAGAATATATAGGCGAAACACCTAGGTCAGGGGACGTCCAGGGGGCCGACAAGCCTGGATGGCGCGCCCCTTGGCCGTGGGGTGGGGGCTTGTGGGGGCCCTGTGGCTCACTTGCCTTGGCTCCCAAGTTCCCCGATCTTCTTCCGTTCCAAAAAAAATCTTTTCGGGGATTTCCTTCCGTTTGGACTCGGTTTCAAAATATCCTCTGAAAGGGGTAAAAAACATGGAAAAAACAGGAACTGGCACTTGACACTGAGTTAATAAGTTAGTCCCAAAAAATAAATAAAAGGCATGCAAAACATCCAAAGTTTGAGAAGATAATAGCATGAAACCATAAAAAATTATAGATACGTTGGAGACGTATAAAATGAAAAGACCTCGATAACGCCTAGAGGGGGGGGGGTGAATAGGCTATTTAGAAACTTCTTCGGATTTGGCTTAAACCGAATGCGGAAATAAACTAAGAGGATACTTGTCAAGCTCAAATCCTAAATGCACTAGGCACTGCAACGTGCATCAACAACACGATCTACCAAGATGGACACAATATAGTTACTAACAAGCACAAGTAAGTTACCCAAACTTACTTGAGCTATATCACACGACAAGTAGGTGAACGACACAAGATACTAGATCACACTAGCACACGATATATCAAAAGCTGCAAGTGTGAACGTGTGGATATAGAAGGTATGCTTGAATGATTAATCTTGTACAAGAAATAGCCAACACAATATAATGAGCACAAACAATATGCAATGTATGTATGCTCAAGTAACACAAGTAAACCACAAGTAAGGAGTTAGGGTTAAGGATAACCAAGCTCACTGAGACGAAGATGTATCCCGATGTTCACTTCCTTGGAGGGAAGCTAGTCACCGTTAGAGAGGTGGATGTTACCACGAAGGCACACCAACGCCACGAAGGCTCACCCTATTCTCCCTTTGAGATAACACCACGAAGGTGTTTCTCAACCACTAGTGGTAAGCCTTTGAGGTGGCTTCCAAACCCTCACAAACTTTTCCGGGGGGTAATCACACGGATTGATTCCTCTCCGAAGAACTCCTTCCGCCTAGGAGTCTCCAACCTCCAAGAGTAACAAGATCACGGGGAATGCTCAAAACTTGCTCAAATCTCAAATAGCTTGGGTTGAGAGAAGGAGAGGGAGACGATCTATCTTTTGATTGGAACAACTCTCAAAGGGGCTCACAAATGCTCTTGGGATCTAAGATTTGGTGTGAGCAAATGTGTGTGAGGTAGAAATGAGTTCTTATGAGGATAAGGCTGTGTTGGCGCATGCTCTCACGAAGTGGGAGGGGGTATTTATAGTGGGGAGAGAAAAACAACCGTTGGGTACACTTTAAGTCACACAGCGGTCGGACATCCGGAAGTTCACGGATGTCCGGGCGTCCACAAGGGGTCGGACGTCCGACAGGGGTCGGACGTCCGAGGGCTGTAAATATATCTGGAACCATTGTGGAGTTGAACAGGGACCGGACGTCCGAAGAAGGCCGGAAGTCCGAGTTATTCGACTCAAACTTCTGTGGTACAAGATTCTGGATTTCCGAAAGGGGACGGATGTCCGGCCCTCGGACGTCCGGAGGGAGCCGAAAGTCCGAGTTATATGGCTCAAGTTTCTCTGGTGCAAAGCTCCGGATTTCCGAAGCTGGTCGGACGTCCGGCCCTCGGACGTCCGGAGGGAGCCGGAAGTCCGAGTTATATGGCTCAAGTTTCTCTCGTGCAAAGCTCCGGATTTCCGAAGCTGGTCGGACGTCCGGAGGGAGCCGGAAGTCCGAGTTATATGGCTCAAGTTTCTCTCGTGCATATTTCCGGATTTCCGAAGCTGGTCGGATGTCCGGGCCTCGGACGTCCGGAGGAGGCCGGATGTCCGGGCCACGGACGTCCGGAGGAGGCCGGATGTCCGAGGCACTGGTTCTGTTTTCTGATAACAGCAGAGCAGTGGAGATGTGGTAAGAGCAGAACAGTGGATATCTAGTTTGAGCAAGTTCATCACAAAACCTGTGATCCCCTCTTAATAGTGCGGGATCCTTAAAGACTCAAGAATTATAAAAGGGGTACCGATGATCCATACTTGAGTGTATACTTTATTCGCTGATCATCACTCCGCACCGCTAACGTCAAAGGAACTGATACCTTTGAGTTAGCCCTTTCACTTGAGTTTGATGTTGTTGTTCCTTCTTGGCTCAAGTTGAAAGCAAGACATGATGAAGTCTTCAAGCAGCTCTCCCATACACAATGTGGAAAGCCTAGCTTATGTATTCATCTTCATTTGTCCACCATGTGAACATCCACAAGAATCAAGCATGTAGTGCTCAGGAATGCTTATCTTGATCTTGTCCTTGTTAGCACATGAGCTTGTCCTTATCAACACATGATCATTAACAATAGTTTCAATGATATATTCGTGCTCATCCACTTGAACTTGCAAACCACAATCTTGATGACGATCACCACTTGACGTCATCCTTCATGAGTTGTATGAGATATTCCTTTTGACGCAAGCCCATGGAAGCACACCTAACCCCCACATAGGAGTCTCACAAAGACCATGGGTTAGTACACAAACACATAATGGACAATGCTTACCATACCATGGGATCACTTGATCCCTCTCGGTACATCTTATACGCTTTGTGTGTGATCATCTTGATTTACTATCTGTCTGAGATCTTGATCAACCTAGTGTCTCTATGACCATTCTTTGGATAATACCTTGAATACCATCTTGGTCATCATATAAACTCCTTGAACCCAACAGATGGACTTCAAGAAGTGCCTATGGACAAATCCTATAAATATAACTTAAGGCAACCATTAGTTTATAGGAATTGTCATCAATTACCAAAACCACATATGGAGATATATGCTCTAACAATCTCCCCCATTTTGGTAATTGAAGACAACCACTTCAAGAGAGTTTATATAAGGAAATAAGCATAACCAAGCGCACACATACAAGGTAATAATGCATGTGTGCAAGACGTAAATGCTTACGCAATAAAAGCAAAACCCTCTAAACATATCCAAAGTAAACTCTCTAAACTTCTGCCCCATTGGCATCGATTGCCAAAATGGACGAAAAGTTTAGAAAGCCAATATAGTAGGTGGTCCTCCAAAAAGTGTGTACTTCTCAGCAAATGAGTGCAGAAAAATACACAAATACAATGATAAGTAGTTGGAGGAAAACACACTATATTGAGGACCCAAAGATTGCAAATAAAAGGATCGTATGCCACAAAGACATACAAAGATAGAGGCAAGCAATCAAAAGATTCCAGATGGAAGAGACAATCATATGGTCCTTCGAGCCACATGAATAGGAGATATTATGATAAAGGCAACATAGTGTTTTATCAAAAACTAGAGAAGCTCCCCATGATTTGTGCACTAATACGAGATTTTTGTATTTGATACAGGTGCACAAAATAGGATGGTTGCTCCCCCAAAATTAATAAAAACACACAACGAGTGCAAGAGGTTAGATGAGACAATAAGCATATCAATTGCACAAAACAAATGGTTGAGCAACATGTAAAGGAAGCAACTTAAGAATAAGCTCAACCAAAGTAATGTGTGTGAGTCATGGCAAAGCACTTGAGAAGACTAAGATAAGGATGAGCATTACTCATCACATAGTCTTGACGAAATGAGATACAAAGTGCAAGCCATATCATTCCCACACACACATACTAGAAAATGGGTTCACAAGCTTACTAATAAACAGAACAAGAACCAACGCTTGTGACAACCCATTGTGAAGATAGGAAGTAAGAACCTTATCAAGAGGAGGGATACTAATTGAAATGGCAAAACCCTCATCAAGACAAGCATGAGGAAAAAAAATCTTCACGGCCAAAGAGTGCATCAAGATGTAGGAAAATAAGATACGCACTTAAAACAAATCCTTTCACGAAGCCACCAAAAACTGAAAAGGAAATGTAACAATGGACGTGAAAGAAAACAGGATATCAATTAGAGATGTAACTTTTCTCATGTGTAAAAGATTCTAAGTAGAAGACAATCATGATGATATATATCCACAAAGAAGGATATACACACGAAATGGTTACAAGAAGGAACAAACTAGATATCCAAAAGGAAGTCATAGATATATCAATGAGATATTTTGCTTGGAAGCATAGCACATGGCCTAATATTTTCTTATTGTACAGTATGAACTTCCAACATGCGAACATCAAATACATCCCAACTAGTAGTAAGACATCATCGTTCGGATGCTTTGAGAAAGCAAACAAGTACTACAAGAACGAATCAAGAGATTCATGCCATGATGCAACCTGGAAAAGAAAAGACAGGTTGGGGCCTTTGCAAGAAAAGAATGCATGAAGTGGATACTTGTTACCGAGACAACATTGGATTGATGTAGTAGATAGTTTTTCTTTGATCATCCTAACTTGGCTCCAATAATCACATGGTCTCAACACCTTCCTTATAGGTGAGCCGAGCATCCAATGCATCTCCAGTTGTTCCTGGAACAACAAAACAAACAAAATGGTGCCCAAACTCATTGGGACCAAAGAGTTAGAAAACCAGCAATACATAGGACAAACTCCACATACATATGTGCATATAGATATGAATTTGAATTTCATGCACACTTTACCCAATTTATGACAAGGTGGAGTTTTCCTTATATATTGGGTCAAAGAAGGAAAGCAAGCAAAATAAGTTGTATATAGTAGATATGCATGCTCAAGACTCTCAAGAATCAACTCAACACAAAGTTGACAAGTCAGCAAAAGACAAGGTATCAAGTGATAATAAGATACTAAACAAAAAAGAAATATCACTTGAAGGATATCAACTAAAAGATACCTCAAGGAGTGAGATATCCATTGACACATGCCAAATAAAAGGAAACAAGAAACCAATTGAAGGAAAACAAACACGAGGTATCTAATTTCCAAAAGAGAGCTAGGTTCGAACAAACCAAGCCCTGGACAGATTTTCATGATGGCACAAAGCATCATAAAGAGCAAGACTTGCCTCCCATCAACACACACTTGATGGGGATCAAAATATTTTATGATGGGTGAATAAAGAGAGTGTTCTAAAGAAAATATGATAGCTCCCCCAAGGGACGTGCATTATATAGAATTTGCATTTAAATACAAAATGCACACGATGGGATCATCACTTTCTCTATATCTATAAAAACACTAGACATGTTAAAATAGATCCATAAGAGGCAAGGAAGACAAACGAAACACAAAATCCAATGTAAAGACGATTAGCAATTCCTATCACACGATGGGAATACCAATTGTCAAGGACAAGAAGTATTTTGGAAGTGATACGCATTGGTAGATCGCAAATATATCCAAGATCATCTTTACCCATAAAACGCAATCAAATGAGACTTGTAGAGCTAACATGCCACCTAGGAACAAGATAATTTACAATATCAATACTAAGTGGAAACACCTCAAATGTACACATTTTCTAGTTTTGTAATATGCACATAGCATATTACTCCCCCATAATGTGAGAAACCAACAATATTAACAAGTGGCAAATTAAAACCAACAAGAGATACTTAATGGACCATATAGAATTTGAATTTCTCATGAGTAAGACATACCACATAGAAACTAGATAATCTTGAAATATCAAAACTAAGTGGTTTTCCCCATGTATACACATTTATAGGATTGTGAGGTGTGCAAAGCACATCACTCCCCCACAATGGGATAATCCATTAATCTCTCACAAGAGCCAACAAAAATACAAACAAGATGCAAAAAGGCTCAATACAAGACTCACATGTACATGATATGCAAACCAACATACACATACTTGATTACTCAAGAGAAGAAAGTTGGAAGCACAACATATAAAAACGCATGCAAGGTACAAAACCACAACATGCAAAGGGGCAAGCACCTAACAATGTAAACAGTTTAAGTATAAGTTACCGTAAGGAGGCACATTGGATATAAGATAGAAACTCAATAATCCAAATGACTTGGCTTGAGATAATATGAATGATGAAGACCCCTTAATTCTTCATTATGTATCCAAGTCTCTAATGTCCTCCATAGTCACCTATTGATCAAGTTTGAGCTTGTTGGTCCCCAATTACGTTGGGTCCTAAGAGGTTAATCACAATAGGCTTGGCAACCCAAATGGTTCTTTTCTTGACACCATTTTGAGTACCAACAAACTTGGCAAACACATTGCCATCCTTATCCTTCCCAAGGGAATAGATATCATCAATAGTGATTGGGTTGGATAAGTTACCTCTTGTGCAAGACGAAGCGACGTGACCCTTCTCACGACATAAGTAGCAACATCTACCCTTTGCTTTCTTCCCAGTTGATTTCTCACCTCGGGGATTGTTGGCTTGGGTCTTATTGGGAAGAGGCCTTCCTTCAAATTGTAGCTGAATATGTGATTGAGTTTGTGGCCGCTTCCCTTGTTGCTTGTGACTTTGAGACTTCGTCTTCATAGGGCAAGATCTAACATGGTGCCCTTTAACTTTGCACTTGAAGCAACTGATTTTGGCCGAATTATTGACTTGTTCTAGGCCCCTCTTGTTCTTGTTTGAGTTTACTCCAACATCATTTTTGTCATTCGGAGATGTTTGCTCACACAGGACGTTGTTGAGTGTGGACATCCCTTCATGACACTGTTCCAAGTCTTTCTTCAAAGAAGTGACTTGGGCCTTGAGCTCTTCGATTTCCTCTGCACGGTTAGTATCAATGCAAGTACTAGAGGAAGTGTAAGCTTCAATGTTAGAGCAACAAGGCAAGGAAAGTAATTCATCACACGAGGTAGCAACATTATGAGTAGACGAATTACGAGGACTAGCACATGGAAATATAGTACTTTGACTAGAAGTAGTGCCATTGTCCACATGAGGCTCACTTGATGTTACCTTGGTGATGATAGCCTCATGAGCTAACTTTTGCACATTATGGGATGTTAGAAGATCGGCATGAGAGCTTGTGAGCATTACATGGTTTTCTTCCAACTTCCCATAATTGCTAGTTAGTAAATCATGTTGAGCACGTAGCTCAACATTCTCCTTCAATGTTGATACTTCAAAAGAGATAGGGTTAGATGTACAAGTATCATCAACAATATGAGAGGAGTAAGTAGAGATTAGAGACTTCTCATGAGTAGATTGAAGCTCCTCATATACGTTAGAGGTTTTGACGAGCTCTCGCTTGACATTCTTGCATTCAAGGAGAAGGACCTGAAAATCCCTTTTAAGTTTATCATGAGCAACTCCAATCTCTCCTTTTGAAGATCTTAAGTCTCTACATGCTTGATGACTCTTCTCAAGTTCATGTTCAAGTTGTTCACTTTTAGCTTGTTCATGATTAAGTGAATCATTACAACTTTCAAAGTAAACAAGAACATCTTCGAACCTTTGAAGAGCGTTATTTTTAGCTTTATGAAGAATTTTACTAATCACATAGATATTTTCAGTAAAGTCATCATCATCATCCTCATCGCAAATATCATCGTTATTGCACAGGGAAGATGATACCTCAATATTACCTCTTGCCATGAGGCACATGTGAACTGGAGGAGTTGATGATGATTCTTTTGGTGAATCAGATTCTTCATTAGTCAAAAGTACTTCATATTTCTTGATTTCCCCTAAATGATTATTCATAGAACAACTAGGAAGAAACAAGATATTTTGATCAAGAGGACACGGGAGAGCAGGCATATCACCACAGACATTTGTCGAGGGATCTTTAGGTGAAATGCATGACCTATCAGCACAATAATTTACTCTATGTGTGGTGCTAGATATGCTCATGTCCATGGAGGCTATGCCATTTTCATCAACATATATTTCTTCACTCACCATGTCATTACCTTGTGAGATTGCAGTCGCTGAGGTGTGCAAGCAATCGGATATGGAAGTAGTGGTGGACTCTTTATGATCGAAAAGAGTGAAGAGCTCATGCACCAACTCCTTCATCATAATATCGTCTTCATCAAGATTGGCCCCACCATATATATCTTCAAGTTTAGTCCAAACTTCATGAGCTGACTTGCAAGTCGAGATAGACTTAAACACTTCAGGACTTATGGTTCGATGAATGGCAAGAAAAGCCTCACAATCAAGATCACATTACATTAGTAGATGAAGATGCATCATCCTTTTTGTTGGCAATCCCTACAAGAACAATTCGTAAAGTATTTGGGCTCATGGCCCGAAAGTGATGAAGCATACGGATTCTCCATAGGGTATAATTTGTGCCGTCAAAGTGAAAGGTGCCATTGTGCACTAATCCAATAGTCGACATCGATACTCTCTAGGTCGTGAAACCTAATTAAAGAGAGACCTAGCTCTGATACCAATTGAAAAGACCTCGATGACGCCTAGAGGGGGGGGGTGAATAGGCTATTTAAAAACTTCTTCGTATTTGGCTTAAACCTAATGCGGAAATAAACTAAGAGGATACTTGTCAAGCTCAAATCCTAAATGCACTAGGCACTGCAACGTGTATCAACAACACGATCTACCAAGATGGACACAATATAGTTACTAACAAGCACAAGTAAGTTACACAAACTTACTTGAGCTATATCACACGACAAGTAGGTGAACGACACAAGATACTAGATCACACTAGCACACGATATATCAAAAGCTGCAAGTGTGAACGTGTGGATATAGAAGGTATGCTTGAATGATTAATCTTGTACAAGAAATAGCCAACACAATATAATGAGCACAAACAATATGCAACGTATGCTCAAGTAACACAAGTAAACCACAAGTAAGGAGTTAGGGTTAAGGATAACCAAGGTCACTGAGACGAAGATGTATCCCGATGTTCACTTCCTTGGAGGGAAGCTAGTCATCGTTAGAGAGGTGGATGTTACCACGAAGGCACACCAACGCCACGAAGGCTCACCCTATTCTCCCTTTGAGATAACACCACGAAGGTGTTTCTCAACCACTAGTGGTAAGCCTTTGAGGTGGCTTCCAAACCCTCACAAATTTTTCCGGGGGGTAATCACACGGATTGATTCCTCTCCGAAGAACTCCTACCGCCTAGGAGTCTCCAACCTCCAAGAGTAACAAGATCACGGGGAATGCTCAAAACTTGCTCAAATCTCAAATAGCTTGGGTTGAGAGAAGGAGAGGGAGACGATCTATCTTTTGATTGGAACAACTCTCAAAGGGGCTCACAAATGCTCTTGGGATCTAAGATTTGGTGTGAGCAAATGTGTGTGAGGTAGAAATGAGTTCTTATGAGGATAAGGCTGTGTTGGGGCACGCTCTCACGAAGTGTGGGGGGGGGGTATTTATAGTAGGGAGAGAAAAACAGCCGTTGGGGACACTTTAAGTCACACAGGGGTCGGACATCCGGAAGTTCACGGATGTCCGGGCGTCCACAAGGGGTCGGACGTCCGACAGGGGTCGGACGTCCGAGGGCTGTAAATATATATCTGGAACCACTGTGGAGTTGAACAGGGACCGGACGTCCGGAGAAGGCCGGAAGTCCGAGTTATTCGACTCAAACTTCTCTGGTGCAAGATTCTGGATTTCCGAAAGGGGACGGACGTCCGGCCCTCGGACGTCCGGAGGGAGCCGGAAGTCCGAGTTATATGGCTCAAGTTTCTCTGGTGCAAAGCTCCGGATTTCCGAAGCTGGTTGGACGTCTGGCCCTCGGAAGTCCGGAGGGAGCCGGAAGTACGAGTTATATGGCTCAAGTTTCTCTGGTGCAAAGCTCCGGAGTTCCGAAGATGGTCGGACGTCCGGCCCTCGGATGTCCGGAGGGAGCCGGAAGTCCGAGTTATATGGCTCAAGTTTCTCTGGTGCATAGTTCCGGATTTCCGAAGCTGGTCGGACGTCCGGGCCTCGGACGTCCGGAGGAGGCCGGATGTTCGAGGCACTGGTTCTGTTTTCTGATAACAGCAGAGCAGTGGAGATCTGGTAAGAGCAGAACAGTGGATATCTAGTTTGAGCAAGTTCATCACAAAACCTGTGATCCCCTCTTAATAGTGCAGGATCCCTAAAGACTCAAGAATTATAAAAGGGGTACCGATGATCCATACTTCAGTGTATACTTTTATTCGCTGATCATCACTCCGCACCACTAACGTCAAAGGAACTGATACCTTTGAGTTAGCCCTTTCACTTGAGCTTGATGTTGTTGTTCCTTCTTGGCTTAAGTTGAAAGCAAGACATGATGAAGTCTTCAAGCAGCTCTCCCATACACAATGTGGAAAGCCTAGCTTATGTATTCATCTTCATTGGTCCACCATGTGAACATCCACAAGAATCAAGCATGTAGTGCTCAGGAATGCTTATTTTGATCTTGTCCTTGTTAGCACATGAGCTTGTCCTTATCAACACATGATCATTAACAATAGTTTCAATGATATATTCGTGCTCATCCACTTGAACTTGCACACCACAATCTTGATGACGATCACCACTTGACGTCATCCTTCATGAGTTGTATGAGATCTTCCTTTTGACGCAAGCCCATGGAAGCACACCTAACCCCCACATAGGAGTCTCACAAAGACCATGGGTTAGTACACAAACACGTAATGGACAATGCTTTCCATACCATGGGATCACTTGATCCCTCTCGGTACATCTTATACGCTTTGTGTGTTGATCATCTTGATTTACTCTTTGTCTGAGATCTTGATCAACCTAGTGTCTCTATGACCATTCTTTGGATAATACCTTGAATACCATCTTGGTCATCATATAAACTCCTTGAACCCAACAGATGGACTTCAAGAAGTGCCTATGCACAAATCCTATAGATATAACTTAAGGCAACCATTAGTCCATAGGAATTGTCATCAATTACCAAAACCACATATGGAGATATATGCTCTAACATCAGCAACTTCATCATCTGTACCAGCTCCATGAGAAACGGGCCTTCGAGAACATCCTCATAGTGTTCTCTTTCATTCACGATGTAGCTCTCCATCTATTGTTTGAAATAGGGAAGGTTGAGTAAAATAATTAAGAGGTACGAGAGTAGTGAAAACAAAAGTTGTTCCTATCAAGGTCTTCCATTTTCCTAGGGTCACATCTTATAGTCAACATGTGCTCTGATACCATTTCTGTAACGACCCGACTCAAAACAAGTCAAGCCTCTGTGTAACTGTGCCATCCCTAGATCAGTATGCCGGCACACATAATACATCAATGTATATATCAAAGTTCAATCATATGTAAATGATGTAAAACTGATATATACCTCAAATATTCGGCGGGAACTTTCGATGAGAGTGGAGTCCCAATAAACACCAACGACAGGTTGAGTGCAGACGGTAACTCTAAATCGTACTCTTACTCGTCGTCAGAAAGTATCTCCAACATAAGACGTTGCAGCCGTGTAGGTCAGCATATTGAATATGCGGGCAAGTCAGAAAAGAGAGGGGGTGAAAATATCATCTATACTATATGCATATATGGCAGGTGGGGCTGTAAGTTTAAGCTTTGCGTAAAGCAAAAAATTTCGTACAACCACAGAGGGGGTAAAAGCAAAATTTACTACATTATTGGTTATTTAATGAGAAGGTTCCACCAACCATTCTCAGACCCAAGTTATCAATAACACCCACATCATTAAGTTATTGGTGTTGAGAATTCGTGATAGTTTCAGTTCCTTTCGCTCAAGTTGTTCATGACCGTGGACAAGGTCGATCGATTAGATTTGAGTACTGTGCAGAGCCTTGCACATGTTCCCCACGAGATTTGATTGCCTCTGTTGAAGTCCTTGCACTTCAGGGTGTTTGAGAACCGGGTGATCAAGACATGGTCTTCCAAATGGTTCCTCGAAGCCACTGTCGATGCCCATCCAATCCTACTGTTCTTCTACATTTCGTAGCACCACCCGTCGAGAGTCACCATGATGCCCAACCAAGACAGAGCCCATATTGACTTGTGACTGTGTAGGTAAGCCTCGGGTCTTCAAGTATCCATCCATCTCTTCTTGCCTCGGTGGACCTTTCCGCATGAGTACTGGCGCTTCTCCAGCATCATCTAGGCTACCACTGGTTCCTCTAGGGTGTCATTCTACCATAATCCATCCTGATATATATTGCATCATGAGGTCTTGAAAGTCTTGAAGTCTTTAGGTCTTGATTATTAAGTTCTCGCAACACTCAAGATAAACACTTAACCAAACCCTGTCTACTAGAAGCATAGCAACATAAAAATAACATCCCGGGCTAAAGTAACAAGGGTTGATGGGTGCCTACCACATGATACTACTCAAGAACCAAATTTCCAAGTATCTACTTTGCATGCAATGGGTGGAAAGGGTTGAAATAATGCAATAAAACCGTAGGTAAAAACATGATCAATGTGAACTTGCATGGTGAGGTTGATGAAGATAAAGATCGCTCAGAGAAAAATAACTTGATAGAACTATTCGTCACTCTCCGATGAAATATATATAACCAAACATAGTATTCGCATAAGTAATCATACTAGCAATCAATATAACAAAAAAAAATTGGTCCAATAAATCAATAAGAAAAATCAAATAAGAACCCAAAAGAAACTTCAAAGAAAAACTATGGAGTCTTCTACTACACAACACAAAATTGTTGTTGTCCTAATTAAACTTAAGAGCAAAGAAAACACTAGAATAGTAAAATAACAGAAAAATAAATATAAAACAATTAAGATAACAAAAAGTATTTTTTTTCATAAAACTTTATTAGGAAAACAAACTAATTGAAAAGCTTTTGTTAAACTGTTCTTATGAACTAAACGAGGTTAACTTGAATTAAATCCAAAAGCAATTTCAACTTTAATACAAATTGTTTCTGGTCTAAACTAAAGTTAGCAGAGAATAAACATTATAAAATAATTTATAGAAAGTATTTTCCAAAATAATTTATTAAAATTGAAATGAATTTTAAGTATTTAGTAAACTAGAATTGATTCCATGCAAAACAAGCTTAAAATAACACAACTAAATATATATATATATAGACACACACACACACATATATATATCTGAAAGTTACAGTTAACCAACACAAAAAAAACAAAACTTGTCATAAGGACAAAAGAAAACAAATTTAAAACAATTAAAACAAAATAAATAGCAATAAACCTAAAAAGAACTAGAACAATACTATTTTGCTTCAAACCCTAATTTAAGAAAATATAAAAATTCTCAAATTAAACATGGTTATAAAAATAACTAATATAAACTAGTAGCAAAAAGTTTCATTCAAAAATATAATTTTAAACTCAAGTTCACAAATTGGTGTTTGAATCAAATGTGCTTCCATTGAAATTAAAAAAGAAATCAAATATGGTCAAACTTGATTTCTACAGAAACTACATAAAATGTGTGAAACGATACAAAAAGAATCACTTAAGAACATTTAGAACATTAAAGTTATAAAGGAAATAAAAATGGAATTGTTTATGTTAAATAAAGAAAAATAGAAAAAGAAAAATCTACCTAACGAACACGGGTGCTACGTGGTGTGTTGTGGTTGGCTGAGGGGTGTGCGTGCGTTAGCTAAACGAGCGGTCGGCCACAATGTAAAAAACAGTTCGGTATTTAATTTATTCTAATATGGATCATAGGATCCAGATCGGACGGCTGTGGGAGGAGGAGGAGGAGGTGCTCACAAAGGGGCGGCGTTCCGGCGAGAGCTGGACTACGGCGGAGGCTCGGGCGTGGATGGGGGCGACGTTCCAGGGGGTATCCGGCGATGGCGATGGCACCGATCGATGTGGGCAAGGACGGCAAGAACGCAGGTGGCGTCATGGGGGTCGGGGACGACTGTGGTGATGATAGCGAGCTCCGGGTCGGCGGGGTGTTCGGGTGCTTGTCGGGGAGGCATCTCCGGTGGCTCTGGGCTCGGGCGAGGGCACAGAGAGGTGCGGGTGAGTGAGGCGAGGCCAGTGGAGATGGTGACGGTGGCTGGGGGGGTCGGGGCTGAGCGGGGCATCGACAATGGCATGGCGGTTGTGGCGAACTCCGGCGATGGATTGCAGCGAGGAAAGGGCACGACGAGGTGGGGTCGGTGGTGGAACGGGTCGAGAAGGAGCTCCTCTATTTATAGGGGGCTCGGGGTTCTCGGAGAAGGAAAGGGGAGGGAGATCCGGCGAGGATCCGTGGTGGTCCGGCGAGGTAAGGAAAGGGAGGGGGAAGAAGGAAGGTGACCACGGGGAAGAGGAGTGCGGTCGGCAGGGCCCACTGGTCAGCGAGGGAGGGAGGGTGTCGTGGTTTTTCACGATAGATGTCCTCGTGAAAGGACTTAGTGATGGAGCCATCGCACTTTGGTGGCGACTCAAAGGGGGTGATCGGAAGCGAGACTCAGGTTTACCCAGGTTCGTCCCTCCTGTAGAGGTAAAAGCCTACGTCCTGCTTTGTGTATATTGATGGTGGATTCGATTACAAGGAGGGTGTGACTCGCCTGACCTAGCTCTCGATGGATTCTAACTTAACCTATCAACCCTAGAGACTCGCCCTTTATATCCAGGTCGTGGCCCTAGGGTTTACAAAGTACTAGCCATATTACAAATCATGGCTTTCCATATCTATAAGTCGCCGTGTCTTCCAAGCTAGGAAACCTCCTTGGCGGCTTATCTTCTCCATTAATCTTGAACCGCCATCCGACTCATGGGCCCTGGCCGGCCCTTCGTCGAAGTTCTCTTGGGGCATCTCAGCCCTAGGCCACGGCTTATCTTGATCATGACTGTAGAGTCGCTGTTTACCTAACCCGGCCCAATAGGGCGGGTCATACCATAGTTAATATCCCCAACATTAGGCCCCATATTGACTTGAATTCGTTCACGCTAATAAACCTTCATACTTGTGTTCGGCGACTCATACACGATCTCTGACCTTTCTTGAACAAGTGATAAGCCACCAATCTTTATGAATTGTGTGAGTCGCCAAGTCATTTATTGATGATGTCATCTTCTCCACTATTCCAGGGATCTAGATGACATCACCTCCAACGGATCTTTTGTCTTATCCCGTCATCCCGAAAATCTAGGCGCCATCATTTCTGGTTTTCAATGCACCTCCTTGACTCCCGCGCCTGCCGTTTTGATTCTGCTCTAGGTCTTTAAATAGCCGCTGGGGGAGGGGGCATCCCCACCTACCTCTATTCCATCTCCACCACTTCGTCTTCTTCCTTGAGCTCGAGTCACGAATGTCGCGCCACCGCCAAACCTCTGGTTCGGACTGGCCGCTTCTTGGGTTGATCGAGGGCGTGGTCTTCGGTGCAAACCTCCGCGACCTTCTTCCGTCATCATCTTCCCTCAGCACGTAGCTCCCTCTTCTCAATTAGACATATATCTCGAACCTCCATAGTTCTTTGGGTAGCACCAAAACTCCATGAGCGTCAGCTCTTCACACCATTAATCCGTATAGGTACGGTCTTTAGATCCTCCTTTTTAGCAGTAAACCGTGGTAGTCCCATCAACAATCCATAGTAAATCCATTGTTCCCCTCATTGTCCTACACGACCAGCACACTGTTTCCACAATGTTCTTGTGTTCTTAGCATTTTAATTTCCGAAAGTTTATTTTCCTCAATAGAATTACCTGTAGATCTGTGAATCATGTCTTGGCATTGTAAACATGTTTGTCCTCGATTAGGAATATTTTAAGGAAATTTTTAGAATCGCAACCCGCCCTCAATGTTGTGGAGAGTCACAATTCCCCCTTAGACATGCTCTCAGCCGCTGGCCGGCGAGTTACCATTTCGTAGGTCCTGACGACCCGCCAATCCTTCTTATGCAGATCTCCATCCCCCTCTTTTTTAGCTTGTAATCATGGGTTCCATCTGCAAATGCAACTGGTTGTCAAGGGAAGTCAATGACGCCTATCTTGCGAATTTTGTGAAAGTTGGAAATCTTGCGCCCAGAGAAACGATCGGCTGGCGAACCGCCTTTGGAGAGCAACGTCCACAACCCGCTGAAGGGCAAGTAGTCATTTTTGCTGATCACCTCGAGCGAGGCTTCACGTCGCCGAGCTCAAAGTTCTTCTGGGACACCTTGCATTTCTTCAACCTCCATCCCCAAGACTTAGGGCCGAACTCCATCAGCAACCTTTCCCAGTTCCGAGTGTTCTGCGAGGGTTACCTGCAAATAGAGCCTACCGTACTTTTGCTTAGGAAGTACTTTTATCTAAACCGCCAAACAGAGTTTGCCAACGGGCCCTGCCTAGATCTTGGGGGAGTCAACATCCAGCGACGGCGAGAATGCGGGTTTCCGGCTGTTACATTGCCCAGTCATCCGAAGGGTTGGGCAAAGACTTGGTTCTACTGCCGCGACAATTCTCCACCCAACGAGAACCCCTTACCAGGTTTCAGGGAGGAACATCTGCCCATGGATTTCAAGTTGCCTGAAAAGCTAACTGAAGAAGAATAAGCTACATTTTCCCCTATCTTCGCAAAGCTCAGGGCTCTTACTGTCAATGGTCTTACTGGGATCGATCTGATCCACTACTGGGTGGAGTGGAGAATCATGCCTTTGAGCCGCCGGAATGGCTTGATGTGTGAATTCAATGGCGACTTAGACCACCCCAATGGTTCTATAACGTGAGGCTTGAAGAAGAAGACATTGTTGATATCGTGGAGAAACTAAGTAGCGAGCCTGTTGAGAACTACGCCAAAATCGGGCTTAAACCTTTCTGCATTTCTATCCCGGCTCTAGAGGTAAAACATGCCAAGTCGCCCTTCTAGCTTTTTAATATACCCATGCTTGTTTCTGATCTGAGCTTTAATCATGTCTATCAGAGGAATTCGTCCGTTGGGAACCGAAGGCCCAAGACTGTCATCAAGAAAACGACAAAACCCGCCCCGAAGAAGAAGAAAAACAAAGGCAAGGCCACTACAAAGGAGTCATCCATTGTGGGCGAGTCTCGGACCACCGACGAACAATCAGAGGTAAATGCTCTCTTGTCTTTATTGCTTTAATCTGACTTGTACTCATGCTTTGCTACCTATGTTTATAGGATGATGACTTTGAGAGGCAAGATGAAGATGTCAAGGTAATTTCCATTTCTTCCGACTCAAACTCTTCTCCCCCCAAGCCGGCCAGGCGAATCTATAGGAAAGTTCCCGTGTCTCACCCGAATGTTTATCTGGATCCTAATTTCCTCTTGAAGAAGGTGAGTTTTACGCCCAAGAGCCATGCTCGAAGCCACTCTCAGGACCTCTTGTCCGGCTTTCCCGAGAAAACAACGGGTCGCAAATGACAGAACGAGGTACATTGCTATAAACATCTTTTCTTCCTGTGCAAACTATTGTTGTGATTTACCCAATCTTTGAATCCTTCACCCAACAAGTTTCACCTCCTTCATCTGGTAACTCAGCTACCTCAACTCTTCCCCCACTGATCCGTCTTCAGGGGTAAGTTCCTTCATTAACATGTTCCTTCGGGTGTCAATGTTTCTATTTTAATATTGGTACCATCGTTCCTTAGAGCTCAAGCAAAAAAGAGGAAAACCGACGAGTCATCTTCTGTTGCCAAAGCGGATGAAATGTTTCGCATGAGTACCTCCATCCCAAAGGCTCAAGAGGAGCCAGCTGAGACTCATGCCGATGCCTTTGATGATTTTCCTGACATCCGGGACGATCTTCCAAGTTCTCAAAAGGAGTTAACTGAAGACATAAAGCCGCCTAGTTATTATAAGGTGGCTGAAGACGCGATACCTGACCCGAATTCAGTCGTCGTCACTTGTACCGGTTATTCTAAGCCTGCAACCACAGTTTTAACATAGCATGCACCAAAAGATGCCGAAGTCTTTGCAGAAAAATACATTACCAAACTGAAGCTTCCCAATTATGGGAAATTGGAGTTTGATGAACTGTACTATGATTTTGTGAGATGCCTGGAGACGAACCATGAAATGGAAAAGAGCTTGGCTGACATGATGCGAATAAAACATGAGGTATGATACCTTTTAACTTTTTTGACATGTCCTCCCATTAGCCCTCCAATGGACGAGTTATCCATGACGAATCGTGCTTTGTGTAATCTTTCAACCTGTAGCCTCCAAGGGGTGAGTCATGTTTTTAAAGATGAGCCAAGTCTTTAGTTTGTACTTGAACAAGAACTTCAACCTCTAGTCCCCAAGGGCCGGGTCATGTTTTTCAAGATGAGCCGGGTCTTTAACTTGTAATTGAAGAAAAGCTTCAACCTGTAGCCCCTGATGCCGGTCATATTTTTAAAGATGAGCCGGGTCTTTATCTTGTAATTGAAGAAAAGCTTCAACCTGTAGCCCCCAAGGGCCGGGTCATATTTTTAAAGATGAGCCGGGTCTTTAACTTGTAATTGAAGAAAAGCTTCAACCTGTAGCCCTCAAGGGTCGGGTCATCTTTCTAAAGATGAGCCGGGTCTTTAACTTGTAATTGAAGAAAAGCTTCAACCTGTAGCCCCCAAGGGCCGTGTCATCTTTTTAAAGATGAGCCGGGTCTTTAACTTGTAATTGAAGAGAAGCTTCAACCTGTAGCCCCCAAGGGCCGGGTCATCTTTTTAAAGATGAGCCGAGTCTTTAACTTGTAATTGAAGAAAAGCTTCAACCTGTAGCCCCCAAGGGCCGGGTCATCTTTTTAAAGATGAGCTGGGTCGTTAACTTGTAATTGAACAAGCACTTCAACCTGCAGTCCCCATGGGCTGGGTCATCTTTTTAAAGATGAGTCGGGTATTTAACTTGTAATTGAAGAAAAGCTTCAACCTGTAACCCCCAAGGGTTGGGTCATATTTTTAAAGATGAGCCGGGTCTTTATCTTGTAATTGAAGAAAAGCTTCAACCTGTAGCCCGCAAGGGTCGGGTCATCTTTTTAAAGATGAGCCGGGTCTTTAAATTGTAATTGAAGAAAAGCTTCAACCTATAGCCCCAAGGGCCGGGTCATGTTTTTAAAGATGAGCCGGGTCGTTAACCTCTAATTGAAGAAAAGCTTCAACCTGTAGCCCCCAAGGGCCGGGTCATCTTTTTAAAGATGAACCGGGTCTTGCTTGAAGGTATTACCTCTAGAAAAAATGAATCGTACATTAGCCCCCAAGTGTCAGGGATGTTGCTTGCAATGGTCGTGAAACTTGCTTTCCCTGATGTTTTTGCAGGAATCATTGACTCGAGCCGACTCAACTATGGCCGGCTTGAAACAAAGTCTGTCTGAACAGCAGGATGCTCGAGCTAAATTTGAAGAGAGGCTTTGCCTGGCCCTGGCTGACATGGAAAAAATGAAGGCAAAACACAAAAAGTTTGAACACAAAGCCCACGCTGAGCAAGCTGCCGTACTGAAAAGGGCGGAACAAGCCGAAGAAAAACTGAAGGCCGTCGTGCAAGAGCTGTCCGGATTAAAACATCACATCTCAAAGATGGCCCATGCTGTGTTTGGTAAGTATCGATTACTCCCATCTGAAAGCGTATTGTACGACCTTGCAATGACTTATGATCGTGCTTCTTTCCTGCAGGTTCTCGAGCCGCCACTCTTCAGAATGATTGTATTTTGAAGCTGAAGGCAATCTATACTTTGACGAAGCAGCTGTACACTGGTGGTGTGATGACTATGAGGGCCGTCATGGGCAACAAAGAGCCCATAACATCCATCAAGCATATGCTGGGCTATTTGTCTACACTACCACCCCAGATAGAGGAGCTGAAGAGGTCAGCCGCCCGCAAAGGAGCGCTAACTACCTTAAGACGGTGCTTGGCTTACGTTCTAGAGCTTAAGCCGGAAGAAATAACTGGGGAATTTCTAGAGCTGAAAGACGACGGGTCAGAGTTCACCTAAGAGGATTACCACCGCCGTGTCAAAGAATCTCGCTTCACGGCGACTCAACTAACAGGCAGCTTGGATTTAGGCAAATATCACGCGGCTTATGATGAACACAACAAACGGGTTACTCCTTCTTCATATGAAATCGCCGCTTAACTCCGCGGCGCCGTAAGCATCCTTTTGACTCTGGTGCCGATCTGTCCACCATCTTGACTGACGAGGACGAGTTCCATGCCTTGACCGATTGCAATTGGAAATTGGGGGACTTACAGATCCAAGATGGCGAAAGCTCGAGGCAGGATAATCTGGAGGCGGCTTGAGTCAAGAGTGACATGAAGATTACCCGCGGAATTTAGTTTGATCATCCATGGTCGGGTTATGTCTCCTGATATGGCCTTCTGAGCCATGTAATAGTGTAGAAATTTGAAAAGAATTTTATAACTGTACCTTGTGATGACTTTAAAGTCTCACCCTTTTATTAATATGAATCACCTTGCCAAGTGCTTTTGCCATGTCTGACAGAGAACCTCTTTCCGTGTTTATCAGAGAAGAAAAAAAAAAAAGCCGGGTCAATGAGTCGCGGCGGTTCATAATGGAGTTTTTATGAAACTCTTTGGCTATGCTACAAAGATACTTTGTAGTCATAAAGTTTGTCGGCTCAGTGAGTCACGACAGGGTAGGACGAGTTTGCAAGACTCTAGTGCTACCCGAGGAAGGCTTTTGCAATAGCCTGAGTTGTTTAGACCGGTTGATCAGACGTGAGTCAAGCTTCAGTGAAGCAGGTTCAGTGAACCCATGGTTTGTCTATTTTCCATGTGTCGGCTCCCGCTAGCACCCTTCATGTTTTAACCTAGGCAAGTTCAGGGTCCAAAAAGTGGATTGACTCGCCAAGAGTACATGGGACCATAGGGCGAGTCTCCAAACACACAATCCAGTATAACCGTTGTAATGCGTTAATTTTTCGCCAACCAAGAGGGTATTCAAGCTGAACTAAATGAGGAGAAGCCCCCAAGTGACCTATGATTAGGGAAAAACTAGACATAGGATTACAGAAGCATTTACGTTGTTACTGCAAAATGACTTGGGAACTAGTAGCGCCCAAGTAAGTCGGCTTAATTCTCAAAACTATATAGGGTGCCTATGTTTGAACCGTGCAACGTGGAAACTTTGGTCCTTTTTGGTGTACCACCATCCAGTTTTGAAATAAGCGCATCATGGCGACTTATGCTCTTTGATGCTGATAGCGTCCATGCTTGGTCGACTTATGAAACAATAAAGACTCATGCTCTCAACAAGATGAAACGGCAGATACCCCAAAGTTCGTGGGCGTCGGCTTTATTTCTTTATA
This sequence comes from Hordeum vulgare subsp. vulgare, assembly GCF_904849725.1. Classification (NCBI taxonomy): domain Eukaryota; kingdom Viridiplantae; phylum Streptophyta; class Magnoliopsida; order Poales; family Poaceae; genus Hordeum; species Hordeum vulgare. The sequence goes on along the minus strand of NC_058522.1, from coordinate 443,833,456 downwards.
TATATATATATATATATATGAAAAGATATTACAATGACTGAAATGTGTACACAAATAAGGAGCTAGTGGCTCTAAGTATAGTAAGGCCGTAAATGGGCAATGTTCCACGACCGGGTTGTCTCAACCTGTGTTGTTGGCCTATCTGGGCGAAGATCCACCAAGTAGTAGGAACCATTGTCAAGATTCTTGCTGACGACAAAAGGTCCTTCCCACAGAGGGGATAACTTATGCATACCAGTATGATCACGAATCAACCGGAGCACTAAGTCGCCCTCCTGAAAGACTCGGCTTTTGACTCGGCGGCTATGATAGCATCGCAAGTGTTGTTGATAAATCACCGATCGTGATGGTGCCAAGTCGCGTTCCTCCTCCAAGGCGTCCAACGAATCTTGACACGCCAGCTCGTTGTCTTGCTCTACATAAGCAGCGACTCGTGGCGAGTCGTGCCTGATGTCACTTGGTAACACCGCCTCAGCTCCATAGACCAAGAAAATGGGCGTGTAACCAGTAGATCGATTAGGGGTGGTCCTGATGCTCCACAAAACCGAAGGTAGATCTTCAACCCAACATCCCGGAGTAAGCCAGGGCTTGATCCCCCGCAATATTTCTTGATTCGCCCTCTCCGCCTATTCGATAGATTGGGGGTGTGCAACTACAGAGACATCAAGCCGGATGTGCTCCTTTGCACAAAATTCTTGCATGGCGCCTTTGGACAGATTAGTACCATTATCAGTAATAATACTATGAGGATACCCGAAGCGGAAAATCAACTTCTTGAGGAACTTGACGGTCGTGTCTGCATCACAACTGCTGATCGACTCAGCTTCAACCCACTTGGTAAACTTGTCAACCGCCACCAATAGGTGAGTCTTTTTGTTAGATGACATCTTGAAGGGGCCAACCATGTCTAGTCCCCAGACCGCAAAGGCCATGTAATTGGGAACATCCGCAACTCCTGAGCCGACACATGCATTTGACGCCGAAATTTTTGGCATCCATCACATTTGCGTACTATGTCCTCAGCATCTGCATGGTATGTCAACGGGTAAAATCCGTGCCTAAAGGCTTTGGATACCAAAGAGCGTGACCCGGCGTGATGACCTCAATCACCTGCGTGTATTTCGTTAAGAATCGCACACCCTTCTTCAGGCGAGACGCACCTTTGAAAGATTCCCGAAGTGCTTCGCTTGTGCAACTCTCCTTTATGTATAACCATGGATTAGCACCGCCAGATAATTTGGCGGGCCAGCAACTCATCATCAGGTAACTCGCCTCGTGCTAGATATGCCATGTAAGGGACCGCCCAATCCGGGGTAGCACGGAGAGCCGCCACAAGTTAAGACTCAGGGTCAGGAACCGCTAAATCCCACTCCGAAGGCAATTTCACTGACGGGTTATGGAACACATCCAAAAATACGTTAGGCGGAACCGGCTTACGTTGTGATCCGAGTCGTGAAAGAGCATCAGCTGCCTCCTTGAGTCGCCGGTCAATATGATCAACCTGATAACCATGAAAGTGACCCGCCACGTCTGACACTGCACGCCTGTAAGCCGCCATCAAAGGGTCTGTGGAATCCCACGTGCCAAAGACTTGTTGTGCCACTAGATCTGAGTCGCCCAAGCATCTAACTCGACTGAGATTCATCTCTTTGGCAATTCTAAGCCCCTGAAGAAAAGCCTCGTATTCCGCCGCATTGTTGGTACACGGGAACATGAGTCGGAGAACATAGCAAAACTTGTCACCCTGAGGTGTGGTTAATACCACGCCAGCCCCTCAGCCCCCAGCTGCGTAGACCCGTCAAAATGGATAGTCCAATACGTGTGGTCAGGTCTGTCTTCTGGAATTTGCAATTCGGTCCAATCGTTGATGAAATCCACTAAGGCCTGAGACTTAATGGCCGTGCGAGGGGTATATTTCACATGATGGGGACCAAGCTCAATGGCCCACTTAGCAATCCGCCCAGTTGCTTCACGATTTTGTATAATATCGCCGAGCAGCATAGAACTGATTAATGTGATCCGATGCTCCTGAAAATAGTGCTTTAATTTCTGACGCACCATGAAGATCCCAAAAACCAACTTCTGCCAGTGCGGATAACGCTGTTTGGAGAGGGTCTGGACTTTGCTGACAAAGTAGACCGGCCTTTGAACCGGATATTCCTTTCCTGCTTCCCTGCGCTCGACTACCACTGCTACGCTTACTACCTTGGAGTTGGCAACAATGTACATGAGCATAGGCTCTTTTTCAACTGGAGCAGCTAAGACAGGCGGCTCAGCTAATTGTTTCTTCAAGGCCTTGAAAGCTTCATTGGCTTCATCCGTCCAGACAAAACGGTCAGTTTTCTTGAGCAGCTGATAAAGAGGGATGGCCTTCTCCCCAAGGCGACTTATGAAACGGCTTAGGGCTGCAATACGACCCGCCATGCGTTGAACTTGGTTGATATTAGCCGGCTTGCCAAGTGAAGTAATTGCCTTGATTTTGTCTGGGTTAGCCTCAATGCCTCGTTCTGACACCAAGAAGCCTAATAACTTTCGTGTAGCAACGCCGAGAACACACTTGGTCGGGTTAAGCCTCACCTGATACACGTGCAAATTGTCAAAGGTCTGCTTAAGGTCCTCCAAGAGTGACTCTTTCTTCTGGGATTTCACCACTATGTCGTCAACATAGGCATGAACATTGCGCCGAATTCGACTGTGCAGGCAATTCTGGATGCAACGTTGATAAGTCGCGCCCCGCGCTCTTGAGCCCAAATGGCATCGACACATAACAAAAGGCTCCAAAGGGAGTTATGAACGATGTCTTCTCCTGATCCTCCAAAGCCATTTTGATCTCGTGATATCCTGAGTAAGCATCAAGGAAACACAGTCGGTCGCAAGCCGCCGTAGAATCAATGATTTGATCAATACGAGGGAGAGAAAAATGATCTTTTGGGCAAGCCCTGTTGAGGTCGGTGTAGTCAATACACATGCGGAAGGTACCATTCTTCTTGAGTACCAGCACCGGATTGGCCAACCACTGAGGATGAAAAACCTCGACAAAGAACCCAGCGGCCAAGAGCCGGGCGACTTCCTCCTCAATCGCTTTACGCCTTTCTTTGTTAAACCGGCGAAGATACTGCCGAACCGGCTTCATCTTAGAATCAATGTTAAGGTGGTGCTCAGCGAATTCTCTCGGTACACCCGACATGTCAGAAGGTTTCCATGCGAAGATGTCCCGATTCTCATGGATGAATTCGATGAGCGCACTTTCCTATTTGGGGTCCAAACCCGTCCCAATGGTGAATTGCTTGGAAGAGTCGCCGGGCATGAAATCCACCAACTCAGTGTCATTTGTCGGCTTGAACTTGAGGGTTTCTTGAGCGGTGTCATATCCGCCGGGTCAATATTAGTCTGATGAAACTTGAGTTCGTTAGCTGCGCAAGCCAACTCAGCATAAGCTGTGGCTCCCTCTTCGCATTCTAGAGCTATCTTCTGGTCTCCATGGATGGTGATAGTTCCTTTGGGACCCGACATCTTGATCTTAAGGTAGACATAACATGGGCGGGCCATGAAACGGGCGTAAGCCGGCCGACCAAAAAGTGCGTGGTAAGGACTCTTGATCTTGACCACCTCAAACATAACGGACTCGCTCCTCTAGTGAGACTCGGTGCCAAAGGCCACATTAAGCTTGATCCGACCAACAGGGTATGCCGACTTACCCGGGACAATGCTGTGGAAGACCATGGAGGATAGCATCAAATCTCCTTCTGAGAAATTCATCCATCCAAAAGTATCAAAGTATAAGATGTTGATGCCGCTCCCTCAGTCCATAAGGACCTTGGAGAGGGTATAGCCCCTACGTGGGGTGCCACAACCAAAGCTAAGTCGCCAGGGTTATCAACCCGTGGTGGGTGATTGATGTCAGCTGTGTATCCTAGGCAACGGCACCAGAAATACTTCTGTTACTGCAACAAAAGACCTTCCAATGGCGCCAGAAATAGGCACGTCGACGGAAGAATACTTGGCTTGATCTTTCGGCTGCGGCTACGCCTTAAGGGACTTCCTAGGCAAGTATGCAAAGGATTTCCCCCGTGGCCTTGGAGCCTTGCATTGGTGTTCCCTCGAAGCGGAAAGGGTGATGTAGCGTAGCGGTGGTAAGTATTTCCCTCAGTTTGAGAACCAAGGTATCAATCCAGTGGAGGAGTATCTCAAGATCCTGCACAAACACAAAAACTTGCTCCCAACGCTATGAAGGGGTTGTCAATCCCTTATAGATTGTTTGCCAAGTGAGAATTGAAAGCAACAAAGTAATAAAGCAAAGTAAAAGCGGAGGTGTAAACAATGGATGTGAATAGACCCGGGGGCCGTAGTGTTTACTAGTGGCTTCTCTCATGAAAGCAAGTAGACGATGGGTGAACAAATTACTGTCGAGCAACTGATAGAATCGTGCAAAGTCGTGATGATATCTATGCAATGATTATATCTATAGGCATCACGTCCAAAACAAGTAGACCGATACTGTGTGCATCTACTACTATTACTCCACACGTCAACCGCTATCCAGCATGCATCTAGTGTATTAAGTCCATAAGAACAGAGTAACGCCTTAAGCAAGATGACATAATGTAGAGGGATAATCTCAAACCAATGATAAAATCCCCATATTTTTACCCTTGATGGCAACTACTTGATGTGTGCCTTGCTGCCCCTGCTGTCACTGGGAAAGGTCACCACATGGCAGAACCCAAAACCAAGCACTTCTCCCATTGCAAGAATCATAGATCGAGTTGGCCAAACAAAACCCAAGACTCGGAGAGACTTATAAGGATATCAAATCATGCATATAAGAAATTAGCAAAGACTCAAATATATATCATAGATAATCTGATCACAAATCCACAATTCATCGGATCTCGACAAACACACCACCAAAGAAGATTACATCGGATAGATCTCCATGAAGTTCATGGAGAACTTTGTATTGAAGATCCAAGAGAGAGAAGAAGCCATCTAGCTACTAACTATGGACCCGTAGGTCTGAAGTGAACTACTCACGAGTCATTGGAGGGGAGATGATGATGAAGAAGCCCTCCAACTCCAAAGTCCCCTCCGACAGGGTGCCGGGAAGGGTCTCCAAATGAGATCCCGCGGAAACGGAAGCTTGCAGCGGCGGAAAAGTATTTTCTAGGCTCCCCTGATTTTTTGCGGAATATTTGGGAATTTATAGGCCAAAGACCTAGGTCACGGGGCTGCCAGGGAGGCCACAAGCCTGACCAACGCCGCATCCCCCTGGTGGCGGAGTGGGGGCTTGTGGGCTCCCTGGAGCCCACCTGGCCTGGCCCAAAGGCCCCCTGATCTTCTTCCGTTCGGAAAAAAATCATTTCGGGGTTTTTTTCCGTTTGGACTCCGTTCCAAAATCAGATCTGAAAAGAGTCAAAAACACGAAAAAAACAGGAACTGGCACTTGTCACTGAATTAATAAGTTAGTCCCAAAAAAGATATAAAAGGTACATAAAATGACCAAAGAAGACAAGATAACAACGTGAAACCATAAAAAATTATAGATACGTTTGAGACGTATAAGTGATCCTCCTTACTCCAAACAATGGGTTGCTCAGACTAGTTGAGGTACCTGGGGAGCGCCCGCTCAATAACACTGAAGGTTCTGTGTCTAACCTTTTGGCCCCTTTTGCTAGTACTAGTGGTGAACACATGATACTGCCCACCATTTAACTGCTTAGGAATGTTTTCATTCTCCTGCTGGGAGCAGCCTTGCGGAGGTTGCTGCTGAAAAGCACCCTGCACATTATATTGTTGAGTGTTCTGGACCTAATACTGCCCAACATTAGCCTGTGACCCGCCCTTCGGACCCGGGTTAGGAAAACCACCGAACGGCTTTCTTTGTGAGCCGCCCGCACCAAATTGATCCGGGTGTCCTCCATGGTTGCCTCCTTGCCCGTTTTTGAGTGTTTCGGCACGAAACTCCTGCATCACATAATAATCTTCCCAAGAATGGGTAGATGAACCTTCCACGATGGTATGCTGTGGGTAGGGGCTGTTGGGTAACGTAACATAAATTCAAAATTTTCCTACGCCATATTCAGATCTTCCTATGGAGAGACCAGCAACGAGAGAGGGGTGAGTGCATCTTCATACCTTTGAAGATCGCTAAGCGGAAGCGTTGCTAGAACGCGGTTGATGGAGTCATACTCACGGCGATTCTGATCGCGGTGTGATTCCGATCTAGTGCCAAACCACGACACCTCCGCGTTCAACACATGTGCAGCCCGGTGACGTCTCCCGCACCTTGATCCAGCAATGAGGAGGGAGAGGTTGGGGAAGATCTCCGGAAGCACGATGGCGTGGTGTCGATGGAGAGACGAGGTCTCCCGGCAGGGCTTCGCCAAGCATGGGCGGAGAGGAGGAGAAGGAAGAGCAGGGCTGCGCCGAGGGAGAGGAAGATTGGTGTCTCCAACAGCCCAAAGTGCCCACTATATATAGGGGGAGGGAGGGGTTGTGCCCCCTTGAAGGTTTCCCTCTCCTGGGATGGGCGGAAGCCCTAGATGGGGGGGGGGGGGGAGGTGCGGCGGCCAGGAGGGGAGGAGGGGTGGCGCACCCTTCTGGTGGGCCTTAGGCCCACCTGCGCTAGGGTTTCCCCCTCTCCCCTCTTCTTGCGCCATGGGCTGAGTGTGTGTGTGTGTGGGGGGGGGGGGAGCGCACCAGCCCACCTAGGGGCTGGTTCCCTCCTGCACTTGGCCCATCTAGCCTCCCGGGATTGTGGCCCCCTTCCGGTGGACCCCCGGGGCCACTTCCGGTAGTCCCGGTGGTCCCGGTACGTTACCGGTGACGCCCGAAACACTTCCGAAGTCCAAAACCATCCGTCCTATATATCAATCTTTACCTCCGGACCATTCCGGAGCTCCTCGTGACGTCCAGGATCTCATCCGGGACTCCGAACAACTTTCAATAACCTCGTATAACAATTCCCTATAACCCTAGCGTCATCAAACCTTAAGTGTGTAGACCCTACGGGTTCAGGAGACAGGCACACATGACCGAGACACCTCTCCGGCCAATAACCATCAGCGGGGTCTGGATACCCATGGTCGCTCCCACTTTCTCCACGATGATCTCATTGGATGAACCACGATGTCAAGGATTCAATCAATCCCGTATACAATTCCCTTTGTCTCTCGGTATAGAACTTTCCCGAGATTCGATCGTCGGTATACCTATATCTTGTTCAATCTCGTTACCGGTAAGTCTCTTTACCCGTTTCGTAACACGTCATCGTGTGACTAACTCCTTAGTCACATTGAGCTCATGATGATGTTCTACCGAATGGGCCCAAAGATACCTCTCCGCCACGCGGAGTGACAAATCCCGTTCTCGTTTCATGCCAACCCAACACACACTTTTAGAGGTACCCGTAGTGCACCTTTATAGTCACCCACTTACATTGTGACGTTTGATACACCCAAAGCACTCCTACGGTATCCGGGAGTTGCAAAATCTCACGGTCGAAGGAAAAGACACTTGACATTAGAAAAGCTTTAACATACGAACAATACGATCTAGTGCTACGCTCAGGATTGGGTCTTGTCGATCACATCATTCTCCCAATGATGTGATCCCGTGATCAATGACATCCAATGCCCATGATGAGGAAACCATGATCATCTATTGATCAACGAGCTAGCCAACTAGAGGCTTGCTAGGGACACATTGTGATCTATTTATTCACACATGTATTACTGTTTCCTGTTAATACAATTATAGCATGAACAATAGACGATTATCATGAACTAGGAAATATGATAATAACCATTTTATTATTGCCTCTAGGGCATATTTCCAACAGTCTCCCACTTGCACTAGAGTCAATAATCCAGTTACATTGTGATGTATCGAACACCCATAGCATTATGGTGTTGATCATGTTTTGCTCGTGGAAGAGGTTTAGTCAACGGGTCTGCAACATTCAGATCCGTGTGTACTTTACGAATCTCTATTACTCCACTCTCGACATGGTCCTGGATGGAGTTGTAGCGGCGTTTGATGTGCTTCCTCTTCCAGTGAAACCTGGGCTCCTTGGCTATGGCAATGGCCCCAGTGTTATCACAGAAGAGTGTCATTGGAGCCGACGCACTTGGAACCACTCCAAGGTTGGTGATGAGCTCCTTCATCCAAATTCCTTCATGAGCTGCTTCTGAAGCATCTACGTACTCCGCTTCACATGTAGATGCTGCCACGACTTCTTGCTTGCTGCTGCACCAGCTCACTGCCCCACCATTCAAAACATATACGTATCCGGGCTGTGACTTAGAGTCATACGGATCTGTGTTGAAGCTAGCGTCGATGTAACCCTTTACGACGAGTTCTTCGTCACCTCCATAAACGAGAAACATCTCCTTAGTCCTCTTCAGAACTTAAGGATATTCTTGACCGCTGTCCAGTGTTCCATATATCGGGATCACTTTGGTACCTCCCTACCAAACTTATGACAAGGTTTATATCAGGTCTGGTACACAGCATGGCATACATAAGAGAGCCTACGGCTGAAGCATAGGGGACAGTACTCATCTTCTCTCTATCTGCTGCCATGGTCGGTGACTGAGTCTTACTCAATCTCATACCTTGCAAAACTGGCAAAAACCCTTTCTTTGAGTTTTCCATATTGAACTTCTTCAATATCTTGTCAAGGTATGTACTTTGCGAAAGACCTACGAGGCGTCTCGATCTATCTCTATAGATCTTGATGCCTAATATGTATGCAGCTTCTCCAAGGTCCTTCATTGAAAAACTCTTGTTCAAATAGGCCTTTATGCTCTCCAACGTCTCTATATTATTCCCCATCAATAATATGTCATCCACATACAGTATGAGGAAAGCTACAAAGCTCCCACTCACTTTCTTGTACAGACAGGCTTCTCCATAAACCTGTATGAACCCAAACGCTTTAATCACCTCATTAAAGCGAATGTTCCAACTCCGAGATGCTTGCACCAGCCCATAGATTGAGCGCTGGAGCTTGCACACTTTGTTAGTACCCTTAGGGTCGACAAAACCTTCTGGTTGCATCATATACAACTCTTCCTTAAGGTTCCCGTTGAGGAACGCTGTTTTGACGTCCATTTGCCAAATTTCATAATCATAAAAGGTGGCAATTGCTAACATGATTCGGACTGATTTCAGCTTCGCTACGGCAGAGAGAGTCTCTTCGTAGTCAATTCCTTGAATTTGTCGAAAACCCTTTGCGACAAGTTGAGCTTTATAAATGGTTACATTACCGTTTGCGTCAGTCTTCTTCTTGAAGATCCATTTATTTTCTATGGCTCGCCGGTCATCGGGCAAGTCCACCAAAGTCCATACTTTGTTCTCATACATGGATCCTATCTCGGATTTCATAGCTTCAAGCCATTTGTTGGAATCCGGGCCCGGCATTGCTTCGTCATAGTTTGAAGGTTCACTGTTGTCCAACAACATGATTTCCATCACAGGGTTGCCGTACCACTCTGGTGCGAAGCGTACCCTTGTGGACCTTCGCGGTTCAGTAGTAACTTGATCCGAAGCTTCATGATCATTATCATTAACTTCCTCTACATTTGGTGCAGACGCCACAGGAATAATTTTCCGGGCTGCGCTACTTTCCTGTTCGAGAGGGGGTGTAATTACCTCATCAAGTTCTACTTTCCTCCTACTTACTTCTTTCGAGAGAAACTCTTTCTCTAGAAAGGATCCGTTCTTGGCAACAAAGGTTTTACCTTCGGATCTAAGATAGAAGGTATACCCAATAGTTTCCTTAGGGTATCCTATGAATACGCGTTTCTCCGCTTTGGGTTCGAGCTTTTCTGGTTGAAGTTTCTTCACATAAGCATCGCAGCCCAAAACTTTAAGAAACGACAACTTAGGTTTCTTGCCAAACCATAGTTCATACGGTGTCGTCTTAACGGAGCCCTGTTTGAAGTGAATGCTGCAGTTTCTAATGCGTATCCCCAAAATGATAGCGGTAAGTCGGTAAGAGACATCATAGATCGTACCATATCTAATAAAGTGCAATTACGATGTTCAGACACTCCGTTGCGTTGTGGTGAGCCAGGCGGCGTTAGTTGTGAAACGATTCCATACTTCCTTAGGTGTGTGCCAAACTCGTGACTCAAATATTCTCCTCCACGATCAGATCGTGGACACTTAATTTTTCTGTCACGTTGATTCTCGACCTCACTCTGAAATTCCTTTAACTTTTCAAATGTCTCAGATTTGTGCTTCATCCAGTAGATATACCCATACCTACTCAAATCATCGGTGAGAGTGAGAACATAACGATAGCCAACGCGAGCTTCAACATTCAATTGACCACACACATCAGTATATATTATTTCCAATAAGTCGGTTGCTCTCTCCATTATTCCTGAGAATGGAGTCTTAGTCATCTTGCCCATGAGGCACAGTTCGCATGTGTCAAATGATTCAAAGTCAAGAGACTCTAATTGTTGGGGATATTATCTATTGATAACCCGCCCAAGTTGGTTCGGGTCACCAAATCTGGCGATTCATCTAAAATATGGTTCGGGCCTTGGCCTGGCAAGACCGAAGGTTGTATGGCGGTTTACAACTTCTGGAAGGTCTCCAAGCTTTGGAAAGATAGCGACTTAGAGATCGTAAGAGTCACGGTTTGTAGAAAGGAAAGTACCCTTGTAAACCCTAGGGACTCGACCTGTATATAAAGGCGAGTCGCAGGGAAGAAGAAGTTAGGTTAGAAATCATCGAGCGCTAGGTCTGGCGAGTTACGCCCGCCTTGTAATCGAAACTCCATCAATACAACACAAAGCAGGACGTAGGCTTTTACCTCCTCACGAGGGGCCGAACCTGGGTAAATCGCCGTCTCACTCCCGTTCAACCCCTTTGAGTCGCCACCAAGGTGCGATGGCTCCAATACTAAGTCCCTTCACGAGGACATCTGTCGTGACAAAACCACTACAGTTGGCGCCCACCGTGGGGCCTGCGCACGGTGGAGTTGAGTTCTCAAAGGGAGCCCTACCAGGGTTTGGGAGCTACGCGATGGGGCTCATGACTCGGAGCCGCCGTTGGAAGTACTACATCAACAACCTGCTATGGGGGCCCGAGGCGGAATCGATCGAATCTGGTTACAGGGTCCCCTTCGGCAAGATCAACGTCTTCATCGACATGATTGGATCATCCGTGCCTGAGCCAGACATCTCCTCCGACATCGTCGAGCCGGCCAGGTACGTCCGCCCAGTGGTGATGCCAAATCTAACTCGCTCGGTCTTTGTTGGATTCACGCAGGGATCGGAGGAACCAGAACACTCAGCGACCCAGGAAACCACGCCGGTCAACACTGATGACGAATCGTCCATGGGCGATTCGGATTCGATCCAGTCTCTACATGGGGATTGTCTTGGGGGCTTGTCGCTGGCCATGGACCCCGAAGTCCTTGACCGAATCCGCTAACAAATCGCCGTTTACATGGTTGGGGCGACTCAACCCTCGCCAAACCCGGTAGGCGGGGATGGAACTTGCGAGACATCTAGAAGCCCGACCGTTGTCTTGGTGGAATTAGCAGTGGAAATTACAAGGCTCATGGCGACCCCCATCACACCGGAAAACCAGGAGGCAGTAAACACGGAATTGACGAAACTAAGAGAAGCAGTGGAAAAGGCTCAGCAGGATGCCGAGGTGGAGTCCGCCAGGATCGAGACCCGGCAAGCTCAAATTACCGCTGAGATAACTCGCCTAAATACTGACAACTGGCGGCTCGAAAGGCACCAGCGCGCATCTGACGCCGTCCATCAGCGGAGGCACCAGGGTCGCCTGCCCCCTGATCTCAACCCGACTCGCCTGTTCGACCCTCCGTGAACTCCCGGGACGGGAGCCGCCCCAAGGGGAGGACCGGGCCAGCCGCCTAACCCGCCGGTTCAACCAGTTGTGGATCGCATCCCCCGATTTCGGGCACTTCAAGGTCACTTTTCCAACCCGGTGGACAACGTCCTTGCTGCAACTCGCCATTTGGAATCTCTTCCGATTCACGGCAATACTCCTACCGAAATAGAGGCAAGGAACACCATTGAGATGTTGAAGACGGCGGTGGTTAAAAACGCCCAGTTCTCACATAGCCTACATAGACTGCATTCCACTCCCCAGGCAAGTCGCACCAGGAGTCGGCCAGAGGACCAGCCCGCTGTAAACAGCGGACCGCGGCTCATCCCCTAGGACAACCTGCCTGATCATCAAGACCCGCCAGGCCGGGATCTCCCGGACATCCAAGTCGCCCCAGCCCCTCTTGTCGGGAGCGGCGGACGAGTGGGGGTGCCGTGCTTGGCCCTCGCCCTTCGCAACGAACGAATGCCCAAGGATTTTAAAGGACAACGAAAGGTGCCTAACCACACCCCGGACCTTGAGCCGGCGTCATGGGTCGAGAGTTATGAAATCTCCATGGACATGCTCGACGTAAACGAAGTAGTTTGCGCCAGATACTTCACAATGATGCTCGAAGGGACAACGCGTACTTGGTTAAAAAACTTACCCCCAACTCCATCCAGACCTGGGCTGAATTGAAAGAGCGCTTCATCAAAAACTTCCGAGGAACCTACAAACGTCCAATGACGATTGTCGATCTGCAGCACTGCGTTCAGCGCCCCGATGAGTCGGCCCACCACTGGTCACGGCGGGTCACAAAAGTCATTCACTCATCAGACGGTATTACGGCGGCTCAGGCTGTGCTGATCCTCGAGCAGAATTGCCACTACGAACCTCTGGTATAGAAGTTGGGGCGACTCAAGCGAAAGGTCCAAGACATGGGGGAGCTAATGGATACCCTCACTCGACACGCTGAGGCGGACGACACCAAAGATCCCGGTAAGGACGGTAAAGCTAACTCGCCAAGGAAGGGCGAGTTATCCAAAAATCATACCCGGTTCCAGGGACGTAACCGCCACAATCAGGGAGCGAATGGCAAGAGAAGGCAGCAGGAAGAATCTTCGGATTTAGTCGCCAATACCAACACCAACAATGGAAACCAACGCGAGAAGAAAGGCAGGGGATACAGTGGTAAAAAGCCGCGCAACTATGAAGAGTTACTCAAGGGCCCTTGCCCGCACCACGCCATGGCAGACGGACCGGCGACTCATTCCTGGGAGAACTCTTACGTGATGCGGGAGTTTCGGGCGGAGGCGATCAAAAAGGGGCCAAATGGTGACCCGGACCAATGGCCGGAACAGTTCGGTGCACCCAACCAACGTCAGAACCCCTTCGGCGGTTTTCCCGAGCCGGGGGCTCAGGGTGGCTCGCAGCCGAGCAGCGGCCAATATCCGGTGGATCACCAGCGACGGTATAACCCGCCTGGAGTTTTTCAGCAACCACCCCCACAGGGGGCTTCGCAGGGCCAGGATGACAACGGCAGCTTCCGCAACAACCCCAAACAGTTAAGCAATGGGCAGTACCACGTTTTCACCACCAATGCTTGTAGGCGTGATAAAAAGGTGAGTCAGCGAGCGTACAGTGTGTCTGAGCCGGCACTCCCTAGGTACCTCCACTGGTCCGAGCAGACCATATCATGGAGTAGGGAGGATCATCCGCCAAGAGTTGACAATCCTCGCGACTTAGCGGTGGTCGTAGCTCCCCAAGTTGGGGGGTATACCCTATCGAAAGTACTAATGGATGGTGGCAGTAGCATCAATATTTTGTATTTTGACACTTTCCAAAGGATGAACCTGTTGGAAAAGGATTTGATGCCTTCAACCACGGTATTCCACGGAATCGTCCTGGGCAAATCGACGTACCCCATAGGCCGAGTCAGACTCACAGTTGCATTTGGAACAACATATAATTACATGAGTGAGTCGCTGATGTTTGAGGTGGTCAAATTGAAAAGCCCCTACCATGCGCTGTTTGGGCAGCCGGCTTACGCCCGGTTCATGGCTCGCCCACGCTATGTTTACCTTAAACTCAAGATGCCTGGTCCTAAAGGACCCATCACGGTTGACGGTGATAGGAGGATTGCAAGGGAATGTGAAGAAGGGGACGCGACTTACGCGGAAGTCGCCTGCGCTGCAGAGGAGCTCAAATATCATCGGGCCAATGTTGATCCGGCTGATATGTCGCCCTTGAAAAAGCCAACAACAGATGCTGAGCCGCCCCTCAAGTTCAAACCAACGGATGACACTAAAACGGTTGATTTTGTTCCTGGCGACTCAACCAAGCAGTTCACCATTGGGACGGGTCTAGATTCCAAATAGGAAAGCGCGCTCATCGAATTCATCCGTGAGAATCGGGACATCTTCGCATGGAAACCTTCTGACATGCCTGGTGTGCCGAGAGAATTCGCTGAGCACCATCTTAATGTTGACCCAAAGGCAAAACCTATCCAGCAGTATCTTCGTAGGTCTAATGAGGAACGACGCAAGGCAATCGGGGAAGAAGTGGCCCGTCTCTTGGTTGGCTAACCCATCTTGGTGCTAAAAAAGAATGGTACCTTCCGTATGTCCATTGATTACACGGACCTCAACAGAGCTTGTCCGAAAGATCCTTCCGCTCTTCCCCGCATCGACCAGATTATTGACTCGGTGGCGGGATGCGAACGTTTGTGCTTCTTGGACGCCTACTCTGGATATCACCAAATCAAGATGGCCGTGGAGGATCAAGAGAAAACAGCTTTTATAGCCCCCTTTGGGGATTTTTGCTATGTGTCCATGCCATTTGGAATCAAGAGTGCAGGGGCGACTTATCAGCGCTGCATCCAGAATTGCCTCCGTAGCCAAATCGGACGTAACGTCCACGCCTATGTCGATGACATTGTGATTAAAACTTGCCAGGGGGAGACGCTATTGGAGGATCTCAAGGAAACTTTTGATAATCTGCGGGTATATCAGATGAAGCTAAATCCCACCAAGTGTGTATTTGGTGTTCCTGCAGGAAAATTGTTGGGCTTCCTGGTGTCTGATCGTCGCATCGAAGCTAACCCGGACAAAATCGAAGCAGTTACTTCCCTTGGGAAGCCAATAAATGTTAACCAAGTCCAACGGATGGTGGGTCGCATTGCAGCCTTAAGTCGCTTCATAAGCCGCCTGGGAGAAAAGGCGATTCCCCTTTATCAATTGCTGAAGAAATCTGACCATTTTGTTTGGACAGATGAAGCTGATGAAGCTTTCGAAGCCTTGAAACGGCAACTGGTCAACCCGCCGGTCTTGGCCGCCCCAATTGAGAAAGAGCCCATGCTTTTGTATATTGCGGCAAACTCCAAAGCAGTAAGTGTGGCGGTGGTCGTTGAAAGGAAGGACGAAGGAAAGGAATACCCAGTGCAGCGCCCGGTGTATTGTATCAGCGAAGTGCTAACTCTTTCCAAGCAACGGTATCCACATTGGCAGAAATTGGTATATGGGGTGTTTATGGCGAGTCGGAAGCTTAAACATTATTTCCAAGAACATCCCATCACGGTGGTCAGTTCCGCCCCCCTCGGGGACATCATCCAGATTCGGGAGGCAACGGGGCGAATTGCCAAGTGGGCGATTGAACTTGGGCCACATCAGGTACGATACACCCCTCGGACGGCCATCAAATCTCAAGCCTTGGTTGATTTCGTCAATGATTGGACCGAGTTACACGCCCCGGAAGACAGGCCTGATCTTACATACTCGACTATTTATTTTGACGGATCCACACAGTTGGAAGGCTCGGGGGCTGGTGTGGTACTGGTATCCCCTCAAGGAGATAAATTCTGTTATGTCCTTCGACTCATGTTTCCGTGCACCAACAATGCTGCAGAATACGAAGCTTTACTTCACGGCCTATGACTCGCCAAAGAGATGAACCTTACGCGGGTCAAATGTTTTGGCGACTCTGATCTGGTGGCTCAGCAAGTTTCATGCACTTGGGATTCTCGAGACCCCGTGACGGCGGCTTACAGGAGGGTTGTGTCCGATGTGGCGGGTCATTTCCATGGCTATCAGGTTGATCGCATTGACCGGCGCCTTAACGAGGCGGTTGATGCCCTTTCGCGCCTCGGTTCCCAGCGAAAGCTGGTTCCCCCCAATGTTTTTCTGGATACTTTGCATAATCCCTCCGTGAGTTTGCCATCAGAGGAGGAGTTGGCGATACTAGATCCTGAGTCTCAGTTCGTGGCGGCTCTCCACGTTACGCCGGATTGGGTTCTTCCCTATCTGGCCTATCTCGCCCGAGGCGAGTTACCAACAGATGAAGTTTTGGCCCGCCAAATCGTTCGGCGAAGCAAATCCATGGTGATCATCAACGGCGAATTATATAAGCGAAGTACCTCTGGGGTTTTTCAACGGTGTGTTTCCTCCGAAGAAGGGTGCAAAATTCTAAATGACATTCATTCCGGAGATTGTGGGCATCACGTCGGGTCACGTTCTTTGGTTTCGAAGGCTTTTCGTCATGGTTTCTTTTGGTTGACGGCTCATGAGGATGCAGAGGAGATAGTTCATCGATGTGATGGATGCCAGAGTTATGGGCGACAGGCTCATGTGCCGGCTCAAGAACTAAGGATGATTCCCATCACTTGGCCTTTCGCGGTCTGGGGGTTGGACATGGTTGGCCCCTTTAAAATGTCATCCAACAAGAAAACCCGTTTGCTGGTGGCGGTTGATAAATTCACCAAGTGGGTTGAGGCAGAGCCTGTTGGAGCTTGCGATGCGGAGACGGCGGTCAAATTCTTGAAAAAGTTGATTTTCCGGTTTGGATATCCGCACAGTATCATTACTGACAATGGCACTAATCTGTCTCAAGGGGCGATGCAGGAGTTTTGCCGTCGAGAGCATATCCGGCTTGATGTTTCTGCGGTTGCTCACCCACAATCTAATGGACATGCGGAGTGGGCGAACCAGGAAGTTTTACGGGGAATCAAGCCCCGACTCATGGTTCCCTTGGAAAGAACCCCGGGATGTTGGGTTGAGGAGTTGCCTTCAGTGCTATGGAGCATCCAGACCACCCCGAACCGATCCACGGGTTTTACCCCTTTCTTTCTGGTCTATGGAGCAGAAGCTGTTCTTCCCACTGACATAAGGCATGACTCGCCTAGAGTTCCCGCTTATGTGGAACAGGACAATGAGTTGGCGCGTCAAGATTCTATGGACGCCTTAGAGGAGGCGCGTGATTTGGCTGCAGCCCGATCGGCCATTTATCAGCAGGACTTACGGCGTTATCACAGCCGCCGGGTCAAGAGCCGAACCTTTCAGGCAGGTGACTTAGTGCTTCGGCTTATACAAGATCGTGCTAGCATGCATAAGTTATCACCACCATGGGAAGGACCTTTCGTCGTCAGCAAAAATCTTCACAATGGGTCTTACTATCTGGTGGATCTCCGGCCTAACCAGCCAACCACGGAGGGTGAGTCGACTCGCCCCTGGAATATTTCCCACTTGCGGCCTTATTACACTTGAAGCTCTTAAGCTCTACATTTTGTAAGTTTTTCGTTTCTTATAAAGCAATAAAGTTAAACGCCTCCCGACTTGGGGGCTTTTTCTCACTGAGATTAATTTCATTACCCATTTGGCCTGCGAAAAGTTACTGCATTACAAATGGTTATACTGGACTATGTGTTGGCCGAATCGCCATAAGGACCCATGAACTCTTGGCGAGTTATTCCTCTAATGGACCCTGAACTTGCTTTGGTTAAAACATGTCTGGTACCGGCAAGCGCCTCACATGGAAAATAGAGAGACCATTGGTTCATTGAACCAACTTCACTGAAGCTTGACTTGTGCCTGATCAGCCGGTCTAAATGCTTGGGCTTTTGATACAAAAGTCTCCCTTGGGTGGCGCTTGAGCTTGTTTTGACTCGCCCTATCCTGTCGCGACCTTATGAGCCGACGAAATTATTATCTTGGGTGGCGCTTGAGCTTGTTTGACTCGCCCTATCCTGTTGCGACCTTATGAGCCGACGAAATTATTATCTTGGGTGGCGCTTGAGCTTGTTTGACTCGACCTATCCTGTCGCGACCTTATGAGCCGACGAAATTATTATTTGGGGGTGGCGCTTGAGCTTGTTTGACTCGCCCTATCATGTCGCGACCTTATGAGCCGACGAAATTGCTATTTTTTACCTCCCTCGCACTGCCACAAGGTTTTTCAGACTTTTTCTGACTCGCCTCAAAATATTTTTGGGGCGACTGCTACTTGTTGTCACTAAGATGGTTTGACATATGTTTTCCAGTTAGAGCAGGTTAACGATCAAAATCACTCTGGCCGTGGCAGATTAAGCATCATAAAAAGGCCTCAGTGGCGGGTCAACTGTTATGATAAAAAGCCTCAAAATGGCGGATCAAGCATTTCAAAACGCCTTAAGGGCGACATAAGGATTTTTTAAGGTGTCACAGGAGCAGTTTTGATTCCTAAAGAGACCTATTACATGGATCTCATGGCCAAATCAATGAAATTTTATTCTGCTGATGCCCTTGGATCAGCCTGCTGCGAGCTTTGGCCGACCTCGATTTGCAAGTCGCCCAGTACCCAGTTACACTTGGATAATGCGGCAAATTCATCTTCATCAGTTAGGATTGATGAGATATCCTCGTACAAGTCAAAAGGATTCTTGGGTCGACACGGAGTTAAGCTGGTCGTCACAAAGGTTGGCGGGTTAACCTTCTTGTTCTTGTTGTCATAGGCGGCTTGGTATTTTGATAAGTCCAGGCTTGCAGCAAGCTGAGTCACCGCCAAACGGGAGTCCTTGACAACACGCTGGTAGTCCTCTTCGGCGAATTCTGATCCATCATCCTTCAGTTGAGGAAAGCCCGCCGCTACTTCTTCTGGGTTTATTTCTGGAGCATATGCTAAGCACCGACTCAGTGTAGTCAACGCTCCTTTTCGGGCGGCCGACCAAGTTAACTCGCCAATCTAGGGAGGAAGAGTGGATAAGCAGCCAAGCATCTTCTTTATTGATGTTATAGGTTCCTTGGCGCCCATCACTGCTTTCACAGTCAGTACACTCCCGGTATATAGCTGCTCCGTCAGCGTGTAAATCGCCTTCAGCGTCAGGACGCAATCATCCTGAAGGTTGGCGGCTCTCGGACCTGTATAAGGGGTAATGATAATCAGCGACTTAGATAAAAGTTATTTGTTTACAAAGGTCAAGAGTTAGTTTTTACCAAAGACGGCTTGCGCCATGTTTGAGATATGTCGCTTTAAGCCGGACAGCTCTTGTTGCACAGTATCCAACTTGGCTTTAGCCTTTTCTGCTCGCTTTGTTAAAACATCTTGGTTAGCTTGAGCCCTTTTTAAGTCGGCTTTTAGCTTTTCCATCTCAGCTAAGACCAGTTGATACTTCTCCTTTGATTTGGCCCGGGCATCCTGCTGATCAGATAAGCTTTTCTTCAAGTCGCCAAGTGCTGATTCAGTCTAGATAAGAGATTCCTGTTGAAGGATATGGTTAAGGGGCAAGTCTCAGAATTATTGCAAGCAACATCCCTGACACTTGGGGGCTAATGTCTAATTTTTTAGACAAAATTATACAGCATCAAGACCCGGCTCATCTTTTTACTGATGACCCGGCCCTTGGGGGTTACTGGTCGAAAGTTTTTCAAGCCATCAAGACCCGACTCATCTTTTTACTGATGACCCGGCCCTTGGGGGTTACTGGTCGAAAGTTTTTCAAGTCATCAAGACCTGGCTCATCTTTTTACTGATGACCCGGCCCTTGGGGGTTACTGGTCGAAAGTTTTTAAGTCATCAAGACCCGGCTCATCTTTTTACTGATGACCCAGCCCTTGGAGGTTACTGGTCGAAAGTTTTTCAAGTCATCAAGACCCGGCTCATCTTTTTACTGATGACCCGGCCCTTGGGGGTTAATGGGGATAATATAGTATACAACAAAACGTACCTCACGTTTGTTTTTCAGCATCCGAAGCAGGCTTTTCTCCATCTCATAACTCGCCTCCAGGCGACTTGCAAAGCCAGAGCAAAGTTCTTTGAATTCCAGATGTTCATATTGAGAGAGCTTAGCCTTGGAGAGTTCATGCTCAGGAATAGTTTGAGCTGATGATGATACATGCTTCGATAAAACCGCTGTGGCCGGTTTAGAGAAGCTAGTACCAGTGATAATTACAGTGTCCGGGTCTTCTGCTGTTGTCGATGGACTTGGCGGGTTTGGTGCATCCATGGTTTCCTTGGGAGAGCTAGGGAGATCCACTTGGTCTTCAGGTTTGTGTTGGTCCGGGTTGTCTTGGATCGGCACCGACTTTTCGATAGGCTCCGCAATTGTGATGGGAGTTGACCCGCCAGTTTTTCTTTTCTTCGCCTGTGCCCTGAAAGGAGAAGGGGGTGCGTTTAAAGGACTGAAAATTTATCACCATCAGACTAAAATTAAATATTATCAAAGACTTACCCAGGGACACGGATCATCGGCGGAAGTGCCGACATTACTGAGTCGCCAGATGTAGGAGGAGAACTCAGCAAAAATTGTACTGCGAAGATATAAGCAAGTTACAAATGCGATCCAAAAAGACATGAAGAAGGGTTGTTAAAGGATACCTCATTTGGCCTTTTCTTGTTCCTTGTTGGTAAACCGGACACCAGATCGCCGGAATGACTTCGGGTCTTCCGTTTTGAAGTGTGTTGTGATTTCTTCAGAAGAAAATTTGGGTCCAAACAAGGATTTGGGTGTGAGAAGGGAACTTTCCCACAAATTCGCCTGGCCGGCTTAGGTGGAGAAGGAGATGAATCAGAGGAAACAGAAATTACCTCTACGGAATCCTCCTGGCTTTCATTGTCTTCATTCTATTCAAGACATGCAGAGGTGTAAATACAAAGTTATCAGTAATGGCTGGCGAGTTAAGAGAGGATAGGTTTTTACCTCCGAAGGTGCGTCGCCGACTTGGGATTCATCGGCCTCAGATGGTTCGGTCACAGCAGCTTTGCCCTTGCCCTTGGATTTCTTCTTTGGAGGCGGCCTAGCTTGCTTCATGGCTGAATTTTTTGGCCTCTTGGACCAAAATTTATCACCTTTCTGAAATGGCATATTTTATAAGAGGTCATAGTTCGAATGAGACATAAGAAGTAAAAGACAAAAGGCGGGTTAAAGTTGTTTACCTTAGGTGCCGGGTTAATCTTGCAGAAAGGTTTGAGACCTATTTGGCTGCATTTTCCCGCGGGCTCGCCAGTCAGCTTCTTGATGATGGTGACAATGTCACTTTCTGTCAGAGCCGTGTGGAAGTAGCACTGAGGATGATCTAGGGTGCTATCGAATTCACACATTAACCCGTCCCGTCGACTTAAAGGGAGGATGCGCCATTCGACCCATCAGCGGATCAAGTCAACTCCAGTAAGGCCGTTGTTTGTCAAAGATCTTAACTCTGACAATACTGGGATAAAATCTGACTCCTCCTCTTTGGTGAGCTTGTCTGGGAGTTTGAAATTCCTTGGAAGGCGATCTTCCCTATAACCCAGAAGTTTGTTTTCGACCTCAGGCGAGGTCTCTTGACAATAGAACCAAGACTCGCCCCAGCCTTTGGGGTGGCTTGGCATAGTGAGTGACGGAAATGGGCTATCCCTGCGGCGCTGAACATTTACACCGCCAAGCTCCAGGTTGGGGCCATTGTGAAATTCTGTTTGGCGATTTAAGTGGAAGAAGTACCAGAATAAGGGAACTGAGGGTTCCATCCGCAAGTAAGCCTCACAAAACACCTGGAACTAGCATAGGTTGCTTATCGAGTTGGGCCCTAAATCTTGGAGGCGGACATTCATAAAAGCCATGGCGTCTCTGAGGAACTTCGATCCAGGCGGCTTAAAACCCTGCTCAAGGTGTTCAACGAAAACAACTATTTCCCTTTCTTTGGGATTGGGGATTTCTTCTCTGAACCCGGTGCGCCAACCGATAACATCCCGAGGGTCCAAATTTCCCGTTTTCACATAATCCTCTAGTATGGCATCATTAACCTTGGTGGGGAGCCAATCACTTTTGAAAACGGCGCCCATGCTACAAAGGGATAAAATTATGAGTGAATTGACACGCCAAAACATCTACTGAAAGAGGTGAAACAATTTCATTTGACTCGCCAAATAATTTGTCCGTTGGCTGAGGAAATTTTTTGATCCGCCAATGAAGGCCCGGGTCAGGTTGCCAGGGCGACTTATGAAACTTTGGCTACTTAAGGGAGCGGTGTTTCAAGGCATCAGTGGTATTTATCCAAAAATGGCGAAGTATGAGACTACAAACAGTTTTCACATAACAAGCCGCAGATTATGGATCTACTGGACAGATAGAAATGAACGCGGAAAATGACCGGATATGGCAACCAGAGACTAAGATGGGATAATACTGTTGATTTGGTGAAGTCCTACTCTAAGTGTGCAAATTGAGGCCGGTCAGATAAAGGTATCAAAGACATTGATTTTCTCGTCATCGTCGTCATCGATTAATCGGGAACAAGTAACAACTATTCGAGAAGCGCCAAGAACGCGGCAGTGATGAACTTCGAAAAAGAACTGGGATCTGCTCTTGAATGACATAAACCTAACCTGGTGGATTCGGCTGCAGATGGTCGACGGCGATGAAGGCTTTCGGACGGGCGCGAAAACCTCGGGCGGCGACGAAGTATTCGGCGGCGACGAGGTGCTCGACGACGGCGAGATGGTCGATGACGGCGAACTGCTCAGCCACGGCGAAGTGCTTGACGGCGACAAGGTCCTGGGGCGGCACCAAGGCTTTCAGACGACGGCGAGGCCCTCGGGTGGTGGCTGAGCTCTCGGAAGACAATGAGGGTTTTCGCTGCGATAATGGGGAGAAGGGCGTCAAGACTGGTAGGTGGAATGCGCCCAGTCCCTTCCCCCCACCTATTTAACAGGGCAGGCGCTAGGATCGAGGCGCCACGAGCGGGAACCACCAAAAGATAAAGATTCGCCATGATGGTGCTCCGAAAATTTTGGGATAACAATACCGAAGGATCCGTTGGGGATTACGTCATTATCTTTTCCGCAATTCAAGGGATAAGAAGGTACCAACAAGAAGGTACCGTTGGGGATTCCGTTGGCGACTCAAGTTTTTCCGCAACAGATGGCGGGTTAAGTTCATGGCGTATAAAAGAGGATGAAAATGAATCACCCTTAATTGAGTAAGGATATTGGCGTGAAGAAAATTCAAGTCAATCTGGGGCCTAATGTTGGGGGTATTATCTATTGATAACCCTCCCTAGTTGGGCGGGGTCACCAAATCTGGCGATTCATCTAAAATATGGTTCGGGCCTTGGCCTGGCAAGACCGAAGGTTGTATGGCGGTTTACAACTTCCGGAAGGTCTCCAAGCTTTGGAAAGATGGCGACTTAGAGATCGTAAGAGTCACGGTTTGTAGAAAGGAAAGTACCCTTGTAAACCCTAGGGACTCGACCTATATATAAAGGCGAGTCCCAGGGAAGAAGAGGTTAGGTTAGGAATCATCGAGCGCTAGGTCTGGCGAGTTACGCCCGCCTTGTAATCGAAACTCCATTAATACAACACAAAGCAGGACGTAGGCTTTTACCTCCTCACGAGGGGCCGAACCTGGGTAAATCGCTGTCTCACTCCCGTTCAATCCCTTTGAGTTGCCACCAAGGTGCGATGTCTCCAATACTAAGTCCCTTCACGAGGACATCAGCCGTGACAAAACCACGACACGAATAGTCCATCAGTATGGAGCTTCTTCATGCGCTTAACACCGATATGACCAAGGCGGCAGTGCCACAAGTATGTGGGACTATCATTATCAACTTTACATCTTTTGGTACTAACACTATGAATATGTGTAACATCATGATCGAGATTCATCAAGAATAAACTATTCACCAGCGTAGCATGACCATAAAACATATCACTCATATAAATAGAACAACCATTATTCTCTAACTTAAATGAGTAGCCGTCTCGCATTAAGCAAGACCCTGATACAATATTCATGCTCAAAGCTGGTACTAAATAACAATTATTAAGGTTTAAAACTAATCCCGACGGTAGATGTAGAGGTAGCGTGCCGACGGCGATCACATCGACCTTGGAGCCATTCCCGAAGCGCGTCGTCACCTCGTCCTTGGCCACTCTCCGCTTATTCCGCAGTTCCTCCTTTGAGTTGCAAATGTGAGAAACAACACCGGTATCAAATACCCAGGAGCTACTACGAGCGCCGGTAAGGTACACAACAATAACATGTATATCACATATACCTTTAACGTTGCCGGCCTTCTTGTCCGCTAAGTATTTGGGGCACCATGTCCATTCTTTTTCTTCTTCCCGGCATCTAGCTTACCAGGTGCGGCAACGGCTTTGCCGTCTTTCTTGAAGTTCTTCTTACCCTAGCCCTTTTTGAAACTAGTGGTCTTGTTGACCATCAACACTTGATGCTCTTTCTTGATTTCTACTTCTGCACACTTGAGCATCGAGTACAACTCGGGAATGGTTTTCTCCATCCCTTGCATGTTTTAGTTAAGCACAAAACCTTTGTAGCTTGGTGGGAGAGACTGGAGGATTCTGTCAATTATAGCATCATTCGGAAGTTCGACTCCAAGTGAAATCAGACGACCGTGTAACCCAGACATTTTGAGTATGTGCTCACTGACAAAACTGTTCTCCTCCATCTTACAAATAAAGAACTTGTCAGAGACTTCATATCTATCGACACGGGCATGAGCTCGAAAAACTAGTTTAAGCTCTTGGAACATCTCGTATGCACCGTGTTGCTCAAAACGCCTTTGGAGCCCCGTTTCCAAACTGTATAACATGCCACACCTAACCAGAGAGTAGTCATCACTCCGCGTTTGCCAGACGTTCAGAATGTCCTGGGCTGCTGCGGGAGCAGGAGGGTCACCTAGCGGCGCATCAAGGACATAAGCCTTTTTAGCTGCTTCAAGGATGAGCTTCAAGTTGCGAACCCAGTCCGCATAGTTGCTACCATCATCTTTCAGCTTGTTTTTCTCTAGGAATGCGTTGAAATTGAGGTAGACGTTGGCCATCTACAATATTTATAAAGACAATTTTTAGACTAAGTTCATGACAATTAAGTTCATTTAATCAAATTAAGTATGAACTTCCACTTAAATCGACATCCCTCTAGTCATCTAAGTGATACATGATCATGTTGACTAACCCGTGTCCGTTCATCACTTGGGACGGACTAGTCACCATGGTGAGCAACTTCATGCTGATCGAATTCAACCATACGACTCATGTTCGGCCTCTCGGTCTCTTGTATTCGAGGTCATGTCTGGACATGCTAAGCTCGTCGAGTCAACCTAGGTGTTTCGCGTGTGTAAATCTGGCTTACACCCGTTGTATGCGAACGTTAGAATCTATCACACCCGATCATCACGTGGTGCTTCGAGACAACGATCCTTCGCAATGGTGCACACTTAGGGGAATACATTCTCGAAATTTTAAGAGGGATCATCTTATTATGCTACCGTCGTTCTAAGCAATAAGATGAAAAACATGATAAACATCACAATGCAATCATATAGTGACATGATATGGCCATTATCATCTTTGCTCTTTCGATCTCCATCTTCAGGCATCGCATCATCATCATTGTCACTAGCGTGGCACCATGATCGCCATATTCAGATCTTCCTATGGAGAGACTAGCAACGAGAGAGGGTGGGCCCAGATATACCTTTTCGTCACGCAGAGTGACAAATCCAGATCTCGATTCGTGCCAACCCAACACACACTTTTAGAGGTACCCGTAGTGCACCTTTATAGTCACCCAGTTACGTTGTGATGTTTGATACACCCAAAGCACTCCTACGGTATCCGGGAGTTGCACAATCTCACGGTCGAAGGAAAAGACACTTGACATAAGTAAAGCTTTAGCATACGAACAATATGATCTAGTGCTACGCTCAGGATTGGGTCTTGTCCATCACATCATTCTCCCAATGATGTGATCCTGTTATCAATGACATCCGATGCCCAAGATAAGGAAACCATGATCATCTATTGATCAACGAGCTAGCCAACTAGATGCTTGCTAGGGACACATTGTGACCTATTTATTCACACATGTATTACTATTTCCTATTAATACAATTATAGCATGAACAATAGACGATTATCATGAACAAGGAAATATGATAATAACCATTTTATTATTGTCTCTAGGGCATATTTCTAACAGGGGCCCTTGAGCATCTCATGATAGTTGCGTGGCTTTTTCTTGCTGAAGCCCCTTTTCTTCTGACGCTAGTTCCCGTTCCTGACGTTAGTATTGGCAACAAAATCGGTTGTGCCTTCCTGCTGCCTCTTCTTCCCTTGTCCCGCGGGGTGGTAGTAGCCTCGCCCATGGAACCAAGGGTGGCCTTTGGATGACTCGCCCCTCCTGGCGGTGCTGATTTTGCCATCCTCCTCCCCGGGATCTTTGGTATCATCTGATTCGGCACACCTAGTCAGAGTGTCCATCAATTCCCCCATGTCTTGCACCTTATGCTTGAGCCTCCCAAGTTTCAACACCAAAGGCTTGTAATGACAGTTTTTCTCCAAGATCAGGACGGCCTGAGCCGCCGAAATGCCATGCGATGAATGAATCACCTATGCAACTCGCCGCGTCCAGTGGTGGGCCGACTCATCCGGGCGCTGGACACAGTGCTGTAATTCGACGATAGTCACTGGGCGCTTGCACGTCCCTTTGAAGTTTTTAATGAAACGTTCCTTCAACTCGGCCCAGGTGTTGATGGAGTTGGGCGACATGTTCTTCATCCAAGTGCGCGTTGTCCCTTCAAGCATCATTGTAAAATACTTGGCGCACACAGTCTCATTCACATCGAGCATATCCATTGCAAGCTCGTAGCTTTCAATCCATGCCCCTGGTTCTAGATCCGGCGTGTAATTGGGAACTTTACGTGGGCCTTTGAAATCTTTCAGCATACGCTCGTTGTTGAGGGCGGGTGACATACAAGGTATCCCAATGTTCCTGCCACCTGACTCGACCTGCGTGGGGGAAGGCACCATATAAGCCGGATAACCTTGACCCGCCGCGGCTGCCATCTCCATCAGGCGGGCGGCTCGTGCTGCATCCACGAGTTCTTGAGCCCGCCTGTCGGGTATTCAGGGTGGGTTGATCTGCGGTAGACGTAGTCGTTCGCTGCTGGATACTACGGGCGGGTCATCATGACGACTCCTAGTATGACTCGCCTGGGTTGTGGAGTGTAGCCGCTCGCGGCTATACGAATACTGTGCCTCTTGGACTATCGCCGTTTTCAACATCTCAATGGCGTTCCTCGCTTCTACCTCAGCCGAAGAGTTTCCATGAATAGGGAGAGATTCAAGGTTGTGGGTTGCTACTAACATGTTGTCAATGGGGTTTGAGAAGTGACCCCGCGGCGTTTGGAAGCGCGGTGCATGAGCCGCTGCTGGCTGAGGTGCGTGTGGGTTAGGCGGCGGCTGAGCCAGATCAACACACGGGGCGACTTGCCATGGCCAGTTGGGCTCCATCCCATGAGTATGTGGGTTATCGAAGAGTCGAGTTGGGTTCACATCGGCCAGCAGACGGTTGTGATGCCTTCTCTGGTGAATCGCATCGGAGGCCCACTATTATCGTTCAAGCCGCCACCCCTCAGCATTTAGGCGCTCTGTCTTCGCGGTGATCTGGGCCTGTTGTGTCGCCATCCTAGCGGCTTCTCTTTCGATGTCGTGCTGGATTTTGGCCATTTCCTCCCTTAGTTTTGCTAACTCGGCGTTGAATTCTTCTTGATTCTCTGCTGTCACAGTGATCGCCATAAGTTTGGCCACCTCTGCTACCAAATCTGCCATGGCTTGAGCCGGGGTCTTCCCTGATCCGCTGGCTTCGTTGTTACCATCCGCGTTTGACTGAGGGGCCGTCGCTCCCACCATGTAGATGGTGACTTGACGGTGGGGTCCTTCAACGTCCTCGGAGATTGCTACCTGGGCAATCCCCCGAGCTGCCCTTCGTGGAGAGGATAGATTGAATTTGTGTCGCCCGTGGGCGACTCGTCGTCCGAGTTGACATGGGTGATCTCCTGGGTCACCGGCTCGTCTGGTAGGTCGGTTCCTTGTGTAAAACCAACGAAAGCATGGTGTTTCCTGACCTGATGCCTGGCAGGATGGGCGCATCGGGCCGGCTCGACGATGTCGGTGAAGGTGTCCGGCTCGGGTACGGGGGCCCCAATCTTGCCAATGAAGACGGAATCTTGCAGAAGGGACCCAATATCCGGATTCAATTGAATCGGCCTCAAGTCCCCACTAAGATTTGTCGATGTAGTACTTCCCACGGCGGTTCTTGGTCATGATGCCGACCGCGTAGCTTCCTATCCCTGGAAGGGCTACCTTTGAGAACTCAACTCCACCGTGCGCTGGCCCCACGGTGGGCGCCAACTGTCGTGGTTTTGTCACAACAGATGTCCTCATGAAAGGACTTAGTGATGGAGCCATCGCACCTTGATGGCGACTCAAAGGGGGTGAGCGGAAGCGAGAATCAGGTTTGCCCAGGTTCGGCCCCTCCCTGTAGAGGTAAAAGCATACATCCTCCTTTGTGTATATTGACGGTGGATTCGATTACAAGGAGGGCGTGACTCGCCTGACCTAGCTCTTGATGGATTCTAACTTAACCTATCAACCCTAGAGACTCGCCCTTTATATCCAGGTCGAGGCCCTATGGTTTACAAAGTACTGGGCATATTACAAATCGTGGCTTTCCATATCTCTAAGTCGTCATGTCTTCCAAGCTAGCAAACCTCCTTGACGGCTTATGTTATCCATTAATCTTGAACCGCCATCCGGCTCATGGGCCTTGGCCGGCCCTTCGTCAAAGTTCTCCTGGCGCATCTCAGCCCCTGGGCCAGGGCTTATCTTGATCATGACCGTAGAGTCGTTGTTTACCTAACCCGACCCAATAGGGCGGGTCATACCATACGTAATATCCCCAACAGAGGGAGAACACGGGATCGATGGCCGATCGGTTCCAGATTCGGTCCCGTTTTAAAGAAAGATCGGGCCAGATCTGTTGTTCGACCGATTCGGCTTTCCTAATTAAAATATATTTTTCCTTTATAAAACAAATACAAAAAAGAAAGCTAAATAAAGGAAATTATAATAGTTTTATATTGACATATTATATGTCAAAATTTGCAGAAAAATATTTCCTACATGATTAGCATTTTTATATAGTCAAATAAAATTCTTACAAAAATAGATAAATCGAATAGTGCTACTGTTGCAACAATAAACATTAAAAAACCAAAATGATTTCAAATTCAACTTTCTCCATTTTTCCATTGAAGGGAATCATTTTACCCACTTTTTCATATATTTTACTTTTTGAGAAAGTTAATTTTGAAAACCACTTGAAAATTTGCTTTCGAAACCTAATATGAAATAGTTTTGAAATAGTCTTCTGAATTTTTATAAGTGCAAATTTAATTTCAATGGCCTCTGGTTTGGACTATCGTATTGCTCCGCTCAAGATTTTGAATTTGGGGCAAAGGAACTTTGAATTCCTTGAAACTTTTAAATACGACCAAATATGAAATAGATTCCAAAAAAGATTATTTTCAAAATCCACTTTTCTAAATCATTTATTTTTGAAGAAGTCATGTCATCTTCTCTCGGTGGTTTGGATTGGATGAATTTGAATTCAAAAGTAAAAGGGAAAGTCATTTTAGTCCATCTCATTCAAAAGTTTCAAAAAAAGTTTCAAATTTCTCTCAAATTCATTCAAATAATGAATCATTCATTTTATTAATATAACATTGCAAAGTTTGGGATGTTACACTGCTGCCGGTGACCCCGCTGTCCCGTGTCAACGCCGAGCCAGAGCCGGAGCCGCCCCCCATCGAGCGCTACTCGTGGACGGGAGTAGTGCATGAGTGCGTGAGCGCGCCACCGGTCTCGGATTAGGGCGACGCTAGCGCACGAGGCGGCGTACCTCGAACATTGGCGCCATCGACGAGTGGCCGAGGAGCGCCGCCATGGCGAGTACCTCGAGATGCTCGAGCGCGACACTGAGGAGGAGTAGCGCGAAGCCGAGGAGGAGGCGCTAGGCCGCGGTGGCACAACCCGCGCCCGACATGAACGTCGTGTGGAACACGACTTTCCCATGGAACGGCCCTACGCCGACGCTCATCGACCTTACGGACCCCGAGAATGACGATGACGGCATCTACGCCAGCGCGCCGCCTCGTTGTTTAGATTGTTTTTAATTTTCTTACATGAAAATGTGGACGCGTGGACTTTCGTCGGCCTTCGTGGTCAGTTTTAATGTTTAATTAATGTTGTTTTTATTTTAAATATGCATGTATTGTTTTTTCTTCTCGCGCCGTCAAGATGGGTCGGGCCAGCGTTGGACGCATGCGCCGACCCAAACGCAAAAGCGAACGTTTGTGTCCGCTTGGCCGACCCAAACGGACAAAAAAGCGGACAAAATAGCCGTGCGTTTGGATCGGCCCGTTGGAGTTGCTCTAAAGTGTTCAGTTTCTACCTGCAAATTTCAATTTAAAAGTACACATACTTTCTTAAACATGTAACTAATTAGTTTTCACTATATTTTTTTCTTTCAAAAAACATCAAACATAGTAAATATTACATTGAGGTCCTCACCATCGAATGGCTGCTACCGCCGTAAAAACGAGCCACTGACGTGGCGCCGCTTCCGCTTCTTATCAGAGTCGGCCAAACATTTTCGATGATAGTCGTGAAGTCCCCGTGCTAGCACCCCTAAAGACCAGTGTCGTGGATTTGTAGTGGTCATCGTTGAGCCTTGAATCGATTCATGGTGCATGAGACAAGATCTTGCTATCGCACATGCACAACACGAAACTCTTACCTCACTGCCCCGAGGAGATGAAATGAATCTATATCAGTGTTTTGTCTATTTTGTTTAGAGGAAGAACATGAGTAGGACCAGAATATGAAGATCAAATCTAAGAAGAAGTGAGAAGAATTACTACGTAGCAATAGAGGAAAAACTTGCGGATATACAAGCATTGTACATAAGTACCGCAATATGGAAAACAAACACAAACAGAGTTGCGATGATGAATAAAGGCACTTTAGTTGTGATGAACTGAACATGGACAACAATTGCAAGAGAGGAATAACTCAACACAAAGAAAATACTAAAAGTAAAGTAGGAGAGAACAAACAAGTGGTGCTTGAAGGTGATGAGTGATTTGTTCGACTAGTTCGCACTTCTGCCAAAGTGCCACGTCTGGTTGGAGAGACTTGTCATTGAACACGGGGGCAAATCTCTATACGTCTTGTTCCCCTCAACGTGAAGTTCCTCGAACTTTAGTTGATTTACTTTTGACGGTTTCTTGAAGGCAATCTTCAAATAATATCTTTCATCATTGATTTTGAGCGATTCAAGCCTCATAGCTTATTCATCGTCATTGATGTGTCTATCACTAGTGACATGAACTTCAAATGGTAGGCCAACTTGCCGATAATATCTCCATATGCCACTTGTTCATCTTTCGATGCTTGTGCTCCGAGCTCAGGATTGTCGTGCTAGAACTTCAATATAACCAAGTGTTTCTCCAGTGAGGTCTGACCTTCCCCCGCCTTACACATCAAAGTTCGTTCATATTCATGTCTACATGTCATACCTGAAAAGCTATGTGTTATAACGATGCTACACTTGAAAGAACACTAACAACTTGATATTTTAAGTGAGAGATCATCCTACTAAGAACGACTAGTGTGTGCAATCAAAGGGATGCAAAAAAAAGATAAACATCTTAGGTAATTCATAATAGCATGATATGTTATATTCGTAGACATCGGAGAAGTCATCTTCTTCTTCGCAAAATTTCAGCCAAAAGTGTCGTCATGGCAAGCAGAAAAACGGTGTTGTGGCACCGGTTTTCAATAAAAACAGATTTCTGTAAAAAATGTTTGTCGTGCCAACCTAAAAACGTTGTCGTGGGAATATTTTTAACAAAAATAGATTTATGTTAAGCCCACTTGTCGCGGCAACCTTAAAACGTTGTCAGCAATTTCAAAAATCAATGCCATGGCAACAATTTCTTCAATTTTTCTTCTCCTTCGTCTTGTACATCCTCCTTGTGTCGGGGTTCTCCTTTGCAAGCTTGTCACCGTCATTTGTAACATGTTTGCTACCTCTATAGCTAGTCTTTTAGATTAAGTTTTGGTACATAGGTCATGAAAGTGACAATCCCGTGATTCCTACAATCATGTCATATTGTTACACACATATCACTTAAACATTAAATCACATAACCATCTTATACATAAACACATTATCATGATGGAGGCTATACCACATCACAGGCAACCTGCAAAACCAAGTAAAACGCCCTTTAATTGCTTATAGAAAAGTATTAGCTACCTATGTCCACCATCAAGTATAATTATTCTTGTTGCTAGATTAACTTTGTGGGACATGTGAGGGAAGAGACTTAATAAAAAATCTCCATCCCATAGTAAACTTTGTCAATATGCGTGACACGGGGATAGATTAAAATCTACATGCCCTCTCATGTTTGCCTCCGTTCACTATTCTCGGCTATGATGCAGCCCAAAGAAATGTTAGCAGATCGTTCAAAGTTAGAGTCAATTGATTGTCAAAACTTTGTACAAAGCTATATCATGTGGTCAATGAACTGAAATGAAGCAACACTTGATAGAATCATCCAAGAACATCAAGTAAAAGATTGTATCGAACACAAATGATCTTATCTTATACTCACATAGTTTTATTAAGCTCTAAAACTCATCTTGTTCTTAATTATTTTTTGCAATAGTCAAATTCATTACTAAAATCATTGCGCAATACACTCACAATCACAAGTGATCTAGATCAAAATCTACATCTATTCGTAGAACCGTTTGATACCACTATTGGGAAACATAGTGGAAAACAAACAAATCGTGCTACGCTCACGATCCCCAAAACACTATGAAGATGTATTAGAGATTTAGGACGAACCGTTACTGACTTCGAGTTGCATCGGAATAAGAGTTGGTGTAGATCGTTGATGAAGTCCCTCTATTTTTTCATAAAATATCTGTGGAACCGAAGACCAAAGCACGACCTCTCTATGGATTGTAGGACTACATGCTTCATGATGCGGTAGCGCTTTGCCGTCGAGAGCTAATTGCCATCGAAGAATTAGAGAGAGAAGAATAGAACCACATGGTCTTATCTATTATGAGTATTAGAGGTCTCTAGGTATATCTCTAATTAGATCAACTATAAATTAGAACAACAACTAGAGAACTAGCGGAGGCTGCAAAAACTTGTATCTCCAAAGGCCAAAATCCTCTTGTATATATAGGTTGGGGGGATAGGGAGTGCTGGCCGACTTGGGGAAGGGTTTCCCCTCCCCTTGCGCGACCTAGGAGGTGGTGGAGTCTCATTCCACCTCCCAATTCGGCCTCCCCTTCGGGCGGCCTCCCCACATGTATTGACGGAGTTTAATTAAGCTCCCCTAATAGTCCTCTTAGTATTTTTCTTTAGCCTGTTGATATTAAATAAATTCTAAAAGCCTTCTAATCAATGTTACAACATTTTATCATTTTTTGAAGTCTTTAGAAATATTTTCCGCCTATATTTCATTTCCTGGTATTACTCGTAACTCTGTGATAACCCCGAAATGCTTTCGGTTTCTCTCAAAACTCTTTCTTATGTTTGTGAAACTATTCCAATAATAGTTTCACATAACTCACTCCACTAATACTCAACAGATCATGATTCCCTTAAGCGTGTGACCTATAGGTCCTGTAAAACATATACATGAAGGAAACTTCCTTTCATTCAATGATCAATAGAGTAACCATGGATATCCATATTGATGCCTAATTATATACTAATGATATTCGAGCAAACCTTCTCTTGTCATATGCCATTCCCTTTGCTACATGATATTGCTACTTGTGAGCTATGTTGGGTGTTTCCCCGTAGAGGAAGGTTGAAGCAATATAGTAGTTGATAAGTATTTCCCTCAATGATAACCAAGGGTATGGAACCAGTAGGAGAGCTACCCAAATTCCAATCTTCAGCAGCTACAGACAAAAAAGCAAACACTTGCACCCAATGCGGGCAAGAGCGTTGTCAATCCCCTTGAACTCGTTACTTGCAAGGATTAGTTCTGATAATTATAGTTGTAATAAAATAAAAGTAAAAACAAAATAATAAAATTGCGGCAAGGTGTTTAGATTTTTATCAATACGATTAATTAAGTAGAACGAGAGGCATAGTTTTCACTAGAGGCTTCTCTCTCGAGCATATATCATATAGTGGGTAGACAAATTACTGTTGGACAATTGACAGAAAAGCACATAGTTATGATGTTATTCACGACAATGATCATGTATATAGGCATCCATATGCCTATGTACAAGTAGACCGACTTCTTCGTGCACCTACTACTCTTACTCCACCAATCGACCGCTATCGAGCATGCATATATGGTATTAAGTTCACGACAAACAGAGTAACTCTTTAGGTAAGATGGCATGATGTACACAAAGTAAACCCAATTAATATGAATAAAATCCATCATTTTATCCTTAATGGCAACAATACAAATACGTTTCATGTCCCCTTTTGTCACTCGGATATAGAGCACCGCAAGATTAAACCCATTACAACGCACCAGTCCTAGTGAAGATAAAATCAATCTAGTTGGCCAAACCAAACGGATATACCAGAGAGAAATACGAGCTATAATAATTGTGCATTAGAAAGTTCAGAAAAGATTCAATTACTTTCAATGAATGATCTGACCATAAACCCACAATTAATCGGGTCCCAACAAACTCACCCCAAAAGAAGATTTCATAGGATAGAACTCCAAGGAGATCAAGGAGAACATTGTATTGAAGATCAAAGAGAGAGAAAAATCCATATAGCTACTAACTAGTGACCCTCAGGTCTGTGGTGAACTACTCACACATCACCATGGAGGCAACAAGGTTGATGTATACGGCCTTCATGATCGATTCCCCCTCTAATAGATTACCGGAAAAGGCCTCCACATGGGATCGTGGCGGAACAGAGGCTTGTGGTGACAAAAAAAAGTATTTCACGTGTTGCTTTGTTGGTGTTTTGGTAATTGTGAATATACATAAGTCGAATTAGATCAGGAGGGCGGCTGAGGGAGTCACGAGCCTGCATGCCGCTCCCTACCCCCTAGGTGTGACATGCGGGCTGGTCGCTCCATCGTGGCTCTTTTGGCCACATTCCGTAACTTCTAGGGTCACTTTATGTCCAAAATTATACATTGGAGATGTACCAAGCAGCCCTAATATTAATTCCTCCTCATCCTCGAGTAGGTAAATGACAAAAACATAATTTTTATGTTGAATGCTACCCAACATGTAATCTTAATAACATCATAAATATTGAGAATGATAAATTAAGTAATATGAACATAATAATACTCAGAAATATAGGATCATAATCATTACTTATTAAAAATATATGATCGCCAAAGAATGTTTATCGCAACTTATTTTATCATATTAACATGGCATGACTTCGTCTTTAGCGCATAAGTATAAATCATGAGCACCCCCGTGTTAAATGAGGCAATTGGATCACAATTCTAATGTGCTTCACCATTTTCAACTTCACGCGATACATGAGCATCTACATTGGATATGCCACTATAGGTGGAATAGAATACGGTGGTCCAGATGAAAGGAAGGAGGAAGAAAGTCCCGCATAAACTTCTTGGATCACTAGAAGGGATTTCTACACGGGGTGAATAGACAACTTGACAAAAATAAAACTTAACCTTTTCCCAAATTCAATGGTTGGTAGAATTTAGGAATTATAGCAGGTCAAACACACCCTACACATGCAAGTCTGTGAGTATAGAAGCGAAAAGTAAAGATATGCACATGAAAGTAAGGAGTAGAGTTTAGGAAGATAAAACACAAAGATGACACGGTGATTTTTGACGTGGTTCTCATAGGTGGTGCTATCGTATGCCCACGTTGATGGAGATTTCAACCCACTACCATGAGAGTCCATGGAGGGCTCAACACTCAATCACTCTCTCACAGATTTGGATTGGGTAGAATAGATTGATTGGGTGGAAAGCAACCTGGGGAGGCTAGAAATCAAGATTCATATGGTAGGAATGGAATATCTTGATCTCAACACATGAGCAGGTAGCTCTCTCCCAGAAAATGGACGAGGCAAGTGTTGGTTCATTTTGAGTGCTTCCTCTATGAGTGAGAGGTAGGTGAAGAGGTATATATAGGCATCTCAAAAAATCCAACCGTTACAACTTTATTGCCCAACTTGGTGAAACCGAAGTAAAATCTCGGTTGCGCCTACTAGTGAAAAATGTGGCAACTTTAGGCTTTTCGGTGAGTCCGATGTATGAATCTTGGAGGGTCCGATTTGGTTGGCTTAGGCAGTTACCACACTCGGTGGCACCGATTTGCAAAACTTGGAAATTCCGATTTTATATAATTGTTAACTAGGGAGTTTGTCACTGTTTTTTAGTCAGACCGAAACCAAACTTGGTGGTACCGAGATGCTAAGGTTTGGCATAGGTTCTGTCTAGGGTAAAACTCGGTGGGGCCGATTTGGAAATATTGGTGGCACCGAATTTTACTTTGTGGTTTGGACAGAATATTTGTGGGAGAATTTCATGAGTATTTTTGGTGGCTAATCTCTAAGCACTTGAGCAACGAGATCATCATAGTCATCTCATCCCCTTTTAATAGTGTTGGTTTTCCTATGGGCCCAAATGTGATTTATCACAAAATATAAAGTGTAGAGTCTTGAAGCTTGAAGCTTGGCCAATCCTATTCCTTTTCTTCCTTTGGGTTTCTCCTCACAATCCTTAGCCAATCCTCTCTCTCGACTATATCTGAAATATACTAGATAAAAATATTCGTCCAAGAGACAATGTATGGTGTCATGAATTATCAAAACCACTAAGGGAGCATATGTGTTGTCAATCTCCCCTTTTTTAGTATGTCAATCTCCCCCTGTTTGGTAATTGATGACACCATACAATTAAAGCTTCAAATAAATATAGGCAGTAAAGTATGACAATTTTGAAGGATACATGATTGATACAAGCTCCCCCTAAATGTGTGCAATCCCCTACAAAGGACAACTGCTTTGGAATGCATGGATACACAAATTGTAGAAAGGGACATGATGAGTCATCTGTACCTTGGCTATATGTATCAAACATATGTGAATGAAAGGTTTCCATGTTCAAGACTCACCCTTCCAAACAATATGTGCCAAAGACAGGAGATCATCCTGAACAAGGATATGATGCATATACTTACCTTCGAGTTCTTGAGCATCTTAACAGTAGGAACACACTTGAGAAAACAATTGTTAGATAACACAAGAGTATTGTATTTGTAAAGAGGCAAAGAGATTCAACGGTACCAAGACATGGAAGACATTGAAAATAGGATTTGATGCTAGATATTTCTCCCCCTATTTGTGAGAATAGATATGTCTCCAAGAATATTTTAGAACTTTCTCCCCGAAGTATGAATATGTAGGTTTTCCTCCCCTCCTGAATCTTAGCATGTAGATATTGGGAGTAGGTAGGGTCAGACAAGTCCAATATAAAAAGGCAACTACAACTTTCTCTCCCCCTTAATGTAGTTTTCCCCTTGAAGCATAAGCTTTGATATTTCTCCCCCTATGGCATTAATTTTCAAAAAGGGTCGGAGGGTAAGGGTTCCTTGATATTTCTCCCCCTTTAATTTTATTTCTCCCCCTTTGATAAAGTTGAGAAAAAGCCAAAGAACTCAAGTAGTATAAAAATTCGGAGGATCCGATGCAAAATTAATTGGTAGAACCGAAAGTGATCTTCGGCCTCACGGAGAAATTCATATTGTTGGTGTCTAAGAAGCTCTAGGCATTATATCTGTTGTGTTGGTGAGACCAATTTTCCCAGTTTGGAGGGACCGAGTTGCAAAAAGGAACTTAACTACTTGAAAATATGGGATTTATATTATCAAACAAAAATCCTTCTTGGCTATTTTGACTCTGAAGTCTTTTAGATGGTTTATCAATGTTCTCAAAAAAATATTCAAATGATTTTAAAGGAATTTCAAAAAGATTTGAAATCAATTTCCATGTCTATATGGAGATTGAATGGTTCAAACAAAGCATGTGATTAAAATATTAACCATAGAAGACTCTTCATCTAGATGTTGGTCGGCAACTAGGTCACCTATATTAGAGTATATTGTTTTAAGGAGCCAAGCAAGATTCCTTGATCATATGTCATACTCACGTTAAGCTCAAAATGGGGTTACCATTTTTTGTTAAGCATTTTAATGTCTTCATATCACTTGAGTTGATTTACCTCATGACTTGGAGTAATACTTTATCAAGGATATGAGTACATACCTTTGAAAGATGTTGATGACATGGCATGTAGGTGAATTTGTTGTGGATGCTCAATGTTGATGAAGTTCATCTTGATTTGAGAGTAAACCTTGTTGTTTTGGTTCACTTTTCACCTAAATAGGTTAGTCATCCAAGGAAGAACATAATATATCCAAACGACAAGAGTGAGTTTATCAAACAAATTGTTGTCAAGGATATGATTTAAGTTGTGTTCTTCCTTCATCTCAAAGAAAGGGTTGTTGATACTTGGCCTTGAAAAGATTACTTTTGATGTGAGTTGATCACAATGTTGTGGAGTGTGGGTCTTCCAAGTACCTACAAAAGGTTAGATGCAATACAAGGGAGCATAGTTTTCCAATATATAAGATAGTGACATATCAATGGTATCATGGAATAGTCAAGTAAGCACGTGCCCTTGCATGCATCCGAGTGAGTCGAACTCAAGTTTGAAGCATCTATGATGTTCAAATCACTCCTCAAGTGACAAAACACTTTCTCATCAAGTGGCGTGTAAAGATATCGGCCAATTGTTTCTCAGTATGAACATGCTTGAGATTAATATCTCCTTTGCCAATGTTATCATGAATGAAATGATTGCAAACTTTAATATGTTTAGTACGACAGTGTTGCATGGGATTATGAGAAATTTTAATAGCACTTTCATTGTCACACAACAATGGAACATGTTTCACATGTATGCCATAATCCTTAAGAGTTTGCGTCATCCATATCCATACCAATTGTGCACAACATGATCCAAGGGCAATGTATTCCACTTGTGCGGTATATGGAGATACTGAGTTTTGTTTCTTGGAGACCCAAGACACCAGAGATCTCCCAAGAAATTGACATGGGCCTGAGGTGGATTTTATATCAACCTTGTCTTTGGCATAGTCCGAGTCTTAATAGCAAACAAGATTAAAAGTAGATCCCTTGGGATACCAAATGCCAAAGTTTGGTGTATGTATCAAGTATATCACGACCTTTATACTACACTCCTTGGGTGCTGCTTGATATCGGGCACACATGCACACACTTAACATGATATCAGGACGGGAGGCACACATATATATCAATGAACCGAGCATTGATCAATAAACCTTTTGATCAACCGGTTTGTCCTCCTTGGTGAGGTCAATGTGTCCAATTGTAGGCATGGGAATTTTCATACCTTTGCACTCTTGGATGTTGAACTTCTTGATCAAGTCCTTGGTGTATTTGGTTTGAGAGATAAACATACCTTCTCTCGTTTGCTTGATTTGCAAACCAAGAAAGAATTTCATCTCACACATCATAGACATCTCATATTTCTCAGACATCAAGCTTCCAATTTCTCACTAAAATGTGGGTTAGTAGATCCAAATATTATACCATCAGGATAAATTTGGAACATAAATAGTTCACCATTAACTCTTTTAGTGAATGAGGTTGTGTCAATTTTACCAATATCAAAGCGCTTTTCTATAAGAAAATTCGTTCGACATTTATACCAAGCTCGAGGGGCTTGTTTAAGACCATATAGAGGTTTAGGAAGTTTATAAACATAATTAGGTTTATTAGGGTTCATGGATCCGGGAGGTTTTTTAACATAAACTTCTGCCTCAATTTCACCACTTAGAAAAGCACTTTTGATATCCATTTGATAAAGAGTAATATCATGGTGATTGGCATAAGCAAGAAGAATACGAATGGCTTCAAGTCTAGCAACGGGGGCATATGTCTCACCGTCGTCCATACCTTTGACTTGTGTGTAACCTTGAGCCACGAGACGTGCCTTGTTGTGTACCACTTTTCCATCTTCATCTTGCTTGTTCCTAAACACCCATTCTGTACCGATGATGTTGTGCTCATCCTTGGGATTCTCCACTAGTGTCCATACTTCATTCCCCTCGAAGTTGTGTAGCTCTTCGTGCATGTCGTTCACCCAATCCGGGTCAAGAAGTGATTCTTCTACCTTCATAGGCCCAATGCTAGAGATAAATGAATAATGCTCACAAAAGTTAGCTACACGAGTTTTAGAGCGAGTGATTCTCCTGGATTGTTTGTCACCAATGATTTGATCTAGCGGATGATTCTTGTTCACCCGTGCTCAAATTCGTGGTAGATTTTGCTTGTTGGATGGTGGAGCTTTCTCATCTGCATCTTCTTCTTTGTTGTAGTTGAAGGTGTCATCTCGTTGAGGTGGTGGTGAAGGAGGTTGAGGTGGATCATGTTGTACTTCTTCCTCCTCTTCATCTTGTCTTGTTCCGCTTGTGGATGCCTCCATGACATTTTATGGTTCACCTTGACGTGAAGTAGGAGCTTCCACTTGTGTTGATGAAGTACATTCCTTCACGTCCTTGGGACGAATCTTGCCGATGGACAAGTCTTGAATAACTTCTAAAGGTTTCTTTATCTCCTACATCATTTGGCAAATGTTCGACATGTGATCCTTTAGATTCATCAAACTTCACATCTACCATCTCTTCAACTTTTCGAGTGAAGTTGTTGTAGACACGGTAAGTGTGAGAATTTGATCCATAATAAAGTAGGAAACCTTCATGATATTTAGGGGGCAAATTTAGAATGTCGATGCTTATCAAGAATGTAGCACTTTGAGCCGAATACCCAAAAGTATCAACATGGGGTTTGTTACGGGTGAGTAGCTCATATGCCGTTTTATCGAGAAGCTTGTGTAGGTATAGTCGGTTTGTGGCATGACAAGCTGTTTCCACGGCTTCTACCCAAAAGTGTCTTAGCATCTTGTATTCGTCGAGCATTATTCTAGCCATCTCTATGAGAGTCCGGTTCTTCCTCTCAACAACTCCATTTTGTTGCGGTGTGTATGTAGTTGAGAACTCATGTGAGATACCTTCCTCATCAAGGAAAGTATCCACATTAGTGTTCTTGAACTCCGATATGTTGTCGCTCCAAACTTTCTTCATCTTCACTTCAAAATGATTTTGGGATTTCCGAGCGAAGTTCTTGAAGATCTTTTGTACCTGTGACTTGTCATCAAGAAAGAATACCCACGTAAATCTGGAAAAATCATCAACAATGACTAGACCAAGAGAATTTCCACTTAGGATATTGTAAGCATTGGGACCAAAGAGATACATCTGAAGAAGCTTGAGTGGCCATCTAGTAGTCATGATGTCCTTCACAGGATGACTACCACCTACCTGTTTTCGTGCTTGACAAGCATTACAAAGTCTATCTTTATCAAAGATAACATCTTTAACACCAAGAATATGATCACCTGTGATAAGCTTGTCTAGATTACGCATACCAACATGTCCCAGCCTTCTACACCATAGCCAACTTTAGATGATTTTGCAATAGGACATGTACGAGATCATGTCCTAGGCTTCTATGTCATAGCAAACTTTATATGATTTTGCAATAATAAATGACGAGGTTTGTATTTTTTAGTGAAATCGACAATGTATAGATCACCTCTACGAGAACCGGTAAAGCCCATGTTACGATTATCTTGACAAAACACTTGGCAATCAACTTTCGTAAATAGCACATTGAAACCAAAGTCCGCTAGTTTAGATATGGAAAGGAGATTGCAGCCAAGAGATTCAACAAGCATGACATTTCGAATGGAACTATGATGAGAAATGGCTACCTTACCAAGACCTAGTACCTTACCCTTGGAGTTGTCTCCAAAGGTCACATACCTTTGTGGTCCATGGTTTGGTGTGATCTCTTGAAACATATCCCTATTTCCGGTCATGTGATCAGTGCATCCACTATCGAGTATCCACACCTTTCCTCCGACCATGTAGTCTCTAAGGTTCACCATAAGACTTAGGCTCATCATGTTCTTACACTCGATATCAAACCTCTCATCTTCATCATAGTAGTCGTGTTCCACATTGTCATTGTCAAAGGTAATATCCTCGTCATGAGAATCAAGAGATTCGTTAGAATTTTGACCATAAAAATGTTCAAGTTTATGTATGCGAATAGCTTCAAAAATGATGTTATTGATGGTAATGACATATCCTTTAGCACGCATGAGGTCAGAAAGCTCAAAAAAATAATTATCAAAGTTTGGATCATTGGGGTTCATTTTGTGAAAGACAATATATTTATGGAATATGACATCAAGATTTTTCAAGGAATAATTGGGATATCTTTTTCCAAAGCTTTCCACAAAGTATAAGCACACTCAAAATTCTTCATTTGATTAAGCACAATTCTTGGCAATCCTCTAATGATAAGATTAATAGTTCAAAGATTGCAAAGCATATCAAATTCTTCCTCATGAGAAGGATGTAAGGGATCAATGGGAGGCGCATAAGTGTTTTCAACATACTT
Organism: Hordeum vulgare subsp. vulgare; assembly: GCF_904849725.1. Taxonomy (NCBI): domain Eukaryota; kingdom Viridiplantae; phylum Streptophyta; class Magnoliopsida; order Poales; family Poaceae; genus Hordeum; species Hordeum vulgare. The sequence goes on along the minus strand of NC_058522.1, from coordinate 443,790,864 downwards.
GCTCAAATGAAATTTATCAAAGATATCTAGCCTTTCATTTTTCCATTGACTATAGTACTCCCTATTAAGAATAGGAACCCTACAACTAAGGTTCCCCAAACTAGACACATCCATCTTCCTCCAATGGTGATTAAACCAAGGCTATGGAGACCAAAGCTACGATACCAATTATTGGATCACTAGAAGGGATATCTAGAGGAGGTGAACACACTACCAAAAGTAGAACCTAACCTTTTCCCAAATTTTATGGTTGACAGATTTTAGCATTTATAGCAGGTCAAGTACACCCTACACATGCAAGTCTACGAGTATAGCAACGAAAAGTAAATACATGCACATGAAAGTAAGTAGTAGAGTGTAGGAAGATCAAACGCAAAGATGACACAATGATTTTTGGCGTGGTTCCGATAGGTGGTTCTATCATACGTCCACGTTGTTGGAGACTTCAACCCACGGAGGGTAACAGACGCTAGAGTCCATGGAGGGATCAACCCGCGATGGGTCCACGAAGAAGCAACCTTGTCTATTCCATCATGGCTTCCTCCACGAAGGACTAGCCTCACTCGGGGTAGATCTTCACAAAGTAGGCGATCTCCTTGAACTTACAAACTTCGTGGTTCAACTCCACGCGAAGTCGGAGGCTCCCAAGCGACACCTAACCAATCTAGGAGACACCAGTCTTCAAAAGGTAATAGTGTTGAAGTATGATGAACTCCTTGCTCTTGTGCTTCAAAAGATAGTCTCCTCAACACTCAATCACTCTCTCATAGACTTGGCTTGGGTAGAAGATATTGATTGGGTGGAAAGCAACTTGGGGAGGCTAGAAATCAAGATTCATATGGTCGGAATGGAATATCTTGATCTCAACACATGAGTAGGTGGCTTTCTCTGAGAAAACCGATAGGGCAAGTATTGGTTCATTTTGAGTGCTTCCTATACGAATGAGAGGTAGGTGGAGGCACTACAGGAATCTGAGACTTTGCCGTCTGCCATGGCAGACGCCAAAGGGGGGAACCTCGGACGGCAAAGCCTTTGCAATCTGTCGGCATATGGCAAACTAGATGGTAAAGATTTATCCGGTGAAGAGGTTCTTTGCCATCTGCCTTTAGAAGGCGGACGACAAAGAATGTTTGCCATGGGGCACAGGGCAAAGAAAATGGGACGGCAGATCCACAAGGTGCTCCGTTAAGTGCTAACAACAGCCTGCTGGGCCCACCTATCCTTTGCCATCTGCATACTCCCCTTTGCCGTCTGCCCTCCCCCCTTTGCCGTGAGCCATGTCTGAGGCTGACGGCAAAGGGGGGCACCCAGCCCCTCTCTCCCTCCACCTATGTCGTCTGCCCTACTCCCCTTTGTTGTGTGCCCTCCCCCCTTTGTTGTGAGCTATGTTTGAGGCAGACGACAAAGGGGGCACCCCCAACGTGTTTCAGCCCAGGCTGTGGAGCCTTTGCCGTCTGCTGCCAGCCCTTTGCCGTCGGTGGGCGGACGACAAAGGCTCAAAACAGCCCCTATTTATTTTATTTTCTATAATATCCAGCAATTTTCACACAAATCAGGAATAATTCTCACAATAATCAGGATATATATATATTTGACAGAAATAATTTTGTTTCCATACTCATAACCATATTAAAATAACTTTCATCCATAATACATACATATTATGCAAGTTGCATCCGTACCAAACCATATATTACACTAGTTTCATCCATGCATACAAAGTTTGAACCTAAGCTTCCGTGAAGCCATGGTAGAAGAAACCATATTCAAGCACTCCGTCAATATAAATCAAGCTTCCCGTGAAGTGAATGTAATCTGCAAAATGGCAAATAAGAAAGTTAGAAGAAGAAGATTGGATGAAGAAGAGAAGTATAGGTCATTTCAGAGAGAACTTAGCTAAGTATAGGCCATTTAATAGATAAGTTAGGGGGAATAAGTCATCTTGAAGTTACATAGCCTTATTATGTCATTTAGGAGAGAACTTAGCTAAGTATATGTCATTTTGGAGCCAACTATGATTATTAAGGCATTTTGTAGCTAGTTAAGCTAATTATAGGCTATTTAATAGCTAAGTTAGGTGGAATGGATCATTTTGGAGCTACATAGCCTTATTATGTCATTTAGAAGAGAACTTAGGTAATTATAGGTCATTTTTTTATTAAATAGGCCATTTTGGAGCTAACTAAGCTAATTATGTCATTTAGGTGGAAGCCAAGCTAAGTATAGACCATTCTAGAGCTAACTTGGGTAAAATATGTCATTTTGGAGCCAACTATGATTATTAAGGCATTTTGGAGCTAGCTAAGCTAATTATAGGCTATTTCGAGGAAAACAAGCTAAGTATATAATATTCATGAGCTAACCAAGGTTCTTATGCCATTTTGAGCTTATTATGTCATTTTAGAGATAAATTAGTATTTTTAATGAGCTAACCAAGGTTCTTATGATGTTTTTACCGAACTAAGCTAATTATGTCATTTTGGAGGATAATTAGCTAAGTATGTCTTTGTTGGGGAAAATAAGCTACGTAGAAGAAGAAAGAGAAGAAGCAAGAAGAGAAGAAGAAGGAGAAGAAGGAGAAGAAGAAGAAGAAGAAGGAGGAGGAGGAGGAGGAGGAGAAGGAGAAGGAGAAGGAAGAGGAGAAGAAGAAGAAAATAAGAAGAAAAGAAGAAGAGAAGAAGAAGGAGAAGAAGAAGGATAAGAAGAAGGAGAGAAGAAGAAGGAGGGCTCCTTCACCTTCTTCTCCTCCTTCTCCTTCTCCTTCTTCTTCCCTTCTTCTTGTCTTCTTCTTCTTCTTCCTTCTTTTCATTTTTCCTCTTTCTTCTCGTCTTGACCTCTTCTTCAAGCTAAATTAGCTAATTATGCCTTTTTGGAGATCATTATGTCATTTTGGAGGATAATTAACTAAGTATAGGTCATTTTTATCAAATAGTCCATTTTGGAGCTAACTAAGCTAATTATGTTACTTAGGTGGAAGCCAAGCTAAGCATATTCCATTCTAGAGCTAACTCGGGTAAAATATGTCATTTTGGAGCCAACTATGATTATTAAGGCATTTTGGAGCTAGCTAAGCTAATTATAGGCTATTTAATAGCTGATTATTAGCTAAGTATGTCTTTTTGGAGCTGAATGGGCTAATTATGTCATTTTGGAGGAAAACAAGCTAAGTATATAATATTCATGAGCTAACCAAGTTTCTTATGCCATTTTGAGCTTATTATGTCATTTTGGAGCTAAATTAATCATTTTAATGAGCTAACCAAGGTTCTTATGATGTTTTTAGCTAACTAAGCTAATTATGTCATTTTGGAGGATAATTAGCTAAGTATGTCTTTGTTGGGGGAAAATAAGCTACGTAGAAGAATAAAGAGAAGAAGCAAGTAGAGAAGAAGAAGGAGAAGAAAAAGAAGAAGAAGAAAGGGAGGACGAGGAGGAGGAGGAGAGGGAGAAGAAGAATGAAGAGGAGAAGAAGAAGAAAAGAAGAAGAGAAGAAGAAGGAGAAGAAGAAGGAGAAGAAGGAGGAGAGAAGAAGGAGGGCTCCTTCTCCTTCTTCTCCTCCTTCTCCTTCTCCTTCTTCTTCTCTTCTTCTTCTCTTCTTCTTCTTCTTCCTTTTAATTTTTCCTCTTTCTTCTCCTCTTGTCCTCTTCTCCGAGCAAAATTAGCTAATTATGCCTTTTTGGAGCTAATTATGTCATTTTGGAGGATATTAGCTAAATATAGGTCATTTTTTCTTAAATAGGCCATTTTGGAGCTAACTAAGATAATTATGTCATTTAGGTGGAAGCCAAGCTAAGTATAGGCCATTCTAGAGCTAACTTGACTAAAATATGTCATTTTGGAGCCAACTATGATTATTAAGGCATTTTGGAGCTAGCTAAGATAATTATAGGCTATTTAATAGCTGATTATTAGCTAAGTATGTCTTTTTGGAGCTAAATAGGCTAATTATGTCAATTTATAGGAAAACACGCTAAGTACATAATATTCATGAGCTAACCAAGGTTCTTATGCCATTTTGAGCTTATTATGTCATTTTGGAGCTAAATTAGTCATTCTAATGAGCTAACCAAGGTTCTTGTGATGTTTTTACCTAACTAAGCTAATTATGTCATTTTGGAGGATAATTAGCTAAGTATATCTTTGTTGGGGGAAAATAAGCTACGTAGAAGAAGAAAGAGAAGAAGCAAGAAGAGAAGAAGAAGGAGAAGAAAAAGAAGAAGAAGAAGGAGGAGGAGGAGGAGAAGGAGAAGGAGAAGGAAGAGGAGAAGAAGAAGAAAAGAAGAAGATAAGAAGAAGGAGAAGAAGAAGGAGAAGAAGGAGGAGAGAAGAAGAAGGAGGGCTCCTGCTCCTTCTTTTCCTCCTTCTCCTTCTCCTTCTTCTTCTCTTCTTCTTCTCTTCTTCTTCTTCTTCCTTCTTTTAATTTTTCCTCTTTCTTCTCCTCTTGTCCCCTTCTTCGAGCTAAATTAGCTAATTATGCCTTTTGGAGCTAATTATGTCATTTTGGAGGACAATTAGCTAAGTATAGGTCATTCTTTTATCAAATAGACCATTTTGGAGCTAACTACGAAAATTATGTCATTTTGGAGGACAATTAGCTAAGTATATCTTTGTTGGGGAAAATAAGCTACGTAGAAGAAGAAAGAGAAGAAGCAAGAATAGAAGAAGAAGGAGAAGAAGAAGAAGAAGAAGGAGGAGGAGGAGGAGAAGCAGAAGGAAGAGGAGAATAAGAAGAAAAGAAGAAGAGAAGAAGAAGGAAAATAAGAAGGAGAAGAAGGAGGAGAGAAGAAGAAGGAGGGCTCCTTCACCTTCTTCTCCTCCTTCTCCTTCTCCTTCTTCTTCTCTTCTTCTTCTTCTTCTTCCTTCTTTTCATTTTTCCTCTTTCTTCTCCTCTTGCCCTCTTCTTCGAGCTAAATTAGGTAAGTATGCCTTTTTGGAGCTAATTATGTCATTTCGGAGGATAATTAGATAAGTATAGGTCATTTTTTATTAAATAGACCATTTTGGAGCTAACTAAGCTAATTATATCATTTTGGTGGAAGCCTAGCTAACTATAGGTCATTTCGGACCTAACATGGGTAAAATAGGTCATTTCGGAGCTAACTATGCTTATTAAGCTATTTTGGAGCTATCTAAGCTAATTATAGGTCATTTAATATCTAAGTTAGGGGGAATAGGTCATCTTGGACTACGTAAGCCTAATTATGTCATTTAGGAGAGAACTTAGCTAAGTATAGGTCATTTTTTATTAAATAGGTCATTTTGGAGCTAACTAAGCTAATTATGTCATTTAGGTGGAAGCCAAGCTAACTATATGTCGTTTTGGAGCTAACTTGGGTTAAATATGTCATTTTGGAGCTAAGTATGCTTAATAAACCATATTGGATCATTATGCGGTTGTTAAGCAAAACACTAGAAATAACATACAATTATCGTCATCACGGCAGTGAAGCACGGTAGCTCTGGCTTGTTTCACATGGAGAAGGCTGCCCTGGAGAAGGCTCCACTGTAGAAGGGTCGTGCGATGCGTTTCGGGAGATATTCTGCACCAAACATCATTTGCAATGTGTCGTTAGCATGATGATACTCTTGAGATCACTCCATTGAAATGAAACTCACCGTCCCCACCATGTTAATGACTGGAATCGGCGGAGGGACGTGGCCAGTGTTCTCACACATAGACTGTACATTTGGTTTCGACAAGTCAAACTTTTTAGTTATTAATGAAACGGACATTAAAATGCAAAATTTGAAATAATATGAAGAAGAAACTTACCACGAAGAGCTCGTACATGGCCCTGTTAGACGCATCATTCCGTGTCCTCTCCGCCTCTACCAATGGAGCCGTCCTCTCCTCCAGCTCCTTCATCTCCTTATCCTTCTCTACCAAAAGCGCCTGCATTGCCTCTCTCTCTTTCAGAAGAGGAGCCTGCAACACAACTCATTATTAGCATTGTAATCATATTGGTTCCCACGCACAACATAATGCGGAAAGATAGTTGAGTCCATTAAACTAACGTCGATGGAGAGCTCGACTGGCCGTGGACGAGGTGTTATCTCAGGACATGAGCTCGTTTGGCATGCCTTTATCTGCTGGAGAGTGCTAGGACAACGTGTAAGGCCGTCTCCAATGGCGATCGAGCCATGGGGCCTCCTGTTTCCAGCTATCATAACCAGCTCTGGATCAATAGGCCCCTCGCTCGCGTTAAAGTCCTCCCCTTTCCTCACCTTCCCGTGATCTCTGTACTTCATGAGCTTTTGGTGGGAGGAGATGTTGGTGAAGTTTTCTGGATGCTCGAGGTCAGACTCAGAGAATGCCTTGACCTTCTTGTACGAGGCAGTATGGTCCATCACATACAGGTCGTACATGTGTGGCACCTCCGTCTTATTGTGATGCACCTAAAAGAGAGAGAGAGAGAGAAAATGTATTAGTAAAGGGCTCAAGATAGAATTAAAAATGAATTGCATGAGGCATGAAGCAAACCACATACCCAGTTCTTGCCAAATTGGATTAAGTTGATGCTCCCTTGATGGTGTGGCACACCAACCATTTTTCCATGCCTCTCCTTGGCGTTGTTGTGGCTGGCATCCCACATTTCGGAGCACCACTGATCCACCAAGGCCTCCCAACAATCCATCTTATCCACACACCATCTCGGGGGCACCTAAGTTAATAAAGAGAAATTTGAGCGCAACACGCAAGAATCAAATCAAGGAAAATAACTACAAGGCCTGAATAATATGTAATTACCTTCATGTAATGTTTCTTCTCCATCTTAGAATCGCGGCACTTCGCCTTGTCCTTCCTAATACGCCGCGAGGCATAGTAGTCTCGAACAGCCTGCACCTGAGCCTCATGCCGAAAGTTTTGAAGTAGGCGGCGACATTCAATTTCCATAACCTTTGCCGCGTCCTCCTCGTATCCCTCCTCACACCTGTAGTAGGTCTGCAAACGAGACAACACCGATTAGTACAATAACTAGCTATGGTTTATTTATAATTGTGTAAAGGACAAATTACCCAGAACTATCGGATCACCATGTCGGCCCTCGTGTGGCACAAAACATCGTCGATCTCCACCTCCGGCGGGGCCGGGGCACCCAAGTAGTTCTCCGAGGTCATTCCTACCTCTCGCTCCCGACCGGGCAACGTAACAAACCTTGGGAAGTTTTGACGGCAAAGCACACCAAGGATGATGTTGGGCTTGCGAACACCCTTGGCAACAATCCAGCCCCTGCAGTATGACAAATTAGAGCCAAAACATTAGATATTTGAGAAAACATGAAGGCAAAAGGTTAAATAAGAGTAAATTAACTTACTTGTCGCCATTTGGCTTAATCGACCACCTCTGCTTGCTAGTCGCCGGCATGAGCGGGAGCCCTGAACTACCACGCTGGTAGACGGTGGCCCCCTCACCCATCTCCTCGTTGCTATCAGCATGGCCACTTGGCTCAGGCTGACCCAAATCAGCCCAGGTATCCCATTGGGTCTCTGGGGACGTACCCTCATCCCTGCTTTGCTCCGGAGTCGCCTGGAACGAAGCCTCTGGGACACGAGTCTCGTGGGTCGAAGGCTCGTCCACCAGAGGCTCGTCAACTTGAGGCTCGTGAACCGGAGACCGTGTAGCCTCCACCTCACACGAATCCACCCTACGAGTCCTGTGCTTAGGTGAATCAGCTTGGGGTGGCGGCAAGGAAGGCGTGGCAGCCGCCACCCTACCTCTCCCTCGGCCACGTGTACCTTTAGTACAACATAAATACCAACATGAGTAATAAAATGTATATAAATACCAACATGAGTACAACATAAATACCAACATGAGTACAACATAAATACCAACATGAGTAATACCTTTAGTACCTCTCGGCTTCGCGGGGGGTCGACCTCCCCTCACGGATACTGCGAGAGTCGAAGAAGCGGACACTCCATGCAGAGTAGAGAGCAATTCTCTCCGAAGAGGCGAGGTAGGAATGGAAGTACCCATCCTACCACCCGCCGACGAAGAAGGAACCGGGGAGTTCTTTCGACCCTTTCCCACCATCTTTCAACACCTGTCATGACAAAGAGTAAATGAAATTAGTACAACATAAATACCAACATGAGTAAAAAAATGTATATAATTTAAGTGTATCATCATCATAAATACCAACATGACTAATAAAAATTGAATACCTAACATGAGTAATAAAAATTTATATATAGTAATAGTTGAACACCTGGCATGAACTAATAATAATCATGCTCGTCTATATATGCTTCCGGACGAATAAATGCATCATGATCATCACTATCATCAATAAATGCATCATCATCATCACTATCACGAAGAACAGGTGGAAGGTCACCATTATGTAATCGGTCAGGAAGTGACAGGTCATCCGCAGCAGTAACCTCTTCTTCTTCCGGCTCCTCCTGTTCGGGCTCATGGGTTAAGATGGATTCACTGTCGCTGTCTACTCAATGTTCTGGGGTGAAGTAGAGCGGTTCTTGAAACGTTTCTTGGACATAAGTGTTTCTTGGAAGAATTCTCCTTCATATGTCTCTCGGTTAATGTGAGGTTCATAATTCTCTTCTTCTTCTTCTTCTTCTTCTTGATCATCATCTTATTATTATTATTATTATTCTTCTTTTTTCTCCTCCTCCTCCTCCCCCTCTTTTTCTTCTTCTTCTTCTTATTTCTTTTCTCTTTCTCCTCCTCTCCTCTTTCTTCTTCTTCTTCTAGTTTTTTTTTCTTCTCTTATTTTCTTCTAAGTTTTTTCTTTTCTATCTATTTTTTTTCTTTTCTATCTACCTTTTTCTACCTAATAAACTAACTATCTAAATTAATAGAAAAAACATAAAAAAACTAACTATCTAATTTAAAAGAAAAAACAGAAAATAAACTAACCATCTAATTTAACAAAAAAAAGAAAATAAACTAACTATCTAATCTAAAAGAAAAAAGCTAAAAAATAGGGGTACCGGAGGCACTCACCGGAGTTGGGGACGTCCGGTGAGGGGAGGGGCGTCACCGGGAGCTGGTAAGGGGAGGGGCGTCGCCGGAAGCCGGTGATGGGAGGGGGCGTCGACGGGAACCGGTGATGGGAGGGGCCTGCGCAGGGAGCCAGTGAGAGGAGGGGGCGGCGCCCGCAGCCGATGAGAGGAGGGGCGGCGCCGGGAGACGATGAGGCGAGGGGGCGGCACCGGGGGCGGGTGAGGGGAGGGGGCGGTGCCCGCACCCGGTGAGGGGAGGGGGCGACGCCCGCAGCCGGTGAGAGGAGGGGCGGCGCCGAGAGACGATGAGGCGAGAAGACGGCACCGGGGGCGGCTGAGGGGAGGGGGCGGTGCCCGCAGCGAGTGAGAGGAGCGGCGGCGCCCGTAGCCAGTGAGAGGAGGGGCGGCACCGGGAGCCGGTTAGGGAAGGGGGCGGCGCCGGGGGTGGGTGAGGGGAGGGGGCGGCGCAGCGGGTGGCACCGGGGTCGGTGGAGGGGTGGCCAGCCGCCTGTGGTGGTGGAGCGAGGCGCGCACGCGGGTGGAGAGAGAGACAATGGGGGAGTGGGGTAGTGGAGCGAGGGGCTGGGGGAACGGCCGTTATAGGCATGTCCCCTTTGTCGTCTACCCCCGGACGGCAAAGAGCCCCACGGTGGACGACAAAGGCCAGGCGGACGGCAAAGAGCCCATCCGTCGGACCTGGCCAGGCCCATGGTCTAGTGGGACCCATCTGTCCTCTTTGTCGTCTGCCCTAGGTCTCTTTGCCGTCCGCTGGCAGACGACAAAGGACTGACCAATGGCAAATAGTCTGTTTGCCATTAGTCAGCCCTTTACCATCTGCTTGAAGTCAGGTGATGACAAAGAGGTTCTTTGCCATCAGCCAGCATACGGCAAAGAACTGGCTAATGGCAAATTACTGGATTCCAGTAGTGAGGGGTATATATAGGCATCTCCAAAAATCCAATTGGTACAACATTATTTCCCAACTCGGTGAAACCGGAGTAAAATCTCGGTTGCACTGACTAGTGCAAAATGTGGCAACTTTAGGCTTTTCGGTGAGACCGATATATGAATCTCGGAGGGTCCGATTTTCACTAGCCAAGGCAGTTACCAGACTCAGTGGCACAAATTTACAGAACTCAGAAATTCCAATCTTAGCAAATGGCTAACCACGGAGTTGGTCAGTGTTTTTCGGTCACACCAGAACCAAACTTGGTGGTACCGAGATGCTTGAGGTTTGGCATAGGTTTTGTCTAGGTTAAAACTCGGTGGGGCCGATTTCGAAATATTGATGGCACCGAATTTGACTTTGTGGTTCATACAGAATATTTGTGGGAGAATTACATGAGTATTTTTTGTGGCTAATCTCTAAACACTTGAGCAACCAAATCATCATAGTCACCGCATCCCCTTTTAATAGTATTCGCTTTCTTATAGAATCAAATGTGATTACTCACAAAATATAAAGTGTAGAGTCTTGCATCTTGAAGCTTGGCCAATCATATTCCTTTACTTCCTTGAGATTTCTCCTCACAATCCTTAGCCAATCCTCTATGTGGACTATATTTGAAATACACTAGATAAAAATATTAGTCCAAGAGACAATGCATGTTGTCATGAATTATTAAAATCACCAAGGGAGCATATGTGATTTCAGAACTAGACAGATCAACGGGCTATGGAGATGCTCACCAATCGATATTAGTGCGAGTAGTGGGGATTGCCAAGCGATGGATGTACTATGAGCTATAAGTGTATGAAAGTTCAATGGAAAATAAATGGGTGTGCATCCAACTTTCCTCTCATGAAGACCTCGAGCATTTGAGGAAGCCTATCACCGGAAAATACAAGCCAAGTTATATAATGAAAAATTCCCACTTAGTATTTGAACGTGATAATTCAAGAGACTCTATATATGAAGAACATGGTGCTATTCTGATAGTAACATTGCCCTTTATCTCATTTCTCTCATTTATATTTTTCTGTGGGCTCTTTGGCTTGTCTTTTTTATTTTTTTATTTTTTGTGTGGAGTCTCATCCTCACTTGTGGGAGAATCATAATCTCCATCAACCTTTCCTCACTAGGGCAATGCTATGGTGATGATGATCATCACACTTTTATTTACTTACGACTCGATATTACAACTAAATTAAATGACTCTATGTGAGAGCATGTGGTAGTGTACCAGGATATGCAACGATCTAGTGCAACATGTATAACAATGATGAATGGCGTCTTTTCCAGAAATATCATGCCAGCTCTGTATGATCTTGCAAAGCAATATAATGATGACCAAACAATTCATATGACTAAACATGGGAAGTTGCATGGCAATATATCTCAGAATGCATATGGAAATGACAGGATAGGTAGGTATGATGGCTGTTTTGAGGAAGACATAAGGAGGTTTATGTGTGATAGAGCATATCATATCACGGGATTTGGATGCACCGACGAAATTTGCACCGACTCTCGACGTGAGAAAAGGACAATGCATGGTACAGAGAGGCTAGCAAAGTGTGAAATGGTAGACGTGCGTAATATCCATGGACTCACATTAGTCATAAAGAACTCATATACTTATTGTGAAAGTTTTATTAGACCTCAAGGAAAAGTACCACTTCCATGCCCCTAGGGACTTGGTTGGTAGGAGTTAACCATCGCGGGTATCTGATTATAACACGACTCAAGGATTTCAATAAGAAATAAAAAACACTCACACATCTCTGCCATGCCATGACCAACAATTAGATGAGAAATTATTAACAAACCTTATGTCACGGCCTGTGTTTAGATTGTCCTGACTATATGATTGTAACTAAAAAATTAGGACCAATTAAAAAAAAATGAGTGCTAGTGATGCTTGATGTGATTGTTGCTTGCTTGTTTGCATGTGTTTGAATCACATGTGTTCCTGCGACCCTCTAGACTCACCTCCTTGACCCAAACCCTTGCCTAATGATCATGCCATGTGTATAGCACTAGAAACTATTTTTACCAAATATTATTTCGACCTAGAAGCATTTAATTGACTTAAGCAATCAAAAACCCTTGAGATGGGATTTGTACTACAAGTCCCCAAATTAAGGAAGTTGTTTTGCCCCACATATTTTATTCAAATACCATTATCAAAAAGACTTCCCAAAACCACAAAATTATTATTTTAAAAGTTATTTTTCCTATTTTATTTAAAAACCTCTTTCTAAGGCCAGGAATGGTCTTTTACAAGGAAAGATTATTTTTCCTCATTTCAAAATAATTGAGAAAATTTAGGGAAACTAAGTGGATATATATATTCCATATATAAGAGTTTCAACACATGGCCATGTTCAAAATATTAGGCAAAATCCTTCAAAACCCTTCCTATCTAATTCAAGCTTTTGGAATATTTCTAATATTCTCAAGAAATCCTAGTAAAATTCTAGCATGTCACACATGATATACGTGATAATCTTGCCAAGTCTCATCTCAATCCAAGTTGATTTGAAGAAGGGGATGCGGCTTATGCGGAAGTCGCCTGCGCTGCAGAGGAGCTCAAACACCATCGAGCCAATGTTGACCCAGCGGACATGTCACCCCTAAGGAAGCCGACTACAAATGCTGAGTCGCCCCTCAAGTTCAAACCAACGGATGACACTAAGACAGTCGATTTCGTTCCTGGCGATTCATCCAAGCAGTTCACCATTGGGACGGGTTTGGACCCCAAATAGGAAAGCGCGCTCGTCGAATTCATCCGTGAGAATCGGGACATCTTCGCATGGAAACCTTCTGACATGCCTGGTGTGCCGAGAGAATTCGCTGAGCACCATCTTAATGTGGACCCAAAGGCAAAACCCATCTAGCAGTACCTTCGCAGATTCAACGAGGAGCGACGCAAGGCGATTGGAGAAGAGGTTGCCCGTATTTTAGCCGCCGGATTCATCGTGGAAGTTTTTCACCCCAAATGTTTGGCTAACCCGGTTTTGGTACTCAAGAAGAATGGTACCTTTCGTATGTGCATTGACTACACAGACCTCAACAGAGCTTGTCCAAAGGATCCCTTCGCTCTTCCCCGCATCGACCAGATCATTGACTCGGTGGCGGGATACGAACGATTGTGCTTTTTGGATGCCTACTCAGGATATCACCAAATCAAGATGGCCGTGGAGGATCAAGAAAAGACAGCCTTTATAACCCCCTTCGGGGCTTTTTGTTATGTGTCCATGCCTTTTGGACTCAACAGTGCGGGGGCAACTTACCAGCGCTGCATCCAGAATTGCCTACGCAATCAAATCGGTCGCAACGTTCACGCCTATGTCGACGATATTGTGATCAAAACCCGCCAAGGGGAGACACTACTGGAGGATCTCAAGGAGACGTTTGATAATCTACGGGTATATCAGATGAAGCTAAATCCCACCAAATGTGTTTTTGGTGTGCCTGCAGGGAAATTACTGGGCTTCCTGGTATCGGAGCACGACATTGAAGCTAACTCGGACAAGATCGAAGAAGTAACCTCCCTTGGAAAGCCGGCGAACGTTAATCAAGTTCAACGATTGGCGGGTCGCATTGCGGCCCTAAGTCGTTTCGTAAGTCGCCTGGGTGAGAAGGCGATTGCTCTTTATCAGTTATTAAAGAAATCTGATCGGTTTGTTTGGACGAACGAGGCAGACGAGGCGCTCGAATCCCTGAAACGCCAATTGGTTAACCCGCCGGTCCTGGCTGCCCCGACTGAAAAAGAGCCCATGCTTCTGTATATCGCGGCAAATTCCAAAGCAGTAAGTGTGGCAGTGGTCGTTGAAAGAAAGGAGGAGGGGAAGGAATACCCAGTGCAACGCCCGGTGTATTTTATCAGCGAGGTGCTAACCCTTTCCAAACAGTGGTACCCACACTGGCAGAAGTTGGTATATGGGGTGTTTATGGCGAGTCGGAAACTTAAGCATTACTTCCAAGAACACCCTATCACAGTGGTTAGCTCTGCCCCCCTTGGGGACATCATCCAGAATCGGGAGGCAACAGGACGGATTGCCAAGTGGGCAATTGAACTTGGGCCGCACCACATACAGTATACCCCCCGCACAGCCATCAAGTCTCAGGCTTTACTTGATTTCGTCAACGACTGGATGGAGTTGCAGGATCCGGAAGACAGGCCTGATCTCACTGATTGGACTATTTATTTTGATGGATCTAGGCAGCTAGAAGGCTCGGGGGCTGGTGTGGTGCTGTTATCCCCTCAAGGAGATAAATTTTGCTACGTCCTCCGACTCATGTTTCCATGCACTAACAATGCGGTGGAATACGAAGCTTTGCTTCACGGCTTGCGACTGGCCAAGTAGATGAATTTAACGCGAGTCAGATGTTTTGGCGACTCTAATTTGGTGGCCCAGCAAGTTTCGGGTACCTGGGATTCTCGGGACCCCATGATGGCGGCTTATAGAAGAGCTGTGTCTGATGTGGCGGGTCATTTTCATGGTTATCAGGTGGACCATATTGATCGGCGCCTCAATGAGGCAGCTGACGCCCTCTCACTACTTGGTTCCCAGCGAAAGCCAGTTCCCCTAATGTTTTTCTGGATATTTTACATAAACCATCCGTGATTCTACCGTCGGAGCAGGAGTTGGAAATACCAGATCCTGAGTCTCAACTCGTAGCAGCTCTCCACGTCACGCCAGATTGGGTTCTTCCTTATCTAGCTTATCTCGCCAGGGGCGGGTTACCAACAGACGAAGTTTTGGCTCGTCAAATCGTTCGCCGTAGCAAATCCATGGTCATCATCAATGGCGAGTTATATAAGCGGAGCGCCTCTGGAGTTTTCCAGCGATGCGTTTCCTCTGAAGAAGGATGCATAATCTTAAATGACATTCATTCCGGAGACTGTGGGCATCATGCCGGGTCACGCTCTTTGGTGTCAAAGGCTTTTCGTCATGGTTTCTTTTGGCTGACGGCTCATGCAGATGCAGAAGATATAGTTCATCGGTGCGAAGGATGCCAGCGTTATGGGCGACAGGCTCATGTGCCGGCTCAAGAATTAAGAATGATCCCCATCACTTGGCCTTTTGCGGTCTGGGGGCTGGACATGGTTGGCCCCTTTAAAATGTCCTCTAACAAGAAGACCCATCTGCTGGTGGCAGTTGACAAGTTCACCAAGTGGGTTGAGGCGGAACCTATTGGAGCTTGCGATGCGGAGACAACGGTCAAATTCTTGGAAAAACTGATTTTCCGGTTTGGATATCTGCACAGTATCATTACTGATAATGGTACTAACTTGTCCCAAGGGGCGATGCAGGAGTTTTACCGTCGAGAGCATATCCAGCTTGATGTTTCTGCGGTCGCTCACCCACAATCCAATGGGCAGGCAGAGCGGGCGAATAAGGAGGTTTTACGAGGAATTAAGCCCCGACTCATGGTTCCCCTGGAAAAAACTCCAGGGTGTTGGGTTGAAGAATTACCTTCAGTACTGTGGAGTTTTCGGACCACCCCGAACCGGTCCACAGGTTTCACTCCTTTCTTTCTGGTTTACGGAGCAGAAGCCGTTCTTCCTACTGATATAAGGCATGACTCACCTAGAGTCGCTGCATATGTGGAACAAGACAATGAGTTGGCGCGTCAAGACTCTTTGGACGCATTAGAGGTGGCACGTGACATGGCTGCGGCCCGTTCAGCTATCTACCAGCAGGATCTACGGCGTTATCACAACCGCCGGGTTAAGAGTCGGACCTTTCAGGAAGGTGACTTGGTTCTTCGGTTGATACAAGATCGTGCTGGCATGCATAAGTTGTCACCACCCAGGGAAGGACCGTTCGTCGTCAGCAAGAATCTCCGCAATGGCTCTTATTATTGGGTGGATCTCCGGCCTAACCGGCCAACCACGGAAGCTGAGTCAACTCGCCCGTGGAATATTGCCCACCTGCGGCCTTATTACACTTGAGCTCTTAAGCTCTGCATTTTGTAAGTTTTTCAGTTTCATTTTGAAGTAATAAAGTTAAAAATACTCCCCGACTTGGGGGCTTCTTCATTAAAAAATCAATTTTGTCATCCTGTTGCGACCTTATGAGCCGACAGAATCATCATGTTAGGGTGGCGCTTGAGCTTTCTGACTCGCCCCATCCTGTCGCGACCTTATGAGCCGACAAAACCTGCATTTTAGGGTGTGTGCTCGGGCTTTCTTACTCGCCCCATCCTGTCGCGACCTTATGAGCCGACGAAACCTGCATTTTAGGGTGTGTGCTTGAGCTTTCTGACTCGCCCCATCCTGTCGCGACCTTATGAGCCGACGAAACCTGCATTTTAGGGTGTGTGCTCGAGCTTTCTGACTCGCCCCATCCTGTCGCGACCTTATGAGCCGACGAAACCAGCATTTTAGGGTGTGTGCTCGAGCTTTCTGACTCGCCCCATCCTCTCGCGACCTTGTGAGCCGACAAAGTTGTTGTTTTTATTTTCCTTCATGGCATGGCCATGAGGGTTTCAAAATCTTTTTCCTCATTTCTCTTGAAAATATTTGTTATCATTTATTTGGTTTCACATATGTTGTTTTCAAAACCTAAGTCAGAACGATGATCAAGGTCACTTCATCTATGGCGGATTAAGCAACTTGAAGGATTCTCAAATGGCGGATCAAATATTTCAAAACGCCTTAAGGGCGATATAAAGATTTTGTTCAAAGGTATCACAAAAGCAGTACCGACTTATGAAAAAGACCTATTACATGGCTCTCAGGCCAAATCTATGAAGTTTACTCTGTTGGCGCCTTCGGATCATTGTGCTGCGAGCTTTGGCCGACTTCAATTTGCAAGTCGCCCAGTACCCAGTTACACTTGGCCAGAGCTGCGAAGTCATCTTCATCGGTCAGGATTGATGCCAGATCTGCTTCCAAGTCAAAAGGGTTCTTGGGTCGCCGAGGAGTTAAACTGGTCATCACAAAGGTTGGCGGGCTGACCTTCTTGTTCTTGCTGTCATAAGCCGCCTAATATTTTGATAAATCCAGACTTGCTGCGAGTTGGGTTGCCGCCAGCCGGGAGTCCTTGACAACTCGTTGATAGTCCTCTTCGACGAATTCTGACCCGTCATCTTTAAGTTGAGGAAAGCCTGCCGCTACCTCTTCCGGGTTGATCTCCGGAGCATACGCCAAGCAACGACTCAAGGTAGTCAGTACCCCCTTCCGGGCGGCTAACCGAGTCAACTCGCCAATCTGAGGGGGAAGTGTAGATAGGCAGCCGAGCATCTTCTTTATGGAAGTTATGGGCTCTTTGGCACCCATCACAGCTTTAATAGTTAGAACACTGCCGGTGTACAGCTGCTCTGTCAGCGTGTAAATCGCCTTCAGCATCAGCACGCAGTCATCCTGAAGGTTGGCGGCTCTCGGACCTGTGTAAGGGGTCATGATAATCAGCGACTTGCAAATAAGAGTTATTGACAAAAAAAAGAGGATCAAAAGTTTGAGTAAGTTTACCAAAGACGGCTTGCGTCATGTTTGAGATATGACGCTTCAAGCCGGACAATTCTTGTTGCACAGTAGCCAACCTGGCTTGAGCCTTTTCTGCCCTTTTGGTTGCAGTATCTTGGTCAGCTTGAGCTCTTTTCAAATCAGCTTTAAGTTTTTCCAGCTCAGCCATGACCAGTTGATGCTTCTCCTCCAACTTAGCCCGGGCATCTTGCTGACCAGATAAGTTTTTCTTTAAATCGCCAAGTGCCGATTCAGTCTGAGCAAGAGTTTCCTGTTTGAAAGTACAAAATAAGGGGCAAGTCTCAGAACTATTGCAAGCAATATCCCTGACACTTGGGGGCTAATGTATAATTTTTTCTTTTTAGATAAAATTATACAATATGATGACCCGGCCCTTGGGGGTTATTGGTCGAAAGTTTTTTCTGTATTTATCAAGACCCGGCTCATCTTTTTACTGATGACCCGACCCTTGGGGGTTATTGGTTGAAAGTTTTTTCTGAATATATCAAGACCCGGCTCATCTTTTTACTAATGATCCGGCCCTTGGGGGTTATTGGTCGAAAGTTTTGTCTGAATTTATCAAGACCCGGCTCATCTTTTTACTGATGACCCGGCCCTTGGGGGTTATTGGTCGAAAGTTTTTTCTGAATTTATCAAGACCCGACTCCTCTTTTTACTGATGACCCGGCCCTTGGGGATTATTGGTCGAAAGTTTTGTCTAAATTTATCAAGACCCCGCTCATCTTTTTACTGATGACCCGGCCCTTGGGGGTTATTGGTCGAAAGTTTTTTCTGAATTTATCAAGACCCGGCTCATCTTTTTACTGATGACCCGACCCTTGGGGGTTATTGGTCGAAAGTTTTTTCTAAATTTATCAAGACCCAGCTCATCTTTTTACTGATGACCCGGCCCTTGGGGGTTATTGGTCGAAAGTTTTTTCTAAATTTATCAAGACCCGGCTCATCTTTTTACTGATGACCCGGCCCTTGGGGGTTAATGGGAGTAATACAATATAATAAAGCTTACCTCATGTTTGTTTTTTAGCATCCGCAGCAGGCTTTTCTCCATCTCATAACTCGCCTCCAGGCGACTCACAAAACCAGAGCAGAGTTCTTTGAACTCCAGATTTTCATACTCAGAAAGTTTAGCCTTGGAGAGTCTAAACTCAGGAATGGTTTGAGAGGAGGATGCCACATGCTTTGACAAAACCGTTGCCGCCGGTTTGGAGAAGCCGGTACCAGTAATAACTACAGCATCCGGGTCTTCTGCTGTCATCAATGGACTTGGTGGCTTAGGGGCATCCATTGTCTCCTTGGGCGAGTTTGGAAGATCCGTTTGATCTTCGGGCTCGCCTTGATTCGGGTTATCTTGAATCGGCACTGACTCTTTGATGGGTTCTGAAATTATGACAGGAGTTGGTCCGCTGGTTTTTCTTTTCTTGGCCTGTGCCCAAAAAGAGGGGAGAAGCGTATTAAGGAACTGAAAGTTTGTTACCTTCAGATTCAAGGAAAGATTATCAAAAGGCTTACCCAGGGACTCAAATCATTGGCGGAACTGTTGACATCACTGAGTCGCCACATGTAGGAGGAGAGTTCTGCTAGAATTATACGTCAAAAATATAGGCGGGTTACAGCCGTGATCCAAAGAAACAAGAAAAATTGTTATTTATAAGTACCTCATTTGGTTTCCTCTTGTTCGTTACTGGTAAGCCGGACACCAGATCACCGGAATGACTTCGGGTCTTCCGATTTGAAGTATGTTGTGCTTTCTTCAGTAGGAAATTTGGGTCCAAACAAGCATTTGGGTGTGAGAAGGGAACTTTCCCACAAATTAGCCTGGCCAGCTTAGGTGGAGAAGGAGATGAATCGGAGGAAACGGAAATTACCTCAACAGAGTCCTCCTGGCTTTCGCTATCTTCATTCTATTCAAAAGAGACGAAGGTATAAATACAAAGTTAATGGTAATGGATGGCGAGTGAAAAGAGGATAGGTTTTTACCTCCGAAAGTGCATCGCCGACTTGAGACTCATCGACTTCGGATGGCTCAGCCGCAGCAGCTTTGCCCTTGCCCTTGGTTTTCTTTGGGGGAGGCTTAGCTAGCTTCATGGCTGGATTTTTGGGTTTCTTGGACCAAAAATTGTCACCTTTCTGAAATAGCATATGTTACCAAGTCTGCAATACAAGTGAAACATAAGAAGTAAAGACAAAAGGCGGTTAGGTTTGCTCACCTTGGGTGCCGGATTAATTTTGCAGAAAGGCTTGAGGCCGATTTGGCCGCATTTTCCCGCAGGTTCGCCAGTCAACTTCTTGATGATGGTGACAATATACTTTTTTGTTAAAGCCGTATGGAAATAACGTTGAGGATGATCTAAGGTGCCATCAAATTCGCACATTAGCCCGTCCCGGCGACTCAGAGGGACGATGCGCCATTCGACCCAGCAGCAGATCAAGTCAACCCCAGTAAGGCCGTTGTTTGTCAGAGATCTTAACTCGGACAATACTGGGATAAAGTCTGATTCCTCCTCCTCAGTGAGTTTGTCTGGAAGCTTGAAGTTTGTTGGAAGGCGATCTTTCCTATAGCCCAGAAGCTTGTTTTCGCCCGCAGGTGAGGTCTCTTGACAATAGAACCAGGACTCGCCCCAACCTTTTGGATGGCTTGGCATGGCGAGTGAGGGAAACGGGCTATCCCTGCGGCGCTGAACATTGACACCGCCGAGTTCCAGGATGGGGCCATTGTGAAATTCCATTTGGCGATTCAGGTGGAAAAAGTACCAGAATAAGGGGACTGAGGGTTCAATCCGCAGATAAGCCTCACAGAACACTTGGAATTGGCAGAGGTTACTTATCGAGTCGGGTCCCAGATCTTGGAGGCGGACGTTCATGAAAGCCATGGCGTCTCTAAGAAACTTCGATCCGGGCGGCTTAAAACCTCGCTCCAGGTGTTCAACAAAAACGATTATCTCCCCTTCTTTGGGGTTGGGGAGATCCTCTTCGAGCCCGGTACGCCAGCCGATAACATTCTGAGGGTCCAATTTGCCCGTTTTCACATAGTCAGCTAGTATGGTGTCGTCGACTTTGGTGGGAAGCCAGTCACTTTTGAAGACGGTGCCCATGCTACAAAGAAGTAAAGTACGGATGAATTTACGCGCCTCGAACATCTACTGTAAAGGGTGAAATAAGTTCATTTGACTCGCCAAATAAATTTGTTTGCGGACTGAAGGAAAAACCTTGACCCGCCATGATTAAGAGCCGAGTTGGGTTGCTATGGCGACTTACGAAGATTAGTTATTCACGAGAGCTGCGTTCTAAAGTTATCGGAGACGTTCGTTCAAAACGGCAAAGTGTGAAGACTACAAACAGCTTTTTGCAATCAGTAGGAAAATTATGGATCTACTGGTCAGGTGAAAAAACATGAGAAAATGGGCTGGATGCCGCGATTTACTACCAGGGCAAGGTGATGTCCTCCGTTTGGCAAAATATTACTCCGAATTCGCAAATGCGAGCGGATAAATGAAGGCATACAAAGCATTGACTATCTTGTAGACGTTTGTGTTAATTAATCAAGAACAGGCGACGAATGCTCGCAAAGAACATCAGGAACATGGCAGTGTTGGAGCTTCGAACGAAGAATAGATCTGTTCTTAAATGGGTGGTGGTATAACCTGATGCTTTCGGACGGGAGTAGTCGACAACAACGGAGGTTGTCGGAGAAGCACGGAGGTCCCGTCGAGCAAGGAGATCCTCGACGGCGACGGAGTTTTCGGCGGACGGCGAGGTGTTCGACGACGACGCAGTGGTCAATGGCGGCGAACGGGGTGGCCGCGGCACGGAGCTTGACGACGGCGAAAATCTATGGGGGGCGCCGAAGCCTCTCGGGCGAAGACAGGAAGTGCGGTCAGCAGCGGCGCTCTCGGGAGGCGATGAGACTTCTTCGCTGTGATAATGGGGAGGAGATTGACGAGACTGGTAGGTGGGAAGCGCCAGTCTTGTCCCTTCCCATCTATTTAAAAGGGCGGGCGCTAGAATCGAGGCGCCGTGAGCGGAAACCGCTGGGGAATAAAAAGATTTGCCATAATGGCGTTCCAAAAGTTTTGGGATAACGATGTGCCAGGATCCGTTGGGATTATGTCAGTCTTCCCGGAATTCGACGGATAAGATGCCGACGGGAAATGGTTTGGCGACTTAAAAATTTTCAGTGCCAGATGGGGGTCACAATTTTTGACGTATGGAGAAAAATGAAGGATGAATCGCCTTTAACTGAGCGAAAATATTGGCGTGAAGAGAATTCAAGTCAATCTGGGGCCTAATGTTGGGGATATTACCTGTTCATAACCCGCCCTAGTTGGGCCTTGGCCTGGCAAGACCGAAGGTTGTATGGCGGTTTATAATTTCCGGAAGGTCTCCAAGCTTTGGAAGATGGCGACTTGGAGACCGTAGAGGTTACGATTTGTAGAAAGGAAGGTACCCTTGTAAACCCTAGGGGTTCGACCTGTATATAAAGGCGAGTCCCAGGGAAGAAGAGGGCATGTTAGAAATCATCGAGTGCTAGGTCTGGCGAGTTACGCCCTCCTTGTAATCGAAACCACATCAATACAAACCAAAGCAGGACGTAGGCCATTATCTCCTCACGAGGGGCCGAACCTGGGTAGATCTCCGTGTCTCTCCCGCTTAACCCCTTTGAGTCGCTGCCAAGGTGCGATGGCCCCAGTACTAAGTCCTTTCACGAGGACATCTGCCGTGACAAAACCACGACACTATCTGTCCAGATCCAAACTTGAGCAACTCTACATTGCCAAGTGTCTCCAATGGTACTCAAATTTTATGGGCATGTTCTGATGCTCTAATAATGCATCCACACCAAGTGGTGCATCATGGAGAATAGATGAACTTGTCCCAAACCCATCAAAACCTTCTTTGTTGATTCCTAACCATGGGAAATGTTACATTATAAAGTTTCTCCAATTGATCCTAAACTTTTTGGGATGCTCTAATACTGAAATAATGCCACCACACCAAGTTGTGTATTTGTGGGAATTTATTTGAATGGTTTTATATGCAGAAATCCATTTCTGCCCATTTCATGGGTTTTTCAAGTCTACATTGGAAACTTTCTCCACCAAATCCCAAATTTGGTGTACAAGCTTATTTTGACCTATCTTGTGATCCTATTAAGTTTCATGTCAATTGGAATCCATTTGCTAGCCCTAACATCAATCAAACACGTTCTCCTCACTTACCAAACTGGCTTCTTTCACCCCTTCCACAAATTCCCTTGAGCTTAAATTTTAACCACAACTCTCTCTAGCACCACTTGACCTCGAGTAACTTTCACATGGCATTTGTTCAATTTTTGGAGGGTGACTCCATCTCTCTACCTCTCATTTTTACCATGGCAACACCTATTTTGCCCCTCTTGCTATACTTCTGCTCAAGCCAATGCCCCCACATCTTTCCAGAGAGCCTCTAGCATTCTAATACATCATTCCAAACCCATATATGGCATGCTCATGTGGGAAAAATGAGCAACCCTTCTGAAACTTATTTTTAGCAGAAATTTGACCTTGAACTACAACTCCTAGCTACACACCTCCCATGGATGTGGAACTTTGCAGCATAGTAGTCCTTCCATGCCTAAGACTACTAGACATGGTTTCATCCCAAGACTCCCCGAGTAAAAACCACTTTTGCTAGCCCCAAGTTTGATGTTTCAAACTTAAGCAAAGCTCAAACCCTGCCTAACTTGCTCCAGTCAAGTGCAAACTTCACCAGTGCTCACTGGCATGCATGCCTTGCATGCTTGACACCTTGGTTTGCCAAGGGGTGGCCTTGGACATGTAGTGGGGTGGTGACCACCTCCCTGGCAGGCGGAAATGGTCCTGTGCACCTTGTCTTCTTTTTGCAGCCCATGTTCGGTTGTGGCAGCATGTCTCAGCGTGCTGCATAGTCTTCCTTGACTGTCCAAGCCCCTCCGCGACGCCGAGAAGTAGCCAACTCCCCATGGCACACGTGTTTCCCCCATTCCCAGAGCATCTGAGGTGACCCCGAGCTCCCCTCGTCTCCCCCTTGCTTTACTCTCGCCATGAGCCTTCTCTTGCCCTCTCTCATTCCCTACTCCCTCTGGCACCTCCCGGAGCCACCCATCCGTCCTCCCGCACCCTCTCCTCTCGCCACGGCCGAAACCTCTCCGTTGGGCTCCTCTCCGATTCGGCCACTCCGGGCCCTCCCTACCCCCGTGAGCCTCACTAGAGCCCCCCTGCATCACCGCAAGTCCATGTCGCGCCCCCTTACTCTTGCTATGGCCAGGGCACCATCCCCGCAGTCGCTGCAGTCGACCTCCACCGCAGCCACGGACCGGCTCTCTCCGACACCTTCCAGCAGGGGAGAACGGCTCACAGAGGTGTGGTGGGTCTTCCCGAGCCTGCAAGTGGCCGGAGCGCCACTCGGGGATGGCTGGAGCCTCTGAGGGGAGCGTCTGCACAGCCGACTCTACCTCGCTCGCTTCCTCCCCGCTCGAGCGGGAGGAGGAAGACAATCCTGTGGGTGGGACCCGTCTCTCGGCGAGCCACGGGGCTGGGCTCAACCGTTTTAAGTGGAAGCCTCCCGTTGTAGTTGCCTCCCCGCAGCAAAGGTGCACTAGCGTAAATGCGCCTTCGGCATGGCCATTCCGCCGACCAGGCTGAGGAGATCGGCCGGCGCAATGGCCATCTTACGCCCTGGGCGCATCTTAACCCTAGGTAAATCCCCTCTCCTTTTGTTCTCATAGATTCAAAAATCCATAGGATATTCATATCACATCCAAATTTGATGATTCATATTTCCACCTCTTCCTAAAAATGCAGCCTATCTTTTGCTCCTACTCTCATATTTTTCCATCACAAATATTTGCGCTGTTCAAATTTGAACCTTCACACACACCTTGCAAAAATCCTAGAGCCTCCAAATCAACTCCAAATGGAGTGATTCCAACTTCCAGAGACTTCTAATATCATGCACTAGTTTTGCAGGATTAGTAAACATTTTTATTTGTCATGTTTGTGTTGCATCAAATAAATAGCCCATTTTTCCTATTTATTCAATGTTAGAAAATCCACAGAAAATTTATACCAACTCCAAATCGAGTGAAACCACTTCCTAAATATTATTAAAATCATGCCCTATTAAATGAGTGCCTCAACTCATTTTTAGAAGAATACTTTCTGTGTACTTCTTGTGGGCTAGTGATGCCTCCAGTTCCACCATGCAAAATCTCTAGTGATCCAAATCTCGTAGAACAAGCTTTAGGTATATTTCTGATGATCAGGGATGTCCAAGAAAAGTACAACTCTTATTTATATAACACTTTTGCTTCTTCTTGCGGTGTGGCTTACTTTGGTTGTTTTCGATGATAGTTGGCGAAATAGACGGAGTACTCAGAGTTGGACCGGAAGACCTCGAAGACCCCACAAACCTATTTGAGCATGGTAAGCAGTCCTTTGACCATGTGTGAGAAAATATTTTATGCATGCCATGTTTATTGTTTCAGTCTGATGCATGTGATCATGATTGAATCAGTAAACCCCCCGCATGGTATTTCTGATGGTTCCTTGATAACTCTTGCATTGAGCGTGACCTTACCACCTATGAGGGTCATGTAGATGAAAGTAGATAGGTTGATAATAATGCTACACATAGGATGAGCATATGCAAGGTGATGGTAACACACAGGTGATTACAAAGACTTTTCGTAAACCCCATCGGGTGCCACTAATGCCCGAGGTTGAAGGTGTTGAGATGGACGACCACTTGGGAAAAAAGTGGTGTACCAAGAAAGGTTTTGTGTGAGTGGTTTCGGAAATGGTATTAGATTTAAGATGTGTCGACCGTCCCAACCTTACATGTGCGACCACGATACCCATTATGGGACGGGGCTTTGTTGATTACTCTGGTCGGTGCTAGCAAAGAGCCCACATTACTAGTGGCGGGAGTGATATGGTCACTCTCGTGCTGCGGTCGTGCCAGGTAGGACGACTATGTTGTTTTTACATGTGTCGGGCACACTGTTGGTCCCTACATGGATTATACAATCTAGAGCGAGGCTCGTAGGATGTACATCATGTGGGTTGGGTACCAATAGAGTGGACTCTTTGACTAGGTAAGAGAGAACAGGAGATGGTGAAGATTATATGGTGACGTTCCTGCGAACTAGAACGCTTCCTAGTCAGAATGCCTGTAGGTTAAGGATGATGACATGGGTTCACGCTTTCGGCCAATATTTCCGCTATTGGTCAAGTTTGTTGTGTTGGTATTCAAGGCCCTATCTATATAAGACTTGACCGCAATGGTCATTACTTGTATTAGATAGTACGTATGGATGTAAGACTCTTGTTATTCAGTTGCTGTATGTTCGGTGAGCATTGATATTTGGGATCACTCAGCACGTTCATTTCGGCGATCACGACTTATATGTCGGGGTCCCCACACCTTAATGATGATATTTCTACTAATAAATGATCATGGGACGATACCTCTTCATATTATGGCATAAATATAATTAAACCATTCGTTTTCATATTTAGTGATGTACATGAAGGTTTTTTTGTTATACCCCCATTGAATACCTACCCTTTCCGGACTAGTCTTATAACATGTGCATATTGCCATTACTATTCTTTTAGACTCAAAAAAATTAAGTGAAGCATGACAGTGCAATAACTTCTAAAAAAGCATAACCGTCGTTGTCCTCCAAAAGATATAATTGAAGCACTAGAGCAATTGTCTAGCTCAAAAGATATAAGTAAAGCACCTAGAGTATTCTAGTAAATCATGATAATTGTGTGTACCTCTCTCAAAAGGTGCCAGCAAACAATGATTGTTGCAAACTAAAAATAAATCAAACTATAATACATGTCTCTAAGCAAAGCTCATATTATATGATGAATAAAAATATAGCTCTAAGTGACATACCGATAGACTGGAGACGAAAGAGAGGATGCCAACCAAGGCATCCCCAAGCTTAGACGCTTGGATATTCCTTAAATATTACCTTGGGGTTCCTTATGCATCATCAATCTTAGGTTCTCCCACTCAATATTCCTTCATCCATCATTGTCTCACCCAAAACTTGAAAACTTCAGCACACAAAACTCAACACAAACCTCGTGAGATCCGTTACTATAACGAATATATCATAGCCTTTAGGTCCTATGATAAACTCATTAATATTTTATTAATGCATAATATCTATTGTATTCTAACTTTTCCATGACTTATACACCACACCCCACCTGATATAATTCATAACATCATCAAAACTAGCAAACTATGCAAGGAAAAACATAATCTATCTAAAACAGAACAATCCGTAATGATCTACACTAAACAAATACTTATGAAAATCAAACAATTCTGAAAAATTAAGAAAAAATGGGAAATTTGTTTTTCCACAAGATCAATTCTACTATCATCCAATTCATCGCAAAGGCATTAATTGGAACAAATTCTAATTGAAACATAAAAACACAATCATTATAGTATAAATAGTCATGTCATCACACCAAAACAGAAAGTAAAAGCAAAAAACTCAGATAACTATTGGTTTGCCTCCCAACAAGCGCTATTGTTTTATGCCCCTAGGTTGGCATAATACATAGTTTTTTAATGGTAGAATCCGCTAGATGCACTCATAATAGATTCATAAGGTGGTTTAATTATTTTTCTAGGGAACTCTTCCATCTCTTTCTTTAATGGGAATTGGAATATTATGTGTCCTTCATTCATATCAATAATAATGCCTCGAGTTCATAGGAAAGGCCTACCAAGTATTATAGGACATGACCAGTTGCATTCAATATCAAGCACAATAAAATCCATGGGCACATAATTCCTATTAACAAGTATAAGAACATCATTTATTCTACCCAATGGTTTCTTAATGGTAGAATCCGCTAGATGCAAGTTAAGGGAACATTCAATCATATCGGTGAGACCTAGCACATCACATAAGAATTTTGATATAGTAGAGACATTAGCACCAAGATCACACAAAGCATTACAGACATAATCCTTAACTTCTGTTTTAATGTTATGTTCCCATTCATCATGCAACTTTCTAGGTATTGACACCTCTAAATCAATCTTGTATCATAGCTTCCACAGTATGCTTAGTAAAAGCTATAATTTGTTCATAAGCATTAGGTGAATATATCATGGATTGCAACAAGGAAATTGAAAGGATCAATATGGTTGACTAGAGGGGGGGGGTGAATAGGCAACTACCAATTTTTAGCCTTTCTTAAAAAATTAGGATTAGCAACAAATAGGTTATCTAGATATGCAACTACCTCAGCAACCTATATGATGCTAGCAATAACAACAATACAAGCAACCCAAGGATACACCACTAATATAGCTTGCACAAATTAAAGGTAAGAAGTAACCACAAGTGGACAAGGTGCATGCGAGGATGTGTTACTGAAGTTCCTTACCTTTGAGGGTAATTATGTCTTCGTTGAAGCGGTATGGAGGCATGAAACCACAATTTCTCCCTAGGGTGGGTTTGATAATTGATCACAACATATGTGTCATTGGACTAATGTGTTTTCCAAGTATATTTCACAAAAGTTCAAAAGATTCTATGGCTTAAGGTTTATGTGGAGATTGGATGCAAGAAAGGAATAATATTGGCTCAAGCTTCAAGCTAGAAGACTCTTCATTTTATATCTGCGAGAAATCACTTTAGAGTCCATAGGAAAGCCAATACTATTAAGAGGGGGTGAGGTAGTAAAATGAACTGATTGCTCAAATGCTAAAAGTTCGGCACCAAAACACTCATTCATTTTTCCCACATATCCACTCTATCAAGTTCCACATACGCAAATTCGATGTCACCAACATTGCCAGTTTGGACCGACCAAGTTTGAACCTCACACAAAACCCTAGCCATTTCCATCAAATCGGGGGTGCTACCGAGTTCTATATATCGGTTTCACCGAGATTCAAAGTTCACACTTTTAGTACTAGTCAGTACCACCGAGTTGTCCACTTTGGTGTCACCGAGTTTGCACTTTTGTGTGTAACTGTTGGATTTTGGTTGCTGCCTATATACACCCCCTCACCCACCTCTTATTCGTGGGAGAAGCGCTCAGAACACAGACACTTCATTTACAGATTCATTTTCTGAGATAGAACCACCTACTCATGTGTTGAGACCAAGACATTCCAATCCAATCCTTTGAAACATGATATCTAGCCTCCCCAAACTTCTTTCCACCAAATCAACCTCTCCTACCCATGCATATTCTTTGAGAGAGTGATTTGTGTTGAGGAGACTATCTTTAGAAGCACAAGAGCAAGGAGTTCATTGATCTACCACATCTATTACCTTTTGGAGGGTGGTGCCTCCTAGATTGGTTAGGTGTCGCTCTGGAGCCTCCTACTTCATGTTGTGGAGTTGAACCAAGATGTTTGTAAGGGCAAGGAGATCTCATACTTCGCGAAGATCTACCATGAGTGAGGCTAGTCCTGTGTGGATGGAAACCGTGGTGGAATAGACAAGGCCGCTTCTTTGTGGGCCCCTTGTGGGTGGATCCGTGTGTGGACTCTCGCAGTCATTACCCTCAGTGGGTTGAAGTCTCCACTAACATGGACATACGATAGCGCCACCTATCGGAACCATGCCAAAAATTGTCGTGTTAACCTCATGAGTTTGATCTTCTTAAATTACTCCTCTACTTTACACTTGCATGTTTTACTTTCCGCTGCTATACTATTAGAACTGCATTTGTAAGGTGTACTTGACTTGTCATAACAATCGTAGCTGCCTCTCAAGTGAAATTGGGAAAAGGCAAAAAAAATATCTTGTCAAGTAGTCTAATCACCCCCCCTCTAGACATACTTTCGATCCTACAAGGCACAATGATCCCCAAGAAGCCACTAGGGCCACCGTATTCTCCTCACGCCATCACAAAATGCAAGATGTCGTGATTCCACTAGTGGTGCCCGTGAAGGCGGCGACCAAACATTTACAAACAAGGTTTGGGCAATATCCACAACTTAATTAGAGGCTCCCAACACCACCAAGAAGCTTCACCACAACGGATTGTGGTTGTGAGGTGACCTCAACCATCTAGGGTGCTTACTAGGGGATCAAATTTCTCTTGGTGGAAGTGTAGATTGGGGCCCTCTCAACCGAACCATAGAGAATCAACTAGTTTTGTTGGCTAAGGAGAGATCTCGGGCAAAAACTGAGCTTGGAACAACAATGGAGTTTGGGGGATGGAGATGTAAGTCTTCTTAGGGAAGAAGAACCCCTTTTTATAGTGGAAAAAAATTCAACTGTTATGCTTCCCCCAGCCCGCACACAAGAGGTACTACCAGGTGGGCGGCAGTGCCTGGTGTGCAGTACACTGGCACGAAGCCATGAGGCAGTAGTGCCGACAGATCGATAATACCACTCGCCCTCATGGTACTACCACTAGGGTTGCAGCACAGGAGCCCGAGAGAGGCATACAAGAGACTCGGATGGAGGCAATACCACTATAGCGGTACTACCACTCAAGAGAGCAGTACTACCGCTTACAAGCGGTAGTGCCGCGCCCCAGCGTCGCCCTACCTCCGCTCATAGTGCGAAGGGTCCAGAAGGGGGAGTAAGTGGAGCAGTAGTGACGGGCGGTACAATCGCTTCACACTACGATCCCACTACCCTGCAGTCCGACACGAAATGTCAAGAACCCGAGATGCAACCATAGTACACGCGGTACTAGACTAGGATACTACCACTTATAGGCAGTACTATTGCTTGCATAGAGTGGTACTACCACTTATAGGCGGTACTACAACTTGCCTAGAGTGGTACTACCGCTTATGGCCTTCAGGACCAATACACAGGAAATAGCGGAGCAACTCCATTGAAGCAGGAAAGGAACGAGGGTGCAAATGAAAGCGTGTACATGTTGATTCCACCCAAAGCTTTCCGAAGTGGACCCCCTCCTAATGGTACGGTTCTCTTACGACTCAAATCCATAAAAACCGAAACGTAGGAAAATAACCGTCTTCGCTTTTAAACTCTCAGGGGAAAGAATCATCTTGTGCCATATGATAGATTATGTGAAAAAGGCTTAATGCACATGGTTAGTCCGCAAAAGCATTGTCATCAATCAACAAAACCACTAAAGGAGAAATATGCCCTAACAGTCTCCCCCTTTTTGGGTGGATTAACGACAACACGATATTTGCATAAAAGATATACTAAGATAATAAGAAAATTCAACATTTATAAAACATAGACGGGCTCCCCCTAGACATGTGCACCATTTTAGGTATGTTTTCGGAATGCAAAGCACACACACTAGGATCAACACCCCCCCCCCCCCCATATTTTATGGACCGAGAACACTTGCATTGACATGATAAGAGATAAGCATAATGCATTGGACAACATGTGAGCATAAACATAGGGCACAAGATAAGCATAATCTCACATACTATGAAAGCATACATAGATAAGTAGAATGGTAGCATATGTATCATACCATATGACTCAGTACCAAGGTCTCACAAACAGAAACCATAAACCAAAGCAAACGATAAAGAGTTCACGAACGAAGAAAACATGCAAACATGACGCACTCGTGACTCGGCAAATGATGACTCACGAGTATAGGGGAAAAATCGTAGTCCTTTCAATAAGTAAGAGTGTCGAACCCAACAAGGAGCAGAAGGAAATGATCAGTAGTTTTCAACAAGGAATTCTCTACAAGTGTTGTAAGTAACAGAGATGTATAGTTTTGTAGCAAGATAATTCATAACTGGTGACAAGTAAAAATAGTAGAAAAGGTGCAGAAAGGTAGCCTAGTCCTTTTTATAGCAAAGGACATGCCTGAAAGTTCTCTTATATGAAGCAAGCGCTCCCGAGGACACATAGGAATTTCTATCTAGTCATGTTCATCATACTAAGTTGATTCACGTTCACTACTTTGATGATTTGATATGTGGGTGGACCAGTGCTAAGGCATTGTTCTTACTTGAACTAACAACCTACTTATGATTACCCCCTCTCGCAAGCACCTGCAACTATGAATGGAGAATTAATAATAATCTAACCATAGCAAGAAACATGTGGATCCAAATCAGCCCCTTATGAAGCAACACATAAACTCGGGTTTAAGCTTCTGTCACTCTCGCAACCCATCATCTATTTGTTACTCCACAATGACTTCCCTTAGGAGCATAACATGGTGAAGTGTCATGTAGTCGACGTTCACATGACACCACTAAGAGAAGTAACAACATCCATATCATCAAAATATCGAACGAATACCAACTTTATATGATTACTCATAACAAGACTTCTCACATGTCCTCAGGAACAATAATTACTACTCACACATCATCAATATGTTCAAGATCATAGGTGTAATAATAATTATTAAGGGTCTGAACATAATATCTTCCACCAAGTAATCCAACAAGCATCAACTACAAGATGTAATCAACACAACTAGTAACCCACATGTACCAATATGAGGTTTTGAGACAAAGATTGAATACACGTGATGAACTAGGGTTAGAGATGACATGGTGCTGGTGAAGATGTTGATGAAGATTGGTCCTCCCATGAAGGAGGAAGCATTGGTGATGATGATGGCTTCGATTTCCCCCTCCCGGAGGGGAATTCCCATGGAAGAATATCTCTGCAGGAGAGCAAAATGGCCTCTTCCTAGGTTTCCCCTCGAGACAGTGATACTTCATCCCGAAAGATAAATTATCACTTTTTCTAGCATAAAACAACGCATATAGGAGAAGATGGTCGCCACAGGGTCAGCTGGGCCCCAAAAGACATTAGGGTGCGTCCAAGGGGTGTCCTCTTAGCTTGTTCCCAACTGGTGCCCCCTCTCCGGTATATTTTTGGCCCAGAAATTCTGAAATATTCCATAGAAATTGTCCGCAAAGTTTCAGGTCATTTGGAGCAAGTTGATTTTTCTACCTTTTTCTTGGTTTCCCGGTCCAGAATTCCAGTTTCCAGTTTTTCCCTCTTAGTGGTGTACCTTCATACTCAAAGAGAGAGAGAGAGAGAGAGAGAGGGCATAAGAATAGTATGATAAGGATGGATAATGGGCAAGATCAACACAAATATCAATAGTAATTCATGATGCAAAATGAGCATATCAACTCCCCCAAGTTTAGACCTCGCTTGTCCTCAAGCGGAAGCAGAACTCAAAAATAGTGACCACGTGATTTGAGAGAGAGGTTTGGATAAAAACAGAATACGAGCATTAGAGCATCATGAATATTAGCATAGAAGCAAGTATTTTATCATATAACTTCTCATAAACAAGTGACAATCCATTCACAACTATTGGAGCATGAAGCATAAACTTTAGTGATAGTCAACAAACCATGTTCTCACTTATTGGGGCAATCATAATTCAAAGGAGAGTCTATGTAAGATTTTCTTTTTGGAAAGTTCACATACTCAACTATCATTTGATCTTCTATGATTGCTCGCGCTCAAGGCATATTTTTGGAGTTCATGTTTACATAGGACACATAGGAAGATAGGGGCTTAAATGACTCGCCACCCAACTTATTTACCTCTAGGATAATGTCAACAATGATGAATCATGATCATGTACATCTAGTTGGATATATAAGTCTGAATCTTTCCTCAATACATGGTGCTTGCTATTATAGGATTAATAGTTGGAAGAGGGATGAACCTTATTGACTCAAGCACAGAATTAAACTCCTAAAAGTAAAAGATAGTCCCATCATAGAGGAAAGCAGAGGTTGTCATGCACTCTTAATTTGTTAGATATGTGAACTCTTAATGCAAAGGAACGTCACTTTATATTGCCCCTTATGATAGGAAACTTTATTATGCACTTTGTCGCTTTTATTTCTTTGCCATCACAAGATCGTACGAAGCTTATTTTGCCTTGCAGTAAAAGACCATGCATATTTAGGAGAAAATTTTATTGCTTGATGCGCCGATGACAACTTACTTGAAGGATCTTACTCAATCCATAGGTAGGCATTGTGGACTCTCATGGCAAGAAGCTGGGTTTCATGGTTATGTATGCACAAGTAGTATCTATACTTATTGCATAATTTTTGGGCTAACAAAGGATCTAAAGCAAGCATCACATGTTGAAGGATCCAACACCATATAACTTCTATGTGAATATAAACTATCATGATAATTACGTTGTCTTCCATGTCCAATATCAACACTTGATCATTATATAATATTTTATGAAGGCTATCAATCATAAAAGATGTCCAGGATAGTGTATTTATATGTGAGTCTCCTGTTTTCTACCATAATCTTGCTTAGATTGCAACGATGACTAATACTATGTTTGTTTACTATCAACAACTTTTATCACTTATACCCTTTTTGTACGAAGTCATTACTTCTCATGAGATGAGCATATGAAGTTTATCTTTCTTTTTATTGCCATGTTATAATGATGGGTGCCCACAAGTAAACTACAAAAAGTCAACTAGTCTTTATTATATAACTCGCATACTCGATTACAAGGATAGACTAAACTCAAAGCAAAAAATCTAAGCTAAGCAAATCTGAAATGTATTTCTCTAAATCACGAAACAACTAAGGATCGAACAAAGATAGATAGTAATGATTGAAGTCATGGTGATACGGTACAAGGGCACCTCCCAAAGCTTGGATAAAGCCAAGGGTGGTCCCCATACCCATCTACTCAAGCGTCCTCCTCGGGTAATGGTGGCAGTGATGTAGCAGCATTCTTCTTCTCCACCTTACATTGGAGGATAAAATTATGCTCCCTCAAGTCATCATTCTCTTGCTCAAGCTTCAATATCTTTTTACATGATTCCATCTTGTTTTCCTGCTGAAAACGTGATGGGATAAATTGATCCATAGATTTCTTTACCCTGTTTGGCAGACGGGACTTCTTGTATTCCACATGCATATCTTCGGGCTGAGGTAGTGGAACTTCATCTTCATCTGAGTTGGCTTCCTTTGTTTCCTACAAATCATTTTCTCCTCCTCATCCATGGACTGAAGGCAGGGATAGATATCCTTAAAGATCTTTGGGTCTGAAATATCGTGTGAGACATGGCTCTCTCCATCTCAATCTTGAGACGAAATATTCTCAGGCCAGCCAGAAACTAGCTAGAAACAAGAACAGAGGAGAAACTCGCGATGCGGTGATCAAAACACACGGGAGTATATATAATGAATTTTCCAAGAAAGAATACGTGCTCGGGTATAATTCAAAGTCTGGGAGGCGCACGAGGGCCCCACAAACCATCAGGGCGTGACTAGGGGCGCGCCCTATTGGCCTCCCTTGTGGGTCCCCTCGACTCTGTTTTATTATTGTATTTGTTCTAAAATACCAAAACTAGTAAAAATGGAATATTTTGGGTCGGTTTACTGACCGTACCAAGTACCTACCCCTTTCTCAGGATTTTCGAGTGTTCTGGAAGACTTCCCTCATGTAGTCCTCCGGTGTTATGACTTGCATGACATTAGTTTCCTCATTAGTGGGTGTGCCTGAAATATGATGCTTGATTCTTTGCCCATCATCACTCTCGGGTTTTTTCCTTCGAACATATTATTTTTTATAGCACTGGAGCGATAAACCTTCTGGACAACATAAGTTCCTTCCCATTTGGAGAGGAGTTTTCCTTCGAAAAATCTAAAACAAGAATTGTACAAAAGCACTAAGTCTCCTACATTGAATTCTCATTTTTGAATTCTCTTGTCATGCCATCTTTTAACCTTTTCCTTAAATAACTTAGCATTTTCATAAGCTTGTGTCCTCCATTCATCGAGTGAGCTAATATCAAATAACCTTGTTTAAAATCATAATTAAGTTCTTTAATTGCCCAATAAGACTTATGTTCTAACTCATGAGGTAAATGACAAGCTTTTCCATATACCATTTTATATGGGGACATCCCCATGGGATTCTTATAAGCATCCCTATAAGCCCACAAAGCATCATCAAGTTTCTTAGACCAATTCTTTCTGTACCTATTGACAGTCTTCTCAAAGATTAATTTTATTTCTCGATTCCTCAGTTCAACTTGACCACTAGATTGAGGATGTTAACGTGAAGTAATTCTATGGTTAATATCATATTTAGTTAGTAGTTTACGGAAAGAACCATGAATAAAATGTGAACCACCATTAGTCATTAAGTATCTAGGGACACCAAACCCAATAAAGATAATTTTTCTAACATTTTAATAAATGTGTTATGATCAGCACTACTAGTTGGAATAGCTTCTACGCACTTAGTAACGCAATCAACATCAACTAGAATATGAGTATATCCATTAGAGTAAGAAAAAGGTCCCATAAAGTCAAACCCCCCACGCATCAAACTGTTCAATAGCAAGTGAACAGTTCATAGGCATTTCATGACGTGTACCAATATTGCCAACTATTTGGCATTCATCACAATAAAGGACATACTTACGTGCATCTTTAAAGAGAGTAAGCCAATAGAAACCGGATTGTAATACATTGTGTGCAGTTTTGTCCCCGACGTGGTGTCCTCCATAGGTCTCGGAATAATATTTCCATAGAATTTGTTCCTTCTCATGCTCAGTTATATAACGTCTAATAACACCATCTACTCCTTCTTTACAAAGATGTGGGTCATCCCAAAAGTAGTGTCGTAAATCAAAGAAGAATTTTTCTTTTGTTGATAGGAGAAACTAGGCGGAATATATTTAGCAACAATGTAATTGGCATAATCCGCATACCAAGGAGTACTATGTGAAGTGTTTATATTAGCAAGTTGCTCATCACGTAAATTATCATCAATAGGCAGTGGGTCATGAAGAACATTTTCCATCCTAGACAATTTATGTGCTACAGGGTTGTCAGGCCGCTTTCTATCAACGATATGCAACTCAAACTCTTGAAGTAAGACTACACACCTAATAAGTCTAGGTTTAGCATCTTTCTTTTCCATAAGGTAAATAGCAGGATGATTAGTGTGAATAGTTACTTTAGAATCAACAATATAGGGCCTAAACTTATCACATGCAAACACAACTTGATGACGACATCGATACCATTGTCACACCTGCTATACCTACTCCACCAGTTACTAGAGCTCACGCACGCCAATTGAATTACCTGGTACTTTCGTTTCTTGGAAATCCTTCTAATGTTCATGAACATAGGATGGTGCCTAAATTAGATACTTTATTTTGCTTATGAATGAAGGACCTAGCATGGACAAGGAGGATGGCCATTGGAGCTGGATCAAGCATGGAGGGGAAGGTGCACACGCAGGAAAGAACAACGGAGCTTCCAGTGGTGATTTTCGGACTTTGAAGCCATCATAAGGAAATCATGAAGGCTTGGACGAAATATACAAGATGTCACTTCATAAATTTTGTCCATGGGTTATTATATGTACTGTGTCACCTTTTTTTGGGCCAGCCCATGTAATTTCGAAATACTACCACATAGGCTGTTTTTAGAGTACGTTTGTGTGGGCAAATCGAGTTTAGGGTAGTTTTCAGACCCCTCCTCCAAGGGTCATGCAAATTCCTCTCTATTCCCTCATATATAAAGCCCTTAGGGAACTAATAAGACTTGTTTTTTGTTTAGATTACAAGTTCGCCATAGCTGCAACTTCGCGCTCTTCGTTTGTGTGCTACGACCAGATCAAGACATGAGAGAACCCCACTTTCATCAATAAAGCTTTCCTCTTATATTTGCAATATCGAGATTGCAATTTCAGTTTCTTGCTCATTCTTCGTTTGCGTGCAGGAAACAAACCCTCGTGGTCAGGTTGATCGTCCACCGGCATGGTCAATAACCTCTCGGAGTTGGTTTAGCGATTGCTAAGGTGCGACATCTTCGCACGTTCATAGTCAAATCGTCAAATACTACTCCACCAAAAACGATAGCCACCATCTCATCGAAAGAGAGCGACAACTTCGCATCTATCAAATGTTATAAGTTTTCAGGTTGCTCGGTGAGAATTTCCAGTTATCCCTACATTAGATTTATTTTTCTTACCTTTTACCCAGGGAAAAAACCCACAAAAAAGAGTTAGATCTAGTCATCCTTTGTCGAAGCTAGTCTGAGCCTATGCAATTTTCTTTTTAGTGCTTGCATGGCTGAACTTGTGATTGCATCATCATGTCGAGTTGCTGGTCTTAGAGTCTAGTCCTTTAGAGTTTCGAGTTCTATTCACAAGTTTTCATGCCGCCGTCTTCCCATCTTCAATCTCGATACTACCCACCACTATCATCACCGCTACCATATAGCGTCACCCATTATTATCGGCATCATTACCATATATCCCACCACATATCCGCCACCAATCTGAGTCCTTTACATATTAGGTGTCATTTAGAGATTCCTTTCTTTTCGGTTTGGCATTTCCTTGACTGAGTAGGTTTCAAAAAAAGAGGTTGGCACAGTTTTTAGAGTAGTCTGTGGGCCGAAATTTCAGCGGGTGAATATTTTTTCCCTATCCTGTTTTTAGGCTGCCGAGAGCGTTTTCATACACTCGTCATCATAGTGATTTTTTATCGTCACAGCCCCGAATCACTCCCAAAAGAAAATAGTCAATTTTTTTTGTGTATATCTTGTTTTTAGTCTTTCGAAAGAGTTTTGAGACACTCGCCATTATAGTGAATTTTTGGAAAAAAGAGCGCAAAAAAATTAGAGTGGCGTTTCCCTTGATTACGTGTAGCGTCAAGATTTTGTTGGTGTTCTAGGCTCGCGTCTCTAGTACGGTCTAGCCTAGGACCAACACGGTACCGTCATTGAGCGTCCTTTCAACTTCACATCTCTGAACTGATTATTGCTAACCCTTTTTGCTACCATATTATGAGCCTTCCTAGCTCCACATACGTCTTCATCGTGCATTTGATGCCGCGTGGCAATCGCTCTATCCAAGCCTTGAGAGTTTTGACTACATTGGTTGCCGATCACCACCTGCTGCTGAGTAAGAATTGGTAAGAATTTGAGATTTGCTTGACGAGTTTGTGACACACCACCACCACCACCACTACCACCACTTCCTAGTAGTCTATAGGTTCATATTCTTCTGTGTTCCTATTGCTGCTAACCATGCCAGGATCACAAGCCGACGACATCGAATGGGAGAGCCTGACCAACCAGAAGCTCCATGATAAATTTCAGCAAATGATGGCTAACCAGGTACAAGAATTCGTGACCAGCATTGGAGAGGCCATGGAGAAGCTAGACGGTTTGGATAAGACATTCGACACCAAGATGGATGCCAAATTCATTGAGGTGCTTGCCCATCTACCACCACCAGCTGCAGCTTCCGTCCCTCTCCAACAACAACAACAACAACAACAACGACAACAACGAGGCCCGGAATTTGTGGGACGAGCGCGATGTGTACCTTCCGGCCAAGGCCAGAATTCTGGTGTTGTTTCTCCTCCTGCTGCTCATGCTGCTACTACTGAAGTTTCTGTGGCTGAGCACAATGAGGATTATGATGGTGATTACGATGATGAGGGAGAGGTTGCTCCAAATCAGCACTAGGGACAACTACCACCACCACAAGCATCGGGTCGTCCACATGGATACAATCGCAATGGTAGGGATGCACCAGCCCCTCAGGTATGGGATCATGACCATCTCCCTAAACTTAAATTGAATATTCCTACATTTGATGGTAGATATGTTCCTGATATATATTTTACTTGGGATTTAGAAACAGAGCAATGTTTTACATGCTTACAATTTCCTAAGGATAGACGGGTTGCTGTTGCTGTTTGTTCATTCTCTAGTTTTGCTTGTGTTTGGTAGTCTGAACATTGTAGAACACATCATGCTAATATTCCAACTACTTGGTCTGCTTTGAAAACTGTTATGCGTACTCGTTGGGTTCCACCATATTATCAACGTGAATTACTTCAAAAATTGGAGCGTTTAGGACAAGGAATTTTATTTGTAGAAGAACATTATTAGGATTTACAAAGTTGCATGATTAGATGTGGTATTGTTGAGGAAAATGGAGTTGTGCTTGCCAATTTTATGGGTGGATTAAATAGAGATATTCAGACTATTTTAGAATATAAGGAGTATAACACTATCACACGTTTATTTCATCTTGCTTGAAAGTTGAACGTGAAGTGCAGGATCGGAAGGAATTAGCCAGAATTAATTTTTCTGTAGGTCACACTTCAGCATGGACGCCACGAACCTCATCTTCTTCCACACGTCCTGCTGCGGCACCACCCATTTCAGCCACTAACTCCACCCGAGATAGCATGAAACAGGCACGTGTCCCACCTTCCGCCAAGAGCACACCTTTCGGGCCTACACAAAGCGTATCTTCATCGGTTGCGTCCACAGGGCGAATACATGAAGTTATATGTCGTCGCTGCCAGGGTGGAGGTCACTATGCGATAGACTGCCCATCCAAGCATGTGATGATTGCTACCGAGGATGGTGGATATGACTCCGCTAGTAATTATGATGAGGAGACCTTGGCTCTTCTTGCCAGTGACGAACAGGGTGTCCATGATACTGAATAGGAAACACAATACATGGCTGCTGACTACGTCGACAAGTATGAAAGTTTAGTTGCTCAACATGTTTTGAGTTGCAGGTAACACAGATTAAGCAAAATCAGCGGCACAATTTGTTCCATGCAAAAGTAGTTGTGAAGGAACGTTCTGTTCGTATCACTATCGATGGGGGAGTTGCAACAACTTGGCTAGCATGGAGATGGTGGAGAAGTTGTCTCTCACCACCACACCACATCATCATCCTTATTACATCCAATGGTTCAACAAGAGTGGCAAGATTAAGGTAACACGTACTGTTTGTGTGCATTTTAGCATTGCTACATATTCTGATTATGTTGATTGTGATGTGGTACCCATGCAAGCATGTCTGTTTTACTTGGTAGATGATGGAAATTTGATAAAAAATTGTACACCATGGTAGGACAAATCAATATACTCTTGTTCATAAGGATCACAATATAACTTTGCTTCCTATGTCTCCTGAACATATTATAAAAGAGGACATTGCTAGATCTAGTAAAGAAAAATAGGAGCTAAATAAGAGTGAAAATCAGATTGTGGCAAAGGAATTTGAGCAACAAATAAGCCTAATAAACCATCATCGAGCGTTGCATCTGAAATAAATTAAAGAGTGGATGTTTACTTGCTACTAAATCTGATATTACTCATCTGGATTTTACAACATCTGTTTGCTATGCTTTTGTGTGCAAAGAGGTATTATTTTCATTCGAGGATGTGCCTCCCTCTTTGTCTCTTATTGTCACTAATATTTTGCAGGAGTTGGCTGATGTCTTTCAACCAGACGTGCCACCGGTATTACCACCTATTAGAGGTATTGAGAATCAGATTGACTTAATTCCCAGTGCATCGCTACCCAACCGTGCTCCATACCGTACCAATCCAGAGGAGACGAAGGAGATTGTGCGTCTCAAAGCACAATTGCTCCCTAGGGTGATTTTTATAATTGATTACAACATATGCATCATTGGACTAATATATTTATCCTAGTATATTCAGAAAAGTAAAAAAGATGCATTGGCTAAAGGCTTATGTGGAGATCCCCCTTGATGCAAGAAAGGAATAAGCTTGGCCCAAGCTTCAAGCTACAATACTCTTCATTTTATATTTGTGAGAAATCACTTTTGAGTCCATAGGAAATCCAATACTATTAAAAGGGGTGAGGTATTAAAATGAACTAGTTGCTCAAGTGCTTAGAGATAGCCACAAAAAATACC
Source organism: Hordeum vulgare subsp. vulgare (assembly GCF_904849725.1). Classification (NCBI taxonomy): domain Eukaryota; kingdom Viridiplantae; phylum Streptophyta; class Magnoliopsida; order Poales; family Poaceae; genus Hordeum; species Hordeum vulgare. The sequence continues at coordinate 443,749,733 of NC_058522.1, read as the reverse complement.
TAGTCATTTTCCCACATAACCATTCTGTCCAAAGCCACATACACAAAATCGGTGCCACCAACTTTCTCAATTCGGCCCTACCGATTTTCATCCCAGACAGAACCCTAACCAAAGCCACCAAATAGGTGCAACCGAAACTATGTCGGTGCTATCGAGTTTAGGTGACCAACTTTGTGTTGCCTCGGTACACAAAATTGGAAATTCTGAGTTTGGGTATCAGTTTCACCGAGTTGTGTCATCTCACCATTAGCCACCTTTTCGGTGTCACCGAGTTGTGTATATCGGTTCCACCGAGATTCAAAAGTTGTTGCCTTTAGTGCAAGTCGGTAACATCGAGTTCATGACTTCGGTGTCACCGAGTTGGCCACTTTAGTTGTAACGGTTTCATTTTGGTCGCTGCCTATATATACCCCTCCACCCATCTCTCATTCATGGGAGAAGCACTCAGAACACACATTTCATTGCCAGATCCATTTTTCTGAGAGAGAGCCACCTACTCATGTGTTGATATCAAGATATTCCAGTCCAATCATTTGAAACTTGATCTCTAGCCTCCCCAAGTTGCTTTCCACCAAATCAATCTCTCCTACACATGCCTATTCTGTGAGAGAGTGATTGTGTGTTGAGGAGATTATGTTTAGAAGCACAAGAGCAAGGAGTTCATCGTTCTACCACATCTATTACCTTTTGGAGGGTGGTGCCTCCTAGATTGGTTAGTTGTTGCTTGGGAGCATCCTACTTCGTGTTGTGGAGTTGAACCAAAATGTTTGTAAGGGCAAGGAGGTCACCTACTTCGTGAAGATCTACTGTGACAGAGGCTAGTCCTGTGTGGATGGAAGCCGTTGTGGAATAGACAAGGCCACTTCTTCGTGGACTCTTGCAGCCGTTACCCTCTGTGGGTTGAAGTCTCCACTAACATGGATGTACGATAGCGCCACCTATCGGAACCATGCTAAAAAATCATAGTCTCAAACTCATGTGTTTGATCCCACTACCTTACTCCTTTAATTTACACTTGCATGTTTTACATTCCGCTGCTATACTCTTAGAACTGCATGTATAGGGTGTACTTGACTTGCCATAAGTGCAAAAACTGACCCTCAACTAAAATTAGGAAAAGGCTAAATTTTTATCCTCTCAATTAGTCTAATCACCCCCCCCTCTAGACGTATTCGATCCTATAACTGGTATCAGAGCTTTGGTCTCCATTGCATCGGTTTCACAACCTAGGAGAGTAAGGAGTCTAGTGAGGGAAATTATCACGGTAGAGGTCCATACATCGATGGCACTGATTTTGCTAGTTGGAAGCATGAGATGAAAATGCATATTCTTGGTTTTAATCCTTCCATATGTGATGTTATTCGTGTTGGTGTGCAAGGTGATTTCTTTCGAGAAGGGCGTGAACCGGATCGTGATGTGACAACGGAAGAATTGAAGACGTTACAATTCAACGCAAAAGCCTCAGACATCATCTTCAACTCTCTATGCCCCGAAGAATTCAACAAAATCATTTGCCTTGAGAATGCAAACAAAATTTGGGATACTTTGATTGATATGCATGAAGGTACTGATTATGTTAGAGAATCTAAGTTGGATGTGCTTCAAAGTTAGCTTGACAAGTACAAGATGAAGGATGGTGAAGGAGTCGCTGAAATGCACTCTAGGCTAGCTCTCATCACAAATTAGATTGCTGGCTTGGGAAGCGAAGAGATGACCGATATATTCATCATCAAGAAGATACTTAGAGCTCTTGATCGGAAGTATGACACCGTGTGCACATTGATCCACATGATGCCAAACTACAAAGATCTCAAGAAAACTGAAGTGACTCGTAGGATTGGTCCTCATGAGATGTCACTCTAGGACAAAGATGAGCTGCATAACAAGTCAAGCGGTGCTTACAAAGCTTCAAGCAATGCTCCCGCTACCTCAAAGTAAAATCTTGTCACTGATGAAGAGATAAGCCTCATGGTCAAAAAATTCACCAAGTTCTACGAGAGTAGAAGCAAAGAGAGAAGCTCAAGCTCAAGACATGATGAGAACCGTTCGTCTAGTCCTGACCGAAACTGCTACAACTGTGGGAAGCTCGGACACTACTCCAATGAGTGCTCGGCTCCCTGCAAACGAACAGAAGAGACACCTTGAAGACGAAGCTCACTGGATGAGTCACCTCGCATAGAGAGAAGGAGTAAAGAAGATCGTTATGAACGAAGACACTCACAGAGAGGAAAGGAATTGGAGAAGAAGGACAAATACACCAATAACAGCTCTAGAAGAAGACATCAAGCTCATGTTGGTGAAGGGTTTCTGGCTTCAAGTGTGACAACCGATACGAGAGAAGCTACCGTTCCGACTCCGACTATAGTCAAGATGAAGGTGTTGTCGGCATTGCACTCGTTTCCTCCAACTCCTACGACTTATTTGATTCACCAAATGCGGGGTTCGGAAACTGTTTCATGGCTAAATGCCCCAAGGTATTACACCCCGAATATCTTGATTTTGATAGTGATTAGGATGACTTGTTAGGAGTAGATGACTTGCTCTTTGATAAACCTAGTGATTGCACTGAAAATGACCTTGCTAATTATCATGCTAGTCAAGAGAAGTCGAATGATGATGATAAGAAAGAGATTCAACCACTAACTAAGTAATTCAACACTCTTAAGTTAGCTGATGAAACTACTCTAGAAGATCATAGAGAGCTTCAGGGTACAATACTTATGTCTTTTCTCTCTTATTTTGCAAGGTTTACATGAAGAGGGAGAATGCCGGCAGCTGGAATTCTGGCCTGAAAAAGGAGCAAGTTTGAGGTAATTATTCTGCGCAACTCCAAAAGCCGTGAAAATCAACGATGATTGTTTTTGGGATTTATAAAAATATTGGGCCGAAGAAGTACCAAAGGGGCGCCAGCAGGAGGCCACAAGCCTGCTAGGCGTGGCCTCCCCCTGGCCACGCCCAGGGGGCTTGTGGGCTCCCACTTGGCCCTCTGGCTCCCCTCTTTTGCTACAATAAGGGTTTCGTTCCAGAAAAAAATACCAAGAGGAGGCTTTCGGGAGGATTTGCCGCCGCCATGAGGCGGAACTTGAGCAGAACCAATCTAGAGCTCCGGCAGGACGATCCTGCCGGGGAAATTTCCCTCCCGGAGGGTGAAATCGTCATCATCGTCATCACCAACAATCCTATCATCGGAGGGGCCTCATCACCATCAACATCTTCATCAGCACCATCTCATCTCCAAACCCTAGTTCATCTCTTGTAACCAATCTCCGTCTCGCGACTCCGCTTGGTACTTGTAAGGTTGCTAGTAGTGTTAATTACTCTTTGTAGTTGATGCTAGTTGGATTACTTGGTGGAAGATTACATGTTCAGATCTTTGATGCTACTTATTACCTCTCTGGTCATGAATATGATTATGCTTTGTGAGTAGTTACTTTGGTTCCTGAGGACATGGGATAAGTCATGTTATAAGTAGTCATGTGAATTTGGTATTCGTTCGATATTTTGATGTGTTGTATGTTGTTTTTCCTCTAGTGGTGTTATGTGAACGTCGACTACGTAACACTTCACCATTATTTGGGCCTAGAGGAAGGCATTGGGAAGTAGTAAGTAGATGATGGGTTGCTAGAGTGACAAAAGCTTAAACCCTAGTTTATGCGTTGCTTCGTAAGGGGCTGATTTGGATCCACTAGTTTAATGCTATGGTTAGACTTTGTCTTAATTCTTCTTTCATAGTTGCGGATGCTTGCGAGAGGAGTTAATCATAAGTGGGATGCTTGTCCAAGTAACGGCAGTACCCAAGCGCCGGTCCACCCACATATCAAACTATCAAAGTAGCGAACGCGAATCATATGAACATGATGAAAACTAGCTTGACAGAAGTTCACATGTGTCCTCGGGAGCGTTTTACCTCCTATAAGAGTTTGTCTAGGCTCGTCCCTTGCTACAAAAGGGATTGGGCCACTTTTCTGCACCGTTGTTACTATTGTTAATTGCTACTTGCTACGAATCATGTTGTCACACAACTATTTGTTACCGATAATTTCAGTGCTTGCACAGATTACCTTGCTAAAAACCAATTATCAAGACTCTTTTCTGGCGCCGTTGCCACGGAGTGAAACGCCTTTGCTAAGTTGAATTTGGTAAGGAAACATTTATATAGTGTGCTGAAATTTATTGTTACTTGTCACTATGGAAACTAATCCTTTGAGGGGCTTGTTCGGGGTATCTTCACCTCGAACGGAAGCACAAAGAGTTGCTCCTCAACCTGCTGCACCTACTGAAAATATTTTCTACGAATTTCCTTTGGGTATGTTTGAGAAACTGCTAGCTAATCCTTTTACGGGAGATGGAACATCACATCCAGACTTGCATCTAATCTATGTAGATGAAGTTTGTGGTTTATGTAAGCTTGCAGGTTTGCCCGAGGATGAGGTCAAGAAAAGGTATTTCCCTTATCTTTGAGGGATAAGGCGTTGACATGGTATAGGCTATGTGATGATACTGGATCATGGAACTATAATCGGTTGAAATTGGAATTTCATCGAAAGTTTTATCCTATGCATCTAGTACATCGTGATCGGAATTATATTTATAATTTTTGGCCTCGTGACAGAGAAAACATCGCTCAAGCTTGGGGGAGGCTTAAATCAATGTTATATTCATGCCCCAATCATGGGCTCTCGAGAGAAATTATCATTCAGAACTTCTATGCTCGGCTTTCTCATGATGATCGCACCATGCTTGACACTTCTTGTACCGGTTCTTTTATGAAGAGAGATATTGACTTCAAATGGAATTTATTGGAAAGAATTAAACGCAACTCTGAAGATTGAGACTTTGATGAAGGTAAGAAGTCAGGTATGAATCTCATGTTCGATTGCGTTAAATCCTTTGTTGAAACAAATACTTTTTGTGATTTTAGCGCCAAACATGGACTTGACTCTGAGATAGTAGCTTCATTATGGGAATCATTTGCTGCTCATATTAATCTTCCTAAAGAGAAGTGGTTGAAATATCATCCTCCCATAGAAGTCAATGTAGTTAAACCCAATCCAGTTGAAGAGAAAGTCATTGCTTATAATGATCCTATTGTTCCTAGTGCTTACATTGAGAAACCACCTTTCCCTGTTAGAATAAAGGATCATTCTAAAGCTTCAACTGTGATACGTAGGCACTACATTAGAACACCTACACCCCCTGATGATCTTAAGGGCATTAGTCCCACTCTATGGTAGCACAAGATTAAAACCGATCCTGATTCCAAAGTAGTTGCCGATCAACAACGGAGACTAAATCCTAATATGAAAGAGGTAGTAAGAAAAGAAATACTAAAGCTCCTAGAAGCGGGTATTAGCTATCCTGTTGCTCATAGTGATTGGGTGAGTCCGGTGCATTGCGTCCCTAAGAAGGGAGGCATTACCGTTGTCCCTAATGATAAGGATGAATTGATCCCACAGAGGATTATTACTGGCTATAGGATGGTGATCGATTTTAGGACATTGAATAAGGCCACTAGGAAAGATCATTACCCTTTTCCTTTTATCGACCAAATGCTAGAAAGACTGTCTAAACACACACACTTCTACTTTCTAGACGGTTATTCTGGTTTCTCCCAAATACCTGTTGCACAATCTGATCACGAGAAAACCACTTTCACCTGCCCTTTCAGTACCTTTGCTTATAGACGTATGCCTTTTGGCTTATGTAATGCACCTGCCACCTTTCAAAGATGCATGATGGCTATATTCTCTGACTTTTGTGAAAAGATTGTTGAGGTTTTCATGGATGACTTCTCCGTTTACGGGTCTTCTTTTGATGATTGCCCCAGCAACCTTGATTGAGTCTTGCAGAGTTGTAAAGACACCAATCTTGTCTTGAATTGGGAGAAGTGCCACTTTATGGTTAATGAAGGCATCGTCTTAGGACATAAAATTTCTGAAAGAGGTATTGAAGTCGATAAGGCTAAGGTTGATGCAATCGAGAAAATGCCATGCCCCACAGATATCAAAGGTATAAGAAGTTTCCTTGGTCATGCTGGTTTCTATAGAAGGTTCATTAAATACTTCTCTAAGATTTCTAGGCCTCTTACCAATCTCTTGCAAAAGGATATTCCTTTTGTTTTTGATGATGATTGTGAGGAATCGAAATACTTAAGAAGGCTTTGATAACTACACCTATTGTTCAACCACCTGATTGGAACTTACCTTTTGAAATCATGTGTGATGCTAGTGATTATGCTGTTGGTGTTGTCCTAGGGCAAAGAGTCGATAAGAAGTTGAATGTTATTCACTATGCTAGTAAAACTCTAGACAGTGCCCAAAGAAACTATGCTACTACGGAAAAGGTATTTTTAGCAGTCGTTTTTGCATGTGAAAAGTTCAGATCTTACATAGTTGATTCCAAAGTCACTATTCACACTGATCACGCTGCTATTAAGTACCTATGGAGAAGAAAGATGCTAAACCTAGACTTATCAGATGGGTTCTCTTGCTACAAGAATTTGATTTGCATGTTGTCGACAGGAAGGGTGCTGATAACCGAGTAGCAGATAACTTGCCTAGGTTGGAGAATGTTCTTGATGACCCACAACCTATTGATGATAGCTTGCCTCATGAGCAATTTAATGTCATCAATGCTTCACGTAGTACACCATGGTATGCCGATTATGCAAACTATATCGTTGCCAAATATATACCACCTAGTTTCACATACCAGCAAATGAAGAAATTCTTCTTTGATTTGAGAAATTACTTTCTGGATGATCCTCACCTTTATAAGGAAGGAGTAGATGCTGTTATTAGACGTTGTGTACCTGAACATGAACAGGGACAGATCCTACAGAAGTGTCACTCTGAGGCCTACGGAGGACATCATGCGGGAGATAGAACTGCACACAAGGTATTGCAATCAGGTTTCTATTGGCCCACTCTCTTAAAGGATGCCCGTAAGTTTGTCTTGTCTTGTGACGAATGTCAAAGAATAGGTAATATCGGTAAACGCCGGGAAATGCCTATGAATTTTTCACTTGTCATTGAACCATTTGTTGTTTGGGGCTTTGATTATATGGGACATTTTCCCGAATCCAACGGGTATACTCATATCCTAGTTGATGTTGATTACGTCACTATGTGGGTAGAAGCTATTACAACACCTCTATCAGGATGCTTAAAGAAGTTATTTTCCCTAGATTTGGAGACCCTAGATATCTAATGACCGACGGTGGTTCACATTTCATTCATGGTGCTTTCCGTCAAACGCTTGCTAAGTACGATGTCAACCATAAAATTGCGTCCCCCCATCACCCTCAGTCCAGTGGTCAAGTAGAGCTAAGCAATAGAGAGATTAAACTAATTCTGCAAAAGACTGTCAACAGGTCTAGAAAGAATTGGTCTAAGAAGCTCGATGATGCACTGTGGGCTTATAGAACTGCCTATAAGAATCCGATGGGCATGTCCCCGTACAAAATGGTTTACGGCAAAGCATGTCATTTACCTCTTGAGCTAGAGCATAAGGCTTATTGGGCAATCAAAGAGCTCAACTTTGATTTCAAACTTGCTGGTGAGAAGAGGTTATTTGATATTAGCTCGCTTGATGAATGGAGAACTCAGGCATATGAGAATACTAAGTTGTTCAAAGAAAAGGTTAAGAGGTGGCATGATAAAAGGATACAAAAGCGTGAGCTCAATGTAGGTGATTATGTCTTGCTATATAATTCTCGTTTAAGATTTTTTGCAAGCAAGCTTCTCTCTAAATGGGAAGGTCCTTACATTGTTGAGGAAGTATATCGTTCCGGTGCTATCAAGATCAACAACACGGAAGGTAATTGTCTGAGAGTGGTAAATGGGCAGAGAATCAAGCATTATATCTCACGTACTCCCATAAATGTTGAAAGCAATATTATCAATACCATAACTCCGGAGGAGTACTTAAGGGATATTTATCAGCCTATTTCAGACTCCGAAAATGAAGAGGTATGTGATTCGGTAAGTAAACCGACTCCAAAACTTTTCCAGTAGGATTTTTCCTCCGTTTTGGAGTTTTAGAAAAACTAGAAAATTTTGAAGTAGTCTGGAAAGAGCACGAGGAGGCGACAAGCCTGCCAGGCGCGGGCCACCCCCTGGCCGCGCCTGGGGGCTCGTGGCCACCTCGTGTGCCTCCCGGACTCCGTTTTCTTGCGGAGTACTCCTTCTGGTTTGGAAAAAATCATTATATATTCTCCCGAAAGGTCTGACCCTCGTATCACGCAATTTTCCTCTGTTTTCGTTTCGAGCTTGTTTTCTGCCGCAGATTTAGTGCAAGATGTCGTCTCAGGAATGTGTGGGGGAGAACAATCTCCCTCAAGTCTATGGAGAAGTAAATGTTGATCTGAAAAGAATGGAGGTCATGGAGGTCAAGGAAAGGCCACCTAAAGAAACCAAGGGCAAAAGTAAGAAGGAGAATCATGCGTGGGACGAAGGGCAATCTGTGTTCAACAAGGAAGAAGTTGAAGAAGTGGATTTCCTTCAACCCTACCTCCACCTACTGTCTCCATCCTTGATTGAACTCTTGAGGTTTTGTGAAACAACTCGTGCTCGCAATACTTATCTCACTCGTGAAGTTGTTTTGCTGGAAAAACATATCACAGAGCTCCAAGGTATAAATGAAAGATTGATGGCCCTCTTGGAATCAAAGGTTGCAACAACTCCACCACCATCACCTCCAAAGTAAGGCAACTAAGCATGGGTATGGGCAATCCCCTTGGCTTGTGCCAAGCTTGGGGAGTTGCCCCGGTATCGTATCACCATCACATATTTTGCCTTTACCTTTTCTTAGTTCGTTCCTTTTCGGTTTTATATTTCTCTAGTAGAATAAAGTTCTTAGTTTTTTAGGCTTGAGTTTTGCTTTGTGTCACCCCCGATGTATCCGAGCTCGTGAGCCATATAATAAAGAGTGTCTTAGTTAAGGGCCTTGTCCCATGCCATGATCAAAAGGATGAGAAAAGAACAAAAGCATGACAGATCATGTAATGATCTTATGGTAAGTGATGGCTTCACATATAAAAATAATGTTGATTGAAACTTGTTGAGGGTATACAAACGTAGACCGTGGTCATTGTAGAAATTAATAGGAAGTGATAAAGAAGGAGAGGTTCACATATAAATATATCATCTTTGACACCATCTATGATTGTGAACACTCACTAAACTATTGCATGCTTAGAAGTAGATGTTGGACAAGGAAGACAACATAATGAATTGTGTTTTCTTGGTTCCGAACAATGTTATATGACTAGAGGTCCCTTAGCATGTGACGATTGCTTCCACCTCATATTAGCCAAAACTCCCGCACCAAGTAGAGATACTACTTGTGCATCCATAAACCTTCAACCCAGTTGTGCCTTGAGAGTCCACCATACCTACCTACTGATTGAATAAGATCCTTCAAGTAAGTTGTCATCGATGCAAGCAATAAAAATTGCTCCCTAATATGTATGATCTATTAGTGTGTGGAACATAAGCTTTGTACGAACCTGTGATGAGGGAGACATAAAAGCGACAGACTGCATAATAAAGTTCTTTGTCACAGGAGTCAATATAAAGTGTCATTCCTTCACACTAAGAGGACGCACATCCAAACCTCAACAGCGCATGACAACCTCTGCTTCCCTCTGCGAAGGGCCTATCTTGTACTTTTACTTTTTGCCCTTGAAAGAGTCATGGTGATCTACACCAATTCCTTATTTCGCCTTTTTCTTGGCTAACGTCATATGCTAGGGAAAGATCTATATTCTTATGTCAACTTGGAAGTAAGTATTCACGAACTATTATTGTTGACATTACCCTTGCGGTGAGTAGACCCTAAACTATAAGCCCCTATCTTTCTCTGTGTCCAACTGAAACTTTGATCTCATGAGTACCACGTGAGTTGTAGCAATTGTAGAGAACGAGAATATGATTGAGTATGTGGATTTGTTTTACAAGCTCTTATTTGACTCTTTTTGATGTTGCGATAAATTGCAATTGCTTCAATGACTAAAGGCTATCGGTTGTTAATTCTCGGTAAGGTTCTTGATCCATACTTTACCTTGTGAAGGAATTGTCACTTTAGCATAAGAGATGATATGATGGTATTGCTGTTCTAATTAAGATCATGATGCCTGCATGTTCGTATCTTGTTTTGTCGACACCTCTCTCCCTAAACATGTGGGCATATTTATTGATCTCGGATTTCGCTTGAGGACAAGCGAGGTCTAAGCTTGGGGGAGTTGATACATCCATTTTGCATCATGCTTTCATGTTGATATTTATCGGTTTTTGGGCTGTTATTACACTTCACGGTACAATACTTATGCCTTTTCTCTCTTATTTTGCAAGGTTTACATGAAGAGGGAGAATGCCGGCAGATGGAATTCTAGCCTGAAAAAGGAGAAAGTTTGAGATACCTATTCTGCGCAACTCCAAAAGCCGTGAAAATCAACTAGGATTTTTTGGGGATTTATAAAAAATACTCGGCCGAAGAAGTACCATAGGGGCACCAGCAGGAGGCCACAAGCCTGCCAGGCGCGGCCTCCCCCCTGGCCGCGCCTAGGGGGCTTGTGGGCTCCCACTTGGACCTCTGGCTCCCCTCTTTTGCAACAAGAAGGGTTTCGTTCCATAAAAAATCAAGAGGAGGCTTTCGGGAGGATTCGCCGCCGCCACGAGGCAGAACTTGAGCAGAACCAATCTAGAGCTCTGGTAGGATGATACTGCCGGGGAAACTTCCCTCCCGGAGGGGGAAATCGTCGCCATCGTCATCACCAACACTCCTCTCATCGGAGGGGACTCGTCACCATCAGCATCTTCATCAGCACCATCTCATCTCCAAACCCTACTTCATTTCTTGTAACCAATCTCCATCTCGCGACTCCGGTCGGTACTTGTAAGGTTGCTAGTAGTGTTAATTACTCTTTGTAGTTGATGCTAGTTGGATTACTTGGTGGAAGATTACATGTTCAGATCTTTGATGCTACTCATTACCTCTTTGGTCATGAATATGATTATGCTTTGTGAGTAGGTACTTTGGTTCCTCAGGACATGGGATAAGTCATGCTATAAGTAGTCATGTGAATTTGGTATTCATTCGATATTTTGATGTGTTGTATGTTGTTTTTCCTCTAGTTGTGTTATGTGAATGTTGACTACATAACATTTCACCATTATTTGGGCCTAGAGGAAGGCATTGGGAAGTAGTAAGTAGACGATGGGTTGCTAGAGCGACACAAGCTTAAACCCTAGTTTATGCGTTGCTTCGTAAGGGGCTGATTTGGATCCACTAGTTTATTGCTATGGTTAGACTTTGTCTTAATTCTTCTTTCGTAGTTGCGGATGCTTGCGAGAGGGGTTAATCATAAGTGGGATGCTTGTCCAAGTAAGGGCAGTACCCAAGCGCCGGTCCACCCACATATCAAACTAGCAAAGTAGCGAACGCGAATCATATGAACATGATGAAAACTAGCTTGACAGAAATTCCCATGTGTCGTCGGGAGCGTTTTACCTCCTATAAGAGTTTTTACAGGCTTGTCCCTTGCTACAAAAGGGATTGGGACACTTTTCTGCACCGGTATTACTATTGTTACTTGCTACTTGCTACGAATCATCTTGTCGCACAACTACTTGTTACCGATAATTTCTGTGCTTCCTCAGATTACCTTGCTGAAAACCACTTGTCAGATCCTTCTACTCGTCGTTGGGTTCGACACTCTTACTTATCAAAAGGACTACGATAGATCCCCTATACTTGTGGGTCATCAACCATATGCGTTAGTTCAAGGAGTCACACATTCCCTCGAAGGTAAGCAAAGGACAAGGTAATTAATGTATCTTTGGACATCATCCCATATGTATTTCACTCGGTGTCCATAGATGTTCTTGCATATGCTCCTTGTGCTTTGGGACTAATCCATGTAGGTGAGAAGAGTAAGAAACAACAAGGATTGCTCCCAACTCAAGATGATCTTCATCAACATTGAGCATCCACCACTACTTCACCTACTTGAAGTCTTGTACGACAAAACCCAATTTTAGTTTGTCCCTCTTAGGGGGGATGTCATATAAAGGGGGGGTTACTCTAAATCTTGAGTATAAGCATCTCCTAAGGATATCAACACGTTAATGCTTTATGTAAAAGTGGTAACCCAACTTGTGCTGAATCGCTGAGTATGACCTATGATCAAGTATTATTACTTGGCTCCTTAGTCAATATACTCATATACAGATGACTTTGTCATCGTCAAAGTGCTTGATAGATGCTAGAATGGTTTTGCATGTTCACCATGTTTCATCTATCATCTTGTTTTGTGAGCATGTTGTTGTGCATATTTTTGCTCATTTGAGGACATCCAATTGTTGTTGTTTGGCTCTTGATTTATCTTTTGCCAATTCGATGGACAAGAATGCCTAGGACCCTACTCTAGCTAGCTATGCTTTCTCATCTCAAGTTATATTCATGCTTCATCACAAAAATTGAACAAGCACTTCTAGATCCCTTTGTGTGAAGGAGCACTCGGAGTTCCGTATCGACAAAGGCTGCACTCCAAAGCCACTTTGTGAATCTAGGTGCAACCAACCCCACAATCTCGGCTCCACCGAATTCCCAAAGTTGATATAGGTTTTCAATCTCAGTACCACAGATACCACTATCTCGACTTCCCGAGTTTCCGTGTCAACTAACAACAGCGAAACTCGGTGGCACCGAAATCTTAGTCTCGGTGACACCTCAGTTACGGGTAAATATCCTAGCGGATCCGACATTTTGAAATTACTCCTCAAAAGTTTTGTCCCCAACTTTTAGCTTCCGTCACAAGTACCCCTGGTCATCGCCTTTGCATCCCGAGCACCTCCGTCATTGGGATTCGCCGCCGCCGATGGAATCCTTGCCACCGTCGTCGTCTAGCGGGTTCATCACCGAATTAGGTTATGAATTTGAACCCTCTTGTGCTCCTTAATCTGAATCTCGTGCATTACTTTTTTCCCATCCACAATACACACTATGAAATCTTCCTATACCACGAGAAAACTCCATAGATTAGAGAATGAAGGAACCTTGGATCTGATTTCCCGCAGCATGCATCTCGGTGTACCGAGTTCGAAAAAAACGGTTTCACCAATTTATATTTTCGTGTTTCTGAGAACCGCTTCGGTGAGACCGAGTAGCTCTTTTAGGTTATGGTGAAAAGACTACCCAAATTTCTGTTTAGCAAGTGGTTAGTCTCGGTGACTCCAAAAAACTTAACCCGGTGCTACCGACATTCATTATGCAGTAGAACACACCCAAAGTTTTTGAATTCAAATTTTGAATTTTTTTTTTGTTTTGTGATGCTCAACCCTTCTGCTCCTCTATATCTATTTCACAAGGTTGCTTGTCTGCTGATTTTCTGGTATGCCTGTCTGCTTGGTCTGCAAGATGTAGGGATTTGATGATAGACAAAACAACTTGAGGGAAAATAGTTGTGAGATGGACTCCGGCACAAGTCATGAGAGGATAGCTTCTGACCCAAGTACCCCCAGCTCCCATGGCTTGCCCAAGGCAGCCACCAGGTAGAGAAACAAGCTTAACTCAGATGAAGAGGACTCGGATTTTGTGCTAGAGGAAACTTCAGCACCTCCGAAAGATCCTGTCAAGAAGACTATCACGAAAGAGTATCTTAAGCCTGCTAATCTTAGAGCTCTTGAGTCTGCAAGGCAGATTATGGCAATCTCCACTAATAAACCTGCTAAGAAGGCTAGTGTGAAGAGAGATAGGAAGAGGGTGATCCATGTTGTTGGGAGACAAACTTCCATGTATGAGGACCCAGAAGATGTTGCTGGTAAAGAAGAAGAGATCCCACCTAATGCCCCTCCTCCTCATGAGAAGAAGAAGAAGCTCATGGGTGATGCCATGCCTAGGAAATATGCTCCAAAGCCTGCTTCTAAGGCTAAAAAGACTGTAGCTCCCAAGAGGACTACAAAGGACATTCCTCCAGCTGCCAAGGAGAAAGGCCCTGCTTCCAATGCCTTTGCTGCACAGGAAGAAGAAGAGGATGCACCCATCCTCAGAAAGCTCAGACCTCATCTGCCACTGCACAATGCTGCTCATCCAGTAGCTGAAGGTATGAAAAAAGAGGAAAGATGCAGGATTGAGGAAATGGAGAGCTGCAGATCCATATGCTATAAGGAGAAGGACTGTTGTTGATCCTAGATTCCACACCAAGGAACAACAAGACTTCTATGACACTGTTCTGTATGACAAGAGTCAAGCTGTAAGTGACATGAGATATGTTGACTCGGCTTACATCAAAGCCAATGAAGATTTCTTTCCCCATGTGCAAGATAATTTCAAGTCTGTGGGCATTCAAGACTTTGTTGGGAAAGAGATGACATCATGGAATGATGAGCTTATCATGCAATTTTATTCCACTCCTCACTTCTATGCTGATGGTTCTATTGTCTGGATCATTGATGGTCACAAGTATGAATCTACTGTTGATGAATGGTCCACTATCATTGGTGAACCTAAGGATAAAGAAGGTGATGTTTATGTATACTCTGAGCTGGAGATATATCAAAACTCCATGGACAACATGTACAAGCCAATTCCTCACAAGTTCTTGGCAACTCACAAGCTTGGCTTAGCGTACTTCTTGCAAGGAGGGATACCTACAAGCAATACCGTTCTGAGATACACCTTGATGCTTAAATCAGGTGATGAGAAAATGGTTAGAGGTCACTCCATAAATAGGCTGCACCATTTGGACTCTCACACTAGATTCAAAGTGATGGACTTGATAGTAGAGACTATCTGGAGGACTACTGCTCATCAGAAAAGATCTTGTGGATATGCCCCGTACATTCAGATGCTTATCAATGCCAAGCTAGGTAAGCATGCATTTCTACTTGATCGTCCCCATTTACCCCTTCAGCCAGAATTTGAAGACAATGAAGTGGTAATGGATGACAATGATCCCAGCTCAGCCGCAGCTAGAATGGAAGCAGAGGCAACAAAAGTCGAGGCTGCTAGAAATGTGCCACCACCAGTTCCACAGCTCACAACTCAAGCTGAGCAAATGGCATTTCTAATTAACTCTGTCCAAGGAATGGAGAAGAACATCTCAGAGATTCTACAAAATCAGAAGAGTTTGGAGAGAATCGCGGAAACAAAGTTCCATGATTTGGATGTCAAAGTGACTGAAATATCTACAAGTGTAGAACAGCTTCAACATGAAGTTGATAGGGTGAAGACACCTAGTTCTACCAGTGATGATGAAGACTCGCCTCCTTGCACTACCACTCAGTTCAGTACCAAGCTCCGGTCACCAATTGTGCCAGTGTCGGAAGTACGACAAACTTCATCAGCTCAGGCATCTGCTCTAGCAGCAGCTCCAGATCCAACACCTCCAGTATCCATTCCTCCACCTCCAGCACATTCAGTAGAAGCCTTTGTGGAAGCTCTTCTATCAACTCCTTCATCAACTGCCAAGAGAGACGATTAGCTCTATACTTTTGAACTTTTTGGTAACTTGTTGCCAAAGGGGGGATGTATAGATCATAGAGCTGAGAGAGAGAGAGAGAGAGAGAGAGAGAGCTTTTAACTTTATTTTCTATCATTTGGGTTTTACAAAACTTTGGTGTTTCTTTGTTTGATCATACACTTTGCTTGGTTGATGCTACATTATTATATTTTAGCTATATATGTGATGATCATTCATTTATCTTGTTCGTGTGATGTGCATTACTATTCATTCTTATCTTGTATGCGCACCACCAATATGTATGTGTCATGGAAGAGTGACCCATGATCCTAATTGATTGTGCATTTGCATTCGAACACAAATTATAAATAGTGCACAAATTTAGGGGGAGCTCTTGCTTTTCACGTACTTCTCAAAGCGTAGATGCTAATCATTGATTATATCTTTTGTCGAAGCTTTGCTCTATATGTTGTCATCAATTACCAAAAAGGGGGAGATTGAAAGCACAAGTGCACCCTAGGGTGATTTTGATAATTGATCACAACATATGCATCATTGGACTAATATGTTTATCCAAGTACATTTTAAAAAATTCAAAAGATGCATTGCCTAAAGGCTTATGTGGAGATGCCCATTGATGCAAGAAAGGAATAAGATTGGCCCAAGCTTCAAGCTAGAAGACTCTTCATTTTATATTTGTGAGAAATCGCTTTTGAGTCCATAGGAAAGCCAATACTATTAAAAGGGGTGAGGTATTAAAATGAACTGGTTACTCAAGTGCTCAGAGATAGCCACCAAAAATACTGAGTCATTTTCCCACATAACCATTCTGTCCAAAGCCACACACACAAAATCGGTGCCACCAACTTTCTAAATTCGGCCCTAGCGATTTTCATCCCACACAAAACCCTAGCCAAAGCCACGAAATCGGTGCGACCGAAACTATGTCGATGCTACCAAGTTTAGGTGACCAACTTTCTGTTGCCTCGGTACACAAAATCAGAATTTCCAAGTTTGGGTATCGGTGTCACCGAGTTGTGTCATCTCACCGTTAGCCACCATTTCAATGTCGCTGAGTTGTGTGTATAGGTTCCACCGAGATTCAAAACTTGTTGCCTTTAGTGAAAGTCGGTACCACCGACTTCATGACTTCGATGTCTCCGAGTTGGCCACTTTAGGTGTAATAGTTGGATTTTGGGTGTTGCCTATATATGCCCCTCCACCCATCTCTCATTCGCGGGAGAAGCACTCACAACACACATTTCAATGCCGGATCAATTTTTTTGAGAGAGAGCTACCTACTCATGTGTTGAGATCAAGATATTCCAATCCAATCATTTAAAACTTGATCTCTAGCTTCCCCAAGTTGCTTTCCACCAAATCTATCTCTCCTACCATGCCTATTCTATGAGAGAGTGATTGTGTGTTGAGGAGACTATCTTTAGAAGCACAAGAGCAAGGAGTTCATCGTTCTACCACATCTATTACCTTTTGGAGGGTGGTTCCTCCTAGATTGGTTAGGTGTCACTTGTGGAGTTGAACCAAGATGTTTGTAAGTGCAAGGAGATCACCTACTTCGTGAAGATCTATCATGAGTGAGGCTAGTCTGTGTGGACGGAAGCCGTGGTGGAATAGACAAGGTCGATTCTTCGTGGACCCCTTGTGGGTGGATCCCTCCATGGACTCTAGCAGTTGTTACTCTCCGTGGGTTGAAGTCTACACTAACATGAATGTATGATAGTGCCACCTATCGCAACCATGCCAAAACCGTCGTGTCAACGTCATGCGTTTGATCTCCCTACCTTACTCATTTACTTTACACTTGCATGTTTTACATTCCGCTCATATACTCTTAGAAGTGCATGTGTAGGGTGTACTTGACTCGCCATAACTGCCAAGACTGGCCCTCAACTAAAATTGGAAAAATGCTAATTTTTATCTTGTCAAGTAGTCTAATCACCCCCCCCTAGACATACTTTCGTTCCTACAACATCAAGTACAAGAGCTACTCGACCAGGGTTTATATATGTGAATCCCTTATTACTTGTGATGTTCCTATTATTCTAGTGCCAAAAAAGTACGTACATCATGAATGTGTATTGATTATAGGGGCATCAATAATATTACTATTCGTTATCGTCATCCTATTCCTAGGTTATATGTTATGCTTGATGAATTAAGTGGGTATACCATTTTCTCCAAAGTTGATTTGCGTAGTAGATACTATAAAATTCGTACGAAACTGGGAGATGAATGGAAAACAACATTTAAAACTAATTTTGGATTATATGAGTGGTTAGTCATGCCTTTTGGGTTAACTAATGCACCTAGCACTCTCATGAGATTAATGAACGGTGTTTTACGTGCTTTCATTGGAGGATTCATGGTAGTCTATTCTTATGATATACTGATTTATAGTAGATCTTTGAAGGAACATTTGGAACATTTGAGTGTTGTTTTTCTTGCTCTACGTGTTGCACATTAGTTTGGTAAACGTGGGAAGAGCACCTTTTGCATCGACCGAGTATCTTTTCTTGGCTATGTTGTTACTCCACAGGGAATTGAAGTTGATAAAGCCAAGATTGAAACTATTGAGAGTTGGCCGCAGCCCAAAACGGTCACACAAGTGAGGAGTTTTCTTGGCCTCGCTGGTTTCTATAAGCGTTTTGTGAGAGATTTTAGCAACATTGATGCACCTCTCAATGAGCTTACAAAGAAGGATGTCCCTTTTGCTTAGGGTACAACAGAGGAACAAGCCTTCAAGGTATTGAAAGATAAGTTAACACATGCTCCTTTACTCCAACTTCCTGATTTAATAAGACTTTTGAGCTTGAATGTGATGCTAGTGGAATTGGATTAGGAGGTGTGTTATTACAAGATGGCAAACCTGTTTCATACTTTTCTGAAAAAATGAGTGGGCCTAGTCTCAATTATTCTACTTATGATAAGGAATTATATGCTCTTGTTCGGACTTTGGAAACATGTCAACATTATTTATGGCCCAAAGAATTTGTTATAAATTCTGATCATGAATCTTTGAAACATATTATAAGTCAAGCAAAACTGAACTGTCGACATGCTAAATGGGTTGAATTCCTTGAAACTTTCCCTTATGTCATCAAACACAAAAAGGGTAAAGAAAATGTTATTGCCGATGCATTGCCTCATCATTATACTATGCTTTCACAACTTGACTTTAAAATATCTCGTTTGGAGACCATCAAAAATCAATATGTGCATGATGCTAAATTTAAAGATGTGTAAAGAGAGTTGGACAATATGTGCACTCACCAAACTATTACATGCCTAGGAGTAGATGTTGGACAAGGAAGACAACATAATGAATTCTGTTTGCTTGGTTCCAAACAATATTATATGATTAGAGATCCCTTAGCATGTGACGATTGCTTCCACCTCATATTAGCCAAAACTCCCGCACTAAGTAGAGATACTACTTGTGCATCCATCAGCCTCCAACCAGTTTTGCCTTGAGAGTCCATAATACCTACCTGTGGATTGAATAAGATCCTTCAAGTAAGTTGTCATCGGTGCAAGCAATAAAAATTGCTCTATAATATGTATGATCTATTAGTGTGTGGAAAATAAGCTTTGTACGAACCTGTGATGAGGAAGACATAAAAGCGACAGACTGCATAATAAAGTTCTTTATCACACGAGGCAATATAAAGTGACATTCCTCCGCACTAAAAGGACACGCATTCAAACCTCAAAAAGCGCATGACAACCTCTGCTTCCCTCTGCGAGGGGCCTATCTTGTACCTTTACTTTTTGCCCTTGTAAGAGTCATGGTGATCTTCACCAATTCCCTTTTTGCCTTTGTCTTGGCTACCGTCACATGTTTGGGAAAGATCTATATTCATATATCAACTTGGAGTTGAGTACTTATGCTTTATTGTTGTTGACTTTACCCTTGAGGTAAATGGTTGGGAGGCAAAACTATAAGCCCCTATCTTCCTCTGTGTCCAGCTGAAAGTTTGACACCATGAGTACCACACGAGTTGTAACAATTGTGAAAAACGAAAGAGATGATTGAGTATGCGGGTTTGCCTTACAAACAGTTATTTGACTCTTTCTGATGTTGTGATAAATTGCAATTGCTTCAATGACTATGGACTATTGTTGGTTACCCCTTGGTAACGTTTTTGCTTCATGCTTTGCTTTGTGAAGGAATTGTTACTTTCCCATAAGAATCTTTATGATGTATTGTTATTCTATGTGTGATCATGATGCCCTCATGTGTGTATTATGTTTTATCGACACCTTCATCCCCAAACATGTGGACATGTTTACGGAACTTGGTTTTCGCTTGAGGACAAGCGAGGTCTAAGCTTGGGGGAGTTGATACGTCCATTTTGCATCATGCTTTCATGTTGATATTTATTGCTTTTTGGGCTGTTATATTACTTGTGGTACCATATTTATGGCTTTTCTCTCTTATTTTGCAAGGATTATTTGAAGAGGGAGAATTTAGGCAACTGGAATTCTGGACTAGAAAAGGAGCAAATCCTAGTCCACTATTCTGCACATCTCCAAATGCCCTGAAAATTTACGTGGATTTTTTCTGGAATATATTAAAAATACTGGGCGAAAGAACTACCGGAGGGGGGCCACCAGGGCCCCACAACCCCCCACTCCGCCACCACCCCCCTGGTGGCAGTGGGCAAGCTTGTGGGCTGCCTGAAGGCCCACTAGCCCCCTCTTTTGCTATATGAAGTGTCCTGGTCTGGAAAAAATCAAGAGGGAGATTTTTCGTGGTTTTGCCGCCGCCACGAGGTGGAACTTGAGCAGATCCAATCTAGAGCTCCGGTAGGACGATCCTGTCGGGGAAACTTCCCTCCCGGAGGGGGAAATCGTCGCCATCGTCATCACCAACACTCCTATCGTCGGAGGGGAGGCATCTTCATCAACATCTTCATCAGCACCACCTATTTCATCTCTTGTAACCAATCTTCATCTCGCAACTCTGATTGGTACTTGTAAGGTTGCTAGTAGTGTTGATTACTCTTTGTAGTTGATGCTAGTTGGGTTACTTGGTGGAAGAGTTTATGTTCAGATCCTTGATTCTATTCATTACACCTCTGGTCATGATTATGATTATGTCTTGTGAGTAGTTACTTTTGTTCCTGAGGACATGGGATAAGTCATGCTGATAATAGGCATGTGAATTTGATATTCGTTCGGTATTTTGATATGTTGTATGTTGTTTTTCCTCTAGTGGTGTTATGTGAACGTCGACTACATAACACTTCACCATATTTGGGCCTCGAGGGAGGCATTGGGAAGTAGTAAGTAGATGATGGGTTGCTGGAGTGACAGAAGCTTAAACCCCAGTCTATGTGTTGCTTCGTGAGGGGCTGATTTGGATCCACTAGTTTAATGCTATGGTTAGACTTTGTCTTAATTCTTCTTTTGTAGTTGCGGATGCTTGCGAGAGAGGTTAATCATAAGTGGGATGCTTGTCCAAGTAAGGGCATTACCCAAGCGCCGGTGCACCCACATATCAAACTATCAAAGTAACGAACGCGAATCATATGAACATGATGAAACTAGCATGACGGAAATTCCCGTGTGTCCTCGGGAGTATTTTTCCTCCTATAAGAGTTTGTTCACGCTTGTCCCTTGCTGTAAAAGGGATTGGGCCACTTCCTGCACCATTGCTACTACTTGTTACTTGTTACTTTTTGCTCGGTACGTTTCACCTTGCTACACAATCACTTGTTACCGCTACTTTCAGTGCTTGCAGTTATTACCTTGCTGAAATCCATTTATCAGAGCCTTTTGCTCCTCGTTGGGTTCGACACTCTTACTTATCAAAAGGACTATGATTGATCCCCTATACTTGTGGGTCATCATTCCTCGGGCAATTTTTCAATGGGAGGGTGATATTTGATCCACTTTTCCTTGGGAAGGTCAACATCGGTAGCAAAAGTTTCGCAGAAAGTAGCTACTATCTCAGAGTCAAGGCCATATTTGACGCTAAACTCCTGTACGGGCTCCTTATGGCCATCTCACTCGATATCCGACGTTTGATTGTCTACAGCGACTCGGATCTCGTCATCAATCACGCGATGAAGGAATGGGACATTCGGAGCCCGGCCATGACAGTTTACTGCAACGCAGTCATGAAGCTAGAGAATAATTTCGAAGGGTTAGAGCTGCACCATGTGTTGTGAGCCAAGAATCAAGCAGCGACGACTTGGCCAAGATCGGTTCCACTCGGCGAGTCATTCCAAAAGGTGTTTTCCTCAAACACTTGCGCGCCCCCTGAGTTAAAGAAGATCCTTGCCCCCACACGCAATCGGTCCCGCAAATCCGACTGAAATTGACGTCCCAGTCATGGTCGACCTCGTCCACGAGATGTTGGTCATCACACCTGAATGGAATCGGCCTTATTTGGCTTACTTTCTCCAACAAGAACTCCTCGAGGACAAAGAGGAAGCCTGCCGAATCACTCGGCAGTCGAAAGCTTTCGAAGTTTTGTGAGACAAACTATACAAGAAAAGTGTTACAAGAATCAGTCAGAAGTGCATTTCCCGAGAGGAAGGACTATGAATCTTGCACGAGATTCACTTGGGAACCTATGGTCATCACACGCCCTCTCGGACACTGGAGGACAAGGCCTTCTGGGCGGGGTTTTATTGGTCCCGAGCCAATAAGGCAAGAAGAGACCTGGTCGAGCTATGTATCCCATGCCAATTCCACAAAAATCTTTCACACAAGCATGCATCTGCACAGAAAACTATTATGATCCTATGGCCATTCGCCGCGTCGGTCTCGACATGGTCAGCCCTTTATGGACTGGGTCGAGTGAATTCACCCACCTGCTAGTAGCGGTGGATAAGTTCACCAAATGGGTCGAAGCAAAGCCCATCAAAAGCCCAAATTCTGCGACTTCCATCAGTTTCATTCGACAAATTATGTTTAGATTCGGAGTCCCTCATGATATCATCAGTGACAACGGGTCCAATTTCTATTTGGACGAGTACCATGAGTTCTGCCATTCCCAAGGTACTCGGGTCAATTACGCCTCCATGGCTCACCCGCAGTCGAATGGACAGGCAGAGCGAGCGAACGGCATGATACTGCAAGGATTGAAACCCCGACTAATGAGAGATCTCAAGTACACCGCAGGCGCATGCATAGAAGAATTTTCATCTGTCGTGTGGGATATGCGGACGACTCTGAATTGTTCCAACAAGCGTACCTCTTTATTCATGGTGTATGGATCTGAAGGTATTTTGTTGAGTGACTTACGTCACAACTCCCCCCGAGTGGAGCAATACAATGAAGCTAAAGCCGAGTCAGCACGACAAGACAGTTTGGATCTCTTGGGAGAAGAGAGAGAATTAGACCTAATTTGGTCAACGATGTATTAGCAAGATCTGAGGAGCTATCATGATAAACAAGTTAGACGGCGAGCCTTCCTGGAGGGTGACCTGGTCCTCCGACTGGACTAGCAAAAGCTCTACAAACTGGCACCTCCGTGGCAAGGTCTCTTTGCGATCTCTAATGTCCTCCACAATGGAGCTTATCGGCTTTATAGTTTCAAAAATAGGATGGAAGAGCCGAGAACCTAGAACGCGGACCTGCTCCGCAAGTTCTATACATAGAACATTTATCTTTGTTCGTGTAACAATTCTGAATGATTTGATGAATAAAGTGTTTTCCTTCTTTGCGAGACTTCTCACTCCGTTGAAACATCTTTCTCAAAACCTGCCCCGAGTGAGGACGAACTCCACACCCAGGGGCTTAGCAGCGAACCTGGTTTCGCCTAAGTATAAACGGTGCCAAGTGCGGGCAGGACCAACATTCGGACACCACGGTGGACAGGACCATCGCTTAGTCCTCAAGGACTACCTCCACATCTTGGTTGAAAATCATAATTCACCTAAGATAAAACCGACCCCGAGTGAGGACAACCTCCACGCTCGGGGTCTTAGCAAAGAACCAGCTTTCGCCTAAGTACAAACGATTCCGAGTGTGGGCATGACCTTCACTCGGCTACCAAGGAGAATCATTCCTTAGCTAGGAACCTATTTTCGCCAAAGTCCTAACCCACCCCGAGTGAGGACGACCTCCGCGCTCAGGGGCTTAGCAGCGAACCTGCTTTTGCCTAAGTATAAACAGTGTCGAGTGCGTGCACGACCCACATTCGGACACAACGATGGATAGGACCATCACTTAGTCTACAAGGACCACCTCCACATCTTGGTTGTGATTCATAGTCCACCTAAGGTAAAATCGACCCAAAGTGAGGACAACCTCCGCATTCGGGGGCTTAGGCGCGAACCCGTTTTCGCCTAAGAACAAACGGTTTCGAGTGTGGGCATGACCTTCACTCGGCTACCAAGATTAATAAAACAATCATTCCTTAGCTGTGAACCTGTTTTTGCCTAAGTCCTAACCCACCCCGAGTGAGGACGACCTTCGTGCTCGGGAGGTTAGCAGCGAACCTATTTTCGCCTAAGTATAAACGGTTCTGAGTGCGGGCAAGACCCACATCCGGACACCACGATGGATAGGAACATCATTTAGTCCGCAAGGACTATCTTCACTTCTTGGTTGCGAATCATAGTTCGCTTAAGATAAAACGGACCCCGAGTGAGGACAACCTCCATGCTCGGGGGCTTAGCAGCGAACCCGTTTTCGCCTAAGTACAAGTGGTTCCGAGTGAGGGCATGACCTTCACTCGACTGCCAAGAAGAACACAACAATCATTCCTTGGCTACGAACCTATTTGCGCCTAAGTCAAAACCAGACCCGAGCAAGGACAACCTCAATGCTCGGGGACTTGCGTGAGAACCCGCTTTCGCCCCACTAGAAATGACTCTGAATGAAAGGATAATCCACACTCAGTGTCATGATGGACAGGTACATCAGTAGTTCGAAGACCCAAATTCTAATGAAGACATAACAAATAAAACTGCGTTCTGATTCATGCAAAAAATGTGTATAAAGGGAGCCTAAGGCTCGATCAAGTTTGAAGGTTACATTAACCACTCGGCATACCAAGGCAAATTAAAATTAGTGCTGTCCCAAGTCTTGATGACCCACAAGTATAGGGGATCAATCGTAGTCCTTTCGATAAGTAAGAGTGTCAAACCCAACAAGGAGCAGAAGGATCTAACAAGTGGTTTTCAACAAGGTAAAATTTGCACGCCCTGAAATTGTCGGTAACAAGTGATTGTGTGGTGAGATGATTCGTAGCAAGCAACAAGTAACAAAAGTAAAAACGATGCAGCAAAGTGGCCCAATCCCTTTTGTAGCAAGGGACAAGCCTGGACAAAGTCTTATAGGAGGAAAATGCTCCCGAGGACACACGGGAATTTCTCTCATGCTAGATTTCATCATGTTCATATGATTCGCGTTCGTTACTTAGATAGTTTGATATGTGGGTGGACTGGCGCTTGGGTACTGCCTTTACTTGGACAAGCATCCCACTTATGATTAACCCCTCTCGCAACTATGAAACAAGAATTAAGACAAAGTCTAACCATAGCATTAAACTAGTGGATCCAAATCAGCCCCTTACGAAGCAACGCATAAACTAGGGTTTAAGCTTCTATCACTCTAGCAACCCATCATCTACTTACTACTTCCCAATGCCTTCCTCTAGGCCCAAATAATGGTGAAGTGTTATGTAGTCGACATTCACATAACACCACTAGAGGAAAAACAACATACAAACATCAAATTACCGAACGAATACCAAATTCACATGACTACTATTAGCATGACTTATCCCATGTCCTCAGGAACAAAAGTAACTACTCACAAAGCATAATCATATTCATGACCAGAGAGGTAATGAGTAGCATCAAGGATCTGAACATAAACTCTTCCACCAAACAATCCTACTAGCATCAACTACAAAGAGGAATCAACACTACTAGCAACCTTACAAATACCAATCACAGTCGCGAGACGGAGATTGGTTACAAGAGATGAACTAGGGTTTGGAGAGGAGATGGTGCTGATGAAGATGTTGATGGTGACGAGTCCCCTCCGATGAGATGACTGTTGGTGATGATGATGGCGACGATTTCCCCCTCCGAGAGGGAAGTTTCCCCGGCAGGGATCGTCCTGCCGGAGCTCTAGATTGGTTCTGCTCAAGTTCCGCCTCGTGGCGGCGGCGAAACCACAAAAAGCTCCTCCTTGATTTTTTTTCCTGGACGAAATCGTTCATATAGCAGAAGAGGGGGGCCAGTGGGCCAACAGGCTACCCACAAGCCCTCATGGAGCGGCCTGTGGGGTGGACGCGCAGTGCAGGCTTATGGCCACCCCCTGGCGCACCTCTCGCGCTTTTTCGGCCCAGTATTTTTTATAAATCCGGAAAAAATCCTCGTTGATTTTTACGGTGTTTGGAGTTGCGCAGAATAGGTATGTCAAACTTGCTCCACTTTCAGGCCAGAATTCCAGTTGCGGGCATTCTCCCTCTTCATGTAAACCTTGCAAAATAAGAGAGAAAAGGCATAAGAATTGTACCGTGAAGTGAAATAATAGCCCAAGAAGCGATAAATATCAACATGAAAACATGATGCAAAATGGACGTATCAAGTATCACTCGGAAGATGAAGACTCCACTGCTTCCATGAAGGTGTCGAGGTCGATCCCGTCCGCGATCCGAGTGGCAGCCAGCATGAACATCTCCATGTAGGCCTCAAACTTGGCGCTCTTCCTTGAGTTGACCCTGAGGTTCTTCAGTTTCTCCTCGTCCACTCGTTTTCAATTGACACAGATGAGTGAGAGGGTGATGTCCGCTCTGGCCCATGCCGTTGATTTCTTCCAAGATTGCAGTCGTCCAAGGCGTGCCTTCACTCGATACACAATGTTTTGAGTGTCCATGGAGAGTTCTTCACCAAAACTAACCTCTAGATCGACCTATGAAACGGCCGATTAGAGCCACTTGAAGTAGCCCACCATGAACTCGATACAATCTTCCAATCTGAGAAGGACCATAGCAGCGCTGTCTTTCAAGAGCCCTCGCTTTGGATCCAACTCCTTCTCAATTCTCCCAGTCTCCTCATTGATGTCAATACAGAAGGCTGAGTGCAGACAAAAAGCAAAGGATGTGAAATATCACTCAGAAATCAGTAAGCTACTGCAAGGGATCATTTGGATTCACAACATGCCTTTAAGTTTCTCGCTCATCTCTTTGTCGCGGTCTTCAACAAACTGCTCCAACTCAACCCTTTTGTCGGTGACCTGCTTGAACTTTGTATCCCATTCGGCATAATGCTTCTTCATCTTGACAAGTTCTTCAGCGTATTTCTCCGCGGCAACCTTCAAGAGTTGGTTTAGCTCTTCAAGATATTCGATTGTCTTGAGCTTGGCTTCCGCTGCTTTGGTTTTTTGGTTGGCCTCCTTCCTGGCTGATGCCAGTTCTTCATACCTCTTCTTGAGCGACTCCTTCATGGTAGCTAAATAAATAGAAGTCTTCAGCCTCTCAGTGATCTGGTAAAATAACCTCAGTCAGATGGGGAAAAAGATCAAACCATAAGACTATTAGACAGGAAAGATTTACCTTCGACTACACGTTTCTCCTATTCCAGGCGTTCACTCTTGGCCTTTTCAACACCAATTCTGAGACTCGGATCTTACACCTCTTGCTACATGGTGTCATTACGGCTTCCGAGTCCGCAGGCAGTTTGCCATCAACAAACACAATTATGCAAAGTATGGAAATGATAAGTCTAAGACTACCACCGACTGCTTCAGTCGACGATTGTCTCGGGGACTACACCCAGTGGGTCCGCTCAGCGCGTCCCCACTAGAAGGATAAGAAGACGGACAAAGGTCTCCGTACCCTATCAACCTCTATCGAGTCAAAACAGGAACTAAGACTACCACCGACTTCTTTAATCGACGGCAATCTCGGGTACTACACCAAGTGGGTGCACTCAGCGCGCCCCCACTCCAAGTGAAAACCGAGTGGGTGTGCCCCGTAGCAAACTAACTCGGGATCAGAAAAAATGCGCACAAAGAAACTTACTCGGATGTTCTTCTCCACACCCGTGTTGGCATCATGTGCCTCCTTGAGTCGCCCAACCATTGACCCCAGCTGAGCGTGGACTTCCTTGCGTGTGCCTTCTTGGTCCTCCGGGATATGGTGCAGCTGGAAAATATTGGACATGGGAGGAGGCGATGGAGGGGTAGACGGACCAGTTCCGAGCGATGCCCCGGTCGAGATAGTCCCTCAAACCACGGGAGTAGAACCCTGGCAACCGAGAGCTTAACCACTCGACCGGGAGTCATGTCTTGCTTTGGTGCTTCATCAACGACCGGAGGACTAGCCGGGTCAAGTTCGATCACGCCTCGCGGCCCTACACGCCTTGACATGCATTCAAAGGATTATTTCAAGGAAAAATGTCAAGTCCCTGAAATACAAATGAGCTCAAGAATTACCTTTGGAGGAAGCGGTGTTGGCGTCGGCTTGACCTTTATCTGAAGTCTTGGGCTCCAGTAAAGCAGTCGATGTACCACGCCTGCAACAAAAACAACAAGGAAATCAACCATCACTCTGAGTATCTTGATTGATAAAAACAGATCACTCGGCAAGAATACTTATGCCATAGCCATCGGCACGTCAACCTTGATGTGCGGCAGGACGGCCTTCCGAGGCTTGGAGGCCATGGTCTTGGGCTGCTTAGTGCCCTTCTCCGGCGACACCTCAGGCCCACTCCATCCCTGTTTAGAACTACAAGTCGGCATGGCCGACACGGTCGGTTTTGTCACACTCGGGGTCTTGGCACCCCCATCACAAACTCCAGGGTCCTTGCGCGCCTAAGTGTGGGCCTCGGGCGGGACTTCATCTCACGGAGAAGATTCTGCCTCGTCCCCATGTTCGTCGACGTCACTCTCCTAGGTCTCCCCTTCATCATCGTCATCCTTATCACCTTTCGAGCCCTCTGGATGATCGGTGCCACTCGCCACATCAACCAGCGTGCGATCAACTGCCCGCATGGACCTAACCAGCGTCGTAAAAGGCGTGTTGAATGGGGAAAACAAGTTTACAAACGAAGGCAGAAGACAACAACAATGACGTTCACTCAGATCGAACATATGAAAGTTTACCTCATTCGACGGATTCTCTTCTCAGAAAGGAGGCACTACCCTGGTACCTGGTATGTCTCCAATGTATCTATAATTTTTTATTGTTCCATGTTGTTATATTATCATTCTTGGATATTTTCTGATCATTATATAACAACTGTATATCATTTTTTGGGACTAACCTATTGACATAGTGCCTAGTGCTAGTTGCTGTTTTTTTCTATTTGTTTCCTTCATAGAAAATCCATATCAGATAAGGTCCAAATGCCACGAAACTTTACATGGATTTTTTTTTGGACGAGAAGGAAACTTGGAAGCCAAGAATGAGCAGCAACCGAGGCCCAAGGAACCCACTAGACATCAGGGCGCCAAAGGCCCCTGGCACGACCTGGTGTCTAGTGGGGGCCTAGGGCACCCCTCCACCACCTCTGAGCTATATAAATACCTCAATATTTAGAAAACCCTAGAGGAGTGGATGAAAAATCGTTTCAGGCGCCGCAAGTTCCAGAGCCACGAAATCCTATCTAGAGCCCGTTCCAAAGAGGAACACGATCACGGAGGGGTTCACCATCCTCATTGGTGCTCCTCCGATGATGCGTGAGTAGTTCATATCACACCTACGGGTCCGTAGGCAGTAGCTAGATGGCTTGCTCTCTCATTTTTTCTCAATACAACGGTCTCTTGGAGATCCATATGATGTAACTCTTTCTTGTGTGGTGTGTTTGTTGGGATCCGATGAAATGTGAGTTTATGATCAGATCTATAAAAACATATTCGTGCTTGATTATTATGGCCTCGTATTTCTTCTTTGATATTTGGTTTTTGTGTGGCCAACTTGATCTTTTATCTTGCAATGGGAAGAGGTGCTTTGTCATGGGTTCCATCTTGTGGTACGCAATTTGAGTGACAGAAAGAGACATGACACGCATGTATCGTTGCTATCAAGGATAAAATGATGGGGTCTATTCCTATAGGAATACATCTTGTCTACATCATGTCATTGTTCTTAAGGCATTACTCCATTTCTCCATGAACTCAATACACTAGATGTATGTTGTATAGCGGTCGATGTGTGGAGTAATAGAAGTAGATGCACGCAGAAGTCTGTCTACTTATCTTGGACATAATGCCTATATACATGATCATTGTCTTGAATATCGTCATAATTATTTGCTCTTCTATCAATTGCCCAACAGCAATTTGTCTACCCCTCGTTTGCTATTTCTCGAGAGAAGCCACTAGTAAAACCTACGGTCCTTGGGTCTACTTCACATCATCTATTTGCAATCTCTACTTTGCTATTTGCGTTTCTACTTTATTTGCTCTTTTGTTTTCAGATCTATATTATCAAAAAACCCAAAAATACCTTGTTGTGTTCTATTTGCTATCACTCTTATTTGCATCTATCAATATATCCTTACTTTACCCACGATGGATTGATAACTCCTCCATGCGTTGGGTTGCGAGGATTTGCTATTTGTGTGCAGGTGTTCCTTACATAGTCTTGTTGATCTTCCTACTAGATTGATACCTTGGTTTCTTAACAGAGGGACATACTAGCCATCACTGTGCTACATAACCCTTTAAGCTTGGAGGGAAACTAACGCATCAGCGGGACTAAGCAAGATTTCTAGCACCGTTGCCGAGGAATATCAAGTCAAGATCTATCAGGTTCCTACACTCAAATCTCCTCTCTTTGCAATTACATTATTTGCCATTTGCCTCTCGTTTTCCTCTCCCCAATTCAGAAATTTTTCCTTTTTATTTGCCATCTTTGCTTTGTTGATTTCGTGTCGGATCTCTTGTTTTCATGATCATTATGTCTTGCATTACTACTACTCCTTTGTCACTAGATTTTGAAGTCTTGTGCTTCAAACAAAAATAAGGAGAAAATTTGAAAGATGTCTTGTATAGGTTGATGGAATCTTATCATGTTTGCAATTCAAAAGGAGGTGCAAAGATTTTGCTCCATAATTTTTATATAGGATCGAACATGCATCACAGAACACTTCTAGATTTTGCCGCTAAAGAAAATTTTGTTGAGATTGATGCTAATGTTGCTTATGAAATAATAGAAGGGATATTGGGGGTGCTGCATTCAAAAAAGGATTTACTTTTACATAAGAAGGATCTAAAATATTATACAAATTGGGAGATCTATATGAAATTTTTGTTGAACTGCAAACATCTTATGAACCTCTCAAACATATTAGTGGAAATATCAATCACATGAATACTTTGGTTACCTTGTGCAATAAGCATTTTGATATTTTGGATCTTAAAATGGCATGTTTTCCTGAGAATATTGGAAAACGTAAGGAGTCACCTGGGTTTGAGAAATCCCTTACAAAGATAGCAAAAACTAAAGATGATAATACCTAAATTTATGCTATATGCCTAGCTAGGGGCGTAAAACGATAGCGCTTGTTGGGAGGCAACGCAATGAATAAAATTTATTTTCACTTTTTTCTTTCTGTTCTTGAGTGTTTGCACAATTATGCTACTGTTATAATTGTGTTTTTGTGTTTTTTTAGTGTTTGTGCCAAGTAAATCCTTTGGGATCATGTGGTGTGTTAGTTGCTTTAATCCTGTTGAAAAATAAAAACTTTTCCGCCCAATAGAAAAACTCCTACAAATCACTGTAACGCCAAAAGTGTCTGAATTTTTTACACAGGAGTAATATACAAATTCCCTACATTGTCCTAAATGTTCAGAATTTTCCGAATTACAGAAGTATAAGTAAATTTCGAGTCCTTATAAACTGTTCTGTTATATTAATGTTGATTCTTTGCAATAGTTTTGCGATATGAAGATAGTGATATGTGAGTTATGTTGATGAGTAATTATGCTCTAGTAAGAATATTGGTGTTAAGGTTTGTGATTCCCTATGCATGCACATGAAGTCAATAATTATGCTATGAAATTACACCCTACTTGTGTTGCATTATTTAGTGTTAGTTATGTTTAATGTTCACTTATGATACTTTTCGTTCCTTGGTTGGGCGCTTCTCAATCTATTTGCTAGCCTTCACTTGTATTAAGCGGGAATACTCCTTGTGCATCCAAATCCTAAACCAAAAGTTGTGCCAAATGAGTCCACCATACCTACCAATATGCGGTATTTCAACGTTGTTCCAAGTAATTTTGTATGGGCTAACTCTAATTTTCAAAATAAAGTTATATTTTGTGTGCCCGTACCGCTCATGAAGCGGCGAGGGGTGGTCGGTATCTTCCATGTTAAATAGGTTATTCTCAAGATGAGTGTTTAGTCACTTGTCATTGCACGAGAATATAGCATTAATAGGGATGCCCAGTCCGAAAAAGAAAAGAAAAATTATGTTGTCAAATAATAAATTCCTTTGGAAATGTTGGTCTCGACGATACCCGTTGATACGTCCATTTTGCATCATGTTTTCATTTTGATATTTGTCGCTTCTTGGGCTGTTATTTCACTTCACGGTATAATTCTTATGCCTTTTCTCTCTTATTTTGCAAAGTTTACATGAAGAGGGAGAATGCCGGCAACTGGAATTCTGGCCTGAAAGTGGAGCAAAGTTGAGATACTTATTCTGCGCAACTCCAAACGCCGTAAAAATGAACAAGGATTTTTTTTCCGGATTTATAATAAATAGTGGCCGAAGATGCGCCAAAGGGGCGCCAGGAGTTGGCCACAAGCCTGCACGGCGCGGCCACACCCCCAGGCCGCGCCATGAGGGCTTGTGGGCAACCTGTTGGCCCACTTGCCCCCCTCTACTGCTATATGAAGGGTTTCGTCCAGGAAAAAAGCAAGGAGGAGCTTTTTCGTGGTTTCGCCGCCGCTTCGAGGCGGAACTTGAGCAGAACCAATCTAGAGCTCCGGCATGACTATCCTGTCGGGGAAACTTCCCTCCCGGAGGAGGAAATCATCTCCATCGTCATCACCAACACTCCTCTCATCGGAGGGAACTCGTCAACATCAACATCTTCATCAGCACCATCTCCTCTCCAAACCCTAGTTCATCTCTTACCAATCTCCGTCTCGCGACTCCGATTGGTACTTGTAAGGTTGCTAGTAGTGTTGATTACTCTTTGTAGTTGATGCTAGTTGGATTGTTTGGTGGAAGAGTTTATGTTCAGATCCTTGATGCTACTCATTACCTCTCTGGTTATGAATATGATTATGCTTTGTGAGTAGTTACTTTTGTTCCTGAGGACATGGGATAACTCATGCTAATAGTAGTCATGTGAATTTGGTATTCGTTCGGTAATTTGATATGTTGTATGTTGTTTTTCCTCTAGTGGTGTTATGTGAACGTCGACTACATAACACTTCACCATTATTTGCGCCTAGAGGAAGGCATTGGGAAGTTGTAAGTAGATGATGGGTTGCTAG
Source organism: Hordeum vulgare subsp. vulgare (assembly GCF_904849725.1). Lineage (NCBI taxonomy): Eukaryota > Viridiplantae > Streptophyta > Magnoliopsida > Poales > Poaceae > Hordeum > Hordeum vulgare. The sequence goes on along the minus strand of NC_058522.1, from coordinate 443,716,824 downwards.
AGTGACATAAGCTTAAACCCTAGTTTATGTGTTGCTTCGTAAGGGGATGATTTGGATCCACTAGTTTAATGTTATGGTTAGACTTTGTCTTAATTCTTCTTTCATAGTTGAGGATGCTTGCGAGAGGGGTTAATCATAAGTGGGATTCTTGTCCAAGTAAGGGCAGTACCCAAGCGCCGGTCCACCCACATATCAAACTATCAAAGTCACGAACGCGAATCATATGAACATGATGAAAACTAGAATGACAGAAATTCCCGTGTGTCCTCAGGAGCGTTTTTCCTCCTATAAGACTTTGTCCAGGATTGTCCCTTGCTACAAAAGGGATCGGGCCACTTTGCTGCACAGTTGCTACTTTTGTTACTTGTTGCTTGCTGCGAATCATCTCACCACACAATCACTTGTTGCCGACAATTTCTGTGCCTGCAGATTTTACCTTGCTGAAAACCACTTGTCAGATCCTTCTGCTCCTCGTTGGGTTCGACATCTTACTTATCGAAAGGACTACGATTGATCCCCTATACTTGTGGGTCATCACCCATGGATACGGCTAGCCGTGGAATGTGAAAGAATGGTGGAAAAATGAATAAACTTTATTTTCAGTTTAGGATCCACCTATAATTTGTTTAGCATGGAGGATATTGGAAACCCATAGTCGTTCTTGTTGAAAGAAAAAGCATGCCACCCTAAAAAATTATCTCTAAGTTTTTCACTTTGATATCTCGCACATCTACAAATCCCTCCTTCCCTTTGCAAAGGGCCTATGTATTTACTTTATGCAAATTTTATTTTTTGAATTTGAGTCTGCATCTCCTCTTATAAAGCACCAACTAAGTAACATCATTATCATACTTGAGCATTGGATGTAGTTAATATTTGAATGTGTTGCATGAATGGATCAATGATAGAGCATGATGGGCTAAGGATAACGTTCTTTAGCGTTGATATCTTGAAAACCTTGGTTGCTTGTTGATATGCTTGAGTATTGATATTTTCATGACAAATTATACACTATTGCTTTGCATCATCTACAAGTCTATATGACCATGATGAAAAGAAAAAGAATATGATGAACACGTGAGGTAGCATTCCACGTCAAAAAAATCTGTTTTTATCATTTACCTACTTGAGGACGAGCAGGAATTAATCTTGGAGATGCTGATACGTATAACATGTATCTATAATTTTTTATTGTTCCATGCTGTTATATTATAAATCTTGGATGTTTTATGTTCATTTTATAGCAACTTTATATCATTTTTTGGGAATAACCTATTGACATAGTGCCTAGTGCCACTTGATGTTTTTGTTCTTTTTTTCCTGCGCAAAAAATCCATATCAGATGAGGTCCGAATACCACGAAACTTTATAAAGATTTTTTTGGACGAGAAGGAAACTTGGGAGCCAAGAATGAGAAGCAGACGAGGCCCAGGGGGGCACTAGACATCAGGTCATGCGCTAGAGGCCCCTAGCGTGCCCTGATGTCTAGTGGATGCATCGGGCACCCCCTCCACCGCCACTAAGCTCTATAAATACCCCAATATTTGTAAAACCCTAGAGGAGTGGACGGAAAATTGTTTCAGTCGCCGCAAGTTCTAGAGCCACAAAATCCAATCTAGAGCCCGTTCCGGAGAGGAACAAGATCACGGAGGGGTTCACCATCCTCATTGGTGCTCCTCCGATGATGCGTTAGTAGTTCATATCAAACCTACTGGTCTATAGGTAGTTGCTAGATGCCTTTCTCTCTCATTTTTTTCGCTCAATACAATGGTCTCTTGGAGATCCATATGATGTAACTATTTCTTCTGCGGTGTGTTTGTTGGGATCCGATGAATTGTGAGTTTATGATCAAATCTATGAAAACATATTCATGCTTGATTATTATAGCCTCGTATTTCTACTCTGATATTTTGTTTTTTTTGACCAGTTTGATCTTTTATCTTGCAACGGGAAGAGGTACTTTGTGATGGGCTCGATCTTGCGGTGCTCAATCTCAGTGATAGAAAGAGACATGACACGCATGTATCATTGCTATCAAGGATAAAACGATGGGGGTCTATTCCTACATGAATAGATCTTGTCTACATCATGTCATCGTTCTTAAGGCATTACTCCATTTCTCCATGAACTAATAGACTAGATGCATGTTGGATAGCGGTCGATGTGTGGAGTAATAATAGCAGATGCAGACAGAAGTCGGCCTACTTATATTCGACATGATGCCTATATACATGACCATTGTCTTGAATATAACCATAATTTTTTGCTCTTCTATCAATTACCAATAATAATTTGGCTACCCACTGTTTGCTATTTCTGAAGATAAGCCACTAGTGAAACTTACGGCCCGCGGGTCTACTTCACATCATCTATTTGCAATCTCTACTTTGCAATTTGCATTTCTACTTTATTTGTTCTTTTGTATTCAGATATATCTTATCAAAAAAACCCAAAAATACCTTGATGTGTTCTATTTGCTATCACTCTTATTTGCATCTATCAATATATCCTTACTTTACCCATGAGGGATTGATAACCCCTCCATGTGTTGGGTTGCGAGGATTTGCTATTTGTATGCAGGTGCTGCTTAAATAGTCTTGTCGATCTTCCTACTGGATTGATACCTTGGTTCCTTAACTGAGGGAAATACTTGTCGTCACTGTGTTACATCACCCTTTAAGCTTGGAGGGAAATCAACACATCAGCAAGACTAACCAGTGCCCCTAGGGTTGTCACGCATGGGGGTTATGGCTTTGAGCTTGTTCTCCAACTCCTCTGCCCTAATCTCCTCCGGGTGAACCTGGGTTGGGTCATTCGGTCCTATGTACCTCCACGTGGGGTGGGCTTCTGCCTGTAGGGGTTGGATCGTCCGCCGAAAGAAGACTTTCAGGAGATCCATCCCGTTGACACCTTTCCGTAACGGCACGATCACGAGAATGTCTACATCCACCATCTCCTCTTTCAACACGGTCAAATAAGGAGCCGCTGGACTCGCTCAGCCGAGTAAGGTGGAAGACCCGACTGACCCTCACTGACTGGGGTGTCCTAGCAGTAAAACTAGGAGTCGTGCCAACCCTTCACAAAATCACGGAAGGACATCTCGGGGAAACTACTCTTCCCTCGAATATGTATTCCTAAACCCCCCTCAAAGCTGCACTATGTTCGTCCCCCCACCTCCCCCCCCCCCCGATTGAGAAGACTTAATCACCATCATCACTCGATAACTGAACACGTGCTTGAACAGCGCCCAGTGAGGATAGCATCCGAGGAAGTTCTCGCACAAAGACATGAAAGCAGCTAAATACGAGACGGTGTTGGGGGAGATGATGAAGCTCCGCACCAAAAAAATCAAGGAACGCGTCGAAGAATGGATGCGGGGGCATAGAAAAACCTCTCTCCACATGGGTGAAGAGGAGCACATGCTCGTCCCCTCTCGGCACGGGCTTCTGCTCGCCCTCCTCCGGCAGTTGCCAGCTCACTCGGACCACCAGCCCCTCGCTCTCCAGCTCGAGCACGCGTCCCTTGGGGACGCGGGACGTCATCCAATCGCCCTGGATCCAGCCCGGCGGGAGTGCTCCAGCACTCGACAAAGACCCATGCGAGCCCTTCTTGGCCCGCTCGGCCTTATCCCTCGCACCCTTCACCATACCGCACGACGATATGGTCGACGCACGTGGAGGCTGGAGACGGGGAAGAACCCAGGGCTATGACGACAAAGTTTGGGGACAGGAGGGTAATGTCCTGGGTCAGGAGGCGTGATCCTCTCTTCTCTCTATTTTGCCCCTTTTATACGCCACCCGGGTATTTCCCATTGAGTAAATCGCCTGCACAAAGGGGATCCGCAAGATTCCTAGGATAGCACGCCTACGGCATGACATCGACATCTGAGGCACGGGAATCGAAGCGCCTCACCACTTCCTCCACTTCCCACGTCTCCGTCGTTTTCGCTCCCACTTTGCGCATGCCCTCAATTCAAAAAACGTGGAAATACCGCCTCACTCATAACCCGAATGGATTCCGCATCCATGGCTCAGAATGAAGTGAGCTGAATATCCGGTGACTCGTCCTTCTACGGGACCCCAATCACTCGGATAAACGAGAGGGTGACCTGATCACCCCTACCGTACTGCAAGTGGGATCCATCTTAAATATCCATTGAGCATTCAGAGCTTCGGGCTCACGGTCGTCCGAATTGACATCTTATCTTCCCGAAAGATAAACAATCGCTACCAAATGCAAGAATGCGGACACGCTCAAACACTAAGAATTTTTCACTCCTCAATCCATTGTGGTTTACTTCAGAGTCTGAGTGAAGTAGCCCCGAGACTCCAAGGACACTAAGAAGTGCCTTTCACTCTGCTAGTAAAACCTCACCGATTCGGGGGCTACTGATGGGGTTATACATCTTGGGGAACGTTGCATAGGAAACAAAAGTTTTCCTACGCACACGAAGACCTATCATGGTGATGTTCATCTACGAGAGGGAGATCAGATACACATACCCTAGATCGCTAAGCGGGAAGCGTTAAGAAACGCGGTTGATGTAGTGGTACAGCTTCGTGATTCAAATCACCGTCGTCCCACGATCCGTTCCGATCTAGCGCCGAACGGACGGCACCTCCGCGTTCAGCACACGTATAGCTCGATGACGATCTCCGCCTTCTTGATCCAGCACGAGAGATGGGAATTAGATGAGTTCTCCGGCAGCGTGACGGCGCCGGTGATGGTGATGATCTATTCCTGTAGGGTTCCGCCCGAGCTCCATAGAAAACCGATCTAGAGGAAGAACTACGAAGTAGAGGTTTAGGGTTGCACGTGGCTAAAGTTGTGTCTCAAAAACCCTAAAATCTCTAGTATATATAGGAGGAGGGGAGGGTATAGCCTTGGGGCTCAAGAGAGCACCAATGGAACCGGCCGAGAGGAGGAGGAGGACTCCAACTCCAATTCAGTTTGGGGAAGGAGGAGTCCTCCTCTTCCTTCCCACCTCCCTCTTTTTTTTATTTGCTTTGGTTTTCTTTTCCTAGCTGACATAGCCCACTTGAGATAGCCTCACCATCCCACTAAGGGATGGTGCACCACCCTTGGGCTATTAGGCTCACTCCCGGGTGGGTGGGCCCCTCCCGGTGAAAACCCGGAACCCATTCGTCACTCCCGGTACACACCCAGTAATGCCCGAAATCTTTCCGGAGACCAAATGAAACCATCCTATATATCAATCTTAGGTCCGGAAACCCTCGTGACGTCTGTGATCTCATCCGAGACTTCGAACTACCTTCGGTAACCAACACCTATAGCTCAACTATACCTAAACGTCACAAAACCTTAAGTGTGCAGACCCTGCGGGTTCGAGAACTATGCAAACATGACCTGAGACACTCCCCGGTCAATATCCAACAGCGGGACCTGGAGGTCCATATTTGATCCTACATATTCTACGAAGATCTTATCGGTTGAACCTCTGTGCCAAGGATTCATATAATCATGTATATCATTCCCTTTGTCCTTCAGTATGTTACTTGCCCGAGATTTGATCGTCGGTATCCCTATACCTATTTCAATCTCGTTACCGGCAAGTCTCTTTACTCGTTCCGTAATACAAGATCCCGTGACTAACACTTGAGTCACATTGCTTGCAAGGCTTATATGTGATGTTGTATTACCGAGTGGGCCCCGAGATACCTCTCCGTCACACGGAGTGACAAATCCCAGTCTTGATCCATGCTAACTCAACGTACACCTTCGGAGATACCTGTAGAGCACCTTTCTAGTCATCGAGTAACGTTGCGATGTTTGATACACACAAGGTATTCCTCCAGTGTCAGTGAGTTACATGATCTCATGGTCATAGGAATGAATACTTGACACGCAGAAAACAATAGCAACAAAATGACACGATCACATGCTACGTTCATAGTTTGGGCCTTGTCCATCACAGCATTCTCCTAATGATGTGGTCCAGTCATCAAGTGACAACACTTGCATATGGTCAGAAAACCTTAACCATCCTTGATCAACTGGCTAGTCAACTAGAGACTTACTAGGGACATTGTTTTGTCTATATATCCACACATGTATCTATGCTTTCATTCAATACAATTATAGCATGGATAATAAACGATTATCTTGAAACAGGAAATATAATAATAACTATTTTATCATTGCCTCTAGGGCATATTTCCAACAATACATTAGGGGTATGCCCGCAAACCTGCATTCCACGGCCCACGTAAGGCCCCACATGGACATCAATGTCCTCAAAGCTACCGGTGCGGTCACGGTCTCACTCGAGCAAACAGGTTCTCATTCGGTCGCTCAAGATCACTTGGACTATCTTCGGTCAGTCGGACGCGCCCTCGCACTCGGACTACAGCAAGGTATGGACGACGAAGATACAGGAACGGCCACATACCTAAACTACCACATGAAGTGCAGTGAAGAGCAACGTTACCAGTAATAAGGAGTTAGAGCTGTTGTTAGTAGTAACTTGGGTAGTTATTAGTATTAACTCACCGTTGTAAAGGCGCTCCGCCGGTCGTGGCGCACTCTATATAAGCCGCACCCGAGCTCCTGAATAAGGGTTGAGAATCATGTAACCTCACACCCCCCCCCCCCCATAAGCAAACACTAGCCTGCAGGCTCGAGACGTAGGCTCGTTACCACTCTCGAGTGGGGCCCAAACTCGTAAATCCGAGTGCAACCACTGTGCCATAGCTACACTTCGCCCCTCATTCATTCCCCCTGGTATTATTGTCACGATTATTCCCATGACACCCCCTAGGACGCGCACTCATGCCTTGTGGGTCCCACAGGGCTCCGCTGACCCTAATTCCAAGCCTATATATTCCTATTCCCCGAGAAAAAATAGTAGAGAAGTTTTCATTGCGTTTTACGAGACGGAGCCGATGTCACCTCCTGTTTTTCCTCGGGGGGCTGATCTGGAGTTAGGTTGGAGCTCCGAAGAGGGGGATTCATCGTCATTGTCATCACCAACCCTTTTCCATCAACAATTCCATGATGCTCACCACCGGGAGTGAGTAATTCCTTTGTAGGCTTGCTGGACGGTGATGGTATTGGATGAGATTTATCATGTAATTGAGTTATTTTGACAGGGCTTGATCCCTAGTATCCATTATTTTTGAGATTGTTGTTGATATGACTTTGCTATGCTTAATGCTTGTCACTAGAGCCCGAGGGCCATGATTTTAGATACCTATTATGTTTTCATGAATATGAGAATGTTTTGGATCCTATCTTGCAAGTTATATGCACCTATTATGTGTCATGACCCGCATACAAGTGACAATAATTGGGATTCTTTGCGGTGATTACCGTAGTTTGAGGAGCTCATGTATTCACTATGTGTTAATGCTTTGTTCTGGTTCTCTATTAAAAGGAGGCCTTAATATCCCTTAGTTTACTTATGGACCTCGCTGGCACGGGAGGGTAGGATAAAAGATGGCATGCAAGTTCTTACTATAAGCATGTATGACTATATACAAAATACATGCCTACATTATATTGATGAATTGGAACTAGTTCTGTGTGGCTCTAGTGTGTAACTGTTACATGATGAATGTTATACAATATACTTATCCATCATCGATCCAATGCCTATGTTTTTCATATATTGATCCTTGCTAAGTTACTATTGTTGTTTCTATTGTTACAATCATTACAAAATTGTTGTTCTTATTGTTACTATTCCTATTACTATTTGTCCTTGCTACTAAACTTTTGCTTCACACAGAAATCCCATGTGTGGTTGAATTGACAACTCAACTGCTAAGACCAATAAATATTATTTGGATCCCCTTGTGTCGAATCAATAAATCAAGATGTAATACTACCTCCAAAGACTATTGCGATCCTGTAACGCCCAAGATGCGATCCTATCCTTAATTTCGCATGAGGGCCTCGTCAGGGATAGAAGCGCAGCTTGTCGTTTCACAGGAATGGATATCGTTACAAGTACATGTACTGAAAAGATGAGATATATGGAATTGGCTTACACTCGACACAAGCTACATCAGAGTCACATCAGTTCAATACATAAACATCATGAAGAAGAGCAGGGTCCGACTGCGGACGAAAACAAATGAAAAAACAAAACGACGTCCATCCTTGTTATCCCAGGCTGTCGGCCTGGAACCCATCCTAGATCGATGAATAATAAGAAGAAGAAGCAACTCCAAATGAGCAATCAACGAGCTCGCATCAAGTAACCTTTACTTGTACCTGCAACTAGTGTTGTAGTAATTTGTGAGCCACAGGGGACTCAACAATCTCATTTCAAAAGGTATCAAGACTAGCAAAGCTTAATAGGTGCAATATGGTTAAGTGGTGAGGCTGCAGCAAGCGACTAAGCATATATTTAGTGGCTAACTTACGAGTACAAGAATAAGAGGGGGATGATCTACGCATGACGGACGTAAACTACTGATGATCAAATGAATGATCCTGAACACCTACCTACGTCAGACATAACCCCACCGTGTCCTCGATCGGAGAAGGAGCTCACGAAAGAGACAGTCGCGGTTACGCACTCAGTTGGCATATTTTAATTAAGTTAACTTCAAGTTATCTAGAACAAGTGTTAAACAAAGTTTTCACGTTGCCACATAACCGCGGGCACGGCTTTCCGAAACATTTAACCCTGCAGGGGTGTTCCAAGTAGTCCATCACAAATTACCACAAGCCACACAGAAATCCTCGATCACGAAGCTCGCGATCTCGTCGGACTCCTTAGTGGAAAACCTCAACTCTGAGTTTACCCAAAGCATCACCGGAATCCCGATGCACAAGATATTCCGTCAAAGGTAAAACTAATCCTGCAAGGCCGCCCGACGTGCCGACAATCCCGATAGGAGCCGCGTATCTCGTCCTCAGGGCACACCGGATGAGCGATGGTTACCACGCCAAACGCCGAGTTGCCCCGGGTAGCGTTAATAAGCTACTCTATTTTGGACCAGCACCATCAGCACTGGCCCTCCCTGTATTATGTAGAATTACTCCTCGGGTAGCGCTAACACCCTATGCATTTCAGTATTAACAGAATTATTATGTTGGGCAAATATAGTACCAATGTTGGGCCTTGCCAGACCAGCTTTAATCTAAGACGAATTATCAAGGGGGTCCCCATAGCAACCCCGATCGTGTTAGGAGCGCTCAATTAAGTAACATAACACCGGTAGCCGAAACTAAGGGGGCAAAGGTGGAACAAAACACCAGGCTAGAAAGGCCGAGCCTTCCACCTTTTACCAAGTATATAGGTGCATTAATTTAAATAGCATTAATATAGTGATATACAAGGAACCCATGTTATCACATGGAAGCAATTGCACCTGCAACTAGCAACGCTAACACATAGTTAAGCAAGCGGTAACATAGCCAATCAGTGGTTTGCTAGGTTGTGATTAGGTTGAAGGTTTTCATGGCAATGTTGGAAGGCTGATATTTAACAGGTGGTAGGCAACGAGACATAATGATAGAAATGGTAAAACTAGCATGGCAATGATAGTAATGGTATCTGGGGAAATGGTCATCTTGCCTGAGATCCCACTTGGAAGAAGAACGACTCCGTGAAGCAGACGAACCGACGTAGTCGAACGGGTCCTCACTTTCCCACACGCTTGCGAAACTCTATCGAGACGAAGGAAACCGGAAACAAGCATCAACATACGATATTTACCACGGCACATGCACGACAAGATGCAATCCACATATGATGCATGATCAGTTGAATATATGCAAGACATGGCATGTCAATTCACAACAATCAAACACTACACATTAAGTGAAGTTCAACATGCAACGAGTTGCATATTGACGAAACTCCACGTACGAATTATTTGTTCTATCCCGATTAGGTACACGGCAATATTAAATGTTGTTAAACATGGCAAGAGGTGAAGCGTAATTAAACTACCTATCTAGGCACTTTAAATGACATATAACATATCCGAGATGACCTCATACGTTAATTTAAAATTCTGTCCAGATCTGAACTAACATGTTTAAATATTTGTTAAACAGCAAAATAAATAGGTTCACATGATTCTACGCGTCGTTACAATCAATTTACACATAGAGAACATCTCCAACGGAGCTAAGGTTCAAAAGTTATGATCACCGAAAGATATGATGACATGAATGCAAAAATGTGTGCAACGACAGTCGCGAGCATTTCAAAACATACAACCAGCAAGATAATATGAAACTACACAATATTCTAAGGAAGTTTCATATAGGTCACGACTAAGACGGAGCAACGGTTCAACAACTACGAGCCAAACAAGAATTCACTACAATATGCCAAAATCAGCCACATAGCATTTTCTACAACCTCGAACAGCTAGCTACACAAATCCAAATTGCTCAAACAAGTCATGTGGCCATAGAGGTCAAGATGCACTACAACATACAACTAATAACATCTAGCATGGAAGCATGGATCACTAGGAAAAGAACTCACAAAATGGTTGCTCACACACAGTTTCAGACTTAGTGAAAATATTAGTTTATGACAGTGCAGTTTTCGATCTGAAGGCATATTAACAGCAGCAAAACTATAAGATACAGGACTCCAAATGGCATGAAAATTCACAGCATGGTAGAGAATCGTAAGGACTACAACTAACTCCATTGCACCAACCTCAAAAGAGCTACAGATCACCAGATAAACTCGTGGAAAAACAACAAGAAAATATAACAGATCTCAGACTTAGAAATATTTCAGCATCTACAAATCTGCACTATTTTCTAGCATTTTGAGAGCAGGCAAACAACACCTATACATGGATTTCTATTGCAACCAAAATTACCAGGGGCTAGTCTTCACATCCAAAGGCATATCTCTAGTTGACAACTCATTCATATCATGCACGGATTAAATCCCACACAATAAACAAAAGGGCGACATGGCAAAATATCACGTGCACTAACTTGCTCAGAAGCTAAAACTAAACGCATAGTTAAATTATATGGATTTTTCTACCCCGAAAACATATATAAAATGTGGGTTTGCAAAATTAAAAAAACGCCACACGAATATGCGAGATTATGTCATAAACATGATATAATAAACTAGCGATGGAACCTACATGCAAAAATACAAACAACTACTCTAAACTACATGGAAAAAGGTCCCTAAAAACATGAGAATTTAAACTAGGGAATCGAGCAATCCGGACACGCACGAAAATAAATACGGGATAATCTCCTATTAGGACAGCACGCAAACATGCATGCAAGTTGCAAATTATGAATCTACGCAAGAAACTACACAAGTCCCATATATTAAACGTCGCGGTCCGACACTCGGTTAATAAACTACGGGCGTTCTAAAATCTAGCAATTTTCCTGAAATTAAATTAAACCGAAATCCTAAAAAAATAGCTAACGGGCCTAATCTTTTCTACCGGGCCGAAACTGGGCATTGGCGCAAGATAGAATAATGCGCGTGTGGCGCAATATAGCGGGCCGGGGGTCTCACCTTGGTGGGCTTGGGGCAGAGGCCGACTGGGCCGGTCGGCGCAGATGGGAGGCGCTGGCCTGGGGCACGCTTGGCCGATGGGGCGAGGCTGGGCCTGGCCTGGCGCGGTGACACAGCCCACGGGGCGGCGCAAACGGTGCTGGCCCACGAGTGTTGGGAACGTCGCATGGGAAACAAAAAATTTCCTACGCGCACGAAGACCTATCATGGTGATGTCCATCTACGATAGGGGATGTGTGATCTACGTACCCTTGTAGATCGTACAGCAGAAGCGTTTCTGAACGCGGTTGATGTAGTGGAACGTCCTCACGTCCCTCGATCCGCCCCGCGAACCGTCCCGCGATCAGTCCCACGATCTAGTGCCGAACGGACGGCACCTCCGCGTTCAGCACACGTATAGCTCGACGATGATCTCGGCCTTCTTGATCCAGCAAGAGAGACGGAGAGGTAGAAGAGTTCTCCGGCGGCGTGACGGCGCTCCGGAGGTTGGTGATGATCTTGTCTCAGCACGGCTCCGCCCGAGCTCCGCAGAAACGCGATCTAGAGAAAAACCGTGGAGGTATGTGGTCGGGCTGCCGTGGAAAGTCGTCTCAAATCAGCCCTAAAACCTCTGTATATATAGGGGGAAGAGGGGGAGCCTTGCCTTGGGGTCCAAGGACCCATAAGGGTTTCGGCCGAGCCAAGGGGGGAAGGTCTCCCCTTCCAAACCGAATCCAACTTGGTTTGGAAGGTGGAGTCCTTCTTCCCTTTCCCACCACCTCCTTTTTTTTCTTTTCTCTTTGATTTTCTTCCTATGGCGCATAGGGCCTTCTTGGGCTGTCCCACCAGCCCACTAAGGGCTGGTGTGCCACCCCCAAGGCATATGGGCTTCTCCGGGGTGGGTTGCCCCCCCCCGGTGAACTCCCGGAACCCATTCGTTATTCCCGGTACATTCCCGGTAACTCCGAAAACCTTCCGGTAATCAAATGAGGTCATCCTATATATCAATCTTCGTTTCCGGACCATTCCGGAAACCCTCGTGACGTCCGTGATCTCATCTGGGACTCCTAACAACATTCGGTAACCAACCATATAACTCAAATACGCATAAAACAACGTCGAACCTTAAGTGTGCAGACCCTGCGGGTTCGAGAACTATGTAGACATGACCCGAGAGACTCCTCGGTCAATATCCAATAGCGGGACCTGGATGCCCATATTGGATCCTACATATTCTACGAAGATCTTATCGTTTGAACCTCAGTGCCAAGGATTCATATAATCCCGTATGTCATTCCCTTTGTCCTTCGGTATGTTACTTGCCCGAGATTCGATCGTCAGTATCTGCATACCTATTTCAATCTCGTTTACCGGCAAGTCTCTTTACTCTTTCCGTAATACAAGATCCCGCAACTTACACTAAGTCACATTGCTTGCAAGGCTTGTGTGTGATGTTGTATTACCGAGTGGGCCCCGAGATACCTCTCCATCACACGGAGTGACAAATCCCAGTCTTGATCCATACTAACTCAACGAACACCTTCGGAGATACCTGTAGAGCATCTTTATAGTCACCCAGTTACGTTGCGACGTTTGATACACACAAAGTATCCCTCCGGTGTTAGTGAGTTATATGATCTCATGGTCATAGGAACAAATACTTGACATGCAGAAAAACAGTAGCAACAAAATGACACGATCAACATGCTACGTCTATTAGTTTGGGTCTAGTCCATCACATGATTCTCTTAATGACGTGATCCAGTTATCAAGCAACAACACCTTGTTCATAATCAGAAGACACTGACTATCTTTGATCAACTGGCTAGCCAACTAGAGGCTTGCTAGGGACAGTGTTTTGTCTATGTATCCACACAGGTAAATGAGTCTTCATTCAATACAATTATAGCATGGATAATAAACGATTATCTTGATACAAGAATTATAATAATAACTATATTTTTTATTGCCTCTAGGGCATAATTCCAACAGTCTCCCACTTGCACTAGAGTCAATAATCTAGCCCTCACATCATCATGCGAATTACATTGTAATAAATATAACACCCATAGAGTTCTGGTGTTGATCATGCTTTGCCCATGGAAGAGGTTTAGTCAGCGGGTCTGCTATATTCAGATCCGTGTGCACTTTGCATATATTTAGGTCCTCCCCTTCGACGTAGTCGCGGATGAGGTTGAAGCGTCGTTTGATGTGTCTGGACTTCTTGTGAAACCGTGGTTCCTTTGCTAAGGCAATGGCACCCGTGTTGTCACAGAACAAGGTTATTGGATTCAGTGCGCTTGGCACCACTCCAAGATCCGTCATGAATTGCTTCATCCAGACACCCTCCTTAGCCGCCTCCGAGGCAGCCATGTACTCCGCTTCACATGTAGAATCTGCTACGACGCTTTGCTTGGAACTGCACCAGCTTACCGCACCCCCATTAAGAATAAATACGTATCCGGTTTGCGACTTAGAGTCGTCCGGATCTGTGTCAAAGCTTGCATCGACGTAACCTTTTACGGCGAGCTCTTTGTCACCTCCATACACGAGAAACATGTCCTTAGTCCTTTTCAGGTACTTCAGGATATTCTTGACCGCCGTCAAGTGATCCACTCTTGGATTACTCTAGAACCTACCTGCCATACTTATGGCCAGGCTAACGTCCGGTCTAGTGCACAGCATTGCATACATGATAGAACCTATGGCTGAAGCATAGGGGACGGTGCGCATATGCTCTCTATCCTCATCAGTTGCTGGGCACTGAGTCTTACTCAATCTCGTACCTTGTAAAACTGGCAAGAACCCTTTCTTGGACTGTTCCATTTTGAACCTCTTCAAAACTTTATCAAGGTATGTGCTTTGTGAAAGTCCTATCAGGCGTTTTGATCTATCCCTGTAGATCTTAATGCCTAGAATGTAAGCAGCTTCTCCTAGGTCCTTCATAGAGAAACTTTTATTCAAGTAATCCTTTATGCTCTCCAAAAACTCTACGTTGTTTCCAATCAGCAATATGTCATCCACATATAATATTAGAAACGCCACAGAGCTCCCACTCACTTTCTTGTAAATACAAGATTCTCCAACCACTTGTATAAACCCAAATGCTTTGTTCACCTCATCAAAGCGTTTGTTCCAACTCTGAGATGCTTGCACCAGTCCATAAATGGATCGCTGGAGCTTGCACACCTTGTTAGCATTCTTAGGATCGACAAAACCTTCGGGTTGCATCATATACAATTCTTCCTTAAGGAAACCGTTAAGGAACGCCGTTTTGACATCCATCTGCCAGATTTCATAATCGAAAAATGCAGCTATTGCTAACATGATTCTGACGGACTTAAGCATCACTACGGGTGAGAATGTCTCATCGTAGTCAACTCCTTGAACTTGTGAAAAACCCTTTGCCACAAGTCGAGCTTTATAAACGGTCACATTGCCGTCAACGTCCGTCTTCCTCTTAAAGATCCATTTGTTCTGAATAGCCTTGCGGCCCTCACGCAGTACTTCCAAAGTCCACACTTTGGTCTCATACATGGATCCTATCTCGGACTTCATGGCTTCTAGCCATTTGTTGGAATCTGGGCCCACCATTGCTTCTTCATAATTTGTAGGTTCATTGTTGTCCACCAACATGATTGATAAGACGGGATTACCATACCACTCTAGAGCAGCACGTGGTTTCGTCTACCTGCGTGGTTCAACAGAAACTTGAACCGGAGTTCCATGATCATCATCATTAACTTCCTCCTCAACCGGCATCGCAACGACAGAGGTTTCCCCTTGCCCTGCACCACCATCCAGAGGGATGAGAGGTTCGACAACCTCGTCAAGTTCTATCTTCCTCCCACTCAATTCTCTCGAGAGAAACTCCTTCTCGAGAAAAGCTCCGTTTTTAGCAACAAACACTTTGCCCTCGGATTTGAGATAGAAGGTGTACCCAACTGTCTCTTTTGGGTAACCTATGAAGATGCACTTTTCCGTTTTGGGTTCCAGCTTTTCAGGCTGAAGCTTTTTGACATAAACATCACATCCCCAAACTTTAAGAAACGATAACTTTGGCCTTTTGCCATTCCACAGTTCGTATGGTGTTGTCTCAACGGATTTTGATGGTGCCCTATTTAAAGTGAATGCAGTTGTTTCTAATGCATAACCCCAAAACGATAACGGCAAATCGGTAAGAGACATCATAGATCGCACCATCTCTAATAAAGTACGATTACGTCGTTCGGACACACCATTACGCTGTGGTGTTCCAGGAGGTGTCAACTGTGAAACAATTCCACATTGTCTTAAGTGAGCACCAAACTCAAAACTCAGATATTCACCCCCACGATTAAACCGTAGGAACTTGATCTTCTTGTTACGATGATTTTCAACTTCACTCTGAAATTGCTTGAACTTTTCAAATGTTTCAGACTTGTGCTTCATTAAGTAGACATAACCATATCTACTCAAATCGTCAGTGAAGGTGAGAAAATAACGATATCCACCGCGTGCCTCTACGCTCATCGGACCACACACATCGGTATGTATGATTTCCAACAAGTCACTTGCACGCTCCATTGTTCCGGAGAATAGAGTTTTAGTCATCTTGCCCATGAGGCATGGTTCGCATGTGTCAAGTGAATCAAAGTCAAGTGACTCCAAAAGTCCATCGTCATGGAGTTTCTTCATGCGCTTTACACCAATATGACCTAAGCGGCAGTGCCACAAAAATATGGCGCTATCATTGTTAACTCTAACTCTTTTGGTCTCAATGTTATGTATGTGTGTATCGCTATCAAGATTCAATAAGAACAATCCTCTCACATTGGGTGCATGACCATAAAAGATGTTACTCATAGAAATAGAACAACCATTATTCTCTGACTTAAAAGAGTAACCGTCTCGCAATAAACAAGATCCAGATATAATGTTCATGCTCAACGCAGGCACTAAATAACAATGATTCAAGTTCATAACTAATCCTGATGGTAACTGAAGTGAAACTGTGCCGACGGCGATTGCATCAACCTTGGAACCATTTCCTACGCGCATCGTCACTTCATCTTTTGCCAGCCTTCGTCTATTCCGCAGTTCCTGTTTCGAGTTGCAAATATGAGCAACAGAACCGGTATCGAATACTCAGGCACTACTACGAGAGCCGGTTAAGTACACATCAATAACATGTATATCGAATATACCTGATTTTTCGTTGGCCGCCTTCTTATCAGCCAGATACTTGGGGCAATTGCGCTTCTAGTGACCCATACCCTTGCAATAGTAACACTCTGTTTCAGGCTTAGGTCCAGCTTTGGGTTTCTTCATTGGATTGGCAACAGGCTTGCCGCTCTTCTTTGATTTACCCTTCTTGCCTTTGCCGTTTCTCTTGAAACTAGTGGTCTTATTCACCATCAACACTTGATGTTCTTTACGGAGTTCAGACTCTGCGACTTTCAGCATCGCAAACAACTCGCCGGGTGACTTGTTCATCCCTTGCATGTTGTAGTTCAACACAAAGCCTTTATAGCTTGGCGGCAGTGATTGAAGGATTCTGTCAGTGATAGCCTCTTGCGGGAGTTCAATCCCCAATTCAGCTAGACGGTTTGAGTACCCAGACATTTTGAGCACATGTTCACTGACAGACGAGTTCTCCTCCATCTTGCAAGCAGAGAATTTATCGGAGGTCTCATACCTCTCGATCCGGGCGTTCTTCTGAAAGATAAACTTCAAAGCATGGAACATCTCAAATGCTCCATGACGCTCAAAGCGACGTTGAAATCCCGGTTCTAAGCCATACAAGACTGCACATTGAAGTACTGAGTACTCCTCCTTACGTGCTAACCATGTTGGAAATATGCCCTAGAGGCAATAATAAATTAGTTATTATTATATTTCTTAGTTCATGATAATCGTTTATTATCCATGCTATAATTGTATTGATTGGAAACACAATACTTGTGTGGATACATAGACAAAACACTGTCCCTAGTAAGCCTCTAGTTGACTAGCTCGTTGATCAAAGATGGTCAAGGTTTCCTGGCCATAGGCAAGTGTTGTCACTTGATAACGGGATCACATCATTAGGAGAATCATGTGATGGACTAGACCCAAACTAATAGACGTAGCATGTTGATCGTGTCATTTTGTTGCTACTGTATTCTGCGTGTCAAGTATTTATTCCTATGACCATGAGATCATATAACTCACTGTCACCGGAGGAATGCTTTGTGTGTATCAAACGTCGCAACGTAACTGGGTGACTATAAAGATGCTCTACAGGTATCTCCGAAGGTGTTAGTTGAGTTAGTATGGATCAAGACTGGGATTTGTCACTCCGTGTGACGGAGAGGTATCTCGGGGCCCACTCGGTAATACAACATCACACATAAGCCTTGCAAGCAATGTAACTTAGTGTAAGTTGCGGGATCTTGTATTACGGAACGAGTAAAGAGACTTGCCGGTAAACGAGGTTGAAATAGGTATACGGATACTGACGATCGAATCTCGGGCAAGTAACATACCGAAGGACAAAGGGAATGACATACGGGATTATACGAATCCTTGGCACTGAGGTTCAAACGATAAGATCTTCGTAGAATATGTAGGATCCAATATGGGCATCCAGGTCCCGCTATTGGATATTGACCGAGGAGTCTCTCGGGTCATGTCTACATAGTTCTCGAACCCGCAGGGTCTGCACACTTAAGGTTCGACGATGTTTTATGCGTATTTGAGTTATATGGTTGGTTACCGAATGTTGTTCGGAGTCCCGGATGGGATCACGGACGTCACGAGGGTTTCCGGAATGGTCCGGAGACGAAGATTGATATATAGGATGACCTCATTTGGTTACCGGAAAGTTTCCGGGCATTACCGGAAAAGTTTCGGGCTCATCGGTAGTGTACCGGGAGTGCCGGGAGGGGTGCCGGGGACCATCGGGAGGGGTGTCACGCCCCAAGGGGTCTCATGGGCTATGGGAAGAGATAAACCAGCCCCTAGTGGGCTGGAATAAGTTCCCACTAAGGCCCATAAGGTTTGAGAAGGAAAAAACACAAGGTGGAAAGAGTTTCCAAGTGGGAAGGTGGAATCCTACTCCAAGTAGGATTGGAGTAGGACTCCTCCACCTCCAATTTCGGCCAAACCTTTGGGTTTTGAGGCTGCCTCCTCCCCTCCCTCCCACCTATATATACGGAGGTTTTAGGGCTGATTTGAGACGACTTTCTCACGGCTGCCCGACCACATACCTCCATAGTTTTTCCTCTAGATCACGTTTCTGCGGAGCTCGGGCGGAGCCCTGCTGAGACAAGATCATCACCAACCTCCGGAGCACCGTCACGCTGCCGGAGAACTCTTCTACCTCTCCGTCTCTCTTGCTGGATCAAGAAGGCCGAGATCATCGTCGAGCTGTACGTGTGCTGAACGCGGAGGTGCCGTCCGTTCGGTACTAGATCGTGGGACTGATCGCGGGATTGTTCGCGGGGCGGATCGAGGGACGTGAGGACGTTCCACTACATCAACCACGATCTCTAATCGCTTCTGCTGTACGATCTACAAGGGTACGTAGATCGCTCATCCCCTCTCGTAGATGAACATCACCATGATAGGTCTTCGTGCGCGTAGGAAATTTTTTGTTTCCCATGCGACGTTCCCCAACAGTGGCATCATGAGCTAGGTTCATGCGTAGATGTCTTCTCGAGCAGAACACAAAAGGTTTTGTGGGCGGTGATGTGCGTTTTGCTGCCCTCCTTAGTCTTTTCTTGATTCCGCGGTATTGTTGGATTGAAGCGGCTTGGACCGACATTACTCGTACGCTTACGAGAGACTGGTTTCATCGTTACGAGTAACCCCCTTTGCTCAAAGATGACTGGCAAGTGACGGTTTCTCCAACTTTAGTTGAATCGGATTTGACCAAGGAGGTCCTTGGATGAGGTTAAATAGCAACTCATATATCTCCGTTGTGGTGTTTGCGTAAGTAAGATGCGATCCTACTAGATACCCCCGGTCACCACGTAAAACTTGCAACAACAAAATTAGAGGACGTCTAACTTGTTTTTGCAGGGTATGCTTGTGATGTGATATGGCCAACGATGTGATGTGATATATTGGATGTATGAGATGATCATGTTGTAATAGAAATATCGACTTGCACGTCGATGGTACGGCAACCGGCAGGAGCCATAGGGTTGTCTTTATAACTAACGTTTGTGCTTGCAGATGCGTTTACTATTTTGCTAGGACGTAGCTTTAGTAGTAATAGCATGAGTAGCACGACAACCCCGATGGCGACACATTGATGGAGATCATGATGATGGAAATCATGGTGTGACGCCGGTGACAAGAAGATCGTGCCGGTGTTTTGGTGATGGAGATCAAGAAGCACGTGATGATGGCCATATCATGTCACTTATGAATTGCATGTGATGTTAATCCTTTTATGCACCTTATTTTGCTTAGAACGACGGTAGCATTATGAGGTGATCTCTCACTAAAATTTCAAGACGAAATTGTGTTCTCCCCGACTGTGCACCGTTGCTACAGTTCTTCGTTTCGAGACACCACGTGATGATCGGGTGTGATAGACTCAACGTTCACATACAACGGGTGCAAAACAGTTGCGCACGCGGAACACTCGGGTTAAGCTTGACGAGCCTAGCATGTGCAGACATGGCCTCGGAACACATGAGACCGAAAGGTCGAGCATGAATTGTATAGTTGATATGATTAGCATAGAGATGCTTACCACTGAAACTATTCTCGACTCACGTGATGATCGGACTTGAGATAGTGGATTTGGATCATGTACCACTCAAATGACTAGAGAGATGTACTTTTTGAGTGGGAGTTCTTAAGTAATATGATTAATTGAACTAATTGTCATGAACATAGTCTAATGGTATTTGCGAATTACGATGTAGCTTGCGCTATAGCTCTACTGTTTTTATATGTTCCTAGAGAAAATTTAGTTGAAAGTTGATAGTAGCAAACTTTGCAGACTGAGTCTGTAAAACCGAGGATTGTCCTCGTTGCTGCACAGAAGGCTTATGTCCTTAATGCACCACTCGGTGTGCTGCACCTCGAGCGTCGTCTGTGGATGCTGTGAACATCCGACATACACGTTTCTGATTACTACACAATAGTTCAGTGCAAGATACTTAATGGCTTAGAAGCAAGGCGCCGAAAACGTTGTAAAACGTCACGGAACATAAGTGATGTTCTAAAGAGATGAAATTGTGATTTCATGCTTGTGCCCTTGTTAAGAGGTACGAGACCTCCAACAAGATTCTTTGTCCACAAAGTAAAAGAGAAAAGCTCAATCGATGAGCGTGTGCTCAGATTGTTTGAGTACGACAATCACTTGAATCAAGTGGGAGTTAATCTTCCAGATGAGATGGTGATGGTTCTCCAAAAGACACTGCCACCAAGCTGTGAGAGCTTCGTGATGAACTATAACATATTGAGGATAGATACAGTGATCCTTGAGCGATTCGTGATGTTTGACACTGCGAAAGTAGAAATCAAGAAGGAGCGTCAATAGTTGATGGTTTGTAAAACCACTAAGTTTCAAGAAAGGCAAGGGCTAGAAGGGATACTTCGTGAAACGGCAAAACAGTTGATGCACTAATGAAGAGACCCAATATTAAACCCAAACCCGAGACTAAGTGCTTCCGTAATGAGGGGAACAATCACTGAGGCGGAGCAACTCAAGATACTTGGTAGATAAGATGGCTGGCAAAAGTCGAAAGAAGTGTATTTGATATACATGATGTTGATGTGTACTTTACTAGTACTCCTAGTAGCACGAGGGTATTGGATACCGGTTCAGTTGCTAAGTGATTAGTGACGCGAAATGAAAGCTACGGCATAAACGGAGACTAGCTAAAGGCGAGGTGACGATACGTGTTGGAAGTGTTTCCAAGATTGATATGATCAAACGTCGCACGCTCCCTCTATCATCGGGATTGGTGTTAAACCTAAATAATTGTTATTTCGTGCTTGCGTTAAACATGAACATGATTGGATCGTGTTTATTGCAATACGATTATTCATTTAAAGAGAATAATGGTTACTCTATTTTCTTGAATAATCACCTTCAATGGTTTATTGAATCTCGATCGTAGTGTTACACATGTTCATGATATTGGTGCCAAAAGATACGAGTTGATGATGATAGTACCACTTACTTGTGGCACTGCCGCTTAAGTCATGTTAGTATAAATTGCATGAAGAGGCTCCATGCTGATGGATCTTTGTACTCACCTGATTTCGAATCACTAGTGACATGCAAATCATACCACATGAGCAAGGCCTTGTTTTCATTGAGATGAAATAAGATAGTAACTTGTTGAAAGTGATACATTTTGATGTATGCAGTCCAATGGGTGCTGAGGCACGTAGTGGATATCATTATGTTCTTACTTCACTGACGATTTGAGTAGATACAGGAGTATTTACTTAATGAATCACAAGTCTGAAATGTTGAAAAGTTCAATTCCGTTTCAGAGTGAAGTTCGTCGTAACAAGAGGATAAACTGTCTACGATATGATCATGGAAATGAATATCTGAGTTATGAGTTTTGGTACGCAGTTAAGACAATGTGGAAATTGTTTCGCAGTTCATGCCACCTGGAACATCATAGTGTGATGATGTGTCTGAACGTCATAGCCACGCACTATTTGGTATGGTGCATACTATGATGTCTCTTATCGAATTACCACTATCGTTTATGGGTTATGCATTAGAGACAACCGCACTCACTTTAAATAGGGCACCGCGTATTTCCGTTGAGATGACACAGTATAGACTGAGGTTTAGAGAAATCTAAACTGTCGTTTCTTGAAAGTTTGGGGCTTCGACACTTATGTGAAAAAGTTTCAGTCTGATAAGCTCGAACCCAAAGCGGATAAATGCATCTTCATAGGATATCCAAAACAGTTGGGTACATCTCCTATCTCAGATCCGAAAGCAAAGTGTTTGTTTCTAGAAACGGATCCTTTCTCGAGGAAAGGTTTCTCTCGAAATAATTGAGTGGGAGGGTAGTAGAACTTGATGAGGTTATTGAACCATCACTTCAACCAGTGTGTAGCAGGGTGCAGGAAGTTGTTCCTGTGGCGCCTACACCAATTGAAGTGGAAGCAGATGATGGTGATCATCAAGCATCGGATCAAGTTACTACAAGCCTCGTAGGTTGACAAGGTCGCATACTACTACAGAGTGGTACGGTAACCCTGTCTTGGAGGTCATGTTGTTGAGCAACAGTGAACCTACGAGTTATGGAGAAAGCGATGGTGGGCCCAGATTCTGACAAATGGCTGGAAGCCATGAAATCCGAGAGAGGATCCATGTATAAAACAAAGTGTAGACTTTGAAAGAACTACTTGATGGTCATAAGACTATTGAGTAAAGATGGATCTTTAAAAGAAGACAGACGATGATGGTGATAAGTCACTATTAAGAAAAGCTCGACTTGTCGCAAAGATGTTTTCGACAAGATCAAACAGTTGACTATGATGAGACTTTCTCACTCGTAGCGATGCTAAAGGTCTGTTGGAATTATGTTAGTTGTTGATGCATTATTTATGAAATATTGCACGTAGGATGTCAAAACATTGTTTTCTCGACGGTTTCCTTGAGCAAACATTGTATGTGATACAACCAGAAGGTTTTGACGATCCTAAAGATACTAACAAGTATGCAAGCTCCAGTGATCCTTCAATGGACTGGTGCAAGCATCTCGGAGTTGGAATATACACTTTGATGAGATGATCAAAGATTTTGGGTTTGTACAAGGTTTATGAGAAACTTGTATTTCCAAAGAAGTGAGTGGGAGCACTATAGAATTTCTGATAGGTATATGTGGTTGACATATTGTGGATCAGAAGTAATGTAGAATTTCTGTAAAGCATACAAGGTTGTTTGAAAGAAGTTTTCAAAGGAGTACCTGGATTACGCTACTTGAACGTTGAGCATCAAAGATCTATGGAGATAGATCGAAAGCGCTTAATAGAAGTTTCAACAAGATGCATGCCTTGACAAGTTTTTGAAAGAGTTCAAAATAGACCAGCAAAGAAGGAGTTCTTGGTTGCGTTGTGAGGTGTGAATTTGAGTAAGACTCAAAACCCGACCACGGCAGAATAAAGAGAATAGACGAAGGTCGTCTTCTATGCCTTAGCCGTAGAATCTAAAGTATGCCATACTGTGTACCGCACCTGAAGTGTGCCTTGACTCAAAGTATGTTGAGAGGTACAGAGAGTGATCCATGATTGAATCACTAGCAGCGGTCGAAATTTATCCTTAGTAACTAATGGACTAAGGAATTTTTCTCGATTATGGAGGTGGTTAAAGAGTTCGTCGTAAAGGGTTACGTCGATGCAAGCTTTGACACCAATCCGAATAACTATGAGTAGTGAAACGGATTCGTATAGTAGAGTAGATATTTGGAGTATTTCCGAATAGCACGTAGTAGCAGCATCTATAAGATGACATAAAGATTTGTAAAGAACGCACGGATCTGAAAGTTTCAGAACCGTTGACTAAAACCTCTCTCACGAGCAAGACGTGATCAGACCCCATAACTATATGGGTGTTGGATTCGTTGGAATCACATGGTGATGTGAACTAGATTATTGACTCTAGTGCAAGTGGGAGACTGTTGGAAATATGCCCTAGAGGCAATAATAAATTAGTTATTATTATATTTCTTAGTTCATGATAATCGTTTATTATCCATGCTATAATTGTATTGATTGGAAACACAATACTTGTGTGGATACATAGACAAAACACTGTCCCTAGTAAGCCTCTAGTTGACTAGCTCGTTGATCAAAGATGGTCAAGGTTTCCTGGCCATAGGCAAGTGTTGTCACTTGATAACGGGATCACATCATTAGGAGAATCATGTGATGGACTAGACCCAAACTAATAGACGTAGCATGTTGATCGTGTCATTTTGTTGCTACTGTATTCTGCGTGTCAAGTATTTATTCCTATGACCATGAGATCATATAACTCACTGACACCGGAGGAATGCTTTGTGTGTATCAAACGTCGCAACGTAACTGGGTGACTATAAAGATGCTCTACAGGTATCTCCGAAGGTGTTAGTTGAGTTAGTATGGATCAAGACTGGGATTTGTCACTCCGTGTGACGGAGAGGTATCTCGGGGCCCACTCGGTAATACAACATCACACATAAGCCTTGCAAGCAATGTAACTTAGTGTAAGTTGCGGGATCTTGTATTACGGAACGAGTAAAGAGACTTGCCGGTAAACGAGGTTGAAATAGGTATACGGATACTGACGATCGAATCTCGGGCAAGTAACATACCGAAGGACAAAGGGAATGACATACGGGATTATACGAATCCTTGGCACTGAGGTTCAAACGATAAGATCTTCGTAGAATATGTAGGATCCAATATGGACATCCAGGTCCCGCTATTGGATATTGACCGAGGAGTCTCTCGGGTCATGTCTACATAGTTCTCGAACCCGCAGGGTCTGCACACTTAAGGTTCGACGATGTTTTATGCGTATTTGAGTTATATGGTTGGTTACCGAATGTTGTTCGGAGTCCCGGATGGGATCACGGACGTCACGAGGGTTTCCGGAATGGTCCGGAGACGAAGATTGATATATAGGATGACCTCATTTGGTTACCGGAAAGTTTCCGAGCATTACCGGAAAAGTTTCGGGCTCATCGGTAGTGTACCGGGAGTGCCGGGAGAGGTGCCGGGGACCATCGGGAGGGGTGTCACGCCCCAAGGGGTCTCATGGGCTATGGGAAGAGATAAACCAGCCCCTAGTGGGCTGGAATAAGTTCCCACTAAGGCCCATAAGGTTTGAGAAGGAAAAAACACAAGGTGGAAAGAGTTTCCAAGTGGGAAGGTGGAATCCTACTCCAAGTAGGATTGGAGTAGGACTCCTCCACCTTCAATTTCGGCCAAACCTTTGGGTTTTGAGGCTGCCTCCTCCCCTCCCTCCCACCTATATATACGGAGGTTTTAGGGCTGATTTGAGACGACTTTCTCACGGCTGCCCGACCACATACCTCCATAGTTTTTCCTCTAGATCACGTTTCTGCGGAGCTCGGGCGGAGCCCTGCTGAGACAAGATCATCACCAACCTCCGGAGCGCCGTCACGCTGCCGGAGAACTCTTCTACCTCTCCGTCTCTCTTGCTGGATCAAGAAGGCCGAGATCATCGTCGAGCTGTACGTGTGCTGAACGCGGAGGTGCCGTCCGTTCGGTACTAGATCGTGGGACTGATCGCGGGATTGTTCGCGGGGCGGATCGAGGGACGTGAGGACGTTCCACTACATCAACCGCGATCTCTAATCGCTTCTGCTGTACGATCTACAAGGGTACGTAGATCGCTCATCCCCTCTCGTAGATGAACATCACCATGATAGGTCTTCGTGCGCGTAGGAAAATTTTTGTTTCCCATGCGACGTTCCCCAACAAACCAAGCGTTCTTAACATCCTGATCAGCCGTAGCAGGTGGTTCATCTCCTAGCGCAGCATTAAGGACATAATCCTTCTTCCCAGCTTGTAAGATTAGCTTAAGATTACGAGCCCAGTCTACATAGTTGCTTCCAGCATCTTTCAACTTAGCTTTCTATAGGAACGTATTAAAATTCAGGGTGACTGTCGCGTGAGCCATGATCTACAACACAAATATATATAAAGTGGACCTAGACTATGTTCAACATAATTAGAGTTTAACTTAATCAAATTATTGGCTAAACTCCCACTCAAAAAGTACATCTCTCTAGTCATTTGAGTGGTTCATGATCCACTTACACTAGCTCAAGTCCGATCATCACGTGAGTTGAGTATAGTTTCAGTGGTAAGCATCCCTATGCTAATCATATCATCTATATGATTCATGATCGACCTTTCGGTCTCATGTGTTCCGAGGCCATGTCTGCACATGCTAGGCTCGTCAAGCTTAACCCGAGTGTTCTGCGTGCGCAACTGTTTTGCACCCGTTGTATGTGAACGTTGAGTCTATCACACCCGATCATCACGTGGTGTCTTGAAACGACGAACTGTTGCAACGGTGCACAGTCGGGGAGAACACAATTTCATCTTGAAATTTTCGTGAGAGATCACCTCATAATGCTACCGTCATTCTAAGCAAAATAAGGTGCATAAAAGGATTAACATCACATCCAATTCATAAGTGACATGATATGGCCATCATCACGTGCTCCTTGATCTCCATCACCAAAGCACCGGCATGATCTTCTTGTCCCCGGCGCCGCACCATGATCTCCATCAACGTGTCGCCATCGGGGTTGTCGTGCTACTCATGCTATTACTACTAAAGCTACTTCCTAGCAAAATAGTAAACGCATCTGCAAGCACAAACGTTAGTATAAAGACAACCCTATGGCTCCTGCCGGTTGCCGTACCATCGACGTGCAAGTTGATATTATCTATTACAACATGATCATCTCATACATCCAATATATCACATCACATTGTTGGCCATATCACATCACAAGCATACCCTGCAAAAACAAGTTAGACGTCCTCTAATTTTGTTGTTGCATGTTTTACGTGGTGACCATGGGTATCTAGTAGGATCGCATCTTACTTACGCAAACACCACAACGGAGATATATGAGTTGCTATTTAACCTCATCCAAGGACCTCCTCCGTCAAATCCGATTCAACTAAAGTTGGAGAAACTGACACTTGCCAATCATCTTTGAGCAACGGGGTTACTCGTAGCGATGAAACCAGTCTCTCGTAAGCGTACGAGTAATGTCGGTCCAAGCCGCTTCAATCCAACAATACCGCGGAATCAAGAAAAGACTAAGGAGGGCAGCAAAACGCACATCACCACCCACAAAAACTTTTGTGTTCTACTCGAGAAGACATCTACGCATGAACCTAGCTCATGATGCCACTGTTGGGAACGTCGCATGGGAAACAAAAAATTTCCTACGCGCACGAAGACCTATCATGGTGATGTCCATATACGAGAGGGGATGTGTGATCTACGTACCCTTGTAGACCGTACAGCAGAAGCGTTAGTGAACGCGGTTGATGTAGTGGAATGTCCTCACGTCCCTCGATCCGCCCCGCGAACCGTCCCGCGATCAGTCCCACGATCTAGTGCCGAACGGACGGCACCTCCGCGTTCAGCACACGTACAGCTCGACGATGATCTCGGCCTTCTTGATCCAGCAAGAGAGACGGAGAGGTAGAAGAGTTCTCCGGCAGCGTGATGGCGCTCTGGAGGTTGGTGATGATCTTGTCTCAGCAGGGCTCCGCCCGAGCTCCGCAGAAACGCGATCTAGAGGAAAAACCGTGGAGGTATGTGGTCGGGCTGCCGTGGAAAGTCGTCTCAAATCAGCCCTAAAACCTCCGTATATATAGGGGTTAGAGGTTGAGCCTTGCCTTGGGGTCCAAGGACCCATAAGGGTTTCGGCCGAGCCAAGGGGGGAAGGTCTCCCCTTCCAAACCGAATCCAACTTGGTTTGGAAGGTGGAGTCCTTCTTCCCTTTCCCACCTCCTCCTTTTTTTTCTTTTCTCTTTGATTTTCTTCCTATGGCGCATAGGGCCTTCTTGGGAAGTCCCACCAGCCCACTAAGGGCTGGTGTGCCACCCCCAAGGCATATGGGCTTCTCCGGGGTGGGTTGCCCCCCCCCCGGTGAACTCCCAGAACCCATTCGTCATTCCCGGTACATTCCCGGTAACTCCGAAAACCTTCCGGTAATCAAATGAGGTCATCCTATATATCAATCTTCGTTTCCGAACCATTCCGTAAACCCTCGTGATGTCCGTGATCTCATCTGGGACTCCTAACAACATTCGGTAACCAACCATATAACTCAAATACGCATAAAACAACGTCGAACCTTAAGTGTGCAGACCCTGCGGGTTCGAGAACTATGTAGACATGACCCGAGAGACTCCTCGGTCAATATCCAATAGCGGGACCTGGATGCCCATATTGGATCCTACATATTCTACGAAGATCTTATCGTTTGAACCTCAGTGCCAAGGATTCATATAATCCCGTATGTCATTCCCTTTGTCCTTCGGTATGTTACTTGCCCGAGATTCGATCGTCAGTATCTGCATACCTATTTCAATCTCGTTTACCGGCAAGTCTCTTTACTCTTTCCGTAATACAAGATCCCGCAACTTACACTAAGTCACATTGCTTGCAAGGCTTGTGTGTGATGTTGTATTACCGAGTGGGCCCCGAGATACCTCTCCATCACACGGAGTGACAAATCCCAGTCTTGATCCATACTAACTCAACGAACACCTTCGGAGATACCTGTAGAGCATCTTTATAGTCACCCAGTTACGTTGCGACATTTGATACACACAAAGTATCCCTCCGGTGTTAGTGAGTTATATGATCTCATGGTCATAGGAACAAATACTTGACATGCAGAAAAACAGTAGCAACAAAATGACACGATCAACATGCTACGTCTATTAGTTTGGGTCTAGTCCATCACATGATTCTCTTAATGACGTGATCCAGTTATCAAGCAACAACACCTTGTTCATAATCAGAAGACACTGACTATCTTTGATCAACTGGCTAGCCAACTAGAGGCTTGCTAGGGACAGTGTTTTGTCTATGTATCCACACCTGTAAATGAGTCTTCATTCAATACAATTATAGCATGAATAATAAACGATTATCTTGATACAGGAATTATAATAATAACTATATTTATTATTGCCTCTAGGGCATAATTCCAACAATGAGGTGGTGAGCGCCTGCTCGGGTGGTTCCCTCGTCCCGATGGATCGGGATCCACGGCGGCGGCGACGGGATGGGGGCACCACCTGCGGGCGCCACGAGGCGAGCGGATGGTGGGGCTTCGCCGGATCTAGCCAGCGGCGCGACGGGGAGCTGTGGCGGCCAGAGGCTGGCGATGCGAAGAGATGGCGATGCGAGGAGCTCGGGAGATGGGGAGGCGCGCGCGGGAGGAGCTCCCGTGGGAGGAACGGCTGGGAGGAGCTGGCTGACTGGCGGCTTGGGGCCGAACCGGGCTCGAGCGGGCCCCAGATGGGCTTTTGCGGGCCCAACGGCTGAGGAGGAGAGAGAGGTGGGAGCAGATGGCGGCTAGGGTTTGAGGGGGCATGGATTTCGAGGGAGAGATAGAGTGGTTGTCTATAGAATGGCATGGGGGTCTATTTACAACACTAGGGGGCTAGGTTTAGAAGAATTTCACCCCGGTTTCAACCGCGCGATCGGAATCGAACGATTTCAAACGCGGGATGGGCTAAGTGGCCGTGTAGAGTAGGTTAGCCGGAGATGGGAGGGAAAACATGCACCCGACAACGTATTTTGAAACACCGACAAAAGTCCGAGGATAGACCGAATACGATGCCGCTACGGTCGACTGTTCGGGTACCAGGCGGACTCCGATTACGACAAAATTTGGCAGGCGGCCTACCTATAACTAAATACGACCGCACGCCTAGTTTCCACCCAATCAGAGAAAGTTTTATACACACTTTTAAAACAGGGTTTTGACGATGCCGCGGGCGCGTGCATGCGTGGTCGGGGCTCAGAACAGGCAACGACGAACACGGAGAGAACCAGCAACTAATAACGAATGCAAGTTGAAAAATGGCGGCAACGGGATGCTGATGCAATGTGGATGATGCGAATGATGTGATGATGATGCAACAACTAAAAATAATCACATGACGAAAACGGAATAGAAGGGAAATCTTCTGAAACGTCGGTCTCGTCCTGTCATGATACGTCCATTTTGCATCATGTTTTCATGTTGATATTTATTGCTTCTTGGGCTGTTATTTCACTTCACGGTACAATTCTTATGCCTTTTCTCTCTTATTTTGCAAGGTTTACATGAACAGGAAGAATGTCGGCAACTGGAATTCTGGCCTGAAAGTGGAGCAAAGTTGAGATACCTATTCTGCGCAACTCCAAACACTGTAAAAATCAACGAGGATTTTTTTTCCTGGTTTATAAAAAATACTGGGCCGAAGAAACGCCAGAGGTGGGCGTGCAGGTGGCCACAAGCCTGCACGGCGCGGCCACCCCCCAGGCCGCGCCATGAGGGCTTGTGGGCAGCCTGCATGCCCACTTGTCCCCCTCTTTTGCTATATGAAGGGTTTCGTCCAGGAAAAAATCAAGGAGGAGCTTTTTCGTGGTTTCGCCGCCGCCACGAGGCGGAACTTGAGCAGAACCAATTTAGAGCTCCGGCAGGACGGTCCTGCCGGGGAAACTTTCCTCCCGGAGGGGGAAATCATCGCCATCGTCATCACCAACACTCCTCTCATTGGAGGGGACTCGTCACCATCAACATCTTCATTAGCACCATCTCATCTCCAAACCCTAGTTCATCACTTGTAACCAATCTCCGTCTCGCGACTCCTATTGGTACTTGTAAGGTTAATAGTTGTGTTGATTACTCTTTGTAGTTGATGCTAGTTGGATTATTTGGTGGAAGAGTTTATGTTCAGATCCTTGATGCTACTCATTACCTCTCCGGTCATGAATATGAGTATGCTTTGTGAGTAGTTACTTTTGTTCCTGAAGACATGGGATAAGTCATGCTAATAGTAGTCATGTGAATTTGGTATTCGTTCGGTAATTTGATATGTTGTATGTTGTTTTTCCTCTAGTGGTGTTATGTGAACGTCGACTACATAACACTTCACCATTATTTGGGCCTAGAGGAAGGCATTGGGAAGTAGTAAGTAGATGATGGGTTGCTAGAGTGATAGAAGCTTAAACCCTAGTTTATGTGTTGCTTCGTAAGGGGATGATTTGGATCCACTAGTTTAATGTTATGGTTAGACTTTGTCATAATTCTTCTTTCGTAGTTCCGGATGCTTGCGAGAGGGGTTAATCATAAGTGGGATGCTTGTCCAAGTAAGGCAGTACCCAAGCGTCGGTCCACCCACATATCAAACTATCAAAGTAACGAACGTGAATCATATGAACATGATGAAACTAGCATGACAGAAATTCCCATGTGTCCTCGGGAGCGTTTTTTCCTCGTATAAGACTTTGTCCAGGCTTGTCCCTTGCTACAAAAGGGATTGGGCCACTTTGCTGCTCCGTTGCTAGTTTTGTTACTTGTTGCTTGCTACGAATCAGCTCAGCACACAATCACTTGTTACCGACAATTTGAGTGCGTGCGGATTTTACCTTGCTGAAAACCACTTGTCAGATCCTTCTTCTCCTCGTTGGGTTCGACACTCTTACTTATCGAAAGGACTATAATTGATCCCCTATACTTGTGGGTCATTAAGACTCTTTTCTGGCGCCGTTGCCGGGGAGTGAAGCGCCTTTGGTATGTGGAACTTGGTAAGGAAACATTCATATAATAAGCTGAAATTTGTTGTCACTTGTCATTATGGATACTAATCCTTTGAGGGGCTTGTTTGGGGTATCTTCACCTCGAACGGAAGCACAAAGAGTTGCTCCTCAACCTGCTGCACCTACTGAAAATATTTGCTTTGAATTTCCTTCGGGTATGCTTGAGAAACTGCTGGCTAATCCTTTTACACGAGATGGAACACCACATCCAGACTCGCATCTAATCTATGTAGATGAAGTTTGTGGTTTATTTAAGCTTGTAGGTTTGCCCGAGGATGAGGTCAAGAATAAGGTCTTTCCTTTATCTTTGAAGGATATGGCATTGACATGGTATAGGCTATGTGATGATACTGGATCATGGGACTACAATCGGTTGAAATTGGAATTTCATCAAAAGTTTTATCCTATGCATTTAGTACATCGTGATCGGAATTATATTTATAATTTTTGGCCTCGTGACACAGCAAGCATCGCTCAAGCTTGGGGGAGGCTTAAATCAATGCTATATTCATGCCCCAATCATGAGCTCTCGAGAGAAATTATCATTCACAACTTCTATGCTCGGCTTTCTCATGATGATCGCACCATGCTTGACACTTCTTGTACTAGTTCTTTTATGAAGAGAAATATTGACTTCAAATGGAATTTATTGGAGAGAATTAAACGCAACTTTGAAGATTGGGAGCTTGAAGAAGGTAAGGAGGCAGGTATGAATTTCACGTTCGATTGCGTTAAATCCTTTGTTGAGACAAATATTTTTTGTGACTTTAGCGCTAAGTATGGACTTGACTCTGAGATAGTGCTTCATTGTGCGAATCCTTTGCTGCCCATATTGATCTCCCCAAAGAGAAGTGGTTTAAATATCATCCTCCTTTAGAAGTCAATGTAGTTAAACACACTCCAGTTGAAGAGAAAGTCATTGCCAATAATGATCCTATGGTTCCCAGTGCTTACATTGAGAAACCACATTTCCCTGTTAGGATAAAGGATCATTCTAAAGCTTCAAATGTGATACGTAGAGGCTATATTAGAACACCTACAACCCTTGAGAAAATTAGAGTTGAACCTAGCATTGATGTTATCAAAGATCTTCTGTACGACGATGTTGAGGGACATATTATTCACTTATGTGAAGATGCTGCTAGAATTGCTAAACCTCACGCTAGAGACAAACATAGGCCTGTTGTTGGCATGCATGTGGTTTCTGTTAAGATAGGAGATCATTGTTATCATGGTTTATGTGACCTGGGTGCTAGTGTTAGTGCAATACCTCAATCTTTATACGATGTAATCGAAGATGAGATTGCACCTGTTGAGATAGAGCCTATTGATGTCACTATTCAGCTTGCCAATAGAGATACTATCTGCCCTGTGGGAATTGTTAGGGATGTTGAAGTCTTATGTGGTAAAACGAAGTATCATGCTGATTTCCTCGTTCTTGCTACCGCACAAGATAGCTTCTGTTCCATCATATTTGGTAGACCCTTCCTCAATACCGTCAATGCTCATATTGATTGTGAGAAGCAAACTGTCACTGTTGGCTTTGAAGGTGTGTCACATGAGTTCAATTTCTCCAAGTTTGGTAGACAACCTCATGAAAAGGAGTTGCCTAGTAAGGATGAAATTGTTGCCTTAGCTTCTATTGTCGTGCCTCCCGTTGATCCCTTAGAGCAATACTTGCTTGAGCATGAAAATGATATGCATATGGTTGAAAGGGATGAGATAGATAGAGTTGTCTTAGAACAATATCCTATCCTTAAGAATAACTTGCATGTTGAACTGCTTGGGGATGCGCCCCCACCAAAGGGTGATCCTGTGTTCGAGCTTAAATAGTTGCCAGATACTCTTAAGTATGCTTATCTGGATGAAAAGGAGATATATCATGTTATTATTAGTGCTAGCCTCTCAGATCATGAAGAAAAGAAGTTGCTAAAAACTCTGACGAAGCACCGTGCTGCTATAGGAATACTCTTGATGATCTTAAGGGCATTAGTCCCACTCCATACCAGCACAAGATTAAAACCGATCCTGATTTCAAACCAGTTGTTGATCATCAAAGGAGATTGAATCCTAAGATGAAAGAAGTAGTAAGAAAAGAAATACTAAAGCTCCTGGAAGCGGGTATTATCTATCCTGTTGCTCACAGTGATTGGGTGAGTCCGGTGCATTGCGTCCCTAAGAAGGGAGGCATTACCGTTGTCCCTAATGATAAGGATGAATTGATCCCACAAAGGATTATTACTGGCTATAGGATGGTGATCGATTTCAGGAAACTGAATAAAGACACTAGGAAAGATCATTACCCTCTGCCTTTTATCGACCAAATGCTAGAAAGGTGTCACGCCCAAGATGCGACCCTATCCTCAATTTGGCACGAAGGCCTCGTCAGGGATAGAAGCGCATCTCGTCGTGTCGCAAGATTGGATATCGTTACAAGTACATGTACTGAAAAGATGAGATATATATATAGAGTTGGCTTACACTCGCCACAAGCTACATCAGAGTCACATCAGTACATTACATAATCAACAAGAGTAAGAGCAGGGTCCGACTATGGACGAAAACAAACAAGAAAAATAAGAACGACGTCCATCCTTGCTATCCCAGGCTGCCGGCCTGGAACCCATCCTAGATCGATGAAGAAGAAGAAGAAGAAGTAACTCCAAATGAACAATCAACGCGCTCGCGTCAAGTAACCTTTACCTGTACCTGCAACTGGTGTTGTAGTAATCTGTGAGCCACACGGGACTCAGCAATCTCATTTCCAAAGGTATCAAAACTAGCAAAGCTTAATGGGTGAGGTAAGGTTAAGTGGTGAGGTTGCAGCAGCGGCTAAGCATTTATTTAGTGGCTAAACTTACGAGTACAAGAAAATAAGATGGGGAAGATCTACGCATAACAGACGAGTCTATTAATGATCAAATGAATGATCCTGAGCACATACCTACGTCGGACATAACCCCACCGTGTCCTCGATCGAAGAAAGAACTCACGAAAGAGACAGTCACGATTACGCACACAGTTGGCATATTTTAATTAAGTTAACTTCAAGTTATCTAGAACCAGTGTTAAACAAAGTTTCCACGTTTCCACATAACCGCGGGCACGGCTTTCCAAAAGATTTAACCCTGCAGGGGTGCTCCAAGTAGTCCATCACAAATTACCACAAGCCGCATAGAAATCCTCAATCGCGAAGCTCGCGATCTCGTCGGATTCCCTAGTGGAAAACCTCAACTCTGAGATTACCCAAAGCATCACCGGAATCCCGATGCACAAGATATCTCGTCAAAGGTAAAACTAATCCAGCAAGGCCGCCCGACGTGTCGACGTACCTGATAGGAGCCGCGTATCTCGTTCTCAGGACACGACGGATGGAACTAGCTACGAGTGCCAAACCTCGACTTTCCTCGCGGTGGCCCCGCAGGCAGACCGTTTGGGACCAACACCATAAGCACTGGCCCCCCGTGTTTATGTAAAATAACTCCTCGGGTAGCGCTAACTCCCTATGCATTTCAGTATTATCAAATTATTATGTTGGGCAAATGTAAAACCAATGTTGGGCCTTGCCAGACCAGCTTTAATCTAAAACGAATTATCAAGGGGGTCCCCATAACAACCCCGATCGTGTTAGGAGCGCTCGATTATGGAACATAACACCGGTAGCCGAAACTAAGGGGGCAAAGGTGGAACAAAACACCAGGCTAGAAAGGCCGAGCCTTCCACCTTTTACCAAGTATATAGGTGCCTTAAATTAAATAGCATACAATATGGTGATATAACAAGGAACCCATGTTATCACATGGAAGCAACTGCACCTGCAACTAGCAACGCTAACAACAGGGTTAAGCAAGCAGTAACATAGCCAATCAGTGGTTTGCTAGGTTGAACAGGTTGAAGGTTTCATGGCATTGTTGGGAGGCTGATATTTAACATGTGGTAGGCAATGAGACATAATCGATAGAAGCGATAAACTAGCATGGCAATGATAGTAATGGTATTTAGGGAAATGATCATCTTGCCTGAGATCCCGCTTGGAAGAAGAATGTCTCCGCGAAGCAGACAAACCGACGTAGTCGAACGGGTCCTCACAATCTGGCACGCTGCGGAACTCTATCGAGACGAAGCAAACCGGAAACACAAATCAACACACGGAATTCGCCACACGAAGCACAACACATATGATGCATGAGCAACTGAATACATGCAAGTCACGACATGACAATTCACACAATCAAACCTACACATTAAGTGAAGTTCAATATGCAACGAGTTGCATATTGACGAAACTCCACGTTTATTTATTTAGTTCTATCCCGATTAGGTACACGGCAATAATAAATTTGATTAAACATGGCAAGAGGAGAAGCGTAATTAATCTACCTATCTAGGCATTTTAAATGAGGTCGGAAATGACATATACCACCTCCGAGATGCCCTCACATCTTAATTTACAAATCTGTCCAGATCTGGACTAACATATTTAATTGGTTGTTAAACAGCAAAACAAATAGTTTCACGTGATTCTACGCGTCAAGACAAGCAATCTACACATAAAGGACATCTCCAACGGAGCTACGGGTCAAAAGTTACAAGCATCGCAAGATATGATGGCATGAATGCAATATGTGTGCAACGGCGGTCACGAGCACTTCAAGACATACAACCAGCAAGAGAAAATGAAACTACTCGAGATTCTAAGCAAGTTTCATGTAGGACACGATCAAATTGGAGCTACGGTTCAACAACTACGAGCAAAACAAGAAATGACTACAATCTGCCAAAATCAGCCACATAGCATTTTCTACGCCCCACAACTACGGCTACACAACTCCGATATGCTCAAGAAAGGCATGGCACGGAAGAGGGCAAGAAGCACTACTACGAACAACTAACATCATCTAGCATGGCAGCAAGGAACACTAGTAAAAGAAGTCACAAAATGGCATCCCACACTCTATTTCAGACTTAGTGAAAATTACACCTCATGAAAGTGCAGTTTTCGATCTGAAGCTATATTGACAGCAGCAAGACCTATAGTTACAGGACTCCAAATGGCATGAAACTTTACAGCATGCTAGAGAAACACAAGGGGTACAACTAACTCCATTGGACCAACCTCAAAAGAGCTACAGATCACAAGATGCAAGCAGGACTAGACAGCAACAAAATATAACAGATTCCAGACTTAGAAATATTTCAGCTCCTCCAAATCAGCACTACTTCTAACAACTTGAGAGCAATCAAACCACACCTAAACATGCATTTATATTGCAACTAAAAATACCAGGGGCTAGTCTAAACACCCAAGAACAACCCCCTAGTTGACATCTCCTTCCAACGAAGCACGAATTAAATCCAACGAAAAAGACAAGAGGACAACATAGCAAAATATCTCGCGAACTAACTTACTCAAAAGCTAAAACTAACTTCACGGAAAAATCCAATGGATTTTTTTCTACCCCAAAAACATATAAAATATGTGGGGTTGCGCAACAAAATAATGCCACACGAAAATCCGGGAAAGATAACCTTTACACGGGAAAATAAACTACCGGCAATCTATACATGCCAAAAATACCTATGACCGCTCTAAAATACATGGAATAATGGTCCCTAAAACATAGGCATTTCTAATACGGCATACCAGCAATCCGGACTTGCGAGAAAAATAAATACGGGGCGTATCCTATTGAAACAGCACGCAAAACTAGGCGTTTGGCACGTTAAACTACGACGAATAATTATGCAAGTTGTAAATTCGTAATCTACGCGGAATTCTACACATTTTACATATATTACTCACTCCGATCCGACAGACGGATTTAAAACTACGGACGTTTGAAGATCTAAATATTTACCTGAATTATATTAAATCTGAGAATCCTAGATAATTGGTACTGGGCCTAATCGCTCATGGGCTTAACAGGGTAAGCGCGAGAAAGTTGCATCCCGCTCGGGGCACGACATAGGGAACAGGGGGGGTCTCACCTCACTGGGCTGGCGCGAGATGGGCCTCGGCCGGTCGGGCAGGAGGAGGGCCTAGGGAGGCGAAGTGGCCAGCTGGGCCGGTTGGCGCTGGGCCGGGGAGGCGCTCGGCCTGGGCGGCGGCGGTTGGTGGCCCACGTGGGCGACATGCGCTGGGAGCAGCAACTCTTCCTCGATCCAGATCGGATCGAGGAGAGGCAGCAGCTGCCGCTGGCTGGCGGGGAAGGTGTGGCTCGCGCTCCGGCGACCGGCGGGACTCCGACGGCGTCCAGCTGCGGTGGGAGGCGGCCGAAGACGGGCGGGACAGATCCCGGTGGCGGAGGCTCGCGCGGTGGCGGTGAATCCGGGCAGGGACGACGCAGAACGGGCCGCAGGAGGTCGGGGCAGCCGATGGGGAGGCGAGGCGGCAACTGGGGCTCCACGGAGGTCCGGCGCGGCGAGGCCCTGGCCCGGCGACGTGCTCCAGC
This sequence comes from Hordeum vulgare subsp. vulgare, assembly GCF_904849725.1. Taxonomy (NCBI): domain Eukaryota; kingdom Viridiplantae; phylum Streptophyta; class Magnoliopsida; order Poales; family Poaceae; genus Hordeum; species Hordeum vulgare. The sequence continues at coordinate 443,678,582 of NC_058522.1, read as the reverse complement.
CTGATTCCCGCAACTCCTGCGGCCGGGGCTCGCCGGACGGCGCTCGTCGAGGCGGTGGGGCTCGGGCTCACGCGGCGCGGTTGGCCATGGCCAAGAGCTCGGGAGGAGGAGGCTCGGGCAGGGAGAATGGGGCGGCGGCCGGATGGGCTTCTGGCGGGCCGCGCGCGGGCTTGGGCGGGCTCGGCAGCTGTGGGGAAGGAGAGAGAGGTGGGAGGCTAGGGTTTGGTGGGGGCTGCACGGAAAACGAGGAGGAGAGAGTGGTAGGTTGACTAAAATGCACCGGGGGGTATTTATAGAGAAAAGAGGGGTCAGTTAACCGGAATCGCGTTCCGGATCCAACCGTGCGGTCGGATTCGGATGATTCCAAACGCGGGTATGGGTACGCGGCCGTGTAGAGGGGATATCCGGAGACGAGAGGGAGAACGGGCGGCGCGTCACGAATTTAAAAACACCGACATACGTCCGACGAATACCCGAAGACGGTGCCGCTACGGTCGACCGTTCGGGTACCAGACGGACTCTGTTCGTGACGAAATTCGACAGGCGACCTAACTAACTCAAATTACGACCGCATGCCAAGTTTCACCTTGATCAGAGAAAGTTTTAAACGCACTTTAAAAACAAGGTTTCGACGATGCCGCGGGCGCGTGCGTGTGCGGTCGGGCTCTGAACGGACAACGACGCGAACCGGCAACTACTAACGAATGCAAGTTTGAAAACTGGCGGCAACAGAGATGCCGATGCAATGCAGATGATGTGCATGATGCGATGATGACGCGACAAATAAAAATAGACACACGACGGAAATGGAAAGAAAAAGGGGAATCTTCTGGAACGTCGGGATCGGGCTGTCACAACTCTCCTACACTACAAGAGGATCTCGCCTGAGATCCAAGAATGAAAGGGGGAGAGGATGAGAAAGAACAAGAGGTAAAATCATAGTCGCTTCTTTGACAAACGAGTGAAACCAACGATCCTTGAAGGTAGCAAAGAGATGAGGAATGATACGAGAAAGAAGCAAGAATTCACGGAAAATTTCGGGAGCACTTCAGTAGGAAAATGGGACAAAAAAATCGATAAGATGGAAGAAATAGACAATATACACAACAACAAGTAGATAGCGCAAGGGAACACCAAGATCCTGATAGAACAACAAGATCGACCCAAAAGAGCAACATCACCAAGCCTCCGGAACAAGAGAATGTGAACTAGCTCATACGGAAGAAGAGAATGAAGAAAAGAATGACAACTATCATCACAAAAGAATTGAAGAGCCCCCGGACAGATAATTAACTTAGCAATTGGAAAAATCAACATCGAGGAACAAGATAGTAGTGGGCTTATGAAAATCATCTCAACCAATATGAGGTGACAACCAACCACTAAAAGAAACAAGGATAGATTGGGAGAAACAAGATATGAACAAATCTTACACCAAGAGTATACATCGAGAACTTGGACTAATGACAAGCACCATGATAGCAACAATCCATAGGAAAGGCTTTAGGTGAAATCAAAACCAAGATAGCTCAATGAAGAAATCATGGGTTAAAATATCTCATGATCATAGAATTGGTGGGTTTAATTATCTCGTACTTGAAAGGAAAACTCTTCGAGACTCCTACACTAACAAGAATGCTATAATACCACCTCAAAGGATAAAGGAAGAACAAATGCACTTGGAAATGCAAGAGAAAGGATATTTGAGGTTCTCCAACAAGAATCTTGAAGAACACTTGAGAATGAATTGACATGATGATGAACCGCCATGAAGGTCCTCCGTATGAATGATGCAACGATAAGAAGGTAGAAAATAATAAGATTATGACCTTGCCAAGATTTAGATGAAGCAACACGAAAAGATACTTAAGAAAAACTTGGAACTCCGGAAAAGAAAGATAAGAACACTAGAGAAAAGGAATTGATATCAAGAGCCACTCCGGAAGAAGAATTCAGATTACTATGAACAAGAATAAGAATTATGTTATGCTTATCCTTCATCAAGTTAAATTGATGACAAGCAACGGGTCTAGCATACCACTTATTCTTCTTGAAATGATTGAGGAGAGATATGAGCCAAACTAGAAGAAATCTTGAAAGAGGCACCGATGAGAATTGAAATGAATGAGGCAACCATGAATGACTGGAGATACATGAGAAGGAAGAGATCATGAGCCACCTGAGAGAAAACTTGAAGAAGGCACCGGATAAAACGAGAGACGAACAAAGAGGCAACAATTGAGAAGAATTGAGGATGAAAGCTGAAAGGTGAGAACGAAGAATCTTCTAAAATGATGGCCTTCGGAGGAACGAGAAATAAAACCAACTCACAAATGCACCGGATAGCAATAAAGGGATACTCATGATTGAAAACAAATTCAAAATGATAACACGAAGCTGAAATGACGAATATCCAAGAGAATAGACCAAGATTTGAGAGAAACACTCCGTCGAATTTGCAAGATGAGACTGATGACGAGAAACAGCACCAAGAATTAATGAGACACTCCGGAATAATGAAGAATGAAAGATTGAGCCAATATGAGAATTAATTCAAATTGATTTTGAAGAAGGAATGAGACTGATGAAATTCATACTTACGTCATAGTTGAACGAATTAGAGATCTCCGGGAAAGAAATAAAAGAGTCAGGAAAGATCCTGGGAACGAACCTGTGGGTTATGGGCCCACTCAAAGAAACCACCGTTGGACGGATTTCTTAGAAGAGAAATATTGCATCGGTATGAAGAGAACTAGATGAGGTTAGCACCTCAGAATAATTAAAGAATTGAAAACACGAAACTTCCGAGATATCTTCAACACTCCGAAAGAAAAGAGAGGTATGAATAACCAAGATAGGCTGAAAGAATCTCCAACATAGGAAAGAACTACAAGCACGAAAAGGATATGATGAACACGGACAACTGAATTAAATTCACCGGAAAAGATGACAAGAATGAATAAAGATGAACACGAAGTTCGTGAGAATCTTCACAATGAAACACCGGATAGGACACGGAAGAAAAAATAGCGGAAGCAACAATGAAATGAAAATTCTTGGATGAAAATTGAATCACTGAGAAAAAGGGCGGGAGGGCGGGGAAAAACAAAGACAACTTGGGACAGATGAGATGAACTCCGGATGGAATAAGAGAATGCTCTTGACAAATTGGAGAGGATTGAATTCACTCAAGAGGAACACACCGGTTGAAAAGAATTAACATGACGACTCCAGTTGACAAGAATTGACAAGACAATTGATTGAGCAAATAATTTGCATTCTCACATAAAAATATGAGAACACCTCTTGGAAAGATTTGAAATCACCACTTGACATCGAAGCAACTAAATTACCATATTTCAACAAAACAAAGGGTGAGGCTTATGAAACAAGCCAGAACAAACTCATGAGAAAGATTTCGTCCGAAATTTTCGTGGACAGGAATCCACTAGATGTCGAACCCCAAACTAACATCATGCGTTTGTTGGAAGATTGTCCTATGAGCAACTACTAGAATTCCCACCTATGAATTCCCGAAATATCTGGTCATGCAATCTGGTACACGGATACAAGGAGTAATATCACACAACTCCTATACTAACCCATCACCTGTATCACATCCGTCAACACACAACCAGAATCTCGGACCTTCATCTACTACACACCCTCGTGATCACAACGATACAAAGTATGGCAGCACTCCCGAACAATCTACACCAGTACTGGGGACATCGGGGTTATCTCGCCACTACTAGTATTGAAGCAATTATGAACATCCTTCGTCCTGAGATATTAAGAAATCTGAATGATAACGATGTGCTCAAGAATCCCCTGGAGCTCAACTCCCCTGAGACTTAGAGCAGATAGGAGGCACCAAGACAGAACTCCGTCACATCGGCATCATATAAATTCCAAAAATATCCGCGTGATTCTAACAAAAATTGAGTGAGAAGAGGAGTAGAATTAAATTATTACGTCAAGATTCCTCATCAGAGCATAGAAGAGGAGAAAAGGAATCCTACTCTCCGATATATAACTAGAATCAAAGCATTTTTTTCACTAGACTCGACTCGGCCAAGTTCGATCAATCAAGGAGGCTCCTAGGTCGGTACTGCTCTGATACCAACTTGTCACGCCCAAGATGCGACCCTATCCTCAATTTGGCACGAAGGCCTCATCAGGGATAGAAGCGCATCTCGTCGTGTCGCAAGAATGGATATCGTTACAAGTACATGTACTGAAAAGATGTGATATATATACAGAGTTGGCTTACAGTCGCCACAAGCTACATCAGAGTCACATCAGTACATTACATAATCAACAAGAGTAAGAGCAGGGTCCGACTACGAACGAAAACAAACGAGAAAAATAAGAAAGACGTCCATCCTTGCTATCCCAGGCTGCCGGCCTGGAACCCATCCTAGATCGATGAAGAAGAAGAAGAAGAAGTAACTCCAAATGAACAATCAACGCGCTCGCGTCAAGTAACCTGTACCTGTACCTGCAACTGGTGTTGTAGTAATCTGTGAGCCACACGGGACTCAGCAATCTCATTTCCAAAGGTATCAAGACTAGCAAAGCTTAATGGGTGAGGTAAGGTTAAGTGGTGAGGTTGCAGCAGCGGCTAAGCATTTATTTAGTGGCTAAACTTACGAGTACAAGAAAATAAGAGGGGGAAGATCTACGCATAACAGATGAGTCTATTGATGATCAAATGAATGATCCTGAGCACCTACCTACGTCGGACATAACCCCACCGTGTGCTCGATCGGAGAAAGAACTCACGAAAGAGACAGTCACGGTTACGCACACAGTTGGCATATTTTAATTAAGTTAACTTCAAGTTATCTAGAACCAGTGCTAAACAAAGTTTCCACGTTGCCACATAACCGCGGGCACGGCTTTCCAAAAGATTTAACCCTGCAGGGGTGCTCCAACTAGTCCATCACAAATTACCACAAGCCGCATAGAAATCCTCAATCACGAAGCTCGCGATCTCGTCGGATTCCCTAGTGGAAAACCTCAACTCTGAGATTACCCAAAGCATCACCGGAATCCCGATGCACAAGATATCTCGTCAAAGGTAAAACTAATCCAGCAAGGCCGCCCGACGTGTCGACGTACCCGATAGGAGCCGCGTATCTCGTTCTCAGGACACGACGGATGGAACTAGCTACGAGTGCCAAACCTCGAGTTTCCTCGCGGTGGCCCCGCAGGCAGACCGTTTGGGACCAACACCATCAGCACTGGCCCCCCTTTTTATGTAAAATAACTCCTCGGGTAGCGCTAACTCCCTATGCATTTCAGTATTATCAAATTATTATGTTGGGCAAATGTAAAACCAATGTTGGGCCTTGCCAGACCAGCTTTAATCTAAAATGAATTATCAAGGGGGTCCCCATAACAACCCCGATCGTGTTAGGAGCGCTCGATTATGGAACATAACACCGGTAGCCGAAACTAAGGGGGCAAAGGTGGAACAAAACACCAGGCTAGAAAGGCCGAGCCTTCCACCTTTTACCAAGTATATAGGTGCATTAAATTAAATATCATATAATATGGTGATATAACAAGGAACCCATGTTATCACATGGAAGCAACTGCACCTGCAACTAGCAACGCTAACAACAGGGTTAAGCAAGCAGTAACATAGCCAACCAGTGGTTTGCTAGGTTGAACAGGTTGAAGGTTTTACGGCATTGTTGGGAGGCTGATATTTAACATGTGGTAGGCAACGAGACATAATCGATAGAAGCGATAAACTAGCATGGCAATGATAGTAATGGTATCTGGGGAAATGATCATCTTGCCTCAGATCCCGCTTGGAAGAAGAATGTCTCCGTGAAGCAGACGAACCGACGTAGTCGAACGGGTCCTCACAATCCGGCACGCTGCGGAACTCTATCGAGACGAAGCAAACTGGAAACACAAATCAACACACGGAATTCGCCACACGAAGCACAACACATATGATGCATGAGCAACTGAATACATGCAAGTCACGACATGACAATTCACACAATCAAACCTACACATTAAGTGAAGTTCAATATGCAACGAGTTGCATATTGACGAAACTCCACGTTTATTTATTTAGTTCTATCCCGATTAGGTACACGGCAATAATAAATGTGATTAAACATGGCAAGAGGAGAAGCGTAATTAATCTACCTATCTAGGAAATTTAAATGAGGTCGAAAATGACATATAGCACCTCCGAGATGCCCTCACATGTTAATTTACAAATCTGTCCAGATCTGGACTAAGATATTTAATTGGTTGTTAAACAGCAAAACAAATAGTTTCACGTGATTCTACGTGTCAAGACAAGCAATCTACACATAAAGAACATCTCCAACGGAGCTACGGGTCAAAAGTTACAAGCATCGCAAGATATGATGGCATGAATGCAATATGTGTGCAACGGCGGTCACGAGCACTTCAAGACATACAACCAGCAAGAGAAAATGAAACTACTCGAGATTCTAAGCAAGTTTCATGTAGGACACGATGAAATCGGAGCTACGGTTCAACAACTACGAGCAAAACAAGAAATGACTACAATCTGCCAAAATCAGCCACATAGCATTTTCTACGCCCCACAACTACGTCTACACAACTCCGATATGCTCAAGCAAGGCATGGCACGGAAGAGGGCAAGAAGCACTACTACGAACAACTAACATCATCTAGCATGGTAGCGAGGAACACTAGGAAAAGAAGTTACAAAATGGCATCCCACACTCTATTTCAGACTTAGTGAAAATTACACCTCATGAAAGTGCAGTTTTCGATCTGAAGCTATATTGACAGCAGCAAGACCTATAGCTACAGGACTCCAAATGGCATGAAACTTTACATCATACTAGAGAAACACAAGGGGTACAACTAACTCCATTGGACCAACCTCAAAAGAGCTACAGATCACAAGATGCAAGCAAGACAAGACAGCAACAAAATATAACAGATTCCAGACTTAGAAATATTTCAGCTCCTCCAAATCAGCACTATTTCTAGCAACTTGAGAGCAATCAAACCACACCTGAACATGCATTTCTATTGCAACTAAAAATACCAGGGGCTAGTCTAAACACCTAAGAACAACCCCCTAGTTGACATCTCCTTCCAACGAAACACGAATTAAATCCTACGAAAAAGACAAGAGGACAACATAGCAAAATATCTCGCGAACTAACTTACTCAAAAGCTAAAACTAACTTCACGGAAAAATCCAATGGATTTTTTTCTACCCCAAAAACATATAAAATATGTGGGGTTGCGCAACAAAATAATGCCACACGAAAATGCGGGAAAGATAACCTTTACACGGGAAAATAAACTATCGGCAATCTATACATGCCAAAAATACCTATGACCACTCTAAAATACATGGAATAATGGTCCCTAAAACATAGGCATTTCTAATACGGCATACCAGCAATCCGGACTTGCGAGAAAAATAAATACGGGGCGTATCCTATTGAAACAGCACGCAAAACTAGGCGTTTGGCACGTTAAACTACGACAAATAATTATGCAAGTTGTAAATTCGTAATCTACGCGGAATTCTACACATTTTACATATATTACTCGCTCCGATCCGATAGACGGATTTAAAACTACGGACGTTTGAAGATCTAAATATTTACCTGAATTATATTAAATCCGAGAATCCTAGATAATTGATACTGGGCCTAATCGCTCATGGGCTTAACAGGGCAAGCGCGAGAAAGTTGCATCCCGCTCGGGGCACGACATAGGGAACAGGGGGGGTCTCACCTCACTAGGCTGGCGCGAGATGGGCCTCGGCCGGTCGGGCAGGAGGTGGGCCTGGGGATGCGAAGTGGCCAGCTGGGTCGGCTGGCGCTGGGCCGGGGAGGCGCTCGGCCTGGGCGGCGGTGGTTGGTGGCCCACGTGGGCGACGTGCGTTGGGAGCAGCAACTCTCCCTCGATCCAGATCGGATCGAGGAGAGGCAGCAGCTGCCGCTGGCTGGCGGGGAAGGTGTGGCTCGCGCTCCGGCGACCGGCGGGACTCCGGCGGCGTCCAGCTGCGGTGGGAGGCGGCCGGAAACGGGCGGGACGGATCCCGGTGGCGGAGGCTCGCGCGGCGGCGGCGAATCCGGGCAGGGATGAAGCAGAACGGGCCGCAGTAGGTCGGGGCAGCCGATGGGGAGGCGAGGCGGCGACTGGGGGTCCAGGGAGGTCCCGCACGGCGAGGCCCTGGCCCGGCGATGTGCTCCGGCTTGATTCCCGCAACTCCAGCGGCCGGGGATCGCTGGACGACGCTCGTCGAGGCGGTGCGGCTCGGGCACACGCGATGGGGTTGGCCATGGCCAAGAGCTCGGGAGGAGGAGGCTCGGGCAGGGAAAATGGGGCGGCGGCCGGATGGGCTTCGGGTGGGCCGCGCGCGGGCTCGGGCGGGCCCGGCGGCTGTGGGGAAGGAGAGAGAGGTGGGAAGCTAGGGTTTGGTGGGGGCTGCACGGAAAACGAGGAGGAGAGAGTGGTAGGCTGACTAAAATGCACCGGGGGTATTTATAGAGAAAAGAGGGGCTAGGTTAACCGGAATCACGTTCCGGATCCAACCGTGCGGTCGGATTCGGACGATTCCGAACGCGGGTATGGGTACACGGCCATGTAGAGGGGATATCGGGAGACGAGAGGGAGAACGGGCGGCGCGGCACGAATTTAAAAACACCGACATACGTCCGACGAATACCCGAAGACGGTGCCGCTACGGTCGACCGTTCGGGTACCAGACGGACTCTGTTCGTGACGAAATTCGACACGCGACCTAACTAAATCAAATTACAACCGCATGCCAAGTTTCACCTTGATCAGAGAAAGTTTTAAACGCACTTTAAAAACAAGGTTTCGACGATGTCACGGGCGCGTGCGTGTGCGGTCGGGCTCAGAACGGACAACGACGCGAACCGGCAACTACTAACGAATGCAAGTTTGCAAAACTGGCGGCAATGGAGATGCCGATGCAATGCAGATGATGTGGATGATGCGATGATGACACGACAAATAAAAATAGACACACGACGGAAACGGAAAGAAAAAGGGGAATCTTCTGGAACGTCGGCATCGGGCTGTCACAAAAGGTTGTCTAAACACACACACTTTTGCTTTCTAGATGGTTATTCTGGTTTCTCCCAAATACCAGTTGCACAATCTGATCAGGAGAAAACCACTTTCACTTGTCCTTTCGGTACCTTTGCTTATAGACGTATGCCTTTTGGCTTATCTAATGCACCTGCCACCTTTCAAAGATGTATGATGGCTATTTTCTCTGACTTTTGTGAAAAGATTGTTGAGGTTTTCATGGATGACTTCTCCGTTTACGGGTCGTCCTTTGATGATTGCCTCAGCAACCTTGATCGAGTCTTACACAGATGCAAAGACACCAATCTTGTCTTGAATTGGGAGAAGTACCACCTTATGGTTAATGAAGGCATCGTCTTAGGACATAAAATTTCTGAAAGAGGTATTGAAGTCAATAAGGGTAAGGTTGATGCAATCGAGAAAATTCCATACCCCATAGATATCACAGGTATAAGAAGTTTCTTTGGTCATGCTGGTTTCTATAGAAGGTTCATTAAAGACTTCTCTAAGATTTCTAGGCCTCTTACCAATCTCTTGCAAAAGGATATTCCTTTTGTTTTTGACGATGATTGTGAGGAAGCCTTCGAAATACTTAAGAGGGCTTTGATAACTGCACCTATTGTTCAACCACCTGATTGGAACTTGCCTTTTGAAATCGTGTGTGATGCTAGTGATTATGTTGTTGGTGTTGTTCTAGGGCAAAGAGTTGATAAGAAGTTGAATGTTATTCACTACGCTAGTAAAACTCTAGACACTGCCTAGAGAAACTATGGTACTACGGAGAAGGAATTTTTAGCAGACGTGTTTGCATGTGAAAAGTTCAGGTCTTACATACTTGATTCCAAAGTCACTATTCACACTGATCATGCTGCTATTAAGTACCTCATGGAGAAGAAGGACGCTAAACCTAGACTTATCAGATGGGTTCTCTTGCTACAAGAATTTGATTTGCACGTTGTTGACAGAAAGGGTGTTGATAACCCAGTAGCAGATAACTTGTCTAGGTTGGAGAACGTTCTTGATGACCCACAACCTATTGATGATAGCTTTCCTGATGAGCAATTGAATGTCATCAATGCTTCACGTAGTGCACCGTGGTATGCCGATTATGCAAACTATATCGTTGCCAAATGCATACCACCTAGTTTCACGTACCAGCAAAAGAAGAAATTCTTCTTTGACTTGAGACACTACTTTTGGGATGATCCTCACCTTTATAAGGAAGGAGTAGATGGTTTTATTTGAATTTGTGTACCTGAACATGAACAGGGACAGATCCTACAGAAGTGTCACTCTGAGGCCTACGGAGGACACCATGCGGGAGATAGAACTGCACACAAGGTATTGCAATTAGGTTTCTATTGGCCCACTCTCTTCAAGGATGCCCGTAAGTTGGTCTTGTCTTGTGACGAATGTCAAAGAGTAGGTAATATTAGCAAACGTTGGGAAATGCCTATGATCTATTCACTTGTCATTGAACCATTTGATGTCAGGTGCTTTTATTATATGGGACCTTTTCCAAAATCCAACGGGTATACTCATATCCTAGTTGCTGTTGATTACGTCACTAAGTGGGTAGAAGCTATCCCCACTAGTAGTGCTGATCACAACACTTCTATCAGGATGCTTAAAGAAGTTATTTTCTCTAGATTTGGAGTCCCTAGATATGTAATGACCGACGGTGGTTCACACTTTATTCATGGTGTTTTCCGTAAAACGCTTGCTAAGTACGATGTTAACTATAGAATTACATCTCCCTATCACCCTCAGCCCAGTGGTCAAGTAGAGCTAAGTAATAGAGAGATTAAACTAATTCTGCAAAAGACTGTCAACAGGCCTAGAAAGAATTGGTCTAAGAAGCTCGATGATGCACTGTGGGCTTTTAGAACTGCCTATAAGAATCCCATGGGCATCTCCCGTACAAAATGGTGTACGGTAAAGCATGTCATTTACCTCTTGAGCTAGAGCATAAATCTTATTGGGCAATCAAAGAGCTCAACTTTGATTTCAAACTTTTCGGTGAGAAGAGGTTATTTGACATTAGCTCGCATGATGAGTGGAGAACTCAGGCATATGAGAATGCCAAGTTGTTCAAAGAGAAGGTTAAGAGGTGGCATGATAAGAGGATACAAAAGCGTGAGTTCAATGTAGGTGATTATGTCTTGCTATATAACTCTCGTTTAAGATTCTTTGCACGCAAGCTTCTCTCTAAATGGGAAGGTCCCTATGTTATTGAGGAAGTATATCGGTCCGGTGCTATCAAGATCAGCAACACGGAAGGTAATTGTCCGAGAGTGGTAAATGGGCAGAGAATCAAGCATTATATCTCACGTACTCCCATAAATGTTGAAAGCAATATTATCAATACCATAACTCCGGAAGAATACCTAAGGGATATTTATCACCCTGTTTCAGACTCCGAAAACGAAGAGGTATGTGATTCGGTAAGAAAACAGAGTCCAAAAACTTTTCCAGTAGGAAATTTTCTCCGTTTTGGAATATTTGAAAAAATACAAAAATTCGAAGTAGTCCGGAAAGTGCGCGAGGAGGCGACAAGCCTGCACGGCGTGGGCCCACCCCCTGGTTGCGCCGTGAGAGCTTGTGGCCACCTCGTGCGCCTCCCGGACTCCGTTTTCGTGCAGGGTACTCCTTCTGGTCTGGAATAAATCATTATATATACTCCCGTTTGGTCTGACCCCTGCATCACGCAGATTTCCTTTGTTTTTCGTTTTGAGCCTGTTTCTGTTGCAGATCTAGATCGCTATGACTTCCCCAAAATCTCCGAAGGACAAGATCTTCGAGAAGGTCATCAATCCCTACCTCACGGGAGTGCTGCAACACCCTCAATCTATCAAGATGCATGAGGGGATGTTGCACATCCGTGATGTTGAGGGGCCCAAGAAGACCGGAAGCGTGGAGACGAGGCTCGAAGCAATGGAGCAACAAGTCTTCAAGTGCCAAGGGATGGTGGAGCGTGGACTCAACGCCAACCACATGATGATCACGGAGTTCACCAACAAGCATAGGATTGATGCCAATGACATTGGGAAGCACCTCTCCAGGCTCTATGACAGGATTGATCAACTCCAGGCCCAGATCTATGACCTGCAGAACCAAAACTGTGAGTATGATTATAGATTTAAATCAATACGGTTGGCTGCAGATTTGAGGATTCCGGATACTCGTTCATCTTTCCATGATGGAGCACCTATGCCTTGGAAGGCGGATGATCAAGCCCATATTGCAACAACTCCACCACCATCACCACCAAAGAAAGACAACTAAACATGGGTATGGGCAATCCCCTTGGTTTGTGCCAAGCTTCGGGGAGTTGACCCGGTATCGTATCACCATCACATCTTTTGCCTTTACCTTTGTTTTAGTTTTCCTTTTCAGTTTTCTCTTTCTCTAGTAGATTTAAGAGTCTTAGTGTTTTAGTCTTGAGTTTAGCTTTGTGTCACCCCCGATGTATTTGAGCTCGTGAGCCATATAATAAAGAGTGTCTTAGTTGAAGGGCTTTGTCTCTTGCCATGATCAAAAGAGTGAGAATAGAACAAAAGCATGAAAGGTCATGTAATGATCTTATGGGAAGTGATGGCTTCACAGATAAAAAGAATGATGATTGAAACTTGTTGAGGGTAGACAAACGTAGACCTTGGTCATTGCTGCAATTAATAGGAAGTGATAAGGAAGGAGAGGTTCACATATAAATATATCATCTCTGACACCATCTATGATTGTAAACATTCACTAAACTATTGCATGCCTAGAAGTAGATGTTCGACAAGGAAGACAACATAATGGAGTGTGTTTGCTTGGTTCCGAACAATGTTATATGATTAGAGATCCCTTAGCATGTGATGATTGCTTCCACCTCACATTAGCCGAACCTCCCGCACTAAGTAGAGAAACTACTTATGCATCCCTAAACCTTCAACCCAGTTTTGCCATGAGTGTCCACCATACCTACCTATGGATTGAATAAGATCCCTCAAGTAAGTTGTCATCGGTGCAGGCAATAAAAGTTTCTCTGTAATATGTATGATCTATTAGTGTGTGGAAAATAAGCTTTGTACGAACCTGTGATGAGGAAGACATAAAAGCGACAGACTGGATAATAAATTTCCTTATCACAGGGGGCAATATAAAGTGACGTTCCTCTGCACTAAGAGGACACGCATCCAAACCTCAAAAGTGCATGACAACCTCTGCTTCCCTCTACGAAGGGCCTATCTTGTACCTTTACTTTTTTTCCTTGAAAGGGTCATGGTGATCTTCACCAATTCCCTATTTCGCCTTTATCTTGGCTAACGTCATATGCTTGGGAAAGATCTATATTCATATGTCAACGTGGAGGTAAGTATTCATGAATTATTATTGTTGACATTACTCTTGAGGTAAGCAGTTGGGAGGCAAAACTATAAGCCCCTATCTTTCTCTCGGTCCAGCTGAAACTTTGATCTCATGAGTACCACGTGAGTTGTAGCAATTGTAGAGAACGAAAGAATGATTGAGTATGTGGATTTTCTTTACAGGCTCTTATTTGACTCTTTATGATGTTGTGATAAATTGCAATTGCTTCAATGACTAAAGGCTATCGGTTGTTACTTCTCGGTAAGGTTCTTGATCCATGCTTTACTTTGTGAAGGAATTATCACTTTAGCATGAGAGATTATATGTTGGTATTGTTGTTCTGATCATGATCATGATGCATGCATGTTCGTATCTTGTTCTGTCGACACCTCTCTCCCTAAACATGTGGACATATTTATTGAGCTAGGCTTTCGCTTGAGGACAAGCGAGGTCTAAGCTTGGGAGAGTTGATACGTCCATTTTGCATCATGTTTTCATGCTGATATTTATCGCTTCTTCGGTTGTTATTTCACTTCACGGTACAATTCTTATGCCTTTTCTCTCTTATTTTGCAAGGTTTACATGAAGAGGGAGAATGCCGGCAACTGGAATTCTGGCCTGAAAGTGGAGCAAAGTTGAGATACCTATTCTGCGCAACTCCAAACGCCGTAAAAATCAACGAGGATTTTTTTCCTGATTTATAAAAAATACTGGGCCGAAGAAGCGCCAGACGGGGGCGTGTAGCTGGCCACAAGCCCGCACGGCGCGGCCACCCCCCCCCCCCCAGGCCGCGCCATGAGGGCTTGTGGGCAGCCTGCACGCCCACTTGCACCCCTCTTTTGCTATATGAAGGGTTTCATCCAGGAAAAAATCAAGGAGGAGCTTTTTCGTGGTTTCGCCACCGCCACGAGGCGGAACTTGAGCAGAACCAATCTAGAGCTCCGGCAGGACGATCCTGTCGGGGAAACTTCCGTCTCGGAGGGGGAAATCGTCGCCATCGTCATCACCAACACTCCTCTCATCGGAGGGGACTCGCCATCGTCAACATCTTCATCAGCACCATCTCATCTCCAAACCCTAGTTCATCACTTGTAACCAATCTCCGTCTCGCGACTTCGATTGGTACTTATAAGGTTGCTAGTAGTGTTGATTACTCTTTGTAGTTGATGCTAGTTGGATTATTTGGTGGAAGAGTTTATGTTCAGATCCTCGATGCTACTCATTACCACTCTTGTCATGAATATGATTATGCTTTGTGAGTAGTTACTTTAGTTCCTGAGGACATGGGATAAGTCATGCTAATAGTAGTCATGTGAATTTGGTATTCGTTCGGTAATTTGACATGTTGTATGTTGTTTTTCCTCTATTGGTGTTATGTGAACGTCGACTACATAACACTTCACCATTATTTGGGCCTAGAGGAACGCATTGGGAAGTAGTAAGTAGATGATAGGTTGCTAGAGTGAGAGAAGCTTAAAACCTAGTTTATGCATTGCTTCGTAAGGGGCTGATTTGGATCCAGTAGTTTAATGCTATGGTTAGAGTTTGTCTTAATTCTTCTTTCGAAGTTGCGGATGCTTGCGAGCGGGGTTAATCATAAGTGGGATGCTTGTACAAGTAAGGGCAGTACCCAAGCACCGGTTGATCTGCAATCTCTGGCGTTAGCTAGACGAATGCTTATGACAACAAACCTTCTCCTGCAACGGCACGAGAAGAATGCTGAAAGCACTCCCCGGTAATGAAACTAGAAGAATGTTGTTGACGGCCCACCAACGCGTGGGTTCGCGGCAGTTTTCGAGGGTAGAGTATTCGACCCAAATTTGTTGATTCGCACGACGGGAGGTGAGAGAATACTCTCAAGTATTAGCAGTTGAATTGTCAGATTCAACCACACGTGAAAGATTAGTATCTGCAAGCACAGTAGTAATAGCAAAGTAGCGAGTAATGGCAGTGTAACGAGCAATAGCAGTGGCAAGGAACAACAATGGTGACAGCAGTAGCAAGTAGCAACAGTAGCAAGCGACGGTAGTAGCAACAGTAGCAGGAGAGCAAGACAAGTAACAGCAGTAGTAGCAACAGTAGTAGTAGCAGCAGAGCAAGACAAGTAACAGCAGTAGCGACAGTAGTAGCACTAGTTGGACAAACTCGTAGGCAATGGGTCGGTGATTTGTTTGGATGATATTCATCATGCAACAGCTATAACACGGAGAGATATATGGCTAGCTCACGTTCGTCAATGTGATGTAGGCATGCATTCCGTGTGTCGTCATACGTGCTTAGGGAAAAGAACTTGCATGACATCTATTGTCCATCCCTCCCGTGGCAACGGGGTACAAAAGGAAACTACAGGATATTAAGGTTCTCCTTTTAATAAAGAACCGGACCAACGCATTAGCACTTGGTGAACACATGAACTCCTCAAACTATGGTCATCACCAGGAATGGTTCCGGTTATTGTCACTCCGGGGTTGCCGGATCATACACATAGTAGGTAACTACAACTTGCAAGATCGGATCTAAAACACACATATATTGGTGACAACATAATAATTTCAGATCTGAAATCATGGCACTCGGGCCCTAGTGACAAGCATTAAGCATGGCAAAGTAGTAGTAACATCAATCTCAGAACATAGTGGATACTAGGGATCAATCCCCATCCAAACTAACTCGATTACATGATAGATCTCATCCTACTCATCACCGCCCAGCGAGCCTATGAATAGATTACTCACGAACGATGAAGAGCTTCATGGAATTGGGGAGGGAAGAAGGTTGATGATGACGATGGCGACGATTTCCCCTCTCCGGAGCCCAGGACGGACTCCAGATCTGCCCTCCAGATGAAGAACAGGTGGTGGCGGCGCCTCCGTATCGAAAACGCGACGAAAACTTCTCTTTTTATTTTTTCGGGGACGAAAGGGATCTTATAGACCTGAGATTGGGGGCGACAGAGCCGTGTGGGCCCCACAAGCCTGCACCATGCCACCAGGGGGTGGTGGCGGAGCAAGGGCTTGTGGCCCACTGGCCCACCCCCTGAGGTGGAACTTGGCGCAAATTTTTTTGATATTTTCCAAAACTGCTCCCCGTAAATTTTCAGGACGTTTGGAGAACTTTGATTTCTGCACAAAAATAACACCAAGGCAATTCTGCTGAAAACAGCGTCAGTCCAGGTTAGTTCCATTCAAATCATGCAAATTAGAGTCCAAAACAAGGGCAAAAGTGTTTGGAAAAGTACATACGATGGAGACATATCAACTCCCCCAAGCTTAAAACCTTGCTTGTCCTCAAGCAACTCAGTTGACAAACTGAGAGAGAAAGAAAACTTTGACAAACTCTGTTTGATCTTGTTGCAACTATGTCTAACTCATAACCAGAATTTTAGCAAGATCACAAGTTAACCACATAAGCAAATGACACAAAGGTCTCACGGTAAACTAATATCAATGGCATAATCAGCTAACGAGCAAATAATAATGAGTTCCAAATACCAACACTTCAATCAAAACAAGCATGAAGCAATATGAATAGGTGGTATCTCACTAGCCCTTTTTGAGACCGCAAAACATAAATGCAGAGCAGTTTCAAAGATCAAGGGTTGACTAAACATTGTAATTCATAGCAACGAAGATCCAGTCATAGTCATACTCAATATCAATCAAAAGCAAAGCATAAAAATGACAGAGGTGCTCTCTAATTGGTGCCTATATAAGAGGAGGATGACTCAACAGGAAAATAAATAGACAGTCCCTTCGCAGAGGAAAGCATTGATTTGCAGAGGTTCGAGAGCTCAAGCTTTGAAAACAGAGATAATAATTTTGGGTGGCATGCTTTCATTGTCAACGCAATGACCAAGAGTTCTCAATATCTTCCATGCTACTCATGCTATAGGCAGTTCCCAAATAGAAAAGTAAAGTTTTAACTCCCCCACCACCAATCAATCATACTCCACGGCTAGCCGAATCCTTGGGTACCGTCCATACTAACATCAATCCGGGGGGTCTTGTTTTACAGTTATGTTTTCGATTTAAGCGTGGAACTGGGCATCCCAAATACCGGCCCCTTTCTCGTGAATAACTGTGAATAAACACATGTCGAGTATAACACTCCTAGCATGGAAGATAACAATAGCCCTCTATCACCACATGAGTGGTTCGGGCATGCAAAACAGATTTATTTCTTGAAGGTTTAGACAGTGGCGCATGCAAATTTACTTGGAACGGCAGGTAGATACCGCAAATAGGTAGGTATGGTGGACTCTTATGGAAAAACTTTTGGGTTCATGGAAGTGGATGCACAAGCAGTATTCCCGCTTAGTACAAGTGAAGGCTAGCAAAAGACTGGGAAGCGACCAACTAGAGAGCGACAACGGTCATCAAGATGCAATGAGTTTGACAAACATTGAATGCAAGCATGAACAGGATATAAATCACCATGAATACGAACATCATAGAGGCTATGTTGATTTTGTTTCAACTACATGCATGAACATGCGCCAAGTCAAGCCACTTGAAACATTCAAAGGAGAATACCATCCTATCATACTACATCATAGTCATCTCAAAATCTATGTTGGCATTCAAGACAAACCATTATAAGCTCTCAGCTAAATAAGCATGGCATTAGAAACTATGATCTCTAAGTTGTCATTGCAAACATGGTTCTCTCACAACAAAGCTAAATCTGGGTCGACAAGCTAGTCATATTTACAAAAACAAAATAGATAGAGTTCATACCAGCTTTCCAGTCTCGGTCACTTCATCATATATCATCACTGTTGCCTTTCATTTGCACGATCGAACGATGAGGACGCTAATAAGCGCATTGGACTAAGCTGAATTCGCATGCAAACACAAAGGAGAAGACAAAGTAATATGGCTCTTTGAAAGCTAAACAGGTAAGCATGCAAGAACAAATAAACATTGTAACCAATATCTTCTACCTTGACACAAAGAAAAAGAAAACTATTTACACGGGAAAGCTCCCAACAAGCAAAAGAAGAAAGAAAAATCTTTTTGGGTTTTCTCAGAAGGACACAAAACAATAAAACAAGAAAAGGAAAAGAAACTAGCATGGATAATACAGTGGCAAAGTGTAAACACCGGCTAACGAAGTGAAAGCATAAGCATAAATGTAAAGTCGGTGGGAACACGTACTCCCCCAAGCTTAGGCTTTTGGCCTAGCTTGGTCTACTCCCAAGGATGATACTGGCGAAACCCAAAGTCATAATGGGTGTTATACGGGAGTGCTGCAGCCACTGCCTGAATAGCTGCCTCACGAAGTCGAGCAGCCTTCGCCTCCCTCTCATACTCTTCTGCCTCTCCTATGGTTATGTAGTATCTTCGTTTAACCTAAAAGTCAAAGAAAGCAGGAGCAGGAAGGGTAATATGGAAAACACACTGCCGGTTAAATATCAAGCGGTATAGGAGGGATCCATGATCTCTCTCAAGGAACTGGTAGCGTGTTAGAGCAACACGATCAAGGTAGGATGTACGGAGAGGAGGGTCTTCTGGACGGATGGATACTCCAAGAAAATTTGCTAAGCGTGTAGCATAAACTCCACCAAAGAAATCCCCCTCACTGGCATTTTTATTCAGCCTACTTGCTATAATAGCGCCCATATTAAATCTCATGTCACTTGTTACCGCGCTCTTAAGGATACTAAGGTCGGAAGCGCATAGGTGACAATGTGCACCCTTGTCGTTAATGCACCTACCTATGAAGAGGGCAAGGTAGTGCAAGGCAGGGAAATGGATGCTTCATATGGTGGCTTGCGTGATATCTTTGGTTTCTCCCACAGTTATACTGGAGACAAAGTCTCTGACCGAAGACATAGGAGGATCATTAACACTACACCAATCGGGTATCTTGCAAATCCTATTGAAATCCTCCAGATCCACGGTATATGATTTATCATACAGGTCAAACAGTATGGATGATTCACGGCCAGCTAAAAATTTAAATCTACGCACGAAAGAGGCAGTGAGCATAGCATACTGTTCACAATTATCTGAGAGGAATTCTTCTAACCCGGCATTGCGGACAAGTGCATCAAACTCATCCTTGAAGCCTGCTTCGATCATGAACTCATCAGAAGGCCATTCACTTGGTTGCACCGGTGTGTCCCTTAGTTGAAAAGGTTCGGGCTCCCGAAAGGAGAGACGGGGACCCTTCTTACTTGAGGAACCACCATGAAACTTCCTCCTGAACATAATTTCCTTATGCTGAAATTTTTGAAGTTCAAGAGAAAAGTGAATAAAGACCCACCAGACCTTGTAGCAACTACTCCTACTAGTGCCTAGAGACCGTATCACACGCTAAAACTACTTGGGACCAGCTAAAATCAACATTTCTATTTCAAGAACAGGGTCACCAAGGTAGCAAGAATACGCGAAGGATAAAGCACTAGAGCAAAAACTAATTGGACCAATGGAGGAGTCACTTACCAAGGAGTAATTTCCCCAAAACGGTTTGGAGAATGGTGCTTTGAGCAAGGAGATCGAAAATCACACCCAAATGAGCAAGAACTCGGGTTTGAGCTGCGAAACAATTTTTTCTGGAGGTGGAAGAAGAGGCTGAGAGCTGGAATGAGTGGAGGGGGTGCCTGTGGACCCCACAAGCTTGCACCACGCCACCATGGGGGTGGTGGCGGAGCGAGGGCTTGTGGCCCACTGGTCAGGCCCCCAGGCTAGCTCTCAGGCCTAGAAATTTTCAAAAATTACAGAAAAAAATCATACTAAATTTTCAGGACCATCGGAGAACTTTTATTTTCGAGGTATTTTTCTCCGGAGCGCTAAAACAGAAAACAGGAAAAGCTAAACTAATTCCATCATTTTTCTTCTAAGCAACAGAAAAAGAAAACTCAAAACAGAGGTATGTGACTCTCTGATTCATCCGTTTCATGGTCATCGAAAGAAATCCGTCAATGGGATTGATCAAGTCCTTATGACAAAACCTTCTCGAATCGCAAGAGAGAACGGAGAATTTTAGAATAGCCACTAAGTCACCTCAATGGGGATATGTATCTCCCCAACAAGCAAATCATACTTCATCTTGACACGAGGAATAGGGCATTCAAAGCTCCCAATGAGGATCGATGAAGTCTTTTCGATAGCATTGATGCAATGTACTGGATATCGTTTCTTCGGAAAGTGCACCGTGTGCTCATTACCGTTGACATGGAAAGTGGCATTGCCTTTGTTGCAATCTATAACAGCCCCTGCAGTGTTTAAAAAGGGTCTTCCGAGGATGACAGCCATGGCATCGTCCTCGGGAATATCCAAGATAACGAAGTCTGTTAAGATAGTGGTATTAGCAACCACAACAGGCACATCCTCACAAATGCCGATAGGGAAAGTAGTTGATTTGTCGACCATTTGCAGAGAAATTTTAGTGGGTGTCAACTTATCCAATTCAA
Organism: Hordeum vulgare subsp. vulgare; assembly: GCF_904849725.1. NCBI lineage: Eukaryota > Viridiplantae > Streptophyta > Magnoliopsida > Poales > Poaceae > Hordeum > Hordeum vulgare. The sequence continues at coordinate 443,657,707 of NC_058522.1, read as the reverse complement.
GTCTACGATAAAGAGAGAGCGGCATAACACTAACACCGGCTCCAAGGTCACATAAGGCAGTTCTTACGTAGTTTCCTTTAATGGAGCAAGGTATAGTGGGCACTCCGGGATCACCAAGTTTCTTAGGAGTTCCACCTTTGAAAGTGTAATTGGCAAGCATGGTGGAGATCTCAAGATCTGGTATCTTCCGTTTATTAGTCACGATATCTTTAATGTACTTGGCATACGGAGACATCTTGAGCATATCAGTTAACCGCATCTGGAGAAAGACGGGTCTTATCATCTCAACGAAGCGCTCAAAACCCTCATCATCCCTTTTCTTGGATGGCTTAGGAGGAAAGGGCATAGGTCTCTGAACCCATGGCTCTCTTTCTTTACCATGCTTCCTAGCAGTGAAGTCATTCTTATCGTATCTCTTAGGTTATGGATTATCAGGATTAACCATAGGTTCAATCTCCACATCCTCATCATTGCTAGGTTGAGCATTATTATGAACATCACTGTCCATATTCTCACCAGGTTCATGTTCATCACCTGATTGTGTTTCTGCATCAGACGCAGAAATATCATTAGGTTCTTCAGGTGTAACAGTATTTGGTGAACTGGCGTGCAGGTTTCTATCATCATTCTTCTTCTCCTTAGGATGACTAGGTGTATCAGCATTGATTCCTTGAGAATCTTGATCAAATCTCTTAGGATGACCTTCAGGATACAAAGGTTCCTGAGTCATTTTGCCTCCTCTAATAATGACTCTGACAGAGTTGTCATTTAGTTCATTGAGCAAGTCATTCTGAGCTTTAAGTACTTGTTCTACCTGAGTAGTAATCATAGAGGCATGTTTACTCAGAAGCTTTAGATCATTGACATTTCTGTCTACACAAGCACTTAGATGGCTAAGCATACGAGCACTTTGTTCCAAATGTCTGCTAACATAATCATTGAAACTCTGTTGTTTGGCAACAAAGTTGTCAAATTCATCAAAGCATAGGCTAGCAGGTTTATCACTCTCGTCAAACCTACGCAGAGAATTCACTTCTACTACCTGTATCGGGTTATCGAAACCGTGGATCTCTTTGATAGGTGGTAGATTTTTTGACATCTTCAGATCTAATGCATTTCTCTTGCATAGATTGCTTGGCTTCTTGCATATCTTCGGGACTGAGGAATAGAATACCTCTTTTCTTAGGAGTTGGCTTAGGAGGTGGTTCGGGAATAGTCCAAGCATTATCGTTGATCAAGAGGTTATTCAGTAGGGTCTCAGCTTGTTCTACAGTTCGTTCCCTAAAAACACAACTGGCACAACTATCTAGGTGGTCTCTAGAGGCATCGATAAGTCCATTATAGAGGATATCAAGTATCTCGTTCTTCTTAAGAGGGTGATCAGGCAAAGCATTCTGTAGCTGGACGAGCCTCCCCCAAGCTTGCGGAAGACTCTCTTCTTGGAGTTGAGCAAAGTTGTATATTTCCTGCAAGGCAGCTTGCTTCTTATGGGCAGGGAAATATTTCTCACAGAAGTAATAGACCATCTCCTGGGGACTACGCATACATCCAGGAGCAAGAGAGGTGAACCAGGCTTTAGCGTCATCCTTTAGAGAGAAAGGAAACAGCTTAAGGATAAAGTAGTGGCGGATCTTCTCCTCATTAGTGAAAAGGTTGGCTATTTCGGATAGTTTGGCAAGATGGGCTATGACCGTCTCAGACTCATAATCGTGAAAAGGATCAGATTCGACTAGAGATATTATCTCAGAGTCGACAGAGAATTCATAATCCTTATCGGTGACAAAGATAGGCAAAGTGGCAAACTTCGGGCCATTTTTCATCCTAGCTTCCCGGGATTTTTCCTTCCACTTGAGAAGTAATTTCTCAACGTCATAGGCATCCTTACACACAAGAAAATCCTCAGCTATCTCTCCCTCCATAATGTAACCCTCAGGTATATCAGGCAATTCATATCTAGGACAGCTAGATCTAACAGGAGCAAAAGCAGGTTCTATCTCAATAGTATCGGTACTTTCAGAAGCCTCACGAGCATTGGCAGTAACTCTAGCAATATGAGCATCAAGGAACACTCCTAGTGGAACATCAGGCAAAGGAGTATCTCTAGCAGTATCAAGCATAGCATCATCAGGCAAAATAGCATCTCTAGCATCATCAGGCAAAGTAGTATCAAGCATAGCATCTCTAGCAGTATCAAGCATAGCGTCATCAGGCATAGCATCTCTAGCAGTATCAAGCATAGCATCATCAGGCATAGTATCAGGCATGGCATCTCTAGCAGTAGCACCATAAGCATCATCAAGCACAATCAACATATCAAGATTTCTAGCAGAAGGTGATGTCGCAAACTTACTCATGACTGAAGGTGAATCAAGTGAAGAGCTAGATGGCAATTCCTTACCTCCCATCGTAGTTGAGGGCAAGACTTTGGTCTTCGGATCCTTCATATTCTTCATAGTGATCAGCAGATATAAATCCCAAGTGACTTAGAGAATATAGCAATACCTCCCTGGCAACGGCGCCAGAAAAATGCTGATCTGCAATCTCTCGCGTTAGCTAGACGAATGCTTATGACAACAAACCATCTCCTGCAATGGCACCGGAAGAATGTTGAAAGCACTCCCCAGTAATGAAACTAGAAGAATGTTGTTCACGGCCCACGAGCGCGTGGGTTCGCAGCAGTTTTCGAGGGTAGAGTATTCGACCCAAATTTGTTGATTCGCACGACGGGAGGTGAGAGAATACTCTCAAGTATTAGCAGTTGAATTGTCAGATTCAACCACACCTGAAAGATTAGTATCTGCAAGCACAGTAGTAACAGCAAAGTAGCGAGTAACGACAGTGTAACGAGCAATAGCAGTGGCAAGGAACAGCAATGGTGACAGAAGTAGAAAGTAGCAACAGTAGCAATAGTAGCAGCAGAGCAAGACAAGTAACAGCAGTAGTAGCAATAGTAGTAGTAGCAGCAACAGAGCAAGACAAGTAACAGCAGTAGCGACAGTAGTAGCAACAGTAGGACAAACTCGTAGGCAATGGGTCGGTGATTTGTTTGGATGATATTCATCATGCAACAGCTATAACACAGAGAGATATATGGCTAGCTCCCGTTCGTCAATGTGATGTAGGCATGCATTCCGTGTGTCGTCATACGTGCTTAGGGAAAAGAACTTGCATGACATCCATTGTCCATCCCTCCCGTGGCAGCTGGGTCCAAAAGGAAACTACGGGATATTAAGGTTCTCCTTTTAATAAAGAACCGGACCAACGCATTAGCACTTGGTGAACACATGAACTCCTCAAACTATGGTCATCACCGGGAGTGGTTCCGGTTATTGTCACTCCGTGGTTGCCGGATCATAACACATAGTAGGTAACTACAACTTGCAAGATCGGATCTAAAGCACACATATATTGGTGACAACATAATAATTTCATATCTGAAATCATGGCACTCGGGCCCTAGTGACAAGCATTAAGCATGGCAAAGTAGTAGCAACATCAATCTCAGAACATAGTGGATACTAGGGATCAATCCCCGTCAAAACTAACTCGATTACATGATAGATCTCATCCTACTTATCACCACCCAGCGAGCCTACGGATAGATTACTCACAAACGATGAAGAGCTTCATGGAATTGGAGAGGGAAGATGGTTGATGAAGAAGAAAATGAGAACTACTATCACAAGAATCTTGAAGAACATCTTGAGACAAAGAACTGATATCATGAGCCATTCCGAAAGAAGAATTCAGATCACTATGAACAAGAATAAGAATTATGTTATGCTTATCCTTCATCAAGTTTAATTGATGACAAGCAGCGGAATTAGCGTACCACTTATTTTTCTAGAAATGATTGTGGAGATATATGAGCACAAACTATAAGAAATCTTGAAGGAGACACTGGTAAGAATTGGATTGAATAGGGATATACCAAGAATGAATGGAGATACATGAGAACAAAAAGATCATGAGCCACCTAGAAGAAAACTTGAATGAGGCACCGGAATAATTGAAAGACGAACGAAGAGACAACAATTGAGGATGAAAGTTGAAAGCTGAGAACGAAGAAATCTTCTTAAATTATGGCCTTCGGAGGATCAAGAATGAAAACAATCTCAGAAAAGCACGGGATAGCAAGAAAGAGATTCTCATGATTGGGAACAATCAAGATGATGGCACACAGCTGAAATGATGAATCTTCAAGAGAATGGACCAAGATTTGAGAGAAACACTCCTTCGGTCTTTCCAGCTGAAAAAGATGAGGAGAACACCACCAAGGATAATTGAGACACTCCGGAATAAGGAAAAATGAAAGGTTTAGCCAAATATGAGAATTAATTCAAATTGATCCTGAAGAAGGAATATGACTGATGAAATTCATACGTAAGTCATGGTTGAAGAGAAATAAGGATCTCCGGGAAAAGATTAGAAGATCCAGGAAAGATTCTGGGAAAGAACATGTGGGTTATGGGCCCACTCAAAGAAATCACCATTAAAAGGATTGCTTAGAAAGAGAGATATTGCACCGGTATAAAGAAGACTAGATGAGGTTAGCACCTCAAAATAGTTGAAAGAATTGAAAACAAGAACTTCTGAGATATCTTCAACACTCCGGATAGATAAGAGAGGAATGAACAACAAGATAGGCTGATAAGAATTTTCAACATAGGAAAGAACTACAAGGATGAATAGGATATGATGAACACCTAGGTCTTAAATTGAATCGATTGGGAAAAGAGAACAAAATGAAGAAATGATGAATTCAGAACTCCTGAGAATCTTCACAACGAATCACCGGATAAGAGAGGAAGAACAGATAGCGGAGCAACAATGAAATGGAATGCACTTGGATGATAAACTAATCACTGAAGAAAAGGGAGGGAGGGCGGGGAAAACAAAGACAACTTGTTACAGATGAGACAAACTCTAGAAAGAAATGAGAGAATGATCTTGCAAAATTGAAGAGGATAGAATTAACTTGAAGAGAAGCACACCGTTGAAACGAATTGACAAGACAACCCCGGTTGACAAGAACTTGAAAAGACAACTTGATTGAGAAAAAGAATTAGCGCTCACATAAAAATATGGGAACACCTCTTGGAAAGATATGAATTCACCATTTGACCTCGAAGCAACTTGAATTACCATACTCCAACAAAACAAAGGACGAGGCTTGCAAATTAGCCAGAACAAACTCATGAGAGAGATTTCGTCCGATATTTTCGTGGACAGGATCGCACGGCTTGATCCTTACAATAGTCATCCTATGCAAGGCAGTGCACACGACATACGAAGCGTCCTCGAGTCGTAGCAAGCTACAAGGACTCTTTAAGACACAACGAGAACCGTTGTAAGTCGACCGTGAACAAACGAATCCACTAGATGTCGAACCCCAACCTAACATCATGCATTTGTTGGAAGATTGTCCTATAAGTAACTGCTTGAATTCCCACCTAAGAACTACCGAAATTTCTGGTCATGCAATCTGGTCCACGGATACAAGGAGTAATATACCACTCAACTCCTATACTAACCCGTCCAGTGTATCACATCCGTCAACACATAACCAGAATCTCGGAACTTCATCTATCATAGACCCTCGTAATCACAACGATACAAAGTATGGCGATACATCTGGAACTCTCTGCACCAGTACTGGGGAAGCCGGACTCCTCTCGCCACTACTAGTATTGAAGCAATTTCGAACATCCTTCGTCCTAAGATACTAAGAAATCTGAATGATAACAATGTGCTCGAGAATCCCGTGGAGCTCAACTCCCCGGAAGAAATCAAGTCTGACAGGAGGCACCAAGACAGAACTCCTTCACATCGGCATCATATAGATTCCAAAAATATTCGTGTGATCCTAAAAATAAATTGAGTGAGAAGAGGAGTAGAATTAAAATTATTATGTCATGAATCCTCACCAGATCATAGAAGAGGAGAAAAAAAAAGAATCCTACTCTTCGATATATAATTAGACTCAAAGCAGTTTTTCACTAGACACGACTCGGCCAAGTTCGATCAATCAAGGGGGATCCTAGGTCGGTACTGCTCTGATACCAACTTGTAACGCCCAAGATGCGATCCTATCCTTAATTTGGCACGAGGGCCTCGTCAGGGATTGAAGCGCATCTCGTCGTTTCGCAAGAATGGATATCGTTACAAGTACATGTACTGAAAAGATGAGATATATGGAATTGGCTTACACTCACCACAAGCTACATCAGAGTCACATCAGTATAATACATAAACATCATGAAGAAGAGCAGGGTCCGACTACGGACGAAAACAAACGAAAAAAGAAAACGACGTCCATCCTTGCTATCCGAGGATGTCGGCCTGGAACCCATCCTAGATCGATGAAGAAGAAGAAGAACCAACTCCAAATGAACAATCAACGAGCTCGTGTCAAGTAACCTTTACCTGCACCTGCAACTGGTGTTCTAGTAATCTGTGAGCCACAGGGGACTCAGCAATCTCATTTCCAAAGGTATCAAGACTAGCAAAGCTTCATAGGTGTGATATGGTTAAGTGGTGAGGCTGCAGCAAGCGACTAAGCATATATTTAGTGGCTAACTTACGAGTACAAGAATAACAGGGGGATGATCTACGCATGATGGTCGTAAACTACTGATGATCAAATGAATGATCCTGAACACCTACCTATGTCAGACATAACCCCACCGTGTCCTCGATCGGAGAAGGAGCTCACGAAAGAGACAGTCACGGTTACGCACTCAGTTGGCATATTTTAATTAAGTTAACTTCAAGTTATCTAGAACTAGTGTTAAACAAAGTTTCCATGTTGCCACATAACCGCGGGCATGACTTTCCGAAAGATTTAACCCTGCAGGGGTGCTCCAACTAGTCCATCACAAATTACCACAAGCCGCATAGAAATCCTCAATCACGAAGCTCGCTATCTCGTCGGACTCCTTAGTGGAAAACCTCAACTCTGAGTTTACCCAAAGCATCACCGGAATCCCGATGCACAAGATATTCCGTCAAAGGTAAAACTAATCCAGCAAGGCCGCCCGACGTGCCGACAATCCCGATAGGAGCCACGTATCTCGTTCTCAGCGCACACCGTATGAGCGATGGTTACCACGCCAAACGCCGAGTTGCCCCGGGCAGCATTAATAAGCTGCTCTGTTTTCGACCAGCACCATCAGCACTGGTCCTCCATGTATTATGTAGAATTACTCCTCGGGTAGCGCTAACTCCCTATGCATTTCAGTATTAACAGAATTATTATGTTGGGAAAATATAGAACCAATGTTGGGCCTTTCCAGACGAGCTTTAATCTAAGACGAATTATCAAGGGGGTCCCCATAGCAACCCCGATCGTGTTAGGAGCGCTCAATTATGGAACATAACATCGGTAGCCAAAACTAAGGGGGCAAAGGTAGAACAAAACACCAGGCTAGAAAGGTCGAGCCTTTCACCTTTTACCAAGTATATAGGTGCATTAATTTAAATAGAATTAATATAGTGATATACAAGGAACCCATGTTATCACATGGAAGCAATTGCACCTGCAACTAGCAACGCTAACACATGGTTAAGCAAGCGGTAACATAGCCAATCAGTGGTTTGCTAGGTTCTGATCAGGTTGAAGGTTTTCATGGCAATGTTCGAAGGCTGATATTTAACAGGTGGTAGGAAGCGAGACATAACGATAGAAATGGTAAAACTAGCATGGCAATGATAGTAATGGTATCTGGGGAAATGGTCATCTTGCCTGAGATCCCGCTTGGAAGAAGAACGACTCCGTGAAGTAGACGAACCGGCGTAGTCGAACGGGTCCTCACTTTCTGACACGCTTCCGGAACTCTATCGAGACGAAGGAAACCGGAAACAAGCATCAACACACGATATTTACCACGGCACATGCACGACAAGATGCAATCCACATATGATGCATGATCAGTTGAATATATGCAAGGCATGGCATGTCAATTCACAACAATCAAACACTACACATTAAGTGAAGTTCAACATGCAACGAGTTGCATATTGACGAAACTCCACGTACGAGTTATTTGTTATATCCCGATTAGGTACATGGCAATATTAAATGTTGTTAAACATGGCAAGAGGTGAAGCATAATTAAACTACCTATCTAGGCACTTTAAATGAGGTCGGAAACGACATACAACATCTCCAAGATGACCTCATACGTTAATTTATAATTCTGTCCAGATCTGAACTAAAATGTTTAAATATTTGTTAAACAGCAAAATAAATAGGTTCACATGATTCTACGCGTTGTTACAATCAATTTACACATAGAGAACATCTCCAACGGAGCTACGGTTCAAAAGTTATGATCACCGCAAGGTATGATGACATGAATGCAAAAATGTGTGCAAGGACAGTCACGAGGATTTCAAAACGTACAACCAACAAGATAATATGAAACTACACGAGATTCTAAGCAAGTTTCATATAGGACACGTTTAAAACAGAGCAACGGTTCAACAACTACGAGCTAAACAAGAATTCACTACAATCTGCCAAAATCAGCCACATAGCATTTTCTACACCCTCGAACAACTAGCTACACAATCAGACTTCGTGAAAATATTAGTTTATGAGAGTGCAGTTTTCAATTTGAAGGCATATTAACAGTAGCAAAACTATAAGATACAGGACTCCAAATGGCATGAAAATTCACAGCATGGTAGAGAATCGTAAGGACTACAACTAACTCCATTGCACCAACCTCAAAAGAGCTACAGATCACCAGATAAACTCATGGAAAAACAGCAATAAAATATAACAGATCTCAGACTTAGAGATATTTCAACATCTACAAATCAGCACTATTTTCTATCATTTTGAGAGCAAGCAAACAACATCTAGACATGGATTTCTATTGCAACCAAAATTACGAGGGGTTAGTCTTCACATCCAAGGGCATATCTCTCGTTGACAACTCATTCATATCATGCACGAATTAAATCCCACACAATAAACAAAAGGGCAACATGGCAAAATATCACGCGCACTAACTTGCTCAAAAGCTAAAACTAAATGCACATTTAAATTCTATGGATTTTTCTACCCCGAAAACATATATAACATGTGGGGTTGCAAAATAAAAAAACGCCACACGAATATGCGAGATTATGTCATAAACACAATATAATAAACTAGCGACGGAACCTACATGCAAAAATACAAAAAAATACTCTAAAATACATGGCAAAAGGTCCCTAAAAACATGAGCATTTAAACTACGGGAATCAAGCAATCCGGACACGCACAAAAATAAATACGGGATAATCTCCTATTAGGATAGCACGCAAAACTAGGCATATGGCAAGTCAAACTACTCCAAAAATGCATGGAAGTTGCAAATTATGAATCTACGCGAAAAACTACACAAGTTCCATATATTAAACGTCGCGATCCGACACTCGGTTAATAAACTACGGGCGTTTTAAAATCTAGCAATTTTCCTGAAATTAAATAAAACCGAAATCCTAAAAAAAATAGCTAACGGCCCTAATCTGTTCTACCGGGCCGAAACTGGGCATTGGCGCAATATAGAATAATGCGCGTGCGGCGCAATATAGAGGGTCGGGGGTCTCACCTTGGTGGGCTTAGGGAAGAGGCCGACTGGGCCGGTCGGCGCAGATGAGAGGCGCTGGCCTGGGGCGCGCCTGGCCGACGGGGCGAGGCCGGGCCTGGCCTGGCGCGGTGGCACGGCCCACGGGGCGGCACAAGCGGTGCTGGCCCACGAGGTGGCGAGCACCTGCTCGGGCGGTTCCCTCGTCCCGATGGATCGGGATCGACGGCGGCGGCGACGGGACGGGGGCACCACCTCCGGGCGCCACGAGGCCGGCAGACGGTGGGGCTTCTCCGGATCTGGTCAGCGGCGCGACGGGGAACTGTTGCGGCCGGAGGCTGGCGGCGCGAAGAGTTGGCGACGCGAGGAGCTAGGGAGATGGGGAGGCGCGCGCGGGAGGAGCTCTCGTGGGAGGAACGGCTCGCAGGAGCTGGCTGACCGGTGGCTTGGGGCCGAACCGGGCTCGGGCGGGCCCTAGATGGGCTTCGGCAGGCTCGACGGCTGAGGAGGTGAGAGAGGTGGGAGGAGATGGTGGCTAGGGTTTAAGGGGGCACGGATTTCGTGGGAGAGAGAGAGTGGTTGTCTAAAGAATGGCATGGGGGTCTATTTATAACACTAGGGGGGCTAGGTTTCGCAGAATTTCGTCCCGGTTTCAACCGCGCGATCGGAATCGAACGGTTTCAAACGCGGGACGGGCTAAGTGACCATGTAGAGTAGGTTAGCCAGAGATGAGGGGGAAAACGGGCACCCGGCAACATATTTTAAAACACCGACAAACATCCCACGATAGACCGAATACGGTGCCACTACGGTCGACCGTTCGGGTACCACGCCGACTCCGATTGCGAGGAAATTTGGCAGGTGGCCTACCTATAACTAAATACGACCGCACGCCAAGTTTTAACCCAATCATAGAAAGTTTTATACAGACTTTTAAAACAGGGTTTTGACGATGTCGCGGGCGCGTGCGTGTGTGGTCGGGGCTCAGAACGGGCAACGATGAACACGGAGAGAACCGGCAACTAATAACGAATGCAAGTTGAAAACTGGCGGCAGCGGTATGTCGATGCAATGCGAATGATGCGAATGATGCGATGATGATGCGACAAATAAAAATAATCACACGACGAAAACGGAATAGAAGGGGAATCTTCTCGAACGTCGGTCTCGGGCTGTCACAGATCCCCTGTACTTGTGGGTTATCATGGTACTACCTCTTATCCTTTCATGTTACTGTGAAGGCCTAAGTGGTACTACCAGTTATCCCTTCAGGATGCACCACGAAGGCCCGAGCGTTACTATCGCTCTTGTGGTAGTGTTGGCTATATGAAAATAGTTAGTACTATCATAGTAGTGTCGCCTTGGTGACATTGGAAAATTTGAGGGGAATTACCCCCTATGGTAGTTCAACTAGCACTATATGCAAACTAAGAAGTTAATTTGAGCTCAGATTTCATATAAATCAAATAAAACTCTCACATAATTACTCCCAAACTAAAACCCACAAATCACTATACTTATAAAGCATGAAACAAGCAAAACTAGCAATGAAAGATGAAAGGATGAAGTTGCTAACCTTTTAGAACACTTGGATAGATGGGTGCCTTCAATCTTGACAAATCTTGGCAAAAATGGAGGATCAACTCAACCTTGGGGAAGGAAAAATAGAGGAGAGAAAGCTTGTTTTCGGGCTGGAAAAAGTAGAGGTTTATATAGGGAAGACTTTAGTCCTAGTTAGATATACCAACCGGGACTAAAGGTCTATATTTAGTCTCGGTTGGTGATACCAGCAGGGACTAAAGGGGGTCGCAGGGCCCCTAGCCTGCTGCAACCCCTTTAGTCCCGGTTGGTATCACCAACCAGGACTGAAGCCCCCATTCAAACCGGGACTAAAGATAGCCCCCCCCCCCCGCCCGCTCCTAGCCGTTGCAGTCAAGAGTAATGGTCACATTAGTCCCAGGCCCAAACCCGACCAGGACTAAAGCTCCAGACGAAAGTTCTTTTTTCCACTAGTGATATCTGGTAGTGCCGCGCCACAAGGGGAACAATACTTCCACATTAGTGTGTGGTATTACCAACCCACCAATTCAGTTGTAGCATAATGGACAGAGCGGTACTACAGTAGTGATACCTCCCTAGTATAGTTGTCAAGATAAGGGAGAATTACCCTCCGTCGGAAGTAGGTCCGACACTTGGAGCGGTAGTGCCACTCCAACGGGGGAGCGATACTTCCGCTTTAGTTCATGGTACTACCGGCCTCGAGTGACAACATTGTATTGCTACTCAACACGAACAGTACTACCACGTGTGCAAAGTGAGTAACATGGTAGAAATCAAGTTTCTCCATGAAGCTGTTGGAAAGATAGTGTGGGTGCAATATATGTTTTTGTATGTGTTTAATCTCACCCATAGCTTTCAACATCCCCCCCCCTCTTAATAGTATAGTTTTCTATGACAAAAGAAATAGAAGTGTTGGAGACATCGTAGTCAATCTTTTCCTTCCAAAGGGGAACATAATTGTCTTGTGTCACTCTTGAATATGCATGTGTATCTTAGGCACATGATTAGCCTGCAAATTACATTGTCATGAACACCAAAATCACTTAGGAACGAAATGTCCTTTCGTTGTCTCTCTTCGCCCGCAGGACACGCAACCGCCATCATTCATGCTGGATCTCGCGGGCGTTTCTCCAGAAATGCCCTTTCTGTGACTCTCTCTACCCATGGACGCACATCCACCATAACTTGTAGTGGATCTTGCGGGCATACAATGGACCATCCGCTAGCATGGTCGTGATTGCGTTGTCGTTCAGCTGGTCGACACTGATTTGTTCCTCCACGAGCCGACGCTCATCGAGGATATAAAGGTTGTGCCTTTGGTCCTCATGTGTGTGCAAGAACGCAGTGACCTGCTCTTCTGCCATCCTCCAATGTGATGTGTGCATATGGACCCGCGAGGACAGTGGCATCGACGCGTCGTCAGTCACCTCATTCATCGTCTCGTCGGCATCGCTGGCCTCCAGAGAGCTAGACGACAAGCCAGGTTGTATCCGACTGGCTCAACGAGCCCGACAATCTGACGTAATGCCGGACAATTCCTGCTTTAGTTCGGTGGAGATGTTGTCCCATCGTGCTTTGAAGCTCGAAGTCATGGTGAGCGGGGTGCACACGGAAGATCGAAAGCAAAGGTGTGGTGTGGATCTTGCGTGGCTAGGCCACGAGAGCCACTCGGGTCAAGCGGTTGGTTGTGTAATGCCGACACGCGGACAAACGTGTGTCGTTATCATGTGGAGAGAAGCAGCATTCACGGGGATGCGACGGGCGCGACGCTCTTTGCCGGCGTGTCGCTATCCATACCATCTTCGGTGAGAGATCACGTTCACTCTAGGCTGACATCACTGCGGGATTGGCACTCCGGAGCGTGTCTCAACCGTTTAATTTTTCTCCTCTTTATGAAAAAAACTAATGTTCAAATCGATGTGTGAACGGTCTTTTTGTACAGTAGAGTTGCAAACGCTCATATACACATACATACACTCATTCCTATGAACACGCACATATACACTCTATCCTTAAGCATGTTCGAAAGACTGAGTGAGCACGTCATCTTGAAATTTTTGAAATTGCCGTAGACGCCTCGTCTTCGACGGAAACATCTTCTCCCACACCAAGATTTGAATCCTGAATGATTGGAATACCACGGTCTCTCTAAGGGCCTATTTGATTTCAATAAGTCAGGTGACTTAAAACCAGTGACTTATAAGTCATGCCTGTTTGGTTGTCATCTGACTTATAAGTCACCTGACCATGCAAAAGTGGATGACTTATAAGTTTTAAGTTGGGATGGAGCAACTTATGATTTATAAGTTGGAATGACTTATAAGTTGGGTCTGTTTGGTAAAATAAGTCACTTTTTGCACTTTTCAATTTATAAGTTGGTGACTTATTTGGAACCAAACAGACCCTAATCATCCAAGCAGAGATTGGTTTGGTCGATCTGTGAACTGATGGATACTTCATTGGATGATAAAGCGTGTGTCAACCGTTTAATCCAGACGGATGCATGCGGTTCCGGAGTCAGCGTAACATGCGTTGGCGGGCAAGGCCGAGGGACAAGCCGAGGAGACAAACACACCGGTTGGTCCCTTCGACGCCCCCGGTGTCATGTGCTCGCTTCCATTTGCGCCTCTCACCGGAGCAGGCAGCTGACTAGACGCCTGCCCACACCCTCGTGCCGATCCGCCAACAAGTCAAGCGACGAACATGCATGTCAACCCTTGTCTCGCAAGTTGGAACCACGAGCTGCGCGGTGCGACTTGGGCGTCCTTTTCTATGCCGGGCTGCTCGCTGCTCTCGCGCCAATGCTTAATCAACCCAGCGAACGAATCCAGGTCGCGTGGCATGCAACACTGGTATGAGAAGAATTCGGGTCGGCGCGCTCGGCGCGGGGGAGGGGAGGATCATGATGCCTCGGATCCGCTCGGCGCAGCGCATGCCGCTGCCGGTGCGCTCGGCTTTTTCCACTGGCTGCGGAGTAGAGAGCCGAACGGGATGAATTGTTTTTTTTACCGTCCCGTACCCCGAGCTCTGCTCTGCCAAAAAAAGAAAAGAATGGCCGCCTCGTTGGGGGGCGTGGAGTCCCGCGCTGCGCTGCCTTGACGTAGAAGCCAGACCATTAATGGCGGGCCGGTCGGGGCGATCGCGCTGAGATCACGTTCCACGGGCCCTGTCCTCCCCCCTGCGCTGCTCCTCTCCAGTGTCCAAACAGAGGCGAGGCGGCATCAGGCCGTCGTGATGCCTCGACCCAGCCAGCCGCTGGTCAAAAAAATTCATGCAGCGCGGGGAGGAGTTCTACTTCTCTCGTGCATGCATGCATGCATGAGGCGTGATATGCATGGCATGTCGCCGTGCGGGCAGGGTTGGCAAGGTCTGAATGAAGTCTGTTTTAAACCTTAAATTTATACTACTCGTTTAGCAACTCCAATGCGTTGATTTAATTGGACAGCGTTTTTATTCGCATTTTGTCGGTTTTAGTTAGACCCGGTGGATATTTTTGTCCTGCAAATGGATCGGCGCTTTTGTCCAACACCGTTAACGACCTATTTTTAGATTACGTAAAAAATATAAATTAATATTTTAAAAATATAGAAATCATTAATTAGACATTTAATGCCGACCTCGAAGACCGGAAGATAGTCTACATTACATTAAACATAAAATTAAATAAACTAAAAACAAGTAGGCACGCTGCCCTAGGCGTCCTCGTCGTCGTCGGGGCCGGTGAGATCGACGAGCGTCGGCGCCGGGCCAGCCCAGGGAAAGACCGTCTCCCACGCGACGGCGACGGCGTGCGCTAGTGGTTGCACCGGCGCTCACTGGGCACCACGTTGCTCTTCCTCCTCGGCTTCGGCCTCGCGCTCCATCAGCTAGATCCGCCGGGCATGTGCGTCCTCCTCCCTCATCCGTCGCTATCGTCAGTGCTTCAGGTAGGCCTCCTCCTCCTCCTGCATACACCTAAATAGACGGGTGGCACGCTGACCCACTCGCGCACCACCCTGGCCCAGGCGTACAGCTCAGACCTGAAGACCGGCGACCCTGGCTCGACGGGGGGCGGCGGGGCCAGCGACAGCACGACGCAGTCGCCGGCAGCGGAAAGCGCAATGGCATCCACCAGCTGCTTGTGTTAGGCCTCCTCCTCCTCCTCCTCCTCCTTCTTCTTCTTCTTCTTCTTCTTCAGGCACGCCTCCTCCTCGCTCGCACGCCGGACGACCGTCAGTACGTTCTCGTACGCCGCCTTTGCCTCCTGGTCTTCTTCGCGCACGAGGAGGGGCGGCGGCGGTCCAGCCACCACGTGGGGGACGCCACGTCGGCGCTGCTCCTCGTACTCCCACGCGAACCAGGCCTCCGAGTCGGGGGAGTCTACAGCGTAGACGAGGTTGCGCCACTGCTCTAGCGCAAGCTGCTCCCACCGGTGCCTCACCTCCTTCGCATGCGCCCGCGCCGACCACGGTACCGCTGGCACTCGGATCCTCTTCGGATCTAAATGGCAGTCGTGCGGCAGCGTTACGTTGGGGTAGGGGAGGGGGATGTGGTGCTCCCAGTGCTGCCTCGCCTGGTGCACTCGTATGCTGACCCGCTGGCGAGGTGGACGGGAAAACGCGAGCGTGCGGACACGGACGGTGAGGGACTTGCCTTTGTCTCTCGCGGAGAAGAACCCCATGATGGCAGCTAGGGTTTGCCGACGGCGAGGGAGCAGCGGGTGGCTAGATGGAATGGGGGCGACTTCTAGAAGAGGATGAGCCCCCCCCCCCCCCCCAATGCTCGGATTAAAAAGGAGCATGTGGGTCGCTCACGCATGGGCCCGCAGTGGGCGGTCGTCGTTAATAAAGAAGGCTCACAGACATATGAACGGAGGCGGACATGAGAAGGCTCGCGTCCACGCCGACGCATTTCAGGCGCAATTTTGGGCCAAGATGGATACGCACGAACACGTTTTAGGTTTAGGACGTCGCCTTGGGCCTTCACTTTTCTCTGTTTCGATCCGTATTTTTTTAAGGGGCACGAAAAAGCCACACCCCAAACCCTTATTTTTGAAGGTTGGAAGACCGATTCTAGAGGGCCCTTATACCGGTCAAAACTCATGGAGCAAACACGCCGCCACGGAGTTTGCCGAAATTCGCCCTAAATTCGCTGGAATTCATCACCGCACGTCGAAAAAAGGCCGCTCGACGCTGCAATCGATTGCCGCTGGTTTGAATTGGACGAGTTCGACCTCGTCATGGCCTCCTATGACATAAGCCTGGCCGCCAGAATACTCCCAGCGCAGCAGACAAAGGGGCATGGCTCGGTCGGCGCGGCTAGCAACAGAGCAAGGCACTGACGATGGAGGCTATGGGCATGGCCGGTGGGCGACAAGGCGTGGCCGGCGAGGCTGGGCGCGGCCGACGTGGTCATGAGGCATGGCCGATGAGGACGGGGCGCAGCCGACGGGCGATGGGGCATGGCCGACGGGTGATGAGGCATGGTCGACGTGGTCATGGGGCATGGCCGATGGGGACGGGGTGTAGCCGACGGGCGACGGAGCATGGCCGACGAGTGATGGGGCATGGCCGACGGACGACGGGGCGCGGCCGACGTGGCCGGTTGGATGAAGGGGCGGCGTTCGCCGGACCGAAGGAAGGAGCACTTTATCGCAATTTTATATTTTCTTTTACAGTTTTTGTTCGGATGTAGCTAAAATGAATCCTTTAAATATTTTTTCGATCCGTATTTTAGTTTTACTGTTTATGGTTTTACGGGATCTGTTCCAGATGCCGTTAGCACGCCAAACTAGCATAACCGTATTAAGAGTTAAAATAGACAGGGATTGACAAATATAGAATACTAATTTCAGGGATTAAAATGTTAGGATTTGAATCCGACTAGCCGTATGAATTTTAGGTTTAAAATAGAATTCACTCGCGAGGTTGGGTGGGATGGTAGTTGTGGCGTCCGGTCGGCTTCAGGCCGACGTGGATCCGACGGGCGGTGTCCTGCCGGACCAGGTGGCACTCCGTTTGCTCGCGGTGCACAGGCCGTAGCCGCAGGGCGGTGCTAGGTGTGTTCCAATTGCAACGTAGGTCTCACACTCACTGGCAGGGAGAGTAAGCCGTTGTTTTAAAGCGTGGAGCTGTCGCCTTGATTAGGCTGGTTGTAACGAGTAGTATCATATACTACTCCCTGCCCGGAAATATTTGTTCTAAAAATGAACATAATAGATGTATCTATAACTAAAATAAGTCTAGATACATTCATCTTTAGGACAAGTATTTTCGGACGGAGAGAGTAGTATCATGCATATGATATTAGTGTATGATACATAGTATCATATGTTAGTATCATAGGATAGTTCATTTATTATCATGCAATACACATACGGAGTAGTACCACGTTATTTCATATGATACTAAACCCTCTCTTTCTTCATTTAATTCTATGCCACCTCATCGAAATTGCTTAGTTGGCATGCATGATATTACTTCCTCCGTCACGATTTAGAAGACACGCTTGGAAAATCTATGAAACCAAGGTAGTCATCGATTGGTTGTGAGATGTAGCAGATGTAGATGCTAATGCGCCTAATCAACTGAGAAAATAAGTGTTTGATGTTTCCACAACCAAGTTAATAACTAGCGGATGCATGAGTAGCAATAGTACTAATTAATAGGAGTAATTGCTTTCGCGCCTTAAACTTTGTCTATTTTGAAAATGCACGCAAGTTTAACTGTGCCTTCTAAACCGTGACGGAGGGAATACCTATGATACTCCCATTAGAGAAGTACAATAAGGTACAGTCAGCATGCTGTAACGATTAAAATACTATATTTTTGCTGAGCTGGATGAGAGAGAAGAGGAGAGAGAAGGAAATCAGGCTCTTCGTGAAGAGCTAGCTCTAGCACGTGCTCCTAGGTGCTTTGTGAGAATGAAAGGTGGGACATATATGATAAAAGGAGTACTCTTATATAGCTAACTATTATACAAACTAGCTATAAGATGAGCTATAAAATGGCTTATATCCAGCAGTTGGCTATACTATTAACCATGCTCTTACGGGCAGCCTTAACCATGATGATTTCCTATTTGCCGGTTAGGTTTCATTGTCGTTAGAGTAAGTGCAATAAGGTACAGTCAGTAGTTTATAAGGATTAAAATACTATATTTTTGTTGAGTTGGATGAGAGAGAAGGAAAGCGGGCTCTTCGTGAAGAGCTAGCTCTAGCACGTGCTCCTAAGTGCTTTGTGAGAATGAAAGGTGTACCATATATGATAAAATGGTACTTTTTATAGCTAACAATTGTACAAGTGTAACACCCAAGATTTTTTAACTTTTATTGCCTGGATTTCCTTGGAATTTTTTTAAATTTTTTTGACTTGACAAGAACTTGGAAGTTTTCTTGCTAATCTCCATGACAGAAAACTTTTTGAGCTTCTTCTCCACCAAACAAATTTAGAAATATTCTCATGGCCTTTCTCATAAATGAAATGCGTAAAAGAATATTTCTTTTATTCTTAAATTGGATTCCTTTTATTTATTTTTTGGATTTCTTCATAAGCTTATTTATTAATTCTTCAAAGAGAATTAATCAACATTCTGTTTTTAAATATTTTTACTCCTCTACTAATCCCTGAGCTTATTTTTGAAAGTTTTTCAAAGATTTAGAAGGGTTGGATCACCCCAATTATTTTTATTGCTAATGGGAAATTCTGTAATCAGTTTGAGCTTCAAAAGAATTTCAAAGGAACCTCCTTTTTCCTTTGGAATCTTGACCCCAAACTTTGGTAGTATGTAGTCCTTAGTATCCTCAACCTATTCCAGCAAAAACTTTGGGACATCAAGTTTGAAAATTTCAAATTTTGTTTGACTAAAGTTTGACCCCAGAAACTCATTTTTGATTCAAACCTGCCTTAAACTCCATCAAAAATTCCGAAAAATTTTGCAGCCTATTTTCTTCCAATGAGAGTGCTTCCCTCCAAATTTCAGCATCAAATTATTTTTCTAGCTAAGGTTTTCTTTCTGTCGAGCACCTCACCTACAAGTGTTTCAAACTGTTTGAATTTATTTCAGACCAAACTTCAGACAGGCGCAACCTCCCCCCCCCTCGTTGTCAATCTCGCCAGTAGCAGCGAGTTTGCCGTCGCTCCTGTGCCTCGACCCTATCCTCAGTGCCGCCGAAGGCTTGGCCTCTTCCTCTCGTTGGTAGCTCACCGAGAGAGCCGGCCAAATGCCTCGCAGCGGCTCTGCAGCAACCTCAACAGCTCCATGCTTCGCTCCCGCGCCGCCTAGCACTTCCCATCGCTCTGGCAGCCTCCTCGAGACCACCTGCTCTGGTTCAGCCTGCTACCTCTTGAGCTTGCGTTGGTTTTTCCCTTGAAGAGGAAAGGGTAATGCAGCACAATAGCAGTAAGTGTTTCCCTCAGTTTGACAACCAAGGTATCAATCGAGTAGGAGTATCAAGCCAAGTTCCTAAAGTACCTGCGCAAAAGCAGCAAACTTGCACCCAACGCTACAAAGGGGTTGTCAATCCCTTCACGATTGATTGCAAGGTGAGATCTGAAGGCGGAAAGTGCAACAAAGTAAAAGTGTAGGGCTCAAAGTAAGATGTGAAGTAGACCCGGGGGCCATAGTGTTCACTAGAGGCTTCTCTCATGATAGCAAATATTATGGTGGGTGAACGAATTACTCTCGAGCAACTGATAGAACCGCGCAAAGTCATAACGGTATCTAAGGCAATGATCATACATATAGGCATCACGTGCGAGACAAGTAGACCGATACTTTCTGCATCTACTACTATTACTCTACACATCGACCGCTATCCAGCATGCATCTAGTGTATTGAGTTCATGACAAACAGAGTAACGCCTTAAGCAAGATGACGTGATGTAGAGGGATAAATTCATGCAATAGATATAAACCCCATCTTTTTACCCTTGATGGCAACGACATGATGCGTGCCTCGCTACCCCTTCTGTCACTGGGTAAGGTCACCGCACGGTATGAAGCCAAAACCAAGCACTTCTCCCATTGCAAGAATCATAGAGCAAGTTGGCCAAACAAAACCCACAAGTCGAAGAGAATTACAAGGATATGAAATCATGCATATAAGAGATCAGAAGAAACTCAAATAAGATTCATAGATAATCTGATCATAAATCCACAATTCATCGAATCTCGACAAACACACCGCAAAAGAAGATTACATCGGATAGATCTCCATGAAGATCATGGAGAACTTTGCGTTGAAGATCCAAGAGAGAGAAGAAGCCATCTAGCTACTAGCTATGGACCCGAAGGTCTATGGTGAACTACTCACGCATCATCGGAGAGGAAATGGTGTTGATGAAGAAGCCCTCCGTGTATGAATCCCCCCTCCGGCAGGGCACCAGAACGTGCCCAGATGGGATCTTCGGATACAGAAGCTTGCGGCGGTGAAAAAGTATTTTCGTGGCTCTCTCGCGTGGTTTTGGATTTTTCGGGGATTTATAGGCGGAAGAAGTAGGGCAGAGGAGCCACACGGGCCCCACAAGCCTGCTAGGCGCCCCCCACGCCGCGGCTAGGGGGCTTGTGGCCTCCCCTGGTGCCCTCTGCCTTGGTTCTCAACCTCCTTGCGTATCTTCTGTTCCGGAAAAAATATTTTCGGAGGTTTTATTCCGTTTGGACTCCGTTTAATATTCTCCTCTGAAAAAGGTCAAAAACACGGAAAAAACAGGAAATCGCACTTGGCACTGAGTTAATAAGTTAGTCCCAAAGAAGATATAAAAGGCATACAAAACTTCCAAAGTTTGAGAAGATAATATCATGGAACCATCAAAAATTATAGATATGTTTGAGACGTATCACAGCCCCGCAAAGCTCGTGCAACGCTCGTGCAACCCCAGAGCACCATTCCTGCCACCGGGAGAGCTCCGTGTTGACCGCATCATCGCCACGTTCTTCTCGTGCATGACGAAGCCTCCTCGGGTCAAAAATGAGTTCCTCTCGGTGATTAGGTTCGTCGAGTACCACCTAATCGCCTGCCCAAGCGCCTGCTTCGCCGGAATTCCTCGTCGGAGTAATGGCCAAAGCCCCTCCCGCGGCGCCTATTTATGGAGCCCTTCTGCAGCGCTTCTGAGCTCACCAACCTCTCTCCCGCACTCCATCTTCCCCTCGAGGAAGCAGCCGATCCAGGAAGAGGCCCTCGAGGGACCTTCTTCCCCAGCTCCGGCCACCCAGATTTGCTTCGATATCCGGCCGCTCCCGTGTTGTGTAAGTCGAGGTAGGATCCCCTGAGACCTTCGGTCACATCTAGGAGCTCCTCCCCTGCTTACCCCGTGCTCGATTTCATCGCAGAGGCCCTCGGTTGTCGATTCCGTCGTGTCACCGGAGTTGTTGCCGCCGGAGATCTGCTGCTGCCGTCGTGAGCCATCCCCCACCGTCCAATCCATCTCCATTAGTCACGCGAGTCAACGGTGAGTGCACCCGCACCTCTAACTCGCTCTCTCCCCCCTCCTATCGTCGCTGACGATCACCGAAAGCCTCTCGCACCGGGGAGGAGTTCAAACCTGACAGGTGGGCCTCCCCTGTCAGTCTCTCTCCCCCTCGTCAAAACATTTTCGTCGAAGGCGTAATCGGCCGAAGCCGTTTTCCTTTATGGGAAATGCACCCCCCTCGGGCGCTTTGGAATCTTTCTAGTCTAGCCCCTATTTCCTTTGAAACTAATTACACAACAGTCCCTAGTTTTGTTTTGGCTATAACTTTTATTCTATAACTCCTTTTCCAGTGATTCTTTTTGCAAAATGATCCTGATAAGGTCTAGTTTATTTTAAGATTTTTCTAAAAAATATTTCTATACCAGTAGCTAGGCAGTGTAGCTTATGTCGTTGTTTGTATTATACCGGAGATTCCCCCACCGAGATACCGGACGCCAACTGCACCGAGCTTGATCCCGACTACGTGGAACCACACAAGCATGTTTGTTACTTTTGGTGTGTTGTTTGATATCATGCTCATATTTATTTTTCCAACACCTTGCATATTTCATACTTGTTATACATAATCAACCGTGATATAATATGATGAAGGCAAGTGATGGTTATGAAAGGTTGTGGAATAGCCTAGTCACGTGGAATGTGATAGGTTATGGCCTTGTCATGGCTTGAGCACATTGGTGTGGGTATAAATTTGGTAAACTCCAGTATCGACCTAGATCGAGTCTTGTCCATGTCATACTTCTTACCGTGCTACCACAGTTCCCTGGATAATGGGTTCGGTATAGTCAGTTGTAGACCTATTGTCAATCACACACCATTAGAGGGACCGGTATGAAGGTATCCATGGCCCTGGACTAAATCCAGACATCCGGTTAGGGGGCATGGGTGTTTCCGGTCTGGGACCGGAAGAGAGGGCACTCCCCGTAAGCGCGCGATATAAATATTGTTGATCCCATGCTAGTCGAGGTCGGAGCCTCTCCGTCTTATGGTTTTACCTTGGCAGCGTAGTCCGGGTGAATCCGGGCTTTGCGTAGGTAAAGTGGGTGTGTGATGATTCTGAGTGTCCACTTCTAAAATGCCGTACGCGGAATTAGTCATATTGACAATTTAAAACCGTGGACTATGGGTAAAGAGTACACCTCTGCAGAGTCCAAACAATTCGAGTAGCCGTGTCCCCGGTCAAGGACGTTGTTTGACAAGTCAAGTGTTGGTCCTAGAGTCGGTCTTTGGAGTATAAGTGATATTAATAACAATAGTGTGGTGAATCATATGATGACGTGGTGGATGATCATATATATATGATTATTATTCTGGACTAACCCCTATGATTTTATTGTTGGATATCCTTGGGATGGTTCTATCTCGTGGGCAGTCAATATTTATTGTTATAAGCCCTTTATGTGGTGTTGCTGAGACGCCCGACTGTGGCATTTTTTATTATTGTTATTATAAGCCCTTTATGTGGTGTCGCTCAAACGCCCGATTGTGACATTGTCTTTATTAATTCTTATAAGCCCTTTATGTGGTGTCGCTCAGACGCCCGACTATGGCATCGTCTTTATTATTTCTTATAAGCCCTTTATGTGGTGTCACTGAGACACCCGACTGTGGTGTTGTTTTATTATTGTTCTTATAAGCCCTTTATGTGGTGTCGCCGAGACGCCCGACTGTAGCCTTGCTTTGTTATCCATTATAAGCCCTTTATGTGGTGTCGCTGAGACGCCCGACTACGGCATGTTATGTTATTTACTTTTTGCCTTGTATGTGGTGTTGCTCAGATGCCCGATGGTGACCCACAAGTATAGGGGGTCTATCGTAGTCCTTTTGATAAGTAAGAGTGTCGAACCCAACGAGGAGCAGAAGGTTCTGACAAGTTGTTTTCAGCAAGGTAATATCTGCAGGCACTGAAATTATCGGTAACAAGTGGTTGTGTGGTGAGATGATTCGTAGCAAGTAGCAAGTAACAAAAGTAACAACGGTGCAGCAAAGTGGCCCAATCCCTTTTGTAGCAACGGACAAGCCTGGACAAAGTCTTATAGGAGGAAAAACGCTCCCGAGGACACATGGGAATTTCTGCCATGCTAGTTTTCATCATGTTCATATGATTCACGTTAGTTACTTTGATAGTTTGATATGTGGGTGGACCGGCGCTTGGGTACTGCCCTTACTTGGACAAGCATCCCACTTATGATTAACCCCTCTCGCAAGCATCCGCTGATGGGGTCATAGTCCTAGGGTAGGGTCATAGGCCTGTCCTACAGGTCCTACCCAAGGACTACCCCACGCAAGGGACGGGACCTTAAGTATGCCCGACTGTATTAAGGTGCCCCCATCATCCAGTCGGTAACAGGCCCAGAATTATCCAGTCGGAGACTAAGACTCGGAGGACACCGGACCTACCGACTGGATACACTCGGTTCGTCGTAACCTCCCTGGAGGGAAACTGCCGTACGTTTCCGGGTGCATTAGCTAGCATTTATAGCATACGTTACCTGTAACGCATGCATTCAATCGCCACTACTCCACCCTTGAATCAGAACCGTTGTGGAGGGCAGCGCACTCTATATAAGCCGCCCTCCCCCACTGGTAAAAGGGTTAGAAAAACATTGTACTCCATATTACACTCGGTAACCAGCTCCAAGAGCACTGAGACGTAGGGCTATTACCTCCACCGTAGAGGGGCCTGAACTCATACAACCTCGCCGTAGCTAGGAATCTGCCCATCTCATTCGTACCCTACACATCTACTGTCAGGCTTATACCCACGACAGTTGGCGCCCACCGTGGGGCAGGCGTCTAAGCGACTTCCGGCGAGTTTGCGACTACTTCCTTTCATCATGTCGTCCGGTGGAGTTTCAAGCATGGGTCACCAGATCCTCTTCGGTGCTCTCTCCTTCGTCGTCGACGATTTGGCGTGGCTTCGGGAGGCACCCCTTGACGTCAAGGCGCTTCCCCGTCGTGGGGCCACGCACTTTCGTGCCGGGGCTCGCGGCGTTCTTCTTCTCCAACAATCGGCTCCGTTGCCGGCTTGCACCTTCGTCACGTGCCGCAGCAGGCGATCTCGCAGTCCGCGTCTACAACGTTGGGTGCAGCATGCCCGAGCGCGCCAGTTCGCCTCCTCTCAGGTGGCAGTCCTGGAGTCTGTTGTTGTCGCCCCACGCTCCCAGTGCTCGGACTTGGTTCCGACTGAGCTTCCTACCGAGTACGTGGGTCGTGGGCCTGCAGCAGAAGTACATATGGCCAACTCCCATGAAGATCCTCGTCAAGCCGATCGAGGTGAAGTTGGGGAAGCATCCGGTGCGCGTCGTCCGCCTCGTCGTTCTGCCAGCCAACACACTCGGCGGAGCAACGTGGAGGTGTTCCGCACACCTCTCCTCAACCTGGCCGCGGCTGCCCAGATTGCCGATTCCCTCCAGCCGACTGATTCAGAGGCAGGAAGGGGAATCGAACAAATCCGAGCCCTGTTGCGCACGGCGCAGCAGCAGAATTCAGCAGTCTCCCAGTCACACAATCGCATCCACAATAGTTCCGTCCATGCAAACACGCATAGATCGGTTCACAGCCCTGGATCTCATCAGTATCGCCGTCGCTCACGCACCCCTCCGCGGGGTGGGCCCTATGGGTCCCGGCATCATAATGATCGGCGTTCAGTCGGCGACACCCACGACCCAAGACCCGACGCAAGGGGCCGAATCGCCCAGCGAAGAGTTGACAGGGGTCGAGCCCACCGCGATGGCCGTGATATGGACCGTCCGAGTGGAAGCAGGGCCATCGTATCTGGCCCCGAGTGTTTTAGTCGAGCCATCCGCTCGGCTGATATCCCGCCCAATTTCCGATTGGCTGCGGGAATCGGTAAATTCTCAGGAGAGTCCAAGCCCGAAACATGGCTAGACGACTACCGAGTGGCGGTCCAGATCGGAGGAGGAGACGACCATGTTGCTATGAAGCACCTCCCTCTGATGCTGGACGGCTCGGCCCGAGCTTGGCTGAACCAGTTGGCCCCCTCAAGCAATTACAGTTGGGCAGATCTAGCCCGAGTGTTCATCAGAACCTTCGAAGGAACGTGCAAGCGCCCTGCAGGTCTTGTGGAGCTTCAGCACTGTGTCCAGAAGCCGAATGAACCCTTGCGCGACTTCATCCAGCGATGGACGACTCTTTACCACACGGTGGAGAACGTCACCGAGCATCAAGCAGTTTGCGCCTTCAAGGCAGGCGTGCGGTACAGGGAGCTGTACTTGAAGTTTGGTCGAACCGGCGACATCTCCATGAGCAAGATGATGGAGATAGCAACTCGCTACGCAAATGGCGAAGAAGAGGACCGCATCCGGAGCGGTAAACACAAGACAGTCGGCGATACCGACGGAGGTAACACTCGGAAGCAGAAACCGAAGGTTCCTCCCACGCCGCAAGCAGAAGCTGCAGCTGTAACCAGCGCCAAATTCAAGGGCAAAGGGAAACCGCAGTTCACCCCCAAGAAAAAGCCTTTCAACAATCCCATACTGGACCAGCCTTGTCCAATCCATACGAGGATGGATGAGGAAGGTAACCCCATATACGCAAAGCACACCACTCGGCACTGCCGTCTCCTGATCCAGGGTTTCAGCGAAGGGCAGCCGAGTGAGCAGAATCCGGAACAGGATGAGGAGGACAAGGAGGATCCGTTTCCCCAAGTCCATGCAACCCTCATGATCTTCGCTGACGTCGAAAGCAAGAGTCGACTGAAGCTAGTAAACAGAGAACTCAACATGGCCGTTCCGACTGCCCCTAAGTTTCTCAAATGGTCTCAGACTGCGATTACCTTCGATCAGTCGGATCATCCAACACATGTCCCCACCCCAAGAAGGCAGGCTCTGGTCGTCGACCCGGTGGTGGAAGGGGTCCGACTGCGCAAAGTCCTAATGGACGGCGGCAGCGGGTTGAATATTATGTACGCTGACACTCTCAAGGGGATGGGCATTCCGATGTCCAGACTCAGCGAGAGCAATATGCAGTTCCACGGAGTCGTCCCAGGGCGGAAGGCCAAATCACTCGGCCAGATCGCATTGGAGGTCATCTTCGGCTCCGACAAGAACTTTCGCAAGGAGAAGCTCATATTCGAGGTGGTGGACTTCCAGAGCGCTTACCATGCAATTCTGGGCCGCCCGGCATATGTGAGTTTCATGGCACGACCGTGCTATGTGTATTTGAAGTTGAAAATGCCCGGTCCAAAAGGCGTTATCACCATCACCGGCAACCGCCAGCGAGCCGAGGAGTGTCTGCAGGAGGGGTCGAGGATCGCCGACCATCAGATGGCTGTACTCGAGCTCGAAGAGTACAAGAAGATAGTCGACCCCGCTGACTTAATGCGCTCGAAGAAGCCAGCTTCTGAGTCCGCGTTCCAGTCGGCAGGGGAGACTAAGAAGGTTAGCATCCACCCGACGGACGAGTCTGCCGCCCCGACGAACATCTCCACCACCCTGGATCCCAAATAGGAAGCCGAGCTCACCCAATTCCTCCGTGAGAACTGGGACATCTTCGCATGGAAGCCATCTGACATGCCGGGTGTACCTAGGGAGTTGGCTGAGCACCGACTGCATGTGGATCCCGCTGCTCGGCCCGTCCGAGAGCGCCTGCGCCGGTCCGCCTCGCACAAAAGGAAGGCAATCGGAGAAGAGGTGGCTAAGCTGCTAGCTGCCAGATTCATTCGCGAGGTTCACCACTCCAAGTGGCTCGCCAATGTAGTCATGGTGCCCAAGAAGGACAAGTCACTCCGAATGTGCATTGACTTCAAGCACCTCAATATGGTCTGCCCGAAAGACCATTTTCCGCTCCCCCGCATAGATCAAATTGTCGATTCGACTGCGGGGTGCGAGCGTTTATCATTTCTTGATGCCTACTCGGGTTATCATCAGATCCGTCTGTATGGTCCCGATGAGTTGAAAACAGCTTTCATCACCCCGTTTGGGTGCTTCTGCTACATCACCATGCCTTTCGGTTTGAAGAATGCAGGAGCTACCTTTATGCGCATGATCCAAAAATGCCTCCTCGACCAGATCGGTCGCAATGTGGAGGCATACATGGATGATATCATAGTCAAGTCCCACAAAGGTTCCGACCTGCTGACTGACTTGGCAGAAACATTCGCCAACCTTCGTAGGTACGATATCAAGCTAAATCCTGCCAAGTGTTCATTCGGTGTTCCCAGCGGAAAGTTACTCGGTTTCTTCGTTTCCGAACGAGGGATCGATGTTAACCCCAAAAAGATCGGGACCATCGTCCGAATGGAGAGGCCGGTCAGAATACACGATGGTCAACGACTCACAGGTTGCTTAGCAGCTTTGAGCAGGTTCATCAGTCGACTCGGCGAAAAAGCACTTCCTCTGTACCGACTCATGAAGAAATCAGATACCTTCGAGTGGACAAACGAAGCCCAAGTCGCGTTCGACGACCTCAAAGTCCTACTTTCCACCCAGCCGGTTCTTACTGCTCCGCTCAGTAAAGAGCCCCTTCTTTTGTATATCGCGGCTACAAATCAAGTCGTCAGTACTGTTCTTACAGTCGAGCGAGAAGAAGAAGGCAAAGCATACAAAGTTCAGCGGCCAGTGTACTATGTCTCCGAGGTCCTGACCCCTTCCAAGAAGAGGTATCCCCATTATCAAAAGCTTATCTATGGGATCTATTTGACTGCGAAGAAGGTTGCCCATTATTTCCAAGACCACTCGGTATCTGTCGTTTCTGATTCTCCTTTGTCGGAAATTCTCCACAATCGAGACGCGTCAGGCCGAGTGGCGAAGTGGGTGATGGAGATGTTGTACTGTGACATCAAGTTCGAGGCCAAGAAAGCTATTAAGTCTCAAGCCCTGGCTGACTTTATAGCAGAATGGGTAGAACAACAGCAATCGACCCACATCTACTCGGCTCATTGGACAATGTTCTTCGATGGGTCTAAGATGTTGAATGGATCCGGCGCTGGTGTTGTGATCGTATCACCAAAGAGTGACAAGCTTAAGTATGTGCTTCAGATACACTTTGATTCCTCTAACAATGAGGCAGAGTATGAAGCTCTTCTCTACGGATTGCGCATGGCCATCTCACTCGGCGTCCGTCGCCTGATGGTCTACGGCGATTCAGACTTGGTGGTCAACCAAGTTATGAAAGAGTCGGACGTAAGGAACCCCACTATGACAACCTACTGCAATGCAGTCAGGAAGCTGGAGAAGAAGTTTGAAGGTCTAGAACTTCATCATGTTCCAAGGCTGAAGAACCAAGCGGCGGACGAATTGGCTAAGCTCGGATCCACTCGGAGACCCGTCCCGAGTGATGTCTGCCTCGAGCACCTCCATCTTCCTTCAGTCAAAGAAGATCCCTTCAGGAAGTATTAACTTCTTCGAGTGTTCACTTTACGTCGCACTCGGGGGCTTAGCTGCGATCCTGCATCGCCTAAGTATTAACTTCTTCCGAGTGTGCACTTCACGTCGCACTCGGGGACTTAGCTGCGATCCTGTATCGCCTAAGTATTAACTTCTCCGAGTGTCCACTTTACGTCACACTCGGGGACTTAGCTGCGATCCTGCATTGCCTAAGTATTAACTTCTTCGAGTGTGCACTTTACGTCGCACTCGGGGGCTTAGCTGCGATCCTGCATCGCCTAAGTATTAACTTCTTCCGAGTGTGCACTTCACGTCGCACTCGGGGACTTAGCTGCGATACTATATCGCCTAAGTATTAACTTCTCCGAGTGTGCACTTTACGTCGCACTCGGGGGCTTAGCTGCGATCCTGCATCGCCTAAGTATTAACTTCTCCGAGTGTGCACTTTACGTCACACTCGGGGGCTTAGCTGTGATCCTGCATCGCCTAAGTATTAACTTCTCCGAGTGTGCACTTTACGTTGCACTCGGGGGCTTAGCTGCGATCCTGCATCGCCTAAGTATTAACTTCTTCCGAGTGTGCACTTCACGTCGCACTCGGGGACTTAGCTGCGATCCTGTATCGCCTAAGTATTAACTTCCTTCGAGTGTGCACTTCACGTCGCACTCGGAAACTTAGCTGCGATCCTGCATCGCCTAAGTATTAACTTCTCCGAGTGTGCACTTTACGTTGCACTCGGGGACTCAGCTGCGATCCTGCATCGCCTAAGTATTACCTTCTCCGAGTGTGCACTTTACGTTGCACTCGGGGACTTAGCTGCGATCATGCATCGCCTAAGTATTAATTCCTCCGAGTGTGCACTTCCCGTCACACTCGAGGACTTAGCTGCGATCTT
The DNA here is from genome assembly GCF_904849725.1 of Hordeum vulgare subsp. vulgare. NCBI lineage: Eukaryota > Viridiplantae > Streptophyta > Magnoliopsida > Poales > Poaceae > Hordeum > Hordeum vulgare. The sequence continues at coordinate 443,627,877 of NC_058522.1, read as the reverse complement.
GCATCGCCTAAGCACTAATCGCTCCTCCGAATGTGCACTATACGTCGCACTCGGAGACTTAGCTGCGATCCCGATTCGCCTAAGTAATACCTTCCTCCGAGTGTACCCTATATGTTCCACTCGGAGTCTGCGTTCTGATCAAGTCCTAATATTCTACGAGTACACGTTAAGTGTTCAACTCCAAACAGCATTCAAGCAAAAGAATAAGTGTTTTCGTTGTGACTCCAGCAGTCTACAAACGATAACAGACTTGGTGCGGATCAAGCTTACCCACACCTCTTTAAAAGTATGACGGCCAACAGAAGTGGCAAGAATATCTTACAGGCAAACACTCGGATACCGAGGATAAAGTTCGATCATGCGTCAGCTGGGCCTGCGTCAGGACTAGAGGACTCCACAAAAGTGTCCAAGTCAATTCCATCAGCAATGCGGGTGGCAGTCTCGAGGAACGTCTCCATGAAGTCTTCGAATTGAAGTTTCTTCGTGTTGGCGACTTTCAACGCTTTCAGCTTATCTTCCCGCACCTCCTTGCAATGGACTCGGACCACCGACAACGCAACATCAGCACCGCACCGCGCTGCCGATTTCTTCCAAGATTGCACTTGGTTCGGCACCTCCTCCAGTCGGCTCGTTAGGGTCTCCATCTCCTCCCGCGACTCGTCTTCCGGCAAAAGTTCCTTGTTAATTCGGCCGACGACTTCTCTTAGTCGACCGATGAAAGGACCTACTTTGCTAGCGCGGATTTGGGCTTGAAGCAGATCCCGATTGGCGTCCTCACCGAGTGGAACTTTGTCCTTAACAGACTGTTCCACAGCCGCCGTTTCCGCTTCAGGGTCTCCGCAAAAGTCTGCCACCAACAAGCAAGCAGACAATGAAAACCGAATGTCGGACACACGATAAAGCCACTCAACAAAGCATAAGACTTACCAGCCAGACAAGTCATCGTTTGCTCAGCCCAGTCGGTGACATACTTCTCTTGAGCTATGCACCTTCTGTTCAGGGCACCCATGTGATTATGCAGATCGGTCCTATGTTTCCTCATCATCCGCGTCTCCGTCGTCAATACCCTGTTTGCCTCCCGAGCTTCTTCCAAGGACTTTTCTCGCGCCTCCAGAGCGTCCTTCATACCAGCCATGGCAAGCATTGCAGCTTCCAGTTCACCAGCATATTGATTCCTCTCCGCTCTGAGGGCTTCATAAGAAGTTCCCATTTCACAAGTTTTCTACAAAACGAAACAAAGGGTTATCAGCAGCTTTCTCAATACACACTACGTTCTTCAGACCCCTGCCGACGCAAGCAGTCGACAGCGGTCTCGGGGACTACACCCGGTGGGTTCACTAAGAGTGACCCCACTGGCATGCACCTCAAGCTGGTCTGCCCTATTGAGGTGCACGTTTTCACCTACGCCTCCGAGGCTAAAGCTACTCCACCTGTGTGCAGTTTACTCTAGGGAACTCTTCCGCAAGAGTGCTCCGACTGCAGTAAGTACTTGCATTCAGAAATCTTGTCTACGGACACGACAAAAATAAAGACCTAATGTATAAAGACAACTGTCGGTGCAAGCACTCGACAGAAGTCTCGGGGACTACACCCACTGGGTTCACTCGGAGTGAACCCATTGCAAACAACAGACTACGACAACACCCAGTGGGTTACAGAAGAAAAGTAAGTACTTACTAGGGTACTTACTCGGATGTCATCGCGCAGCTCCAAGCTCCGCGATATAAAGCAGCAGCGGAGTCATAAACCCTCTTGGCCTCTCCGGCCATCAGCTCCGCCCGAACCATGGTCCCCTTGACCGCCCCCACCTGCTCCTCCGGGACACACCGAATGTTGAATTCGGCGTGCGACGAACCGGGAATCGGGAGGAGATCCGGGTTCATCCCAAGGTTCGCCCCCGTAGGTTCCTCACCCGTCAGCGCCGGTTCAGTCGGCGGAGGCGCTTCGTTTGGTAGAGCGTCGGTGGCGGGGGCGGCGGCGGGAGAAGCAGCCTCAGGGACAGGCTCTTCGACGGGTTCCGCGGTCGGGTCAGCTCTCCCCCCTGACAAGCCGAATAACACAGTGCTTCAGAAGAAGAAAGAGATGGCGCAGTCTGCAGGAATAAAATTCCCGACTCTCCCACAACGTACCTGGCTGTGATGAAACGACATTGTCCGCGTCCATGGGGTCGTCCCCTTGGCAAGCCGGCGAGGTCGCAGAAGTGGCAACCCTGTCGAATGAAGACCATTTCACTTGTAAAACAAGAGTTCACTCGGTCAACAGAAAGGACCGAAAACTAGATTCGCTTACGTCGAGGTGACGGGGATGGTCACCCTCATCCGCGGCAGGGCCTTCCGAGGTTTGGACCCGCTCGATTTGGGCGCCTTGGAGGACTGGCCCGCAGGTTCAGCGGTTGCGTCCCTAGCTCTTTTGGTACCTCGAACACTCGGTGCAGCCGGGGAAGCAGGCGGGACACTCGGTGACACAGGGGGAACTGAAGGGACAGCAGACTCTTGCCGACGCCTATTCCGATGCTCTGGCCGCGGAGGCGGCGAGTTTGGCTCTTCCTCTTTTTCCTCTTCCTCGTTGTTTCCCTCCTCCGACTCTCCACTGTCGAAGATGTATTTGTCGCTCTCCACGCTTCCCTCCCGGCTACCTTCTTCATCTTCCTCCTCCAGTTTCCTGCTCGAGACGGGGGAGAACCAGTTGGTCCACGCCTGCAGTCGGAAACGTTAAGCATCACGCGGAGAGATAAACGAGTTGCTGAAATCAAGGTAGTTCAACGCGCTCGGCTAATGCTACTCACCTGATTCGGTGGAGGGTTGTCCGCACCATAAGGCGCCACTCGGCGGGCCCCCTTTGGATTCTCACAGGGACCCGTGATTTGGAGCACCTTAGAGGTCACCTTCTCCTCGAGAATGCCCTCCACATTGGTCCGAGTGGAGTCTTCAGGTCCTGCGTAGTGCCACATAGCATGGTGGCGAGCTTGCAGGGGTTGGATTCGCCGACCGATGAAGACTTCCAGCAAGTCCATCCTAGTGACCCCCTCCTGACAACATCCGCGAGTGCCTCAACCAAAGGCTGGATGTCTTTCTTCTCCGCTTTCGAGAGACTGAGTTGCTTGGGTGGAGCGGGGCGGTCTAGACTGAATGAAGGCAACCCAGTCGACGCGTTTGGGCAGGCTATGTCCTGACAGTAGAACCACGTCGACTGCCAGTTCCTAACCGACTCACTCAACTGCAGAGCAGGGTAAATACTCCGATTCTTCTTCTGAAACCCTAAACCCCCACAGAGCTGGAGGAGATGCGTCTTGTCATCCGATTGACTAAGACGTTTTATGGTTTGGGAGCGGACGGAAAAGATGTGTTTGAACAAACCCCAATGGGGAGGACAACCAATAAAACATTCACATAAAACGATGAAGGCAGAAAGGTGGGCGATGGCATTCGGAGGGAAGTGATGGAGTTGAGCACCAAAATGACTCATGATGCCCTTGAAGAAAGGGTGGGGGGGGCAGAGAGAAACCTCGGTGAACGTGGCTGAGGAGCAAGACGCGCTCCCCCTCCCGCGGTGCCGGCTCAATCTCGTCGTCCGTCGGCAACCTCCAAGATTTATGCACGAGCTGGCCGTGCTCAACCAGGTCCAACAGGTCCCCCTCCGTCACTGTGGAGGGGAGAAAGTCTCCCTGGATCCATCCCGCTGGCAATGGCCGCTGCCGCCGCTGAGCAGCCGCCGCCTTGCCCTTCTTCTTCCTTGCCTCCATCTTGCTGGACTGGCCCTTGGTCATGGCGGCGATGGCGAGCTTCCGAGAAGGATGGGAAGAGAAAGGTGTATGAGCGCAAGAGGTGGCGAGGAAGGCGGAGCAAGCGAGAGCAGAGGATTCGGCGAGCGTAACCGAAGGGTCTCGTCGGCCAGAGTTAAATAGAACACCGACTGGGTCGCTGACGAGCGGGCCCGAAATCTTATCCGCCCAACCAGCCGCGGCGATATCGGTGGAAGAGTTGAAGGCGCGAGGATCGAGGACTCAGGCGCTACTCGAGCGCGCTGACGTCGCCCCCGCTAAGCGCACGGAACCCGAAATTTGAGATCCCGGAAAATCCGCCGCTGTCAGTTGACCGGTTGTGTCAAAAGATGTCGCGAAGGCACTCGGTTCCCGATAGTCCGTTCTGCAGAGCACATTCACTCGGATCATCGGCCAAGAGAGATAGAATGGATAGAGGCAAGCAACGCCTAAGCCGAACCTAATCCAGTCGGATCTGAGCATCGAGCACTGCTTTGACGTTTCAACCCCAATCCATTCGGGGACTAATGATGGGGTCATAGTCCTAGGGTAGGGTCATAGGCCTGTCCTACAGGTCCTACCCAAGGACTACCCCACGCAAGGGACGGGACCTTAAGTATGCCCGACTGTATTAAGGTGCCCCCATCATCCAGTCGGTAACAGGCCCAGAATTATCCAGTCGGAGACTAAGACTCGGAGGACACCGGACCTACCGACTGGATACACTCGGTTCGTCGTAACCTCCCTGGAGGGAAACTGCCGTACATTTCCGGGTGCATTAGCTAGCGTTTATAGCATACGTTACCTGTAACGCATGCATTCAATCGCCAGTACTCCACCCTTGAATCAGAACCGTTGTGGAGGGCAGCGCACTCTATATAAGCCGCCCTCCCCCACTGGTAAAAGGGTTAGAAAAACATTGTACTCCATATTACACTCGGTAACCAGCTCCACGAGCACTGAGACGTAGGGCTATTACCTCCACCGTAGAGGGGCCTGAACTCATACAACCTCACCGTAGCTAGGACTCTGCCCATCTCATTCGTACCCTACACATCTACTGTCAGGCTTATACCCACGACATCCGCAACTACAAAAGAAGAATTAAGACAAAGTCTAACCATAGCATTAAACTAGTGGATCCAAATCAGCCCCTTACGAAGCAACGCATAAATTAGGGTTCAAGCTTCTGTCACTCTAGCAACCCATCATCTACTTACTACTTCCCAATGCCTTCTCTAGGCCCAAATAATGGTGAAGTGTTATGTAGTCGACGTTCACATAACACCAGTAGAGGAAAAACAACATACAACACATCAAAATATCAAACGGATACCAAATTCACATGACTACTTATAGCATGATTTATCCCATGTCCTCAGGAACAAAAGTAACTACTCACAAAGCATAATCATATCCATGACCAGAGAGGTAATGAGTAGCATCAATGATCTGAACATAAACTCTTCCACCAAGTAATCCAACTAGCATCAACTACGAGTAATTAACACTACTAGCAACATTACAAGTACCAATCGGAGTCGCGAGACGGAGATTGGTTACAAGTGATGAGCTAGGGTTTGGAGATGAGATGGTGTTGATGAAGATGTTGATGGTGATGAGTCCCCTCCGATGAGAGGAATGTTGGTGATGACGATGGCGACGATTTCCCCCTCCGGGAGGGAAGTTTCCCTAGCAGGATCGTCCTGTCGGAGCTCTAGATTGGTTGTGCTCAAGTTCCGCCTCGCGGCGGCGGCGAATCCTCCGAAAAGCCTCCTCCTGATTTTTTCTAGACCAAAACCCTTCTTGTAGCAAAAGAGGGGGGCCAGTGGGCCAGCAGGGAGCCCACAAGCCCCCTACGCGCGGCCAGGGGGGTGGCCGCACCTAGCAGGCTTGTGGCCATCTGCTGGCGCCCCTCTAGCACTTCCTCGGCCCAGTATTTTTTATAAATCCCAAAAAAATCCACGTTGATTTTCACGGCTTTTGGAGTTGCGCAGAATATGCATCTCAAACTTGCTCCTTTTCCAGGCCAGAATTCCAACTGTCGGCATTCTCCCTCTTCATGTAAACCTTGCAAAATAAGAGAGAAAAGGCATAAGTATTGTACCGTGAAGTGAAATAACAGACCAAAAAGCGATAAATATCAACATGAAAGCATGATGCAAAATGGACGTATCAACTGCCCCAAGCTTAGACCTCGCTTGTCCTGAAGCGAAAGCCTAGATCAATAAACATGACCACATGTTTAGAGAGAGAGGTGTCGACAAAACAAGATACGAACATGCACGCATCATGATCATGATCAGGACAGCAATACCAACATATAATCTCTCATGCTAAAGTGACAATTCCTTCACAAAGTAAAATATGGATCAAGAACCTTACCGAGAATTAACAACCAATAGCCTTTAGTCATTGAAGCAATTGCAATTTATCACAACACCAGAAAGAGTCAAATAAGATCTTCTAAAGCAAATCCACATACTCAATCATCTTTTCGTTCTCTACAATTGCTACAACTCACGTGGTACTCATGAGATCAAAGTTTCAGCTGGACACAGAGAAAGATAGGGGCTTATAGTTTCGTCTCCCAAGTGCTTACCTCAAGGGTTATGTCAACAATAATAATTCATGAATACTTACCTCCAAGTTGACATATGAATATAGATCTTTCCCAACCATATGATGTTAGCCAAGATAAAGGCGAAATAGGGAATTGGTGAAGATCACCATGACTCTTTCAAGGGCAAAAAGTAAAGGTACAAGATAGGCCCTTCGCAGAGGGAAGCAGAGGTTGTCATGCGCTTTTGAGGTTGGGATACGCATCCTCTTAGTGCGGAGGAACGTCACTTTATATTGCCTCCTGTGATAAAGAACTTTATTATGCAGTCTGTCGCTTTTATGTCGTCCTCATCATTGGTTCGTACAAAGCTTATTTTCCACACACTAATAGATCATACATATTACGGAGCAATTTTTATTGCTTGCACCGATGACAACTTACTTGAGGGATCTTATTCAATCCATAGGTAGGTATGGTGGACTCTCATGGCAAAACTGAGTTGAAGGTTTATGGATGCACAAGTAGTATATCTGCTTGGTGCGGGAGTTTTGGCTAATATGAGGTGGAAGCAATCGTCACATGCTAAGGGATCTCTAATCATATAACATTGTTCGGAACCAAGCAAACACAATGCATTATGTTGTCTTCCTTGTCCAACATCTACCTCTAAGCATGCAATAGTTTAGTGAGTGTTCACAATCATAGATGGTGTCAAAGATGATATATTTATATTTGAACCTCTCCTTCTTTATCACTTCCTATTAATTGCAACAATGACTAAGGTATACGTTTGTCTACCCTCAACAAGTTTCATTCATCATTCTTTTTATATGTGAAGCCATCACTTCCCATAAGATCATTACATGATCTTTCATGCTTTTGTTCTTTTCTCACTCTTTTGATCATGGCAAGAGGCAAAGCCCTCAACTAAGACACTCTTTATTATATGGCTCACGAGCTCGAATACATCGGGGGTGACACAAAGCAAAACTCAAGCCTAAAATACTGAGACCTTTATTCTACTAGAGAAAGAGAAAACTGAAAAGGGATAAACTAAAACAAAGGTAAAGGCAAAAGATGTGATGGTGATACGATACCGGGGCAACTCCCCCAAGCTTGGCACAAGCCAAGGGGATTGCCCATACCCATGCTTAGTTGTCTTCCTTTGGAGGTGATGGTGGTGGAGTTGTTGCAGGTCTTGAGCTTGTTTAATTTCCACTTGAGCATAAAATTCTGCTCCCTCAGATCATCATTTTCCTCTTCAAGCCTTAACACCCTTTGGCATAATTCCTGCTTACTCTCCTGCAAGAAACGAGAAGGGATAAATAAAGTCTTAGGCTTCTTCCTTGAGTCAGGGAGGCTTGACTTCTTGAACTCCACATGCGTGTGTCCAAGTTGAGGTAGAGGAGTCTCCTCCTCATAGGAACTTGTTTGTTCCTTCCCCTTGGGATCATAATCTTCTTCCTCATCAGTGGTCCAGCCATAAGGATCCAAGTCCCCATAGACCTTGTGGTTAGCAAGGTAATCTGCCACATAGCTCTCCCCCTCTGAATCTTGAGAAGACATCTTGCCCTAAATCTGCGGTAGAAAACACGCTCGAAACGAAAACAGAGGAAATTTGCGTGATACGAGGGTCAAACCTTTCGGGAGAATATATAATGATTTTTTTCCGACCAGAAGGAGTACTCTGCATTAAAACGGAGTCCGCGAGGCACACGAGGTGTCCACAAGCCCCCCAGGCGCGGCCAGGGGGTGGGCCCGCGCCTGGCAGGCTTGTCGCCTCCTCGCGCACTTTCCGGACTACTTCCAGTTTTTCTATTTTTTCAAATATTCCAAAACGGAGAAAAATTCCTACTGGAAAACTTTTGGAGTCTGTTTTCTTACCGAATCACATACCTCTTCGTTTTCGGAGTCTAAAACAGGCTGATAAATATCCCTTAGGTATTCTTCCGGAGTTATGGTATTGATAGTATTGCTTTCAACATTTAAGGGAGTACATGAGATATAATGCTTGATTCTCTGCCCATTTACAACTCTTGGACAATTGCCTTCCGTGTTGTTGATCTTGATAGCACCGGAACGATATACTTCCTCAACAATATAGGGACCTTCCCATTTAGAGAGAAGCTTGCCTGCAAAAAATCTTAAACGAGAATTATATAGCAAGACATAATCACCAACATTGAACTCGCGCTTTTGTATCCTCTTATCATGCCACCTCTTAACCTTTTATCTGAACCACTTGGCATTTTCATATGCATGAGCTCTCCATTCATCAAGCGAGCTAATGTCAAATAACCTCTTCTCACCAGCAAGTTTGAAATCAAAGTTGAGCTCTTTGATTGCCCAATAAGCTTTATGCTCTAGCTCAAGAGGTAAACGACATGCTTTGTCGTACACCATTTTGTACGAAGCCATGCCCATGGGATTCTTATAGGCAGTTCTATAAGCCCACAGTGCATCATCGAACTTCTTAGACCAATTCTTTCTAGACATGTTGATAGTCTTTTGCAGAATTAGTTTAATCTCTCTATTGCTTAGCTCTACTTGACCACTGGACTGAGGGTGATCGGGAGACGCAATTCTATGGTTGACATCGTACTTAGCAAGCGTTTTACGGAAAGCACCATGAATGAAATGTGAACCACCATCAGTCATTAGATATCTAGGGACTCCAAATCTAGGTAAAATAACTTCTTTAAGCATCCTGATAGAAGTGTTCTGATCAGCACTACTAGTGGGGATAGCTTCTACCCACTTAGTGACGTAATCAACAGCAACTAGGATATGAGTATACCCGTTGGATTTTGTAAAAGGTCCCATATAATCAAAGCCCCAGACATCAAATGGTTCAATGACAAGTGAATAGTTCATAGGTATTTCCTGACGTTTACCGATATTACCAATTCTTTGACATTCGTCACAAGACAAGACAAACTTACGGGCATCCTTGAAGAGAGTGGGCCAATAGAAACCTGATTGCAATACCTTGTGTGCACTTCTATCTCCCGCATGGTGTCCTCCGTAGGCCTCGGAGTGACACTTCTGTAGGATCTATCCCTGTTCATGTTCAGGTACACAACATCTAATAACACCATCTAGTCCTTCCTTATAAAGGTGAGGATCATCCCAGAAGTAATGTCTCAAGTCAAAGATGAATTTCTTCTTTTGCTGGTATGTGAAACTAGGTGGTATATATTTGGCAACAATATAGTTTGCATAATCAACATACCACGGTGCACTACGTGAAGTATTGATGACATTCAGTTGCTCATCGGGAAAGCTATCATCAATAGGTTGTGGGTCATCAAGAACGTTCTCCAACCTAGACAAGTTATCTGCTACTCGGTTATCAGCACCCTTCCTATCGACAACATGCAAATCAAATTCTTGTAGCAAGAGAATCCATCTGATAAGTCTAGGTTTAGCGTCTTTCTTCTCCATGAGGTACTTAATAGCAGCGTGATCAGTGTGAATACTGACTTTGGAATCAACTATGTAAGACCTGAACTTTTCACATGCAAACACGACTGCTAAAAATTCCTTTTCCGTAGTAGCATAGTTTCTTTGGGCATTGTCTAGAGTTTTACTTGCATAGTGAATAACACTCAACTTCTTATCAACTCTTTGTCCTAGGACAGCGCAACAGCATAATCGCTAGCATCACACATTATTTCAAAAGGTAAGTTCCAATCAGGTGGTTGAACAATAGGTGCGGTTATCAAAGCCTTCTTAAGTATTTCGAAGGCTTCCTCACAATCATCGTCAAAAACAAAAGGAATATCCTTTTGCAAGAGATTGGTAAGAGGCCTAGAAATCTTAGAGAAATCTTTAATGAACCTTCTATAGAAACCAGCATAACCAAGGAAACTTCTTATACCTTTGATATCTGTGGGGTATGGCATTTTCTCGATTGCATCAACCTTAGCCTTACCGACTTCAATACCCGTTTCAGAAATTTTATGTCCTAAGACGATGCCTTCATTAGCCATAAAGTGGCACTTCTCCCAATTCAAGACAAGATTGGTATCTTTACATCTCTGCAAGACTCGATCAAGGTTGCTGAGGCAATCATCAAAAGAAGACCCGTAAACGGAGAAGTCATCCATGAAAACCTCGACAATCTTTTCACAAAAGTCAGAGAATATAGCCATCATACATCTTTGAAAGGTGGCAGGTGCATTACATAAGCCAAAAGGCATACGTCTATAAGCAAAGGTACCAAAAGGGCAGGTGAAAGTGGTTTTCTCCTGGTCAGATTGTGCAACTCGTATTTGGGAGAAACCAGAATAATCGTCTAGAAAGCAGAAGTGTGTGTGTTTAGACAGCCTTTCTAGCATTTGGTCAATAAAAGTCAAAGGGTAATGATCTTTCCTAGTGGCTTTATTCAATTTCCTAAAATCGATGACCATCCATAGCCACTGATAATCCTCTATGGGATCAATTCATCCTTATCATTAGGGACTAAGGTAATGCCTCCCTTCTTAGGGACACAATGCACCGGACTCACCCAATCACTATGAGCAACAGGATAGATAATACCCACTTCCAGGAGCTTTAGTATTTCTTTTCTTACTACCTCTTTCATCTTAGGATTTAATCTCCGTTGATGATCAGCAACTGGCTTGGAATCATGATCAGTTTTAATCTTGTGCTGGCATAGAGTGGGACTAATGCCCTTAAAATCATCAAGATTATATCCAATAGCAGCACGGTGCTTTCTTAGAGTTTTTAGTAACTTCTTTTCTTCATGCTCTGAGAGGCTAGCACTAATTATAACAGGATATATCTCTTTTTCATCAAGATAAGCATACTTAAGAGTATATGGCAACTGTTTAAGCTCGAACACAGGATCACCCTTAGGTGGGGGTGGATCCCCAAGCAGTTCAAGACGCAAATTATTCTTAAGGATAGGATATTGTTCAAAGTTAACTCTATCTATCTCATCCCTTTCATCCATATGCATATCATTTTCATGCTCAAGCAAGTAGGAGGCACAACAATAGAAGCTAGGGCAATAGTTTCATCCTTACTAGGCAACTCTTTTTCATGAGGTTGTCTACCAAACTTGGAGAAATTGAACTCATGTGACACACCTTCAAAGCCAACAGTGACAGTTTGCTTCTCACAGTCAATATGAGCATTGACAGTATTGAGAAAATGTCTGCCAAATATGATGGGACAAAAGCTATCTTCAATGGTAGCAAGAACGAGGAAATCAGCAGGATACTTCGTTTTACCACACAAGACTTCAACATCCCTAACAATTCCCACAGGGCAGATAGTATCTCTATTGGCAAGCTAAATAGTGACATCAATAGGTTCTATCTCAATAGGTGCAATCTCGTCTTTGATTTCATCATATAAGGACTGAGGTATTGCACTAACACTAGCACACACGTCACATAAACCATGATTGCAATGATCTCCTATCTTAGCAGAAACAACAGGCGTGCCAACAACATGCATATGTTTGTCTCTAGCGTGAGGTTTAGCAACTCTAGCAGTATCTTCACAAAAGTGAATATTATGTCCCTCAACATCGTCGGACAAGAGATCTTTGATAATAGAAATGCTAGGTTCAACTCTAATTTTCTCAGGGGGTGTAGGTGTTCTAATGTAGCCTCTACGTATCACAGTTGAAGCTTTAGAATGATCATTTATCCTAACAGGGAAAGGTGGTTTCTCAATGTAAGCACTGGGAACAATAGGATCATTATAGGCAATGACTTTCTCTTCAACTAGATTGGGTTTAACTACATTGACTTCTAACGGAGGATGATATTTAAACCACTTCTCTTTAGGGAGATCAATATGAGCAGCAAATGATTCACACAATGAAGCTACTATCTCAGATGGAAGTCCATACTTAGCGCTAAAATCACTAAAGGTATTTGTTTCAACAAAGGATTTAACGCAATCAAACTTGAAATTCATACCTGACTCCTTACCTTCATCAAGCTCCAATCTTCACAGTTGCATTTAATTCTCTCCAATAAATACCATCTGAAGTCAACATCTCTCTTCATAAAAGAACCGGTACAAGAAGTGTCAAGCATGGTGCAATCATCATGAGAAAGCGGAGCATAGAAGTTCTGAATGATAATTTCTCTCGAGAGCTCATGGTTGGGGCATGAATATAACATTGATTTAAGCCTCCCCCAAGCTTGAGCGATTCTTTCTCTGTCACGAGGCCAAAAATTATAATATAATTCCGATCACGATGTACTAGATGCATAGGATAAAACTTTTGATGAAATTCCAATTTCAATCGATTGTAGTTCCATGATACAGTATCATCACATAGCCTATACCATGTCAACGCCTTATCCCTCAAAGATAAGGGAAAGGCCTTCTTCTTGACCTCATCCTCGGGCAAACCTAAAAGCTTAAATAAACCACAAACTTCATCTACATAGATTAGATGCAAGTCTGGATGTGATGTTCCATCTCTTGTAAAAGGATTAGCCAGCAGTTTCTCAAGCATACCCGAAGGAAATTCAAAGCAAATATTTGCAGTAGGTGCAGCAGGTTGAGGAGTGATGACCCACAAGTATAGGGGATCAATGGTAGTCCTTTCGATAAGTAAGAGTGTCGAACCCAACGAGGAGCAGAAGGCTCTGATAAACGGTTCTCAGCAAGGTAATAACTGCAAGCACTGAAAGTAGCGGTAACAAGTGATGGTGAAGTGAGGTGAAACGTAGCAAGCGAAAAGTAACAAGTAACAAGTAGTAGCAATGGTGCACGAAGTGGCCCAATCCCTTTTGTAACAAGGGACAAGCCTGAACAAAGTCTTATAGGAGGAAAAACGCTCCCGAGGACACACGGGAATTTCTGTCATGCCAGTTTCATCATGTTCATATGATTCATGTTCGTTACTTTGATAGTTTGATATGTGGGTGGACCGGCGCTTGGGTACTGCCCTTACTTGGACAAGCATCCCACTTATGATTAACCCCTCTCGCAAGCATAGCAACTACAAAAGAAGAATTAAGACAACGTCTAACCATAGCATTAAACTAGTGGATCCAAATCAGCCCCTTACGAAGCAACACATACACTGGGGTTTAAGCTTCTGTCACTCCAGCAACCCATGATCTACTTACTACTCCCCAATGCCTTCCTCTAGGCCCAAATATGGTGAAGTGTTATGTTGTCGACGTTCACATAACACCACTAGAGGAAAAACAACATACAACATATCAAAATACCGAACGAATATCAAATTCACATGACCATTATTAACATGACTTATCCCATGTCCTCAGGAACAAAAGTAACTACTCACAAAGCATAATAATAATCATGATCGAAGGTGTAATGAATAGCATCAAGGATCTGAACATAAACTCTTCCACCAAGTAATCCAACTAGCATCAACTACAAAGAGTAATCAACACTACTAGTAACCTTACAAGCACCAATTGGAGTCGTGAGACGGAGATTGGTTACAAGAGATGAACTAGGGATTGGAGAGGAGATGGTGTTGATGAAGATGTTGAAGAAGATGCCTCCCCTCCAACGAGAGGAGTGTTGGTGATGACGATGGCGACGATTTCCCCCTCCGAGAGGGAAGTTTCCCCGGCAGGATCGTCCTGCCGGAGCTCTAGATTGTATCTGCTCAAGTTCCGCCTCGTGGCGGCAGCGAAACCACGAAAAAGCTCTCGATTGATTTTTTTCTGGAACGAAACCCTTCATATAGCAAAAGAGGGGGGCTAGTGGGCCGTCGGGGAGCCCACAAGCTTGGTAGCCGCCACCTGGGGGGTGGCGGTGGCAGGGCTTGTGGCGCCCTGGTAGCTCCCCTCCGGTACTTCTTTCGCCTAGTATTTTTTATATAATCCCAAAAAATTCCACATAAGTTTTCAGGGCATTTAGAGTTGTGCAGAATAGTGGACTAAGATTTGCTCCTTTTCCAGTCCAGAATTCCAGCTGCCTGAATTCTCCCTCTTCAAATAAACCTTGCAAAATAAGAGAGAAAAGGCATAAATATGGTACCACAAAGTAATATAACAGCCCATAAAGCAATAAATATCAACATGAAAGCATGATGCAAAATGGACGTATCAACTCCCCCAAGCTTAGACCTCGCTTGTCCTCAAGCAAAAACCAAGTTCCATAAACATGTCCACATGTTTAGGGACGAAGGTGTCGAAAAAACATAGTACGGACATGAGGGCATCATGATTACACATAGAACAGCAAAACATCATAAAGATTCTTATGGGAAAGTAACAATTCCTTCACAAAGCAAAGCATGAAGCAAAAACTTTACCGAGAAGTAACCAACAACAGTCCAAAGTCATTGAGGCAATTGCAATTTATCACAACATCAGAAAGAGTCAAATAAGAGCTTGTAAGGCAAACCCACATACTCAATCATCTATTTTGTTTTCCACAATTGTTACAACTCACGTGGTACTCATGGTGTCAAAGTTTCAGTTGGACACAGAGGAAGATAGGGGCTTATAGTTTTGCCTCCTAACTATTTACCTCAAGGGTAGAGTCAACAACAATAAAGCATAAGTACTCAACTCCAAGTTGATATATGAATATAGATCTTTCCCAAGCATGTGACGGTAGCCAAGACAAAGGCAAAAATAGGGAATTGGTGAAGATCACCATGACTCTTACAAGGGCAAAAAGTAAAGGTACAAGATAGGCCCTTCGCAGAGGGAAGCAGAGGTTGTCATGCGCTTTTGAGGTTTGAATGTGTGTCCTCTTAGTGCGGAGGAACGTCACTTTATATTGCCTCCTGTGATAAAGAACTTTATTATGCAGTGTGTCGCTTTTATGTCTTCCTCATCACCGATAAAGCTTATTTTCCTAACACTAATAGATCATACATATTAGAGAGCAATTTTTATTGCTTGCACCGATGACAACTTACTTGAAGGATCTTATTCAATCCATAGGTAGGTATGGTGGACTCTCATGGCAAAACTGGGTTGAAGGTTTGTGGATGCACAAGTAGTATCTCTACTTGGTGCCGGAGTTTTGGCTAATATGAGGTGGAAGCAATCGTCACATGCTAAGGGATCTCTAATCATATAACATTGTTTGGAACCAAGCAAACACAATTCATTATATTGTCTTCCTTGTCCAACATCTACTCCAAAGCATGTAATAGTTTGGTGAGTGCTCATAATTGTAAAAAGTGTCGAAGATGATATATTTATATGTGAACCTCTCTTTCCTTATTACTTCTTATTAATTGCAACAATGACTGAGGTCTATGTTGATTTATTCTCAACAAGTTTCAATCGTCATATGTGTCATATGTGAAGTTATCACTTTCCACAAGATCGTCTCATGATCTTTCATGCTATCGTTCTTTTCATAGTTTTGATCATGGCACAAAGCAAAGCCCTTGACTAAGATACTCTTTATTATATAGCTCGTAAGCTCGAATACACCGGGGGAGACACAAGGCAAAAGACTCAAACTAAACACTAAAGACTTATTCCTCTAAGAGAATAAATAAAAACTGAAAAGGAAAGAACTAAAACAAAGGTAAAAGCAAAAGATATAAAGGTGATACGATACCAGGGCAACTCCCCCAAGCTTGGCAAAAGCCAAGGGGATTGCCGATACCAATGCTTAGTTGTCTTCCTTTGGTGGTGATGGCGGTGGTGTTGTAGAGGTAGTATGATCCTCCGTCTTCGAAGGCATAGGTGCTCCATCATGGCAGGATGAACGAGTAGCCGGAATCCTCAAATCTGCAGCCAACCTTATTGATTTAAATCTGTACTCATACTCATAGTTTTGGTTCTGCAGGTCATAGATCTGGCCCTGAAGTTGATCAACCCTGTAATAGACCCTGGAGAGATGTTTCCCAATGTCAATGGCATCCATCTTGTGATTGCTAGTGAACTCCGTGATCATCACGTGGTTGGCGTTGAGTCCACGCTCCACCATCCCTTTACACTTGAAGACTTGTTGCTCCATTGCTTCGAGCCTCGTTTCCACGCTTCCAGTCTTCTTAGGCCCCTCAACATCACAGATGTGCAACATCCCTCGCTCATCTTGATAGATTGAGGGTGTTTCAGCACTTCTGTGAGGTAGGGATTGATGACCTTCTCGAAGATCTTGTCCTTAGGAGCGTTTGGGGAAGTCATGATGATCTAGATCTGTCACAGAAACAGGCTCGAAACAAAAACAGAGGAAGACTGCGCGATACGGAGATCAAAACCTTCGGGCGAATATATAATGATTTTTTCAGGACCAGAAGGAGTGCTCCGCAAGGAAACGGAGTCCGGGAGGCACACGAGGTTCCCACAAGCCCTCCATCCGCCACCAGGGGGGTAGGTGGCGGCTTCCAAGCTTGTGGCCGCCTCGTGCGCTCTCTGGACTGCTTTTTATTTTTCTAATTTTCCAAAAATTCCAAAACGGAGGAAATTTCCTATTGGAAAAGCATCGGAGTCCAATTTCTTACCGAAACAGATACCTCTTCGTTTTCAGGGTCTGAAACAGGCTGATAAACATCCCTTATGTACTCCTCTGGAGTTATGACATTGATGATATTGGTCTCAACATTTATGGGAGTACCAGAGATGTAATGCTTGATTCTTTGCCCATTTACCACTCTAGGAAAATTTCCTTCCGTGTTATTGATTTTGATGGCACCGGAACGATATACTTCCTCGATAACATAAGAACCTTCCCATTTAGAGAGAAGCTTGCCTGCGAAGAATCTTAAACGAGAATTGTATAGCAGGACATAATCACCTAAATTGAACTCTCGTTTCTGTATTCGTTTGTCGTGCCATCTCTTAACCTTTTCCTTGAACAACTTGGCATTCTCATATGCATGGGCCCACCATTCATCTAATGAGCTGATATCAAACAACCGCTTCTCACCGGCAAGTTTGAAATCAAAGTTGAGCTCTTTGATTGCCCAATAAGCTTTGTTATCCAACTCAAGAGGTAAATGACAGGCCTTACCGTAAACCATTTTATACGGAGACATGCCCATGGGATTCTTATAAGCAGTCCTATAAGCCCATAGTGCATCGTCAAGTTTGCTAGACCAATTCTTTCGAGATCTATTGACGGTCTTTTGTAGGATCAATTTGATCTCCCTATTACTCAACTCCACTTGACCACTAGACTGAGGATGATAAGGAGATGCAACTCTATGGTTGACATCATACTTAGCGAGCATCTTGCGAAAAACACCGTGAATGAAGTGTGAACCGCCATCAGTCATCAGGTATCTAGGGACTCCAAATCTTGGGAAAATGACTTCTTTAAGCATCTTAATAGAGGTGTGGTGATCAGCATTTTCAGTGGGGATAGCTTCTACCCACTTAGTGACGTAATCCACAGCAACTAAGATGTGAGTGTACCCATTGGAACTTGGGAAGGGTCCCATATAATCAAAGCCCCAGACATCAAATGGTTCATGACAAGTGAATAGTTCATAGGCATTTCCTGACGCTTACTGATATTCCCTATTCTTTGGCATTCGTCACAGGACAAGACAAACTTACGGGCATCCTTGAAGAGATTGGGCCAATAGAAACCTGATTGCAATACCTTATGAGCAGTTCTATCTCCGGCGTGGTGTCCTCCGTAGGCTTTGGAATGACACTTCTACAAGATCTGTCCCTGTTCATGTTCAGGCACACAATGTCTAATAACACCATCTACTCCTTCCTTATAAAGGTGAGGATCATCCCAAAAGTAGTGTGTCAAATCAAAGAAGAATTTCTTCTTTTGCTGATAGGTGAAACTGGGTGGTATGTATTTGGCTACGATATAATTTGCGTAATCGCCATACCACGGTGCACTATGTGAAGTGCGGATGACATTTAATTGCTCATCAGGAAAGTTGTCATCAATAGGTCATGGGTCATCAAGGACATTCTCTAGCCTAGACAAGTTATCTGCTACAGGGTTATCAGCACCCTTTCGGTCAACGACATGCAAATCAAATTCCTGTAGCAGGAGAACCCGTCTGATCAGTCTAGGCTTAGCGTCCTTCTTCTCCATAAGGTACTTAATAGCAACATGATCAGAGTGAATAGTGACTCTGGAGTCAACTATATAAGATCTGAACTTTTCACATGCAAACACGACTACTAAAAACTCCTTTTCCATAGTGGCATAGTTCCTTTGGGCACTGTCTAGAGTTTTACTAGCCTAGTGAATGACATTCAACTTCTTGTCAACTCTTTGTCCTAGAACAGCACCAACAGCATAATCACTAGCATCGCACATGATTTCAAAGGGCAAGTTCCAGTCAGGTGGTTGAACAATAGGTGCGGTTATCAAAGCCTTCTTAAGTATTTCGAAAGCTTCCTCACAATCCTCATCAAAAACAAAAGGAACATCCTTCTGCAAGAGGTTGGTAAGAGGCCTAGAAATCTTAGAGAAGTCTTTAATGAACCTTCTATAGGAACCAGCATGACCCAGGAAACTTCGTATACCTCTGATATCTGTGGGGCAAGGCATTTTCTCAATTGCATCAACCTTAGCCTTATCAACTTCAATGCCTCTTTCGGAAATTTTGTGTCCCAAGACGATGCCTTCATTAACCATAAAGTGGCACTTCTCCCAATTCAAGACGAGGTTGGTATCTTCGCATCTCTGTAAGACTCGATCGAGATTGCTGAGGCAATCATCAAAGGAAGACCCGTAAACGGAGAAGTCATCCATGAAAACCTCTACAATCTTTTTACAAAAGTCAGAGAATATAGCCATCGTACATCTTTGAAAGGTGGCAGGTGCATTGCATAAGCCAAAAGGCATACGTCTATAAGCAAAGGTACCGAAGGGGCAGGTGAAAGTGGTTTTCTCCAGATCAGATTGTGCAACAGGTATTTGCGAGAACCTGAATAACCGTCTAGAAAGTAGAAGTGTGTGTGTTTTGATAGCCTTTCTAGCATTTGGTCAATAAACGGCAAAGGATAATGATCTTTCCTAGTTGCCTTGTTCAGTTTCCGGAAGTCTATCACCATCCTATAGCCAGTAATAATCCTTTATGGGATTAGTTCATCCTTATCATTAGGAACGACGGTGATGTTGGGGAACGTCGCATGGGAAACAAAAATTTTCCTACGCGCACGAAGACCTATCATGGTGATGTCCATCTACGAGAGGGGATGAGTGATCTACGTACCCTTGTAGACCGTACAGCAGAAGCGTTAGTGAACGCGGTTGATGTAGTGGAACGTCCTCACGTCCCACGATCCGCCCCGCGAACAATCCCGCAATCAGTCCCACGATCTAGTACCGAACGGACGGCACCTCCGCGTTCAGCACACGTACAGCTCGACGATGATCTCGGCCTTCTTGATCCAGCAAGAGAGACGGAGAGGTAGAAGAGTTCTCCGGCAGCGTGATGGCACTCCGGAGGTTGGTGATGACCTTGTCTCAGCAGGGCTCCGCCCGAGCTCCGCAGAAACGCGATCTAGAGGAAAAACCGTGGAGGTATGTGGTCGGGCTGCCGTGGAAAAGTCGTCTCAAATCAGCCCCAATACCTCCGTATATATAGGTGGGAGGGAGGGGACCTTGCCTTGGGGCTCAAGGAGCCCCAAGGGGGTCGGCCGAGTCCAAGGGGGGAAGGCTCCCCCCCCAAACCGAGTTGGACTTGGTTTGGTGGGTGGGAGTCCTTCCCTTCCTTCCCACCTCCCCTTTTTTTTTCTTTCTCTTTGATTTTCCTTTGTATGGCGCATAGGGCCCTTTTGGGCTGTCCCACCAGCCCACTAAGGGCTGGTGCGCCACCCTTATGGCCTATGGGCTTCCCCGGGGTGGGTTGCCCCCCCCCGGTGAACTCCCGGAACCCATTCGTCATTCCCGGTACATTCCCGGTAACTCCGAAAACCTTCCGGTAATCAAATGAGGTCATCCTATATATCAATCTTCGTTTCCAGACCATTCCGGAAACCCTCGTGACGTCCGTGATCTCATCCGGGACTCCGAACAACATTCGGTAACCAACCATATAACTCAAATACGCATAAAACAACGTCGAACCTTAAGTGTGCAGACCCTGCGGGTTCGAGAACCATGTAGACATGAACCTAGAGACTCCTCGGTCAATATCCAATAGCGGGACCTGGATGCCCATATTGGATCCTACGTATTCTACGAAGATCTTATCGTTTGAACCTCAGTGCCAAGGATTCATATAATCCCGTATGTCATTCCCTTTGTCCTTCGGTATGTTACTTGCCCGAGATTCGATCGTTAGTATCCGCATACCTATTTCAATCTCGTTTACCGGCAAGTCTCTTTACTCGTTCCGTAATACAAGATCCCGCAACTTACACTAAGTTACATTGCTTGCAAGGCTTGTGTGTGATGTTGTATTACCGAGTAGGCCCCGAGATACCTCTCCGTCAAACGGAGTGACAAATCCCAGTCTTGATCCAAACTAACTCAACTAACACCTTCGGAGATACCTGTAGAGCATCTTTATAGTCACCCAGTTACGTTGCGACGTTTGATACACACAAAGCATTCCTCCGGTGTCAGTGAGTTATATGATCTCATGGTCATAGGAATAAATACTTGACACGCAGAAAACAGTAGCAACAAAATGACACGATCAACATGCTACGTCTATTAGTTTTGGTCTAGTCCATCACGTGATTCTCCTAATGACGTGATCCAGTTATCAAGCAACAACACTTTGTTCATAATCAGAAGACACTGACTATCTTTGATCAACTGGCTAGCCAACTAGAGGCTTGCTAGGGACGGTGTTTTGTCTATGTATCCACACATGTAAATGAGTCTTCATTCAATACAATTATAGCATGGATAATAAACGATTATCTTGATACAGGAATTATAATAATAACTATATGTATTATTGCCTCTAGGGTATAATTCCAACAGTCTCCCACTTGCACTAGAGTCAATAATCTAGCCCTCACATCATCATGTGAATTACATTGTAATAAATCTAACACCCATATAGTTCTGGTGTTGATCATGCTTTGGCCGTGGAAGAGGTTTAGTCAGCAGGTCTGCTACATTCAGATCCGTGTGCACTTTGCATATATTTACGTCCTCTCCCTCAACGTAGTCGCGGATGAGGTTGAAGCATCGTTTGATGTGTCTGGACTTCTTGTGAAACCGTGGTTCCTTTGCTAAGGCAATGGCACCCGTGTTGTCACAGAACAAGGTTATTGGATTCAGTGCGCTTGGCACCACTCCAAGTTCCGTCATGAACTGCTTCATCCAGACACCCTCCTTAGCCGCCTCTGAGGCAGCCATGTACTCCGCTTCACATGTCGAATCTGCTACGACGCTTTGCTTGGAACTGCACCAGCTTACCGCACCCCCATTAAGAATAAATACGTATCCGGTTTGCGACTTAGAGTCGTCCGGATCTGTGTCAAAGCTTGCATCGACGTAACCTTTTACGGCGAGCTCTTTGTCACCTCCATACACGAGAAATATCTCCTTAGTCCTTTTCAGGTACTTCAGGATGTTCTTGACCGCTGTCCAGTGATCCACTCCTGGATTACTCTGGAACCTTCCTGTCATACTTATGGCCAGGCTAACATCCGGTCTAGTGCACAGCATTGCATACATGATAGAACCTATGGCTGAAGCATAGGGGACGGAGCGCATATGCTCTCTATCTTCATCAGTTGCTGGGCACTGAGTCTTACTCAATTTCGTACCTTGTAAAACTGGCAAGAACCCTTTCTTGGACTGTTCCATTTTGAACCTCTTCAAAACTTTATCAAGGTATGTGCTTTGTGAAAGTCCTATCAGGCATTTTGATCTATCCCTATAGATCTTAATGCCTAGAATGTAAGCAGCTTCTCCTAGGTCTTTCATAGAGAAACTTTTATTCAAGTAATCCTTTATGCTCTCCAAAAACTCCACGTTGTTTCCAATCAGCAATATGTCATCCACATATAATATTAGAAACGCCACAGAGCTCCCACTCACTTTCTTGTAAATACAAGATTCTCCAACCACTTGTATAAACCCAAATGCTTTGATCACCTCATCAAAACGTTTGTTCCAACTCCGAGATGCCTGCACCAGTCCATAAATGGATCGCTGGAGCTTGCACACCTTGTTAGCATTCTTAGGATCGACAAAACCTTTGGGTTGTATCATATACAACTCTTCCTTAAGGAAACCGTTAAGGAACGCCGTTTTGACATCCATCTGCAAGATTTCCTAATCGAAAAATGCAGCTATTGCTAACATGATTCTGACGGACTTAAGCATCGCTACGGGTGAGAATGTCTCATCGTAGTCAACTCCTTGAACTTGTGAAAAACCCTTTGCCACAAGTCGAGCTTTATAAACGGTCACATTGCCGTCAGCGTCCGTCTTCCTCTTAAAGATCCATTTGTTCTGAATAGCGTTGTGGCCCTCAGGTAGTACCTCCAAAGTCCACACTTTGTTCTCATACATGGATCCTATCTCGGATTTCATGGCTTCTAGCCATTTGTTGGAATCTGGGCCCACCATTGCTTCTTCATAATTTGCAGGTTCATTGTTGTCTAACAACATGATAGATAAGACGGGATTATCGTACCACTCTGGAGCAGCACGTGGTCTCGTCGACCTGCGTGGTTCGACAGAAACTTGAACCGGAGTTTCATGATCATCATCACTAACTTCCTCCTCAACTGGCGTCGCAACGACAGAGGTTTCCCCTTGCCCTGCGCCACCATCCAGAGGGATGAGAGGTTCGACAACCTCGTCAAGTTCTATCTTCCTCCCACTCAATTCTCTCGAGAGAAACTCCTTCTCGAGAAAAGCTCCGTTTTTAGCAACAAACACTTTGCCCTCGGATTTGAGATAGAAGGTGTACCCAACAGTCTCCTTTGGGTAACCTATGAAGACGCACTTTTCCGCTTTGGGTTCCAGCTTTTCAGGCTGAAGCTTTTTGGCATAAGCATCACATCCCCAAACTTTAAGAAATGACAGTTTCGGCCTTTTGCCATACCACAGTTCGTATGGTGTCGTCTCAACGGATTTTGATGGTGCCCTATTTAAAGTGAATGCAGCTGTTTCTAATGCATAACCCCAAAACGATAACGGCAAATCAGTAAGAGACATCATAGATCGCACCATCTCTAATAGAGTACGATTACGACGTTCGGACACACCATTACGCTGTGGTGTTCCAGGCGGTGTTAACTGTGAAACAATTCCACACTGTCTTAAGTGAGTACCAAACTCGAAACTCAGATATTCACCCCCACGATAAGACCGCAGGAACTTGATCTTCTTGTTACGATGATTTTCCACTTCACTCTGAAATTGCTTGAACTTTTCAAATGTTTCAGACTTGTGTTTCATCAAGTAGACATAACCATATCTACTCAAATCGTCACTGAAGGTGAGAAAATAACGATATCCGCCGCGTGCCTCTACGCTCATCGGACCACACACATCGGTATGTATGATTTCCAATAAGTCACTTGCACGCTCCATTGTTCCGGAGAACGGAGTCTTAGTCATCTTGCCCATGAGGCATGGTTCGCATGTGTCAAGTGAATCAAAGTCAAGTGACTCCAAAAGTCCATCAGCATGGAGTTTCTTCATGCGCTTTACACCAATATGACCTAAGCGGCAGTGCCACAAAAATATGGCGCTATCATTATTAACTGTAACTCTTTTGGTCTCAATGTTATGTATATGTGTATCGCTATCAAGATTCAATATGAACAATCCTCTCACATTAGGTGCATGACCATAAAATATGTTACTCATAGAAATAGAACAACCATTATTCTTTGACTTAAAAGAGTAACCGTCTCGCAATAAACAAGATCCAGATATAATGTTCATGCTCAATGCAGGCACTAAATAACAATGATTTAAGTTCATCACTAATCCTGATGGTAACTGAAGTGAAACTGTGCCGACGGCGATTGCATCAACCTTGGAACCATTTCCTACGCGCATCGTCACTTCATCTTTCGCCAGCCTTCGTCTATTCCACAGTTCCTGTTTCGAGTTGCAAATATGAGCAACAGAACCGGTATCGAATACCCAGACACTACTACGAGAGCCGGTTAAGTACACATCAATAACATGTATATCAAATATACCTGATTTTTCTTTGGCCGCCTTCTTATCTGCCAGATATTTGGGGCAATTGCGCTTCGAGTGACCCATACCCTTGCAATAGTAACACTCCGTTTCAGGCTTAGGTCCAGCTTTGGGTTTCTTCGTCGGATTGGCAACAGGCTTGCCGCTCTTCTTCGAATTACCTTTCTTGCCTTTGCCGTTTATCTTGAAACTAGTGGTCTTATTCACCATCAACACTTGATGCTCTTTACGGAGTTCAGACTCTGCGACTTTCAGCATCACAAACAACTCGCCGGGAGACTTGTTCATCCCTTGCATGTTGTAGTTCAACACAAAGCCTTTATAGCTCGGCGATAGTGATTGAAGGATTCTGTCAGTGATAGCCTCTTGCGGGAGTTCAATCCCCAGCTCAGCTAGACGGTTTGAGTACCCAGACATTTTGAGCACATGTTCACTGACAGACGAGTTTTCCTTCATCTTGCAAGCATAAAATTTATCGGAGGTCTCATACCTCTCGATCCGGGCGTTCTTCTGAAAGATAATCTTCAACTCCTGGAACATCTCAAATGCTCCATGACGCTCAAAGCGACGTTGAAGTCCTGGTTCTAAGCCATACAAGACTGCACATTGAACTATTGAGTAGTCCTCCTTACGTGCTAACCAAGCGTTCTTAACATCCTGATCAGCCGTAGCGGGTGGTTCATCTCCTAGCGCAGCATTAAGGACATAATCCTTCTTCCCAGCTTGTAAGATTAGCTTAAGATTACGAGCCCAGTCTACAAAGTTGCTTCCATCATCTTTCAACTTAGCTTTCTCTAGGAACGTATTAAAATTCAGGGTGACTGTCGCGTGAGCCATGATCTACAACACAAATATATACAAAGTGGACTTAGACTATGTTCAAGATAATTAGAGTTTAACTTAATCAAATTATTTGCTAAACTCCCACTCAAAAAGTACATCTCTCTAGTCATTTGACTGGTTCATGATCCACTTACACTAGCTCAAGTCCGATCATCACGTGAGTTGAGTATAATTTCAGTGGTAAGCATCCCTATGCTAATCATATCATCTATATGATTCATGATCGACCTTTCGGTCTCATGTGTTCCGAGGCCATGTCTGCACATGCTAGGCTCGTCAAGCTTAACCCGAGTGTTCCGCGTGCGCAACTGTTTTGCACCCGTTGTATGTGAACGTTGAGTCTATCACACCCGATCATCACGTGGTGTCTCGAAACAACGAACTGTAGCAATGGTGCACAATCGGGGAGAACACAATTTCGTCTTGAAATTTTAGTGAGAGATCACCTCATAATGCTACCGCCGTTCTAAGCAAGATAAGGTGCATAAAAGGATTAACATCACATGCAATTTATAAGTGACATGATATGGCCATCATCACGTGCTTCTTGATCTCCATCACCAAAGCACCAGCACGATCTTCTTGTCACCGGCGCCACACCATGATCTCCATCAACGTGTTGCCATCGGGGTTGTCGTGCTACTCATGCTATTACTACTAAAGCTACATCCTAGCAAAATAGTAAACGCATCTGCAAGCACAAAAGTTAGTATAAAGACAACCCTATGGCTCCTACCGGTTGCCGTACCATCGACGTGCAAGTTGATATTTTCTATTACAACATGATCATCTCATACATCCAATATATCACATCACATCGTTGGCCATATCACATCACAAGCATACCCTGCAAAAACAAGTTAGACGTCCTCTAATTTTGTTGTTGCATGTTTTACATGGTGACCATGGGTATCTAGTAGGATCGCATCTTACTTACGCAAGCACCACAACGGAGATATATGAGTTGCTATTTAACCTCATCCAAGGACCTCCTCGGTCAAATCCGATTCAACTAAAGTTGGAGAAACCGACACTTGCCAGTCATCTTTGAGCAACGGGGTTACTCGTAACGATGAAACCAGTCTCTCGTAAGCGTACGAGTAATGTCGGTCCAAGCCGCTTCAATCCAACAATACCTCGGAATCAAGAAAAGACTAAGGAGGGCAGAAAAACGCACATCACCGCCCACAAGAACTTTTGTGTTCTACTCGAGAAGACATCTACGCATGAACCTAGCTCTGATACCACTGTTGGGGAACGTCGCATGGGAAACAAAAAATTTCCTACGCGCACGAAGACCTATCATGGTGATGTCCATCTACGAGAGGGGATGAGTGATTTACGTACCCTTGTAGACCGTACAGCAGAAGCGTTAGTGAACGCGGTTGATGTAGTGGAACGTCCTCGCGTCCCTCGATCCACCCCGCGAACAATCCCGCGATCAGTCCCACGATCTAGTACCGAACGGACGGCACCTCCGCGTTCAGCACACGTACAGCTCGACGATGATCTCGGCCTTCTTGATCCAGCAAGAGAGACGGAGAGGTAGAAGAGTTCTCCGGCAGCGTGAAGGCGCTCCGGAGGTTGGTGATGACCTTGTCTCAGCAGGGCTCCGCCCGAGCTCCGGAGAAACACGATCTAGAGGAAAAACCGTGGAGGTATGTGGTCGGGCTGCCGTGGAAAAGTCATCTCAAATCAGCCCCAATACCTCCGTATATATAGGTGGGAGGGAGGGGACCTTGCCTTGGGGCTCAAGGAGCCCCAAGGGGGTCGGCCGAGTCCAAGGGGGGAAGGCTCCCCCCCCAAACCGAGTTGGACTTGGTTTGGTGGGTGGGAGTCCTTCCCTTCCTTCCCACCTCCCCTTTTTTTCTTTGTGTTTGATTTTCCTTTGTATGGCGCATAGGGCCCTTTTGGGCTGTCCCACCAGCCCACTAAGGGCTGGTGCGCCACCCTTATGGCCTAGGGGCTTCCCCGGGGTGTGTTGCCCCCCCCCCCCCCGGTGAACTCCCGGAACCCATTCGTCATTCCCGGTACATTCCAGGTAACTCCGAAAACCTTCCGGTAATCAAATGAGGTCATCCTATATATCAATATTCGTTTCCGGACCATTCCGGAAACCCTCGTGACGTCCTGATCTCATCCGGGACTCCGAACAACATTCGGTAACCAACCATATAACTCAAATACGCATAAAACAACGTCGAACCTTAAGTGTGCAGACCCTGCGGGTTCGAGAACCATGTAGACATGACCCGAGAGACTTCTCGGTAAATATCCAATAGCGGGACCTGGATGCCCATATTGGATCCTACATATTCTACGAAGATCTTATCGTTTGAACCTCAGTGCCAAGGATTCATATAATCCCATATGTCATTCCCTTTGTCCTTCGGTATGTTACTTGCCCGAGATTCGATCGTCAGTATCCGCATACCTATTTCAATCTCGTTTACCGGCAAGTCTCTTTACTCGTTCCGTAGTACAAGATCCCGCAACTTACACTAAGTTACATTGCTTGCAAGGCTTGTGTGTGATGTTGTATTACCGAGTGGGCCCCGAGATACCTCTCCGTCACATGGAGTGACAAATCCCAGTCTTGATCCATACTAACTCAACTAACACCTTCGGAGATACCTGTAGAGCATCTTTATAGTCACCCAGTTACGTTGCGACGTTTGATACACACAAAGCATTCCTCCGGTGTCTGTGAGTTATATGATCTCATGGTCATAGGAATAAATACTTGACACGCAAAAAACAGTAGCAACAAAATGACACGATCAACATGCTACGTCTATTAGTTTGGGTCTAGTCCATCATGTGATTCTCCTAATGACGTGATCCAGTTATCAAGCAACAACACTTTGTTCATAATCAGAAGACACTGACTATCTTTGATCAACTGGCTAGCCAACTAGAGGCTTGCTAGGGACGGTGTTTTGTCTATGTATCCACACATGTAAATGAGTCTTCATTCAATACAATTATAGCATGGATAATAAACGATTATCTTGATACAGGAATTATAATAATAACTATATGTATTATTGCCTCTAGGGCATAATTCCAACAGGTGATACCTCCCTTCTTAGGTACGCAATGTAGTGGACTTACCCAATCACTATGAGCAACAGGATAAATGATTCCTTCTTCGAGAAGCTTTAATATTTCTTTTCTAACGACCTCTTTGATCTTAGGATTTAATCTCCTTTGGTGATCAGCAACTGGTTTAAAGTCAGGATCGGTTTTAATCTTGTGCTGACATAGAGTGGGACTAATACCCTTAAGATCATTAAGAGTATATCCAATAGGAGCACGGTGCTTCCTCAGAGTTTTTGGTAACTTGTTCTCTTCGTGCTCGGAGAGGAGAGCACTAATAATAAGAGGATATATCTCCTTCTCATCAAGATAAGAATACTTAAGAGTATCAGGCAACTATTTAAGCTCGAACATAGGATCACCCTTTGGTGGGGGAGGATCCCCAAGCAGTTCAACAGGCAGATTATTCTTGAGAATAGGATATTGTTCTAAGACAATTTTATCTATCTCATCTCTCTCCTCCATATGCATATCATTTTCATGCTCAAGCAGATATTGCTCTAAAGGATCCGTAGGAGGTACGGCAATAGAGGCAAGAGCAATGATTTCATCCCTACCAGACGACTCTTTTTCATGGGGTTGTCTTCCAAACTTGGAGAAGTTAAATTCATGAGACACACCCTCGAAACTAACAGTGACGGTCTGCTTAATGCAATCAGTGTGAGCATTGATAGTGTTGAGAAAGGGTCTACCAAATATGATGGGACAAAAGCTATCTTGTGCAGTACCAAGGACGAGGAAATCAGTAGGATACTCCGTCTTACCACACAGGACTTCTATGTCTCTCACAATTCCCAAAGGGCAGATAGTGTCTCTATTGGCTAGCGTAATAGTGACATCAATGGGTTCTAACTCAGCAGGTGCAATCTCATCTTTGATTTCATCATATAGAGAACGGGGTATTGCACTAACACTAGCTCCCATATCACATAAACCATGGTAACAGTGATCTCCTATCTTGACAGAAACAACGTGTTGGAATTATGCCCTAGAGGCAATAATAAGTGTATAGTTATTATTATAATTCCTGTATCAAGATAATAGTTTATTATCCATGCTATAATTGTATTGAATGAAGACTCATTTACATGTGTGGATACATAGACAAAACACCGTCCCTAGCATGCCTCTAGTTGGCTAGCCAGTTGATCGATGATAGTCAGTGTCTTCTGATTATGAACAAGGTGTTGTTGCTTGATAACTGGATCACGTCATTGGGAGAATCACGTGATGGACTAGACCCAAACTAATAGACGTAGCATGTTGATCGTGTCATTTTGTTGCTACTGTTTTCTGCGTGTCAAGTATTTATTCCTATGACCATGAGATCATATAACTCACTGACACCGGAGGAATGCTTTGTGTGTATCAAACGTCGCAACGTAACTGGGTGACTATAAAGATGCTCTACAGGTATCTCCGAAGGTGTTAGTAGAGTTAGTATGGATCAAGACTGGGATTTGTCACTCCGTGTGACGGAGAGGTATCTCGGGGCCCACTCGGTAATACAACATCACACACAAGCCTTGCAAGCAATGTAACTTAGTGTAAGTTGCGGGATCTTGTATTACGGAACGAGTAAAGAGACTTGCCGGTAAACGAGATTGAAATAGGTATACGGATACTGACGATCGAATCTCGGGCAAGTAACATACCGAAGGACAAAGGGAATGACATACGGGATTATATGAATCCTTGGCACTGAGGTTCAAACGATAAGATCTTCGTAGAATATGTAGGATCCAATATGGGCATCCAGGTCCCGCTATTGGATATTGACCGAGGAGTCTCTCGGGTCATGTCTACATAGTTCTCGAACCCGCAGGGTCTGCACACTTAAGGTTCGACGTTGTTTTATGCGTATTTGAGTTATATGGTTGGTTACCGAATGT
Source organism: Hordeum vulgare subsp. vulgare (assembly GCF_904849725.1). Taxonomy (NCBI): domain Eukaryota; kingdom Viridiplantae; phylum Streptophyta; class Magnoliopsida; order Poales; family Poaceae; genus Hordeum; species Hordeum vulgare. The sequence continues at coordinate 443,597,681 of NC_058522.1, read as the reverse complement.
TGTTCGGAGTCCCGGATGAGATCATGGACGTCACGAGGGTTTCCGGAATGGTCCGGAAACGAAGATTGATATATAGGATGACCTCATTTGATTACCGGAAGGTTTTCGGAGTTACCGGGAATGTACCGGGAATGACGAATGGGTTCCGGGAGTTCACCGGGGGGGCAACCCACCCCGGGGAAGCCCATAGGCTTTGGGGAGACACACCAGCCCTTAGTGAGCTGGTGGGACAGCCCCAAGGGGGCCTATGCGCCAAGAAAAAGAAATCAAAGGAAAAGAAAAAAAAAGAGGGAGGAAGTGGGAAGGGAGGGGGACTCCTCCCACCAAACCAAGTCCAACTCGGTTTGGGGGGGGAGTCCTCCCCCCCTTGGCTCGGCCGACCCCTTGAGGGTCCCTTGGACCCCAAGGCAAGGTCCCCCTCCCTCCTCCTATATATATGGAGCAATGAGGGCTGATTTGAGACGACTTTCTCACGGCTGCCCGACCACATACCTCCATAGTTTTTCCTCTAGATCGCGTTTCTGCGGAGCTCGGGCGGAGCCCTGCTGAGACGAGATCATCACCAACCTCCGGAGCGCCGTCACGCTGCCGGAGAACTCTTCTACCTCTCCGTCTCTCTTGCTGGATCAAGAAGGCCGAGATCATCGTCGAGCTGTACGTGTGCTGAACGCGGAGGTGCCGTCCGTTTGGTACTAGATCGTGGGACTGATCGCGGGATTGTTCGCGGGGCGGATCGAGGGACGTGAGGACGTTCCACTACATCAACCGCGTTCTCTAACGCTTCTGCTGTACGATCTACAAGGGTACGTAGATCACTCATCCCCTCTCGTAGATGGACATCACCATGATAGGTCTTCGTGCGCGTAGGAAAATTTTTGTTTCCCATGCGACGTTCCCCAACACAACGGGCAGGCCAACTACAGGTCCGTATTTGTCTTTTGCGTGAGGTTTAGCAATTCTAGCAGAGTCCCACAGAATTTGATAACATGCCCGTCTACGTCTTCGGCTTAGAGATCTTTGATAATAGCAACACTAGGTTCAACTCTAATCTCCTCAGGGGGTGCAAGTGGTCTAATGTAACCCCTACGTATCATAGTTGGAGCTTTAGAATAATCCTTTATCCTAGCAGGGTATGGTGGTTTCTCAGCGTAGGCACAAGGAACAACAGGATCACTAAAAGCAGTGACTTTCTCCTCAACTAGATTGGTTTTGACTATGTTGCTTTCTACAGGAGCATGATACTTAAACCACTTCTCTTTGGGAAGATCAACATGAGCAGCAAAAGATTCACATAGAGAAGCTACTATCTCAGAGTCAAGTCCATACTTAGCGCTAAAATCTCTAGAAGTGTTTGTCTCAACAAAAGATTTAACGCAATCAAGCTGGAAATTCATACCTGACTCCTTACCTTCCTCTAGCTCCCAATCTTCAGAGTTACGTTTGATTCTTTCCAATAAATTCCACTTGTGGTCAATATCCTTCTTCATAAAATAACTGGTACAAGAAGTGTCAAGCATGGTACGATCTTCATGAGAAAGTCGAGCATAAAAGTTTTGAGTGATGATTTCTATCGAGAGCTCATGATTGGGGCATGAATATAGCATTGATTTAATCCTCCCCCAAGCTTGAGCTATGCTTTCCCTGTCACGAGGCCAAAAGTTATAAATAAAGTTCCGATCACGATGTACTAAATGCATTGGATAGAACTTTTGATGAAATTCCAATTTCAACCGATTGTAGTCCCATGATCCAGTATCATCACATAGCCTATACCATGTCAACGCCTTATCCTTCAAAGATAAAGGAAATACTTTCTTCTTTACCTCATCCTCGGGCAAACCTGCAAGCTTAAATAAACCACAAACTTCATCTACATAGATCAGATGCAAGTCTGGATGTGAAGATCCATCTCCTGTAAAAGGATTAGCCAGCAGTTTCTCAAGCATACCCGAAGGAATTTCATAAAAGATATTTTCAGTAGGTACATCAGGTTGAGGAACAACTCCTCGTGCTTCCATTCGTGGTAAAGATACCCCGAACAAACTCCTCAAAGGAACAGTTTCCATAGTGACAAGTGACAATAAATTTCAGCACAGTATAAAAAGGTTTCCTTACCAATTTCCACTTACCAAAGGCGCTTCACTCCCCGGCAACGGCGCCAGAAAAGAGTCTTGATGACCCACAAGTATAGGGGATCAATCGTAGTCCTTTCGATAAGTAAGAGTGTCGAACCCAACGAGGAGCAGAAGGCTCTGATAAACGGTTTTCAGCAAGGTAATAACTGCAAGCACTGAAAGTAGCGGTAACAAGTGATGGTGAAGTGAGGTGAAACGTAGCAAGCGAAAAGTAACAAGTAACAAGTAGTAGCAATGGTGCAGCAAGTGGCCCAATCCCTTTTGTAGCAAGGGCCAAGCCTGAACAAAGTCTTATAGGAGGAAAAACGCTCCCAAGGACACACGGGAATTTGTGTCATGCCAGTTTCATCATGTTCATATGATTCGCGTTCGTTACTTTGATAGTTTGATATGTGGGTGGACCGGCGCTTGGGTACTGCCCTTACTTGTACAAGCATCCCACTTATGATTAACCCCTCTCGCAACCATCCGCAAGTACGAAAGAAGAATTAAGACAATGCCTAACCATAGCATTAAACTAGTGGATCCAAATCAGCCCTTTACGAAGCAACGCATAGACTGGGGTTTAAGCTTCTGTCACTCCAGAAACCCATCATCTACTTACTACTTCCCAGTGCCTTCCTCTAGGCCCAAATATGGTGAAGTGTTATGTAGTCGACGGTCACATAACACCACTAGAGGAAAAACAACATACAGCATATCAAAATACCGAACGAATATCAAATTCACATGACTATTATTAACATGACTTATCCCATGTCCTCAGGAACAAAAGTAACTACTCACAAAGCATAATCATAATCATGATCAGAGGTGTAATGAATAGCATCAACGATCTGAACATAAACTCTTCCACCAAGTAATCCAACTAGCATCAACTACAAAGAGTAATCAACACTACTAGTAACCTTACAAGCACCAATCAGAGTCGTGAGATGGAGATTGGTTACAAGAGATGAACTAGGGATTGGAGAGGAGATGGTGCTGATGAAGATGCCTCCCCTCCGACGAGAGGAGTGTTGGTGATGACGATGGTGATGATTTCCCCCTCCGGAGGGAAGTTTCCCCGGCAGGATCGTCCTGTCGGAGCTCTAGATTGGATCTGCTCAAGTTCCGCCTCGTGGCGGCGGCAAAACTACGAAAAAGCTCCCGATTGATTTTTTCTGGAACGAAACCCTTCATATAGCAAAAGAGGGGGGCTAGTGGGCCGTCAGGGAGCCCACAAGCTTGCTAGCCGCCACCTGGGGGGTGGCGGTGGCAGGGCTTGTGGCGCCCTGGTAGCTCCCCTCCGGTACTTCTTTCGCCCAGTATTTTTTATATAATCCCAAAAAATTCCACGTAAATTTTTAGGGCATTTGGAGTTGTGCAGAATAGTGGACTAAGATTTGCTCCTTTTCCAGTCCAGAATTCCAGCTGCCTGAATTCTCCCTCTTCAAATAAACCTTGCAAAATAAGAGAGAAAAGGCATAAATATGGTACCACAAAGTAATATAACAGCCCATAAAGCAATAAATATCAACATGAAAGCATGATGCAAAATGGACGTATCAAGGAGCAACTCTTTGTGCTTCCGTTCGAGGTGAAGATACCCCGAACAAGCCCCTCAAAGGATTAGTTTCCATAGTGACAAGCGACAATAAATTTCAGCACACTATACGAATCTTTCCTTACCAAAGGCGCTTCACTCCCCGGCAACGGCGCCAGAAAAGAGTCTTGGTGACCCACAAGTATAGGGGATCTATCGCAGTCCTTTCGATAAGTAAGAGTGTCGAACCCAATGAGGAGCAGAAGGATCTGACAAGTGGTTTTCAGCAAGGTAATATCTGCAAGCACTGAAATTATCGGTAACAAGTGGTTGTGTGGTGAGATGATTCGTAGCAAGTAGCAAGTAACAAAAGTAACAACGGTGTAGCAAAGTGGCCCAATCCCTTTTGTAGCAATGGACAAGCCTGGACAAAGTCTTATAGGAGGAAAAACGCTCCCGAGGACACACGGGAATTTCTGTCATGCTAGTTTTCATCATGTTCATATGATTCGCGTTCGTTACTTTGATAGTTTGATATGTGGGTGGACCGGCGCTTGGGTACTGCCCTTACTTGGACAACCATCCCACTTATAATTAACCCCTCTCGCAAGCATCCGCAACTACGAAAGAAGAATTAAGACAAAGTCTAACCATAGCATTAAACTAGTGGATCCAAACCAGCCCCTTACGAAGCAACTCATAAACTAGGGTTTAAGCTTCTGTCACTCTAGCAACCCATCATCTACTTACTACTTCCCAATGCCTTCCTCTAGGCCCAAATAATGGTGAAGTGTTATGTAGTCGACGTTCACATAACACCACTAGAGGAGAAACAACATACAACACATCAAAATATCGAACGAATACCAAATTCACATGACTACTTATAGCATGACTTATCCCATGTCCTCGGGAACAAAAGTAACTACTCACAAAGCATAAACATATTCATGACCAGAGAGGTAATGAGTAGTGATACGTCTCAAACGTATCTATAATTTTTGATGGTTTCATGCTGTTATCTTGTCATCTTTGGATGCTTTATGTACATTTTATATCTTTTTTGGGACTAACTTATTAATTCAGTGCCAAGTGCCAGTTCCTATTTTTTCTGTGTTTTTGGCTCTTTTCAGATCTGATTTTGGAACGGAGTCCAAATGGAATAAAATCCCCGAAATGATTTTTTCCCGAACGGAAGAAGTTCTGGGGGCTTGTGGGCCAAGCCAGGAGGGCTACAGGGAGCCCACAAGCCCCCACTCCGCAACCAGGGGGTGGCGGTGGGCAGGCTTGTGGCCTCCCTAGCGCCCCCGTGACCTAGATATTGCGCCTATATATTCCCTAAAATACAGAAAAATATCAAGGGATCCACGAAAATACTTCTCCGCCGCCGCAAGCTTCTGTTTCTACGAGATCTCATCTGGAGACCCTTCCCGGTGCCCTGCCGGAGGGGACTTTGGAGTTGGAGGGCTTCTTCATCATCATCATCGCCCCTCCAATGACTCGTGAGTAGTTCACTTCAGACCTACGGGTCCGTAGTTAGTAGCTAGATGGCTTCTTCTCTCTCTTGGATCTTCAATACAAAGTTCTCCATGATCCTCATGGAGATCTATCTGATGTAATCTTCTTTGGCGGTGTGTTTGTCGAGATCCGATGAATTGTGGATTTGTGGTCAGATTATCTATGATATATATTTGAGTCTTTGTCGATTTCTTATATGCATGATTTGATATCCTTGTAAGTCTCTCCAAGTCTTGGGTTTTTTCTGGCCAACTAGAACTATGATTCTTGCAATGGGAGAAGTGCTTGGTTTTGGGTTCTTACCGTGTGGTGACCTTTCCCAATGACAGTAGGGGCAGCAAGGAACACATCGTGTAGTTGCCATCAAGGGTAACAAGGTGGGCTCTGTTGTAGATATGAGATTGTCCATCTACATCATGTCATCTTGCTTAAGGCGTTACTCTGTTCTTTTGGACTTAATACACTAGATGCATGTTGGATAGCGGTCGACGTGTGGAGTAATAGTAGTAGATGCAGAAAGTATCGGTCTACTTGTTTTGGACGTGATGCCTATAGATATAATCATTGCCATAGATGACTTCACGACTTTGCGCGGTTCTATCAATTGCTCGATAGTAATTTGTTCACCCACCGTCTACTTGCTTTCATGAGAGAAGCCACTAGTAAACACTACGGCCCGCGGGTCTATTTACTTCTATCGTTTCCACTTTAGCTTTTACTTTGCTTTGTTACTTTGTTGCTTTCAGTTCTCACTTGGCGAACAATCTATAAGCGATTGACAATCCCTTCATAGCATTGGGAGCAACCTTTTTGTGTTTGTGCAGGCACTTGTGATACTCATTCACTGGATCGATACCTTGGTTCTCAAACTGAGGGAAATACTTACCACCGCTGTGCTACATCACCCTTTCCGCTTCGAGGGAACACCAACGCAAGGCTCCAAGGCCACGGGGGAAATCCTTTGCATATTTTCCTAGGAAGTCCCTTAAGGCGTAGCCGTAGCAGAAGGATTCCTGGTGCCGTTGCTGAGGAGTATCAAGCAACACTCCTATTTCTGGCGCCGTTGGAAGGTCTTTTGTTGCAGTAGGTGAAGTATTTCTGGCGCCATTGCCGGAAGGAGAGATCTATCCAAGTAGGTCTCACAAACTCATCTCTTGCATTTACTTTTTTGCCAGTTGCCTCTCGTTTTCCTCTCCCCCACTTCACATTTGCCGTTTTCATTTGCCTTTTTGCCTTTCTCCTTTGCCTTTTTCGTTCGCCTTTTCGTTCGCCCTTTTCTCTCGCTTTCTTTGTGTTCGCTTGGGTGTCTTGTGCCTTCAATATGCTTGCATCTTTGCTTGCTGAAAATCTAGTGATATGGATCCTCATCCACTTGCTAATCTCTTTAAGAGACCCACTTATGTGGAACGAATTGCTAGTGAATTGAGTGCACTTGACTATCTTTATGGAGTCTTGCTTGAGATGCGTGAATCTGAAAATTGTGATGAAGAAACTTATGAAGTGATTCACGAGGGCTCCTTGAATGAAAAGCATGATTGCAATGGTTTCACTATAAATCCTATTAGTGACAATCATGCTAAAAATGTGCAAAACCCTAATCTTGGGGATGCTAGTTTTGCTATGTCCCCTAGTTGTTGCAATAATCATGATTGGGGTGATGACCTTTCTTATGATCTTGAAAATTTGTTCAAGCCTCATGATGATTATGATATTTGCAACAATATTGAAAGTGGATTGGAGAAGTCATGACTTTGGTTGATGACAATCCCACTATTTTTGATGAGCGTCAACTTTGCATGCATGTGGATCATGAAAAGAATATCCTTTGTGATAGTTACATTGTTAAATTCGAATATGACCCCACATGTAATTGCTATGAGAGAGGAAAATATTGTGGTAGAAACTTTCATGTTACCAATTTACCTCTCGTTATGTGGAGATTGCTATTGTCTCTTTCTTCTTCCTTGCATTTGGTAACTATTGGTTGTCTTGCCAATTTGTTCTCCTATAAAATGCCTATGCATAGAAAGTATGTTAGACTTAGATGTGATTTTCGCATGCTTTATGATGCTCTCCTTGTGCTTCAATTCTTGTCTTTTGTGTGAGCATCATCAATGCCTAGCTAAGGGCGTTAAACAAAAGCGCTTGTTGGGAGGCAACCCAACGAATCTATCATTTTTCTTTCTGTTTTGTGTTTTCCACACTTTCATAATTCTGTTACGATTATGTTTTTTGTGTTTCTTTTTGCGTTTGTGCCAAGCAAAACCGTTATGATTAGTCTTGGGGATGATCGTTTGGTCATGCTGGAAAAGACAGAAACTTTCTCCTCACGATTTTTTTTCTTTTTTTTCTGTAAGAGCTTTTGAGTTGATTCTTTTTTATGCTGACTGCTATGAAGACTCTTCAGACTGTTGTAATTTTTCAGAATTTTTGAAGTACCATAAGTATACGAAATATACAGATTGCTACAGACTGGTCTGCTGTTAACAGATTCTGTTTTTGTTGTGTTGGTTGCTTATTTTGATGAAACTATGGATAGTATCGGGGGGTATTAGCCATGGAAGATTGAAAATACAGTAACCCAACATCAGCATAAGTAGAATTTAAGTTTGCTACAGTACCTAAGGAAGTGGTGGTTTGCTTTCTCATACTAATATTATCACGAGTTTCTGTTTAAGTTTCGTGTTGTGAAGTTTTTAAGTCTTGGGTGAAGTTCTTATGGACAAAGAGATAAACAGTGGCAAGAGCTCAAGCTTGGGGATGCACAAGGCACCCCAAGAGATTCAAGGATGCCGTAAAAGCCTAAGCTTGGGGATGCCCCGGGAAGGCATCCCCTCTCTCGTCTTCAATCCATCGGTAACGTTACTTGGGGCTATTTTTTTATTCACCACATGGTATGTGTTTTTGCTTGGAGCGTCTTGTATCGTAGGAGTCTTTTATTTTTGTTGTGTCACAATCATCCTTTCTGCACACCTAGAGAGAGAGACATGCACTCACCGTAATTTTGTCGAGCTTCACTTATATCTTTAGGTAAACAATTCAGCTCACATGTGCTTCACTTATATCTTTTGAGCTAGATACTTTTGCTCTATGTGCTTCACTTATATCTTTTAGAGCACAGCGGTGCATGGCTTGGTAGTTGATCTATGCTTTGAAAGTAGTCTCAAAAGGGGTAGTTATCCAAAGGGATACGAAAACTTCCACCTTCATGTGCATTGAATAGTTAGAGAAGTTTGATTCATCTCAATTAGTTTTGAGTTGTGGTTATGGTAATATTGAAGTTATGCTAGTAAGGTGTTGTGTATCTAGAAATACTTGTGTTGAAGTTAGTGATTCCCATAGCATGCACGTATGGTGAACCGCTGTGTGATGAAATCTGAGCATGATTAGTCTATTGATTGTCATCCTTTGCGTGGCGGTCGGGATCGCGCGATGGTTTATACCTACCAACCCTTCCCCTAGGAGTATGTGTTGAATGCTTTGTTTCGATTACTAATAAAACATTTGCAACAAGTATATGAGTTCTTCATGACTAATGTTGAGTCCATGGTTTAGATGCACTTTCACCTTCCACCATCACTATCTTCTTAGCGATGTGCAACTTTCGCCGGTGCACAAAACCTACCATTAGCCTCCCTCAAAACAGCCACCATACCTACCTACTATGGCTTTTTCAAAGTCATTCCGAGATATATTGCCATGCAACTACCACCATGACATGTGCCACCACGTCTACATTGCCATTGCATGATCGTAAGATAGCTAGCATGATGGTTCCATTAATGTCTATGCCATGCTAGATCATTGCCACGGTACACTACCGAAGGCATTCCATATAGAGTCATCGTTGCTCTAAGTTTTGAGTTGAAAGTGTGATGATCATCATTAATGGAGCATTGTCCCATGTGAGGAAATAAAATAGGCCAAAGATGCCCACCAAAAAAAAGAGGCCAAAGAGCCCACCAAAAAAATATACAAAAAATGAGAGAAAAAGAGAGAAGGGACAATGCTACCACCTTTCCAAACTTGTGCATATTAAGCACCATGATCTTCATGATTGAGAGTCTCTCGTTTTGTCACCACCATATAGCTAGTGGGAAATTTTCATTATATAACTTGGCTTGTATATTCCAATGATAGGCTTCCTCAAAATTGCCTTAGGTCTTCGTGATCAAGCAAGTTGGATGCACACCCACTAGTTTTCTTTAAGAGCTTTCACATACTCTTAGCTCTAGTGCATCATTTGTATGGCAATCCCTACTCATTCACATTGATATATATTGATGAGCATCTCCACAGCTCATTGATATGCCTAGTTAATGTGACCATCTTCTCCTATTTTGTCTTGCAACCTCCACCACACTCCACACCACTTATAGTGCCAAAACCATGGCTCACGCTCATGTATTGCGTGGGAGTTGAAAAGGTTTGAGAAAGTAAAGGTGTGAAGCAATTACTTGGCCAATACCGGGGTTGTGCATGATTTAAATTCGTTGTGCAATGATGATAGAGCATAGCCAGACTATATGCTTTTGTAGGGATAACTTCCTTTTGGCCTTGTTATTTTGAAAGTTCATCATTACCTTGCTAGTTTGCTTGAATTATTATTGTTTCCACGTCAATAGCAAACTATTGTTTTGAATCTAATGGATGTTAACATTCACTTCACATAAGAGGAGTTACAAAGGACATCAATGCTAGGTAGCATGAAAGCATCAAAAATTCATTCTTTATCACTTCCCTACTCGAGGATGAGCACGAGTTAAGCTTGGGGATTCTTGATACGTCTCAAACGTATCTATAATTTTTTATGGTTTCATGATGTTATCTTGTTATCTTTGGATGTTTTATGTACCTTTTATATATTTTTTGACACTAACTTATTAATTCAGTGCCAAGTGCCAGTTCCTATTTTTTCGGTGTTTTTGGCTCTTTTCATATCTGATTTGGAACGGAGTCCAAACGAAATAAAATCCCCGAAATGATTTTTTTCCGAACGGAAGAAGATCAGGGGGCTTGTGGGCCAAGCCACGAGGGCTACAGGGAGCCCACAAGCCCCACTCCACCACCACGGGGGCGGCGGTGGGCAGGCTTGTGGCCTCCCTGGCGCCCCCCTAACCTAGATCCTACGCCTATATATTCCCTAAAATACATAAAAAATCAAGGCATCCACGAAAATACTTCTCCGCCGCCGCAAGCTTCCGTTTCCGCAAGATCTCATCTGGAGACCCTTCCCAGTGCCCTGTCGGGGGGGACTTTGGAGTTCGAGGGCTTCTTCATCATCATCATCGCCCCTCCAATGACTCGTGAGTAGTTCACTTCAGACCTACGGGTCTGTAGTTAGTAGCTAGATGGCTGCTTCTCTCTCTTGGATCTTCAATACAAAGTTCTCCATGATCCTCATGGAGATCTATCCGATGTAATCTTCTTGGGCGGTGTGTTTGTCGAGATCCGATGAATTGTGGATTTGTGATCAGATTATCTATGATATATATTTGAGTCTTTGCTGATTTCTTATATGCATGATTTGATATCCTTGTAAGTCTTTCCGAGTCTTGGGTTTTTTCTGGCCAACTAGATCTATGATTCTTGCAATGGGAGAAGTGCTTGGTTTTGGGTTCTTACCGAGTGGTGACCTTTCCCAATGACAGTAGGGGCAGCAAGGCACACGTCGTGTAGTTGCCATCAAGGGTAACAAGGTGGGCTCTGTCGTAGATATGAGATTGTCCATCTACATCATGTCATCTTGCTTAAGGTGTTACTCTGTTCTTTTGGACTTAATACACTAGATGCATGCTGGATAGCGGTCGACGTGTGGAGTAATAGTAGTAGATGCAGAAAGTATCGGTCTACTTGTTTTGGACATGATGCCTATATATATAATCATTGCCATAGATGAGGTCACGACTTTGCGCGGTTCTGTCAATTGCTCGACAGTAATTTGTTCACCCACCGTCTACTTGCTTTCATGAGAGAAGCCACTAGTAAACACTACGGCCCCCGGGTCTATTCACTTCTATCGTTTCCACTTTCGCTTTTACTGTGCTTTGTTACTTTGTTGCTTTCAGTTCTCACTTGGCGAACAATCTGTAAGGGATTGGCAACCCCTTCATAGCGTTGGGAGCAAGCTTTTTGTGTTTGTGCACGCACTTGTGATACTCCTTCACTGGATCGATACCTTGGTTCTCAAATTGAGGGAAATACTTACCACCGCTGTGCTACATCACCCTTTCCGCTTCGAGGGTACACCAACGCAAGGCTCCAAGGCCACGGGGGAAATCCTTTGCATATTTTCCTAGGAAGTCCCTTAAGGCGTAGCCGTAGCAGAAGGATTCCTGGTGCCGTTGCTGAGGAGTATCAAGCAACACTCCTATTTCTGGCGCCGTTGGAAGGTCTTTTGTTGCAGTAGCAAGTAGCATCAAAGATCTGAACATAAACTCTTCCACCAAGTAATCCAACTAGCATCAACTACAAGGAGTAATTAACACTACTAGCAACCTTACAAGTACCAATCGGAGTCGCAAGACGGAGATTGGTTACAAGTGATGAACTAGGGTTTGGAGACGAGATGGTGCTGATGAAGATGTTGATGGTGATGAGTCCCCTCCGGTGAGAGGAGTGTTGGTGATGACGATGGCGACAATTTCCCCCTCCGGGAGGGAAGTTTACCCGGCAGGATCGTCCTGCCGGAGCTCTAGATTGGTTCTTCTCAAATTCCGCCTTGTGGCGGCGGCCAATCCTCCGAAAAGCCTCCGCCTGATTTTTTTCGAGACCGAAATCCTTCTTGTAGCAAAAGAGGGGGGCCAGTGGGACAGCAGGGTGCCCACAAGCCCCCTAGGCGCGGCCAGGGGGTGGTCGCGCCTAGCAGGCTTGTGGCCACCTGCTCGCGCCCCTCTGGCACTTCGTCGGCCCAGTATTTTTTATAAATCCCAAAAAACATCCACGTTGATTTTCACGGATTTTGGAGTTGCGCAGAATAGGCATCTCAAACGTGCTCCTTTTTCAGGCCAGAATTCCAGCTGTTGGCATTCTCCCTCTTCATGTAAACCTTGCAAAATAAGAGAGAAAAGGCATAAGTATTGTACCGTGAAATGAAATAACAGCCAAAAAAGCGATAAATATCAACATGAAAGCATGATGCAAAATGGACGTATCACCCGACAGTGGTGTTTATTTTTGTGCATGGATATCTCGGGAGGACTACCGCCTGATTTATCCACTAACCTATTTACTTTCAGTATGTATATTTTTGCATATAACTTGACTATAATCATGCATAATAAAATGAACTGCATGCATCTCATCTTTTGTGCAAACTGTTTGTGAGTAATTCTCGGAGTACTCACTGGCTTGTTGTTGTGGCCAGATATGGATGAAGGAGACCTCATGGATGAGGAGTTCTATATCGAGTCCGACGTCTAGAGGAGTCCCAGTCAGTCTTGCGATCCTAGAGTCCGCCGCTGTTTCATTCCACCGCTTCCGCCACCTCGAATAAATCGTTGAGCTTCACTCTGAGGCTTAACGTGTAGTAGTACTCGTCATGTCACATTACTCTGATGTGACGTGCCCCTTTATTTTTCGCAAGCAGTAGAGTCACCCTAAGACCACTGTAACATTTCCATCTATCCTAAGACTTTGATGTGTTGTAATAATTTGTAGAGCGACCCTCGCTCTACTTGTAATATATTGAGTACTACTGGTTTTCTGCATCAAGTTGAGTCCGTCAGTGGGAAATATTTTCTTCACTCTGGACACAATTGGCTGATTTCCAATTAAATCCTTTATTTGGAAACCGGTCGTGACAAACTTGGTACCAGAGCCAGGCTGACTGTAGGAAACCCCTAGGTACGATCGCTGACCAGATTAGTCATTTTATTGCTTGCTTGTGTTAGCAATTTTCTGTTAGTCAACATATATTTATGTTTTGACTATATGAAAAAAAAAATTGCAGATGGATGGCAACGGTTGCCCGTCGCAGGTGTTCACCGACGAGCCAGCGGGATTTTCACGACTCCTTACAGTCATCATGAAGATCGCGATTGGATAGACGGTCTGCACCGAGTACACGTTTTACCGCCACAAGATCAACGACTCCCTGACTATGCATCAGGCGTCGGTGCATTTTATTGGTGGCCGACCAGAGTATCATCGCCTTCGTTTTGTTGGGAGAGCCATGCCTACAGAGAGTCAGGCTATTCAGATGGAAGCCAGGGAGGCGATTGCTCGTCTCCGGGACACTCTTCCAGCAATGAAGACTCGTCCTTATTATTATCTGCCATGCCACGTGTCGTGTTGGAATTATGCCCTAGAGGCAATAATAAATATAGTTATTCTAATAATTCCTGTATCAAGATAATCATTTATTATCCGTGCTACAATTGTATTGAATGAAGACTCATTTACATGTGTGGATACATAGACAAAACACTGTCCCTAGCAAGCCTCTAGTTGGCTAGCCAGTTGATCAAAGATAGTCAGTGTCTTCTGATTATAAACAAGGTGTTGTTGCTTGATAACTCGATCATGTCATTAGGAGAATCACGTGATGGACTAGACCCAAACTAATAGACGTAGCATGTTGATCGTGTCATTTTATTGCTACTGTTTTCTGCGTGTCAAGTATTTATTCCTATGACCATGAGATCATATAACTCACTGACACCGGAGGAATGCTTTGTGTGTATCAAACGTCGCAACGTAACTGGGTGACTATAAAGATGCTCTACAGGTATCTCCGAAGGTGTTGGTTGAGTTAGTATGGATCAAGACTGGGATTTGTCACTCCGTATGACGGAGAGGTATCTCGGGGGCCCTCTCGATAATACAACATCACACACAAGCCTTGCAAGCAATGTAACTTAGTGTAAGTTACGGGATCTTGTATTACGGAACGAGTAAAGAGACTTGCCGGTAAACGAGATTGAAATAGGTATGCGGATACTGACGATCGAATCTCGGGCAAGTAACATACCGAAGGACAAAGGGAATGACATACGGGATTATATGAATCCTTGGCACTGAGGTTCAAACGATAAGATCTTCGTAGAATATGTAGGATCCAATATGGGCATCCAGGTCCCGCTATTGGATATTGACCGAGTCTCTCGGGTCATGTCTACATAGTTCTCGAACCCGCAGGGTCTGCACACTTAAGGTTCGACGTTGTTTTATGCGTATTTGAGTTATATGGTTGGTTACCGAATGTTGTTCGGAGTCCCGGATGAGATCACGGACGTCACGAGGGTTTCCGGAATGGTCCGGAAACGAAGATTGATATATAGGATGACCTCATTTGATTACCGGAAGGTTTTCGGAGTTACCGGGAATGACGAATGGGTTCCGGGAGTTCACCGGGGGGGCAACCCACCCCGGGGAAGCCCATAGGCCTTGAGGGTGGCACACCAGCCCTTAGTGGGCTGGTAGGACAGCCCAAAGGGGCCCTATGCGCATAAGAAAGAAAAATCAAAGAGAAAGGAAAAAAAAAGGGAGGTGGGAAGGGAAGGAAGGACTCCCACCCACCAAACCAAGTCCAACTCGGTTTGGGGGGGGAGACCTTCCCCCTTGGCTCGGCCGACCCCCTTGGGGCTCCTTGAGCCCCAAGGAAAGGTCCCCTCCCTCCCACCTATATATCCGGAGGTTTTACGGCTGATTTGCGACGACTTTTCCACGGCAGCCCGACTACATACCTCCACGGTTTTTCCTCTAGACCGCGTTTCTGCGTAGCTCGGGCGGAGCCCTGCTGAGACAAGGTCATCACCAACCTCCGGAGCGCCGTCACGCTGCCGGAGAACTCTTCTACCTCTCTGTCTCTCTTGCTGGATCAAGAAGGCCGAGATCATCGTCGAGCTGTACGTGTGCTGAACGCGGAGGTGCCGTCCGTTCGGTACTAGATCGTGGGACTGATCGCGGGATTGTTCGCGGGGCGGATCGAGGGACGTGAGGACGTTCCACTACATCAACCGCGTTCACTAACACTTCTGTTGTACGGTCTACAAGGGTACGTAGATCACTCATCCCCTCTCGTAGATGGACATCACCATGATAGGTCTTCGTGCGCGTAGGAAATTTTTTGTTTCCCATGCGACGTTCCCCAACAGTGGCATCATGAGCTAGGTTCATGCGTAGATGTCTTCTCGAGTAGAACATAAAAGTTTTTGTGGGCGGTGTTGTGCGTTTTGCTGC
Organism: Hordeum vulgare subsp. vulgare; assembly: GCF_904849725.1. Taxonomy (NCBI): domain Eukaryota; kingdom Viridiplantae; phylum Streptophyta; class Magnoliopsida; order Poales; family Poaceae; genus Hordeum; species Hordeum vulgare. The sequence continues at coordinate 443,582,321 of NC_058522.1, read as the reverse complement.
CGTCCTTAGTCTTTTCTTGATTCCGCGGTATTGTTGGATTGAAGCGGCTTGGACCGACATTACTCGTACGCTTACGAGAGACTAGTTTCATCGCTACGAGTAACCCCGTTGCTCAAAGATGACCGGCAAGTGTCAGTTTCTCCAACTTTAGTTGAATCGGATTTGACCGAGGAGGTCCTTGGATGAGGTTAAATAGAAACTCATATATCTCCGTTGTGGTGTTTGCGTAAATAAGATGCGATCCTACTAGATACCCCTGGTCACCACGTAAAACATGCAACAACAAATTAGAGGACGTCTAACTTGTTTTTGCAGGGTATGCTTGTGATGTGATATGGCCAACGATGTGATGTGATATATTGGATGTATGAGATGATCATGTTGTAATAGATAATATCGACTTGCACGTCGATGGTACGGCAACCGGCAGGAGCCATAGGGTTGTCTTTATAATAACGTTTGTGCTTGCAGATGCGTTTACTATTTTGCTAGGATGTAGCTTTAGTAGTAATAGCATGAGTAGCACGACAACCCCGATGGCGACACGTTGATGGAGATCATGGTGTTGCGCCGGTGACAAAGAAGATCGTGCCGGTGCTTTGATGATGGAGATCAAGGAGCACGTGATGATGGCCATATCATGTCACTTATGAATTGCATGTGATGTTAATCCTTTTTTGCACCTTATTTTGCTTAGAACGACGGTAGCATTATGAGGTGATCTCTCACTAAAATTTCAAGACGAAATTGTGTTCTCCCCGACTATGCACTGTTGCTACAGTTCGTCGTTTCGAGACACCACGTGATGATCGGGTGTGATAGACTCAACGTTCACATACAACGGGTGCAAAACAGTTGCGCACGCGGAACACTCGGGTTAAGCTTGACGAGCCTAGCATGTGCAGACATGGCCTCGGAACACATGAGACCGAAAGGTCGATCATGAATCATATAGATGATATGATTAGCATAGGGATGCTTACCACTGAAACTATACTCAACTCACGTGATGATCGGACTTGAGCTAGTGTAAGTGGATCATGAACCACTCAAATGACTAGAGAGATGTACTTTATGAGTGGGAGTTTAGCGAATAATTTGATTAAGTTAAACTCTAATTATCTTGAACATAGTCTAAGTCCACTTTGAATATATTTGTGTTGTAGATCATGGCTCACGCGACAGTCACCCTGAATTTTAAATACGTTCCTAGAGAAAGCTAAGTTGAAAGATGATGGAAGCAACTTTGTAGACTGGGCTCGTAATCTTAAGCTAATCTTACAAGCTGGGAAGAAGGATTATGTCCTTAATGCTGCGCTAGGAGATGAACCACCCGCTACGGCTGATCAGGATGTTAAGAACGCTTGGTTAGCACGTAAGGAGGACTACTCGGTAGTTCAATGTGCAGTCTTGTATGGCTTAGAACCGGGACTTCAACGTCGCTTTGAGCGTCATGCAGCATTTGAGATGTTCCAGGAGTTGAAGTTTATCTTTCAGAAGAACGCCCGGATCGAGAGGTATGAGACCTCCGATAAATTCTATGCTTGCAAGATGGAGGAGAACTCGTCTGTCAGTGAACATGTGCTCAAAATGTCTGGGTACTCAAACTGTCTAGCTGAGCTGGGGATTGAACTCCCGCAAGAGGCTATCACTGACAGAATCCTTCAATCACTGCCGCCAAGCTATAAAGGCTTTGTGTTGAACTACAACATGCAAGGGATGAACAACTCACCCGGCGAGTTGTTTGCGATGCTCAAAGTCGCAGAGTCTGAACTCCGTAAAGAGCATCAAGTGTTGATGGTGAATAAGACCACTAGTTTCAAGAGAAACGGCAAAGGCAAGAAGGGTAATTCAAAGAAGAGCGGCAAGCCTGTTGCCAATCCGACGAAGAAACCCAAAGTTGGACCTAAGCCTGAAACGGAGTGTTACTATTGCAAGGGTATGGGTCACTGGAAGCGCAATTGCCCCAAGTATCTGGCAGATAAGAAGGCGGCCAAAGAAAAATCAGGTATATTTGATATACAAGTTATTGATGTGTACTTAACCGGCTCTCGTAGTAGTGCATGGGTATTCGATACCGGTTTTGTTGCTCATATTTGCAACTCGAAACAGGAAGTGCGGAATAGACGAAGGTTGGCGAAAGATGAAGTGACGATGCGCGTAGGAAATGGTTCCAAGGTTGATGCAATCGCCGTCGGCACAGTTTCACTTCAGTTACCAACAGGATTAGTGATGAACTTAAATCATTGTTATTTAGTGCCTGCGTTGAGCATGAACATTATATCTGGATCTTGTTTATTGCGAGACGGTTACTCTTTTAAGTCAAAGAATAATGGTTGTTCTATTTCTATGAGTAACATCTTTTATGGTCATGCACCCAATGTGAGAGGATTGTTCATATTGAATCTTGATAGCGATACACACATACATAACGTTGAGACCAAAAGAGTTAGAGTTAACAATGATAGCGCCATATTTTTGTGGCACTGCCGCTTAGGTCATATTGGTGTAAAGCGCATTAAGAAACTCCATGCTGGTGGACTTTTGGAGTCACTTGACTTTGATTCACTTGACACGTGCGAACCATGCCTCATGGGCAAGATGACTAAGACTCCGTTCTCCGGAACAATGGAGCGTGCAAGTGACTTGTTGGAAATCATACATACCGATGTGTGTGGTCCGATGAGCGTGGAGGCACGCGGCGGATATCGTAATTTTCTCACCTTCACTGACGATTTGAGTAGATATGGTTATGTGTACTTGATGAAGCACAAGTCTAAAACATTTGAAAAGTTCAAGCAATTTCAGAGTGAAGTTGAAAATCATCGTAACAAGAAGATCAAGTTCCTACGGTCTGATCGTGGGGGTGAATATCTGAGTTTCGAGTTTGGTGCTCACTTAAGACAATGTGGAATTGTTTCACAGTTGACACCGCCTGGAACATCACAGCGTAATGGTGTGTCCGAACGTTGTAATCGTACTTTATTAGAGATGGTGCGATCTATGATGTCGCTTACCGATCTGTCGTTATCTTTTTGGGGTTATGCATTAGAAACAGCTGCATTCACTTTAAATAGGGCACCATCAAAATCCGTTGAGACGACACCATATGAACTGTGGTATGGCAAAAGGCCAAAGTTGTCGTTTCTTAAAATTTCGGGATGTGATGCTTATGTCAAAAAGCTTCAGCCTGAAAAGCTAGAACCCAAAGAGGAAAAGTGCATCTTCATAGGTTACCCAAAAGAGACAGTTGGGTACACCTTCTATCTCAAATCCGAGGGCAAAGTGTTTGTTGCTAAAAACAGAGCTTTTCTCGAGAAGGAGTTTCTCTCGAGAGAATTGAGTGGGAGGAAGATAGAACTTGACGAGGTTGTCGAACCTCTCATCCCTCTGGATGGTGGCGCAGGGCAGGGGGAAACCTCTGTCGTTGTGACGCCGGTTGAGGAGGAAGTTAATGATGATGATCATGAAACTCCGGTTCAAGTTTATGTCGAACCACGCAGGTCGACGAGACCACGTACTGCTCCAGAGTGGTACGGTAATCCCGTCTTATCAATCATGTTGTTGGACAACAATGAACCTGCAAATTATGAAGAAGCAATGGTGGGCCCAGATTCGAACAAATGGCTAGAAGCCATGAAGTCCGAGATAGGATCCATGTATGAGAACAAAGTGTGGACTTTGGAGGCACTACCTGAGGGCCGCAAGGCTATTCAGAACAAATGGATCTTTAAGAGGAAGACGGACGCTGACGGCAATGTGACCGTTTATAAAGCTCGACTTGTGGCAAAGGGTTTTTCACAAGTTCAAGGAGTTGACTACGATGAGACTTTCTCACCCGTAGTGATGCTTAAGTCCGTCAGAATCGTGTTAGCAATAGCTGCATTTTTCGATTATGAAATCTGCAGATGGATGTCAAAACGGCGTTCCTTAACGGTTTCCTTAAGGAAGAATTGTATATGATGCAACCCGAAGGTTTTGTCGATCCTAAGAATGCTAACAAGGTGTGCAAGCTCCAGCGATCCATTTATGGACTGGTGCAAGCATCTCGGAGTTGGAACAAACGCTTTGATGAGGTGATCAAAGCATTTGGGTTTATACAAGTGGTTGGAGAATCTTGTATTTACAAGAAAGTGAGTGGGAGCTCTGTGGCGTTTCTAATATTATATGTGGATGACATATTGTTGATTGGAAACAACGTGGAGTTTTTAGAAAGCATAAAGGATTACTTGAATAAAAGTTTCTCTATGAAGGACCTAGGAGAAGCTGCTTACATTCTAGGCATTAAGATCTATAGGGATAGATCAAAACGCCTAATAGGACTTTCACAAAGCACATACCTTGATAAAGTTTTGAAGAGGTTCAAAATGGAACAGTCCAAGAAAGGGATCTTGCCAGTTTTACAAGGTATGAGACTGAGTAAGACTCAGTGCCCAGCAACTAATGAGGATAGAGAGCATATGCGCTCCGTCCCCTATGCTTCAGCCATAGGCTCTATCATGTATGCAATGTTGTGCACTAGACCGGACGTTAGCCTGGCCATAAGTATGGCAGGTAGGTTCCAGAGTAATCCAGGAGTGGATCACTGGACAGCGGTCAAGAATATCCTGAAGTACCTGAAAAGGACTAAGGAGATGTTTCTCGTGTATGGAGGTGACGAAGAGCTCGCCGTAAAAGGTTACGTCGATGCAAGCTTTGACACAGGTCCGGATGAGTCTAAGTCACAAACCGGATACGTATTTATTCTTAATGGGGGTGCGGTAAGCTGGTGCAGTTCCAAGCAAAGCGTCGTAGCATATTCTACATGTGAAGCGGAGTACATGGCTGCCTCGGAGGCGGCTAAGGAGGGTGTCTGGATGAAGCAGTTCATGACAGATCTTGGAGTAGTGCCAAGCGCACTGAATCCAATAACCTTGTTCTGTGACAACACGGGTGCCATTGCCTTAGCAAAGGAACCACGGTTTCACAAGAAGTCCAGACACATCAAACGACGCTTCAACCTCATCCGCGACTACGTCGAAGGGGAGGACGTAAATATATGCAAAGTGCACAAGGATCTGAATGTAGCAGACCCGCTGACTAAACCTCTTCCACGGCCAAAGCATGATCAACACCAGAACTGTATGGGTCTTAGATTTATTACAATGTAATTCGCATGATGATGTGAGGGCTAGATTATTGACTCTAATGCAAGTGGGAGACTGTTGGAATTATGCCCTAGAGGCAATAATAAATATAGTTATTATTATAATTCCTGTATCAAGATAATCGTTTATTATCCATGCTATAATTGTATTGAATGAAGACTCATTTACATGTGTGGATACATAGACAAAACACTGTCCCTAGCAAGCCTCTAGTTCGCTAGCCAGTTGAACAAAGATAGTCAGTGTCTTCTGATTATAAATAAGGTGTTGTTGCTTGATAACTGGATCACGTCATTAGGAGAATCACGTGATGGACTAGACCCAAACTAATAGACGTAGCATGTTGATCGTGTCATTTTATTGCTACTGTTTTCTGCGTGTCAAGTATTTGTTCCTATGACCATGAGATCATATAACTCACTGACACCGGAGGAATACTTTGTGTGTATCAAACGTCGCAACGTAACTGGGTGACTATAAAGATGCTCTACAGGTATCTCCGAAGGTGTTAGTTGAGTTAGTATGGATCAAGACTAGGATTTGTCACTCCGTATGACGGAGAGGTATCTCGGGGGCCCACTCGGTAATACAACATCACACACAAGCCTTGCAAGAAATGTAACTTAGTGTAAGTTGCGGGATCTTGTATTACGGAACGAGTAAAGAGACTTGCCGGTAAACGAGATTGAAATAGGTATGCGGATACTAATGATCGAATCTCGGGCAAGTAACATACCGAAGGACAAAGGGAATGACATACGGGATTATATGAATCCTTGGCACTGAGGTTCAAACGATAAAATCTTCGTAGAATATGTAGGATCCAATATGGGCATCTAGGTCTCGCTATTGGATATTGACCGAGGAGTCTCTCGGGTCATGTCTACATAGTTCTCGAACCCGCAGGGTCTGCACACTTAAGGTTCGACGTTGTTTTATGCGTATTTGAGTTATATGGTTGGTTACCGAATGTTGTTCGGAGTCCCGGATGAGATCACGGACGTCACGAGGGTTTCCGGAATGGTCCGGAAACGAAGATTGATATATAGGATGACCTCATTTGATTACCGGAAGGTTTTCGGAGTTACCGGGAATGTACCGGGAATGACGAATGGGTTCCGGGAGTTCACCGGGGGGCAACCCACCCCGGGGAAGCCCATAGGCCTTGAGGGTGGCGCACCAGACCTTAGTGGGCTGGTGGGATAGCCCAAAGGGGCCCTATGCGCATAAGAAAGAAAAATCAAAGAGAAAGGAAAAAAAGGAGGTGGGAAGGGAAGGAAGGACTCCCACCCACCAAACCAAGTCCAACTCGGTTTGGGGGGGGAGACCTTCCCCCTTGGCTCGGCCGACCCCCTTGTGGCTCCTTGAGCCCCAAGGCAAGGTCCCCTCCCTCCCACCTACATATACTGAGGTTTTAGGGCTGATTTGAGATGACTTTTCCACGGCAGCCCGACCACATACCTCCATGGTTTTTCCTCTAGATCGCCTTTCTGCGGAGCTCGGGCGGAGCCCTGCTGAGACAAGGTCATCACCAACCTCCGGAGCGCCATCACGCTGTCGGAGAACTCTTCTACCTCTCCGTCCCTCTTGCTGGATCAAGAAGGCCGAGATCATCATCGAGCTGTACGTGTGCTGAACGCGGAGGTGCCGTCCGTTCGGTACTAGATTGTGGGACTGATCACGGGATTGTTCGCGGGGCTTATCGAGGGACGTCAGGACGTTCCACTATATCAATCGTGTTCACTAACGCTTCTGTTGTACGGTCTACAAGGGTACGTAGATCACTCATCCCCTCTCGTAGATGGACATCACCATGATAGGTCTTCGTGCGCGTAGGAAAATTTTTGTTTCCCATGCGACGTTCCCCAACATGTCATACACCAGCCACTATGCCTTTGCATGCCCCACAGGAGAGGAAGATGATGCTCTTCGGATGCTTGTGCAGTATGTCCGAGCCCTGGAGTCAGCTTTTGATGGTAGTGGATGACTTGGTGGCTGCTGGCATGGAGCACCTTACTCATCCTCACCACAGGACTGAGTTCCTTCGTCCAGCACCGCCTAGGTCATGCACGTCTGCCTCATGCACTCCACCAGCACAGCTCCGCCACCAGCTGCCTACCACTGAGGAGTTTAACCAAATTATTCCTCCTGCCCCCATTAGAGCTATTGTGCATGTCAGTCATGCGCACACCTCGCCGTCTCGTGCAGTCCGCTTAGAGCCAATAGAGGAGGAAGTGAACTCCCCAGCTCCTCATCTGGGACTTACTCTGGGTCAGCCGATCCAGGTTCCTTCCGACTCCGCCTAGAGATGGTGAAGCAGATCGCTAGTCTGCTTGTATGATATGTATGATATGGATGTTGTTGTGCTCCTAGATCGAAGGGAAGTAGTGTGTTGCGTCATGTAGGACAGTAGAAATGCACTAGCTTAAATAACAAGTCAGTCATACTAGAGTACGACCTGAGTGATATGTATAATTATGATCGATGTATGATGTACCGCGGTCCTTCTCCGAACATGACGATTATGTTATGGAAAATCTTGCGGTGTTTCCTTGGAAAATGTTCCTAAATTCCTTTCGTTCGAGCTTTATTTTCTTATTGGCTTTTACAACATTAACCCAGCTTTGAGAAAATGAGCCGACCCTGTACACGCTCCATGCCAAGGGACATAGGAGAAAATCAATCCACTGAGACAGGGAACAACTTCACTCAAGGCCAGTCTAGCCAACATGAAAGCAGCCCAACACTCTCAGAAGTCTATCGTTTATATGAGCAGAGCCAACAGCACCATCATGAAATGATGAATCAACTAATGAACATGGGAAATCAGCGTCGTCCTCATCCACAACACTCCCGACTGGCTGAGCTACAAAAGACACGTCCGCCAACATTTTCACATACAGACAAACCAGTGGAAGCAGACGATTGGCTACGGGACATTGAGAGAAAGATGACAATTGCACAATGTTCAGATCATGAGAAAGTATTGTACGCTCCCCACTATTTAACTTGAGCCGCAGCTTCGTGGTGGGACAACATCCTCCGCGTACATCCAGATGAGAACAAGATCACATGGGCTGAATTTAAAGAAAGTTTCCATGGAGGGCACATACCCAACAGTGTTATGAAAATAAAGAAAAACGAATTTGAAAACCTGAAGCAACGGAGTTCCAGCGTGATGGAGTACCTGGATCAGTATAATCAACTGTCCCGATACGCAAGTGAAGACTACAAGACTGAGGAAAGAAGGACGGAGAAGTTCCTGGACGGACTTGCTCCAGCATTAAAGTGCCAACTGGTTGTCCACACGTTTCCAGATTTTAAGACACTCGTTGACAAAGCCATTATGCTAGAAGCTGAACGTCGCAGCCTGGATGACATCCGCAAACGCTGCCGTAATAACTCTACCCCAGTACGCAACACCAGGCACAAGACAGAGGACTCAAAGACTCAAGCTCCGGTACCTCAGCACCAACCACTAGATTCAACAACAACTCTTACGTGAGGAACAAAGATTTTACTCCCCGTACCTGTTGGAATTATGCCCTAGAGGCAATAATAAATATAGTTATTATTATAATTCCTGTATCAAGATAATAGTTTATTATCCATGCTATAATTGTATTGAATGAAGACTCATTTACATGTGTGGATACATAGACAAAACACCATCCCTAGCATGCCTCTAGTTGGCTAGCCAGTTGATCGATGATAGTCAGTGTCTTCTGATTATGAACAAGGTGTTGTTGCTTGATAACTGGATCACGTCATTGGGAGAATCACGTGATGGACTAGACCCAAACTAATAGACGTAGCATGTTGATCGTGTCATTTTGTTGCTACTGTTTTCTGCGTGTCAAGTATTTATTCCTATGACCATGAGATCATATAACTCACTGACACCGGAGGAATGCTTTGTGTGTATCAAACGTCGCAACGTAACTGGGTGACTATAAAGATGCTCTACAGGTATCTCCGAAGGTGTTGGTTGAGTTAGTATGGATCAAGACTGGGATTTGTCACTCCGTGTGACGGAGAGGTATCTCGGGGCCCACTCGGTAATACAACATCACACACAAGCCTTGCAAGCAATGTAACTTAGTGTAAGTTGCGGGATCTTGTATTACGGAACGAGTAAAGAGACTTGCCGGTAAACGAGATTGAAATAGGTATGCGGATACTGACGATCGAATCTCGGGCAAGTAACATACCGAAGGACAAAGGGAATGACATACGGGATTATACGAATCCTTGGCACTGAGGTTCAAACGATAAAATCTTCGTAGAATATGTAGGATCCATTATGGGCATCCAGGTCCCGCTATTGGATATTGACCGAGGAGTCTCTCGGGTCATGTCTACATAGTTCTCGAACCCGCAGGGTCTGCACACTTAAGGTTCGACGTTGTTTTATGCGTATTTGAGTTATATGGTTGGTTACCGAATGTTGTTCGGAGTCCCGGATGAGATCACAGATGTCACGAGGGTTTCCGGAATGGTCCGGAAACGAAGATTGATATATAGGATGACCTCATTTGATTACCGGAAGGTTTTCGGAGTTACCGGGAATGTACCGGGAATGACGAATGAGTTCCGGGGGTTCACCGGGGGGGCAACCCACCCCGGGGAAGCCCATAGGCCTTGGGGGAGACACACCAGCCCTTAGTGGGCTGGTGGGGCAGCCCACAAGTGCCCTATGCGCCAAGGAGAAGAAAATCAAGAGAGAAAGAAAAAAAAAGGAGGAGGTGGGAAGGAAGGGGGACTCCCTCCCGCCAAACCTAGTCCAACTCGGTTTGGGGGGGAGAGTCCTCCCCCTTGGACTCGGCCGACCCCCTTGGGGCTCCTTGAGCCCCAAGGCAAGGCCCCCTCCCTCCCACCTATATATACGGAGGTTTTAGGGCTGATTTGAGACGACTTTTCCACGGCAGCCCGACCACATACCTCCACGGTTTTTCTTCTAGATCGCGTTTCTGCGGAGCTCGGGCGGAGCCCTGCTGAGACAAGGTCATCACCAACCTCCGGAGCGCCGTCATGCTGCCGGAGAACTCTTCTACCTCTCGGTCTCTCTTGCTGGATCAAGAAGGCCGAGATCATCGTCGAGCTGTACGTGTGCTGAACGCGGAGGTGCCGTCCGTTCGGTACTAGATCGTGGGACTGATCGCGGGATTGTTCGCGAGGCGGATCGAGGGACGTGAGGACGTTCCACTACATCAACCGCGTTCTCTAACGCTTCTGCTGTACGGTCTACAAGGGTACGTAGATCACTCATCCCCTCTCGTAGACGGACATCACGATGATAGGTCTTCGTGCGCGTAGGAAAAATTTTGTTTCCCATGCGACGTTCCCCAACAGTGGCATCATGAGCTAGGTTCATGCGTAGATGTCTTCTCGAGTAGAACACAAAAGTTTTTGTGGGCGGTGATGTGCGTTTTGCTGCCCTCCTTAGTCTTTTCTTGATTCCGCGGTATTGTTGGATTGAAGCGGCTTGGACCGACATTACTCGTACGCTTACGAGAGACTGCTTTCATCGTTACGAGTAACCCCCTTTGCTCAAAGATGACTGGCAAGTGTCGGTTTCTCCAACTTTAGTTGAATCGGATTTGACCGAGGAGGTCCTTGGATGAGGTTAAATATCAACTCATATATCTCCGTTGTGGTGTTTGCGTAAGTAAGATGCGATCCTACTAGATACCCTTGGTCACCACGTAAAACATGCAACAACAAAATTAGAGGACGTCTAACTTGTTTTTGTAGGGTATGATTGTGATGTGATATGGCCAACGATGTGATGTGATATATTGGATGTATGAGATGATCATGTTGTAATAGAAATATCGACTTGCACGTCGATGGTACGGCAACCGGCAGGAGCCATAGGGTTGTCTTTATACTAACGTTTGTGCTTGCAGATGCGTTTACTATTTTGCTAGGATGTAGCTTTAGTAGTAATAGCATAAGTAGCACGACAACCCCGATGGCAACACGTTGATGGATGATCATGGTGTGGCGCCGGTGACAAGAAGATCGTGCCGGTTCTTTGGTGATGGAGATCAAGAACCACGTGATGATGGCCATATCATGTCACTTATGAATTGCATGTGATGTTAATCCTTTTATGCACCTTATTTTGCTTAGAACGACGGTAGCATTATGAGGTGATCTCTCACTAAAATTTCAAGACGAAATTGTGTTCTCCCCGACTGTGCACCGTTGCTACAGTTCGTCGTTTCGAGACACCACGTGATGATCGGGTGTGATAGACTCAACGTTCACATACAACGGGTGCAAAACAGTTGCGCACGCGGAACACTCGGGTTAAGCTTGACGAGCCTAGCATGTGCAGACATGGCCTCGGAACACATGAGACCGAAAGGTCGATCGTGAATCATATAGTTGATATGATTAGCATAGGGATGCTTACCACTGAAACTATACCCAACTCACGTGATGATCGGACTTGGGATAGTGTAACTGGATCATGAACCACTCAAATGACTAGAGAGATGTACTTTTTGAGTGGGAGTTTAGCATATAATTTGATTAAGTTGAACTCTAATTATCTTGAACATAGTCTAAGTCCACTTTGAATATATTTGTGTTGTAGATCATGGCTCACGCGACAGTCATCCTGAATTTTAATACGTTCCTAGAGAAAGCTAAGTTGAAAGATGATGGAAGCAACTTTGTAGACTGGGCTCGTAATCTTAAGCTAATCTTACAAGCTGGGAAAAAGGATTATGTCCTTAATGCTGCGCTAGGAGTTGAACCACCCGCTACGGCTGATCAGGATGTTAAGAACGCTTGGTTAGCGCGTAAGGAGGACTACTCAATAGTTCAATGTGCAGTCTTGTATGGCTTAGAACCGGGACTTCAACGTCGCTTTGAGCGTCATGGAGCATTTGAGATGTTCCAGGAGTTGGAGTTTATCTTTCAGAAGAACGCCCGGATCGAGAGGTATGAGACCTCCGATAAATTCTATGCTTGCAAGATGGAGGAAAACTCGTCTGTCAGTGAACATGTGCTCAAAATGTCTGGGTACTCAAACCGTCTAGCTGAACTGGGGATTGAACTCCCGCAAGAAGCTATCACTGACAGAATCCTTCAATCACTGCCGCCAAGCTACAAAGGCTTTGTGTTGAACTACAACATGCAAGGGATGAACAAGTCTCCCGGCGAGTTGTTTGCGATGTTGAAAGTCGCAGAGTCTGAACTCCGTAAAGAGCATCAAGTGTTGATGGTGAATAAGACCACTAGTTTCAAGAGAAACGGCAAAGGCAAGAAGGGCAATTCGAAGAAGAGTGGCAAGCCTGTTGCCAATCCGCCGAAGAAACCCAAAGCTGGACCTAAGCCTGAAACGGAGTGTTTCTATTGCAAGGGTATGGGTCACTGGAAGCGCAATTGCCCCAAGTATCTGGCAGATAAGAAGGCGGGCAAAGAAAAATCAGGTATATTTGATATACATGTTATTGATGTGTACTTAATCGGCTCTCGTAGTAGTGCCTGGGTATTCGATACCGGTTCTGTTGCTCACATTTGCAACTCGAAGCAGGAACTGCGGAATAGACGAAGGCTGGCGAAAGACGAAGTGACGATGCGCGTAGGAAATGGTTCCAAGGTCGATGCAATCGCCGTCGGCACAGTGTCACTTCAGCTACCATTGGGATTAGTGATGAACTTAAATCATTGTTATTTAGTGCCTGCGTTGAGCATGAACATTATATCTGGATCTTGTTTATTGCGAGACGGTTACTCTTTTAAGTCTGAGAATAATGGTTGTTCTATTTCTATGAGTAATATCTTTTATGGTCATGCACCGAATGTGAGAGGATTGTTCATATTGAATCTTGATAGCGATACGCATATACATAACATTGAGACCAAAAGAGTCAGAGTAAACAATGATAGCACCATATTTTTGTGGCACTGCCGCTTGGGTCATATTGGTGTGAAGCGCATGAAGAAACTCCATGCTGATGGACTTTTGGAGTCACTTGACTTTGATTCACTTGACACGTGCGAACCATGCCTCATGGGCAAGATGACTAAGACTCCGTTCTCCGGAACAATGGAGCGTGCAAGTGACTTGTTGGAAATCATACATACCGATGTGTGTGGTCCGATGAGCGTGGAGGCACGCGGCGGATATCGTAATTTTCTCACCTTCACCGACGATTTGAGTAGATATGGTTATGTGTACTTGATGAAGCACAAGTCTGAAACATTTGAAAAGTTCAAGCAATTTCAGAGTGAAGTTGAAAATCATCGTAACAAGAAGATCAAGTTCCTACGGTCTGATCGTGGGGGTGAATATCTGAGTTTCGAGTTTGGTGCTCACTTAAGACAATGTGGAATTGTTTCACAGTTAACACCGCCTGGAACACCACAGCGTAATGGTGTGTCCGAACGTCGTAATCGTACTTTGTTAGAGATGGTGCGATCTATGATGTCTCTTACCGATTTGCCGTTATCATTTTGGGGTGATGCATTAGAAACAGCTGCATTCACTTTAAATAGGGCACCATCAAAATCCGTTGAGACGACACCATACGAACTGTGGTATGGCAAAAAGCCAAAGTTCTCTTTTCTTAAAGCTTGGGGATGTGATGCTTATGTCAGAAAGCTTCAGCCTGAAAAGCTGGAACCCAAAGAGGAAAAGTGCGTCTTCATAGGTTACCCAAAAGAGACAGTTGGGTACACCTTCTATCTCAAATCCGAGGGCAAAGTGTTTGTTGCTAAGAACGGAGCTTTTCTCGAGAAAGAGTTTCTCTCGAGAGAATTGAGTGGGAGGAAGATAGAACTTGACGAGGTTGTCGAACCTCTCATCCCTCTGGATGGTGGCGCAGGGCAAGGGGAAACCTCTGTCATTGCGACGCCGGTTGAGGAGGAAGTTAATGATGATGATCATGAAACTCCAGTTCAAGTTTCTGTTGAACCACGCAGGTCGACGAGATCACGTGCTGCTCCAGAGTGGTACGGTAATCCCGTCTTATCAATCATGTTGTTAGACAACAATAAACCTGCAAGTTATGAAGAAGCAATGGTGGGCCCAGATTCCAACAAATGGCTAGAAGCCATGAAATCCGAGATAGGATCCATGTATGAGAACAAAGTGTGGACTTTGGAGATACTACCTGAGGGCCGCAAGGCTATTCAGAATAAATGGATCTTTAAGAAAAAGACGGACGCTGACGGTAATGTGACCGTTTATAAAGCTCGACTTGTGGCAAAGGGTTTTTTCACAAGTTCCAGGAGTTGACTACGATGAGACTTTCTCACCCGTGGCGATGCTTAAGTCCGTCAGAATCATGTTAGCAATAGCTGCATTTTTCGATTATGAAATCTGGCAGATGGATGTCAAAACGGCGTTCCTTAACGGTTTCCTTAAGGAAGAATTGTATATGATGCAACCCGAAGGTTTTGTCGATCCTAAGAATGCTAACAAGGTGTGCAAGCTCCAGCGATCCATTTATGGACTAGTGCAAGCATCTCGGAGTTGGAACTAACGCTTTGATGAGGTGATCAAGGCATTTGGGTTTATACAAGTGGTTGGAGAATCTTGTATTTACAAGAAAGTGAGTGGGAGCTCTGTGGCGTTTCTAATATTATATGTGGATGACATATTACTGATTGGAAACAACGTAGAGCTTTTGGAGAGCATAAAAGGTTACTTGAATAAAAGTTTCTCTATGAAGGACCTAGGAGAAGCTGCTTACATTCTAGGCATTAAGATCTATAGGGATAGATCAAAACGCCTGATAGGACTTTCACAAAGCACATACCTTGATAAAGTTTTGAAGAGGTTCAAAATGGAACAGTCCAAGAAAGGGTTCTTGCCAGTTTTACAACGTACGGAATTGAGTAAGACTGAGTGCCCAGCAACTGATGAAGATAGAGAGCATATGCGCTCCGTCCCCTATGCTTCAGCCATAGGTTCTATCATGTATGCAATGCTGTGCACTAGACCGGATGTTAGCCTGGCCATAAGTATGGCAGGTAGGTTCCAGAGTAATCCAGGAGTGGATCACTGGACGGCGGTCAAGAATATCCTGAAGTACCTGAAAAGGACTAAGGAGATGTTTCTCGTGTATGGAGGTGACGAAGAGCTCGCCGTAAAAGGTTACGTTGATGCAAGCTTTGACACAGATCCGGACGACTCTAAGTCGCAAACCGGATACGTATTTATTCTTAATGGGGGTGCAGTAAGCTGCTGCAGTTCCAAGCAAAGCGTCGTAGCAGATTCTACATGTGAAGCGGAGTACATGGCTGCCTCGGAGGCGGCTAAGGAGGGTGTCTGGATGAAGCAGTTCATGACGGATCTTGGAGTGGTGCCAAGTGCACTGGATCCAATAACCTTGTTCTGTGACAACACGGGTGCCATTGCCTTAGCAAAGGAACCACGGTTTCACAAGAAGACCAGACACATCAAACGACGCTTCAACCTCATCCGCGACTACGTCGAGGAAGAGGACGTAAATATATGCAAAGTGCACACGGATCTGAATGTAGCAGACCCGCTGACTAAACCTCTTCCACGGCCAAAACATGATCGACACCAGAACTGTATGGGTGTTAGATTTATTACAATGTAATTCACATGGTGATGTGAGGGCTAGATTATTGACTCTAGTGCAAGTGGGAGACTGTTGGAATTATGCCCTAGAGGCAATAATAAATATAGTTATTATTATAATTCCTGTATCAAGATAATAGTTTATTATCCATGCTATAATTGTATTGAATGAAGACTCATTTACATGTGTGGATACATAGACAAAACACCATCCCTAGCATGCCTCTAGTTGGCTAGCCAGTTGATCGATGATAGTCAGTGTCTTGTGATTATGAACAAGGTGTTGTTGCTTGATAACTGGATCACGTCATTGGGAGAATCACGTGATGGACTAGACCCAAACTAATAGACGTAGCATGTTGATCGTGTCATTTTGTTGCTACTGTTTTCTGCGTGTCAAGTATTTATTCCTATGACCATGAGATCATATAACTCACTGACACCGGAGGAATGCTTTGTGTGTATCAAACGTCGCAACGTAACTGGGTGACTATAAAGATGCTCTACAGGTATCTCCGAAGGTGTTGGTTGAGTTAGTATGGATCAAGACTGGGATTTGTCACTCCGTGTGACGGAGAGGTATCTCGGGGCCCACTCGGTAATACAACATCACACACAAGCCTTGCAAGCAATGTAACTTAGTGTAAGTTGCGGGATCTTGTATTACGGAACGAGTAAAGAGACTTGCCGGTAAACGAGATTGAAATAGGTATGCGGATACTGACGATCGAATCTCGGGCAAGTAACATACCGAAGGACAAAGGGAATGACATACGGGATTATACGAATCCTTGGCACTGAGGTTCAAACGATAAAATCTTCGTAGAATATGTAGGATCCATTATGGGCATCCAGGTCCCGCTATTGGATATTGACCGAGGAGTCTCTCGGGTCATGTCTACATAGTTCTCGAACCCGCAGGGTCTGCACACTTAAGGTTCGACGTTGTTTTATGCGTATTTGAGTTATATGGTTGGTTACCGAATGTTGTTCGGAGTCCCGGATGAGATCACAGATGTCACGAGGGTTTCCGGAATGGTCCGGAAACGAAGATTGATATATAGGATGACCTCATTTGATTACCGGAAGGTTTTCGGAGTTACCGGGAATGTACCGGGAATGACGAATGAGTTCCGAGGGTTCACCGGGGGGGCAACCCACCCCGGGGTAGCCCATAGGCCTTGGGGGAGACACACCAGCCCTTAGTGGGCTGGTGGGACAGCCCACAAGTGCCCTATGCGCCAAGGAGAAGAAAATCAAGAGAGAAAGAAAAAAAAAGGAGGAGGTGGGAAGGAAGGGGGACTCCCTCCCACCAAACCTAGTCCAACTCGGTTTGGGGGGGGGAGAGTCCTCCCCCTTGGACTTGGCCGACCCCCTTGGGGCTCCTTGAACCCCAAGGCAAGGCCCCCTCCCTCCCACCTATATATACGGAGGTTTTAGGGCTGATTTGAGACGACTTTTCCACGGCAGAGCGACCACATACCTCCACGGTTTTTCCTCTAGATCGCGTTTCTGCGGAGCTCGGGCGGAGCCCTGCTGAGACAAGGTCATCACCAACCTCCGGAGCGCCGTCACGCTGCCGGAGAACTCTTCTACCTCTCCGTCTCTCTTGTTGGATCAAGAAGGCCGAGATCATCGTCGAGCTGTACGTGTGCTGAACGCGGAGGTGCCGTCCGTTCGGTACTAGATCGTGGGACTGATCGCGGGATTGTTCGCGGGGCGGATCGAGGGACGTGAGGACGTTCCACTACATCAACCGCGTTCTCTAACGCTTCTGCTGTACGGTCTACAAGGGTACGTAGATCACTCATCCCCTCTCGTAGACGGACATCACCATGATAGGTCTTCGTGCGCGTAGGAAAATTTTTGTTTCCCATGCGACGTTCCCCAACACTGGCATCATGAGCTAGGTTCATGCGTAGATGTCTTCTCGAGTAGAACACAAAAGTTTTTGTGGGCGGTGATGTGCGTTTTGCTGCCCTCCTTAGTCTTTTCTTGATTCCGCGGTATTGTTGGATTGAAGCGGCTTGGACCGACATTACTCGTACGCTTACGAGAGACTGGTTTCATCGTTACGAGTAACCCCCTTTGCTCAAAGATGAGTGGCAAGTGTCGGTTTCTCCAACTTTAGTTGAATCGGATTTGACCGAGGAGGTCCTTGGATGAGGTTAAATAGCAACTCATATATCTCCGTTGTGGTTTTTGCGTAAGTAAGATGCGATCCTACTAGATACCCTTGGTCACCACGTAAAACATGCAACAACAAAATTAGAGGACGTCTAACTTGTTTTTGCAGGGTATGATTGTGATGTGATATGGCCAACGATGTGATGTGATATATTGGATGTATGAGATGATCATGTTGTAATAGAAATATCGACTTGCACGTCGATGGTACGGCAACCGGCAGGAGCCATAGGGTTGTCTTTATACTAACGTTTGTGCTTGCCATAGGAAAATTTTTGTTTCCCATGCGACGTTCCCCAACAGTACCAGCATCACTTGTTTTGCATGTGGAGAAACAGGACACTACGCTCGGTAATGCCGAAAGGCCGGAAATGGTGCAGCCAAGACCAACACTTCCAACTTTGACTCAGCACCAAAGTGCAACAAATTCAACCCCAATAACAATCACTGGAAGGGTCACGTGAATCTTTTCGCCAAGGAAGATGCCATGAACGCACCTGATATTGTACTCGGTGAGTTTCCTGTCAACAAAATTCCTGCCCTGGTTTTGTTTGATTCTGGAGCTTCCCACTCATTCATTTCGAAAAAATTTGTTTCGAAACACGACTTTTCAACCCTCCCCTTGGAAAACTCAATGACTATCAAGTCCCCCGGAGTACAGCTGACTACTCAAGAATATTGCAAGAATGTTACCATTGAAGTCAAAGATTTGGTGTTTTGGGCAAATCTTATTGTTATCGAAAGAAACACAGTGGATATTATCTTGGGAATGGACTGGTTAAACACCAACAAGGGATTCATTGACTGTTTTAATCGTACGGTCACCCTCACTCATCACCAAGGTAAAAAGGTAACTGACGCAACCCTACGAAGGGAAAATCAAGCAAAGCAAGGTTGAACCAAACGGAAGCCAGTGAATTGAAAGATGTTCCAGTAGTGTGCGAGTATCCAGATGTATTTCCAGATGAGCTACCAGGTATGCCACGAGAGAGAGAGATAGAATTTGTCATCGAGCTTGCACCCGGTACAACCCCAATATATAAGAAGCCATACCGCATGGCACCAACTGAGTTAGTCGAGCTCAAGAAACAGATTAAGGAACTATTGGACAAAGGATACATCAGACCCAGCTCTTCACCTTGGGGATCACCAGTACTTTTTGCTAAGAAGAGAGATGGAACGCTAAGACTATGCATTGATTATCGAGCACTCAATTTGGCCACTATCAAAAACAAGTACCCATTACCAAGAATAAATGATTTGTTCGATCAATTAGCTTAGGCTAAAGTATTTTCAAAGATTGATTTGAGGTCTAGATATCATCAACTCAAGATCCGCCCAGAAGACATTCCAAAGACAACATTTACCTCAAGATACGGACTGTACGAGTTTACAGTAATGCCTTTTGGACTAACCAACGCACCAGCTTACTTCATACATCTGATGAACAAAGTATTCATGAAGTATATGGATAAGTTTGTCGTAGTCTTCATCAACGACATACTTGTCTACTCCAAGAATCCCGAAGAACATGTGGAACACCTAATAATTGTATTGGGAGAACTCCTCAAGTATCAGCTATACGCGAAATTCAGCAAGTGCGAATTTTGGCTTAAACAGGTCGGATTTTTGGGACACGTGATGACGCAAGAAGGCATAGCCGTGGATCCAGAAAAGGTCAAGGCAGTAAGTGAATGGCTGCAGCCAGCTAATGTGACACATCCGAAGTTTCCTCAGATTAGCAGGATATTGCCGGAGGTTCATTGAAAACTTTTCTACTATTGCGCGACCTATGACCTAGTTACTCAAGAAAGAAAAGAAGTTTGAATGGACCAAAGCTTGTGAGAAAAGTTTCCAGGAATTGAAGAAAAGGTTGACTATAGCCCCAGTACTAATTGTGCCTGACTTAAACAAGGATTTTGAAATATATTGTGATGCCTCCAGAAAAGGCCTCGGATGCGTACTCATGCAAGAAAGGAAAGTGGTGGCTTATGCTTCACGACAACTCATACGTCACGAAGAGAACTATCCTACTCACAATTTGGAATTGGCCGCTGTGATTCATGCTCTCAAGGAATGGAGACACTTTCTTCTTGGTAATCGTTGTGAAATATACACGGACCATAAGAGCCTCAAGTATATTTTCACACAGCCGGATCTCAAACTACGACAATGAAGATGGTTGGAACGAATTAAGGATTACGACGTGGGCATCCATTACCACCCGGGTAAGGCTAACGTAGTAGCAGACGCTCTCAGCCGGAACCCCGCCTCAGGCAAGAAGCATGTGCCAAAGATGAGACCCGAGCTTGCAAAAGAGTTAGCTCTGCTAAACCTGCTCCTTGTTCCAGAAGGTACAGTGGCACAACTTGAACTGCAACCCACCTTGGACGGGAATATCAAGGAAGCTCACAAAGGTCACCCCAGCATTTAGGGCATAAAGAAAAAGATGGACCTTGGGAAGGCCCCCGAGTTTATTATTGATGAGCAAGGAACTCTGTGGTGCAGAGACCGACTATGCGTATCCAACCAAGAGAACCTCAAAACTCAAATCATGGAGGAAGCCCACAACGTGCCCTATTCTATTCACCCCGGAGGCACAAAAATGTTCAAGGACCTCCAGACCAAATATTGGTGGCACTGAATGAAGAGAGATATTGCCTCTTTCATCGCTCGTTGTGACTCGTGCCAGAGAATCAAGGCAGAACATCAGAAGCCAGCAGGGCTATTACAACCTATGAAGGTACCCGAATGGAAGTGGGATGAGGTAGGAATGGATTTTATTGTCGGACTACCCCGGTCCCTACATGGGCATGATGCTATATGGGTGATTACTGATAGACTCACCAAAGTGGCTCACTTCATACCAGTCAAGACCACATACTCCACCCAGAAGCTAGCAAGACTATATCTCGCCCGCATTGTGTGTCTTCACGGAGTACCCAAGACTATCGTATCCGATAGAGGTACCCAATTTACCTCGAGATTTTGGGATTATCTGCAACGAGCCTTGGGAACACAACTAGTATTCAACACAACCTATCACCCTCAGACGGGAGGACAAACTGAGCGTATAAACTATATCCTCGAAGACATGCTTAGAGCTTGTGTACTCACATATGGGAACAGTTGGGAAGACAGTTTGCCCTACGCCGAGTTTTCTTACAACAACAGTTATCAAGCAAGTCTGGAGATGTCACCTTTAGAAGCCTTATACGGAAGACGATGTTGTACCCCTCTAAATTGGTCAGAGACCGGAGATAGCCGCATCTTCGGACCACAGTTTCTCCAAGACGCCGGGGACAAGGTGAAAGTCATAAGAGAGAAACTCAAGACAGCCCAAAGCCGCCAGAAAAGCTACTATGATCAAAAACACCGGGATGTCGGTTTCGATCCCAATGATTATGTATACTTTAAGGTATCTCCCATGAGAGGACTGTAGAGATTCAAAGTCAAAGGCAAACTTGCACCTCGCTTCATCGGACCATTCCGCATTATTGCTCGTAAACGACAAGTTGCCTATCAACTGGACCTACCAGCAGAATTTTCAAACGTACATGATGTGTTCCACATATCTCAGCTAAGGAAGTGTGTGAGGAACCCCCAGCAACAAGTAGCTCATGATAGCATAGAAGTGCAACGGGATCTATCCTATCAGGAACACCCCATAAGGATGTTATAGGAATCAGAAAGAAGGACTCGACAGAAGGTCACCAAGCTATTCAGAGTAGAGTGGAGCAACCACTCAGAGGATGAAGCCACATGGGAAAGAGAGGATTACATACGAAAAGAGCAACCACGGCTTCTTGAGGAATGGCTTAAATCTCGGGGACGAGATTTTTCTTAAGGGGGTAGGTGTTGTAACACCCAAGTTTTTTCAACTTTTATTTCCTGGATTTCCTTGGATTTTTTTTAAATTTTTGACTTGACAAGAACTTGGAAGTTTTCTTGCTAATCTCCATGAGAGAAAACTTTTTGAGCTTCTTCTCCACCAAACAAATTTAGAAATATTCTCATGGCCTTTCTCATAAATGAAATGGGTAAAAGAATTTTTCTTTTATTCTTAAATTGGATTCCTTTTATTTATTTTTTTGGATTTCTTCATAAGTTTATTTATTAATTATTCAAAGAGAATTAATCAACATTCTGTTTTTAAATATTTTTACTCCTCTCCTAATCCCTGAGCTTATTTTTGAAAGTTTTCCAAAGATTTAGAAGGGTTGGATCACCCCAATTATTTTTATTGCTAAATTGGGAAATTATGTAATCAGTTTGAGCTATAAAAAAATTTCAAAGGAACCTCCTTTTTCCTTTGGAATCTTGACCCCAAACTTTGGCAGTTTGTAGTCCTTAGTATCCTCAACCTATTCCAGCAAAAACTTTGGGACATCAAATTTGAAATTTTCAAATTTGGTTTGACTGAAGTTTGACCCCGGAAACTTATTTTTGATTCAAACCTGCCTTAAACTCCATCAAAAATTCTGAAATTTTTTGCAGCCTATTTTCTTCCACTGAGAGTGCTCCTCTCCAAATTTCAGCATCAAATTCTTTTTCTAGCTAAGGTTTTATTTCTGTCGAGCACCTCACCTGCACCTGTTTGAAACTGTCTGAATTTATTTCAGACCAAACTTCAGACAGGCGCAACCTTCCCCCCTCGTCGTCAATCTCGCGAGTAGCAGCGAGTTTGCCGTCGCTCCTGTGCCTCGACCCTATCCTCGTGCCGCCGGAGGCTTCGCCTCTTCCTCGCGTCGGTAGTTCACCGACAGAGCCGGCCAAAGCCCTGGCAGCAGCTCTGCAGCGGCCGCATCAGCTCCATGCTTCGCTCCCGCGCCGCCCAGTACCGCCCATTGCTTTGGCAGCCTCCTCGCGACCACCTCTTCTGGTTCAGCCCCGCAAAGCTCGTCGCAACGCCCTTGCAACCCCATAGCACAATTCCTGCCGCCGCAGAGCTCCGTGTTGACCGCATCGTCGCCACGTTCTTCTCGTGCATGACCAAGCCTCCTCGGGTCAAAAATGAGTTCCTCTCGGTGATTAGGTTCGTCCAGTACCACCTAATCGCGTGCCCAAGCGCCTGCTTTGCGAGAATTCCTCGTCGGAGTAATGGCCGAAGCCCCTCCCGCGGTGCCTATTTATAGAGCCCTTCCCCAGTGCTTCTGAGCTCACCCACCTCTCTCCCGCACTCCATCTTCCCCTCCAGGAAGTAGCCGATCCAGGAAGAGGCCCTCGAGGGACCTTCTTCCCTAGCTTCGGCCGCCCAAATCCGCTTCGGGATCCGACCGCTCCCGTGCTGTGTAAGTCGAGGTAGGATCCCCTGAGACCTTCGGTCGCATCCAGGAGCTCCTCCCCCTGCTTACCCCGTGCTCGATTTCATCGCACAGGCCCTCGGTTGTCGATTCCGTCGTGTCACCGAAGTTGTTGCCGCCGAAGATCTATTGCCGCTGTCGTGAGCCATCGCCCACCATCCAATCCATCTCCATCAGCCACGCGAGTCAACGGTGAGTGCACCCGCACCTCTAGCTCGCTCTCTCCCCCTCCTATCATCGTCGACGATCACCGGAAGCCTCTCGCGCCGGTGACGAGTTCAAACCCGACATGTGGGCCTCCCCTGTCAGTCTCTCTCCCTCTCTCCGAAACGTTTTCGTCAAAGGCGTATTCGGCAGAAGCCGTTTTCCTTTCTGGGAAACGCACCCCCCCCCCCCTCGAGCGCTTTGGAATCTTTCCAGTCTAGCCCATGTTTCCTTTGAAACTAATTACAGGACAGTCCCTAGTTTTGTTTTGGCTATAACTTTTATTCTATAACTCCTTTTGGAGTGATTCTTTTTGCAAAATGATCCTGATAAGGTCTAGTTTATTTTAAGGTTTTTCTAAAAATATGTCTATACCAATAGCTTATGTCGTTGTTTGTATTATACCGTAGATTCCGACACCGAGATACCGGACGCCAACTACACCGAGCTTGATCCCGACTACGTGGAACCAGGCAAGCATGTTTGTTACTTTTGCTATGCTGTTTGCTATCATGCTAATATTTATTTTTCCAACACCTTGCATATTTCATACTTGTTATACATAATCAACCGTGATATAATATGATGAAGGCAAGTGATGGTTATGAAAGGTTGTTGAATAGCCTAGTCACGCGGAATGTGATAGGTTATGGCCTTGTCATGGCTTGAGCACATTGGTGCTGGTATAAATTTGGTAAACTCCAGTATCGACCTAGATCGAGTCTTGTCCGTGTCATGACAACAAGCTAGCTATAAGATGGCTTATAGCCGGCAGTTGGCTATACTATTAACCATGCTACGAATCGTTCCACCGGCTTCTTCAGATCGGGTCCAGCTTGCGAACTAGCTAGGGAGCAAAAAGCAAGGCCTAAGAGGAACTCTAGCAGGCCCCGCAAAATCTGGACCCGCAAAACGCATTTGCGGTTTCACTTAGATCTCGTTTATGGGTCGAAAATGAGCGCGGCCGAACAGAAACCGTAAATAAAACTGCATAATTTGAAAATATAGTTTCGCTGGAAGTTCATACTGCATACTACATACTACATCAGTGTGAGCTCAGTCCTCCTCGTCGAAGCTGCCGAGATCGATGTACATCGCTTTCTGCTCCTCGCGGATGCGCCGCCACTCGCCGTCCTTCGCCTTGGCGGCGATGTTGGCCTCGACCGCCTGCCGTCACTGGAGGTCTTCGATCTCCTCGTCGTGGCGCCGGCGCTCCGCCTCCTCGTGCAAGCTGCGCTCGGCAATGGCTGCCGCAACCGCTTCCACGTCGGCGACGAAGTCCTCCGGCCCGACGACTCCGCGGCGGCCGAGCTCCTCGGGCTCCTCCTTGACGGCGACGACGTCCTCCGGCTCCTCCGACCACTGCCTCTTCACAGGGAGAAGGCGCGCGGAAGAGGAGGAGCCCGCGGCGACATGCCGACTGTCGTACCCCTCCGTCTCCTGGACAAGGAAGCTCGCAGGCGGCGACATGCCGACGGTCGTACCCCTCCGTCTCCCGGACGAGGAAGCTCGCCGGCGGCGACATGTCGCGGTTGGTCCACCTCCAGGCCCCGCGCTTCCTCGCGGCGTCCGACCGGACGCGCCGCTCGCGCTCCGAGTCGCTTCCGTCGTCGGGTCTGCTGCCGGAGCCGCGTCTGGAGCTCCACATTGCGGCTGGAGGCGGGGGAGGTGGTCGCCGGCGGCGAGAAATGTGAAGAAGGGGTGGGAATCGCGGGGGCTCGGCGGCGGAGGAGGATAGGGTTTCAACCCGCAGCGCCGCGGAACCGTAGATATAGTGGTCGGGACTTGCGTTTTGCGGACCGCGGTAAAAAAATTACGGGCCGGGCGAGTATGCGGGCTCTGTTTTGGCCGAAAAATTGGTTTAACCCGCATACTCGCCGGACTTTTACGGGCTTGTCTCTTTTGCGGGTCTGCTAGAGTTGCTCTGATGAATAAACACAAAAAGTTTCTGGGCACCTGCTTTGCTAGACTTTAGAAACTCCTGCCGGGCATATTCTTGGACAGGTGTAACAGTTTACTCCCGTAGCCGCAGTGAGTGATCAAATCTTGTTTTGGGTGCACATCAGACGAACTGTTTAACCGAGAATACTCTTTGGATTCCCACATTCTCGTGAAAACGGAGTAGCTTACACAAGGAACCAACCGCCATCACTGTATGTTGCAATCTAACGCGCGCGCTAGGCCATTCCGTCTTCGTCCGGCCCACTGTAGCCGTAGCAGCACGGATAGCTAGTCTCGACTCGGGTCGACTCCGGGCACTGGTGGCAGGGTACCCCATGAAGCCGACGGAGAGCGACCGGCGTGGCCACCCCGGTGGAAAAAAGGCAGCCCGTGGCACGTCCGGGTAGACGGACGGGCGGACGAAGAGGATGTCCAAGGTGAACAGGCAAAGCCGCTGTTCTGTTTGGACTTGAGTGAAGAAGCCGCCCAACGAGACGGATCGATTCCGATTCGATTCGGTGGTCACTCGCCCGGCCGGATCAGTCGCTCCTTGGACGCGTTCGGTCGAGATCGGCACTGTGCGCTTGGATCGGGCGGACCGCGCCGCGCGGGGACCTCGCCTCCGTCGCCTTCCCCGGCCGGGCCGGCGAGCCCCACGACCGGACGCCCAACCGCAAGGCGCTGAAACCGCACGTACGTACGCACGTCACGCAGGGAGGCTCGTGCCCTTCAGCCAGCCATGTCCGTGCGGTCGATCGGGCCCGGGGCATTCCGTTCCGGTGGCGGCATGGGCGCGCACAGTGCGCCCGTCCATCGGCCATCCGTGTCGCCCGTCCGTCCGTGCGGTGCGCGCGGCGCGCCCGGTGGCGGTGGTTGCGGGGCGCGCGTCCGGGCCACGGCACTACGCGCGCGGCGTGGTGGATCCGGGCGCCCTGGGAGTACCGTCCACTACAGTGGTACTACGTCCGTCCGTCTCTCTCTCTCCGTCGCCCGTCGGGTCGCGGATCATGCGTACGTGCACGCAACCGTGCATGTGTGGGAGCTAGGCTACACACACATGTACCGGCCGTGCGGCACGGCCGGTACACCACGGGCACGCAGTACTACGTCGGTACGTACGTACGTACTAAAGTGAGATACCGAGATGTGGTACTGCCGCTGTCCTGCTCCCTTCGTCGCGACGCTCTTGGCTGGACAGGCAAACCTACATGCACGGCCAGTCCTACTACTACTACCTAGGTCTAGACGTCTAGCAACCTAGCCGGTCTTGGCGTTTTGCATCGGGAAAGGAACGAGGCAACGAGACCGAACAAAAAGCCGGATCGAACCAAAAGCGACCCCCTGGCCGGGCAATGATTGCGGGGTTAAAAGTGGGGTACGAAACAAGAACCACACCGGTCAAGGCCCGGCCCCCAGTCAAGGACGGCCCGGTTGGAACTCGATGATACACTCGATCTTCCTCCTCCGTTCTCCATCATCGTCTCCACTGGGGCTTCTGTCTGGGTCTGAGATAAGGATCGGCTCGAGGCCGAGGCCATTGCGTGGTGCATCATGAGCAATCATGCACGGAGTCGCACTCACGGGAATGTAGTAGTACGTGGAATCTTGCGGATTTCATCATCGCTCGCCTTAGCAATGGCACCACACACGCCCTGTCATTAGCCATCACTGGCTGACGCCGCCTCGATCGGTTGTTTTCCCTGCGCTTTTTTCGTGGGCGCGATGCCATGGCCGACGAGCACGCACGCAGCAAGTGCAAATTTTATTATCTGCATCATTTCCCTTCCTCTTTTCTTACACCCCTCCCGACGTGCTTCTCTTCGGTCCATGCTTCAGTATACTATATGCGATGCGGTGGTAGAATTGTTTTGCGTCTGGACATCTGCGGGCGTGCGGGCGTCATTGCGCGAATCATGTCCGTCCGTCCCATCGTCCACGCCCGACCATCGACGACCGGCAGGTTCCTCGTCGTGTCCACCGTCCCGTGTCCCTGGGACGAGACCATTGAGATATGGATGGATGGATGGACAGGCTCGGTGATCAGGAAGGAATGGCACAAAGAAAAAGGCTTCCGGTGGCTGCTTCCACGCCACGCTCTCTATCACCTCACCTCACCTGTGACGGTCGGCCGGCCCCAAGTTCCCAGTTCCAAGATTCTGATTCTGATGGACGGGTGTGCCCATGCCGAGCATGCAAGCATGATTTATTCCTGGGGGGAGAGCTCGTCTTCTCTTCTTTCCATTCCCCGAAGTAAAAGCTGGGACAGCCACTCAGTTCAGTTGGGTAGATAAAGTTGTGTTTGGCCTCGAAACTACACAACACCATTTGCGAAGAACAGAATTCGCTCTCTGCGACCACGTTCATAAAAAAGAATGGACACGATGATAGAAAATAAAAAGAAATAAGCAGCTATGGCTATGCTAATCTATACCTTATTTTTTTTAAATAATAAAGCGGCTATTGCTTCCGTCGGAAAACCCACCGTGGCATTTTTATAAAAAAAGCTCATGTAATTTTGGTTATTCAACCCGCCCTCCATCATTTATCTGCAACGCAAAAGAAAAAAACGATTCGTTGCAAAAATTATACCCGTACGCATCGCCTCCTCTTGTCGACCTTGGGCCACCCTGGCCTGTGCCCAGGCCGCCGCCACACCACTCGCCGCCGCGGCTGACCTCAACCGCCACCGGTGCCGATCTCAACCCACCCGCCCCCGCGGCCATACCTCTCCCCGCTCACTGCCCCTGTTGCGGCGCTCGAGCGCATCGCGTCGACCCTGGTCCACCCTGACCTGTGCCCAGGCCGCTGCCACACCACTCGCCGTCGCGGCCGACCTCAACCACCACTATTGTCGATCTCAACCCACCCGCCTCCGAGGCCGTACCTCTGCCCGCTTTATGTCCCCGTTTCGGCGCTCGAGCACAGCTTCTGGATCAAATCAACGCGACACCTACAGTGACTAGGGATGACGTGTCTGCTCGATGCAGAACGGCGGCGGCGCGCAGATAAGGCGCGGCGGAGCGAAGTACTTGCAGGTGGAGGCGGACCTCCATGGCTCACACGAGGAACTCCGAGGTTATAGCGCGGCAACGGCGACTCCTTATGGCCAGATAGAGGCGCCTAACCCTTGCTCCCCTCATCGTATCCCCTCCTTCGGCAGGAACTCATCATCTGATGAGATCCCCTCTCCATGCCTCCAATCGTGTGCCAAGCACCGGCAAGAAATTTTATTTTGTGGGGGTTTGTTTGCTGATGAATGAATGTATTGAATGTAAGATTGTATTGTTGTAGAGACAGAGAATGGAACACCACCTTCAGTTTGTTATATGATCCCATATTCTCTACCCCATGAGTGAAATAAGATAACAATCCATTAATCAATTCACGTAGCCTCTTTGTTTTGCTTTGCTTGTCCTGCTCAATTTCTCATCATGGTGGAATTAACAATGGACGGGTTGACTACATTAATTAGTTAGCTTATTATTTTAATAAATCAAAATGATTATAAAAAAGATTAAAAATGTGTGGTATTTTTTTCTCCCGTTGCAACGCACGGGCCCTTTTGCCCTTTTGCTAGTTACTAGTGATTCACTTGGCAACACATGTGTCGCGCTAATTACGTTTCGACTGCTGAGAAAGGTTGCTGCAGACTGAAAACATGATCGAATCTGTTTTTTCTTTTCTTGACTTGAGGAGACCTCCGTGGTTTGATGTGCCTCAAGACTCATACTAGCACGGTTTCGTAACATTGCACGGCTCAACCTCGCATTCCATTTCCCGAACAGCCAGGATGGATGCATGAACTAGATCATTCAGATGCTTAATCATCACCATACACGAGCAGATTATATGTTCAGGATCAACGTCAACCAATCAACCAGCCTACTCGTAAGAGTATACGTACTGTACTTGCGAGCCTGTTCAGCATGCAACCATGCCTTTAATGCCCAGGGCGGCCAAAGACCCATAGACGTACGATCTTTGAAATTTTGGATTTGGGATCTGGATAGCTAATTAGAGGTCTACAGCACCGAGTGAAGTCCGGCCTGTACCAGTCGTCCTCTACGGCTGA
Organism: Hordeum vulgare subsp. vulgare; assembly: GCF_904849725.1. Lineage (NCBI taxonomy): Eukaryota > Viridiplantae > Streptophyta > Magnoliopsida > Poales > Poaceae > Hordeum > Hordeum vulgare. The sequence continues at coordinate 443,552,897 of NC_058522.1, read as the reverse complement.
TGCCCATGACCCGTCCATGTCCAAGCCCAAATCATTAGACACCTTAGCAAATACGGAGTATATTACAGCTTCTGAGCGGAACGCTGGCAAAGTTATTGGTTGCACGAGGCACCAGCGGTCCAGGCCTGTACAATCTGGCAAACTTAATTAATGAAGCCGGCTCAAGCACTAGTCTGAAAGAGTCAGACCTGCATTGAGACAATGTTCGCTGCTGGCGACATGTGAAACGGTTCCACTAGGTTAGTACTCTAGCTGCGAAGAAGAGAGGTTACTGCGTCAGTTTGGTGTGGCTTCTGGCCTCTTAAGCTCGTCTCTCAGCCTCAGGACCTCACGGCACGTCTCTCTAAGTTTTCTCTTCAGCATGGCCGTTGCTTCCTGATACTTCCCATCCATCAGCGCCCTTTCTTCTACCGCCTCTTTAAGCCTTCCACGGTTTGCGTCGAGCTCTGGTTGCAACCACCGGATTTGCATGCGGAGCTTTGTCCTCTCTTTGTTGTAGGTGGAGGCATCCTGTAGAAAGAAAGCATGTTAGGTACTGTGGAGAGATTGTGCTGGCTGGCCATCTTCTGGCATGCAGATCAGTATTAAATCTTCGTCTTGAACTATGTTCCTAAATATAAGACGTTTCTGCAGTTCAAATTGAACTGCAAAAACGTCTTAAGCACAGGCTGCTACAAGAACCATGCTTGCATGCAAGGACGCAATGAACTCATTTCCAAAGCTCGATACTGATACTCGGCACAGTAATCGGGCACATATTCTGAAAGATTTAACACTTCAAAACTCAAACTGCAGAAATACTCTGCCTGAACCAACCGTAGAGAGTGACGGGTTCAACAGTGCTTACATTTTGCATCTTGACCTCCATGGTAGATATCTGACAGCTCAACTCGTCCATATTAGCTTTGGCCTGTAGTAACTGCATAAAATGGCATATAGAAACAAATTAAATTTAATTTACTGAGATAACTGTAACTTGTAACAAATTAACTGACTTGCCTCATTATTATAAACCTCCACTAAGGCTTGTAATTCATTGATCACTAAGTTCATTTGTTTCGTCTTAGAAAGTAAGCTGTCGCGTTCTTCCGAAATAAGCTGTAGTTGCTTGCAAAGTTCCTGCTCAAATTTAGAGTCAACACAAAAGCTGGAAAATATATCTCCTCAAGTTGTACTCCCTAGAAAATCAACTGAATTTTTTGTTAATTATAAAAAAAAATTGGTTAGCAATCTTATGTGATCCATGGACAACTAAGTCATAGCAAGAAACTCTAGCCAATCATTTCTCAATAGGGAAAGATCATGAAAAGTGAAGCAACATAGCTGTCCTGGTGATGGTACCTACTCGTGTACAACTAGTCCTGACAATATGAATACATATTTTAAATTTGATTTCTTGATTTTGTAAAAGAAATGAATTTTCACATGAAGAGCAAAAATGGGTGGGCTTAAGGCTTACATTTTCATCTACGGCATTTTCATTATCAATATCTCTTCCTTTCTCCACGAGTTGTTCTGATTCTTCACAATTCTCCCTGCTGCATCAAATAACATAACTAGCAGTAAGTTGAGTACATGAGCCTATGCAAACACACCACGCTTTTGTTATTGCTTGGAACCTGTGATGATTTACTCTGTAAACTTACTATGTTCACTAGATTTGGAGTAGCTGCCTGTGTTCTAAAATTGCTTTCACTGCTAATGCTCTAAAGATTCAAAGGAACTTCTGATAATTTTGAGTGCATCGATCATATTTAGGTACAGTTCTGGTGTAAGGCATAACCATTCAGGTTTGTTCTTTTGTTTCTCATCAAACCATATTCAAAATATATGAAGCATTCTTACCTCCATGTGAAATGTATTGAATGAAACTACATTAGTACTCCCTCCTTAAAGAAATATAAGAGCGTTTAGATCACCAAATATATGCGTATGCTGTTACTTACCAAGTCGATACAAAACTGAAGCACAATAGAGAGGTATTGTTGCATTGACAAGAGGTTCTAAGAGAAGACTTGCCAGTTTCACGCCTCCCCCCACTCCCGCGTCGCCCTCCCCACGGGCGACCTGGGAGGCGACGCAGCCCTCGATCCCTCCCTCCCCTCCTCCTCCCCTCCCAATGCCGCCGCCGGTGCTCCACGCTGGGCAAAGCCCTGGCGTATCCGATGGCAGCGGGACTTCGCTCCCAGGTGGCCTTCCCCCTCAAGCGTGGGGCTTGACGAGGCTGGCGGAGTTGTGCTTCTCCGGGTCTAGGGTTTCACGATGGCGGCCCCGGATCCAGAGGGCCGGGCCTCTGGATCTGGCATGGCGAGCACGGGGGCGGCTCGGCGCAACCCTTTGGGGGCGGGGGGCGGTTGCGGCTGCTTGGCTGTGCCCGGCGGATCCGGGTGACGGAGGCTGCGGGACAGCACGGCAGCGGCCATGGTCGGCGGCGGCATGATGCAGGTGGCAGGTCCCGCGATGGCACCACTAGCCCTGCTCGACACGCCCCCCTGCGGTGTCCGGCCTTGTTTGGCAGCCATCCGGCGGCTGCTACACTGTGTTGGCCGGTGCTTCCCTACATCGACGGTGATGATACGTGGTTTCCCTCTCGGTGCTGGTGGTCCTCTCAGGCGATCTGCTCCCCCGTCTCCTGTCCGCTCTGCTTCGGAGGTATTTGGGGTTCTGGTCTTGTGCCGGGGCAAAATCCCTGCGTGGCGATGGCCTGCACTGACAATGGCGACGCCTGAGGGTGTCGTTACCTCCATGGAGGCGCTGTCATGGCCCGGACTAGATCCTCTCCTCGAGCACCGGGATAAACCATTGGTCCTTCACTGGACAAGGCAGCGGCGGCGTCTCAGCGCCGTTCCCTTCTTGAAGGTGCTGCTTCGGTCGCATTTGGAGTCCCCGACGCTGCAGCTGGAGATGGTGGCCTCCCCGGTCTTTCCGGCGAGGCTTGCTGGTATTGCAATGTTGTGATGAGGGCTGCAGCATAGAGCGTGGGAATCCAGGGCGCAATGTACGCCGGCGCCGGCATGTCCAAGACGATGGCTTCGCTAGTTCTGGCTGGGTCCTGCCATCTCCTAGGCACATATGGGTGGAAGGTACGTTGGCCCGGACAGCCCTGGAGATGCAGTCTTCTTCGGAGGCGCCTGCAACGTCTGTGACGCAGCCTTGAGGCTCTGAGTCTAGCTGGACGATGATGTGTGTGCGTGTGTCCCTCCTCCTGGGAGGTTGTACCTGTACTGATGTTCTCTCCCCGGTCCATGAAATGAAACACAAACTCTTTTGTGTTTTCTTAAAAAAAGAAGACTGACCAGCATTTTTCCTCATTTATGTTATGCTCCACAGAAAGGATCATTTTGTCTTCAAGAGTTTTCAACAATTCTCTACATTGCACCAGATCTTGTCTCACCTGTGACATATTCAAATATAATATACAAGTACTAAGAACTGAGAAACAGACAATTATGTAAAAATATTGATGAAAATAGACATGGAACTAACATGAACTCAAAAAATAAACTAAAATTAGGCATCCTGCAGTACCCCATACTTGTTCCAGTATACCAATTCAGGCAAATGAATGTCTAATAAAACAATGCGAAAACAGAACAACAAAATGAGTAAATATAGTGATATCCTTCTACGAGTACTAAATACAGTACAATATGGATCAAATAAACAAGAGGAACTTGAAAAGCTAGTTTGAGCTGTCAAATCGAAATGGCAAAGCATATTAATTCATGTTTTCTTCATGGTATGAAGTTTCTAACAACTTCTACTGCTTACTGATCAACTGATCACTAGTCGAATAATTCTGAACTGCAGATAGCATGCGTGCACAGTGCTTACTTCTGCCTAACTCAAATTATAGATACAGCATCAGTTGATATTCATAATGTGTTCCAAAACTAGACAGAACTGAATTATTCACAAAAAACCAGTTAGAAGATATCCACATAGCATCTGCACGCTAATTGTCAACGTTGAGGATTGATCATGAATTAGATCTGGCAGGTATGTAATCAAGAGAACTCTATTGAACGTACCTTAATCAAATCTTCTGATAATTTACTATTCTCATCAGTGCATATATCCAATTGCTGCTTAGTTTCTAAATATGCTTTCTCCTTGGCTATCCACATTGATCTTTCAGATTCCATTTCCAGAAGAACATCAGTAAGTTGCTGCATTTCAGAACACAAAAAATGAAACAAATTACGGAAAGCGCCGATGCTTTGGATAAAACCGTAAAGCTAATTACCATTCCCAAGTCTTCTTTTTCCTTTGATACAGAACTGAGAGAAGCCTCCATTTTTTTACCAAAAGACTCAGATTCATTAAGTTTTTTGGTCTGTATCACAGACAAGAAATTACATGGTTAAAACAAATGGGGTTAGACAAAAGGTGTGGGGGATCTGGCAAAATATGCTGCAAAACCATTTTAAGTATACCAATACAGCAATCTCGTCGTTCAAGGAATTTATCTTTGATTCTGCAGAAGTAAGCCTGTTTTCGAGATCTTCCTGTTCCAACACCATAAACTCCACTTTAGATAGTGCGTCTTCCTTCTCTGCAGTTGAGGTAGCTAAAGTTTCTTGCAAAGAAGCAATTTCATCTTCCATATCAGAAGCATGAATCTCAAGCCTTTGGTAGTCCTCCTGAATATGAACAAACAAGATACACGGTCATAGATAAACATAAGCTCCAGTAAAATGAAGAACAGACTGCATGCCATTCATGCTGTAATACATACTCCCTCCATCCCACAATATAAGACGTTTTTCCAAGCTAAAACAGCTTGCAAAAACATCTTATATTACGGGACGGAGGGGGGTACATATGTGACACATATAGGTGGCACTCATTTTCTGACTGCAAGTCAACTGAAATGATGAACCTTCTGGATACAAAGAAACGAGACACTGACACCAGGCTTATTAAAAAAACTTGTGGCATAACTACAAGGTATGAGAGCAATAAACTATAATTACAAAAATATAGTTTTTCCTAGCCAGTAGCTTGGAACAAGTGATGTTATATCCACAATGGTACACCCAGCTACTAATGTGCAGCTGTCTGAAACATATAATCTAGAACCACGGTATGATATGAGGTGTAGTTGGCAGTTTGGGTTTATTCCTGGAGCAGTGGTGATTTATGTAAGTCTTGCTATAACAATATCATACCAGCACCTGAACATGTATCAGGGTGCTTAAGAATAGTGTGTTTGCACAAAGTAATACGAATTGGGAAGACTGCAACCTCCAACTGCACAGCTTGATCAAAAAATCCAGCAAGTTCTTCTGGCTTCTTCACATTCATTTCATGTCTTTTATCAACAGTGAGAGAATCATGTTTCCTTAAATCACGTTCAAGATGGGCCCTCTGGCTTTGTAACTTCTTTATTTCTCTGTGTGCCTCTGCTTTTTCACCCTGGACAAAGAGTATGGATTCATACTTGCTACGCTTTGGAGAAGATACACCTGAATTTGTGCCAACCTAATGAACGATCAAATTACTGAGTACAAAATAATAACCTCAAGTTTTCTTTTTTCTTGAACATAATTCTTCAGCTTGTTGTCAGTCTCTCTTAACTTTGTTTTCACTCTTTCAAGTTCCTTTCGGATAGACTCCTTTTCTTTCATCAAGGAAGATGATGACAAGGTCAAGACTTCCTTTTGGAGAGTTAGAAACTGTGAGAGAATGTTATCCTTCTCGAGTTCATGTTGAAGAATACAATCCTGAGTATAAATAACATTGTTAGAGCAGGCACAACAAGTTAGAAACTTGATGACTGACGATAGCTTAGGTAATGACTAATGACAGACATCCTTGGCCTTCTCACTGCTTTGGAGAGTTAGAAACTGTGAGAGAATGTTATCCTTCTCGAGTTCATGTTGAAGAATACAATCCTGAGTATAAATAACATTGTTAGAGCAGGCACAACAAGTTAGAAACTTGATGACTGACGATAGCTTAGGTAATGACTAATGACAGACATCCTTGGCCTTCTCACTGCTTTGGAGAGTTAGAAACTGTGAGAGAATGTTATCCTTCTCGAGTTCATGTTGAAGAATACAATCCTGAGTATAAATAACATTGTTAGAGCAGGCACAACAAGTTAGAAACTTAATGACTGACGATAGCTTAGATAATGACTAATGACAGACATCCTTGGCCTTCTCACAGCTTTCCAGACTGGACTTCATCCTCTGAAGTTCATCCCGTTGATTAAGGAACTGTTCGTGTAGATGCTTCTGCACTCAAGTCAGAGTATGTTAACAGATGGGAGCTGCTTACAATTTAAGTATGTATGGCCTGGTCAAAATTTAAGTGTGGATTGGATAAGTTGACTACCTTCTCCAATTCAAGTCTGCTGATTTTCTCCATCAATGTTTTTGACATTTTCTCATGATCCATGATCACATAACCAGATTGTTTTATATGCCCGTAAGCAGACTGCTTGAATTCCTACAGAGAGAACAATTGAGATCATTTCAAAATATAGTACTTACAAGAAAAACAATATTCAGCCAGAAACACTAACTATGGTATTAGGTCTACATAGATAGATCTATATGCAAATTGATAATAGACAGAACAAAGTATTCCATAGGCACCAGACTTTTGTTAGTATATATAATATAGCCATCTACCCTTTTATACTTATTCCATTGTATAAGGGGTTTCCTGCATATATTCCACACCTGTACATGTATATATATATCGGCCTATGGCTTCATGGGAATACAAGTTGCATATTTTCTAACAAGGTATTAGAGCTAGGTCAATTTTTTGCACGCTGCAACCCGTGCGATTGATCCGTCTCTCCTCCCCGATCGAAGCCGCCGGACTCGATCTCCTCCTTCTGCTCGTCCCGATTGGATCGATCCTGCTGGTTCTCCCGTAGCTCCGCTCGAACCAGCCAGCAGGCGATCGATCTCCAGCAGCCCCGCTCGATCCTGCCAGCAGACGATCGATCTCCAGCGGCCCCGCTCGATCCGGCTCCCGCAGCTCCGCTCAAGCCAGCCAGCAGCCCCGCTCGCTCCCGCAGCTCCGCTCGAAGCACGGGCTTCCGCAGGATTCCGCTCGAGCCAGCCAGCAGGAGATCGCTCCAGCAGCCCCGCTCAATCGAGGCAGGCTTCCACAGGATTCCGCCCCGCCGGCCCTCTGTGCTCGAAGATCCTGCCGGTCTCGATCTCCTCTGCTGGTTTTTCTGATCTGCTGCCGCCGTGAGTTCTAAAAGAAATGGTGCCTTCCGCTTGCCCATCCGTGGCATTTGAGGGTGTTTCTACCCTGCTTCCGTCTCGCCCATGCGTTGTCTCTCGGTTCAGCATGGTGCTCGTTCGTCTCTGACGTCATTTTGTTTGCGGTCTTCAGCCGACTGTGTGGGTCGCTCTTCTCCGACTCTTGCGACTTCCACACATGGTGATTGTCGATCTACATCAACTCCTTCTGTGCCTTCTACCGGTGATTGTCACTCCGCCGACTGTGTAGGTCGCTCTTCTACGACTCCTGCGACCTCCACACTTGGTGATTGTCACTCTACATCGACTCTTTCCGTGACTGCTACCGGTGATTGTCACTCTACACCGACTCCTCTCATCGACTGTATTGGTGCATATGACTTCATCGACACGCGCCTTCCCTTGGCGCTTGGGGCTTGTCTGTGTGCGCCCTCGTCTCCTTCATCGGCTCTTGTGGGTGCTACTGGTTATGCTACACGGCGACCTCTAGCGGCTTCCATAGGCGGTGGTGGCTGCTCCTCTCCCGATGCTACTACGCCGCCTACTTCAGCTATGTACTTCACCCAGGACGAGATTACGCGACTTCGCGCCCTACTGATTGTCTCTGACTCTCTATTGTCGGGTGTGTCTACATCGACATCTTTCGTTACGCCCCTGACTGAGCAGGAGATTGGGCGATTTCGATGTCTGCTCGCTCCATCTTCTGGTTCTTCATCGACAGGTTCTGTTGCTTCTGCTACAGACTCTTCTGGCATTGTGAGACCACCTTCTACACAAGCATGTACATCTCCGTGGATTCTTGATACTGGAGAATCTTTTCATATGACTCATGATTCATCAACTCTGTCATCTACTCGACCTCTTGATTCTCCTGTTCATGTTCTTACTGTTGATGGTACTTCTCTCCCGGTTACTGGCCGAGGCACTCTTAGCACTTCATCTTTTCATGTTCCCGATGTTGCTCGTGTTCCTCGACTTACCATGCAGCTCATTTCTGGTGGCCAGATTGTTGACTCTGGTTGTCGGGTCATTCTTGACTTTGACTCATGTTCAGTTCTGGACCGTCACACTGGTGCTCTTCTTGGTGCTGGCCCCCGGCGCCGTGACTCTCGGGGTCTCTGGGAGCTTGACTGGCTTCACCTTCCATCCGCTGCCACCGCAGCCAGTCTCTCCACCTCTGTTGCCTTGTCTACCAGCTCTTTTCAGCAATGGCATCATCGTCTGGGTCATTTATGTGGCTCTCGTCTCTCATCCATAGTTCGACGTGGTCTTCTTGGATCCGTCTCCGGTGGTGTGTCTTTAGAATGTCAAGGTTGCCGGCTTGGTAAACAGATTCCGTTACCTTATCCTTATAGCGAGACTGTGTCTCAGCGTCCTTTTGACCTTGTTCACTCTGATGTTTGAGGTCCAGCTCCCTTTGCCTCGAAGGGGGGCCATCGCTACTATATTATCTTTATAGATGATTTCTCTCGACACACGTGGATCTATTTCATGCCTTCTCGTAGTGAGGTCTTATCTATCTATAAACGTTTTTCTGCCATGGTTCACACTCGGTTCTCTACGCCTATTCGTGTGTTCCTTGCTGACTCCGCTGGAGAGTATATCTCCAAGATGTTGCGTGGATTTCTCGCTGAGCAGGGTACACTTGCTCAGTTCTCTTGTCCTGGTGCTCATGCTCAGAATGGTGTGGCTGAGCGCAAGCATCATCACCTTCTTGAGACGGCTCGTGCGATGATGATCGCTGCCTCTCTTCCGCCTCACTTCTGGGCTGAGGCTGTCTCTACTTCCACCTATCTCATCAACCTTCAGCCATCCGCTGCCTTGCAGGGTGGCGTTCCTTTCGAGCGTCTCTTTGATCGTTCTCCCGATTACTCGGCGCTTCGTTTGTTTGGTTGTGTTTGTTATGTTCTTCTTGCCCCTCGCGAACGCACCAAACTGACCGCTCAGTCTGTTGAGTGTGTCTTCTTAGGCTATAGTGATGAGCATAAGGGCTATCGTTGTTGGGATCCTATCGGTCGTCGGATGCGTATTTCTCGGGATGTGACTTTTGATGAGTCTCGTCCCTTCTACCCGTGCCCATCTTCCTCGACCTTTTCAATGGAGGATATCTCTTTCCTCACTTTTCCTGACACACCTATCACCCCCATCAAGCCTTTGTCTATTCGTTCTGCTACCTCTGCTTCTCCACCTCTTACCGATTTGCCACCACCATCTCCCACGGTTTCCTCACCTAGCATGTCACCGGATTCTGCACCTTCATCTCCGGTGACTTCTTCGTCTCCACCCCCCGATTCTACCTCAGCAATTCCTCCTTGTATTCTTCCATCTTTTCCTCAGTATTTCACTCGCCGTTCACATAATGTGGATGCCTCTGTGGATGTGTCGTCCTCCTCGTCTCAGCCTACCTATGGCTTGTGCCCTCATCCTCGTCCGCCTGTTGATCGCCTTGGATTTCCCACCGCTGGTGTTGCTGTTCTTGAGCCGACTTCTTATCGTCGGGCTGTTGTTCATCCTGAATGGCAGTTTGTGATGGCAGAGGAGATTGCTGCTCTTGAACGCACTGATACATGGGATCTTGTTTCTCTTCCTCCTGGTATCCGTCCCATCACTTGTAAGTGGGTCTACAAGGTTAAGACTCGCTCCGATGGTTCTCTTGAGCGTTACAAAGCTCATCTTGTGGCTCGTGGCTTTCAGCAGGAGCATGGTCGTGATTACGACGAGACTTTTGCTCTTGTGGCTCATATGACCACTATTCATACACTTCTTGCCGTGGCCTCTACACGCCACTGGTCTGTATCTCAGCTTGATGTTAAGAATGCCTTTCTTAATGCTTAGCTACGTGAGGAGGTGTACATGCAGCCACCACCTGGGTATTTTGTTCCTGATGGCATGGTATGTCGTCTTCGTCGCTCTCTCTATGGCCTTAAGCAAGCCCCTCGCGCCTGGTTTGAGCGTTTTGCCTCTGTGGTGACTGCCGCTGGTTTTTCAGCAAGTGCTCATGATCCAGCATTGTTTGTCCACCTTTCTCCTCATGGCCGGACTCTTCTTCTTCTCTATGTTGATGACATGATCATCACTGGTGATGACCCCGAGTATATTGCCTTTGTAAAGGCCCGTCTTAGTGAGTAGTATCTTATGTCTGATCTTGGACCTCTTCGCTACTTTATTGGGACTGAAGTCTCTTCTACCTCTGATGGCTTTTTTATATCCCAGGAAAAGTATATCCAAGATCTTCTTACTCGTGTTGCTCTTACTGACGAGCGTATTGTTGAGACTCCCATGGAGCTCAATGTTCACCTCCGTGATATTGATGGTGACCCCCTGCCTGACCCGACGCGTTATCGTCATCTTGTTGGCAGTCTTGTTTATCTAGCTGTCACTCGTCCGGATATCTCTTATCCGGTTCATATTCTGAGTCAGTTCGTCTCTGCTCCCACATCGGTTCACTATAGTCATCTCCTCCGTGTTCTCTGATATCTTCGGGGCACGATCTCTCACCGTCTATTCTTTACTCGCTCCAGTTCTTTACAGCTTCAGGCCTATTCGGATGCTACGTGGGCTAGTGATCCTTCAGATCGCCGTTCACTTTCTGCTTACTGTGTTTTTCTTGGTGGTTCTCTCATTGCCTGAAAGACGAAGAAACAGACCGCAGTTTCCCGTTCGAGTGCAGAGGCTGAGTTGCGAGCGATGGCTCTTTTGACGGCAGAGGTGACTTGGTTACGGTGGTTACTTTAGGATTTTGGTGTTTCTGTCACTACACCAACTCTGCTCTTATCTGACAGTACAGGTGCTATCAGCATTGCGCGCGACCCTGTGAAGCATGAGCTCACCAAGCATATTGGTGTTGATGCTTTCTATGTGCACGCTGGTGTGTAGGATCAGGTTATTGCTCTTCAGTATGTGTCTTCCGAGTTACAGTTGGCAGATTTCGTGACGAAGGCCCAGACTAGAGCGCAACATGGCTTCTATCTCTCCAAACTCAGTGTTGTTCATCCACCATGAGTTTGAGGGGGAGTGTTAGAGTATATATAATATAACCATGTACCATTTTGTACTTATCCCGTTGTATAAGGGGTTTCCGGCATATATTCCACACATGTACATGTATATATATCGGCCTATGGCCTCATGGGAATACAAGTTGCATATTTCCTAACAACTTTTACAAGACCATCTGCATATAATTTTCAACTGGTTTATGACCTACAAAGTCAATGACACCCATTCATGCAAATATTTAACAATATATCCAGAAAATATGATCACATTCAACATTTGAATTGCCAAAGTATGTCATATTATTTAATTAATGAAGTGATACCAATAATTTAGTAAAATGCACACAGGCCCAACATTGAATTTTAACCGAGACAACTTGTTTAATGGAATGACTCAAAGGTGAATATTAAGGAAAGCAGAGCGAGGGGAAGAGGGACATGATTAATCAATGAACTATGGAGATACTATCATGATTAGAGAATCATACAGTTACGTTCTCTGCAATCGCAGACAGACACTGAAAGAGTTCCTCAATGAAGGAAACAGCATTGTCGACTGAGTAGGTTGTTTGATCCATCTGCACAGATATTCCTTGAGTCTCCATTAACACATTGCTGAGGAATTCATCTGCTAGTTCCTGGAGTTATACCAAATGTTTAATTCAAGTACGCAATCATGTCAATAAATCAGACTCCGACATCAAAATGGTGTAAGAAGATTAGAGAACTGATTAAACATCCTAATTATGCACTATACTCCCTCCTTTCCGGTTTATAGGGCTCAAATCTGAAATCTCATCAACCAAGGTGAATTGTGAGTGGATGACACTAGTTTTCACTAGCCAATGGAATATTTCTCACATATTCAATTACCAAGGCAATAAATGTAGCATCCTCCTTTTCATTGGACTTGCATGATGGATGTAAAAAAAGATGCATGCATAGCCACTCATCTCCTTTCTCTAAACTCTATGAATTAAATATGGTGTGGGACTCAAAGCACTTTAACTCAATTATACTCAAAATGAGCCTAATATAATGGAAATCTGAAAATTTTGAGATGAGCCCTGTAAACCGGAAAGGAGGGAGTATTAGCGAAGAGAAAGAACAATGCAAGTGGGTGAGGTAGGAAAGTACTTGTTTGGATTTTCCAATAGTAGCCAGAGCTGATAGCTTCTCACTAGCAATTTTTGCTTCTTCTTGTGCCGCCAGAACATTCTTGTGAAGCTGAAACCAGGCCAAGAATCAATAGACAACTACAAGGAAAATATCCAAATCCATTCTAAATAGCTCTCATATGATGCAAGCAGCATGGAAACATAAATGAAGCTAATGCAAGGCAGGTAGAGCAAAATGAAGTAAGAACACCAATGTCTGTAATGAACTTCTTTCAGGCTATTGACTTACCGTTTAAAGAACAGATAACATTTAAGAAAAAAGTATCACATAGATGCTATGTGGTTTTCTTAGCTAAATGGATAGAATAACAGTTGTATTCTTTTATATTTGTGCACTAGAATTAAATCAGAATATGGGAGTCTTAGATGATTGTGAAAACAGACGGTAGCTTCACAAGATGCCAATCAAAATGAGGTTAATGCTCTTACTTTTCACACAGAAAACACGTACAAAATGGTAAGCAAAGTTTCTTGCTCCCTCTCTTTTGGACGATTGGTTCATAGGTAATTTTGATTATCACCATATGTATGCCAATATCATGAAAACTAAAATAACATGACATTGTTTAATAAAGTTAACATACAACTTGGTTATTTAACTATCTTGTGTTCATTGATTGCAGGGTCTGGGCTAGTGCAATTGGCTATACCCAACAAGTGTCGTGTTCGCCAAGTTAGTGCTTATGCTCGTGATTTCAGGCAACCTCCCAACCAAGCCCTTCCTGCTTGTGCTCGCCCTCCAGCGCAAGTGCGCAACCTCATCATCGCCATCAACAGCAAGAACCCCTTACCCAAGTTCCTCATTGGCACCTTTGCCATCATGGTCAGCAAGATCTCCTTATCCAAGTTCCTTTTTAGCATCCTTCCTGCCATGCTCGTCACAACAGGAAAGCAGATGGAAGCCATCGAGGAGGGTCGCTCACTGTCCATGACGTCACTATCAACATGCCCCTCAGGCCCTCATCACCCTGAGGATTTCCTCCGTTGGTGGTCGTTCTCAAATCATTTAGTGCAGACATGTTGATAAATATCTGTAACATCTCTTTTTAGTCCTTAGCAGCACATGTAAGACGCAAGGATCGAACCGCAATTTGGTTTTGTTGTAAAAGATTTGTAACAACTGATTTTGATGAAATCCAAATAGTCCACACAAGACAGTATAAACTCTAAGAAGTAGATGATGGTATTCTTGCCACTTCTCTTGTGGTGAGTCAGAAAGTTGTCTTTAAACTGAGTCGACATGTCCACATTTGATGGCGGCTGTGCAGAAGGACTAGCATTGGCCAAATTTGTGTACACAGATCTATTTGACCAATTTCGTAATTAAGGGAGCAAACTCAGCAATAGGCGATAGTTGACAGACCAAAGTATTACCAAACTGCATGTTAAAGTTGTTAACTCATGATTTATTAGGCAAATATATCGAAAACAAAACATGTCTGACAAGACAACAAAGCTACCTAGCACCCAAAGGGAAGTAACATATTGGATATGTTTGAATTTTAAATATAATAGTACATTATAAGATAATTCACCTCTTCATACTTCTCACTGAAAGAAGCCTTCTGCTGCGTTGCCACCTCCAGAACATCGTCCAAATTATTTTGAATCAAACTCTTCTCTAACTCCAGCGAGTTTACCTACTTGGGATTTCGAGAAATACTTGTTGGAAACACATTTCAGAATAGGGAAATTATAGAAAAAAGACTAGCACCTGGTCTTGAAGCTGTTTAATGACAAGAATTGCCTCGGACTCTCGTGCAGATAAGCCACTAGGTTCTTGACTTAGCATGGCATCTTTCCACTCATTAGGGTCTTGGGGTAGTTCAGGCACTGCCCCCCTAAGTTGCTCTTGATCTGATTTCTTCTGTTAAGACAATGTATTTCAAAATTCAGAAGGTATTTCCAAAAAAAAATATGGAAACACTTTTCCAATCAAGCCTCGATAATGATATGTTGCATTAATACAAATGAGTATTTAAGAGGAAGAACAAGAAAAAGAGTCACACACCATTGTACTTGGCTTTCTTCTGCTGGTAACATGCCACAAAGCATGTGCATCAGGAAGAGAAACAACTTCATTCGATAGATCAGTGAATGAACAACCATGAGCAGAAGGCTCGCCATTGCTGGCATAGTTTTCTTGCATTAGCTCTTCAAAACGTGGGGGCATCGCCATGTTACGCTCGTCACGAACCGAGCTGCTTGAAGAGCCTTGTTCAGCAGGTTCTTGAACCTGGATATTTGTAGAGATGCCCAAAAGATATCTTAATAACATATGTAGTCTTCTACAAATTTGATGAAGTTCTGTCATGGACTGAACATGAAAAAAAAAACTATAACATGAACATTCACATAAGTATATGTCATGTATCCATATGAAATACAAAAAATGGAATATCACATATGTAATTTATCGCAGGAACTAAAGAACAGGAGACAAGTAAAGTCAAAGTATCCACAAGAAGGGCATACAAGTGAATATTTTGGGGTAGTTATTTTAACATTTTGTAAATGATATGAGAACGATCAGCCCATAATGCTATGGCAACCGAAAAAGAATAATGCACCTTTAGATTTTCAGAATGATGAATTTAACATGTTACAGTATATATTATACCTCAACACTGAATTCATTCGACAGGGGTCGAGCACACCATGTTTGCCTTCTTTTGTTCTGTTCAAGGGATAAAGACATCAAAGGTAGGTCTAAATTGGTGTTCCGTTGTCTAAATGGGGCAGCTTGTTATGTCTACTAGTACATACTCCCTCCGTCCGGAATTACTTGTCACCAAAATGAAAAGAAATGAATGTGTCTAGTACTAAAATATGTCTAGAATCATTCATTCCTATGACAAGTAATTCCGGACAGAGGGAGTATGAGATAAAGGAAATGTGTACTGACCTTACTAGAAACAATGGCCCTATCATCTCTCTCTGAATTTAAAACCAACGAACTAAGATTTTCGATTTTTTTTGCTTGCTGAAGCAACCTCTTCTCGCGTTGCTCTTTAGCTTTCCTTTCCTCCTCCAACTCTAAAGCAATTCTCTCTTTTTCCAGTTCACTCTGAAAACAGTACTCAGATTAGTTAAGGCACTACACCCTACAACCAAGAGATAAGATGTGCTTAAGGATTAGAAAGAGACCTGTAGCAGGGTGTTCCTCAAGTGCAAAACATCTTCATCCAAGTGTTCACTTTGAGAGTTCTGTGGCCGCAGGTATACATTTTTTTAGGTTTAAGATGCATTGACTTAACATAATTATTTTTAATACATACCTTAAGTTTTGCTCGAAGTTCCTCGATTTCTTTTCTTTGGCGCTTTAAAAGAGCGGCATCCGTCAAAATCTGTATTTGCATACATACATGTGGAGTAAACGTTTATGCATTTTTAACACCTTAATTAATCAGGAAAACGCAATTTGATTGACAACAAAAAATATGGCATTACCTCATTGATTTCTGCACAATTTGTAACACGTAATGCCCTACTAGCAAATTGCAAGCTGCTTTTAGTCTCATCTGCATGGATCTACAGTACAAATAAAGTGAATAGTTTGCAAGGACATATGTCAAAAAATTGAAGCAAATAGATAATTGTAACTTTATAAGAATAATTGTTTTCTCTATTTTTGAACTTCTTTTCAAATGTCCAATTTTTGTTACTCTAGTATTTTCTAAGCATGGATGTAGATTATTCATATGAAGGGGAGCCTTAGCGCGGCGGTAAAGTCATGGGTTCGAGTCCTGGAAATAGCCTCTTGCAGAAATGTAGGAAAAGGAGTCCTGGAAACAGCCTCTTACAGAAATGTAAGGAAAGGCTGCCTACAAAAGACCCAAAGTGGTCAGGCCCTACCCCGGACCCTGCGCAAACGGGAGCTAAGTGCACCAGGCTGCCCTTTTTAGTTCTAGAATATTCACATCATTTTAGGAGTAGATCATTCGAGGAACACATGGTGCGTAGATAATCATTAAGTCAGAATTCCACCAGTAAAAAGATCTAAAAACACATTTTTATCTTCTAAAGCTGAGGGAGTTCTATCCGCTGTACCACCAGTCCACCACCAATGTCCTTAAAGACTATCCCGCAACGAACTGGCCCGTCACCTGTTTTTCTCCACTTAACAATGACAATTATGTGTGCGAATTGTTAGGAATAAGCAACTTGTATTTCCATGAGGCCATAGGCCAGTATATATACATGTACAGGTGGTGGACTATATGCAAGAAACCCCTTATATATTGGGATAAATACAAAAGGATACATGACTTATATTATAACTCTAACACCCCCCTCAAACTCATGGTGGATGAACAACACTGAATTTAGAGAGATAAAAGCCATGTTGTGCTCTAGTCTGGGCCTTCGTCAGAAAATCCGCCAACTATAACTCGGAAGGCACATACTGAAGAGCAATGACCTCATCCTGCACACCAGCGCGCACATAGAAAGCATCAACACCAATATGCTTGGTGAGCTCATGCTTCACAGGATGGCGCAATGCTAATAGCACCTGTACTGTCAGATAAGAGCAGAGTCGGTGTAGTGACAGAAACACCAAAATCCTAAAGTAACCACTGTAACCAAGTCACCTCTACCGTCAAAAGAGCCATCGCTCGCAACTCAGCCTCTGCACTCGAACGGGAAACTGCAATATGTTTCTTCGTCTTCCAGGCAATGAGAGAACCACCAAGAAAAACACAGTAAGCAGAAAGTGAACGGCGATCTGAAGGATCACTAACCCACGTAGCATCCGAATAGGCCTGAAGCTGTAAAGAACTGGAGCGAGGAAAAAATAGACGATGAGAGATCGTGCCCCGAAGATATCGGAGAACACGGAGGAGATGACTATAGTGAACCGATGTGGGAGCAGAGACGAACTGACTCAGAATATGAACCGGATAAGAGATATCCGGACGAGTGACAGCTAGATAAACAAGACTGCCAACAAGATGACGATAACGCGTCGGGTCAGGCAAGGGATCACCATCAGTAGCACAGAGGTGAACATTGAGCTCCATAGGAGTCTCAACAATGCGCTCATCAGTAAGAGCAGCACGAGCAAGAAGATCCTGGATATACTTTTCCTGGGATATAAAAAAGCCATCAGAGGTAGAAGAGACTTCAGTCCCAAGAAAGTAGCGAAGAGGTCCAAGATCAGACATAAGGAACTGCTCACTAAGACGGGCCTTGACAAAGGCAATATACTCGGGGTCATCACCAGTGATGACCATGTCATCAACATAGAGAAGAAGAAGAGTCCGACCAGGAGGAGAAAGGTGAATAAACAATGCTGGATCATGAACACTGGGTGAAAAACCAGCGGCAGTCACCACAGAGGCAAAACGCTCAAACCAGGCGCGGGGGCTTGCTTAAGGCCATAGAGAGAGCGACGAAGACGACATACCATGCCATCGGGAACAGAATACCCAGGTGGTGGCTGCATGTACACCTCCTCACGCAGCTCACCATTAAGAAAAGCATTCTTAACATCAAGCTGAGAGATAGACCAGTGACGTGTAGAGGCCACGGCAAGAAGTGTACGAACAGTGGTCATATGAGCCACAGGAGCAAAAGTCTCGTCATAATCACGACCATGCTCCTGCTGAAAACCACGAGCCACAAGACGAGCTTTGTGACGCTCAAGAGAACCATCGGAGCGAGCCTTAACCTTGTAGACCCACTTACAAGTGATGGGACGGACTCCGGGAGGAAGGGAAACAAGATCCCACGTACCAGTGGGTTCAAGAGCAGCAATCTCCTCTGCCATCGCAAACTACCATTCAGGATGAACAACAGCCTGATAATAAGTAGTCGGCTCAAGAACAGCAGCACCAGCGGTGGAAAATCCAAAGCGATCAACAGGCGGACGAGGACGAGAACGCAAGCCATAAGTAGGCTGAGACGAGGATGATGACACATCCACAGAGGCATCCACAGAACATGAACGACGAGTGTAACACTGAGGAAAAGATGGAACAATGGAAGGAGGAATCGCCAAAGTAGAATCGGGGAGTGGCGACAAAGAAGTCACCGGAGATGAAGGTGTAGATTCCGTTGACATGCTAGGCGAGGAGAACGTGGAAGATGGTGGCGACAAATCGACTGGAGGTGGAGAAGCAGAGGGAGCGGAACGAATAGGCAAAGGCTCGACGGGTGTGATAGGTGTGTCAGGAAAAGTGAGGAAAGAGATATCCTCCACTGAAAAGGTCGAGGAAGATGAGCGTGGGTAGAAGGGACGAGACTCATCGAAAGTCACATCCCGAGAGATACGCATCCGACGACCGATAGGATCCCAACAACGATAGCCCTTATGCTCATCACTATAGCCTAAGAAGACACACTCAACAGACTAAGCGGTGAGTTTGGTGCGTTCGCGGGGGGCAAGAAAAACATAGCAAACACAACCAAACAAGCGAAGCATCGAATAGTCGGGAGAACGATCAAAAAGACGCTCGAAAGGAACACCACCCTGTAGAGCAGCGGAAGGCTGGAGATTGATGAGATAGGTGGAGGTGGAGACGGCCTCAGCCCAAAAATGAGGCGGGAGAGAGGCAGCAATCATCAATGCACGAGCCGTCTCAAGAAGATGACGATGCTTGCGCTCAGCCACGCCATTCTGAGCGTGAGCACCAGGACAAGAGAATTGAGAGAGAGTCCCTTGCTCAGTAAGAACACCACGCAACATCTTAGAGATATACTCGCCAGCGGAATCAGCACGGAACACACGAATGGGAGAAGAGAACTGAGTATGAACCATGGCAGCAAAATGCTTATAAATGGACAACACCTCACTACGAGAAGTCATGAAATAAAGCCATGTGTAACGAGAGAAGTCATCTATGAAAATAATATAGTATTTATGACCCCCTTTCGAAGCGAAGGGAGTCGGACCCCATACATCGGAATGAACTAAATCAAAAGGACGTTTAGACACTGACTCACTATGTGGATATGGTAACTGAATCTGCTTGCCAAGACAACAACCCTGACACTCTAAAGAGGCATCTCCTGAGACAGACCCCAGAAGACCTCGACGAACTAACGACGACAAACGAGAACCACACAGATGATCAAGTCGATGATGCCACTTCTGGAAGGAACCAGTAGCCGAGGCGACCAAAGCGGAAGAACTGGCGATAGAGTGGGCAGCGGAAGGAACATGGAGCCAGTCCAACTCCCAAAGACCCTCAGAATCACGGCGGCAAGGACCAGCCCCAACCAGAGTGTGCGTGCGACGGTCCTGGACAGAACAAGTGTCAAGGTCAAGGATGACACGACAACCAGAATCAGCAAGTTGACCAGCGGAAAACAGATTCATGGTAAGTCGAGGAACATGAGCAACATCAGGAACAGAATAAGGAGTGGTAAGATTGCCTCTACTAACGACAGAAAGGGGAGTACCATCAGCGGTGAGGACATGAACAGGAGAATCAAGCGATCGAAGAGAGGACAGAGTGGAAGAATTAGAAGTCATATGAAAGGAAGCTCCAGAGTCCAGAACCCATGGGGATGTACCTGACTGTGTAGAAGGTGGTTGCTCAGTGCGGGAAGCCTCAGTCACAGAACCAGCAGTAATCGTTGAGGAAGAACCTGAAGCAGCGAGCAGACGCTTAAGTCTCAGAATATCCTGCTCAGTCAAAGCGATGGCTGAAGCTGTCGAGGTAGATGACGAAGTCGCTGTAGAAGATGATCGCGCCTTGCGCAAGTGTTTCTTCTTCGTGTAGAAGTGGGACTCAATATGACCATCATTGTTGCAGTAGCCACAATGTGGACGGGGGCGACCTGAGCCTCCAGAAGGAGTGGGCAAGAGCGGCGGAGCACTCGAGCGAGAAGGGATCGGTGCAGCAGGTGGCGTAGAAAGAGTCCGAGCAGCGAGCACCGAGGGAACCTCCAGCAAACCAGCACCACGTAAGCGAGTCTCCTCAGCACGAATCTCAGAAAGCGCCTCCATGAGAGAAATACGGCCACGAGCAAACAACTGAGCACGTCGGGGCTCAAACTCCTTACGAAGCCGAGACAGGAACTCGTAGACGCGATGAAACTCCAAGTCGACCTGGACAGCCTGGCAACAGGGGCAAGTACGACAACCAGCACTGCGGAGAGAATCAAGTTGGCGCCAGATAGCAGAACTCTGTGCATAGAAGTCATCAACAGTAGAGTCACCCTGCTGAAGAGCATGCTCCTGACAGACCACAGAGAGGTATAAGGCATCACCAAAGGGCTCATAGCGCTGACAAGGCGGGTCCACATCTCAAATACAGTAGGAAGGCCCAGAAACTCAGAAGCAAACTGAGGCAGAACACTAGCAGTGAGAACAGCGGCAGCACGAGCATCATCATCAAGCCACTGGGTGTAAACGGACAGAGTATCACGATACACCTGAAGAGCCTCCTCATAAGCCAAGACCTTCTCATCATAAGCACTCACAGCGGCCTCATCAGCAAGCTTAGCCGCATCCTTTGCGGCCTGAGGAGCATCCGCAGGAAGAGCCGGTGGGGTTGGCGGAGTGGGAGCCATGGGAGGAACCGGACATGGCGGACAGCAGACCTCGCCAGAAAGAAAACCCCATAGGCGGATGCCACGCATGTGAATGCGCATGAAGCCAATGAACTCGGTGTAATTAGTGCCATCAAAGATCACCGGACAACGAGGAACAGCAACGTACCCGGATGCAGCAGGAAATTTTTTTTAGAGATCACGTCGAGACAGGAGAATCCGGCGAATTCAGCAGCGGAGGGAGGGCGACGAGATCAGAAGCCGGTGGCGACGGGATCCAGCAGGCAGCAATCCGGCGGAGATCTGGGCTGGCTGCTGGTCAGATCGGGCGCAGGGGCTGGCTGCTGGTCAGGTCGGATCCAGCAGGCAGCAATATATTAAGCGGCGCAGGAACTGCCGGCTGGTTCGATCCAGCAGGAGGAATCAGGAGAGGATCCGGATCAGGATCGAGGCAAGGACTGCCGGCTGGTGCGCTCCAGATCGAGGCAAGAATCAGCAGGAATTGTCGGTTGGTGCGCTCCACAGGAAGAGACGGGACGGGATCCGGTGACGGCCTGCAGGCTGATTCGATCCGCGGGAAGGAATCCTGCGACCTGATAAAGACCGGCAGGAGGGGATCCGGATCAGGACAAGTAGGAGACGAGATTGGATCGAAGCACGAGTTGCGCGTGCGAAAAAAGAACCTAAGGCTCTAATACCATGTTAGGAATAAGCAACTTGTATTCCCATCAGGCCATAGGCCAGTATATATACATGTACAGGTGGTGGACTATATGCAGGTAACCCCTTATATATTGGGATAAATACAAAAGGGTACATGACTTATATTATAACTCTAACACGAATTTCTTCAATGGAAGCGTTGTGAAAAACTAGTTTCCCTTGTGTAAAAGGGTTATCATATACTCCCTCTGTAACATTTTATAAGACATTTTTAGATTCTATAGGAGTGTCAAAAAACGTCTTATATCATGTTACAGAGGGAGTACTAGCCTATAAGCTGCAATGCATAATTGCCAAGCAACCATTATGTTAATATTGCTCTTTTAAATTTACACTCGAGAATGCCCCACAAATCTTATTTCGGTTGATGGTATCAATGTAAATTTTCGGTTCACCAATCAAGCACATGAGTACATGACAAGGTAATAGTTGCGGCTAGCCGACTAATGACGGATCTATGATGCAATACCTAAAATTAAAATGGAAATGGAATCCATTGTCATGACCAAAGAGGATGTCATGATAATCGTTTTAAATTTCCAACACCATACAATTACCGGCAAACAAAATAAACAATTGAAATTACAATAGCAATGCACAAGAAATGATGAATACTTGTGGTTCATACTTTGCTGTCCAGATATATGCAGTAAGTGAGAAAAGAGAAACACCTAATATATGCATTCTGCCTCCAATACCAAGCAATATAGGAACCGATTTATAAGAGATAGGGAGATGTTTAATATAGCATACCTGTGCAAGTGTTATATTACAAATAATAGCTGTGTTAGCATTTCCACCCAGAGCAGGTTGCAATATCCTTGTCAACTTACTATCTCGGTAAGGAACGTGCCCCCTGATTACGAAATCCATTACTAAATGAACCCAAAGGGGGAATCAAAATCAACTTGAGTCATCGTAAGAAGTTTCTAACTTACCCCTGGCCCTTTATGCCTTCACTTAGTTTCTTGATTACTGTTCCAAGAGTCATTAGACTTTTGTTAATGTGGGAACCCTCCTTAAGTCTCACACCTTCTGCACCGGTCTTTGCAGCACGTTCTGAACCAGCTAAGTCTACCAGATTCTAAAATGTGAAAATGGATGTCAATTGCAACATAACAAAGCAAACCCCAACAGACAATAGTTGAATAAAGTACAACCAGTAGTGCAAGAGAGATAATGTTTTACTTCCTCCATAATCACAAATAAGTAACACTTTGGACATGCCTCCAATAAAAAAATAAAACTTTTGACTATGAGTATCATTTTAATTATTCCATTTGAAAATCATATGTATAGATTTGTCTTTAATATTTTCATAATATTATATTTTTTACGGAAATCCTATCTGGCGACCGTTCGCTGGGAGAGGGGTGGCAAACGAACCCCTTTTGATGGCAATTTTAGGTCTGAGACGAGGTCAAAACGGTGGCAGTTTTAAACCAAAAATTGCCTTCTCCGACAGAAACTGCAATGTAGCTCTGAAGAAACTGCCACCCCTCACAACTAAAAATGCCAGAGAAATCATTCGCAAATGCCACCCCCTCCTGGCGAACGTTCGTCGGCTAAGGGGGCCCATTTTTTAAGTCTTATACATATATTGTATTATTGTATTATAAATTAGTGTTCAAAGTTACATCATGAAGACCATGTCAATGTCTACAACGTCACTTTTTGTGATATGGAGGGAGTAGCAATTTAGTTTTAGTCTGTGATTAGTTATTGTTTTGATTCAAGGCAACATTTCATTCAAATGCACCTATTTTAGTCATCATCAAAAATCAAATGCACATGTTTTTTCCTTACTGATACGTGTGTTAAGGAGAATGTGATGTATACTAAATGGTTAAATTCATGCAAAAATTGAAGTAATATGTTTTGTAAGTTTTGCGTGTATGAAGCTAAAACAAGAAGTAACTTGGACAAAAGTTTATGGTAGTTAAATCTGAGAATTGTGTGTACCAGAACAGAAACTCGAACAGCATCACAAGAATCTCCTGTGTCACTGTCATCAGCTTTATCTCGACTCTCAATAACCTGAATAATTTGTAGCATAAGATAGGTTGATATTGCTTATAGGACAGCACAATGGAATCTAAGCATACCATGCGAAATATGGTATGAGAACGGCTGCTGTAGACATTCATATTTGTCTCCCCAATATGACGGTGGGCTGCAATTTTTCTAATGATTATTAAAATAACTTAATCGTAGATTAATTGAGATGCTAAACAGTAAAAAACTTACATTCTCCAAACGACACAAAATTTAAAACTTGTTCAGGATACGTCACAATTTCCTCGCTTAAGCCAGCAACATATATGCCTCTCTACAAACAAGAATATCAATACAAAGAGCAAGGAGGATACATAGTATTTCAAAATAGAGTTAATTATTTGATACTAATGATGAAATATTACCTCGTAATTCTCATGAATCTGCAATTTTCGATGTTCTGGGACAAGAAGATCATTTATTTCTTCATTATAAATCTCCATATAAGACATGCGGACAAGAAACTCTCTATCCATATGCTAAAATTGTAAAAATTAAGTCAGGCAAAATTATACACGATAGGCAATGAAAACTATAAGCAAAGCCTCATAGTGTACAAAGGTGATTTCCTATTAAACACAGAAGTGGTTAAGAGTACTTCAAACAGGACTTAAAAACACCAAGCTAGTCACATTAGCCTTTATGAGCATTTACATCTCAACTTTTTTTTACACCGTGAAAACATAGTATGAACATAAGAAGACATCAAGTGCATAATGTATCATAACTGACAGACAAACTTATCCAAACATATCTCCCTATAATATCATAACTGTATATTAAAATTTAAAAGCACATTACAACAGAAAAGGAGAAAAATGTCCAAAAAGTTCCACAAAAGAGTCTGATGGACTTATTTACGACAAGTTAGTCGAGACCAATAGATCTTCATAATCATACCTAGACAGACACAAGCAGTAGAGCACCATAATTGTTTCTAAGAAGATCACAACGGTATATCCTTATAACTACTCCCTCCGTTCCTAAATATAAGTCTTTTAAGAGGTTTCATTAGAAGACATTATACGTATGTATATAGACACATTTTAAAATGTAGATTCATTCATTTTGCTCCGTATGTAGTCATTTAGTGAAATCTCTAAAAGACTTATATTTAGAAACGGAGGGAGTAATAACTAATCTGCATGCAACCTTGAAAGAATGGAATGCAAGTAGAGTCCCAGCCCAATGTGTTTCTACCTGTGTATTCCCTTTCTTTTCACCCTCAAAAATAATCTCATGCATGCAGACTTGGTGCGAAACACGGACTTCCAAAATTCACGGTTCTCAAAATATTTTAGATATTAGTTATGGTTCACTGAGTTGGTCACAACTGATATTTTTTCTAACTATACTTAGGCATAATCCGCTTTAATCTCTAGATGTAATGTGCTCAATAATTTCATGTACTGCCCTAACATCACATAAAAAACACCAGACTGGCTATCAACCTGAACTTCATTTATGTGTACTGATACCTCATAGGCCAACTACATTTACAAACTAACAATCTGCAAACTGACGATCTGAACTTTAATATTGCGCCATTCATAATATTGTATTTCTACAGGTAGCATAACAATGTATCTTTATGTGGGTTCAATACATTAAATATGACTACAAACATTTACCACGCAATTGTGCGGGACACCGTGTGCTAGTTGCACAGAATAAGAATGGCAGTTACAGACGGTACTCCAATAACTAAACGCAATAACTATGTATATGTTGTAAGCAATCCACAATCTGCGGTAAAGAGGAAAGATTGTCTGATGAGTAATGGACATAGAAATCACCTGCTGTATACTTCTAAATAAATCTTGAATCGCAAGCGGTATTATTCCAGGTTCATTAGCCGATCCTCTCATTGTATAGGTCTTTCCACTGTTAGTTTGTCCATATGCAAAAACAGTGCCTGTCATACAAGGAAAGGGACCAACCTTTTCATTAATGCACACATGCTGCCCGAGTGATGGAGAAAAATATATTTTGCAGATAGTTCACAAAATATCTAATAACGGATAATAGATTTAAGAATGTGCAAGCAAAAATATTGTAAAGTAGCGTTTATGGAACTAGAATTCGTGTGATTATAGATTGTACATTGCTCATCCTGTAGCGGTTACAATTGACAGAATTGAGAGGTGAGGCCATTATTGTCAAGCACCACAATGGAAGGACGGACAATCTGTCAGATGTTTGGCTTGCTACACACAACAAAGTAGGTTCTACGGTGATCATCGATATTTTCTGGAATACTTGGAAAAGACGGAATGCTAAAGTGTTTCGCAACGAGACATGGGGCATTCACTGCATTGCTAGAGCTGCGGCAGACAATCTAAAGCTTTGGGCCAATAGATGTAGAAACGCCAACAAGCAATCTCTGCTAAGGGATTGGTGGACCATGTTGTTTCACCTTGCCGCGAGATTATAGCCCTATGTTTTCTCTGAATTTCCTCAGTCTCATCCCCCCCCCCGGTAACCCTCTGGTACTTCTTGTAATTGTTTATGATTCGGTAATATATGGTTCACGCCGGTGTACGCCCACTGTTGATGCGTCAAAAAAAAAAGTGAAAGAGCCCGATATTGCGGCCCTCAGATTCTACTCAGAGCTAGAGTCAATTCTCAACTTTTTTTTTTGAGGGGACTCAATTTTCAACTTAGCAAGCTGTAGAAATCAGAATTCGAAATTGTGCCAAATAAATGTTTACCGTTGAACCCTTGCACGGCAGAGTCGACGATGTGCTTGGTGCGGGCCCCGTAGATGTCGGCCGTGTGGCAGTCCTCGCCGAAAATCCTGTCTGCGAGAACGAAATAGAGAGCAACCTCTCAGCAAGCCAGCGGCCCGAAGCGAGGTGGTGTGCGGGGGGAGGCGGATTCCTCACCGAACTCGAAGCGAATAGAGGGCTGGG
The DNA here is from genome assembly GCF_904849725.1 of Hordeum vulgare subsp. vulgare. Lineage (NCBI taxonomy): Eukaryota > Viridiplantae > Streptophyta > Magnoliopsida > Poales > Poaceae > Hordeum > Hordeum vulgare. Next base: position 443,526,300 of record NC_058522.1, on the reverse strand, counting down.
CGGTGAGCGCGACGGTGTTTCCGGAGATCCGCCACGGGCTGCTCTGCGCGTCCTCCGGATGGAGCGGCCGCGCGCGCACGGTGACGTGGATCCGGTCCATCGCCGGCCGCCGCGGGTCGAAAGGACTCCGCCGGGGCGGGCCGGCGGTGGGGTTTGGGGGTCTGGGTCTGGTGAGAGGAAGCAAGGGGAGTGGGGCTGCGGGGGCTCGGATTTCGTGGGTGTCCGCGGCTAATTTCGTATTCCCGCTCGCAGAAAGTGTGAAGCGGGCCGAAGAACGCTGGACCGTAGAACCCAAAACTGAGGCCCAAAGCGTTATTAAGGAAAGGAATTAGAGGCGCAAGACTGAGCAAGGGCTGCTATGTGCAATGCACAGCAGGGTGTTTCTTTTTTGCGGGTAAGGAGTCGTATCGGACGCATCCGTTCGTACGAGCGCCTTTTGTACAGACGTATTTTTACTCGCGTCCCAAATCCTTGTATAAATACTTCACATCAATGAAAGAGAGATTATTCGCACAAACACTTTCGTTTCTCAACTTTACACGTTATCAGCACTGCTTTACCAAAAGAGAAGAAAAAAGGCATTACGGGAGAAAGAAGAAAGAGGTGAGAACATGGCAGGAGAAGACTTGTCATCTCTTGCCTTTGCCTTCGCTCGTTTCATCCAGCGGGAAAGCCATCGCCGTCGCTTTCCTCGCACTCAGGACCACCATGCCGCCCGTCGCCGTCATGGACTTGGCGTAACGAGTGGCCCTCGACGCCGCTTTTTCGCCGGGAACAACCGCCAGAACCGCCGTCGTGGAGATGCACGCCATGGCAACCACCCGGTGCACCAGGCCGGGCCTTCGGCTCCGGCCACCGCCAACGGGACCGGACCAGCAACTCCACCAACTGTCTTCTCCAGTCCCTCCGATGGAGTGGCTGGTTGCAGGGCCATCGGCGCCGTTCCTCGAAGAAGAGGAGATGCTCCCATGGCTCGCCTCGCCACCACTTCTCTTGTACTGCCTGCAGCACCACCCGTGCCCAGCACGTACGGACGCACCACCGCGGCTGCCGTCACCGACGTCGTCGGATGAACTGTCGGAGCACTTCTTCCCTCCGGGATACGGTCCCATCCCATAACTGTCGTCCCCGACGTCGGCTGCAGAAGAACTCCATGGCAACTCCACCGTCCCGGACCTGAACATGGAGGCCAAGGTGGGAGAGGAAGAGCTGGAAGGGCAGGACTCCTTGTCCACACCGCCAGCACCACCCCTTCCTCCCACACCTCCACCAGAAGCACGCCGGATCCTGCGGCAGTTTGCCGCAGCCATGGCCCAAAACCGAGCCGCACTCCGGAGCGCATGGTCACCGGCGGCCCTCGGCCTCGCCGGCGCCCCCGGGGAGAGCAGCAGCGGCAAGAACCAGGCGGCGCGGGATGCACCAGAATGAGTGGCTGGCCGCCATGGGGAGGAGAGTGGAGAGCAAGGGAGGGGAGGTGCTTTGCAGATCGAGTGAAGAAGGGGAACGGGAGAAGAGGGGAGGCGTCGGTCTGGATCTGGTCACCAGATCGAGACGAGGGGAACGGGAGAAGCGGCGCCGAGGGGAAACCCTCGTGCGTCTCGCTCTCCTTATCCCCTCTCTCTGTCGGTCGGTGCGCTGCCCCCCCCCCTTTCCTCTCTCTCTCTCAGTGTTGGGCTAGGCCTTCTCCCTCCCAAATAGGCCTACAGGCCAACATCCGAAGAAAAAAAACAAATAAAGAGGTTGCTGGTGTTTTAGCATTTCCATCAGGAAAAAGCCCATAGCACCAATATATTGCATAGCGGCCTGTTTTTTTCTTTTAGTGTAGTATATTGTTGTATTTGAAGAACCTTAGTTTATTTTATGTCATTGTTGTATTATAAGTCTCTATATATTTAGACTATATATCGTCTAGAAATAAAATAAAGTCTCAGACTATGTATACATATTCCATATGATTGCCTCAGCATTCGTTTTTCAAAAAAAATAGAATATGTAAATTCTTAAGTACAACATTTTTTTTATTATTCGAATTTTTGGATCACGAGGTAGATGAGGCATCTACTGCACTTTGCAAATTATCCTCATCACTGAAAGATCAAAATTTTGTCTTCATTCTTTTGGCAAAATGACTATCTTCGAGTGCTCTCCCAAATATACAAACTAATGTGACTACCTCGATTTTTTGCAAATTACAAGTCAATTGTGTGATCTACTGCATAATTTGCAAATTATCCACTCTCGCTATGAGGTCTACATCCAGTCTTTTGACAAGATGATTACCTTCAAAGTGATTTTGTAAAATGCAGTATGACACAAAAGTAATGGACATATGAACATCTACTGGTCAAAACCAGAATATGCTCTCCATTACTGTGAGATCTACATCGCAACGGTGACTATCTTCAAAGTGCCATATACATAAAATAAGGTCTACACATATAAGTATAAAGCATCAGCCATACTTGCAAGTTTTGCTTCACCAAAGCATTTTTTGTTACTTATATTTTACACTCATAGTAAAACTAAATTATGCATGAAAATACCATGCAGGAAATGGCTGGCGTCATGCATCGTGAATTTCATGAACTTGAACTAGATGGTAGTAACTATTTACCATGGGCTACGGATGCAAAGATAGCCCTCGAAAGCCGTAAACTCGGTTCCACTATCATCACACCCGATGAAGGAGCCGGAGAAATCCCCACGGCAGCCAAAATATACAGCTTTAAGTTTCTTAAGGCACCATCTCAATCCGGACTTAAAGTCGGAATATTTGATGGAAGAAGACTCACTAGCTTCGTGGAACTCTCTCAAGGAGAGATATGACCAACAAAGAGCAGTTATGCTGCCAGAAGCACAGAGAGAATGGTCCCTCATAAGGTTCCAAGACTTTAAATATGTGGCAGCATATAACTCTGCAGTTCACAAGGTTAACTCAAAACTAAGGTTTTGCAATCAAGCAACTTCTGAAGAAGACCTTATTGAGAAGACCTTGTGCACTTTCCACCCCTCGATGAGGGTACTACAACAGCAGTACCGTCAACAAAAATACAAAAAGTATTCTGAGCTCATATACACTTTACTTCAGGCTGAGAAACATGATGAACTTCTCGTGAAGAATCATCAAACACGCCCAAGGGGCTCAATACCACTCCCTGAAGCACATGCTAACACTCAGTTTACTAAAAAGTATGAGGGCAACAAAAAGAATTTCAAGAAATTCAAAGGAAAGTGGAAAAAGAACAACAAGTAGAAAAGCTTTGGTCAATCTAAAGGTAAAGGTCACTTCAAGAAAAATGATCGAAACACCAACTCCGAGATTTGTCAAAGGTGTGGATGTACTAACCATCGTACTAACAAATGCCGAACTCCCAAGCATCTAGCGGATTTATACATCAAATCCACTGGGAAAGGCAGACAAGTTCATGGAAAAGCCGAAGCTCACTTCAACGTCTTACAACAAGAAGAAAACCTTGAAGCCAGCACTTCTCAAAGCGCTCCTAAGGAAACAAGGCAGAAGGATGAAGATCTTCTTGATATATGAAAATCTGATGGTGGAATACACCCAAGACGCATATGGAGATCTCATATAATCTCCACATCACTCGTTTGATGTTATCAGCTATTTATTGGAATAATGGATGTTATAATTTGTACAACTCTAAGTAGAATAAAGTCCTACGGACCAATCGTATTATGTAATTCAAACATAATGTCATATTTATATTTGTAACTGTAATATGAATACTTTGTATATATATATTTATATGTGAGTAATATGAATAAAGTTTTATTTTAAAATATTCTCTTACTCTATATAGATTTTACGGGAAAATAATCCAATGGAAGAAGAATTATGTTTGGTGGACAGTTGTACCACTAACACAATATTAATGGAAATAAAATATTTCCAAACTCTAAGTAATAGAAAAGGGAATATTATGACAATCGCCGGTCGTGATGCATCGATTATTGGTTCAGGACGAGCCACACTTGTTCTACCTATGGGTACTACGATTGTAATTGAGGATGTACTCTTGTATCCTCAACCTACACGTATCCTCCTAAGTTTCAAAGACCTCAGATCAAATAATTTTCATCTGAAAACAATTTCTGAAAATAATTCTGAATATTTGCTTTTAACAAAGAGCAATGGGTCTGAGAAACAAATTTTTGAAAAATTCCCCTCACTTTCATCTGGATTATATTACAGTTATATAAACCCCGTACCACATGTTGCGTACAAAATAATTTTTCAAGATCTTGATAAATTCAAGACTTGGCATGATCGCCTAGGTCATCTTGGTATAGGGATGATGAGAAAAATTATTGACAATTATATTGGTCAGAGCCTTCCAACTAAAAATTTCTCAAAATCATCAGATTTTGTGTGCACCGCATGTGCAACTGGGAAATTAATTATAAGACCATCTTATCTTAAAGTAAAAAGTGAGTCACTTAACTTTCTTGAACAAATTCAAGGAGATATATGTGGTCCAATTCAACCACTATCAGGACCTTTTAGATATTTCATGGTACTCATAGATGCATCTGCTAGATGGTCACATGTATGTCTATTGTCCACATGAAATCATGCTTTTGCCAAGCTAATTGCTCAAATGATCAAATTAAGAGAAAATCATCCTGAAAATAGGATAAAAACAATTCGAATGGACAATGCCGCTGAATTCTCTTCATGTGCATTCAATGAATATTGCATGGCTATGGGCATTCATTTAGAACATTATGTGCCTTATGTGCATAATCAAAATGGTTTGGTTGAATCTCTCATCAAAAGAGTAAAATTAGTTGCTCGACCACTATTACAGAATTGTAATTTACCAGCATCTTGTCGGGCACATGCGGTATTACATGCTGCAGATCTGATACAAATCAGACCAACTGCATATCATACAACCTCCCCACTGCAACTAGTACGTGGCACTTAGCCAAGTATTTCCCATCTGCGAAAATTCGATTGCGCAGTATACGTACCGATATCACCACCGCAGTGTACAACAATGGGCCCCCACAGAAAACTAGGGATTTATGTGGGTTATAATTCTCCGTCAATTATTAAATATCTAGAACCTCTTATAGGGGACCTGTTTACTGCCCGCTACGCTGATTCTATTTTTTATGAGGACCATTTCCCAGCATTAGGGGGAGAATCATACCACAAAGAATGTCAGGAAATAGATTGGAATGTAACAGGCATTCAGTCCTTAGATCCACGTACTAAAGAATCTGAAACTGAAGTTCAGAGGATCATAGATTTGCAACACATTGCAAATAATCTGCCAGATGCATTTACTGACCATAAAGGTGTCAGTAAATCACATATTCCCGCTGTTAATGCACCAGAGCGAGTGGAGGTACCAACTAAAATCACTCAAACCCCAAATGAGAGTAAGAGGGGGAGAAATCTGGTTAGCCGGAATATAGCTTCTCAAAAGCCTCCGTGGAAACAGAGGAAACCAAATCCTCAACCAGTAAATGCAATTCAACCTCAAGTTGAAGGACACCAACCAGATGCTCAACATCTTGAACCTAGCATAAATGCGCATAAAAACATAATAGCTAGGACATCGGAACACCATGACTATATTGTTGTGGGAAATCACATAGAGTCTGAAGGTATAAAAGAAATTTTCATAAACTATATAGAATGAGGAGAATCATCTAATAGAGAGACTACAATTGTCGACATATATTTTGCCTCTGAAATTACTGAAACCCTTCAACTGGATCCAAAACCAAAGACCGTCAGGTTGTGCCTCAAGCGTCCTGATTGGCCTAAATGAAAGGAAGCAATTGAGGTAGAACTGCACTCGCTCAACCAAAGAGAGGTGTTTTCCTCAGTAATACCTACTCCTCAAAATGTCTTCTCTGTGGGAGCAAAATGGGTTTTTGTTCGAAAAAGGAACGAAAACAATGAGGTGGTGAGATACAAAGCGAGGCTTGTAGCACAAGGGTTCACGCAGAGACCCGACATCGATTACGATGATACATACTCTCCTGTTATGAGTGGAATAACGTTTCGATACTTAATATCTTTGGCAGTACAAATGAATTTATCTATGCAATTGATGGATGTAGTGACATCATACTTATATGGGTCACTTAAATCGGGCATATATATGAAAGTCCCTGAAGGACTTAAAATGCCGAATCCAAAAGCAAATCGCAACGCATATTGTGTAAAATTACAAAAGTCACTATATGGCTTAAAACAGTCGGGTAGAATGTGGTATAACCGACTAAGTGAGTTCCTTATTCAGAAAGGCTACTCAAATAATGATGATTGCCCTTGTGTATTTATAAAGAAGTCCTCCAATGGATTTTGCATCATCTCGGTGTACGTTAATGACCTCAATATTATTGGGAGTACATATGATATAGAAGAAGCACGCAATCATCTAATGGCAGAATTTGAGATGAAAGATTTGGGAAAGACCAAATTCTGCTTAGGCTTACAGCTTGAGCACCTTCCCTCAGGAATTTTAGTATACCAACATGCCTATATTCAAAATGTTTTGGAAAAATTTAATATGGATAAATCATATCCAACCAAAACACCCATGGTTGTCATATCCCTTGATATGAATAACAACCCTTTTAGACCTCGGGATGATGACAAAGAGATATTAGGACCTGAGTTCCCGTATCTCAGTGCCATTGGTGCGCTAATGTACCTTGCAAATTGCACCAGGCCTGACATTGCATTTGCGGTAAATTTACTAGCTAGACATAGCGCTACTCCAACAAAACGTCATTGGACGGGAGTAAAGAATATCTTTAGATATTTACATGGCACAAAAGATCTTGGCTTATTCTATTAGAAAAACCAAGATATGACTATGGTAGGATATACTGACGCTGGCTATCTATCTGATCCCCACAATACCAGGTCACAGACATGTTTCGTATTCTTATATGGTGGAACTGCTTTTTCGTGGAAGTCAACAATACAGACTCTCATAGCAACTTCCACTAATTATTTTGAAATTATTGCATTATTTGAAGCATCAAAAGAATGTGTATGGCTTCGCAGGATGATTAACCACATTCAAACTACATGTGGTGTTGGTTCATTAGGATCACCAACTATTATTTATGAAGATAATGCAGCTTGTGTTGCTCAAATGCAAATGAGTTATATAAAAAGCAATAGATTGTTCTATCCTCATGAATTACAGAAAAATGGAGAAATTGGTATTTTGCAAACTAAATCATGTGACAATCTAGCAGATTTGTTCACAAAATCTTTACCAAATTCAACGTTCCAGAAATACATTCATGGAATTGGTATGAGACGACTTCGTGATTTGCAAGGTTGAGGAGGAGAAATTTCCTGAAAATATAACCCTTTAGTTATCATCAGGTAATAAATAATGTACTCTTTTCCTTTATGAGTTTTCCAACAGGTTTCTCATAAAATATTTTCAATGAGACAATTAAATACAAGCATTGATGCATGCCATATCATATTTCTCCTTATATTTTTCCTACCAGGTTTTAAAGGAGTTTTTCATGGCACATCTCATTGCACTCTTTTCATTATGAGTTTATTTGAAATTTTCTCTCATGATGTTTTTAATGAGGCAATATCTTCACAAAGAACATATGCTATACTTTCTATTTTTCCTATGAAGGTTTTTAAAGGAAAGTATCTAAAGGCATATTTAATGTTCTCTATAACTCATCAATATTTTTCTCCTTCTTTGAAGGTTTTTCTCATATGAGTTATCAAGAGACAATAATCACTATATGTTGCATCATTTTCTCCTTATCATTTCCCAATGGGTTTAAAGGAGTTTTAACAACATATCTATACATTTCTCCTCATATTTTTCCCACGGGGTTTTTGGAGGAGAATCTATAGAAATGACTGATGAATATACAAGGAGTTTTCAATAATAGATTACTCAAGACGGCGTTGTACAAGGAGGAGTGTTACAAACCGACTAAATCTGAATCGTCATTAGCGAACCGTCATTAGGACGTAATTAGTCTGTTATTAGTCTAAGCGTCGTACGGACGCATCCGTCCGTACGGACGCCTTTTGTACAAACGCCTTTTTACTCGCGTCTCAAATCCTTGTATAAATACTTCAGATCAATGAAAGATAGATCATTCGCACAAACACTTTCGTTTCTCAACTTTACAGACGGGACACGAACTTTTGTACATATACCCTAAATGGAAAAAATGATTATTGAATAAAAAAAAAATATTTAAAATAAACTTGATCTTCATTTATACTTATAAAAATCCAAAAAATACATATTGACTTCTTTTAAGAAAAAGCAAAAAAGGTCAAAGTAGTGTGAATAATGATCTATAATGCAATAAATTTTACCAGGCGTGAGGCCTGGCTAGCAATCTCAAACCATGAATATGCAAAAATAATGCAATAAAAATTGTTTTCTTTGTTCTATAGTAAACGCATGTTTTTTATTGATGAAAAAAATACATTAGTGCAAAATATATTCAAGTTTATACTAAAAAACTTCTAAATTTTTTGACTTTAAAAAAATAGTAAAAAAGATCTACACATCAAGTGTATACACCCAGGAACCGAATGACTTTTTTCGGTGAGGATATTCTTATTAAATCTATAGCACATGCCAAGGGAAGCCATCCATCCCAAGCTTGCCGTGCAATGGTTGAAGGGAAATAAATTTTAAAGCAAGGTCTCATTAGGCGGCTAGATAGTGGGAACACAACTGACGTATGGAATGACAGCTGACTATTCAGAAATCATATGATGCAGTCGATTGTATAGCTAGTATAAAATCCACCGGTGCATGTCTCTAACCTGATTGGTGATGGCAATGCTAGGTGGACTATAGACCTTGTTGAGCAGGCTTTTGTTCCTTGTCGATGCGGAGGAAATCCTCGAGATCCTTGTAGTTGCTAACGGCCGGCGATCGCACGAGGGTTAGAGAGAGAGAGTAGACGTTAGGGTAGACAAGAGAGTCCTTTGTGCTGCGATCAACTGCTGCAGCTTTTTGGGTGTTTTTGTTATTGACTGAAGCTTTCTTGGAGCTTCTGAAAAACAGCTGAAAAATGGTCGTGCTCTCCGGGCTTACAGGTCGTGCCATCCCACGACGCCCAGTCGTGCATCGCCCCTACATGCTCGCGCGAGGAAACCGTGATCCATGCCATCCCATGGCGAGCTAAAAACTAGCTAACAGCCTAATAGAAAAACTAACTGAACCTGAACCCATACGTGCACAGACACACGTTGACGGACAGTTTTATTCAGAGAATGGCTAACTGAAATATCCGACAGTAGCGGCACTGCAACTGATTATCTGACAAATCACCCCCTAATCTGCTGCACCTGCGTCATCCCGAGCCTATGTCGCAACTCACTGAACTGCGTCCTGCCCAGAGACTTAGTAAGAATGTCCGCGATCTGATCACCTGTTCTCACATGCTCAACATCCACCCTCCCTTGCTCAACACACTCCCGTATGTAATGATACCTGAGATCAATGTGTTTGCTCCTTTCATGATGGACTGGGTTCTTACTGAGCTCAATGGCTGATTTGTTGTCGATCTTCAGCTTGACTTTCTGAACTTCTCCGCCCAGCATCTCTGCAAGCAACCTGCTCAACCACACAGCCTGCGTGGCCGCAGTTGCCCGTGTAATATACTCGGCTTCACACGATGACAGCGCCACAATCCTCCGTTTTTGCGATGACCAGGTAATTGCACCTGATCCAAGGAAGAAAACAGTTCCTGTGGTGCTCTTGCGATCACTGGGATCACCAGCATGATCACTGTCGCTAAACCCTGTGAGCACTTCTCTTTCTCCCTTTCTGAAGATGCACCCGTATCCAAGGGTTCCTTTTATGTACCGCAGAATTTGTCTTACTGCAGCCCAGTGATCCTTGCCTGGCGACTCCATGAATCTGCTCACGATCCCCACCGCATAAGCAATGTCAAGTCTAGTGTTCACCAGATATCTCAAACTGCCGATCAAACTGCGATACTCGCTTGCATCCTGAACCGGTCCACTGTTTTTCTTCAGCTTCAGGCGGTTCTCCATGGGAGTGCTACAAGAATTGCACTCGCTCATCCCTGCATCCTCCAGAATCTTCGCCGCGTAGCTAGACTGGCACACCGTGATCCCGTCATCCTCCTCCTTGACCTTGATCCCAAGGTAATACCTGAAAAGACCGAGATCTGTCATCTGAAAGAGCTCCTGCATCTGCTGCTTGAAATGATATATGGCTTCTGCCTTTGTGCCCGTGATCACCAGATCGTCCACATACACGCCAACCAGCAGAAGCTCATCTTTGCCTTCACGCCTGTACAGTGCATGATCGAGCTGGCATCGCTCAAAACCAAGCGAATGTAGGGTGGAGTCTAACTTTGCATTCCATGCTCGCGGAGCCTGACGAAGACCATACAAAGCCTTCTGAAGCCTGAGCACGCAGTGTGCGTGGTTGCTGTCGACGAAACCTGCAGGCTGGTGGACGTATACCTCCTCCTGGAGATCTCCATTCAAGAACGCGGAGCGGACATCCATGTGGTGCACGCCCCAGCCCTGGTGAGCCGCCACCGCCAGCAGTAGCCGCACCGTCTCCAGACGAGCGACGGGGGCGAAAACCTCATCGAAGTCCACCCCCTGCCGCTGTGCATATCCTTTCGCTACCAGCCTAGCCTTGTGCTTGATGATTTTTCCCTCTGGATCGCGCTTGACCTTGAAAACCCACTTCAGTCCAATGGCACGGTGGCCGGCGGGCAGCGTGGCCGGGACCCAAGTGTTGTTGGAGCGGATTGACTCCATCTTCGCCTCCATGGCGCTGCGCCATGCAGGTTCGTCCAAAGCCTCCTGAACTGACGCAGGCTCCTCTGCAGCTGAAAGACAGAGCCCGCTATACTCCAGTGTGCACGCCGGCGCATGGTCGATCACATATTCCATCGATTTGAAATGGACGGGCATCCCCTCGGTGTCGTAGTCCTCACCGGTAGGTGGAGTCACCCACCCGTCATCTGAGTCGTCGGGAGTTGCCGGAGTGAGCGAGGTAGGTCCTTCTGACGACTGCGTGTTCGATGCCCACGGTGAGCTCACATCGGTTCTGCTGGACACGGGCGTCCGCGGTGAGCTTGGTCCTCTCGGTGGGCTTGGTGTAGTAGGTGTTGCTGGTGTGCTAGGAGGTGTCACCGTGTCCGGCGACACGGAGTAGGCCGTAGTCACGGGCACACCCGCGTCGATGTGCACGACCGTGAACTCGTCGGCGCGCTCTGAGTCGCCGCCGTCCTTGCTCCAGTCCTAGTGACGCTCCTCTTCAAAACGCACATCTCGCGTGACGTAGAGGCGCTTGCCAATTGGGTCATATACCCGATATCCCTTTGTGCCCGCCTCGTACCCCAGAAAGATGCCCGGGAGCGATCTGTCCGCCAGCTTGGTCACGCCTGGCCCGACGAGCTTGACGTGCGCGACGCAGCCGAAGGTGCGGAAGTAGTCCACCGTCGGCTTCTTCTTGCGCCATGCTTCGTAGGGAGTCATCCCTTGCAGGCTCCTCGTCGGGGAGCGGTTGAGGATGTGTACCGCCATGCGCACTGCCTCGCCCCAGAACGTGCTCGGCACGCCCATGCTTTTCATGAGGCTGCGCGCCATCTCCACCACCGATTGGTTGTGGCGCTCAACGACTCCGTTTTGTTGTGGTGAGTACGGTGTCGTCGTGTACCTTAGGATCCCGAGCTCCTCGCAGTACGTGGTGAACTCGTGGGAGTTGAACTCTCCACCGCGGTCGGTGCGGAACGCCTTGAGTTTGCAGCCACTCTGCGTCTCCACTGCTGCCTTGATCTTTCTGAAAAGCTTGAAGGCCTCGTCCTTGCTCCTGATCACTTCCAACCACATATACCTACTGTGATCATCCACAAGGAGCAGGAAATACTTGTTATCAGACGTAGTCGCCGGCGTGATGGGCCCGCAGAGATCGCCGTGGACGAGCTCGAGTCCCTTCTCCACGCGGTACGCCGACGCGCGCGGGAAAGGCGTGCGATGCATCTTGCCGATTGTGCACCCCTCGCAGAACTGGTCGACGTGCTGGATCGCCGGCAGGCCCCGCACCATTCCCTTGGCAGTGAGGTTGTGTAGAGCCCGGAAGTGGAGGTGACCGAAGCGCCCATGCCAGCGCCATGCTTCGTCACCGCCATGTGCCAGGAGGCACACGGGCGCAGCCAGGTTCAGAGCCACGGCGTAGAGCTGGTTGCTCGTCCGCTGCACCCGAGCCAAGAGTACGCGCCGCCTGTCGTAGAGACAGAGCACGCCACCCTCGATCACCGATTTGCACCCATGTTCATCGAGCTGCCCCAGGCTCACGATGCTCGTTCGCAGCTGGGGAATGTAGTAGACGTCGCTGAGGGCCCGGTGCTCACCGTTCTTGCAGGTGAACATGACCACCCCGCGCCCGTAGATCTTCACCACGGAGCCATCGCCAAATCGGACCGTGCCGCACACAGACTCGTCCATTTGCGAGAGCATGTCACGATGACCCGTCATATGATTGCTGGCCCCAGTGTCCAGGTACCAGCGATCATCGTTGGTGGCGATCGGTACCACACGCGCCTCGTTGAGGACGATGTCCGTGTCCTGCCCATGTGCGCCGTTGTCCGCGCTCGCCTCGCTCACCACCGTGCAGGTGGCAAGGAGCAGGCTGGGCTGTTCGACCTCGACCTGGGCAACGTTGGCCTGCGGCTCCTGCTATTCCCGTTGCTCCCTTTCCTTCTTGCGACACTCCTTCACCCAGTGGCCGGGGATGCCGCAGTAGCGGCAGTTGCCCTTTCGTTTGGGAGTCGCTGGACCGCCGCTGCCGCGGCCACCGCTCTGGCCATGGCCACCTCCCCCTTGAAAGTTCTTCGGCTTGTCGTTGCCGCGCCCACGCCCCGCTCCAGAGCCCGAGGATGCGCCGCCTTGCTCGAGCAACTTCTCGTGCGCCCGCCACTGGTCGACAGTGTACAACAACTGCGTGCCGGGTGCTGTGGGGTTCTCCTCGCGTTCCCGCTCCTCGACGACAAGGAGTCGCTCGCACAGCTCTTCGAGAGAGAGCTGCTTGGTGTCGACGAGTGACTCAATCGCCACGGCCATCTCCCGATACGGCCGCGGGACAGTCCGCAAAACCTTCAGGACGGCCTTGTGTTCATCAACCGGATCGCCGAGAGCGTTCAGATCGTCGATGATCGTCCGCAGCCGCATCACGTACGACTCGATCCTTTCGCCGTCCTTGTACCGGAGTGACTCGTACTCCGAGCGGCGTGTTTGCGCCTTGGCCTCGCGAACACGCTCGACCCCGACACGCATCGTCTTCAGGGTGTCCCACGCCTGTTTGGCCGTGGCCTTGCCGCCCAGGATGCGCATCAGATCCGGCGGCACCCCCTTGAGAAGAGCGATCATGGCGCGCCTGTCATCACGTTCTGTTCCCTGCCCCGTCTCCACGACGCGCCAGAGCTCGTCCGCCTGCAGCTGTAACTTTGTGATCATAGCCCAGTCAGAGTAGTTTGTGCGGGTGAGCATCCTCGGGGGTCCACCGCCGCCGCCGCTGTGCACGACGCGCTCAACGACGCGCACCCTCGATCCCTCCCAAGTGGAGAGACGCGCCAGGGTTTTCTCCAGAGCTAGGACGTCCGCCGCGGCCCTCTCCTCCTCGATCTGCTGCTTCGCCTTCTCGTCGTCGCTGCCGGCCATCTCCCTGACGGATCAGACACCGCCGGCGCCCCGAGTGGATCGTACACCACCAAAGCTCTGATACCAATTGTAGTTGCTAACGGCCGGCGATCGCACGAGGGTTAGAGAGAGAGAGTAGACGCTAGGGTAGACAAGAGAGTCCTTTGTGCTACGATCAACTGCTGCAGCTTTTCGGGTGTTCTTGTTATTGACTGAAGCTCTCTTGGAGCTCCTGAAAAACAGCTGAAAAATGGTCATGCTCTCCGGACTTACAGGTCGTGCCATCCCACGATGCCCAGTCGTGCATCGCCCCTACATGCTCGCGCGAGGAAACCGTGATCCATGCCATCCCATGACGATCTCTACGGCGAGCTAAAAACTAGCTAACAGCCTAACAGAAAAACTAACTGAACCTGAACCCGTACGTGCACAGACACACGCTGACGGACAGTTTTATTCAGAGAATGGCTAACTGAAATATCCGACAGTAGCGGCACTGCAGCTGATTATCTGACAATCCTCATCCGTATAAGAAATATCAGTGAGTTTTGGGCTTGGAACTTTGAGAAGAACGGTGTGTTCAAGGTGCAATCAACTTACCGAATGATAGTTGACACAAAGATACGGAGGGGGAATTGGTTATAAGAAAGAAAAGCTCATCTAATAACGAGGAACCATGAAAATCTTGGGTCAAGCTATGGAAGGTGATGGTGCCACGGAAGTTGGGGCGTTCTTATGACTGCTTACGCATCAGCCTTTGCCAACAAAGGATGTCCGCTTGTGCAGAATGTGTCATGAGCTGATACCTGCTCCTGTGTGGTATGCAAGATTCATGGAGACATTCTTTGGTAGAATGTTTGATGACTCGGTGTATCTGGGCGTTAGTTGATGAAAAACTTTTAGAACACGTGATTGCTACGACCGAAGTGAACACCAAGAACTGGTTATTCTCCACAATTGAGGTGTTACCGTACGAAGCTTTTGACGTGTATGACACACATGCTTGGGGAAATTTGGAGTACTGTACGTAAATTGATGCATGATGGTATTAATCAATGTCCTTTGTCTGCATATTTGTTTGTATCCAAAATTATTGCGGACCTAGATCAGTTGAAGGAACCATCACATGCAAAACTAGCTATGGCCATTCCCAGTTCACGTACTCGGTGTTGGATCAAACTCTATTACGACCCGGTCCCTGTTATGGGCCCAAATCTCTATGCTTATTGTGTCACTCTCTCAATCAATAGCTCACATGCACAATCGATGATGAAATACCAAAAATATATCACATGTCATAGTATTGGATTGTAGACTAGTGCTTTACAATTCACACTTGTTTTCGCTCGTGGGCTAGCTTACATTTCAAACATGTGATGGATATAATATTCTAGTCTTGTGGCGTCCATCCACTCACAGGCAAGAGTTGATTATAGTATCATAACCCTACTTCATACTTTTCCTTTGATACAACATACCTACAACATGATATATTGCGACCACAAAGGTCAATGCATTAAGTGTATTAGCAAACTTCACCAGGGTTGGCTTGTTGGAACATAAACATGCAATTTGGTGTGGTTGGGTTTTCAGTTTTCCTACCTTTGTAATAGTGGTCCACTCTAATGGTTGAACATATCGTATCATGTGGTATTCCTCGACATACCATATCACGTGTTAGTCCTGGACAGATCATATCACGCGATCGTCCAAGATAAGCATTTGAGTATGTGGGTCTCCGTATCACACTTCTCCCCTAGACCACTCCCAGAAGATCCCCCTGGTTGACAAGCATCCAAGTATGTCCAAGCCTTTCTCCAAATATCCTGGTACGCCCCAGTTCTGTGAGATCGGCTCCAGACTCCCCTTTGATTTAACACATTAATTTTATTACAAGAGGTGATGCGATCAAGATGACAATTCTCCGATGAGTTGCTCAAAAGTTGTTCGTAATCAAGGACACGACTAATCATGGCCAGTTTTATACACCCTGTAGAGGTTTTGTGTACATTACCCATGATTTCCGATCATACCTTCATGCTACTAAACTTCACTCATAAAAGTAGATAGGTAGACCAAGATGAGACTTTTGGGAAGTAGTAACCCTCTCATAAATGGGAGACCTGGTCCAATTTTCCTACATGCAATTCTACATCTATTTGGCATGCCCAGGAGGTTCCCACAACTTAATTGGTCCAGATAGAGCCCATATTGTCTCACGGTCACACATAGGATCTACTCAACTTTGAACTCGTACAATCGCTCCGATACCTAGATGGCATTCCACACCAATGGCTACACTTTGATGACCATCCAGATTGATTTATTGATGAAGTAGTAGTTAAGTAGTCAACTATGAGGTTGTACGGTCGAGTAATCCTTGATGTTTCCCAATCCACGTAATAGCAATTATGCAACTACTCATTGGTTACAAGGTCAAGGTATTGGGACCTAAAATTTATCTAATGGGTTCTCTCAAGCATAAAGTACAATCATATAGAGGATTCCTAGTTGGAAACAACTACAATGCATGGAAACATATATTACGATCAAAGGTTCCACTTTCCAGGTACTAATGGTGTTGGGGAACGTTGCATGGGAAACAAAAAAAAATCCCTACAAACATCCAAGATCTTGTTGGGTAACGTAGCATAAATTCAAAAAAAAAATCCTACGCATATTCAGATCTTCCTATGGAGAGACCAGCAATGAGAGAGGGGTGAGTGCATCTTCATACCTTTGAAGATCGCTAAGCGGAAGCGTTGCTAGAACGCTGTTGATGGAGTCGTACTCGCGGCGATTCAGATTGCGGTGTGATTCAGATCTAGTGCCGAACCACGACACCTCCGTGTTCAACACACGTGCAGCCCGGTGACGTCTCCCACACCTTGATCCAGCAAGGAGGAAGGAGAGGTTGGGGAAGATCTCCGGCAACACGACGGCGTGGTGTCGATGGAGAGACGAGGTCTCTCGGCAGGGCTTCGCCAAGCACCAGCACAGAGGAGGAGAAAGAAGAGCAGGGCTGCGCCGAGGGAGAGGGAAAACTGTATCCTCAAAAGCCCAAAAGTGCCCACTATATATAGGAGGAGGGGAGGGGGGTGCCACCCCTAGGTTTCCCACCCTAGGTGGTGCGGCAGCCCCCCCCCCCAGATTGGAGGTGTGGCGTCCAAGGCAAGGGGGAGGGGTGGCGCACCCCTAGGTGGGCCTTAGGCCCACCAGCGCCTAGGGTTTCCCCCCTCTCCACCTCCTGCGCCTTGGGCTGAGTGTGGGGGCGCACAAGCCCACCTAGGGGCTCGTTCCCTCCCGCACTTGGCCCATCTAGCCTCCGGGGTCGTTGCCCCCTTTCGGTGGACCCCCGGGGCCACCTCCGGTGGTCCCGGTACGTTACCGGTGACGCCCGAAACACTTCCGGTCTATATATCAATCTTTACCTCCGGACCATTCCGGAGCTCCTCGTGACGTACGGGATCTCATCCGGGACTCCGAACAACTTTCGATAACCTCGTATAACAATTCCCTATAACCCTAGCGTCATCGAACCTTAAGTGTGTAGACCCTACGGGTTCGGGAGACAGGCAGACATGACCGAGACACCTCTCCGGCCAATAACCATCAGCGGGGTCTGGATACCCATGGTGGCTCCCACTTGCTCCACGATGATCTCATCGGATGAACCACGATGTCAAGGATTCAATCAATCCCGTATACAATTCCCTTTGTCTGTCGGTATAGAACTTGCCCGAGATTCGATCGTCGGTATACCTATACCTTGTTCAATCTCGTTATCGGTAAGTCTCTTTACTCGTTCCGTAGCACGTCATCGTGTGACTAACTCCTTATTCACATTGAGCTCATGATGATGTTCTATCGAGTGGGCCCAGAGATACCTCTCCGTCACACGGAGTGACAAATCCCGATCTCGATTCGTACCAACCCAACAGACACTTTCGGAGGTACCCGTAGTGCACCTTTATAGTCACCCAGTTACGTTGTGACGTTTGATACACCCAAAGCACTCCTACGGTATCCGGGAGTTGCACAATCTCACGGTCGAAGGAAAAGACACTTGACATTAGAAAAGCTTTAGCATACGAACAATACGATCTAGTGCTACGCTTAGGATTGGGTCTTGTCCATCACATCATTCTCCCAATGATGTGATCCCGTTATCAATGACATCTAATGCCCATGACTAGGAAACCATGATCATCTATTGACCAACGAGCTATCCAACTAGAGGCTTGCTAGGGACACATTGTGATCTATTTATTCACACATGTATTATTGTTTCGTGTTAATACAATTATAGCATGAACAATAGACGATTATCATGAACAAGGAAATATGATAATAACCATTTTATTATTGCCTCTAGGGCATATTTCCAACAGTCTCCCACTTGCACTAGAGTCAATAATCTAGTTACATTGTGATGTATCGAACACCCATAGCATTATGGTGTTGATCATGTTTTGCTCGTGGAAGAGGTTTAGGCAACGGGTCTGCGACATTCAGATCCGTGTGTACTTTACAAATCTCTATTACTCCACTCTGGACATGGTCCTGGATGGAGTTGTAGCGACGTTTGATGTGCTTCGTCATCCGGTGAAACCTGGGCTCCTTGGCTATGGCAATGGCCCTAGTGTTATCACAGAAGAGTGTCATTGGACCCGACGCGCTTGGAACCACTCCAAGGTCGGTGTTGAGCTCCTTCATCCAAATTCCTTCATGAGCCACTTCTGAAGTAGCTATGTACTCCGCTTCACATGTAGATGCTGCCACGACTTCTTGCTTGCTGCTGCACCATCTCACTGCCCCACCATTCAAAACATATACGTATCCGGTCTGTGACTTAGAGTCATCCAGATCTATGTCGAAGCTACCGTCGACATAACCCTTTATGACGATCTCTTCGTCACCTCCATAAACGAGAAACATTTCCTTAGTCCTTTTCAGGTACTTAAGGATATTCTTGACTGTTGTCCAGTGTTCCATACCGGGATCACTTTGGTACCTCCCTACCAAACTTATGGCAAGGTTTATATCAGGTCTGGTACACAGCATGGCATACATAAGAGAGCCTACGGCTGAAGCGTAGGGGACAAAACTCATCTTCTCTCTATCTGCTGCCGTGGTCGGCGACTGAGTCTTACTCAATCTCATACCTTGCAAAACTGGCAAGAACCCTTTCTTTGAGTTTTCCATATTGAACTTCTTCAATATCTTGTCAAGGTATGTACTTTGCGAAAGACCTATGAGGCGTCTCGATCTATCTCTATAGATTTTGATGCCTAATATCTATGCAGCTTCTCCAAGGTCCTTCATTGAAAAACTCTTGTTCATATAGGCCTTTATGCTCTCCAACATCTCTATATCATTTCCCATCAATAATATGTCATCCACATACAGTATGAGGAAAGCTACAGAGCTCCCACTCACTTTCTTGTACAGACAGGCTTCTCCGTAAACTTGTATGAACCCAAACGCTTTAATCACCTCATTAAAGCGAATGTTCCAACTCCGAGATGCTTGCACCAGCCCATAGATGGAGCGCTGGAGCTTGCACACTTTGTTAGCACCCTTAGGGTCGACAAAACCTTCTGGTTGCATCATATACAACTCTTCCTTAAGGTTCCCGTTAAGGAACGCTGTTTTGACGTCCATTTGCCAAATTTCATAATCATAAAAGGCGGCAATTGCTAACATGATTCAGACTGATTTCAGCTTCGCTATGGGAGAGAAAGTCTCTTCGTAGTCAATTCCTTGAATTTGTCGAAAACCCTTTGCGACAAGTCGAGCTTTATAAACGGTCACATTACTGTTTGCATCAGTCTTCTTCTTGAAGATCCATTTATTTTCTATGGCTCTCCGGTCATCGGGCAAGTCCACCAAAGTCCATACTTTGTTCTCATACATGGATCCTATCTCGGATTTCATGGCTTCAAGCCATTTGTTGGAATCCGGGCCCGCCATCGCTTCTTCATAGTTCGAAGGTTCACCGTTGTCTAACAACATGATTTCCATTACAGGGTTGCCGTACCACTCTGGTGTGGAGCGTACCCCTGTGGACCTTCGCGGCTCAGCAGTAACTTGATCTGAAGCTTCATGATCATTATCATTAACTTCCTCTTCAGTTGGTGCAGGCGCCACACGAACAACTTCCCGCGCTGCGCTACTATCCTGTTCGAGAGGGGGTGTAATTACCTCATCAAGTTCTACCTTCCTCCCACTTACTTCTTTCGAGAGAAACTCTTTCTCTAGAAAGGATCCGTTCTTGGCAACAAAGGTTTTACCTTCGGATCTAAGATAGAAGGTATAGCCAATAGTATCCTTAGGGTATCCTATGAATACGCATTTCTCCGCTTTGGGTTCGAGCTTTTCTGGTTGAAGTTTCTTCACATAAGCATCGCAGCCCCAAACTTTAAGAAACGAGAACTTAGGTTTCTTGCCAAACCATAGTTCATACGGTGTCGTCTCAACAGATTTAGACGGTGCCCTATTTAAAGTGAACGCTGCAATTTCTAATGTGTATCCCCAAAATGATAGCAGTAAGTCGGTAAGAGACATCATAGATCGTACCATATCTAATAAAGTGCGATTATGACGTTCAGACACTCCATTGCGTTGCGGTGTGCCAGGCGGCGTCAGTTGTGAAACGATTCCACACTTCCTTAGGTGTGTGCCAAACTCGTGACTCAAATATTCTCCTCCACGATCAGATCATAGACACTTAATTTTTCTGTCATGTTGATTTTCGACCTCACTCTGAAATTCCTTGAACTTTTCAAATGTCTCATATTTGTGCTTCATCAAGTAGATATACCCATACCTACTCAAATCATCGATGAGAGTGAGAACATAACGATAGCCACCGCGAGCTTCAACGTTCATTGGACCACACACATCAGTATGTATTATTTCCAATAAGTCGGTTGCTCTCTCCATTATTCCTGAGAATGGAGTCTTAGTCATCTTTCCCATGAGGCACGGTTCGCATGTGTCAAATGATTCAAAGTCAAGAGACTCTAATGGTCCATCAGTATGGAGCTTCTTCATGCGCTTAACACCGATATGACCAAGGCGGCAGTGCCACAAGTATGTGGGACTATCATTATCAACTTTACATCTTTTGGTACTCACACTATGAATATGCGTAACATCATGATCGAGATTCATCAAGAATAAACCATTCACCAGCGGAGCATGACCATAAAACATATCACTCATATAAATAGAACAACCATTATTCTCTGACTTAAATGAGTAGCCGTCTCGCATTAAGCAAGACCCTGATACAATATTCATGCTTAAAGCTGGTACTAAATAACAATTACTAAGGTTTAAAACTAAACCTCGACGATAGATGTAGAGGTAGCGTGCCGACGGCGATCACATCGACCTTGGAGCCATTCCCGACGTGCACCGTCACCTCGTCCTTGGCCAGTCTCCGCTTATTCCGCAGTTCCTGCTTTGAGTTGCAAATGTGAGCAACAACACCGGTATCAAATACCCAGGAGCTACTATGAGCGCTGGTAAGGTACACATCAATAACATGTATATCACATATACCTTTAACGTTGCCGGCCTTCTTGTCCGCTAAGTATTTGGGGTAGTTCCGCTTCTAGTGACCCTTTCCCTTGCAATAGAAGCACTCAGTCTCAGGCTTGGGTCCATTCTTTTTCTTCTTCCCGGCATCTGGCTTACCGGGCACGGCAACGGCTTTGCCGTATTTCTTGAAGTTCTTCTTACTCTTGCCCTTCTTGAAACTAGTGGTCTTGTTGACCATCAACACTTGATGCTCTTTCTTGATTTCTACTTCTGCAGACTTGAGCATCAAGTACAACTCGGGAATGGTCTTCTCCATCCCTTGCATGTTGTAGTTCAGCACAAAACCTTTGTATCTTGGTGGGAGAGACTGGAGGATTCTGTCAATTATAGCATCATCCGGAAGTTCGACTCCAAGTGAAGTTAGACGACCGTGTAACCCAGACATTTTGAGTATGTGCTCACTGACAGAACTGTTCTCTTCCATCTTACAGCTAAAGAACTTGTCGGAGACTTCATATCTCTCGACACGGGCATGAGCTTGAAAAACTAGCTTCAACTCTTGGAACATCTCATATGCACTGTGTTGCTCAAAACGCCTTTGGAGCCCCGTTTCCAAACTGTATAACATGCCACACCTAACCAGAGAGTAGTCATCACTCCGCGTTTGCCAGGCGTTCAGAATGTCCTGGGCTGTTGCGGGAGCGGGAGGGTCACCTAGCGGCGCATCAAGGACATAAGTCTTTTTAGCTGCTTCAAGAATGAGCTTCAAGTTGTGAACCCAGTCTGCATAGTTGCTACCATCATCTTTCAGCTTGTTTTTCTATAGGAATGCATTGAAATTGAGGTTGACGTTGGGCATCTACAATATTTATAAAGACAAGTTTTAGACTAAGTTCATGACAATTAAGTTCATTTAATCAAATTAAGTATGAACTCCCACTTAAATCGACATCCCTCTAGTCATCTAAGTGATACATGATCCATGTTGACTAACCCGTGTCCGATCATCACGTGAGACGGACTAGTCACCATGGTGAGCAACTTCATGCTGATCGTATTCAACCATACGACTCATGTTCGACCTTTTGGTCTCTTGTATTCGAGGTCATGTATGTACATGCTAAGCTCGTCGAGTCAACCTAGGTGTTTCGCGTGTGTAAATCTGGCTTACACCCGTTGTATGCGAACGTTAGAATCTATCACACCCGATCATCACGTGGTGCTTCGAGACAACGATCCTTTGCAATGGTGCACACTTAGGGGAATACATTCTCGAAATTTTAAGAGGGATCATCTTATTATGCTACCGTCATTCTAAGCAATAAGATGAAAAACATGATAAACATCACAATGCAATCATATAGTGACATGATATGGCCATTATCATCTTTGCTCTTTCGATCTCCATCTTCAGGCATCGCATGATCATCATCGTCACGGGCGTGACACCATGATCTCCATCATCATGATCTCCATCAACGTGTCTCCGCGAAGTCGTCACGCCAACTACTACTATCACTACTACTATAGCTAACCGTTAGCAATGAAGTAAAAGTAGTAAGCACATGGCGTTGCATCTCATACAATAAGTTAAGACAACTCCTATGGCTCCTGCCGGTTGTCATACTCATCGACATGCAAGTCGTGAAACCTATTACAATAACATGATAATCTCATACATAATACATGCAACATCACAACTTTGTCCATATCACATCACATGTCAAACCCTGCAAAAACAAGTTAGACGTCCTCTAATTGTTGTTGCAAGTTTTACGTGGTTGATTTGGTTTTCTAGCAAGAACGCCTTCTTACCTACGCGACAGCCAAAACGATGATATGCCAAAGCTATTTACCCTTCATAAGGACCCTTTTCATCAAATCCAATCCGACTAGAGTAGGAGAGACAGAAACCCGCTAGCCACATTTATGCACGGTGTGCATGTCTGTCGGTGGAACTAGTCTCACGTAAGCGTACGTGTAATGTCGGTCCGGGCCGCTTCATCCCACAATACCACCGGAAAATAATAAGAATAGTAGCGGCAAGCAATTGACAAATCATCGCCCACAACCTTTTGTGTTCTACTCGTGCATAGCCTCTACGCATAGAAAACCTGGCTCGGATGCCACTTTTGGGTAACGTAGCATAAATTCAAAAAATTTCCTACGCATATTCAGATCTTCCTATGGAGAGACCAGCAACGAGATAGGGGTGAGTGCATCTTCATACCTTTGAAGATTGCTAAGCGGAAGCATTTCTAGAACGCGGTTGATGGAGTCGTACTCGCGGCGATTCAGATCGCGGTGTGCTTCTGATCTAGTGCCGAACCACGGCACCTCCGCGTTCAACACGCGTGCATCCCGGTGACGTCTCCCGCACCTTGATCTAGCAAGGAGGAGGGAGAGGTTGGGGAAGATCTCCGGCAGCACGACGGCGTGGTGTCGATGGAGAGACGAGGTCTCCCGGCAGGGCTTCGCCAAGCACCGACAGAGAGGAGGAGAAAGAAGAGCAGGGCCGCGACGAGGGAGAGGGAAAATTGTATCCTAAAAAGCCCCAAAGTGCCCACTATATATAGGAGGAGGGAGGGGGGTGACACCCCTAGGTTTCCCACCCTAGGTGGTGTGGCAGCCCCCCAGATGGGAGGTGCGGCGGCCAGGCCAAAGGGGAGGGGTGGCGCACCCCTAGGTGGGCCTTAGGCCCACCAACACCTAGAGTTTCCCCCCCTCTCCACCTCCTGTGCCTTGGGCTGAGTGTGGGGGGTGCACCAGCCCACCTAGGGGCTGGTTCCCTCCCGCACTTGGCCCATCTAGCCTCCCGGGGTCGTTGCCCCCTTCCGGTGGACCCCTGGGGCCACCTCCGGTGGTCCCGGTGGTCCCGGTAAGTTACCGGTGACGCCCGAAACACTTCCGGTCTATATATCAATCTTTACCTTCGGACCATTCCGGAGCTCCTCGTGACGTCTGGGATCTCATCCGGGACTCCGAACAACTTTCGATAACCTCGTATAACAATTCCCTATAACCCTAGCGTCATCGAACCTTAAGTGTGTAGACCCTACGGGTTCGGGAGACAGGCAGACATGACCGAGACACCTCTCCGGCTAATAACCATCAGCGGGGTCTGGATACCCATGGTGGCTTCCACTTGCTCCACGATGATCTCATCGGATGAACCACGATGTCAAGGATTCAACAATCCCGTATACAATTCCCTTTGTCTGTCGGTACAGAACTTGCCCGAGATTCGATCGTCGGTATACCTATACCTTGTTCAATCTCGTTACCGGTAAGTCTCTTTACTCGTTCCGTAGCACGTCATCGTGTGAGTAACTCCTTAGTCACATTGAGCTCATGATGATGTTCTACCGAGTGGGCCCAGAGATACCTCTCCGTCACACGGAGTGACAAATCCCGATCTCGATTCGTACCAACCCAACAGACACTTTCGGAGGTACCCGTAGTGCACCTTTATAGTCACCCAGTTACGTTGTGACATTTGATACACCCAAAGCACTACTACGGTATCCGAGAGTTGCACAATCTCACGGTCGAAGGAAAAGACACTTGACATTAGAAAAGCTTTAGCATACGAACAATACGATCTAGTGCTACACTTAGGATTGGGTCTTGTCCATTACATCATTCTCCCAATGATGTGATCCCGTTATCAATGACATCTAATGCCCATGACCAAGAAACCATGATCATCTATTGACTAACGAGCTAGCCAACTAGAGGCTTGCTAGGGACACATTGTGATCTATTTATTCACACATGTATTACTGTTTCCTGTTAATACAATTATAGCATGAACAATAAACGATTATCATGAACAAGGAAATATGATAATAACCATTTTATTATTGCCTCTAGGGCATATTTCCAACAGACCTATCTATGGATATGCATAGCAACGAGAGGGGAGAGTGTGTCTACCTACCCTCGTGGGCCATTAAGCGAAAACGTATATAACATGGTTGATGTAGTCGTACTCTTCATGATCCAATCGCGATCCAAACCGATCCAGCGCAAACGGACGGCACCTTCACATTCAGCACACGTGCGGCTCGATGACGCCTTCGCCTCCTCGATCTAGCGAGCGAGGGCGGAGTATTAGATGGGATCTCGACCAACACGGCGGCATGGTGGAGATGATGGTGGAGCAGTGTTAGCACGGCTTTGCCAAGCGCCTACGGAACTACGAATGAGGAAGAACGAGAGAGAGGGAAGACCGTAGGGCATGGGGATTGTTGTGCCCAGCCCTTGTGCCTCCTCCCCACTATATTTAGGGGTGTTGGAGGGCTCGGGGCGCAGTCCTATCCCCTTCTCCAATGAGGGGAGGCGACCAAAGGGGAAGGAGTGTCCTCCAAGCCAAGTGGATGGCCCTCCCCCTTAGGCTTTCCCTTCCTCTAGGTGCACGGGCCTTAGGAAGCCTGGTGCGCCTGGCCCAATAAGGATAGCGCGCCCCTACATCCCATGCATGTCCTAGGTGCTCGAGGGACCCTTCCGGACTCCTCCGGAACCCTATGGAACCTTCTAAAACCTTCCGGAAGCTTCTCGGTACAATATCGGTAAAACCCAAAACTTTCCCGATAGCCAAAATATGAATTCCCATATATAAATCTTTACCTCCGGACCATTCTAGAGCTCCTTGTGATGTCCGCGATATCATTTGGGACTATGAACAACATTCGGTCACCAACATACATATCCCCAAACTACTCTAGCGTCATCGAGCGTTAAGCGTGCGGACCCTACGGGTTCGAGAATCATGTATACATGACCAAGACACCTCTCTGGTCAATAACCATTAGCGGGACCTGGATGCCCATATTGGTTCCTACATATTCCACGGAGTTCTTCTTCGGTCGAACCACGATGCCAAGGATTCAATCAATCCCGTATGCAGTTCTCTTTGTCCAGCGGTATGTTACTTTCCCAAGATTTGATCATCCATATCTTCATACCTAGTTCAATCTCGTTACCGGCAAGTCTCTTTACTCGTTCCGTAATACAAGACCATGTGACTAACTCCTTAGTCACATCGCTTGCAAGCTTCTTGTGATGTTGTATTACCGAGAGGGCCCAGAGATACCTATCCGTCAAACGGAGTGACAAATCCCAGTCTCGATACCTACCAACCCAACAGACACCTTCGGAGATACCTGTAGCATACCTTTATGATCACCCAGTTACTAAGTGATGTTTGATACACACAAGGCATTCCTCCGGTGTCATGGAGTTGCATTATCTCATGGTCTTAGGAACAGATACTTAACATGAAGAAATCAGTAGAAATAAACAAAGTGATACGGTCAAATACCATGCTTACAGTTTGGGTCTTGTCCATCACATCATTCTCCTAATGACATGACCTTGTTATCAAATGACAAGGCATGTCTATGGTTAGTAAACCTTAACCATCTTTGATCAACGAGCTAGTTTAGTAGAGGCTCACTAGGGACATGGTGTTGTTTATATATCCACACATGTATTTAAGTTTCCATTCAATACAATTATAGCATGGATAATAAATTATTATCATGGACAAGGAAATATGACAATAACCAATTTATTATTGCTTCTAGGGCATATTTCCAACGGTCTTCCACTTGAACTAGAGGCAATAATCTAGTTCACATCGCCATGTGATTAGCAACCAATGAGTTATGGGGTTTGATCATGTTTTGCTTGTGAGAAAGGTTTTAGTCAACGGGCCTACAAACATTCAGATTCACGTGTACTTTGCAAATCTCTATGTCATATTGTAGATGTTTCTACCACGTTCCACTTGGAGCTATGCCAAATGGCTGCTTCATTATACGTATCTCGTTGGCTACTGAGAGTCGACTGGATCTGTGTCAAAGCTTGCATCGATGTAACCCTTTATGATAGACTCTCTATCACCTCCATAACTGAGAAACATTCCGTAGTCCTCTTTAGGTGCATAAGGATAATTTTGACCGTTGTCCAGTGATCCACTCCTGGATCACTCTTGTACCCCCTTGCCAAACTCATGGCAAGGCACATGTTATGTGTGGTACACAACATGGCATACGGTATAGAGCCTATGGATGAGGCATAGGGGACGACCTTTGCCCTTTCTCTTTCTTCGGTCGTGATCGAGCTTTGAGTCTTACTCAACTTCACACCTTACAATATAGGCAAGAACTCCTTCTTTGACTAATCCAATTTGAACTCCTTCAAAATCTTGTCAAGGTATGTGCTTTGTGAAAGTCTTATCAGGCATCTTGATCTATCTCTATAGAACTTGATGTCAATATTTAAGCAGCTTTACCCACGTCTTCCTTTGAAAAAATCCTTTCAAATAAACCTTAAAGCTTTCTAGAAATTCTACATCATTTCCAATCAACAATATGTCATCCGCACATACTTACCAAAAATGTTATAGTGCTCCCACTCACCTTCTTATAAATACAAGTTTCTTCATAAACTTTGTATAAACCCAAAAGGTTTGATCACCTCATCAAAGCACATATTCCAAATCCGAGATGCTTGCACGAGTCCATAGAAGGATCATTGGAGCTCGCATGCCTTTTAGCATCCTTAGCATCGACAAAACCTTTTGGTTGCATCACATACAATCTTTCCTTAAGTAAATCGTTAAGGAAACGATGTTTTGACATCCATCTACCAGTTTTCATAATAAAAAAATGCAGCAACTACTAACATAATTGCAACAAACTTTAGCATCACTACGGGTGAGAAAGTCTCATCATAGTTGACTCATTGAACTTGTCAAAAACCTCTTTGCAACAAGTCGAGCTTTATAAATGGTGACATTACCATCAGTGTTTGACTTCTTCTTAAAGATCCATTTGTACTTAATGGCCCGACGAACGTTGGGAAAGTCTACCAAAGTCCATGCTTGGTTTTCATACATGGATCCTATCTCAGATGTCATGGTCTTAGCCATTTGTCTGAATCTGGGCCCATCAACGCTTCCTCATATTTTTAGGCTCATCGTTGTCTAACAACATGACTTCCAAGACAGGATCACCGTACCACTCGGGGTAGTACATGTCCGTGTCGACCTACGAGGTTCGGTAGTAACTTGATCTGAAGTTTCATGATCATCATCATTAGCTTCTTCTTCAATTATGCATTACAGGAACACCTTTTTGTGTCACGCTACTTTTCAATTCAAGTGAAGGTTTGATAAAATTATCAAGTTCTACTTTCCTCGCACTCAATTCTTTCGAGAGAAAATCCTTCTCTATAAAGGATCTATTCTTGGCGACAAAGACCTTGCCTTCGGATCTGAGATAGAAGGTGTACCCAATTGTTTCCTTAAGGTATCCTATGAAGATGCATTTCTGTGCTTTTGGTTCGAGCTTATCACACTTAAGCCTCTGGACATAAGCCTCGTAGCCCCAAACTTTAAGAAACGACAGCTTAGGTTTCTTTCCAAACCATAGTTCATACGATGTCGTCTCAACGAATTCAGATGGTGCCCTATTTAATGTGAATGTAGTTGTCTCTAATGCATAACCCCAAAACTATAGTGGCAAATTGGTAACATGCATCATAGAACGCACCATATCCAATAGAGTACGACTATGACATTCGGACACACCATTACACCTGTGTTGTTCTAGGCGACATGAGTTGTGAAACAATTTCCACATTGTATTAAATCTGTACCAAACTCGTAACTCGGATATTCACCTCCACGATCATATCGTAGACATTTCATCTTCTTGTTATGATGATTTTCAACTTCACTCTGAAATTGCTTGAACTTTTCAAAATTTCAGACTTGGGTTTTATCAAGTAAATTTACCTGTATCTACTCAAATCATTTGTGAAGGTAAGATAATAACGATGTCCACCGCGTGCTTCAACACTCATTGGATTGCATACATCAATATGTATTATTTCCAATTAGTCACTTGCCCGCTCTATCGTACCGGAAAACGAGGTCTTAGTCATATTACCCACAAGGCATGGTTTTCATGTCTCAAGTGATTCAAAATTGAGTGAGTCCAAAGATCCATCAACATGGATTTTCTTCATGCACTTTACACCCATACGACCCAAGCAACAATGCCACAAGCATGTGGTACTACCATCATTAACTTTGAATCTTTTGGCATCAATGTTATGAACATGTGTATCACTGCGACCAAGATTTAGCAAACCATTCACATTGGGTGCATGACCATACAAGGTATTATTCATGTAAATAGAACAACCATTATTCTCGAACTTAAATGAATAACTGTTTGGCAATAAACATGATCCAATCATGTTCATGCTCAATGCATACACCAAATAACATTTATTTAGGTTTAACACTAACCCCGAAGGTAGAGGGAGCGTGCTATGGTGATCACATCAATCTTGTAGACACTTCCAACACACATCGTCACCTCACCCTTAGCTAGTCTTCATTTATTCCACAACTCCTATTTCGAGTTTCTAATATTAGCAACTGAACCAGTATCAAATACCCAGGGGCTACTACGAGCATTGGTAAGGTACACATCAATAACATGTATATCAAATATACTTTTGTTGGCATTGTCAGCTTTCTTATCTGCCAAATATTTGGGGCAGTTCCGCTTCCACGACCGTTCCCCCTTACAATAGAAGCATGTAGTCTTGGGTTTGGGTCCAACCTTGGGTTTCTTTACTAGATCGGCAACTGGCTTGTCATTCTTGAAGTTTCCCTTCTTGCCCCTGCCCTTCTTGAAACTAGTGGTCTTATTAACCATCAATACTTGATGCTCCTTCTTGATTTCTACCTCTGTAGCCTTAAGCATCGTGAATAGCTCAGGGATCATTCTCTCCATCCCTTGCATGTTATAATTCATCATGAAGCTCTAGTAGCTTTGTGACAGTGACTCACAGAACTCTATCAATCACTATCTTATCCCGAAGACAAACTCCCACTTGATTCAAGCGATTCTAGCACCGAGACATTCTGAGCACATGCTCAACAATTGAGCTATTCTCCTTCATCTTGCACACAAAGAACTTGTCGGAGGTATCATACTTCTCAACACGAGCATGAGTATGAAATTACAGTTTCAGCTCTTGGAACACCTCATATGGTCTGTGACATTCAAAACGTCTTTGGAGCCTCAATTCCAAGCTGTAATGCATGACACACTGTACTATCAACTAGTCAGCTGAACGTGCTTGTAAAATGTTCACAACATCCACAAACGACGCTTGAGGGGGTGGCGCACCGAGCGGTGCATCAAGGAGATAACCTTTCTGTGCAAAAATGAGGACAATCCTCATATCATGGACCTAGTCCGCATAATTGCTACCATCATCTTTCAACTTAGTTTTCTCTAGGAACATATCAAAATACATGGGAGCTATAGCGCGAGGTATTAATCTACAACATATTTTTCAAAGACATTTTGATTATGTTCATGATAATTAGCTTAGTTAATCAAATTACTAATGAACTCCCACTCATATTGTAACACCCTGGATTTTGCCCATTTCTTTTTTCTTTTGATTTTGGTCTGGATTTGCTTTTCTGTGGCTTGGTAGTTTTAGAACCTAAAGGGATCACCCTTGATTTCTCTTCCATAGTGACTTGCCAACCTCCAAACCATCCCAAGACATTGTTATTTACATCTTGAGCCAATCCCAATAATCTTTTCCCTGGGAATATTCCTTTTTCTATTAAAGGAATAACCCAGTTGCCCTTGGTTGTGAAGAAACCCACATTTCTATGATTCCAAAAATTCCCAAATAATTCGTATAAATTTATTGGGTCATATCTTTCTCAGATATGACAAAATCATTCCTTGCCATGTTCAAAAATATTTCACCAATATTCCTTTTCTGATTCTTCCCTAGCTGTCAAGTTGTGAAGCAAGTACCCTTTAGATGTGCTTTATTGCTCTCAAACTTTTTGGGCACTCTTTCCTATCCATATTATTGCCTCATGCCAAAATTGAACCTCATTTGGCTAGTAAGTATTTCTTGGCAAATTTCCAAAGTTCCTGATCTACAGGAAGTTTTGTGAAGCAAGTGCTAGCTAAGAGTATTCAAATGAGTTGAAATTTTGCTATGATCTCAATATGCTCAAATAATGCCTCTCCACCAAAATTTAGCATCATCCCTTCATCTTTGTGACCACAGCATCAAATCTTTGCTTCTGGTCATTATGTTGGATTATGAAGAACTATATTTTATATTGCTCCATAATTTCTGAAATTTTACCAGGACATTATACTACCTATAAAACATCGCTCCACCAATTTTGAGCTCATTCTATCTAACCATTTCCTCTCAGTAATTTTCCTAAGATTCTGTCCAGTGGGATGTTGTGTGAAGGAAACACCATTTTGGTTTATCCAGATGGTATGAAACTTATACAGTATCTTCATATGCCTAAATACCTCATCTCCTTCAAATTTCAGCTCCATACATGTTGATATGTGAGTGCCACATCAAGATTTGTATTCTGGACCAAATTGGCTAGTTGCAAAGCAACCCTACTAAATCGTGGCCCTTTTCTTCTCAAACTTCACAGGATTGTAGTCCTTCTTAACCCAAACCTCCCAGACATTAGCTTTGATTCCTATCACCTCTCTGTTCATAATAATATTGTAGCCAAGTTTGCTACAACAAACTTCCAGTGAAGCCTCCCATCTCCTCTTGGTTTCTTTTGCCGATCTGTCACCTCAGAAGGACCCCTCCTTGGAAGGACTCTCTACTAGACATCGTGCTGCATTACAGGGTGCACTGCATGCACCAGTTCACGTGGTGACCACGCGACAGGCTTGCCATGTGCATGCTCTATGCTTTGGGGCCCTCGGGGTCGTCGGTTTCCTCCTCTCCCTCGACCACTAGCCATGTCTAAGGGCTTCCCCTCGACGCTGTCTTCCTCATGGACCCCTCTCCCCCTCTAGTTTCTTCCTTGTCGCGTCACGACGAGCTCCGCCCCTGTTCCGGCAGTGACCGTCGTCGTCGTCTTATCCCCCGAGCCCTTCTGAACTTCCCAGACCTTGCTTGAGCCATCCCCATCCCTCCACGAAGCCTCCCGATGCCGCAAACGGCCACCCACGTCGCCCTGGAGCTCTAGTGCGCGGCTAAGCTCGCCACCGCGGCCGAGCTTATCCGGCGATCTCGCTGCGGCTATATAAGCCCCTCCTCGCATCCTCCCGAGATCATCATCGCCATCACCGCACTCCTTTACCCCTCCCCAGCCTCTTGCCTGAGCCGGAGAAGCTCTCTCCGCTGCCCATCGCCGCCATGGCCGTCTCCATCCTCCTACAAAATTCGCGTGCTCCTGGCTCTCTCCGCCTCCACCGAGTCCACTGCTGGACGCAGTGCTCACTGACGACCTCGCCTGTGCCATCCCCGCAAGCCCTCGCCCACCGGAGCCCTTGCATCGCCCGGACCGGTCGCCCTCAGATGTCGTCCCTCGTCACGTCTCCGGCCACCCCCGAGGTCGCGCTGCTCACCTCTGGACGCGGCGGTCACCGGCGATCCCATCCACGCCCTCGCCTGTGTCCGTGGACCACCAGAGCACGCGAGAGCTACCAGAGCCGAGCCTCTGTTGCGGCATCAGGGAAAAGGAGGGAGGAGGAAGAAGGAGACGACTCGAGGAGAGAGAGAAGGGAGTGCGGCCCCGCTTGGCGGTGAGAGCAGCGGCTGCCACGCTGGACAAGTGGAAGCGCCTTTGCGCGTTTACGACTTCCTTGTTGGAAAGCGTATTCCGCTGAAGTGTGCGACCGCTGGACTGTTAGGGGCCCAGTTGTAAATATATTTTTTGCAAAAAAGTCCCTGACAGAAAAGTTGTTATATCTTTTTACCTGCAAGTCCGATCTTGGTGATTCCAAAGACCACGTCTTCGTCTCATCAAGCGTGTCATGATGGTATCGTTTTCACTATGTGTTCCCACAGTGAAAATAACCATTTTGCCCTTGCCTCTAAACAACCCCTCTGAGAGAGAACTGTTTCCGGCAATCAATTCCGTGGACTCTCCGCACTTCTTCCCGATGGTTCCTTCACCCCCAGGCAAGACACAACCCTCATTTGCATAATTGCATTGCAATATTATAGTTTAACGAATTACTTTAATCGCAAGTATAATTTATTGTAGTATGGATTAGATTAAGCAATGTTTGAATAAATTCTTGAATAGGTGACTACCATGTTGAGTACGGGATTGTTAGTAATTAGTATTTTACCCACTAGCTAATGCCATGTCGTTGAAGATTATTGTCTATGATTATTTTGTGTTTCATCTGAGAGTTGGTGGATATGAATCAATAGCATTGGCTTGAGCTTATTGGTTATTGGATTACCATGATATCAGAGTGTCAGCTATGACAGAAATATTATTCGGGGATAAGATAATTAGTTGGTTAATCGAGAGTCACCTGCCCGGGCTTACCCTTGCAGCCACATTTGCCAGTATGGGACGGCCGTGACTTGGTCTGATTGCGTGATCTCACTGGTACCTCCAAAGAGGGAGGGTTATGCACGCACGCTACCCTGATCAGGTAGGCGGTGATAACCCTGTGAGCCCAGTTGAGTTGTTTGTGCGCACGCCTCGTTTGGAACAGTTTAGTTTGGCCACAACGATGGCAGATGTCATGAGGACACAGGGGCCACCCAGGGCAGGATTCCGGGGGAGGATGAATGGCGGTGGTACGATGGGAGAGTCACGGGTCAGGCAGGTTTCGTTGAGCAACGCTAGTCCACCCGAATGGGATCACGAGGTCAGATGCTCCATGGTGTGGGTAAAGTGTGCAACCTCTGCAGAGTGAAAAATCTATTCGAATAGTTGCATCCACGGTACTGGACAGCCCGTCCAGACCTCACTAGGTGATCAATCATGACCATGGTCGTGATAATAATGATGGAAGAACTCGTCTGAGTATGGTAGCACTTGGGCATCATGTCGGTGACAAGTATTGGTGTCCGTCTTGAGGATATTCGCTGAAGGTTCTTGGTGAGATTACGAGTTGGTCACCAGAATACGGTGAGAGTAGCGTGGTATAGTTATTATCAACTATCCCTTCGGTGATGATAAATCTTTACCTAATCTTGATTGCTATGATGTTGTCTTGCCTTAATGCTGATGTTTGTTATGAGCTTGCGAGTACATTCAAAGTACTCACCTGGCGTGTCATGCTAGTTTGCAGGTCATTCCATGATTGCCTGCTTGTCGAGGATCTCAAGTTGCGAGCTAGGATACGCGTTCCAGCGAGAGTCCCTGCGGAGTGGAGTCCATGACCACCATCGTTGTTCCGTTGCTAGCGTAGAATTACCCTAGGTAGGCGTAGTATCGCCGTGGCGATGTAATCCAAGTATCCTTGTAACATTCTTCCATAGTAATAAAGAGATGATTTGTTCTATGCCAACGGTGTCGTATTCCAGAAGACTTGTCCCTGGGCTGGAATACGGGGCGTTCCGGTTTCCTATGATCCGGGGTGCCACAAGCGTTAGTATCAGAGCAGGTCTGGCTGTAGGACGCCCTAGACCGCGCGAGCGTTAGTAACCAGTAGTATAGGATCTAGTTGGATTGTTGCACTTGTTTGTTGCATTTGGTTGTGCATAGCATGCATATATACTAGATATTTCATCACTAATGATTGATCTGATGAGTGCATGTGCCATGGATCGCGATGCACTACATGTACCCACCAGTTGCATATTTGCTCCTCGGTGTGGTGTCATCTTCACGCCCAGTGGAGTGATGCCAATGTGCCTGGTTGATCCCTTGTCGGATTAATGCACCGATACCACACCAATGTATTCTCTTCAGCCACCCTATTGTCTCGGTGATAGATATGCTTCTATTCCGGATCTTTCCCATCCCTCTAGTCGCGTTGGCAACCCTTATTGATCGTGCCTATTAGAAAAAGGGAAATGCCCGCAAGCCTTCTTTTCATCGTTATCCCACCCTGCCCTTCATCCACACGACGAGTACGGGTTTTCTCCGTCCGCTTGATGATGATGTGGTCATGACCCCCGTGTTCCGACCCGCGAACACCAAGTTCGTCCTCGTCAGCTTTATTCCACGCATTGATTCATTTTCGTGCACACCGCCACAACATGTTAGATCGTAGCACTAGAGTTCTTGCTAGATTTGCGTGCTTAAGTAGGAATGCATATTATTGTTGTGAGTAGCTGTAGAATATGTGCTATTGCTGGTGATCTTGTTGCTTTGTGTGTGTGTGCGTTAGTATTTTCTCTTGCTCCTTTCTTTGGGACCTTGGTGTTACCTGATTTTCCCCTTATGGAAGTTGTTCACTAATACGTCCCAAACGTATCTATAATTTTTGCCCGTTTCATGATCTTTTGGGTGACAATGTTATATGTTTTGCTACACTTTTATATCATTTTACACATATTTGGACTAGCCTACTAACTCAGTGCACCCAGTGTCAGTTTATGTCTGCTAATGTCTTTTTGCAGGGGGCTTTTACCCAATTTTCCGAAGCCCGAAAAAATCCAGAAAATATATATAAAAAAACAGCAAAACAGAAGCTTCGGGATCACCGAAGGAGGGCTAGGGGCCTCCCAGGCGGCCTGTTGGCGCGGCCAGGCCCTAGGCCGCGCCAGGAGGTCGCCTGGGTGGGTCCCACCTCCTCCGGTGCCCTCCTTCGGCCTATATTTAGAGATCCGTGAGGAAACCCTCGCATAATTTCTAGAATTGCGAATTTCTCCATCGTTCTGCCGCCGCAGCGCTTCCAAGATCGAGAGCGTCAGGTGACCTCTTCCCGACACCCTGCTGGAGGGAGGATTGACCTCCGGGAGCTACTCCACCGCCATGGACGCTTTCGGGACGTGCCGCGAGTAGTCCTCCTTGGACCATGAGTCCATGACCAGTAGCTATGTGATGTCTTCTCTCCAATCTTGTGCTTCAATGGTTACTCCTTGTGAGCTGCCCTACATGATCAAGGCATCTATGTAATTCTCTTGCTTTTGCTATGCTCGGTTTGTTGGTATCCGATGGATTATGAGATTATGTTCAGATTGTTATGAGTTATATATGTGATTATCCTTTTATATTATGTTCCTTAGTGATTCATGCATGTTATCCATTTCTTTTTATTGCTTTGGCCAAGTACTAGATCGTAACTCCAAGAGGGAGTGTTATGCATGATTGTGGGTTCGGGCCCCTCGATGTCTAGCTTGAGTGACAGAAACATGAGACTAGGGGATGTGCTTGTTGCCACCAGGGAGAAAACAATGGTGCTTGTGACCACGGTTGCAAGGATTGTTTACCTTACGCATAGTTCGTTAATGCAGTTGTCTGTTGCTTTGAGTTTACACTTTGGGTGGGGCTTGCAACTTAAGAATAGATGTTCTGGATAGATATCTCAAGGTGGATGATTTGTAAGTAGACGCTAATGAATAAATGGTCTACTTGTCTTGGTGTACTGCCCATTACTATTGAACCTCTAACTATCAAGGAGCATAATTAGCATTGCGGTGCGATCATAATTCTGTCAATTGCCCAACTGTGATTTGTTTACCCTAGCATAGTTGTTTATCGTCTTTTGGGAGAGAGACATCACTAGTGAACATCATGTGACTCCGCTCCATATCACCATCATTGTTTACACCTCCATCATTTACCACTTTCATTTACTTTTCCATTGCAAGAACTGTTACCTTCCCGCTTGCGTTTTGATCCTTTGCAAACTACAAGGCAGGAGAGATTGACAACCTCTCTATACTCGTTGGGAGCAAAGTTATTTGTTGTGTGTGCAGGTCCACGTCTTATGCTAAGATAGGGGCAAAAGACACCTACTTGTTGAGCCTAGGAGTCCTCCTGGATTCGATAAACCTTACAGTCTCTGTGTGAGGGAAATTTGCTGCTCACTACATCTCCACCTTCCACTTGGGGTATCCAATGAGGGGCGAGAAGTATATACATCATCTCGTCATCAAGCGAATTTATGGCGCCGTTGCCGGGGACTCCACTCTTCAAGATAGGGGAGTTGCACACCATCTTTTACCTTTGATTTTTAGTTCTTGCTTTAGAGTCCTTTACCAAAAACCACAAAAAATAGTTACTTTGCTTTGTTTAGTCAGTATGCCTAAATCCTTTGCCTCTAGCGTTGTACCCGAAGGAGAGATTCTCACCTTCAAACAAAGGGTTGGAGAAAGTTTGAAAGATGCTTGGTATAGAATTAAAAATTCTCAAGATAGAGCCACCAAGAAGCAATCCACCACTATTTTGCTTAGAAATTTTTATGTCGGTATTACTTCTTGTCATATGTTTGTTCTAGACACAACAATAGGATGGAATTTCTTGGAAGCTCCCATTGGGGAGGCTCTTAACGTTATGGAAAATCTTGTCAGAATCCCACCTGCTGTTGACATTAAGGATGATATCACTTTATATCATGTTATGAGTAAACTTGAGTAAGATTAATGAAGTAGATCATATGATTCAAGGGAACTTAAGTAGACTTGATAGCTCCATGAACAAAATTTACAAAATTTTGGAGACCCTTAAATCCCGTGATGTGGATCCTTCTAGGATTGATAAGATCGAGGATATTTTTGAAACTTTAGGGAATACTCTATCCTCCATCAAGACTAAAAAGGTAGAAACCCCCGCAAGGAAGGAACCTAGGTTCCTTAACATGCCCAAGGTTCCTCTACCCAAAACAAGTATACCTATTGCTAAGGGTGTTGAAACTGTGAAGACATTGGAAGAGATACCTCTATTAAATAGAATTAGAAATGAAATTCCAATTGGTCTTACTACCTTTGCTTTTGCTCCTAGAAGTGTTGCCACTAAGCCTCTCTTTGAGAGTCCTCTTAAGACTAGTTGTATTATTGTAGAGCTCTTTGATGATCTTGATGATGTTTCAATTGATACAACTTGATCTTCTTGCATTACACCTAGCTCAAAGGCATAAAAGAAAGCGCTTGTTGGGAGGCAACCCAATTTGTTTTTACTTTCTGTTTTAGTGGTCTTGATGTGTGTTACTACTGTAGCAACATCACTATATCTTTATTTTTAAGCTTTGTGCCAAGTTATAGCCTCCGATTGCAAGAAAGTTCAAAAGTTGTGACATGCTGTCCACAAACAGATTATGTCTGCCTGATGGAACAATTTGCCAAAAACCACTAGATCATCTTTTTGACCTGAATGTTTTTGACAGAATGCTCTATATAATTGTATTTCTGGCGTGTGTTCTGAGTTTTTTGATTTGAGTTGCAGAAGTACCCCGAATAAATTATTTACTACCCGTTGTTCTGTTTTTCACAGATTCTGCCATGTTTTGCGTTTTCATTGTTTTGCAAATCCTAAGCTTGCTTTTTTATTTGCAAAAACCCTTTGGCATTCATAAGAAGCAGTAGCTTTTCATGAAAATCTTTATTTCCATCAGGTATTAAATTATTTTATTGACGGAACTAACCACTCTAATCAGCTTATGATGAGTTTTGTATGAAAGGAGTTTTCAAGTATGCGATGGGAGAGATGATGAAAGAAGATACATGAGTGTCAAGCGCTCAAGCTTGGGGATGCCCCCATTCATCCCAAGAAATATTCAAGGATACTCAAGCGTCTAAGCTTGGGGATGCCCCCGTGCATCCCCTTCTTTATCAACAATCATAAGTTCATCCATCTCCATGCTATATTTTCACCACTTCATATGATATGTGCTATGCTTGGAGCGTCCCGCTATTTGCTTTTTAGTTTTGTTTTAGTTTTCTTTGCTGGTCATAACAAGTCGGAACCTAGCCTACCTTGTTTGGGAGACACACACGCTCCATTCCACTCTAGAACACAACATAGCTTTTCATGCTTATCTTTTTTGTGTGTTCTTCATCTTTTCGTAGCTACTGTCATGCTTAGCTCTTAGTTTTCATGCTTATATTTTTAAGATCTATTATTTAGGTTGATTTTGGAACTCTCTCGAGTTATCATGCTTATATTGTTTAGAGAGTTGGCTTGTTGCACTGAGTTGTGTGTCTTGCATGAGTAGGTAATTGAGGTTGCTATTTAAGTATAGTAGTAACTTGCAATAGTTTTGAGGTATTGATTTGAGTAATGCTTGGACTATTGGTGCCAAGAGCTTGAGCCTATTAGTGATAGGTGTCGTATTTTGGGAAAACCGTGTGTTTTTCAAAAACTAAAATTAGTTGAGAACCCTAGCTACTAAATTGATCGCTAACCTCTGGAGGGGTTGGAATAGATAGAGTACCCTCACGTTACCATGAGTCGAGGACGCGCAAGGATAACCAAACCCCCAAACATTCCTCCTTGGGGTACTTGCCTATTTGTGAATTTCCTAACTAGATAGAGAGTTACCGATAATAATTGTATGAGTTCTTCGGACTAATGTGAGTATTCGATTGTTGGCACTTCCACCATCCATATTTTGCTAGCCTCTTCGGTACCGTGCATTGCCCTTTCTCACATTGAGAGTTGGTGCAAACTACACAAGTGCATCCAAACCCATGACATGATACACTCTGTCATAAATAAGCCTCACATGATATCTTAATTTCCTCAAAACAGCCACCGTACCTACCTACTAAGGCATTTCCATAGCCTTTCCGAGATACATTGCCATGCAACATCGTGTTGGAAATATGCCCTAGAGGCAATAATAAATTAGTTATTATTATATTTCTTTGTTCATGATAACCGTTTATTATCCATGCTATAATTGTATTGAATGAAACATAGATACATGTGTGGATACATAGATAAAACAATGTCCCTAGCAAGCCTCTAGTTGGCTAGCCAGTTAATCAAGGATAGTCAAGGTTTTCTGACTATGTGCAAGTGTTGTCACTTGATAACTGG
The DNA here is from genome assembly GCF_904849725.1 of Hordeum vulgare subsp. vulgare. NCBI lineage: Eukaryota > Viridiplantae > Streptophyta > Magnoliopsida > Poales > Poaceae > Hordeum > Hordeum vulgare. The sequence continues at coordinate 443,486,281 of NC_058522.1, read as the reverse complement.
ATCACATCATTAGGAGAATCATGTGATGGACTAGACCCAAACTATGAACGTAGCATATTGATCGTGTCATTTTATTGCTATTCTTTTCTGCGTGTCAAGTATTTATTCCTATGACCATGAGATCATATAACTCACTGGCACCGGAGGAATACCTTGTGTGTATCAAATGTTGCATCGTAATTGGGTGACTATAAAAGTACTCTACAGGTATCTCCAAAGGTGTCCGTTGAGTTAGTATGGATCAAGACAGGGATTTGTCACTCCGTGTGACGGAGAGGTATCTCGGGGCCCACTCGATAATACAACATCACACACAAGCCTTGCAAGCAATGTGACTAAGTAAGTCATGGGATTTTGTATTACGGAACGAGTAAACAAACTTGCCGGTAACGAGATTGAAATAGGTATGCGGATACCGACGATCGAATCTCGGGCAAGTAACATACCGAAGGACAAAGGGAATGACATACGGGATTATATGAATCCTTGACACTGAGGTTCAACTGATAAGATCTTCGGAGAATATGTAGGATCGAATATGGGCATGCAGGTCCCGCTATTGGATATTGACCGAGGAGTGTCTCGGGTCATGTCTATATAGTTCTCGAACCCGCAGGTTCTGCACACTTAAGGTTCGATGATGTTTTAGTATAGGTGTGTCATATGTGTGGTTACTGAATGTTGTTTGGAGTCCCGGGTGAGATCATGGACGTCACGAGGCTTTCCGGAATGGTCCGGAAACAAAGATTGATAGATAGGATGGTTTCATTTGGTCACCGGAAAGTTTCGGGCATTACCGGTAGTGTACCAGGAGTGACAAATGGTTCCGCGTGTTTATTGGGAGGGGCCCACCCACCTGGGAGTGATCCCAAGGCCCTAGGGTGGCGCACCAAGTCCTTAGTGGGCTGGTGGAGTCATCCCATGAAAGGCTATGGCGCCACAAGCAAAAATACCAAAAGGAAAGAAGAAAAAAAGGAGAGGGAGGTGGGAAGGAAGGACCACCAAATCGAATTGGGGTTGGAGTCCAACTCCTCCCCCTTGGCCGGCGCACCCTTGAGGGCCTTGAGCCCCAAGGCTTGCCCCTCCCCTCCTCCTATATATAGTGGTGGTTTAGGGCTTTTTGAGACACAACTTTGCCACGTGCAACTCTAGCCTATTCCACATAGTTTTACCTCTAGATCGGATTTCTGCGGAGCTCGGGCGGAGCCCTGCAGGAGTACATCATCACCACCACCGGAGCACCGTCACGCTGCCGGAGAACTCATCTACTTCTCCATCTTGCTTGCCGAATCAAGAAGGCCGAGATCATCGTCGAGCTGTACGTGTGCTCAACGCGGAGGTGCCGTCCGTTCGACGCTAGATCGAAACGGATCATGGGACGAATCGCGAGACGGTTCGTGGGACGATTCGAGGGACGTGAAGATGTTCCACTGCATCAACCGCGTTTCTTAATTCTTCCTGGTGAGCGATCTACAAGGGTATGTAGATCTAATCTCCACTCGTAGATGAACATCACCATGATAGGTTTTCGTGTGCGTTGGAATTGTTTTTGTTTCCCATGCAACGTTCCCCAACAGTGGCATCATGAGCTAGGTTCATGCGTAGATGTTATCTCGAGTAGAACATAAAAGGTTTTGTGGATGGTGATGTTCGATTTTCTGCCCTCCTTAGTCTTTTCTCGATTCGGCAGTATTGTTGGATTGAAGCGGCCTGGACCGACATGACTCGTACGCTTACGAGAGACTGGTTTCATTGATTGACATGCAACCTCGTTGCATAAAGATGACTGGTGGGTGCCTGTTTCTTCAACTTTAGTTGAATTGGTTTTGACCGAGGCAGTCCTTCGAGAGAGGTTTAATAGCAATGTGCACATCTTCGTTGTGGTTTTTGCGTAAGTAAGATGCGATCATACTAGATACCCATAGCAGACACGTAAAACATGCAACAACAAATTAGAGGACGTCTAACTTGTTTTTGCAGGGTATGCTTGTGATATGATATGGCCAATGACGTGATGTGATATATTGGATGTATGAGATGATCATGTTGTAATAGTTAATATCGACTTGCACGTCAATGCTACGACAACCGGCAGGAGCCATAGGGTTGTCTTTAAACTAACGTTTGTGTTTGAAGATGCGTTTACTATATTGCTAGGTGGTAGCTTTAGTAGTAATAGCATATATAGCACAACAACCTCGATGGCGACACGTTGATGGAGATCATGGTGTGGCACCGGTGACAAGAAGATCATGCTGGTGCTTTGGAGATGGAGATCAAGAAGCACAAGATGATGGCCATATCATGTCACTCGAATTGCATGTGATGTTAATCCTTTTATGCACCTTATTTTGCTTAGAACGACGGTAGCATTATAAGGTGATCTCTCACTAAAATTTCAAGATGAAGTTGTATTCCCCCCGACTATGCACCGTTGCGATAGTTCGTCGTTTCAAGACACCACATGATGATCGGGTGTGATAGACTCAACATTCACATACAACGAGTGCAAAACAGTTGCACACGCGAAACACTCGGGTTAAACTTGACGAGCCTAGCATGTTCAGACATGGCCTCGGAACACATGAGACCGAAAGGTATAGCATGAATCGTATAGTTGATATGATTAGCATAGAGATGCTTAAAACGGAAATTATTCTCAACTCACGTGATGATCAGACTTGAGTTAGTGAATTTGGATCATGTACCACTCAAATGACTAGAGAGATGTACTTTTTGAGTGGGAGTTTATTAAGTAATTTGATTAATTAAACTCTAATTATCATGAACATAGTCAAAAGGTCTTTGCGAATTAAGATGTAGCTTGCGCTATAGCTCTACTGTTTTTTATGTTCGTAGAGAAAATTTAGTTTAAAGATGATAGTAGCAACTTTGCGGACTGAGTCCATAAAACTGAGGATTGTCCTCATTGCTGCGCAGAAGGCTTATGTCCTTAATGCACCACTCGGTGTGCTGCATCTCGAGCGTCGTTTGTGGATGTTGCGAACATCTGACATACACGTTTTTTATGACTACATGATAGTTCAGTGCGTAATACTTAATGGCTTAGAAGCAAGGCACGGAAGACGTTTTGAAACGTCACGGAACATAAGAGATGTTCTAAGGGATGAAATTGAGATTTCATGCTCGTGCCCTTGTTGAGAGGTATGAGACCTCTGACAAGATTCTTTGTCTACAAAGTAAAGGAGTAAATCTCAATCGGTGAGCATGTTCTCAAATTGTCTGAGTACAACAATCGCTTGAATCAAGTGAGAGTTAATCTTCCAGATGAGATAGTGATGGTTCTTCAAAGTCACTGTCACTAAGCTGCTAGAGCTTCGTGATGAACTATAACATATCAAGGATAAATATGATAATCCTTGAGCGATTCGCAATGTTTGACACTGCGAAAGTAGAAATCAAGAAGGAGCATCAATTGTTGATGGTTAGTAAAACCACTAGTTTCAAGAAGGGCAAGGGCTAGAAGGGATACTTCATGAAATGGCAAACTAGTTGCTGCTCTAATGAAGAAACCCAAGATTGAACCCAAACCCGAGACTAAGTGCTTCTGTTATGAGGGGATCGGTCACTAAGGCGGAGCTACCCTAGATACTTGGTAGATGAGAAGGCTGGCGAAGTCAACAGAGGTATATTTGATATACATGATATTGATGTGTACTTTACTAGTACTCCTAGTAGCACGAGCGTATTAGATACCGGTTTGATTGCTAAGTGATTAGTAACTCGAAATAAAAGCTACGGAATAAACGGAGACTAGCTAAAGGCAAGGTGACGATAACTGTTGGAAGTGTTTCCAAGGTTGATGTGATCAAACATCGCACGCTCCCTCTACCATCGGGATTGGTGTTAAACCTAAATAATTTTTATTTGGTGTTTGCGTTGAGCATGAACACGATTGTATTGTGTTTATTGCAATACGATTATTCATTTAAAGAGAATAATGGTTATTCTATTTGCTTGAATAATTACCTTCAATGGTTTATTGAATCTCGATCGTAGTGTTACACATGTTCATAATATTAGTGCCAAAAGATACAAAGTAATAATGATAGTACCACTTACTTGTGGCACTGCCACTTGAGTCATGTTGGTGTAAAATGCATGAGAAGCTCCATGCCGATGGATCTTTGTACTCACTCATTTTTGAAACGTTTGAGACATGCAAACCATACCTGTTGGTATAAACGCATGAAGAAACTCCATGCAGATGGATCGTTTGGACTCACTTGATTTTGAATCACTCGAGACATGCAAAATCATACCATATGGAACAAGAAAGTAACTTGTTGGATGCAATATATTTTTGATGTGTAGAGTCCAATGAGTGCTGAGGCACGCAATGGATATCGTTATGTTCTTACTTCACTGACGACTTGAGCAGATACATGAGTATTTACTTGATGAATCACAAGCCTGAAATATTGAAAAGTTCAAAGCTATTTCAGAGTGAAGATCATCGTGACAAGAGGATAAACTGTCTACGATATGATCATAGAGATGAATATCTGAGTTGCGAGTTTTGGTACACAGTTAAGACAATGTGGAAATTGTTTCGCAGTTCATGCCACCTAGAACACCATAGTGTGATGGTGTGTCCGAACATCATAGCCGCGCCCTATTTGATATGGTGCACGCTATGATGTCTCTTATCGAATTATCAATATCGATTATGGGTTATGCATTAGAGACAACCGCATTCACTTTAAAATAGGACACCGCATATTTCCGTTGAGGTGAGACAATATAGACTATGGTTTGGAGAAACCTAAGTTGTCGTTTCTTAAAAGTTTGGGGCTGCGATGCTTATGTGAAAAAGTTTCAGTCTGATAAGCTCGAACCCAAAGTGGATAAATGCATCTTCTTAGGATATCTAAAATAGTTGGGTACATCTCCTATCTCAGATCCGGAAGCGAAGTGTTTGTTTCTAGAAACGGGTCCTTTCTCGAGGAAAGGTTTCTCTCAAAAGAATTGAGTGGGAGGGTGGTGGAACTTGATGAGGTTAGTGAACCGTCACTTCAACTAGTGTGTAGCAGGGCACAAGAAGTTGTTCCTGTGGCGCCTACACCAATTGAAGTGGAAATTGATGATGGTGATCATTGAGCTTCGGATCAAGTTACTACAAACCTCGTAGGTCGACAAGGTCGCGTACTACTACAGAGTGGTACGGTAACCTTGTCTTGGAGGTCATGTTGTTGAACAATAATGAACCTGCGAGCTATGGAGAAGCGATGGTGGGCCCGGATTCCGACAAATGGCTGGAGGCCATGAAATCTAAGAGAGGATCCATGTATGAAAAGAAAGTGTAGACTTTGGAAGAACTACTTGATGGTCATAGGACTATTAAGTAAAGATGGATCTTTAAAGGGAAGATAGACGATGATGGCTAAAAGTCACCATTAAGAAAAGCTCGACTTATCGCAAATATGTTTCCGACAAGTTCAAAGAGTTGACTATGGTGAGACTTTCTCACTCGCAGCGATGCTTAAAATCTGTTGAAATTATGTTAGCAATTGTTGCATTGTTTGTGAAATATTGCACATAGGATGTCAAAACATTGTTTCCTCGACGGTTTCCTTGAGGAAAGGTGGTATGTGATACAACCAGAAGGCTTTGTCAATCCTAAGGGTGCTAACAAGTATGGAAGCTCCAGTGATCCTTCTATGGACTGGTGCAAGCATCTCGGAGTTGGAATATACGCTTTGATGAGATGATCAAAGCTTTTGGGTTTGTACAAGGTTTGTGAGAAACTTGTATTTCCAAAGAAGTGAGTGGGAGCACTATAGAATTTCTGATAAGTATATGTGGTTGACATATTGTTGATCGGAAGTAATGTAGAATTTCTGTAAAGCATAAAGGGTTGTTTGAAAGGAGTTTTTCAACACGAAAACCTGGATAGAACTGCTTGAACATTGAGCATCAAGATCTATAGAGATAGATCAAAACGCTTAATAAAACTTTCAATAAAATGCATGCCTTGACAAGTTTTTGAAGGAGTTCAAAATAGATCAGCAAAGAAGGAGTTCTTGGCTGTGTTGTAAGGTGTGAATTTGAGTAAGACGCAAAGCCCGACCATGGCAGAAGAAAGAGAAAGATGAAGGTCGTCCCCTATGCCTTATCCATAGACTCTAAAGTATGGCATGTTGTGTACCGCACCTTGTGTGTGCCTTGCCACAAGTCTGTTAAGAGGTACATGGAGTGATCCAGGATTGAATCAGTAAACAGCGGTCAAAGTTATCCTTAATAAATTAATGAACTAAGGATTTTTTTTCTCGATTATGGAGGTGGTTAAAGTGTTCGTCATAAAGGGTTACGTCGATGCAAGCTTTGACACTAATCCGAATAACTCTGAGTAGTAAAACGGATTCGTACAGTAGAGTGGATATTTGGAATATTTCTGAATAGCACGTAGTAGCAACATCTATAAGATGACATAAAGATTTGTAAAGCACACACGGATCTGAAAGGTTCAGAACCGTTGACTAAAACCTCTCTGATAAGCAAGACGTGATCAAACCCCAGAACTATATGGGTGTTGGATTCGTTAAAATCACATAGTGATGTGAACTAGATAATTGACTCTAGTGCCACTAGGAGACTGTTGGAAATATGCCCTAGAGGCAATAATACACTAGTTATTATTATATTTATTTGTTCATCATAATCGTTTATTATCCATGCTATAATTGTATTGATTGGAAACACAAATACATGTGTGGATACATAGACAAAACACTGTCCCTAGTAAGCCTCTAGTTGACTAGCTCGTTGATTAAAGATGGTCAAGGTTTCCTGACCATAGACAAGTGTTGTCACTTGATAACGGGATCACATCATTAGGAGAATCATGTGATGGACAAGACCCAAACTATGAACGTAGCATGTGATTGTGTCATTTTATTGCTATTGTTTTCTGCGTGTCAAGTATTCATTCCTATGACCATGAGATCATGTAACTTACTGACACCGGAGGAATACCTTGTGTGTATCAAACGTCACAACGTTACTGGGTGACTATAAAGGTGCTCTATAGGTATCTCTAAAGGTGTCCGTTGAGTTAGCATGGATCAAGACTGGGATTTTTCACTCAGTGTGACACAGAGGTATCTCGGGGCCCACTCGGTAATACAACATCACATATAAGCCTTGCAAGCAATGTGACTCAAGTGTGAGTCGCGGGATCATGTATTACAGAACGAGTAAAGAGACTTGCCGGTAACGAGAGGTATAGGGATACCGATGATCAAATCTCGGGCAAGTAACATACTGAAGGACAAAGGGAATGCTGTACGGGATTATATGAATCCTTGGCACAAAGGTTCAACCGATAAGATATTCGTAGAATATGTAGGATCCAATATGGGCATCCAAGTCCCGCTATTGGATATTGACCAGGGAGTGTCTCAGGTCATGTCTACATAGTTCTCGAACCCGCACGGTCTGCACACTTAAGGTTCTGTGACATTTTAGTTTAGTTGAGTTATATGTGTTGGTGACCGAAGGTTGTTCGGAGTCCCGGATGAGATCACGTACGTCACGCGGGTTTCCAGAATGGTCCGGAAATGAAGATTTATATACAGGAAGTTGGTGTTTGGATTCCGGAAAGTTTTCGGGCATTACCAGCAATGTACCTGTTGGGGAACGTCGCATGGGAAACAAAAAATTTCCTACGCGCACGAAGACCTATCATGGTGATGTCCATCTACGAGGGGGATTTCAGATCTACGTACCCTTGTAGATCGCACAGCAGAAGCATTAATAAACGCGGTTAATGTAGTGGAACGTCCTCACATCCCTCGATCCGCCCCGCGAAACGTCCCACGAACCGTCCCGCAATCCGTCCCACGATCCGCTCCGATCTAGTGCCGAACGGACGGCACCCTCGTGTTCAGCACACGTACAGCTCGACGATGATCTCGGCCTTCTTGATCCAGCAAGATAGACGGAGAGGTAGATGAATTCTCCAGTAGTGTGACGACGCTCTAGAGGTTGGTGGTGATCTAATCTCAGCAGGGCTTCGCCCGAGCTCCGCAGAAACGCGATCTAGAGGAAAAACCGTGAAGGTATGTGGTCGGGCTGCCGTGAAAAAGCTGTCTCAAATCAGCCCTAAAACCTCCGTATATATAGGTGGGAGGGGAGGGGCCTTGCCTTGGGGCTCAAGGAGCCCCAAGGGGTTCGGCCAAAGGGGGGGAGGAGAATTCCTCCTCCAATCCTAGTCCAACTAGGATTGGAAGGTGGAGTCCTTCCCACTTCCTCTTTTTCTCTCTCTCTTTGATTTTCTTATCTCCTTGCGCATGGGCCTCTTTGGGTTTGCCCACCAGCCCACTAAGGGCTGGTGCGGCACCCCTAAGGCCTATGGGCTTCCCCGGGGTGGGCTGCCCCCCGGTGAACATCCGGAACCCATTCGTCATTCCCGCTACATTCCCGGTAATTCCGAAAACCTTCCGGTAATCAAATGAGCTCATCCTATATATCAATATTCATCTCCGGACCATTCCGGAAACCCTCGTGACGTCCGTGATCTCATCCGAGACTCCGAACAACATTCGGTAACCAACCATATAACTCAAATATGCATAAAACAACGTCAAACCTTAAGTGTGCAGACCCTGCGGGTTCGAGAACTATGTAGACATGACCCGAGGGACTCCTCGGTCAATATGCAATAGCGGGACCTAGATGCCCATATTGGATCCTACATATTCTACGAAGATCTTATCGTTTGAACCTCAATGCCAAGGATTCATATAATCCCGTATGTCATTCCCTTCGTCCTTCGGTATGTTACTTGCTCGAGATTCAATCGTCAGTATCCGCATACCTATTTGAATCTCATTTACCCGCAAGTCTCTTACTCGTTCCGTAATACAAGATCCCGCAACTCACACTAAGTCACATCGCTTGCAAGGCTTGTGTGTGATGTTGTATTACCGAGTGGGCCCCGAGATACCTCTCCGTCACACGGAGTGACAAATCCCATTCTTGATCCATACTAACTCAACGAACACCTTCGGAGATACCTGTAGAGCACCTTTATAGTCACCTAGTTACGTTGCGACGTTTGATACACACAAAGCATTCCTCCGGTGTCAGTGAGTTATATGATCTCATGGTCATAGAAATAAATACTTGACACGTAGAAAACAGTAGCAACAAAATGACACGATCAACATGCAACATCTATTAGTCTCGGTCTACTCCATCACATGATTCTCCCAATGACGTGATCGAGTTATCAAGCAACAACACCTTGTACATAGTCAGAAGACCCTGACTATCCTTGATCAACTGGCTAGCCAACTAGAGGTTTGCTAGGGACAGTGTTTTGTCTATGTATCCAGACATGTATCTAAGTCTTCATTCAATACAATTATAGCATGGATAATAAACGATTATCTTGATACATGAATTATAATAATAACTTATTTATCATTGCCTCTAGTGCATAATTCCAACATTTTCCCACTTGCACTGGAGTCAATAATCTAGCCCTCACATCACCATGCGAATTAAATTGTAATAAATCTAACACCCATACAGTTCTGGTGTTGATCATGCTTTGCTCGTGGAAGAGGTTTAGTCAGCGGGTCTGCTACATTCAGATCCGTGTGCACTTTGCATATATTTACGTCCTCCCCTTCGACGTAGTCGCAGATGAGGTTGAAGCGTCGTTTGATGTGTCTGGTCTTCTTGTGAAACCGTGGTTCCTTTGCTAAGGCAATGGCACCCGTGTTGTCACAAAACAAGGTTATTGGATTCACTGCGCTTGGCACCACTCCAAGATCCGTCATGAACTTCTTCATCCAGACACCCTCCTTAGCCGCCTCCGAGGCAGCCATGTACTCCGCTTCACATGTAGAATCTGCTACGACGCTTTGCTTGGAACTGCACTAGCTTACCGCACCCCCATTAAGAATAAATACGTATCCGGTCTACGACTTAGAGTCATCCGGATCTGTGTCAAAGCTTGCATCGACGTAACCTTTTACGACGAGCTCTTCGTCACCTCCATACACGAGAAACATCTCCTTAGTCCTTTTCAGGTACTTCAGGATATTCTTGACCGTCGTCCAGTGATCCACTCCTGGATTACTCTGGAACCTGCCTGCCATACTTATGGCAAGGCTAACGTCCGGTCTAGTGCACAACATTGCATACATGATAGAACCTATGTCTGAAGCATAGGGGACGGTGCTCATATGCTCTCTATCTTTATCAGTTCATGGGCACTGAGTCTTACTCAATCTTGTACCTTCTAAAACTGGCAAGAACCCCTTCTTGGACTGTTCCATTTTGAACCTCTTCAAAACTTTATCAAGGTATGTACTTTGTGAAAGTCCTATCAGGCGTTTCGATCTATCCCTATAGATCTTAATGCCTAGAATGTAAGCAACTTCTCCTAGGTCCTTCATAGAGAAACTTTTATTCAAGCAATCCTTTATGCTCTCGAAAAACTCCACGGTGTTTCCAATCAGCAATATGTCATCCACATATAATATTAGAAACGCCACAGAGCTCCCACTCACTTTCTTGTAAATACAAGATTCTCCAACCACTTGTATAAACCCAAATGCTTTGATCACCTCATCAAAGCGTTTATTCCAACTCCGAGATGCTTGCACGAGTCCATAAATGGATGGCTGGAGCTTGCACACTTTGTTAGCATTTTTAGGATCGACAAAACCTTCGGGTTGCATCATATACAACTCTTCCTTAAGGAAACCGTTAAGGAACGCCGTTTTGACATCCATCTGCCAGATTTCATAATCGAAAAATGCAGCTATTGTTAACATGATTCTGACGGACTAAAGCATCGCTACGGGTGAGAACGTCTCATCGTAGTCAACTCCTTGAACTTGTGAAAAACCCTTTGCCACAAGTCGAGCTTTATAAACGGTCACATTACCGTCAGCGTCAGTCTTCTTCTTAAAGATCCATTTGTTCTGAAAAGCCTTGCGGCCCTCAGGTAGTACTTCCAAAGTCCACACTTTGTTTTCATACATAGATCCTATCTCGGACTTCATGGCCTCCAGCCATTTGTTGGAATCCGGGCCCACCGTTGCTTCTTCATAATTCGCAGGACCATTGTTGTCTAACAACATAATTGATAAGACGGGATTACCGTACCACTCAGGAGTAGTACGCGGTCTCGTCGGCCTGCGAGGTCCAACATGAACTTGATCTGGAGTTTCATGATCATCATCATTAACTTCCTCCTCAACCGGCGTCGCAACGACAGGGGTTTCCCCTTGTCCCGTTCCACCATCCAGAGGGATGAGAGGTTCGACAACCTCATCAAGTTCTATCTTCCTCCCACTCAATTCTCTTGAGAGAAACTCCTTCTCGAGAAAAGCTCCGTTCTTAGCAACAAACACTTTGCCCTCGGATTTGAGATAGAAGGTATACCCAACTGTCTCTTTTAGGTAACCTATGAAGATGCACTTTTCCGCTTTGGGTTCCAGCTTTTCAGGCTGAAGCTTTTTTGACATAAGCATCACATCCCCAAACTTTAAGAAACGACAACTTTGGTCTTTTGCCATACCACAGTTCGTATGGTGTCGTCTCAACGGATTTTGATGGTGCCATGTTTAAAGTGAATGCAACTGTTTCTAATGCATAACCCCAAAACGATAACGACAAATTGGTAAGAGACATCATAGATCACACCATCTCTAATAAAGTACGATTACGACGTTCGGACACACCATTACGCTGTGGTGTTCCAGGCGGTGTCAACTGCGAAACTATTCCACATTGTCTTAAGTGAGCACCAAACTCGAAACTCAAATATTCACCCCCACGATCAGAACGCAGGAACTTGATCTTCTTGTTATGATGATTTTCAACTTCACTCTGAAATTGCTTGAACTTTTCAAATGTTTCAGACTTGTGCTTCATCAAGTAGACATAACCATATCTACTCAAATCATGAGTGAAGGTGAGAAAATAACGATATCCGCCGCGTGCCTCCACGCTCATCAGACCACACACATCGGTATGTATGATTTCCAACAAGTCACTTGCACGCTCCATTGTTCCGGAGAACGGAGTTTTAGTCATCTTGCCCATGAGGCATGGTTCGCACGTGTCAAGTGAATCAAAGTAAAGTGACTCCAAAAGTCCATCGGAATGGAGTTTCTTCATGCGCTTTACACCAATATGACCTAAGCGACAGTGCCACAAAAACATGGCGCTATCATTGTTAACTCTAACTCTTTTGGTCTCAATGTTATGTATATGTGTATTATCACTATCAAGATTCAATATGAACAATCCTCTCACATTGGGTGCATGACCATAAAAGATATTACTCATAGAAATAGAACAACCATTATTCTATGACTTAAACGAGTATCCGTCTCGCAATAAACAAGATCCAGATATAATGTTCATGCTTAACGCATGCACTAAATAACAATTATTTAAGTTCATAACTAATCCTGATGGTAACTGAAGTGAAACTGTGCCGACGGGGATTGCATCAACCTTGGAACCATTTCCCACGCGCATCGTCACTTCATCTTTCGCCAGCCTTCGCTTATTCCGCAGTTCCTGTTTCAAGTTGCAAATATGAGCAACAGAACTGGTATGGAATGCCCAGGCACTACTACGAGTGCTGGTTAAGTACACATCAATAACATGTATATCAAATATATCTGATTTTTCTTTGGCCGCCTTCTTATCAGCCAGTTACTTGGGGCAGTTGTGCTTCCAGTGACCCATACCCTTGCAATAATAGCATTCTGTTTCAGGCTTAGGTCCAGCTTTGGGTTTCTTCGTCGGATTGGCAACATGCTTGCCGCTCTTCTTTGAATTACCCTTCTTTCCTTTGACGTTTCTCTTGAAACTAGTGGTCTTATTCACCATCAACACTTGATGCTCTTTACAGAGTTCTGACTCTGCGACTTTCAGCATCGCGAACAACTCGCCGGGTGACTTGTTCATCCCTTGCATGTTGTAGTTCAACACAAAGCCCTTATAGCTTGGCGGTAGTGATTGAAGAATTCTGTCAGTGATAGCCTCTTGCGGGAGTTCAATCCCCAGCTCAGCTAGACGGTTTGAGTACCCAAACATTTTGAGCACATGTTCACTGACAGACGAATTCTCCTCCATCTTGCAAGCATAGAATTTATCGGAGGTCACATACCTCTCGATCCGGGCATTCTTCTAAAAGATAAACTTCAACTCCTGGAACATCTCATATGCTCCATGACGCTCAAAGCGACGTTGAAGTCCCGGCTCTCGGCCATACAAGACTGCACATTGAACTATTGAGTAGTCCTCCTTACGTGTTAACCAAGCGTTCTTAATATCTTGGTCAGCCGTAGCGGGTGGTTCATCTCCTAGCGCAACATTAAGGACATAATCCTTCTTCCCAGCTTGTAGGAGCAACTTAAGATTACGAGCCCAGTCTACAAAGTTGCTTCCATCACCTTTCAACTTAGCTTTCTCTAGGAACGTATTAAAATTCAGGGTGACTGTCGCGTGAGCCATGATCTACAACACAAATATATTCAATGTGGACTTAGACTATGTTCAAGATAATTAGAGTTTAACTTAATCAAATTACTTGCTAAACTCCCACTCAAAAAGTACATCTCTCTAGTCATTTGAGTGGTTCATGATCCTATTCCACTAGCTCAAGTCCGATCATCACGTGAGTTGAGGATAGTTTCAGTGGTAAGCATCCCTATGCTAATCATATCAACTATATGATTCATGATCGACCTTTCGGTCTCATGTGTTCCGAGGCCATGTCTGCACATGCTAGGCTCGTCAAGCTTAACCCGAGTGTTCCGCGTGTGCAACTATTTTGCACCCGTTGTATGTGAACGTTGAGTCTATCACACCCGATCATCACGTGGTGTCTCAAAACAACGAACTGTAGCAATGGTGCACAGTCGGGGAGAACACAATTTCGTCTTGAAATTTTTGTGAGAGATCACCTCATAATGCTACCGTCGTTCTAAGCAAAATAAGGTGCCTAAAAGGATTAACATCACATGCAATTCATAAGTGACATGATATGGCCATCATCACGTGCTTTTTGATCTCCATCATCAAAGCACCGACACGATCTTCTTTGTCACCGGCGCCACACCATGATCTCCATCAACGTGTCGCCATTGGGGTTGTCGTGCTACTCATGCTATTACTACTAAAGCTACATCCTAGCAATATAGTAAACGTTAGTTTAAAGACAACCCTATGGCTCCTGCCGGTTGCCGTACCATCGACGTGCAAGTCGATATTAACTATTACAACATGATCATCTGATACATCCAATATATCACATCAGATCATTGGCCATATCACATCACAAGCATACCCTGCAAAAACAAGTTAGACGTCCTCTAATTGTTGTTGCATGTTTTACGTGGTGACCATGGGTATCTAGTAGGATCGCATCTTACTTACGCAAACACCACAATGGAGATATATGAATTGCTATTTAACCTCATCCAAGGACCTCCTCGGTCAAATCCGATTCAAGTAAAGTTGGCGAAACCGACACTCACCAGTCATATTTGAGCAACGGAGTTGCTCGTAGCAATGAAACCAGTCTCTCGTAAGCGTACGAGTAATGTCGGTCCGAGCCGCTTCGATCCAACAATACCGCGGAATCAAGAAAAGACTAAGGAGGGCAGCAAATCGCACATCACCGCCCACAAAAACCTTTTGTGTTCTACTCGAGATAACATCTATGCATGAACCTAGCTCATGATGCCACTGTTGGGGAACGTCGCATGGGAAACAAAAAATTTCCTACGCGCACGAAGACCTATCATGGTGATGTCCATCTACGAGGGGGATTTCAGATCTACGTACCCTTGTAGATCGCACATCAGAAGCGTTAATAAATGCGGTTGATGTAGTGGAATGTCCTCACGTCCCTCGATCCGCCCCGCGAACCGTCCCACGAACCGTCCCGCGATCCGTCCCACGATCCGCTCCGATCTAGTGCCGAACGGACGACACCTCCGCGTTCAGCACATGTACAGCTCGACGATGATCTCGGCCTTCTTGATCCAGCAAGATAGACGGAGAGGTAGATGAGTTCTCCGACAGCGTGACGGCGCTCCGGAGGTTGGTGGTGATCTAATCTCAGCAGGGCTCCGCCCGAGCTCCGCAGAAACGCGATCTAGAGGAAAAACCATGGAGGTATGTGGTCGGGCTGCCGTGAAAAAGTTATCTCAAATCAGCCCTAAAACCTCCGTATATATAGGTGGGAGGGGAGGGGCCTTGCCTTGGGGCTCAAGGAGCCCCAAGGGGTTCGGCCGAAGGGGGAGGAGGATTCCTCCTCCAATCCTAGTCCAACTAGGATTTGAAGGTGGAGTCCTTCCCTTCCTTCCCACTTCCCGTTTTTTCTTTCTCTTTGATTTTCTTATCTCCTTGCGTAGGGGCCTCTTTGGGTTTGCCCACCAGCCCACTAAGGGCTGGTGCGGCACCCCTAAGGCCTATGGGCTTCCTCGGGGTGGGCTGCCCCCCCGGTGAACATCCGGAACCCATTCGTCATTCCCAGTACATTCCCGTTAATTCCGAAAACCTTCCGGTAATCAAATGAGGTCATCCTATATATCAATCTTTGTCTCCGGACCATTCCGGAAACCCTCGTGACGTCCATGATCTCATCTGGGACTCCGAACAACATTCGGTAACCAACCATATAACTCAAATACGCATAAAACAACGTCGAACCTTAAGTGTGCAGACCCTGCGGGTTCGAGAACAATGTAGACATGACCCGAGGGACTCCTCGGTCAATATCCAATAGCGGGACCTGGATGCCCATATTGGATCCTACATATTCAACGAAGATCTTATCGTTTGAACCTTAGTGCCCAGGATTCATATAATCCCGTATGTCATTCCCTTCGTCCTTCGGTATGTTACTTGCCCGAGATTCGATTGTCACTATCCGCATACCTATTTCAATCTCGTTTACTGGCAAGTCTCTTTACTTGTTGTGTAATACAAGATCCCGCAACTTACACTAAGTCACATCGCTTGCAAGGCTTGTGTGTGATGTTGTATTACCGAGTGGGCCCCGAGATACCTCTCCGTCACACGGAGTGACAAATCCCAGTCTTGATCCATACTAACTCAACGAACACCTTCGGAGATACCTGTAGAGCATCTTTATGTTGGGGAACATCGCATGGGAAAAAAATTCCTACGCGCACGAAGACCTATCATGGTGATGTCCATCTACGAGAGGGGATGTGTGATCTATGTACCCTTGTAGACCGTACAGCAGAAGCGTTAGTGAACGCGGTTGATGTAGTGGAACGTCCTCACGACCCTCGATCCGCCCTGAGAACCGCCCCGCGATCAGTCCCATGATCTAGTGCCGAACGGACGGCACCTCCGCGTTCAGCACACGTACAACTCGACGATGATCTCGGCCTTCTTGATCCAGCAAGAGAGATGGAGAGGTAGAAGAGTTCTCCGGCAGCGTGACGGCGCTCCGGAGGTTGGTGATGATCTTGTCTCAGCAGGTCTCCGCCCGAGCTCCGCAGAAACGCGATCTAGAGGAAAAACCGTGGAGGTATGTGGTCGGGCTGCCGTGGAAAAGTCGTCTCAAATCAGCCCTAAAACCTCCGTATATATAGGGGGAAGAGGGGGAGCCTTGCCTTGGGGTCCAAGGACCCCTAAGGGTTTCGGCCGAGCCAAGGGGGGAAGGTCTCCCCTTCCGAACCGAATCCAACTTGGTTTGGAAGGTGGAGTCCTTCTTCCCTTTCCCACCTCCTCCTTTTTTTTCTTTTCTCTTTGATTTTCTTCCTATGGCGCATAGGGTCTTCTTGGGCTGTCCCACCAGCCCACTAAGGGCTGGTGTGCCACCCCCAAGGCCTATGGGCTTCTCCGGGGTGGGTTGCCCCCCCAGTGAACTCCCGGAACCCATTCGTCATTCCCGGTACATTCCCGGTAACTCCGAAAACCTTCCGGTAATCAAATGATGTCATCCTATATATCAATCTTCGTTTCCGGACCATTTCGGAAACACTCGTGACGTCCGTGATCTCATCCGGGACTCCGAACAACATTCGGTAACCAACCATATAACTCAAATACGCATAAAACAACGTCGAACCTTAAGTGTGCAGACCCTGCGGGTTCGAGAACTATGTAGACATGACCCGAGAGACTCCTCGGTCAATATCCAATAGCGGGACCTGGATGCCCATATTGGATCCTACATATTCTACGAAGATCTTATCGTTTGAACCTCAGTGCCAAGGATTCATATAATCCCGTATGTCATTCCCTTTGTCCTTCGGTATGTTACTTGCCCGAGATTCGATCGTCAGTATCCGCATACCTATTTCAATCTCGTTTACCGGCAAGTCTCCTTACTCGTTCCGTAATACTAGATCCCACAACTTACACTAAGTCACATTGCTTGCAAGGCTTGTGTGTGATGTTGTATTACCGAGTGGGCCCCGAGATACCTCTCCGTCACACGGAGTGACAAATCCCAGTCTTGATCCATACTAACTCAACGAACACCTTCGGAGATACCTGTAGAGCATCTTTATAGTCACCCAGTTACGTTGCGACGTTTGATACACACAAAGTATCCCTCCGGTGTTAGTGAGTTATATGATCTCATGGTCATAGGAACAAATACTTGACACACAGAAAAACAGTAGCAACAAAATGACACGATCAACATGCTACGTCTATTAGTTTGGGTCTAGTCCATCACGTGATTCTCTTAATGACGTGATCCAGTTATCAAGCAACAACACCTTGTTCATAATCAGAAGACACTGACTATCTTTGATCAACTGGCTAGCCAACTAGAGGCTTGCTAGGGACAGTGTTTTGTCTATGTATCCACACATGTAAATGAGTCTTCATTCAATACAATTATAGCATGGATAATAAACGATTATCTTGATACGGGAATTATAATAATAACTATATTTATTATTGCCTCTAGGGCATAATTCCAACACTTTATAGTCACCCAGTTACGTTGCGACGTTTGATACACACAAAGCATTCCTCCGGTGTCAGTGAGTTATATGATCTCATGGTCATAGGAATAAATACTTGACACGCAGAAAACAGTAGCAACAAAATGACACGATCAACATGCTATGTCTATTAGTTTGGGTCTAGTCCATCACATGATTCTCCCAATGACGTGGTCGAGTTATCAAGCAACAACACCTTGTACATAGTCAGAAGACCCTGACTATCCTTGATCAACTGGCTAGCCAATTAGAGGCTTGCTAGGGACAGTGTTTTGTCTATGTATCCACACATGTATCTAAGTGTTCATTCAATACAATTATATCATGGATAATAAACGATTATCTTGATACAGGAATTATAATAATAACTTATTTATCATTGCCTCTAGTGTATAATTCCAACAGTACCGGGAGTGACGAATGGGTTCCGAGGGCCCACTTGGTGGGCCCACCACGCCCCAAGGGGTCCACGTGGGTTTATTGGATGTACAATAAGGTATAATGGTCTGACAAAGTCATCCAAGGAAAGCCCATGAGGAAAAAGTGGAAAAACCAAAAGAGGTGGGAAAATAAGGAAGGAGTCCTAATCCAAGTGGGATTGGAGAAGGACTCCTCCCTCCCACTTCGGCCGACCCAAGGAAGGCCTCCTTTGGCTGGCGCCCTAAGGCTTTGCCCCACCCCTTGGCTCCTCCTATATATACTAGAAGTTTATGGTTGTTTGAGACACAACTTTGCCACGTGCAACTCAAACCTATACCTCATAGTTCTTCCTCTACATTAGATTTCTACGGACCTCGGGCGGAGCCGTGCAGGAATAGATCATCACCAACAACCGCGTGCCGTCACGCTACCGAAGAACTCATCTACTTCTCCGTCTCTCTTGCTGGATCAAGAAGGCCGAGATCGTCATCGAGTTGTACATGTGCTGAACGCGGAGGTGCCGTCCGTTCGGCACTAGATCGGAACGGATCGTGGGACGGATCACGAGACGGTTAGTGGGACGGATCGTGGGACGGTTCGAGGGACCGATCGTGAAGACGTACCACTACATCAACCTCGTTTCTTAACGCTTCCTGCTGAGCGATCTACAAGGGTATGTGGATCTAACCTCCTCTCGTAGATGAACATCACCATGATAGGTCTTCGTGTGCCTAGGGAAATTTTTGTTTCCCATGCAACGTTCCCCAACAGGTGCCAATATGGGCATCCAGGCCCCGCTACTGTTTATTGACCGGGGAGTGTCTCAGGTCATGTCTGCATAGTCCTCGAACCCGCGGGGTCTGCACACTTAAGGTTCGGTGACGTTTCGGTATTATTGAGTTATGTGTGTTGGTAACCGAAAGTTGTTCGGAGTCCGGACGAGATCCCGGACATCGCGAGGAGCTCCAGAATGATCGTAGGTAAAGGTTGGTATATAGGAAGTCCTGTTTTGGTCACCGGAAAAGTTTCAGGTACTTCGGTAGTGTACCAGGAGTGCCTTGAGGGTACCGGGGACCATCAGGAGGGGTGCCACGCCCCGAGGGGCCTCATGGCCTGTGAGAGGAGACAAACCAGCCCCTAGTGGGCTGGCCTAAGCCCCCACTAAGGCCCATGAGGTTTGAGAAGGAAGAAACCCAAAGGTGGAAGAGGAGGAAAGGGTTTCCAAGTGGAGAGGAGGAATCCTACTCCTAGTAGGATTGGATTAGGACTCCTCCACCTCCAATTTCGGCCAAACCTTGAGGGTTTGAGGCTGCCTCCTCCCCTCCCTCCCTCCTATATATACTAGAGGAATTAGAGGCAGCCCTAACCCTAATTGCCACGTGCTCCCTCTACTTCATCTAGATCGGTTTCTCCTCTAGTCTAGTTTGGTGGTGCTTAGGAAAATCCCTGCTGGATTAGTTCACCACCACCACAACCACGCTGCAGTGGTGGAGAACTAATCTACCTCTCCACGCCTCTTGCTGGATCAAGAAGGCGGGGATCGTCATCAACCTGTACGTCTGCTGACGCAGAGGTGTCATCCGTTCGGCACCATATCGGGATGGGATTGTGGTACGGATCGTGATGAGATCGCGTGACGGGCTACGATTTGAATCACGAAGATGTTCCACTACATCAACCGCGTTATATACGCTTCCGCTTAGCGATCTACAAGGGTATGTAGATCCACTCTCCCCTCTCGTAGATGATCATCACCATGGATAGGTATTGCGTGTGCGTAGGAATTTTTTTGTTTCCCATGCTATGTTCCCCAACACCAGTTGTTGGCTATATGACGTTCTTATGTTATCTATAATCCATCTTATAGCTAACATTTATAATAGTAGAGAAAGATTATCTTCTACCGGTCTATCGCGCGCGGCCGTCCGTTGGCTCCATGATCGTTCGATCGTGTGTTGATCAAACGATCAATAGTGTCCCGCGTTTTCCGAAGCCGTTTTCGTTTTCCTACAACTCACTCGTCGTTTCTGGACAGGCATTCCTGATACTGGATATCAGTAGGGTGTTTCAGAGCTCGTTTGGCTGGGAGGGTGAGCAACTGGATTTAGGTTTTTTCCTCCAACATCCTCCTTGCTACAAGAAAAAATTCTGCAACATTAATTATGTTGCAGAACATCTTCCGTAACATCAATGTAAATTTGAAAACAAAACAAAACTGCAACATTAGCTTGGTTGCAGAAAAATTCCTGCAACAATATCTATGTTGCAAAAGTTTTGCAACACGACCCTGTTGCAAACGTCCGAACGCAACATTATTCTTGTTGCAAAAGGTGTCACCTCAATCTGCCGGTCACCCCGTATTAAATCTTTGTGGCAGAAAAAATTCTATAGACATCGACAGCTCTTTCGGGGCCGAAACAAAGCGGTTGTTTCTGCAACTGCTTTGTTGTTTCAGAAATTAATGTGTCTAGGGAGGCGACCAAGCCGCGTGCGAGGAGTTAGATCGGATAGCTACGGACAATTGCGCGCGTGGAGATCCGACGGTTATTGTGATGGTGGATGTTTATTAGACACTATTTTTATATATGATCCACCTTTCACTCTCACAAAGTGTCTAGGAGCACGTGCTAGAGCTGACTCTTAACTAAAAGTCCGCTCACCTTCTTTCTCCTCTTCTCTTTCTTCCAACTAAGTAAAAATATATTATTTTATTTTTTATAGTCAGAGGACTCAACTCTATTGTACTTGCTCTAAAACGCTTTGCGCATGTAATTTTTAGCAACTCCCACTTCTTGTTTTGGGTTTTTCAAAAAGGAGTATGTCCCTCGGCCTCTGCAACTTTTTGTTTTGATGAAGCTATGATTTTGCTGCTCCAAAAATCTGCACTACGCTGGCTTCCGTGACATCTACAGCTTCAACATGCCTATGCTCACACGATAGGGATGGAGAATGTTGTAGCACCCAGAGTCCATGTGTGCTCGAGTGTTAGGGGCGAAATGTTTTCCCGATGAAAATTTGTTGAATGCAGGGAAATTTAGCAAAATGTTCTACACATGGAGTAGTAAAACGAATTCGTATAGTAGAGTAGATATTTGTAATATTTCCTAATAGCACGTAGTAGAAGCATCTATAAGATGACATAAAGATTTGTAAAGTTCAACGGATCTGAAAGGTTCACAACCATTGACTAAAACCTTTCTCACAAGCAAGACGTGATCAAACCCCAGAACCATATGGCTGTTGGATTCGTTAAAATCAAATAGTGATGTGAACTAGATTATTGACTCTAGTGCAAGTTGGAGAATGTTGTAAATATGGCCTAGAGGCAACAATAAATTAGTTATTATTATATTTCTTTGTTAATGATAATCGTTTATTATCCATGCTATAATTGTATTGAATGAAAACATAGATACATGTGTGGATTCATAGACAAAACAATGTCCCTAGCAAGCCTCTAGTTGGCTAGACAGTTGATCAAGGATAGTCAAGGTTTTCTGACTATGTGCAAGTGTTGTCACTTGATAACTGGATCACATCATTAGGAGAATCATGTGATTGACTAGACCCAAACTATGAACGTAGCATATTGATCGTGTCATTTTATTGCTATTGTTTTCTGCGTGTCAAGTATTTATTCCTATGACCATGAGATCATATAACTCACTGGCACCGGAGGAATACCTAGTGTGTATCAAACGTCGAAACGTAACTGGGTGACTATAAAGGTACTCTACAGGTATCTCCAAAGGTGTCCGTTGAGTTAGTATGGATAAAGAGTGAGATTTGTCACTCCGTGTGACAGAGAGGTATCTCGGGGCCCACTCGGTAAGACAACATCACACACAAGCCTTGCAAGCAATGTGACTAAGTGTAAGTCATGGGATCTTGTATTACGAAACGAGTAAAGAGATTTGCCAGTAACGAGATTGAAATAGGTATGCGGATACCGACGATCGAATCTCGGGAAAGTAACATACAAAAGGACAAAGGGAATGACATACGGGATTATATGAATCCTTGACACTGAGGTTCAACTGATAAGATCTTCGGATAATATGTAGGATCCAATATGGGCATCCAGGTCCCGCTATTGGATATTGACCGAGGAGTTTCTCGGGTCATGTCTACATAGTTCTCGACCCCGCAAGGTCTGCACACTAAAGGTTCGATGATGTTTTAGTATAGTTGAGTTATATGTGTGGTTACCGAATGTTGTTCGGAGTCCCAGATGAGATCATGGACGTCACGAGGGTTTCCGGAATGGTCCGTACATGAAGATTGATATATAGGATGGTTTCATTTGGTCATCGGAAAGTTTCGGGCATTACCGACACTGTACCGGGAGTGACGAATGGGTTCCGGGTGTTTACCGTGAGGGGCCCACCCACCCGGGAGTGAGCCCAAGGCCCTAGGGTGGCGCACCAAGTCCTTAGTGGGCTGGTGGAGTCATCCCATGAAAGTCTATGGCGCCACAAGCAAAAATACCAAAAGGAAAGAAGAAAAAAAGGAGAGGGAGGTGGGAAGGAAGGAGTGGACTCCTTCCCCACCAAACCGAATTGGGGTTGGAGTCCAACTCCTCCCCCTTGGCCGGCACACCCTTGAGGGCCTTGAGCCCCAAGGCTTGCCCCTCCCCTACTCCTATATATAGTGGTGGTTTAGGGCTTTTTGAGACACAATTTTGCCACGTGCAACTCTAGCCTATTCCACATAGTTTTACCTCTAGATCGGATTTCTGCGAAGCTCGGGCGGAGCCGTGCAGGAGTAGATCATCACCACCACCGGAGCACCGTCAGGCTGCCGGAGAACTCATCTAGTTCTCCGTCTTGCTTGCCGGATCAAGAAGGCCGAGATCATCGTCGAGCTGTACGTGTGCTGAACGCGGAGGTGCCGTCCGTTCGACGCTAGATCGGAACGGGTCGTGGGACGGATCGCGAGACGGTTCTTGGGACAGTTTGAGGGACGGGAAGACGTTCCACTGCATCAACCGCGTTTCTTAACGCTTCCAGCTGAGCGATCTACAAGGGTATGTAGATCTAATCTCCACTCATAGATGAACATCACCATGATAGGTTTTCGTGTGCGTAGGAAATTTTTTGTTTCCCATGCAACGTTCCCCAACACATCCACCATCTCATGACTTGATCTACATGTCATAGATGCTTTTGCTTGATCGTAGAGCCGCATGCTAGTTGGGCCTTGCCCTTATTACTGCTACATGACGCGCTAGTATCATTGCATATCCTGCTACACTCGTAGAGGAATACATTTGCATACATCATGATAGTTTTCACTTGTCTTTATGTTGTGTACTTCTTATAAAGTGTGAAGATTTTTCTTTCTATTCATGTAAAACATAGAGTGTTGCCCTTAAGAGAGGAAAAGATCCCAAAGTGGACAAAACAAAAGATCCCAAAGAGGACAAATGAGACATAAAAAGAAAGAGCCAAAGAGGCCACAAAAAATTAAAAAAGAGAAAAAGAAAAAGATAAAAAGAGAGAAAAGGGCAACACTACTATTCCTTTTGAAAGATCTACACTCATACTCCATTACTATATTGGTACTACATAAAGATTATCATTCATGCATAACTATGTGGGGACTCTTACACTATAGAACTTGGTTTGCATATTCCAATGATGAGCCTCCTCAAATGAGCTCTAGGTCTTCATGGGCAAAGAAGTTGGATGCACCCCCACTAGTTCCATTGGAGAGCATACCTTAGCTCATATGTGCATCCGTTACATGGCAATCCCTACTCCTCACATCATATCTATCATTTGGCTTTCTCTCGCCTATGGTTGTCCTCATTGATGTGAGCCTTTCACACCTTTTTGTCTTCCTTCCCCATCATTATTCTATTTGCCATCCTAAGTGCCAACATATCTTGCTTACGTTCATCCATTGCATGAGTGCTCAAAATCGAAAGGGAGAGGATCATTTTGACCTATGCCTGACAAGTGGTCTGGGGATGAGTCAAAATAAGATTCCGAAGGAGACTAAGTGTGAGATTTAGTAGATTGAGTTCTCAATTAAAAAATTATTTTATCTCTGAACCCATCTCCCACTTCTTGCACGCAAACACCATTTGGAGACATTCGAGTCACAGACAGCGAGAGCTCTTGCACCTTTATGTTCTTACTTTGCTAAATTCAATACTAGATATAGACTCTTGCTTGTTATTGTCTTGACTTGAATTGCATATATCACTTGTTTTACTTTGAAGTTCTTATATGTGTGTTAGCATGTCACCAAAGAAATTATTGTGTTATCATTTATCTACTCGAGGACGAGCATAAATTAAGCTTGGGGATGTTGATACGTCCCAAACGTATCTATAATTTCTGCTTGTTCCATGATCTTTTGGGTGACAATGTTATATGTTTTGCTACACTTTTATATCATTTTACACATATTTGGACTAACCTACTAACTCCGTGCACCCAGTGTCAGTTTCTGTCTGCTGATGTCTATTTTGCATGGGCTTTTACCCAATTTTCTGAAGCCCGAAAAAAATCCAGAATAAATATATAAAACATCAGCGAAACAGAAGCTTCGGGATCACCGAAGGAGGGCCAGAGGGGCGAGGGACCTCCCAGGCGGCCTGCTGGCGCGGCCAGGCCCTAGGCCACGCCAAGAGGTTGCCTGGGTGGGTCCCACCTCCTCTGGTGCCCTCCTTTGGCCTATATTTAGAGATCTGTGAGGAAACCCTCGCACACTTTTTGGAATCGCGAATTTCTCCATCGTTCCACTACCGTAGCGCTTCCAAGATTGGGAGCGTCAGCAGACCTCTTCTCGGCACCCTGCCGGAGGGAGGATTGACCTCCGGGAGCTTCTCCACCGCCATGGATGCTTTCCGGACGTGCCGTGAGTAGTCCTCCTTGGACCATGAGTCCATGACCAGTAGCTATCTGATGTCTTCTCTCCAATCTTGTGCTTCAATGGTTAGTCCTTGTGAGCTGCCCTACATGATCAAGGCATCTATGTAATTCTCTTTCTTTTGCTATGCTTAGTTTGTTGGGATCCGATGGATTATGAGATTATGTTCAGATTGTTATGAGTTATATATTTGATTATCCTTTTATATTATGTTCCTTAGTGATTCATGCATGTTCTCCGTTGTTTTTTATTGCTTTGGCCAAGTAGTAGATCGGAACTCCAAGAGGGAGCGTTATGCATGATTGTGGGTTCGGGCCCCTCGATGTCTAGCTTGAGTGACACAAACATGAGACTAGGGGATGTGCTTGTTGCCACGAGAGAGAACATAACGGTGCTTGTGACCACGGTTGCAAGGATTGTTTACCTTACACATAGTTCTTTAATGCAGTTATCCGTTGCTTTGAGTTTACACTTTGGGCGGGGCTCGCAACTTAATACCGGAGAGATGTTCTGGATAGATATCTCAAGGTGGATGATTAGTAAGTAGATGCTGACAAATAAACGGTCTACTTGTCTTGGCATACTGCCCATTACTATTGAACCTCTAACTATCAAGGAGCATAATTAGCATTGCGGTGCGATCATAATTCTGTCAATGCCCAACTGTGATTTGTTTACCCTAGCATAGTTGTTATCGTCTTTTGGGAGAGAGATATCACTAGTGAACATCATGTGACTCCGGTCCATATCACCATCATTGTTTACACCTCCATCATTTACCGCTTTCATTTACTTTTCCGTTGCAATCACTATTACCTTCCCGCTTGTGTTTTGATCCTTTGCAAACTACAAGGCCGGAGAGATTGACAACCTCTGTGTACTCATTGGGAGCAAAGTTATTTGTTGTGTGTGCAGGTCCACGTCTTCTGCTAAGACAGGGGCAGCACACACCTACTTGTTGAGCTTAGGAGTCCTCCTGGATTCGATAAACCTTACAATCTATGTGTGAGGGAAATGTGCTGCTCACTACATCTCCACCTTCCACTTGGGGTATCCAACGAGGGGCGAGAAGTATATACATCATCTCATCATCACTCACCAACACTGGACTCAAAGAATCAGTGAAGAGACAGTCATTTGGAAGCTCAATTCAGCAATATAGAATTTTCAGGAGACTGCATTATATCGGGAATATCGGGCCTCAATATAAACAATATCCTCGTTGGATGGGTTATCAGCATCAAGTCTGCATTAGTGCAAACTTCGCAGCAGCCATCATCGAATCAGCAAGAAGGCAAAGATGTGTACATTTCCAGTCAAAGGTATGATTCATTTACGCAGTTGAGTCTATTATGAATACAGTTTGAAACCTGCTATGCTACGAAAGGAAGTCATAATGTGCTATGAACTTAGTGTTCAGCAAGAAGGATAGCCGAACACCGTGTTGCATACGACAAGTAACCAACAACAGGAACATTAAGGAGATATATATGCACTTAGCTTGCATATGGCAAAAAGAAAGCTTCAGGTGTAAGAAACTCAGTCTTTCTCTGCAAGCTACTAGAACAACTTACGACACAAGGTTCTTGTGACTTCCTCAATACGACACACGGATATTTGCCCATACAAGACACCCATGCTTCTCCAGAATCTACCTCGACAGAAACCACGAGCACAAGCTATCTAGTCTTCCTTGACACGATACTCTTGATGACTTACAACACGAGCTAAGTAACCTTTGTCGGGAAGGCATCACATTCTCACTAGTACAAGCTATTCCACCAACAACTAGCAGCATATGACCATGCATCTCAAGGGTCCGCACCACAACAGTTGTTCAGAAGGCAAAAAGTCAGTCATGACACAAGCCTGCTTCAGGAATCAAGTGCTCAACCGCATAGACCCAATATATATGACGGACAGGTTGCCAAGGCCATATGAGTTACTCATACAATGATGCCAGCCCGGTGAGAATCCGACTATTGCATGAGCTATATAAGAAGAAGAAGAAGAATGCCACTTATACACTTCGGTGAGATGACCAACAACCTATGGATAAGGTGTATGGGACACGGATGAACCCTTGCTCGTCTTTCTTCGGTGACGGCACCACGCCTCTGTTCTGAGCTATTTTCAGCCATCCAGGGTGGATGCCGACTTTTATTTCTCTTGTCAGCAACTGGCCCGTGTTCTAAGCTGCTTTTCGGCTGTCTCGGGCAGCTGTTGAATTTCTTTCCGTAGTAGTGACCCTATGCTCTCAGCTGTTTCTCGGTCGTCTTAGGGAACTGCTACTTTCTTCTTATCGACACCGTCTCATGCTCTGAGCTGCTTTTTAGCAGTCTTTAGTCGGGGTTGAGTTACTCCAGTAATGTCCCAGATCTGAGTTGTAAAGACCGTTCTGGTGGCTACTGGTTTATTTGCCGGTTTTATCCAAGGTTTCCAACGGTCGTTACCCTACAGCTACAACTTGTTAAGTAATATGCCTGTTGGAATATTATACCTGACAACACCCATGGTCATCCGAAGAATCAAGAACACATCAGGCCAAGCTCTTTCAACTAAGGATCTAGGCAGAGAGAACCATAATGAAGGAGCAAGATTGGCCAAACATGTATGACAAGGGTTGCAATATCAACATGGTACACATACTCAAAACAGTCTGGTTCGATACCAATCACTGTGGGTACACACCCATGTGGTCTATTCCATTTGCAAGGACCCTATATCGAGTCAACCCGCTTAGCCCAACCAGATATGCTCAGAATCATCACAAGGGGATATTCAAATCTATGAGGAAGACTCAACAGTTCGATTGTAGCAATAGTGTTAAAGCATTACACGGCCTACTATTCAATTAAACATGTCGACACACAGAACGACCAGAATGTTGGACGAAAACCTCGGAGCATGTGTCCTCACATATGGGAATCAGTCAAAGGATAGCCTGCCGTGAACAAGATCTTTCTGCCAGAACCTCTGTCAGTCAAGTCAGCAGACATAAACGGATGGAAGTCAGAGTAACATATGAGGATCTAGTGAAACAAACCACCTCGAAGCCACACGGTGGGTCAGATAACCAAGCAGGAGCATCATACCAAGGAAAAAAAGAAACCCGAGTTGGAAACAGTTTCCTCAAGTGGGGATATTCATACTTGAACCTTGAGCAACCAAATCTCACGACGAGATTTCTTTAAGGGGGGTAGGTTTGTAACAACCTGGATTTTGCCCATTTGTTTTTTCTTTTGATTTTGGTCTAGATTTGCTTTTCTGTGGCTTGGTAGTTTTGGAACCTAAAGGGATCACCCTTTATTTCTCTTCCCTAGTGACTTGCCAACCTCCAAACCATCCCAATACCTTGTCATTTCCATCTTGATCCAATCCCAATAATCTTTTCCCTGGGAATATTCCTTTTTCTATTAAAGGAATAACCCTGTTGCTCTGGGTTGTGAAGAAACCCACATTTCTACCGTTCCAAAAATTCCCAAATAATTCTTATAAATTTCTTGGGTCATATATTCCTCAGATATGACAAAATCCTTCCTTGCCATGTTCAAAAATATTTCACCAATATTCCTTTTCTGATTCTGCCCTAGCTGTCAAGTTGTGAAGCAAGTACCCTTTAGATGTGCTTTCTTTCTCTCAAACTTTTTTGGCACTCTTTCCTATCCATATCATTGCCTCATGCCAAAATTCAACCTCATTTGGCTAGTAAATATTTCTTGGCAAATTTCCAAAGTTCCTGATCTATAGGAAGCTTTGTTAAGAAAGTGATAGCTAAGAGTATTCCAATGATTTGAAACTTTTCCATGATTTCAATATGCTCAAATCATGCCTTTCCACCAAATTTTAGCATCATCCCTTCAACTGTGTGACCACAACATCAAATCTTTGCTTCTGGTCATTATTTTGGATTATGAAGCAACTATATTTTATGTTGCTCCATAATTTATGAAATTTTACCACGGCATTCTACTACCTATAAAACATCTCTCCACCAATTTTGAGCTCATTCTATCTAACCATTTCCCCTCAGTAATTTTCCTAAGATTCTGTCCAGTGGGATGTTGTGTGAAGGAAATACCATTTTGGTTTATCCAGATGGTATGAAACTTATATAGTATCTTCATATGCCTAAATACTTATCTCCTCCAAATTCCAGCACCATCCCTGTTGATATGTGAGTGCCACATCAAGATTTGTATTCTGGACCAGATTGGCCCGTTGCAAAGCAACCCTATTAAATCTTGGCCCTTTTCTTCTCAAACTTCACAGGATTCTAGTCCTTCTTAACCCAAACCTCCCAGACATTAGCTTTGATTCCTTTCACCTCTTTGTTCATCATAATAGTGTAGCCAAGTTTGCTACAACAAACTTCTAGTGAAGCCTCCCATCTCCTCTTGGTTTCTTTTGCCGATCTGTCACCTCAGTAGGACCCCTTGATACGTCTCAAACGTATCTATAATTTTTGATGGTTTGACACTGTTATCTTGTCAACTTTGGATGTTTTATATACCTTTTATATCTTTTTGGGACTAACTTATTAATTCAGTGCAAGGTGCCAGTTCCTGTTTTTCTGTGTTTTTGACTCTTTTCAGATCTAATTTTGGAACGGAGTCCAAACGGAATAAAATCCCCGAAATAATTTTTTCCACAACAGAAGAAGATCGGGGGACTTGAGGGCCAATGCAGGGGGCCCACAGGGAGCCCACAAGCCCTATTGCCACGACCAGAGGGGCCCGCGGCAACTAGGCTTGTGGCCTCCCTGGCGCTCCCCTGCCCTAGCTCTTTGGCCTATAAATTCCCTAAAATCGCAGAAAAAATCAGGGCATCCACGAAAGCACTTTTCCGTCGCTGCAAGCTTCTGTTTTCGCGAGATCTCATCTGGAGACCCTTCCCGGTGCCCTGCCGGAGGGGACTTTGGAGTTGGAGGGCTTCTACATCAACATCATCGCCTCTCCAATGACTCGCGAGTAGTCCACTTCAGACCTACGGGTCCGTAGTTAGTAGCTAGATGGCTTCTTCTCTCTCTTGGATCTTCAATACAAAGTTCTCCATGATCTTCATGGAGATCTATCCGATGTAATCCTCTTTGGCGGTGTGTTTGTCGAGATCCGATGAATTGTGGATTTGTGATCAGATTATCTATGAATTATATTTGAGTCTTTGCTGATTTCTTATATGCATGATTTGATATCCTTGTAAGTCTCTCAGAGTCTTGGGTTTTGTTTGGCCAACTAGATCTATGATTCTTGCAATGGGAGAAGTGCTTGGTTTTGGGTTAATACCGTGCGGTAACCTTTCCCAGTGATAGAAGGGGCAGCAAGGCACGCATCGTGTTGTTGCCATCAAGGGTAACAATATGGGATTTCATCATAAATTTGAGATTGTCCATCTACATCATGTCATCTTGCTTAAGGCGTTACTCTGTTCTTTTGAACTTAATACACTATATGCATGCTGGATAGCGGTCGACGTGTGGAGTAATAGTAGTAGATGCAGAAAGTATCGGTCTACTTGTTTTGGACGTGATGCCTATAGATATAATCATTGCCCTAGATAATGTCACGACTTTGCGCGGTTCTATCAATTGCTCGGCAGTAATTCGTTCACCCACCGTCTACTTGCTTTCATGAGAGAAGCCACTAGTGAACACTACGGCCCTCGGGTCTATTCACAACTATCATCTCCACTTTCACTTTTACTTTTCTTTGTTTACTTTTTGCTTTCAGTTCTCACTTTGCAAAAAATCTATAAGGAATTGACAACCCCTTCATAGCGTTGGGTGCAAGCTCTTTGTGTTTCTGCAGGTACTTGTGACTTGACGCGAACCTCCCACTGGATCGATACCTTGGTTCTCAAACTGAGGGAAATACTTACCGTCATTGTGCTACATCACCCTGTCCTCTTCAAGGGAACACCAACGCAAGGCTCCAAGGCCGCGGGGAAATCCTTTGCATATTTGCCAAGGAAGTCCCTATAGGCGTAGCCCGTAGCAGCAGGATTCCTGGCGCCGTTGCGAGGGAAGGTCTGTTGTTGCAGTAGTAGAAGGATTTCTGGCACCGTTGTCGGGGAGGAGAGATCAAGTCAAGATCTATCCAAGTAGGTGTCACAAACTCATCTCTTGCATTTACCTTTTTTGCCAGTTGCCTCTCGTTTTCCTCTCCCCCACTTCACATTTGCCATTTTCATTTGCCTTTCTCCCTTGCCATTTTCATTTGCCTTTTTGCCTTTCTCCCTTGCCGTTTTCTTTTGCCTTTCTCCTTTGCCCGTATCACTCGCTTACTTCCTGCTCGTTTGTGTGTGGGATAGTCCATCAATGGCTAGACCCACCACTCCAAATGATACCCCTGAGAACGAAGTTCTCAATTTCAAGTAGATTGAGGAAGAAAATTTAAAGGACGCTTTGTACAGGATTTGTAATGCTCAAAGTAGATCTACTCGTAAGCAATCCACTACCGTTCTTCTTCGCAGTTTTTATGTTGGAATCTCTCCTTGTAATAGGTATATTCTTGATACCATCGTAGGCGGGAATTTTTTGGGGAGTCAACTGTTGACTCCTATGGAGCGATCATGAATTTGGTAGGCTCACCCCCGCTCATGGTTAATGGAACTTCCTTGACCTTGGAACACGTGATGCAAAGGCTTGACGCTATTGGAAACAAAATTGCCACAATTGAACTTATTGAGGGTTTGGATAGAAAGATCCATAATCAAATTACTCAGTACGGATCCAAAGTGGGAATCGTTTTGAAAAATTTAAGGGAGAAGGAACCTATATTTAATGATTCCTCTAGAATTGGCAAACTAGAAGATGTCATAACCAACTTGGGTTCCGCTTTTGCCGCTGTGCAAAATACTCCAAATCTCACTCTCAAAAAGACCGTCAAGTCTGTTTTTGTTCCTAAAGCTAGTGGTGAGTCATCCAATAAAGATGAAGATCTTAAGATGATAAATGATCACACTACTTATGGTTTGAGCACCAAAAATGACTATACGTGATTCCATCACCTTTTGCCTAGCTAAGGGCATTAAACAATAGCACTTGTTGGGAGGCAACCCAACGAATCTATCCTTTTTATTTCTGTTTTGTGTTTTCCACACTTTCATAATTCTGTTATGATTGTGTTTTTTGTGTTTCTTTTTGCGTTTGTGCCAAGCAAAACCGTTATGATTAGTCTTGGGGATGATCGTTTGGTCATGCTGGAAAAGACATAAACTTTCTGCTCAGGAAAATAATTTTCATTTTCTTTTCTGTAAGAGCTTTTGAGTTGATTCTTTCTGCTGCTGATTGCTATGCAAATTCTTCAGACTGCCGAAATTTTTCAGAATTTTTGAAGTACCAGAAGTATACGAAGTATACAGATTGCTACAGACTGGTATGCTGTTAACAGATTTTGTTTTTGTTGAGTTGGTTGATTATTTTGATGAAACTATGGATAGTATTGGGGGGGGGGGGGTACTAGCCATGGAAGATTGAAAATACAGTAACCCAACATCAACATAAGTAGAATTTAAGTTTGCTACAGTACCTAAGGAAGTGGTGGTTTGCTTTCTTATACTAATGTTATCACGAGTTTCTCTTTAAGTTTCGTGTTGTGAAGTTTCAAGTTTTGGGTGAAGTTCTTATGAACAAAAAGATAAAGAGTGGCAAGAGCTCAAGCTTGGGGATGCCCAAGGCACCCCAAGTTGATTCAAGGATGCCGTAAAAGCCTAAGCTTGGGGATGCCTCGGGAAGGCATCCCCTCTTTCATCTTCAATCCATTGGTAACATTACTTGGGGCTATATTTTTATTCACCACATGTTATGTGTTTTGCTTGGAGCGTCTTGGATCGTAGGAGTCTTTCATTTTTGTTGTGTCACAATCTTCCTTGCCGCACACCTAGAGAGAGAGACATGCACTCACTGTGATTTTGTCGAGCTTCACTTATATCCTTTGGTTAGACAATTCAGCTCACATGTGCTTCACTTATATCTTTTGAGCTACTTGATTTTGCTCTATGTGCTTCACTTCTATCTTTTAGAGCACAGCGGTGCGTGGCTTGGTAGTTGATCTATGCTATGATAGTAGTCTCAAAAGGGGTAGTTATCCAAAGGGATATGAAAACTTCCACCTTCATGTGCATTGAGTAGTTGGAAAAGTTTGATCCATCTCAATTAGTTTTGAGTTGTGGTTGTGGTAATATTGAAGTTATACTAGTAAGGTGTTGTGGATCTAGAAATACTTGTGTTGACGTTAGTGATTCCTGTAGCATGCACGTATGGTGAACCGCTATGTGATGAAGTCTGAGCATGATTAGTCTATTGATTGTCATCCTTTGTGTGGCGGTCGGGATCGCGCGATGGTTTATACCTACCAACCCTTCCCCTAGGAGTATGCGTTGAATACTTTGTTTCGATTACTACTAAAACTTTTGAAACAAGTATATGAGTTCTTCATGACTAATTTTGAGTCCATGGTTTAGATGCACTGTCACCTTCCACCATCACTATCTTCTCTAGTGCCATGCAACTTTCGCCGGTGCACAAAACCCACCATATAGCCTCCCTCAAAACAGCCACCATACCTACATACTATGGCTTTTTCAAAGCCATTCCGAGATATATTGCCATGCAACTACCACCATGACATGTGCCACAGCTTCTACATTGCCATTGCATGATCGTAAGATAGCTAGCATGATGTTTCCATTAATGTCTATGCCATGCTAGATCATTGTCATGGTACACTACCGAAGGCATTCCATATAGAGTCATCATTGCTCTAAGTTTTGAGTTGTAAGTGTGATGATCATCATTGATGGAGCATTGTCCCATGTGAGGAAATAAAATAGGCCAGCGAAGCCCATTTACAAAAATAGGCCAAAGATGCCACCCAAAAAAAAGAGGCCAAAGAGCCCACCAAAAAAATGAGAGAAAAAGAGAGAAGGGACAATGCTACTATCTCCTTTCCACACTTGTGCTTATTGAGCACCATGATCTTCATGATTGAGAGTCTCTCGTTTTGTCACCACCATATAGATAGTGGGAAATTTTCATTATATAACTTGGCTTGTATATTTCGATGATAGGCTTCCTCAAAATTGCCTTAGGTCTTCGTGAGCAAGCAAGTTGGATGCACACCAACTAGTTTTCTTTTAGAGCTTTCACATACTCTTAGCTCTAGTGCATCATTTGTATGGCAATCCCTACTCATTCACGTTGATATCTATTGATGAGCATCTCCATAGCTCATTGATATGCCTAGTAAATGTGACCATCTTCTCCTTGTTTGCCTTGCAACCTCCACCACACTCCATTCCACTTATAGTGCTAAAACCATGGCTCACGCTCATGTATTGCGTGAGAGTTGAAAAGGTTTGGAAAAGTAAAGGTGTGAAAACAATTACTTGGCCAATACCGAGGTTGTGCATGATTTAAATCGTTGTGCAAGGATGATAGAGCATAGCCAGACTATATGATTTTGTAGGGATAACTTTCTTTTGGCCTTGTTATTTTGAAAGTTCATGATTACCTTGCTAGTTTGCTTGAAGTATTATTGTCTCCACATCAATAGCAAACTATTGTTTTGAATCTAATGGATCTGAACATTCACATCACATAAGAGGATTTACAAAGGACGCATCATATAGCAAAAGACGGGGCTAGCGGGCCAGTGGGTTGCCCACAAGCTTGCCCACCGCCACCAGGGGGGTGGTGGCGGAGTGGGGGCTTGTGGGGCCTTGGTGGGCCCCCTCTAGTAGTTCTTCCGCCCAATATTTTTAATATATTCCAGAAAAAATCCACGTAAATTTTCAGGGCATTTGGAGGTGTGCGGAATAGTGGACTAGGATTTGCTCCTTTTCCAGTCCAGAATTCTAGCTGCCTGAATTCTCCCTCTTCAAATAATCCTTGCAAAATAAGAGAGAAAAGGCATAAATATGGTACCACAAGTAATATAACAGCCCAAGAAGCAATAAATATCAACATGAAAACATGATGCAAAATGGACGTATCAACTCCCCAAGCTTAGACCTCGCTTGTCCTCAAGCGAAAACCAAGTTCCATAAACATGTCCACATGTTTGGGGACGAAGGTGTCGATAAAACATAATACAAACATGAGGGCATCATGATCACACATAGGACAACAATATATCATAAAGATTCTTATGGGAAAGTAACAATTCCTTCACAAAGTAAAGCATGAAGCAAAAACCTTACCGAGAAGTAAACAACAATAGTCCATAGTCATTGAAGCAATTGCAATTTATCACAACATCAGAAAGAGTCAAATAAGAGTTTGTAAGGAAAACCCGCATACTCAATCATCTCTTTTGTTTTCCACAATTGTTATAACTCACGTGGTACTCATGGTGTCAAAGCTTCAGCTGGACACAGAGGAAGATAGGGGCTTATAGTTTTGCCTCCCAACAGTTTACCTCAAGGGTAAAGTCAACAATAATAAAGCATGAGTACTCAACTCCAAGTTGATATATGAATATAGATCTTTCCCAAGCATGTGACGGTAGCCAAGACAAAGGCAAAAAGGGAATTGGTGATGATCACCATGACTCTTACAAGGGTAAAAAGTAAAGGTACAAGATAGGCCCTTCGTAGAGGGAACCAGAGGTTGTCATGCGCTTTTGAGGTTTGAATGTGTGTCCTCTTAGTGCGGAGGAACGTCACTTTATATTGCCTCCTGTGATAAAGAACTTTATTATGCAGTCTGTCGCTTTTATGTCTTCCTCATCACAGGTTCGTACAAAGCTTATTTTCCACACACTAATAGATCATACATATTAGAGAG
Organism: Hordeum vulgare subsp. vulgare; assembly: GCF_904849725.1. Lineage (NCBI taxonomy): Eukaryota > Viridiplantae > Streptophyta > Magnoliopsida > Poales > Poaceae > Hordeum > Hordeum vulgare. Next base: position 443,450,197 of record NC_058522.1, on the reverse strand, counting down.
CAATTTTTATTGCTTGCACCGATGACAACTTACTTGAAGGATCTTATTCAATCCATAGGTAGGTATGGTGGACTCTCATGGCAAAACTAGTTTGGAGGTTTATGGATGCACAAGTATTATCTCTACTTGGTGCGGGAGTTTTGGCTAATATGAGGTGGAAGCAATCGTCACATGCTAAGGGATCTCTAATCATATAACATTGTTTGGAACCAAGCAAACACAATTCATTATGTTGTCTTCCTTGTCCAACATCTACTCCTAGGCATGTAATAGTTTGGTGAGTGCTCACAATTGCAAAAAGTGTCTAAGATGATATATCTATATGTGAACCTCTCTTTTCTTATTACTTCTTATTAATTGCAACAATGACTGAGGTCTATGTTAATTTATTCTCAACAAGTTTCAATCATCATACTTGTCATATGTGAAGTTATCACTTTCCATAAGATCGTCTCATGATCTTTCATGCTATCGTTCTTTTCATACTTTTGATCATGGCACAAAGCAGAGCCCTTGACTAAGACACTCTTTATAATGTAGCTCGTAAGCTCGAATACATCGGGGGAGAGACAAAAGCAAAAGACTCAAACTAAAAACTAAAGACTTATTCCTCTAAAAAGAAGAAATAAAAACTGAAAAGGAAAGAACTAAATAAAGGTAAAAGCAAAAGATATAAAGGTGATATGATACCAGGGCAACTCCCCCAAGCTTGGCAGAAGCAAAGGGGATTGCCCATACCAATGCTTAGTTGTCTTCCTTTGGTGGTGATGGTGGTGTTGTTGGGGCAGTATTGAGCTTGTCTAATTTCCACTTAAAGCAAAAAGTTTTGCTCCCTTAGATCGTCATTTTCCTCCTCAAATTTCAACACTCTAAGGCAAAGTTCCTGCTTACTCTCCTGCAAGAAACGAGAAGGGATAAACAAGGTCTTAGGCTTCTTCCTAAGGTCAGGGAGGCTTGACTTCTTGAACTCCACATGGGTGTTTGTAGGTTGAGGTAGAGGAGCCTCCTCTTCATCGGAACTCGTTTGCTCCTTCCCCTTGGGCTCATAGTCCTCCTCCTCATGAGTGGTCCAGCCATATGGTTCCAAGTCCCCATTAATCCTAGAGTTAGCACGATCATCGGCCACATAGATCTCTTCTTCTGAATCTTGAGAAGACATCTTGACCTAAATCTGCGGCAGACAACAAGCTCGAAACAAAAACAGAGGAAAACTACGCGATACGGAGATCAAAACCTTCGGGCGACTATATATTGATTTTTTCTGGGCCAGAAGGAGTCTTCCACAAGAAAATGGAGTCCGGGAGGCACACGAGGTGCCCACAAGCTTGCCCACCGCCACTAGGGGGTGGTGGCGGTGTGGGCCCTTATGGCTTCCTCGTTTTCTCTCCGGACTGCTTTTAATTTTTCTAATTTTCCAAAAATTCTAAAACTGAGGAAATTTCCTATTGGAAAAGTATCAGAGTCCAATTTATTGCCGAAACAGATACATCTTCGTTTTCAGGGTCCGAAACAGGCTGATAAACATCCCTTATGTACTCCTGTGGAGTTATGACATTGATGATGTTGGTCTCAACATTTATGGGAGTACCAGAGATGTAATGTTTGATTCTTTGCCCATTTACCACTCTAGGAAAATTTCCTTCCGTGTTATTGATTTTGATGGCACCGGAACGATATACTTCCTTGACAACATAGGGACCTTCCCATTTAGAGAGAAGCTTGCCTGCAAAGAATCTCAAACGAGAATTGTATAGCAATACATAATCACCTACATTGAACTCTTGTTTCTGTATTCGTTTGTCGTGCCATCTCTTAACCTTTTCCTTGAACAACCTGGCATTCTCATATGCCTGGGCTCTCCATTCATCCAACGAGCTGATATCAAACAACCGCTTCTCACTGGCAAGTTTGAAATCAAAGTTGAGCTCTTTGATTGCCCAATAAGCTTTGTGTTCCAGCTCAAGAGGTAAATGACAGGCCTTACCGTAAACCATTTTATACGGTGGCATGCCCATGGGATTCTTATAAGCAGTCCAATAAGCCCATAATGCATCGTCAAGTTTGCTAGACCAGTTCTTTCGAGATCTATTGACGGTCTTTTGTAGGATCAACTTGATCTCCCTATTACTCAACTCCACTTGACCACTAGACTGAGGATGATAAGGAGATGCAACTCTATGGTTGACATCATACTTAGCTAGCATCTTGCGGAAAACACCATGAATGAAGTGTGAACCGTCATCAGTCATCAAGTATCTAGGGACTCCAAATCTTGGGAATATGACTTCTTTAAGCATCTTAATAGAGGTGTGGTGATCAGCATTTTTAGTAGGGATAGCTTCTACCCACTTAGTAACGTAATCCACAGCAACTAAGATATGAGTGTACCCAGTGGAACTCGGGAAGGGTCCCATATAATCAAAGCCCCAGACATCAAATGGTTCAATGACAAGTGAATAGTTCATAGGCATCTCTTGACGCTTACTGATGTTCCCTATCCTTTAGCATTCGTCACAAGCCAAGACAAACTTACGGGCATCCTTGAAGAGAGTGGGCCAATAGAAACCTAATTGCAATACCTTATGGGCATTTCTATCTCCAGCATGGTGTCCTCCGTAGGCTTTGGAATGACACTTCTGCAGGATCTGTCCCTGTTCATGTTCAGGCACACAACGTCTAATAACACCATCTACTCCTTCCTTATAAAGGTGAGGATCATCCCAAAAGTAGTGTCTCAAATCAAAGAAGAATTTCTTCTTTTGTTGATAGGTGAAACTGGGTGGTATGTATTTGGCTATGATATAGTTTGCATAATTGGCATACCACGGTGCACTAAGTGAAGTGCGGATGACATTTAATTGCTCATCAGGAAAGTTGTCATTAATAGGCAGTGGGTCATCAAGGACATTCTCTAGCCTAGACAAGTTATCTCCTACAGGGTTACCAGCACCCTTTCGGTCAACGATGTGCAAATCAAATTCCTGTAGCAGGAGAACCCATCTGATCAGCCTAGGCTTAGCGTCCTTCTTCTGCATAAGGTACCTAATAGCAGCATGATCAGAGTGAATAGTGACTTTGGAGTCAACTATGTAAGATCTAATTTTTTCACATGCAAACACGACTGCTAAGAATTCCTTCTCTGTAATGGCATAGTTTCTTTGGGCACTATCTAGAGTTTTACTAGCATAGTGAATGACATTCAACTTCGTGTCAACTCTTTGTCCCAGAACAACACCAACAGTGTAATCACTAGCGTCACACATGATTTCAAAGGGCAAGTTCCAGTCAGGTGGTTGGACAATAGGTGCGGTTATCAAAGCCTTCTTGAGTATTTCAAAAGCTTCCTCACAATCCTCATCAAAAACAAAAGGAACATCCTTCTGCAAGAGGTTGGTAAGAGGCCTAGAAATCTTAGAGAAGTCTTTAATGAACCTTCTATAGAAACCAGCATGACCTAGGAAACTTCATATACCTTTGATATATGCGGGCCAAGGCATTTTCTCAATTGCATCAAGCTTAGCCTTATCAACTTCAATGCCTCTTTCAGAGATTTTGTGTCCTAAGACGATACCTTCATTAACCATAAAGTGGCACTTCTCCCAATTCAAGACGAGGTTGGTTTCTTCGCATCTCTGTAACACTCAATCAAGTTTGCTGAGGCAATCATCAAAGGGAGACCCATAAACGGAGAAGTCATCCATGAAAACCTCGACAATCTTTTCACAAAAGTCAGAGAATATAGCCATCATACATCTTTGGAAGGTGACAGGTGCATTACATAAGCCAAAAGGCATACGTCTATAGGCAAAGGTAGCGAAAGGGCAGGTGAAAGTGGTTTTCTCTTGATCAGATTGTGCGACAGGTATTTGCAAGAAACCTGAATAACCGTCTAGAAAGCAGAAGTGTGTGTGCTTTGATAGCCTTTCTAGCATTTGGTCGATGAACGACAAAGGATAATGATCTTTCCTGGTTGCCTTGTTCAGTTTCCGGAAGTCTATCACCATTCTATAGCCGGTAATAATCCTTTGTGGGATTAGTTCATCCTTATCATTAGGAACGACGGTGATACCTCCCTTCTTAGGTATGTAATGTACTGGACTTACCCAATCACTATGAGCAACAGGATAAATGATTCCTGCTTCCAGAAGCTTTAATATTTCTTTTCTAACGACCTCTTTCATCTTAGGATTTAATCTCCTTTGATGATGAGCAACTGGTTTGAAGTCAGGATCGGTTTTAATCTTGTGCTGACATAGAGTAGCACTAATACCCTTAAGATCATCAAGAGCATATCCAATAGTAGTGCGGTGCTTCGTCAGAGTTTTTAGTAACTTGTTCTCTTCGCGCTCTGAGAGGAGAGCACTAATAATGACAGGATATATCTCCTTCTCATCAAGATAGGCATACTTAAGAGTATCAGGCAACTGTTTAAGCTCGAACACAGGATCACCCATTGGTGGGGGAGGATCCCCAAGCAGTTCAACAGGCAGATTATTCTTGAGAATAGGACATTGTTCTAAGACAATTCTATCTATCTCATCTCTCTCCTCCATATGCATATCATTTTCATGCTCAAGCAGATATTGCTCTAAAGGATCCATAGGAGGTACGGCAATAGATGCAAGAGCAATGATTTCATCCCTAACAGACGACTCTCTTTCATGGGGTTGTCTTCCAAACTTGGAGAAGTTAAATTCATGAGACACACCCTCGAAACTTACTATGACAGTCTGCTTAATGCAATCAATGTGAGCATTGACAGTGTTGAGAAAGGGTCTACCGAATATGATGGGACAAAAGCTATCTTCTGCAGTACCAAGGACGAGGAAATCAGTAGGATACTTCGTCTTACCACACAGGACTTCTACGTCTCTCACAATTCCCAAAGGGCAGATAGTGTCTCTATTAGCTAGCGTGATAGTGACATCAATGGGTTCTAACTCGGCAGGTGCAATCTAATCTTTGATTTCATCATAGAGAGAACGGGGTATTGCACCAACACTAGCTCCCATATCACATAAACCATGGCAACAGTGATCTCCTATCTTAACAGAAACAACGGGCAGGCCAATTACAGGTCCGTGCTTGTCTTTCGCGTGAGGTTTAGCAATTCTATCGGAGTCCTCATAGAATTTAATAACATGCCCGTTTATGCCTTCGGCTAAGAGATCTTTGATAATAGCAACACTAGGTTCAACTCTAATCTCCTCAGGGGGTGCAAGTGGTCTAATGTAACCCCTACATATCACGGTTGGAGCTTTAGAATAATCCTTCATTCTGGGAGGGTATGGTGGTTTCTTAGTGTAAGCACAAGGAACAACAGGATCACTAAAAGCTATGATTTTCTCCTCAACTAGATTGGTTTTGGCTATGTTGGTTTCTACTGGAGGATGATATTTAAACCACTTCTCTTTGGGAAGTTCAACATGAGCAGCAAAAGATTCACATAGAGAAGCTACTATCTCAAAGTCAAGTCCATACTTAGCGCTAAAATCTCTAGAAGTGTTTGTCTCAACAAAAGATTTAACGCAATCAAACTGGAAATTCATACCTGAGTCCTTACCTTCCTCCAGCTCCCAATCTTCAGAGTTGCACTTGATTCTCTCCAATAAATTCCACTTGTGATCAATATCCTTCTTCATAAAAGAACCGGCACAAGAAGTGTCAAGCATGGTACGATCTTCATGAGAAAGCCGAGCATAAAAGTTTTGAGTGATGATTTCTCTCGAGAGCTCATGATTGGGGCATGAATATAGCATTGATTTAAGCCTCCCCAAGCTTGATCTATGCTTTCCCTATCACGAGGCCAAAAGTTATAAATAAAGTTCCGATCACTATGTACTAAATGCATAGGATAGAACTTTTGATGAAATTCCAATTTCAACCGATTGTAGCCCCATGATCGAGCATCATCACATAGCCTATACCATGTCAACGCCTTATCCTTCAAAGATAAAGGAAATACTTTCTTCTTTACCTCATCCTCGGGCAAACCTGCAAGCTTAAATAAACCACAAACTTCATCTACATATATTAGATGAAAGTGTGGATGTGAAGATCCATCTCCTGTAAAAGGATTAGCCAGCAGTTTCTCAAGCATACCCAAAGGAATTTCATAAAAGATATTTTCAGTAGGTACCTCAGGTTGAGGAGCAACTCCTCGTGCTTCCGTTCGTGGTGAAGATACCCCAAACAAACTCCTCAAAGGAAGAGTTTCCATAGTGACAAGTGACAATAATTTTCAGCACAGTATAAAAATGTTTCCTTACCAATTTCCACTTACCAAAGGCGCTTCACTCCCCGGCAACGGCGCCAGAAAAGAGTCTTGATGACCCACAAGTATAGGGGATCAATCATAGTCCTTTCGATAAGTAAGAGTGTCGAACCCAACGAGGAGCAGAAGGCTGTGATAAACGGATTTCAGCAAGGTAATAACTGCAAGCACTGAAAGTAGCGGTAACAAGTGATTGTGTAGCGAGGTGAAACGTAGCAAGCAAAGAGTAACAAGTAACAAGTAGTAGCAACGGTGCAGCAAGTGGCCCAATCCCTTTTGTAGCAAGGGACAAGCCTAAACAAAGTCTTATAGGAGGAAAAACGCTCCCGAGGACACACGGGAATTTCTGTCATGCTAGTTTCATCATGTTCATATGATTCACGTTCGTTACTTTGATAGTTTGATATGTGGGTGGACCGGCGCTTGGGTACTGACCTTACTTGGACAAGCATCCCACTTATGATTAACCTCTCTCGCAAGCATCTGCAACTACAAAAGAAGAATTAAGACAAAGTCTAACCATAGCATTAAACTAGTGGATCCAAATCAGCCCCTCACGAAGCAGCGCATAAACTGGGGTTTAAGCTTCTCTCACTCCAGCAACCAATCATCTACTTGCTACTTCCCAATGCCTTCCTCTAGGCCCAAATATGGTGAAGTGTTATGTAGTCGACGTTCACATAACACCACTAGAGGAAAAACAACATACAACATATCAAAATACCGAACGAATATCAAATTCACATGACTATTATCAGCATGACTTATCCCATGTCCTCGGGAACAAAAGTAACTACTCACAAGACATAATCATAATCATGACCAGAGGTGTAATGAATAGGATCAAGGATCTGAACATAAACTCTTCCACCAAGTAATCCAACAAGCATCAACTACAAAGAGTAATCAACACTACTAGCAACCTTACAAGTACCAATCTGAGTTGCGAGACGAAGATTGGTTACAAGAGATGAACTAAGGATTGGAGAGGATATGGTGCTGATTAATATGTTGATGAACATGCCTCCCCTCCGACGAGAGGAGTGTTGGTGATGACGATGGCGACGATTCCCCCTCCGGGAGGGAAATTTCCCCGGCAGGATCGTCCTGCCAGAGCTCTAGATTGGATCTGCTCAAGTTCCGCCCCGTGGCGGCGGCGAAACCACGAAAAAGCTCCCGTATGATTTTTTCCAGGTCAGTACGCATCATATAGCAAAAGAGGGGGCTAGTGGGCCAGTGGGCTGCCCACAAGCTTGCTCACCGCCACCAGGGGGGTGGTGGCGGAGTGGGGGCTTGTGGGGCCCTGGTGGCCCCCTCCGGTAGTTCTTCCGCCCAGTATTTTTAATATATTCCAGAAAAAATCCACGTAAATTTTCAGGGCATTTGGAGTTGTGCAGAATACTGGACTAGGATTTGCTCCTTTTCTAGTCCAGAATTCCAGCTGCCTGAATTCTCCCTCTTCGAATAATCCTTGCAAAATAAGAGAGAAAAGGCATAAATATGGTACCACAAGTAATATAACAGCCCAAGAAGCAATAAATATCAACATGAAAGCATGATGCAAAATGGACGTATCAGCTATCAAGTCCCAGGCATTGGTCGACTTCATCAATGATTGGACCGAGTTGCAGATTCCGAAAGACAGGCCTGATCTCACGTACTGGACTATTTATTTTGATGGGTCTAGGCAATTGGAAGGCTCAGGGGCTGGCGTGGTGTTGATTTCACCCTAGGGAGACAAGCTCTATTACGTTCTCTGACTCATGTTCCCGTGTACCAATAACGCTGCGGAGTATGAAGCCCTGCTTCATGGTTTGCGACTCGCCAAGGAGATGAACCTCAAACGCATTAGATGTTTTGGCGATTCCGATCTGGTGGCTCAACAAGATTCAGGTACATGGGATTCCCGGGACCCCCTGATGGCGGCTTACAGAAGGGTTGTGTCTGATGTGGCGGGTCATTTCCATGGTTATCAAGTCGATCATATTGACCGACGACTTAACGAAGTAGCTCATGCCCTCTCGCGTCTCGGCTCGCAACATAAGCTGGTTCCCTCCTAATGTTTTTCTGGATATTTTGCATAATCCTTCCATGAGGTTGCCCTCACAAGAGGAGTTGGCGATACCAGATCCTGAGTCCCATTTTGTGGCGGCTCTCCGTGTTACGCCGGATTGGGTTCTTCCTTACTTGGCGTACCTCACACGAGGCGAGTTACCTTCGGATGAGGTGTTGGCCCGTCAAATCGTTCATCGAAGCAAATCCATGGTCATCATCAACGGCGAGTTATATAAGCGAAGTACTTCTGGGGTATTTCAAAGATGTGTTTCTTCTGATGAAGTGTGCGTAATTCTGAACATAATCCATGTCGGAGATTGCGGGCATCATGTCGGGTCACGTTCCATGGTTTCCAAGGCGTTCCGACATGGATTCTTTTGGTTGACGGTTCATGCGGATGCAGAAGAGATAGTTCGTCGATGTGATGGCTGTCAACATTTTGGACAGCAAGCTCATGTGCCGGCTCAAGAGCTAAGGATGATCCCTATCACTTGGCATTTTTCGGTCTGGGGGTTAGATATGGTTGGTCCTTTTAAGATGTCATCCAATAAAAAAACTCATCTACTGGTGGCGGTTGATAAATTCACCAAGTAGGTCGAAGCAGAGCCTGTTGGCAGCTGTGATGCACAAACGGCCGTCAAATTCTTGAAAAAGTTGATATTCCGGTTTGGATACCCACACAACATTATCACTGATAATGGTACCAATTTATCACAAGGGGCAATGCAGGAGTTTTCCAACCGGGAGCACATCCGGCTTGATGTGTCTGCGGTCGCTCATCCACAATCTAATGGGCAAGCAAAACGGGCGAATCAGGAAGTACTACGAGGAATCAAGCCCCGACTTATGGTTCCCCTGGAGTGCACCCCATGGTGTTGGGTTGAGGAGTTGCCTTCGGTATTATGGAGCATTCGAACCACCCCAAATCATTCTACGCGTTTTACTCCTTTCTTCCTGGTGTACGGGGCAGAAACCGTTCTTCCAAGTGACATTAGGCATGCCTCGCCCAGAGTCGCCGCTTATGTGGAACAGGATAATGAGTTGGCACGTCAGGATTCTTTGGATGCTTTGGAGGAAGCACGCGATTTGGCTGCTTCCCGATCGGCTATCTATCAGCAAGATTTGCGGCGGTATCATAGCCGCCGGGTCAAGAGCCGAGCCTTTCAGGAGGGCGACTTGGTGCTCCATTTGATCCAAGATCACATTGCATGCATAAGTTGTCACCACCATGGGAAGGACCGTTTGTCGTCAGCAAAAACCTTCGGAGCGGGTCATACTATTTGGTGGATCTTCGGCCTGATCGGCCAACCACGGAGGCTGAGTCAACTCGCCCTGGAACATAGCCCATCTGTGGCCTTACTACACTTGAGCTATTGGCTCCCCTTTTTCCTTTTTCTCCCATCTTTGAAGATTGTAAGTCTCTCATTTATATAAAGCAATAAAGTCGATACCCACGAATTTTGGGTTTTTCCTGCCACTTCATCTTCTTGAAAGCATGGATCTTTATTGTTCTTCGACAAGACGCCCAAACATGGAAGCTATCAATACCAGAGAGCATAAGTCACCATGTTGCACTTATTACAACATTGGGTATCAATAAGACAAAGAGGATCAAGCCGCTATGAGCGCACGATTCAAACATGGGCGCCTTATATGATTCTGAGGATTAGGCCAACTTACTTGGGGGCTATCGGCCCCCAAGTCGTTTTGTGGTAAGAGCGTATACGCTTCTACAATCCTATGACCGGTCTTTCCCCTAATCATAGGTCACTTGGGGGCTTCCTCTCACTGAGATCAGCCTAATTACCCATTTGGCTAACGAAAAATTACCGCACTACAAATGGTTATACTGGACTGTGTGTTGGCCAAATCGCAATATGGACCCATGAACTCTTGGCGAGTCAATCCGCTATTTGGACCCTGAACTCACCTTGGTTAAAACATGCATGGTACCGGATAGCGCCCCACATGGAAAATAGAGAAACCATTGGTTCATTGATCCTGCTTCACTGAAGCTTGACTCGCGCCTGATCAGCCGGTCTTAATACTTGAGCTTTTTTTATACAAAAAGTCTCCCTAGGGTAGCACTTGAGTTTGTTTAACTTGTCCTATCCTGTCGTGACTTGAACAAGCCGACGAAATTCTTACTCTCACCTTCCTGGCACTGCCACAAGGTCTTAGAGATTTATAAGACTCGCTGGATCTTTTTGAGCCGGGTTTTCTTCATATAATTCGCCAAGACACCTTGAGTCGGTTATTATTTATTATCATCCATTACTCATTGAGATGGTTTGATGTATGCTTTTTGTTAGCCCAACAGGTTGGTGATCAAAATATTTACTAACATGGCGGGTCAAGCATCATAGGCACCCCAATGGCGGCACAAGGTTTTTTAAGGATCACAGAAGAGTTCCGCAAACATGCATAAGCAAGGGATTGTTTTCTACAATAACCTATTACATGGCTCGAATGGCCAAATCAGTAAGATCTATTATGCTGGTGCCTCCGGGTCAACTTCCCTCGAGCTCTGGCCGACTTCAAGTTGTAAATCGCCCAGTACCCAATTACACTTGGATAGAGCGGCAAATTCGTCTTCATCATTCAAAAATGCCAAGAGATCAGATTCCAAATCAAAAGGGTTCTTGCGCCGACGAGGAGTTAAGCTGGTTGTCACGAACGACGGCGGGTTTACTTTCTTGTTCTTGTCATCATAAGCGGCTTGGTACTTTGATAAATCCAAGCTCGCTGCTAGCTGAGTTGCCGCCGAGCGTGATTCCTTGACAACATGCTGATAATCATCTTGAGTAAACTCTACCCCTCATCCTTGAGCTGTGGAAAGCTTGCTGCTACCTCTTCGGGCTTCAATTCTGGAGCATATGCCAAACACCGACTCAAGGTAGTCAGCGCCCTCTTCCGGGCGGCTCATCGGGTTAGCTCACCTATCTGAGGCGGAAGGGTTGATAGGCAGCCAAGCATCTTTTTGATTGATGTGATTGGTTCCTTGGTGCCCATCAATGCCTTCATGGTTAGCATGCTCCCAGCATACAGCTGCTCAGTCAGTGTGTAAATCGCCTTTAACTTCAAGATGCAGTCGTCCTGAAGGTTGGCGGCTCTCGGGCCTGCGTAAGAAAGACAATGATGGATAGTACTTTGTTTTTTTACACTACTCTTTTCTCAGAGATACAAAACCAGGGATTCCTTCTTACCAAAAATGGCATGTGTCATGTTGGAAATATGTTTCTTTAAACCGGCCAGCTCTTTTTGCACAGCTTCTAGTTTTGTTTCAGCCATTTCCGCTCGCTTTAGCGCGGTGGCCTGATCAGCTTGAGACTTCTTGTTGGCGGCTTTCAGCTTTTCCATATCAGCGAAGATCGCCTCGTATTTTTCTTCTGCTTGAGCCCGCGCGTCTTGCTGGTCAGCTAAACTTTTCTTTAAGTCGCCCAACGTCGACTCAGCTTGGGCCAGAGATTCCTGTCAACATATTATCAAGGGACAAGTCTCAGAATTATTGCAAGCAACATCTCTGACACTTGGGGGCTAATGTATAATTTTTTAGACAAAATTATACCACATCAAGACCCAGCTCATCTTTCAAAAGATGACCCGGCCCTTGGGGGTTACAGGTCGAAAGTTTTTTCTACATCAAGACCCAGCTCATCTTTCAAAAGATGACCCGGCCCTTGGGGGTTACAGGTCAAAAGTTTTTTTTCTACATCAAGACCCGGCTCATCTTTCAAAAGATGACCCGGCCCTTGGGGGTTACAGGTTGAAAGTTTTTTCTACATCAAGACCCGGCTCATCTTTCACAAGATGACCCGGCCCTTGGGGGCTAATGAGGAGGGTATGCATTAAGGCATACCTCATGTTTATTCTTCATCATATGGAGCAGGTTCTTCTCCATTTCATAACCTTTTTCCAGGCGACTTGCGAAGCCGGAGCAGAGCTCATCAAACTCAAGTTTTTCATATTGAGAAAGTTTGTCCTTGGAAATTTCATGTCTGGTGGAAGGATGGGACGATGTTGATACATGCTTCGATAAGGTTGCCGAAGCCGGCTTAGAAAAGCCAGTACCAGTAATGACCACAACATCAGGATCTTCAGCCGCCTTCAACGGATTTGGCGGGTTGGGCGCTTGTATGCCTTCCTTGGGAGAACTTGGAAGGTCAACTTGATCATCAGATATATCTTTTGTCGGGTTAGCACGAGCCGGTGCTGGGTTTTCTTTAAGTTCTGGAGCCGGAGTGGAAGTTGAGCCGCCGGTTTTTCTCTTCTTCGCTTGTGCTCTAAGGAAAAGAGGGTCATGCTTAAAGCAAGCATCATTATCATCAGGAAAGACATAAGTATTATAAGGACTTACCCTTGTACGCGAATCATTGGCGGAAGGGCCGACATCATTGAGTCGCCCAACGAAGGGGGAGAAGTCTGCAAAAGTAATATCTCAAAATGTGAGCGAGTTACAAGTGTGACCCAAAAGAAAATGAAGGTGGAAATTGATAGAGGGTACCTCATTTTGCCGTTTCTTGGTAGGGGTTTTTACTGGTAACTCGGACACCAAATCTCCTGAGTTGCTTTGAGTCTTCTGAAAGGAAGTGTGTTGCGTCTTCTTCAAGAGGAAATTAGGGTCTAGACAAGCATTCGGGTGAGACATGGGAACTTTCCCACAAACTCGCCTGGCCGGCTTAGGCAAAGGAGAAGATGAGTCGGAAGAAATATAAATTACCTCTACGGCATCATCCTGGCTTTCGTTATCATCATTCTATACATAGAAATGCAGAGATATAAGCACAAATTAGAGCAAAGGGCGTCAAGACAACAAAGATAAAAATTTACCTCTGAAGACGCTTCGCCGACTTGGGATTCGTCCACATCAGACGATTCAGCGACAACGGTTTTATTTTTACCCTTGGATTTCTTCTTTGGAGGCGGTTTGGCTTGCTTCAGGGCAATCTTTTTCGGCCTTCGTGACCAGAATCGGTCGCCTTTCTGAGGTAGAATTGTCATTATGCAAGTCAGAATCCAAATAAGTCGGAAAGATTGAACCAAGGGCGGGTTAAATTATTTACCTTAGGAGCCGGGTTAATCTTGCAAAATGGCTTAAGCCCTATCTGGCTACACTTGGCCAAGGGCTCGCCGGTTAGCTTCTTGATGATGCTCACAATGTCTTCCTGTGTGAGTGTTGTGTGGAAGTAGCATTGGGGATGGTTCAAAGTACCATCAAACTCGCACATCAAGCCGTCTCGGCGACTCAAGGGAAGGATGCACCATTCCACGCAGCAGCGGATCAGATCAAGTCCAGTAAGACCGTTGTTTGTTAAAGATCGTAACTCGGATAACACTGGAATGAAATCCAATTTCTCCTCTTCGGTGAGCTTGTCAGGAAGTTTGAAGTTTGTGGGCAAACGTTCCTTCCTGTAGCCAAGGAGTTTGTTTTCACCCGGAGGAGAAGTGTCCCGGCAATAAAACCAAGACTCGCCCCAGCCTTTGGGGTGGCTAGGCATGGCGAGTGACCGGAATGAGCTGTCCTTGCATCACTGAACGTTAACCCCTCCAAGTTCTAAGCTAGGGCCGTTGGAGAACTCGGTCTGGCGATTCAGATGGAAGAAGTACCAAAACAAAGCGACCCATGGTTCCATTCGTAGGTAAGCTTCACATAATACTTGGAACTGGCACATGTTGCTGATCGAGTTGGGGCCTAGGTCTTGGAGGCGGACGTTCATGAAGGCCATAGCATCTCTGAGGAACTTTGATCCTGGCGGCTTAAACCCTCGTTCGAGGTGTTCAACAAAAACAACTATTTCCCCTTCGACCGGGTTGGGAATTTCGTCGCCTAGTCCAGATCGCCATCTGATGACTTCCTTCGGATCAAGGTTCCCAGTCTTTACGCAATCCTCGAGGAAGGCGTCGTCAACTTTGGTCGGGAGCCAGTCGGCCTTGAAAACGGCACCCATAGCTACAGAGGAAAGGGTCATGGGTAAGTTAACCCGCCTAACACTTGTTGAGTGGCTAAGAAAATCCTCCAACTCGCCAAACATCTGTTGAGTGGCTAAGAAAATCCCTCAACTCGCCGAACACTTGCCGAGTGGCTAAGAGAATCTATTAACTCGCCAATAGGGGACCGGATTTGGGCACAAGGGCGATTTAGGAATTTCCTATTGCTCAGAGAAGGCATCCCACGGCATCAAAGACGTGTGGTAAAATGATGAAGTCTGAATCTACAAACAGTTTTCTACACAGTAAGCAGGGCAATGCGGATCTACGAGCAAGGTAAAATAACAGAAAAAGGCTTGGACGAAACAAAACGAGCTGTGACTGAAAATGAATATGGCAGAGATGATTTGGCCGAAGCTTTTTTTCAGTTTTCGAATAGGGAACTATTTAATCAAGGATGCGGCTAACGCTATTACATCAGCTACTACCATTGACCTATCAACATGCAAAGGAAAGGTCGAAGTGTTCTAAGAACATGGCAGGTGGCCAATGCCTAAAGATCTGGATCTGATTGCAACTGATGAACAACTGACCTGCTTATGGCGTCCGGAAGCGGTTGTGCAGGTCCACGGCGAGGATGGTGTTCTCGCTAGGTTGAAGATACGTCGGACGCGGTGGGTGTCGATGGAATCCCTCGAGCGGCGACAGAACTTCACAGGCGGCGGTGGAGTCCCTCGGGCGGTGGCGGAGTCCCTCGAACGGCAACAGAGCTCCGCAATCGGTGGCAGAGTCCCTTGGGTGGCGACGAAATCTTTCGGGCGGCAAGGAGTCCTTCGGGCAGCGACGGAGTTCCTCGAGGAGGTGTCGGATTTCTTTGTGTGGTCGTGAGGAAGAAGAAGAAGCTGATGGGACGAGTAGGTGAGGATTCCCTTCGCTCCTATTGCCGAGCCTATTTAATAGGTCGCGTGCGGGGATCGAGGCGCCTCGCGCAGGATCCAAAAGGGCAAACTAAAGATTCACACTTATGGCACCAAGATTTTCGGGATATTTGCGCCACAAGATCCGCTGGAGATTGCGTCATCATTTTCCGAGGATAAAGGGATAAGGTGATGTCATCGAGAAACAGTTCGGCGACTTGGATATTTCCATGAAGGATGGCGGCTTAAGCGTATGATGCATGAAAGGAGTGGAATGAGTCGCTGCTAAACTAGGTAAGAGCTTATTGGCGTGAACAGGTTCAAGTCAATCTGGGACCTAATGTTGGGGACGTTATGTGCGGTGTGACCCGCCCTAGTTGGGCCGGGTCACCAAGTGGGCGACTCATCCTTTCGCGATTCAAGCTTTGGCCCGGTAGGCCCAAGAGATGGATGGCGGTTCAAGGTCCACGTGGAGAATCAATTATCGGGGAGTTCTCCAGTCTTGGAAAGCACGAGGATTTAGAGATAGAAAGATTCACGACTTGTGTGATGGCAAGGACTCTTGTAAACCCTAAGGGCTCGACCTGTATATAAAGTGTTGGAATTATGCCCTAGAGGCAATAATAAATATTAGTTATTATTATAATTCCTGTATCAAGATAATCGTTTATTATCCATGCTATAATTGTATTGAATGAAGACTCATTTACATGTGTGGATACATAGACAAAACACTGTCCCTAGCAAACCTCTAGTTGGCTAGCCAGTTGATCAAAGATAGTCAGTGTCTTCTGATTATGAACAAGGTGTTGTTGCTTGATAACTGGATCACGTCATTAGGAGAATCACGTGATGGACTAGACCCAAACTAATAGACGTAGCATGTTGATCGTGTCATTTTGTTGCTACTGTTTTCTGCGTGTCAAGTATTTGTTCCTGTGACCATGAGATCATATAACTCACTAACATCGGAGGAATACTTTGCGTGTATCAAACGTTGCAACGTAACTGGGTGACTATAAAGATGCTCTATAGGTATCTCCGAAGGTGTTCATTGAGTTAGTATGGACCAAGACTGGGATTTGTCACTCCGTGTGACGGAGAGGTATCTCGGGGCCCACTCGGTAATACAACATCACACACAAGCCTTGCAAGCAATGTGACTTAGTGTAAGTTGCGGGATCTTGTATTACGGAACGAGTAAAGAGACTTGCCGGTAAACGAGATTGAAATAGGTATGCGGATACTGACGATCGAATCTCGGGCAAGTAACATACCGAAGGACAAAGGGAATGGCATACGGGATTATATGAATCCTTGGCACTGAGGTTCAAACGATAAGATCTTCGTAGAATATGTAGGATCCAATATGGGCATCCAGGTCCCGCTATTGGATATTGACCGAGGAGTCTCTCGGGTCATGTCTACATAGTTCTCGAACCCGCAGGGTCTGCACACTTAAGGTTCGACGTTGTTTTATGCGTATTTGAGTTATATGGTTGGTTACCGAATGTTGTTCGGAGTCGCGGATGAGATAAAGGACGTCATGAGGGTTTCCGGAATGGTCCGGATACGAATATTGATATATAGGATGACCTCATTTGATTACCGGAAGGTTTTCGGAGTTACCCGGAATGTACCGGGAATGACGAATGGGTTCCGGGAGTTCACCGGGGGGGCAACCCACCCCGGGGAAGCCCATAGGCCTTGGGGGTGGCGCACCAGCCCTTAGTGGGCTGGTGGGACAGCCCAAGAAGGCCCTATGCGCCATAGCAAGAAAATCAAAGAGAAAAGAAAAAAAAGGAGGAGGTGGGAAAGGGAAGGACTCCACCCACCAAACCAAGTTGGACTCGGTTTGGGGGGGGAGACCTTCCCCCCTTGGCTCGGCCGACCCCCTTGGGGCTCCTTGAGCCCCAAGGCAAGGCTCCCCCTCTTCCCCCTATATATACGGAGGTTTTAGGGCTGATTTGAGACGACTTTTCCACGGCAGCCCGAACACATACCTCCACGGTTTTTCCTCTAGATCGCGTTTCTGCGGAGTTCGGGCGGAGCCCTGCTGAGACAAGATCATCACCAACCTCCGGAGCACCGTCACGCTGCCGGAGAACTCTTCTACCTCTCCGTCTCTCTTGCTGTATCAAGAAGGCCGAGATCATCGTCGAGTTGTACGTGTGCTGAACGCGGAGGTGCCGTCCGTTCGGCACTAGATCGGGGGACTGATCGCGGGACGGTTCGCGGGGCGGATCGAGGGACGTGAGGACGTTGCACTACATCAACCCGCGTTCACTAACGCTTCTGCTGTACGGTCTACAAGGGTACGTAGATCACACATCCCCTCTCGTAGATGGACATCACCATGATAGGTCTTCGTGCGCGTAGGAAATTTTTTGTTTCCCATGCGACGTTCCCCAACATAAAGGCGAGTCCCTGGAGAGGTGAGGATAGGTTAGAAATCATCGAAAGCTAGGTCAGGCGAGTTACGCCCTCCTTGTAATCGAAACATCATCAATACAACACAAAGCATGACGTAGGCTTTTACCTCCTCACGAGGGGCCGAACCTGGGTAAATCTGAGTCCTGCTCCCGTTCAACCCCTTTGAGTCGCCACCAAGGTGCGACGGCTCGTCATTAAGTCCTTTCACTAGGACATCTGCTGTGACAAAACCACGACACCACTCGTCACCGGTGCTCCAACAAAGCATACATGAGGGATGTTCGGATGCTCGCCTCTGTCGTTGCAAGGCAGCATGAAAGCTGGAGGCGAGCGCCACTTGCCACCGGTGCTGCAACGTCGTATGTACGCATGAGGTGTTGCGTTGGAGCTTTTTCGCGCCGTCGAGGTTGCATTGGAGCGTCGCTTGGTCGGTGGAGCTGTGATGGGGTTGGAACGGACTCCGTCTGGCTGCAGCGAAGTTTCGCCGGAGGTGCAATGAAGCTTTTGTCGGAGCTGCAAAGGCTGCAATGAAGCTTCGCCGGAAACTCCGCGCTCGTTGTTTTCATGGAGCAGCTCTTCGGTGGCTCCCGGTGCTGCGTTGCAGCGTCTGTGGGCGGCTGTGAGAGCTGCGATGCAGTGCTCGCCGGCTGGTATGGTGCTGAGATGACGTAGGTGCAAGTATCATGACGAGGTGTTGTGTTGTTGTGCAACGTCGCCTTCTTCAAAGGAGACGTGGGTGCTGAACTGCATCGCGTGGTGAATGGGTTGAGACGAAGGAAGACTCCAGACTGCCTTGCTGAGATCGACGATCACCAGTGCATATCGGACGGCTAATTAGGCGGATGATTTTTTAAGAAAATCATTCGACTGATTTGTAGCAACCCCCTTTTGAATTGATTCCAATACAGATCCTATTGAAATCATTTAGGGAAACTTTTTATTAGGCTTCAATATTACTTGAGACTTATTAGGGATGGCCTTATGCCCAATTCTTTACCTAATAATAAAGAGGCTATCGCTTCTGTCGGAAAACCCGTCGTCGCTGTTTTGCAAAAAGGTCCCTGCATTTTCCCATATTCAACCCGTTGTCATCGGTAAGTGAAGAAAAAACGGTTTGTTTTTTTGGTCAACTCTTTGTACACGTTCGACTGTAGATCAAGCATATCCAGCAGCGATCCGATCGGGACACGACGGAGGACGACGACGACAAGGCTCCGAGAGGTGAGGGACGGCAGGGAAGCCGCGGACGTCGGCGACGAGTAATGGAGGCCGGCAGCGACATTGCTCCATGGCCACGCAGATAGGCAGCGATGGTGCTCCATGTCCATGGCCATGGAGGCTCCATCTCCGAGGAAGAAGAGATGAGGTGAGATGGAGAGAATGGAGAGTAGGGACGACGCGGCTACCTGCTACTGGTCCGGCGGCGGCTCCGGTCACTAGATTCAGGTTGATGTCGAGGTTCCTCTTCTAGCACAAAAAACATCTCCCTTGCGGACTTCTTTCTCCCCCAATCTAGCCGGCCAAGGAACAAAGCCTTAGTGTGGTTCCTCCTCACCCGTCCTCTTCCTCCCGTCTAATCTAATTTGTAATCTTCATGTAGGAAATCGTCTAAAGTGCTCCAACCACTCTCTTTTGAATCTTCATCCATGTTGAAGTTCCACTACTTCCCAACTCCCAACGATGATGCAATCCATGTTGGCTGATGAGGAGGTCGTTCAGTCGCCTCAAATCATGCCAAGAGCAAACTGCAATTCACATTGGAATGTGTGTGCAGAAGGAGGCACATCGAATGCAGTTTGAAAGATGTGTTCAACTGTTTTAGCTGCCTCGCAAATTTTACAGAAATTATGGTTGGTATTCCGACATTGCTTTTTACCATAGGAAATATTTTGTGTTCAGTTTTCCCCTGAAAGTTATACACAACATTTCTTTAGAATGACAGAGAACCAATTTGAGATAGCAGGTTGCCGTCAAATTCCAGGAATAAAACTAACTTTGGGGTGTGATTAGTCTCTTACCAGAGTACAAGTTCATTCTCTGATGCAAAAGGTCAACAATTATGGCACACTCTGTAGCAAGGATATGTTGTAGATTGTATTAGTCTTCTATGGACTGACTTGTGAGAGGTTGGGATGCTCATGCTTGCTTGGTCGGAACCTTTTCTTTTGAGTCGATTAATGAACGATGGGCTTGAGGACATCTCTGGACTAAGTACGCCGTATGTGTACCACTACATACAAATAGTTCCCTCGTCATATCTCGACAGTAGAGGAACACCTTTGATCAATAGAGATGCATTTCTTTCTTGTTACTGCAATTGTATGTGCCTTGCGGACTAAACTTTTTTCTTTCCTTTTTAATTTCAGGTAGTTCTTTCAAAGATAGGCTCGCTCGTCGTATCTCGAGAGAAAAAGAACAACTTTAATCGATGGAGATGGATTTATTTCCTGTTGGTGCGATTATATGTGCCTTGCTGACTAAACTATCTTCTTTCCTATTTACCAATAAAGAAAATAATCAGGTTGATCAAGGGAGGGGAATATGTCTCCTCCACTATTACATTACATCTGATACTATCTAATTATAAGCATGCTCACTAGAATGCATTTTTATTCTAATTGGAAAATTTAGGATTCTACCTACAAGACTTGCAGTCTTTGTATAAATTAAGATTAAGCAGGACAATGTTCTAGGTTTAAGAAAAAAAGATTTAGGTTTAGGATAAAACTGTTCTAGATTTTGAGAAGATTGTTACATATCCATGAGAAAAAATTCCAAAGTTTAGCAACTTCCCTCCTGGAGGGGGAAATCGTCGCCATCGTCATCACCAACACTCCTCTCGTCAGAGGGAAGGCATCTTCATCAACATCTTCATCAGCACCATCTCCTCTCCAATCCCTAGTTCATCTCTTGTAACCGATCTCCGTCTCACGACTCCGATTGGTACTTGTAAGGTTACTAGTAGTGTTGATTACTCTTTGTAGTTGATGCTAGTTGGATTACTTGGTGAAAGAGTTTATGTTCATATCGTTGATGCTATTCATTACACCTCTGATCATGATTACGATTATGCTTTGTGAGTAGTTGCTTTTGTTCCTGAGGGCATGGGATAAGTCATGTTAATAATAGTCATGTGAATTTGATATCTGTTCGGTATTTTGATATGCTGTATGTTGTTTTTCCTCTATTGGTGTTATGTGAACGTCGACTACATAATACTTCACCATATTTGGGCCTAGAGGAAGGCATTGGGGAGTAGTAAGTAGATGATGGGTTGCTGGAGTGACAGAAGCTTAAACCCAAGTCTATGTGTTGCTTCGTGAGGGGCTGATTTGGATCCACTAGTTTAATGCTATGGTTAAACGTTGTCTTAATTCTTCTTTCATAGTTGCGGATGCTTGCGAGAGGGGTTAATCATAAGTGGGATGCTTGTCCAAGTAAGGGTAGTACCAAAGCTCCGGTCCACCCAGATATCGAACTATCAAAGTAACGAACGTGAATCACATGAACATGATGAAACTAGCATGACACAAATTCCTGTGTGTCCTCGGGAGCGTTTTTCCTCCTATAAGAATTTTTTCAGGCTTCTACCTTGCTACAAAAGGGATTGGGCCACTTGCTGCACCATTTCTACTACTTGTTACTTGTTACTTTTTGCTTGCTACGTTTCACCTCACTACACCATCACTTGCTACCGCTACTTTCAGTGCTTGCAGTTATTACCTTGCTGAAAACCGTTTATCAGAGCCTTCCGCTCCTCGTTGGGTTCGACACTCTTACTTATCGAAAGGACTACGATTGATCCCCTATACTTGTGGGTCATCAAGACTCTTTTCTGGCGCCGTTGCCGGGGAGTGAAGAGCCTTTGGTAAGTGGACATTGGTAAGGAAACATTTTTATACTGTGCTAAAATTTATTGTCACTTGTCACTATGGAAACTGTTCCTTTGAGGAGTTTGTTCGGGGTATCTTCACCACGAACGGAAGCACGAGGAGTTGTTTCTCATCCTGAGGTACCTACTGAAAATATCTTTTATGAAATTCCTTCGGGTATGCTGGAGAAATTGCTAGCTAATCATTTTATAGGAGATGGATCTTCACATCCAGACTTGCATCTGATCTATGTAGATGAAGTTTGTGGTTTATTTAAGCTTGCAGGTTTTCCCGAGGATGAGGTAAAGAATAAAGTGTTTCCTTTATCTTTGAAGGATAAGTCGTTGACATGGTATAGGCTATGTGTTGATACTGGATCATGGGGCTACAATCGGTTGAAATTGGAATTTCATCAAAAGTTTTATCCTATGCATTTAGTACATCGTGATCAGAACTTTATTTATAACTTTTGGCCTCGTGACAGGGAAAGCATAGCTCAAGCTTGAGGCTTAAATCAATGCTATATTCATGCCCCAATCATGAGCTCTCGAGAGAAATCATCACTCAAAACTTTTATGCTCAGCTTTCTCATGAAGATCGTACCATGCTTGACACTTCTTGTACCGGTTATTTTATGATGAAGGATATTGACCACAAGTGGAATTTATTGGAAATAATCAAACGCAACTCTGAAGATTGGGAGCTGGAGGAAGCTAAGGAGTCTGGTATGAATTTCTAGTTTGATTGTGTTAAATCTTTTGTTGAGACAAACACTTCTAGAGATTTTAGTGTTAAGTATGGACTTGACTCTGAGATAGTAGCTTCTCTATGTGAATCTTTTGTTGCTCATGTTGATCTTCCCAAAGAGAAGTGGTTTAAGTATCATCCTCCTGTAGAAAGCAACATCGTCAAAACCAATCTAGTTGAGGAGAAAGTCATTGCTTTTAGTGATCATGTTGTTCCTTGTGCTTACACTGAGAAACCACCATACCCTGCTAGGATAAAGGATTATTCTAAAGCTCCAACTGTGATACGTAGGGGTTACATTAGACCACTTGCACCCCCTGAGGAAATTAGAGTTGAACCTAGTGTTGCTATTATCAAAGATATCTTAGCCGAAGACGTAGACGGGCATGTTATCAAATTCTGTGAGGACTCCGCTAGAATTGCTAAGCCTCACGCGAAAGACAAATACGGACCTGTAGTTGGCCTGCCCGTTGTTTCTGTCAAGATAGGAGATCACTGTTACCATGGTTTATGTTATACGGGAGCTAGTGTTAGTGTAATACCTCGTTCTCTATATGATGAAATCAAAGATGAGATTGCGCCTGCTGAGTTAGAACCGATTGATGTCACTATTACGCTAGGGTAATAGAGACACTATCTGCCCTCTGGGAATTGTGAGAGACGTAGAAGTCCTCTGTAGTAAGACGAAGTATCCTACTGATTTCCTCGTCCTTGGTACTGCACAAGATAACTTTTGTCCCATCATATTTGGTAGACCCTTTCTCAACACTGTCAATGCTCACATTGATTGCATTAAGCAGTCTGTCACGGTTAGTTTCGAGGGTGTGTCTCATGAATTTAGCTTCTCCAAGTTTGGAAGACAACCCCATGAAAAAGAGTCGTCTGGAAGGGATGAAATTATTGCTCTTGCCTCTATTGTCGTACCTCCTACGGATCCTTTAGAGAAATATCTGCTTGAGCATGAAAATGATATGCATATGGAGGAGAGAGATGAGATATATAAAATTGTCTTAGAACAATATCCTATTCTCAAGAATAATCTGCCTGTTGAACTACTTGGGGATCCTCCCCCACCAAAGGGTGATCATGTGTTCGAGCTTAAACAGTTGCCTGATACTCTTAAGTATGCCTATCTTGATGAGAAGGAGATATATCCTGTTATTATTAGTGCTCTCCCCTCAGAGCACGAAGAGAAGAAGTTACTAAGAACTCTGAGGAAGCACTGTGCTGCTATTGGATATACTCTTGATGATCTTAAGGGTATTAGTCCCACTCTATGTCAGCACACGACTAAAACCGATCCTGACTTTAAACTAGTTGCTGATCATCAAAGGAGATTAAATCCTAAGATGAAAGAGGTCGTTAGAAAAGAAATATTAAAGCTTCTGGAAGCAGGAATAATTTATCTTGTTGCTCATAGTGATTGGGTAAGTCCAGTACATTGCGTACCTAAGAAGGGAGGTATCACCGTCGTTCCTAATGATAAGGATGAACTAATCCCACAAAGGAGTATTACCGGCTATAGGATGGTGATAGACTTCCGGAAACTGAACAAGGCAACCAGGAAAGATCATTATCCTTTGCCGTTTATCAACCAAATGCTAGAAAGGCTATCCAAACACACACACTTCTGCTTTCTAGACGGTTATTCAGATTTCTCGCAAATACCTGTTGCACAATCTGATCAGGAGAAAACCACTTTCACCTGCCCCTTTGGTACCTTTGCTTATAGACGTATGCCTTTTGGATTATGCAATGCACCTGCCACCTTTCAAAGATGTATGATGGCTATATTCTCTGATTTTTTTGAAAAGATTGTCGAGGTTTTCACGGATGACTTCTCCGTTTACGGGTCTTCCTTTGATGATTGCCTCAGCAACCTTGATCGAGTCTTACACAGATGCGAAGATACCAACCTCGTCTTGAATTGGGAGAAGTGCTACTTTATGGTAAATGAAGGTATCGTCTTAGGACACAAAATTTCTGAAAGAGGCATTGAAGTTGATAAGACTAAGGTTGATGCAATTGAGAAAATGCCTTGCCCCACAGATATCAGACGTATACGAAATTTCCTAGGTCATGCTGGTTTCTATAGAAGGTTCATTAAAGACTTCTCTAAGATTTCTAGGCCTCTTACCAACCTCTTGCAGAAGGATGTTCCTTTTGTTTTTGATGAGGATTGTGAGGAAGCTTTCAAAATATTTAAGAAGGCTTTGATAACCGCACCTATTGTTCAACCACCTGACTGGAACTTGCCCTTTGAAATCATGTGCGATGCTAGTGATTATGCTGTTCGTGCTGTTCTAGGACAAAGAGTTGACAAGAAGTTGAATGTTATTCACTACGCTAGTAAAACTCTAGACAGTGCCCAAAGAAACTATGCCACTACGGAGAAGGAATTTTTAGCAGTCGTGTTTGCATGTGAAAAGTTTAGATCTTATATAGTTGACTCCAGAGTTACTATTCACTCTGATCATGCTGCTATTAAGTACCTTATAGAGAAGAAGGACGCTAAGCCTAGGCTGATCAGATGGGTTCTTCTGCTACAGGAATTTGATTTGCACGTCGTTGACCGAAAGGTTGCTGATAACCGTGTAGCAGATAACTTATCTTGGCTAGAGAATGTCCTTGATGACCCATGACCTATTGATGACAACTTTCTTGATGAGGAATTAAATGTCATCTGCACTTCACATAGTGCACCGTGGTATGCTGATTACGCAAACTATATCGTAGCCAAATACATACCACCCAGTTTCACCTATCAGCAAAAGAAGAAATTCTTCTTTGATTTGAGATACTACTTTTGGGATGATCCTCGCCTTTATAAGGAAGGATTAGATGGTGTTATTAGATGTTGTGTGCCTAAACATGAACAGGGACAGATCTTGCAGAAGTGTCATTCCGAAGCCTACGGAGAACACCACGCTGGAGATAGAACTGCCCATAAGGTATTGCAATCAGGTTTCTATTGGCCCACTCTCTTCAAGGATGCCCGTAAGTTTGTCTTGTCTTGTGACGAATGCCAAAGAATAGGGAATATCAGTAAGCGTCAGGAAATGGCTATGAACTATTCACTTGTCATTGAACCATTTGATGTCTGGGGCTTTGATTATATGGGACCCTTCCTGAGTTCCAATGGGTACTCTCACATCTTAGTTGTTGTGGATTACGTTACTAAGTGGGTAGAAGCTATCCCCACTAAAAATGATGATCACCAAACCTCTATTAAGATGCTTAAAGAAGTCATTTTCCCAAGATTTGGAGTCCCTAGATATTTGATTACTGATGGCGGTTCAAACTTCATTCATGGTGTTTTCCGCAAGATGCTCGCTAAGTATGATGTCAACCATAGAGTTGCATCTCCTTATCATCCTCAGTCTAGTGGTCAAGTGGAGTTGAGTAATAGGGAGATCAAATTGATCCTACAAAAAACCGTCAATAGATCTCGAAAGAATTGATCTAGCAAACTTGACGATGCACTATGGGCTTATAGGACTGCCTATAAGAATCCCATGGGCATGTCGCCGTATAAAATGGTTTACAGTAAGGCCTGTCATTTACCTCTTGAGCTGGAACACAAAGCTTATTGGGCAATCAAAGAGCTCAACTTCGATTTCAAACTTGCCGGTGAGAAGCGGTTGTTTGATATCGGCTCATTAGATGAATGGAGGGCCCAGACATATAAGAATGCCAAGTTATTCAAGGAAAAGGTTAAGAGATGGTACGCCAAACGAATACAAAAACGACAGTTCAATGTAGGTTATTATGTCCTGCTATACAATTCTCGTTTAAGATTCTTCGCAGGCAAGCTTCCTCTAAATGGGAAGGTCCTTACGTTATCGAGGAAGCATATCGTTCCGGTGCCATCAAAATCAATAACACGAAAGGAAATTTTCCTAGAGTGGTAAATGGGCAAAGAATCAAGCATTACATCTGTGGTACTCCCATAATTGTTGAGACCAATATCATCAATGTCATAACTCCAGAGGAGTACATAAGGGATGTTTATCAGCCTGTTTCAGACCCTGAAAACGAAGAGGTATCTGTTTCGGTAAGAAATTGGACTCTGATGCTTTTCCAATAGGAAATTTCCTCCGTTTTGGAATTGTTGGAAAATTAGAAAAATAAAAAGCAGTCCGGAGAACGCACGAGGCGGCCACAAGCTTGGCCACCGCCACCCCCTGGTGGTGGAGAGAGGGCTTGTGCGCACCTCGTGTGCCTCCCGGACTCCGTTTTCTTGCGGAGCACTCCTTCTGGTCTAGAAAAAATCAATATATATTCGCCCGAAGGTTTTGATCTCCGTATCGCGCAGTCTTCCTCTGTTTTCGTTTCGAGCCTATTTCTGTGGTAGATCTAGATCATCATGACTTCCCCAAACGCTCCTAAGGACAAGATCTTCGAGAAGGTCATCAATCCCTACCTCACGGAAGTGCTGAAACACCCTCAATCTATCAAGATGAGCGACGGGATGTTGCACATCCGTGATGTTGAGGGGCCTAAGAAGATCGGAAGCGTGGAGACGAGGCTCGAAGCAATGGAGCAACAAGTCTTCAAGTGCCAAGGGATGGTGGAGCGTGGACTCAACGCCAATCACATGATGATCACGGAGTTCACCAGCAATCACAAGATGGATGCCATTGACATTGGGAAACACCTCTCCAGGCTCTATGACAGGGTTGACCAACTTCAGGGGCAGATCTATGACCTGCAGAACCAAAACTGTGAGTATGAGTACAGATTTAAATCAATAAGGTTGGCTGCAGATTTGAGGATTCCGGCGACTCGTTCATCCTGCCATGATGGAGCACCTATGCCTTGGAAGACGGAGGATCAGACTACCTCAACAACTCCACCACCATCACCACCAAAGGAAGACAACTAAGCATTGGTATGGGCAATCCCCTTGGCTTCTGCCAAGCTTGGGGGCGTTGCCCTGGTATCGTATCACCTTTATATCTTTTGCTTTTACCTTTGTTTTAGTTCTTTCCTTTTCAGTTTTTATTTCTTCTCTTAGAGAAATAAGTCTTTAGTATTTAGTTTGAGTCTTTTGCTTTTGTCTCTCCCCCGATGTATTCGAGCTTACGAGCTATATAATAAAGAGTATCTAAGTCAAGGGCTTTGCTTTGTGTCGTGATCAAAAGTATGAAAAGAACGATAGCATGAAAGATCATGAGACGATCTTATGGAAAGTGATAACTTCACTTATGACACATATGATGATTGAAACTTGTTGAGAATAAATCAACATAGACCTCAGTCATTGTTGCAATTAATAAGAAGTAATAAGGAAAGAGAGGTTCACATATAAATATATCATCTTAGACACTTTTTACAATTGTGAGCACTGACCAAACTATTGCATGCTTAGGAGTAGATGTTGGACAAGGAAGACAACATAATGAATTGTGTTTGCTTGGTTCCAAACAATGTTATATGATTAGAGATCCCTTAGCATGTGACGATTGCTTCCACCTCATATTAGCCAAAACTCCCACACCAAGTAGAGATACTACTTGTGCATCCATAAACCTCCAACCCAGTTTTGCCATGAGAGTCCACCATACCTACCTATGGATTGAATAAGATCCTTCAAGTAAGTTGTCATCGGTGCAAGAAATAAAAATTGCTCTCTAATATGTATGATCTATTAGTGTGTGGAAAATAAGCTTTGTACGAACCTGTGATGAGGAAGACATAAAAGCGACAGACTGCATAATAAAGTTCTTTATCACAGGAGGCAATATAAAGTTACGTTCCTCCGCACTAAGAGGACACGCATTCAAACCTCAAAAGCGCATGACAACCTCTGCTTCCCTCTGCGAAGGGCCTATCTTGTACCTTTACTTTTTGCCCTTGTAAGAGTCATGGTGATCTTCACCAATTCCCTATTTTTGCCTTTGTCTTGGCTATCGTCACATGCTTGGGAAAGATCTATATTCATATATCAACTTGGAGTTGAGTACTTATGCTTTATTATTGTTGACTTTACCCTTGAGGTAAATAGTTGGGAGGCAAAATTATAAGCCCCTATCTTCCTCTGTGTCCAGCTGAAACTTTGACACCATGAGTACCACGTGAGTATTAACAATTATGGAAAACAAAAGAGATGATTGAGTATGTGGATTTGCCTTACAAGCTCTTATTTGACTCTTTCACTTGTTGTGAAAAATTGCAATTGCCTCAATGACTTTGGACTGTTGTTGGTTACTTCTCGGTAAGGTTTTTGCTTCATGCTTTGCTTTGTGAAGGAAGTGTTACTTTCCCATAAGAATCTTTATGACGTATTGTTGTCCTATGTGTGATCATGATGCCCTCATGTCTGTATTATGTTTTATCGACACCTTCATCCCTCAACATGTGGACATGTTTATGGAACTTGGTTTTCGCTTGAGGACAAGCGAGGTCTCAGCTTGGTGGAGTTGATACGTCCATTTTGCATCATGCTTTCATGTTGATATTTATTGCTTTATGGGCTGTTATATTACTTTGTGGTACCACATTTCTGCCTTTTCTCTCTTATTTTGCAAGGTTTATTTGAAGAGGGAGAATTCAGGCACCTGGAATTCTGGACTAGAAAAGGAGCAAATCTTAGTCCACTATTCTGCACATCTCCAAATGCCCTAAAAAGTTACGTGGAATTTTTTGGGATTATATGAAAAATACTGGGCTAAAGAAGTACGAGAGGGGGGCTACCAGGGCGCCACAAGCCCTGCCACCGCCACCCCCCTGGTGGCGGATGGCAAGCTTGTGGGCTCCCTGACGGCCCACTAGCCCCTCTCTTTTGCTATATGAAGGGTTTCGTTCCAGAAAAAAAATCAATCGGGAGCTTTTTCATGGTTTCGCCGCCGCCACGAGGCGGAACTTGAGCAGATCCAATCTAGAGCTCCGGCGGGACGATCGTGCCGGGGAAACTTCCCTCCCGGAGGGGGAAATCGTCACCATCGTCATCACCAACACTCCTCTCGTCGGAGGGGAGGCATCTTCATCAACATCTTCATCAGCACCATCTCCTCTCCAATCCCTAGTTCATCTCTTGTAACCGATCTCCGCCTCACGACTCCGATTGGTACTTGTAAGGTTACTAGTAGTGTTGATTACTCTTTGTAGTTGATGCTAGTTGGATTACTTGGTGGAAGAGTTTATGTTCAGATCCTTGATGCTATTCATTCCACCTCTGATCATGATTATGATTATGCTTTGTGAGTAGTTACTTTTGTTCCTGAGGACATGGGATAAGTCATGTTAATAATAGTCATGTGAATTTGGTATCCGTTCGGTATTTTGATATGCTGTATGGTGTTTTTTTTTCCTCTAGTGGTATTATGTGAATGTCGACTACATAACACTTCACCATATTTGGGCCTAGAGGAAGGCATTGGGGAGTAGTAAGTAGATGATGGGTTGCTGGAGTGACAGAAGCTTAAACCCCAGTCTATGCGTTGCTTCGTGAGGGGCTGATTTGGATCCACTAGTTTAATGCTATGGTTAGACGTTGTCTTAATTCTTCTTTTGTAGTTGCGGATGCTTGCGAGAGGGGTTAATCATAAGTGGGATGCTTTTCCAAGTAAGGGTAGTACCCAAGCGCCGATCCACCCACATATCAAACTATCAAAGTAACGAACGTGAATCACATGAACATGATGGAACTAGCATGACAGAAATTCCCGTGTGTCCTCGGGAACGTTTTTCCTCCTATAAGACTTTGTTCAGGCTTGTCCCTTGCTACAAAAGGGATTGGGCCACTTGTTGCACCATTGCTACTACTTATTACTTGTTACTTTTTGCTTGCTACGTTTCACCTCACTACACCATCACTTGCTACCGCTATCTTCAGTGCTTGCAGTTATTACCTTGCTGAAAACCGATTATGAGAGCCTTCTGCTCCTCGTTGGGTTCGACACTCTTACTTATCGAAAGGACTACGATTGATCCCCTATACTTGTGGGTCATCAATGGTCTGGCCGAAAGCATAAGTCTTTGTGTTGAGAATAGTTGACGTTGGTCAAAATTAAACAATTACTCGTGTAATCAGCTATGCTTACCGCATGTAATAATTTTTTTCTCCCGGTGCAACGCACGGGTATTTTTGCTAGTAATATTTAAAATGATCATGGTTTGTATCTAGTTGGGATTTTGACCCTTCCTAAGCAAACAATTAAGCAACAATCTTGCAAACAAGGTCAATCACAAACAATCATTGGCATTCATGGGGTTTTCTTAGGAAAATTTAAATTCCATGTGAACATTTTAACATAACAGATTTGGAAAAAAATCTAGAATGTGACAAACCACATGATGTTAAGGTGAAAATAAATGTTAATGATGGTTTTCCCGTAATGGAAAGAGTGGCTCAACACCTGCAATTTGTGGCGATGTTGATGAAAGCTATTTGTGTTCTTGAGTGCTAGTTATTCATGATCTCTCAAACTCAGCGACAGTCGGTTGCATGGAGGGAAGCTCATGTCCTCTCTGTTGATTTGGGCCTCGATCATCTTCATGTTGTTTCGGATTGTAAAGGCGTGGTTAAGAATGTACATGAAAGTTCAAGAGGGGTGTATGCCCGCATTGTCAAGGGGATCCGAGACTGGATGATTTCTTTCTCTTCATGTAACTTTGTTTTCGAAAATAGAAGCTACAACCATGAAGCGCATAACCTAGACATGTTTGCTTTATCTTAGATCATGGCTGTCATTTCCCGCAAAAAAAAAGATCATGGTTGTCATGTTTCCTTGGGTTTCACATGATACCAGTGTCATACCTGTAATATTGCCGCTTGATTAATAAAGCCTACCATGTTCCATTAAAAAAACTGATGAATTATACTTTCCGTAGTTTCAATTCATTAGCATGCACCAAATTTAAACATATTTTTTTCAAATTAAACCTTATAAAAAATTAAACATCTACTAATACACAATAAGCGAAAATACCATACCTACGTAAGGTTTTTACTTAAACCTACGTAAACTATTGCACCACTAATCAAACCACCGTCCCTGGTTTTCGGTGTGGGCCTGTGTTCCACTAATACCCAATTAAATAATGCCAGATCATTACGTAACCCCTCTTCCCACGTAACTACACGTAGGTGTAGCAAAGCTTCACAATAAGTCCACCAATAATGCTAGACCTGCGTAATCTATCTACGTAATCCTACGTGAGGTTCTTTCTAAACTAATCAGCATCCCTGATTTTCAGGACGGTGTGGGTCTCGGTCTAATTTCTTGTTCAACCATATTAGGCCAAATCAGCTAACACGTAAGTTATGTACAGTTTACATATATAACTTACATAAGTGTAGCAAAATAATGTTCATCGCATGTCCACACATGTTCATCGCATGAGATGACTCTTTGGTCCGATAATTTAGCCACCCAATCGTGTTGGCTTGGATGGCGTGTTTGGAAAATTCAAATTGGATTTCACTCTTTAGAGAGCTCACCAGGTGCCATCATACGCTTGCTTACTCTCTTTCGTGGCATGCTAATATAAAATCATTTAAATCATATGAATAAGGTTCGTCTTTACGTAATCCTCACGTGGCAGAAAGAACGGACTCAAGTGGTCAGGATGGCCGGAAGGGTGGCCGACTTCCTCCCCTTCACCGGCGCCCTGGTGTCGGGGAAGCAGCCGTCCGCCGTCAGGGCGGCCACCTCCCCGAACTCCGACACGCTGATCGGGAACGGCAGCAGGTGCCCTCGCAGGTCCTCCACCCTGTCCCGCGTGTACGCGTCCCACAGCGCCTCCGCCGCGCGCCGCACCGCGCGCACGCACTCCGCGCTCTCGGGCTCCAAGAATACGTCCTCCCCGGCGCCGGCGCCGGCGCACATGTGGCTCATGAAGTGCTCGTGCCACAGCGACAGACGGAACCCGTGCACGAGCCCCCGGGCGCGCCCGCCGCCCGGCCCGTTCAGGTGCGCCGGCTGGTAGCTCCCCTGCGCGATCTCGCTGTCCCGGTTGCCCGCCAGCGAGCGCTCGTTCAGGTTCGCCGACCCCACGATGACGTACTCGTCGTCCACTGCACAACAGGCCAGACACGGTGAGAGTGGGACGCCGAGAGCTCGCAAACGGCGACATGGCGCGACGCGTCATTAGATTAATCAAGGTCGCGGATAGCCCGCACCGATCATGAGCTTGGCGTGGACGTAGATGGGCGAGCGGCGGCTCGCCTGCGCGCGCCAGTAGTCCGTGCCCTTCTCCGGATTCGCCGGCGGCACGTACTCGGCGGGGCGCCGCGCCTCCCGGTTCCCGAGGCAGAAGAAGTTGAGGTAGTCGCAGGGGTGCGCCTGGCCGCGTAGCCCGGCGTCGTCGATCGCCTCCATGACGATGCCGTACATCATCTCCACGGTCAGCCGGTTCCACCGCACGATGGCCTGGATGGAGTCGCTCGCCGGCTCCCCCTCGGGCCACATCGGGGTCACGACGTAGACGGCGAACCGCTCGCCGCGCCGGATCTTGGCGGCGACCTTGAGCGCGATCTCGACGGGCACCAGGTTGAGGCAGCCGGAGTCCCGGTCCTCCGCCCACGACGCGCACCCGCCGAGGAAGTACTGGTTCTCGATGTAGATGAACCGCCGCGCGCGGCGGATGGCCTCGACGTAGCCGATCTGTATGCTCTGGTCGATGGTGAGGTTCTTGCCGCTCGTCAGCCCCATCGCGGCGGCCTGGCCCGGGTCGGTGGGGAATCCGACCACCGACGCGTCGTCGACAGACCGGAGCACCTGCACGTTCCACGAGCCGGTGCCGTCGTCGTTGTCGAAGGTGCAGGGATCGGGGAACGTCTCCGGGCTGAGGTCGAGCAGGCAGCCCCGTATCTTCCCCGGCGCCTGCTTCTTCCACCGGTGCTCGAAGTTGGCGAGCACGTCCCACGCAGCAGGGCCCTCGAGCCTGCAGTGCACGTCGTGCCACGGCTCCCTCGGTCCGCCGTACCGCAGCGAGGCGTGCCTGAAGTTGTTCTGCATGAAGTCGCGGGAGTAGGTCGTGTCGAGCTCCCGGAACAGCGTGTGGTTCTCATCGTCGTACCTGGTCGAACACCTCGCATCTCGTCAGATAAAAGTAAAACCATTGGTGATGATTTAAAATGCGTTGAAGAGAGTTGAACAGTTTGTGCTGCCAGGACCTGCCGTCGCAGAGGTCTATGCCGCCGATGAAGCTGACGACGTGGCGGCCGTCGGCGGTGCCCGGCGTGGCGGCGTCGAGGGTGACCGTCTTCTGGTGGTGCGTGAACTCGGTGCTGATCTCGATGCTCTGCACCAGGGTGAGCGCGGCGTCGGCGTCGCGCGGGCAGAGGAAGCACCGCACGTTGGTGCCATGGAAGAACGCCCGGGTCTGCTCGTCGTGCGTCTTCATCACGCCAGTGTTGCCGAGGAACGGGACGGACGTCTTGTCCTGCCACGGCATCACCAGCACCGTCACCCCCTCGTCAGCCTTCCGCTTGAGGAGCTCGCCCAGCGTGACGCCCTCCGCGCCGGGGATCATCCGGCTCGCGTCGCGCACGAGCGTGATCGCCGTGTTCACCGACCACCCGGCCACGTACACGAAGTGGCGCGCGTCACGGATCGCCACGTACAGGTCCTCCCACAGCCGCGCCGGCCGGTACGGCCGCCCGCCGTCGAGGCGAACTGACGGGTCGAACCCGTTCGACAGGTGCGAGTTCTGGTACAGCGTGACGCTGCAGTTGGTCCGCTCCGGGAAGAAGGCCGGCCTGATCCCCGCGTAGCCGGGCAGCCGTATGCCGGCGTCCCAGCACGGGTCAAGCTCGACGTCCAGGAACTGCAGCCAGACGCGGAGGCTTGGGGTGTGCGTCCCGTGCGCGCGATCGCCTCCGCGGAGGCCGACCCAGAGCTCGAGGGGCTCCCCCGCGGCGACGCTGGCCGTGGGCACGGAGCCGTGGCCGAGGACGCTGGCGCCGATGAGGTGCTGGCTCTTGACGGTGAAGGTGATCGCGGCGGCAGGGTAGGCGCAGTGCAGGCGGAAGGACTGGTTCCAGACCGGGGTGTTGCCGTGGGGCTCCACCTCGCAGGTGCGCGCCACCCGCGCCGCGCCGACGTCGATGTCCACGTACAGCCTGCTCCGCTGGAGGCAGTGCACGCCCAGCGACTGCTCCAGACTCTCCGTCGCCTGCTCGTGTATGTTCATCACCAGATCCGGATTAAACCACGTGGCGCCATTACGTTTACACCGCAGCAGTACTCTATAGCGTGCACACCAAGAAACCAGAGACTTTTGCCGTGCCTGGTCTAACGTACTCATCTCATCGGCATCTCCGTCTTGTCATGTTACGTTCATTTTTACCTCGACAAGCAAGTAATTAAGCACCCTGCAGAGGTGACATGAGCGGTGCAGCGGCGAGCTAGCTAGTGGTGGTAGGTGATCGCAATGTCCAGAAAGGAGGAAGGAGAGTATCCTTGACGTCCAAACCATCGGCTCACAAGCAACCATGCATGAGCGCCAAAGCAAAGGCTACGGCGGGCGCCACTAGCTGGTTCGGACGATCGGAAGCTTCTACAGCTGCTCATGGCGGAAAGGTGAATGGCATTCAGGCCAAACGACGTACGGAACTGGAGTGGACGGAGCAAGCGTGGCGAGAACAACCCAAGAACGAGTGAAGCGAGCACGAGCCATTCTGCATGCATGTAACGATCGCATATTTACCTTGATGATCTGGCCATGAATGGCGTTGTGGAGGTGGTCTGCCTCGAACACCGTCACCTCCAGGATGCCGTGGAGGTACACGGCGTCTGCGTCGGCGTCGGCGGCGGTGGCGGGGTGTCCGTCCTTAGAGCCCATGGCTGCCGTCCTTGCTGCTGCCGGTCTTCCCGCACCGATGGGTCTCTTTATACAGGAGTCCGGCCAGCCAAGTTCACACTGGCTTGCCGCTTGCCGAAGCCCCAAGGCTCCAAGAATAGGAGGGGAAGCCGGCCTCGGTGGGAACTCGGTTCACGTCCCTTTCCACCACGACGCACTGTTGCTTGCGTTCTTCAGGGGATGAGAGGAGAGGAGAGCAGAGCAGAGCCAGCATACCAAAATTCCCCACCTCTTTTGGCTATCCATGTGATGATTACCACCCGGCTCGCCTAATCTCTAGCCATCCATACGGGTGGAGGAAATGGCATTCCCCTAAATTCCTAAGCATTGCTGTTGCTCCGGAAAGTCCATGCTTAATTGCTCAAAGTTCAGTAGGTTTCTCACCCCGTTAGATACTCTCTAGATCATGTGTGTCATATGATCGGCGAGCTCGTCTTCTCACATCCCTGCCAGCTCGTAGAGATTTTGTGTTTCGGTTGAGTGATGGAAAAGGAGACGACTCGGGTTATGGTATGGCATTGTAATTCTGAACTGAACTTAATTAGTTGGAAGCCTGGACTTGGCCGGCCTAGGAAATGAGACGTTGTGACAATAGTAATGCTAGACTTACAAAGGTTTATTTAACCTTTCAAACTAATTCTTCTCTTCTCCTTGATTTTCAGGAAGGATGGGGTTCCTCATTTTTAAATTATCAATCACAATTTTACACATCAATTTATACGTAAAATCTTTAAATAAGTCTTTATAAATGTAGCATTACTCTTATGACAAAGTACTAGAAGATGGAGCATACGGAAAGCATGCGGCATCATAGATTCTTCCTCCCGTGTCATCCACCAGGAAGGGAGGAGAGTCTCATGCCTATACAAAAGAAACACAAGCAAATTGCATAACAGATTCCACATTTGGGTGCAACGCATCATAGGAATGAACAAACCTCACAAACCGTAACACTGTATTTCTACATAGATTCTTCACTTCTAAGACGAACACACATGGTAACGGCAACATCCCCAACGACACGTCTCAAGGAGCATAGGCTATCATGGATACAACCATAACAAATCTATGGAAGGCTTGCACATCCAACAGCCGCGTTATATAAACGACGCGCTGGAAAAAAGGGTTTTTGAACGCGTACACCCAACTCAGGCGTTCCAGCAGAGGCGGAAAAATCACGGGCGTTGCATAAGAAGTTCAGCGCGCGGGACGAAACGACATCGCGGCCGTTATCTCGTGCGTCCGCTCCCGCGCGTTGCACACTCAAGCGCTCGCGAATCACCTTCTCCTACCTCCCGCTTTCGCTTCGCCCGCGCCCCGCCCGCGGATTCGCCCGATGGACGGCCGTGCCGACATCACACTCACCCCTCCGTACGCGCGCGACCCCGTCGCCGCCTCCGCTGTCGTCGCCGCCGGCGCAAACCCTAGCGCGGGGAGCTCTGGCTTCGCCTCCGCCAGTGCTTCTCCAACCACGAGCCTCGCGTGCGGCCTTTTCATGGCGCCACGGTAGACCTCGGCAGCGGGTGGCGGCGCGCCGAAGCCCGCCCTAAAGCCACGTGCCTCCTCCTCAAAGCTCCCAAATGCGGCGGTGGCGAAGAAGGGCAAGGTCTCCGGGAAGAAGAACAAGGCGGCGGATGGCTCCTCTAGACGACTGAAGAAGAAACTTGCAGGGAGTACGAACGACGGTGATCGAAGCACCGGTGAGCTCGCTTGCTGCGTCGGCGGACGATGCGCACATTGTGTTCGATGAAATGCCTGCAAGGTAAAATTTCGCTCGGTTTTTTCCGATGTTGTTTTTTTATGAATGGATACATATGGATGGCTTATTTGTTTTGTTGTACATACTTTATA
This sequence comes from Hordeum vulgare subsp. vulgare, assembly GCF_904849725.1. NCBI lineage: Eukaryota > Viridiplantae > Streptophyta > Magnoliopsida > Poales > Poaceae > Hordeum > Hordeum vulgare. The sequence goes on along the minus strand of NC_058522.1, from coordinate 443,413,310 downwards.
GTTTAAATGATATATATATATATATGACAAATTTTATCTACAACCAGTGGTAGTTACCACCTATTTAGTTAGCCTTCACGTGTCCCGAACCTAGCAGCAAGGAAAGAAGGTGAGCTAGGCTGTCGAATATGGGCAGAATCCTCCAACCCGCTAGCAGACGTACGTAATTAGGAGGTTGGTTTGGATAATAAAGCAATTCCAGATTTTTAGGTGGTTTGGTACGTCCAACTTTTCAACTGATTCTCTAATATTTTTTCCAAACCGATCACACAAATAGAATGCTTTCAACTAACCACGGGTGAAGCTAGCTATAAAGGGGGCATTGTGGTTTCGCGTGAGACGCCAGAAGAAAGATCCCATTCGTATATTTGGATTTGACGGCATGGATAGAGGTGACGATATCCTACAAGTATATTTTGAAACATACTGTATTTGTTTAAACGGGCTCTAAAAGTACATTGTACATTTAACAAGAGTATGAAGCGTATTGATTTGAAGAAAATAGTATGATATAAGGAGTATGGTGTATGTTGTATTTCAGAAAAAGTATGTAGTATATATGGAGTAAGGAGTATATTGTATTTGAGAAAAGGTATGTAGTATGGAGTAAGGAGTATATTGTATTTGTGAAAGATTATGTAGTATGGAGTAAGCAGTATATGATATAAGAGTGTTGTGTGCAGCTTGATAGGATAAAATACAGAAAATATGAAGTATATAGAAACTGTAGTGTGTAGTTGTACAGCTATTATGGAGTATATACCATTTATGTAAGCAAGTATGTAGTATGTCATTATGGTGTATACAGAAACAAGTGTACGTATACGCGGCGCCCGGCCGACAAACCTAATTCATTGAAGGTATTTAAAAAATTGGAATATATGGAACAATAAATATTTACATACTACTTAAATTCAAACAGTTTACTGCGAATATACACAGGAGTATATTTACTTTTAGATGGTGCTTGTATGAAGTACGAGATGGCAAAATCATATACATGCACGTGTTGCATCCATACATCATGCAGTTTGTCATCCATGCATGTGACAGTGTTCTCATGAGATTCCCGTTTACTATAAGAAATTCAATTGTAGCTATACCTCGCGGCCGTCGCCATTGCCTTCACGGTCATTCTGTAACGTTGAAAATTACTAGGCACGACGCCGGCCGCCACCAACCGGTGACGAAAGAAACTCCGAAGAGATTAAACAATTCGATAGAGAAAAGAGAGATCAGCTTGTTTGTTATTGGTAACTAAAAGGTACAGATAAAAGCTATTTTCACGTAAAGAGACTGGCTATGTTCGTTAGTAGCCGGATAAGGATGAGGTACCATGGATTCAAAAAAAAGATAAGACAATCAATTCTAATTGGGTTGGGTGAAACCTCATTTAGCCCGTTAAGTTCTCGAGACGATCTAGTATAAAGGTTACGCTCCATCCGTGCACAACAGATCAACGGTGGATCCTTAGGTGGTAACTACCACTAGGTGGTAGAATCTATTATATATATATATATATATACATCCTACCACCCAGGGGTAGTTACCCCACATGTTGTATACACTATTATGCGGTAGTATATACTCCCTCCGTTCCTAAATATAAGACATTTTAGAGATTGTATTATAAACAAATACGGATGTACATAGACATATTTTAGAGTATAGATTCACTCATTTTACTCCGTATGTAGTCTCCTAGTGAAATCCCTAAAAGGTCTTATATTTTGGAACAGAGGGAGTATACTAATTTATAATTTTAATTATGTTCATATACTATATATAAGATGTTCCAAAGTGACTTACATGAAAAAATTACAAGTTAGCACATAGTTTTTATTATATTTGTGAAATACATATATATTTATACGTAAAAAAGACCATACACAAAATATGATACATACTACCAAAAAATAGTATATATATATATACTACCTAAACATTATTATATACTATATACTACATGTACATACTATCAGATTTGATAGATACTACATACAACATACAAAACACAAGTGGTGGTAACTACCACCGGTGGTAGATAAAATTTGTTATATATATATGTGTGTGTGTGTGTGTGTGTGTGTGTGTGTGTCAACTATGGGTGTTGGCTCCAACAATTCTCATTGGTCTCAAACCAATGAGATGCATTTCGATGATCATGAGTTTGAGGTGGACGAGGATGGTGAGGGTATCATCGATGCACCGAAAGAAAGAGCGGGCAACTACACCATGGACGAAGACGTCTTGCTATGCAATACATGGTTGCAAGTGTCTAGGAATGCCACCGTTGGAGGGGGCCAAAGTAGAGATGCATATTGGATCCGGATGAAGGTGCACTTTGATTTGCACAACAAAAGTGGAATAAGATCTCTTCGTTTTTGGTGGTCGACAATCAACAGAGATTGTCAAAAGTGGGCGTCCCCACTTAAGGCGGTTGACACGTAAACCAAAGTGGCACTAATTATAGAGATATGGTAAGTGTCATTTCATTCACGATTCTTCCATGTTCACGCTTCTTCTTTGTTCATGATTTTTCTTTGGTGTTTCAAGTGATAACTTGTTCTTTTGTTTGTAGCTCACTATTGCAAAAAACTTATTTCAATGAGAGGAGAAGAAGACCAAGAAAGGAAATATGAAGAAAGGGAGGCCATTTACCTTGCCCCATGGCTATGAGGTGTTGAAGTATGATGAGAAATGGAAGGTGTCAGTGAGGAGACCAACAAGCACAAGAGAAGTATTGATTTGGATGATGATGAGGCAGAGGCATCAAGTGAAGACGACAAGAGAAGCCCTACACCAAACTCGGTTGCCTACTCTAAGCAAAAAAAACTAAATGGAGGCAAGAAAGACGCAAAAGGAAAGAAGAAGAGGAAAGGCGATGATGAGCTAAAAATTTCTATGGAAGCTATTGTGAACGCAAGGAAGGAAGCTAACAAGGTAATTAAGATGGCAAGGAACCAAGATGCAGCGGCCAAGGTTAGGAGGTTGGTGGCCGAGGAGAGGAGGGTGGAGGCCGATGAGAGGAAGGTGGCATTGAAGGAGAAAAAATTGGCCATGGAAGAGCGAACTAGATTGTTGGAATGGGAGAAATCATTGATCTTCATGGACAAATATATCCTCGATGAGAAGCAAAAGGAGTACGTCAATCTTTCTTGTGAAGAAGTCTTGGTACAAAAAATAGGCATGGGTGGCTTCGGAGCTACCATGGGAGGCATGGGAGCACCTCCAACCATGGGTTCCATGGGAAGCAAGGGAGGCATGGGTGGGTTCGAATGCATGGGAGGCATGAGTTTTGCGTCTCTCATGTGAGGCATGGGAGCACCTCTGAGTGACATGGGAGGCATGGGAGCACCTTCGGGTGACATGGTATCGCTGTCAAAACCGGCGGATCTCGGGTAGGGGGTCCCGAAATGTGGATCTTGGATCGATGGGTAACAAGATACAGGGGAGATGATGTTTATCCAGGTTCGGGCCCTCTTGGTGGTGGTAAAACCCTACGTCCTGCTCTTGTTTATATTAATGATGGAGTATCGAATACAGAGTTGATCTACCTCGAGATCATATGTTATGATCTAAACCCTAATGATGTAGACGTTGTGTCTAATGAATATCTATCAACTAGCCTGACCTCGGCTTATATAACACACCGGAGGCCTAGGATAACAAGAGTCCTAGTCGGCTACATTGGTGGAGAGGAGTCTTTGTCTTGATCACCAAGTCTTGTGGAATCTTCCTCGTATATGTCATCGGCTGCCCGAAGTAGCCCATGAGTCCAGCCCGTAGAGATAGGCCGGCGGCCCGAGGACCCCCTAGTCTAGGACTCCCTCAAATGGGAGGCATGGAAGCACCTCCGGGTGACATGGTTGGACGCATCTCTTCCAGTGTGTCTCACGCACGTTCATATGATGCCGTTGAAGATCATGCCAACACCTTCCGAGCTCCCCATGTTGATGCAGCGCATGATGATGAAGAAGAGGAGGAAGAAACATCGTGAGATGAGGAAGAAGAATCAGAGGAAGAGGAGGATGAAGATGAGGGGGATGAGGCATGACTGTTGATGTGCCATTTGTTTGTGTGAATTTATATGTCATGAACTATGTTGGGTGATTTTGAACTTGGTTGGATGATGAGATGCGATGTGTCATGTCTTCAAAAAATTTATGTCATGAACTATGCCTTGTTTTGATGTTTGAAATATCACCAAATTGGCAAAAAATGAATATGTTGCAAGCGTCGGCTGCTCGCGCGCGGTGTAGTTTAGTGCACCTACTCGAGCGGCTCGCACACGCTATATTTTGCGGCGGTCGCTGGAGCCAGCGCTCTCCGGCACGCTAAAATGGCTATTTCGGCACTGGAAAATTCTTTTAGCGCGCGCGGCGGTTGCGCGGCTGTTGGAGATGCTCTAAGACGAACACACATCATAACAACAACATCCCCAACGACACGTCTCAAGGAGCATAGGCTATTATGGATACAACCATAACAAACCTATGGAAGGCTCACATTTCAAACATAAAAATATATTTTGCTACCAATCCTCTATCCAGCGTATGAGGAGGATAAATTCATTCTCCTCTAATTGACACCTAAGAGGACCTCTGAACCCTTATGGCACTTAGAGGAGCAAAATCTATTCTCCTCGACCGTCACCGAGTCGTCGAATAAAGTTTTGCCCTCTCCCGTGTCAAGATCGGCGATTGAAGATGAAGTACACTACATAGGCAATACTATGCACTATAAAAACCCACTATTGTGATAATACATGTTTGTCACGGTAGGTCACGTTTTATGTCACGCATGTACATCCGTGAGGATTTTATGTCAGAATGAAGATAGACATACCTGTGTTGTCGTACAAGTGTTCCATGACAATACTCCATTTATCATCACAGAAGTGCCCTCAATGATAAATCACACATCCTGGAAGTGATTTCGTCAAGGGTAACGTACACGTGGGAGCCACCATAACGCATCAACGTTAAGCTATCCCGTGTTGGTTTTGGAGCTGAAACCCGTTAATAGACACAACCAATGGTGATTTTCCACCTGTTAATTTCTCATTCGTCGACGGAACCACATGTCAGCTCCGCATTGCGACAGATGTCATCCATCCATTGGACGGGTGGCGCCTATGATACGTCAACAGGTGACATGGCTTAACAATGGCCCATTAGTATAAACAAGTCGGCTCAATAACGACATTCTTGCACATGGCCCATTTATAGCCACGAACCAAAAGGAGGGTATCAATTCGTCCCATCATCGTCCCATTTTCCATTCGACATCATTGCGTCCCATCGACACCTCCGCCCCATTAACAATCCGCTATGTCAATTATGGTAGGGTGTATTTTCGGCCTATTTACAACCCATGCTGGAGTTGGGCTGTTTTATGTGAGGTCTATCTTTTGGCCTTTTAACGACCTGTTAAAGAGTTGGACCTTTTCATGGCCTGTGTAAATTTTTGGCTATTAATGGTTGACAATACACTTGGGCCATTTATAGTCTGATGTGACATTAAGCCTATTAACATACCATGTCCTCGAGGTCAAAATTACGGCCTGCCTTCACATTCGGCATGTTAAAGGCCTATGTAGTACGTCGGCGCATTTATGGCCCGAGCCACATTCGGCCTGTTAACAACCAATCATGTAATTGGACTAACACTGGTCTAAGGTAGGGTTCGGCCCATGGGCTTCCCACCTCATTTCAAGACCAAGCTTTCTTTCAGCATGCTAAAAGCGTTGGGTATCTTATGGCCCATCATGGCACGAGTTGAGTTTCAACCTGTTAAGGGCCCGTGACCTATGTGGGCCAAATAAGTCCTGCATCTTATTTTGGGCCTATTAACGGCCCATTGTTACTATCAGTCCATGTTACGACCCGATGTTTACGGCCTGATATTTTGGGGCCTTCATTGGTTTTGGTCTAGTTATTTTCAATGGGATATGAACAATTAGGGACCATGACTGTTCAACACGCAGTTTTGGGCCAATCCAATTATGATCGGTTATGCCTCTGGGCCGGTTGGTGTGATTTGGCCCATTGGCCTCCTACGATGATTTCTACCTACAAGCATAATGATGAAACCAAATGTAGGGGATATGACCCGTGGGTATACCAAAGTAGAGAAGTTGGCGCTTTGAAACATTCCGACCGACTACCCCCCCCCCCTGACTGCCTGGCTGTCCGACCGACTGCTCTCGCTGACCTGCTACCCTAGCCTCGGGCCGGCCGTGCGGTATCCTGTTCAACGCCCGTCCCATCCATCCGTATTAGCTTACTATGATGGGACATAACCTTCCTAGTAAAGTATCCATTTATCTCCCAGAAGGATTTCGGGCATTATCGGTAAAGTACCAGGAGTCACGAATGGGTTTCGGGGTTCCACCAGGAGGGGCCACCCACCTGAAAGGGGACCAAACAGGCCCAAGGGTGGCGCACCACCCCTGGTGGGCTGGCCGGCCAGCCCAAGTGGTCCTCTTCAGCCAAAGTGGATAAAGAGAGAGAGGTGGGCCAAACCAAATAGGAGGAGGAGTTCTCCTCCCTCCTCCTTTCATCGGTCGAACCCTAGGAAAAGTCCCTAGGGCGCCACCTCTCCCATCCCTCCTAGATATAGTGGAGGGTACAGAGACTTTTTTTCACCACAAGCCATGACGCAACCCTCTCTCCGCCACCACTTCGTGACACCCTGATGACCCACAAGTATAGGGGATCAATCGTAGTCCTTTCGATAAGTAAGAGTGTCGAACCCAACGAGGAGCAGAAGGATCTCACAAGTGGTTTTCAGCAAGGAAATATCTGCAAGCACTAAAATTGTCGGTAACAAGTGATTGTGTGGTGAGATGATTCGCAGCAAGCAACAAGTAACAAAAGTAGCAACAGTGCAGCAAAGTGGCCCAATCCCTTTTGTAGCAAGGGACAAGCCTGGAAAAAGTCTTATAGGAGGAAAACGCTCCCGAGGACACACGGGAATTTCTGTCATGCTAGTTTCATCATGTTCATATGATTCGCGTTCGTTACTTTGATAGTTTGATATGTGGGTGGACCGGCGCTTGGGTACTGCCCTTACTTGGACAAGCATCCCACTTATTATTAACCCCTCTCGCAAGCATCCGCAACTACGAAAGAAGAATTAAGACAAAGTCTAACCATAGCATTAAACTAGTGGATCCAAATCAGCCCCTTACGAAGCAACACATACACTAGGGTTTAAGCTTCTGTCATTCTAGCAAGCCATCATCTACTTACAACTTCCCAATTCCTTCCTCTAGGCCCAAATAATGGTGAAGCGTTATGTAGTCGACGTTCACATAACACCACTAGAGTAAAAACAACATACAACACATCAAAATACCAAACGAATACCAAATTCACATGACTACTATTAGCATGACTTATCCCGTGTCCTCAGGAACAAAAGTAACTACTCACAAAGCATAATCATATTCATGATCAGAGAGGTAATGAGTAGCATCAAGGATCTGAATATAAACTCTTCCACCAAGTAATCCAACTAGCATCAACTACAAAGAGTAATCAACACTACTAGTAACCTTACAAGTACCAATCGAAGTCGCGAGACAGAGATCGGTTACAAGTGATGAACTAGGGTTTGGAGATGAGATGGTGCTGATGAATATGTTGATGGTGACGAGTCCCCTCCAATGAGAGGAGTGTTGGTGATGACGATGGCGACGATTTCCCCCTCCGGGAGGGAAGTTTCCCCGACAGGATCGTCCTGCCGGAGCTCTAGATTGGTTCTGCTCAAGTTCCGCCTCGTGGTGGCGGCGAAACCACGAAAAAGCTCCTCCCTGATTTTTTTCCTGGACGAAACCCTCCATATAGCAAAAGAGGGGAGCAAGTGGGCCAGTGGGCTGCCCACAAGCCCTCATGGCGCGACCTGGGGGGTGGCCGCACCGTGCAGGCTTGTGGGCACCCCCTGGTGCCCCTCTAGCACTTCTTCGGCCCAGTATTTTTGATAAATCGGGAAAAAAAATCCTCGTTGATTTTTACGGCGTTTGGAGTTGCGCAGAATAGGTATCTCAACTTTGCTCCACTTTCAGGCCAGAATTCCAGTTGCCGGCATTCTCCCTCTTCATGTAAACCTTGCAAAATAAGAGACAAAAGGCATAAGAATTGTACCGTGAAGTGAAATAACAGCCAAAGAAGCGATAAATATCAACATGAAAACATGATGCAAAATGGACATATCAACTTCCCCAAGCTTAGACCTCACTTGTCCTCAAGCGAAAGCCTAGCTCAATAAATATGTCCACATGTTTAGGGAGAGAGGTGTTGACAAAACAAGATACAAACATGCATGCATCATGATCAAGATCAGAACAACAATACCAACATATAATCTATCATGCTAAAGTGATAATTTCTTCACAAAGTAAAGCATGGATCAAGAACCTTACCGAGAAGTAACAATCGATAGCCTTTAGTCATTGAAGCAATTGCAATTTATCACAACATTAGAAAGAGTCAAATAAGAGTTGTAAAGCAAATCCACATACTCAATCATTCTTTCGTTCTCTACAATTTCTACAACTCACGTGGTACTCATGAGATCAAAGTTTCAGCTGGACACAGAGAAAGATAGGGGCTTACAGTTTTGCCTCCCAACTGCTTACCTCAAGGGTAATGTCAGCAATAATAATTAATGAATACTTACCTCGAAGTTGACCTATGAATATAGGTCTTTCCCAAGCATATGACGTTAGCCAAGATAAAGGCGAAACAAGGAATTGGTGAAGATCACCATGACTCTTTCAGGGACAAAAAGTAAAGGTACAAGATAGGCCCTTCGCAGAGGGAAGCAGAAGTTGTCATGCGCTTTTGAGGTTTGGATGCGTGTCCTCTTAGTGCGAAGGAACGTCACTTTATATTGCCTCATGTGATAAAGAACTTTATTATGCAGTGTGTCGCTTTTATGTCTTCCTCATCACAGGTTCGTATAAAGCTTATTTTCCACACACTAATAGATCATACATATTAGAGAGCAATTTTTATTGCTTGCACCGATGACAACTTACTTGAGGGATCTTATTCAATCCATAGGTAGGTATGGTGGACTCACATGGCAAAACTGGGTTGATGGTTTATGGATGCACAAGTAGTGTCTTTACTTAGTGCGGGAGGTTTTGGCTAATATGAGGTGGAAGCAATCGTCATATGCTAAGGGATCTCTAATCATATAACATTGTTCGGAGCCAAGCAAACACAATTCATTATGTTGTCTTCCTTGTCCAACATCTACTTCTAGGCATGCAATAGTTTAGTGAGTGTTCACAATCATAGATGGTGTCAGAGATGATATATTTATATGTGAACCTCTCCTTCCTTATCACTTCATATTAATTGCAACAATGACCAAGGTCTGCGTTTGCCTACCCTCGACAAGTTTCAATCTTCATTCTTTTTATATGTGAAGTCATCACTTCCCATAAGATCATTACATGATCTGTCATGCTTTTGTTCTATTCCCACTCTTTTGATCATGGCAAGAGGCAAAGCCCTTCAACTAAGACACTCTTTATTATATGGCTCACGAGCAAGAATACATCGGGGGTGACACAAAGCAAAACTCGAAACTAAAACACTAAGACTTTTAAACTACTAGAGAAAAAGAAAACTGAAAAGCAAAACTAAAACAAAGGTAAAGGCAAAAGATGTGATGGTGATACGATACCGGGGAAACTCCCCCAAGCTTGGCAAAAGCCAAGGGGATTGCCCATACCAATGCTCAGTTGTCTTCCTTTGGTGGTGATGGTGGAGTTGTTGCAACATGAGTTTGATCCTCCGTCTTCCAAGGCATAGGTGCTCCATCATGGAAAGATGAACGAGTCCCTGGAATCCTCAAATCTACAGCCAACCTTATTGATTTAAATCTATACTCATACTCACAGTTTTGGTTCTGCGGGTCATAGATCTGGCCCTGGAGTTGATCAACCCTGTCATAGAGCCTGGAGAGGTGCTTCCCAATGTCATTGGCATCAATCATGTGCTTGTTGGTGAACTCCGTGATCATCATGTGGTTGGCGTTGAGTCCATGCTCCACCATCCCTTGGCACTTGAAGACTTGTTGCTCTATTGCTTTGAGCCTCGTCTCCATGCTTCCGGTCTTCTTAGGCCCCGCAACATCACGGATGTGCAACACCCCCTCACGCATCTCGATACATTGAGGGTGTTGCATCACTTCCGTGAGGTAGGGATTGATGACCTTCTCGAAGATCTTGTCCTTCGGAGCTTTTGGGGAAGTCATGGCGATCTAGATCTGCAACAGAAACAGGCTTGAAATGAAAAATAGAGGAAATCTGCATGATGCACGGGTCAAACCAAACGGGAGTATATATAATGATTTTTTCCAGATCAGAAGGAGTACCCTGCACGAAAACGGAGTCCGGGAGGCGCACGAGGTGGCCGCAAGCCCTCACGGCGCGGCCAGGGGTGGGTCCGCGCCGTGCAGGCTTGTCGCCTCCTCGCGCACTTTCCGGACTACTTCCAATTTTTGTATTTTTTTCAAATATTCCAAAACGTAGAAAATTTCCTACTGGAAAAGTTTTGGACTCTGTTTTCTTACCGAATCACATACCTCTTCGTTTTCGGAGTCTGAAACAGGCTGGTAAACATCCCTTAGGTATTCCTCTGAAGTTATGGTATTGATGATATTGCTTTCAACATTAATGGGAGTGCGTGAGATATACTGCTTGATTCTCTGCCCATTTACCACTCTCGGACAATTACCTTCCGTGTTGTTGATCTTGATAGCACCGGAACGATATACTTCCTCAACAACATAGGGACCTTCCCATTTAGAGAGAAGCTTGCCTGCAAAGAATCTTAAACGAGAGTTATATAGCAAGACATAATCACCTACATTGAACTCACGCTTTTGTATCCTCTTATCATGCCACCTCTTAACCTTCTCTTTGAACAGCTTGGCATTCTCATATGCCTGAGTTCTCCACTCATCAAGCGAGCTAATATCAAATAACCTCTTCTCACCGGCAAGTTTGAAATCAAAGTTGAGCTCTTTGATTGCCCAATAAGCTTTATGCTCTAGCTCAAGAGGTAAATGACATGCTTTCCCATACACCATTTTGTACAGAGATATGCCCATGGGATTCTTATAGGCAGTTCTATAAGCCCACAATGCATCATCGAGCTTCTTAGACCAATTCTTTCTAGACCTGTTGATAGTCTTTTGCAGAATCGGTTTAATCTCTCTATTGCTTAACTCTACTTGACTACTGGACTGAGGGTGGTAGGGAGACACAATTATATGGTTGACATCGTACTTAGCAAGCGGTTTACAGAAAGCACCATGAATGAAGTGTGAGCCACCGTCGGTCATTAGATATCTAGGGACTCCAAACCTAGGGAAGATAACTTCTTTCAGCATCTTGATAGAGGTGTTGTGATCAGCACTACTAGTGAGGATAGCTTATACCCACTTAGTGACGTAATCAACTAAGATATGCGTATACCTGTTGGATTTTGGAAAAGGTCCCATATAATCAAAGCCCCAAACATCAAATGGTTCAATGACAAGTGAATAGTTCATAGGCATTTCCTGACATTTGCTAATATTACCTATTCTTTGACATTCGTCACAATACAAGACAAACTTACGCGCATCCTTGAAGAGAGTGGGACAATAGAAACCTGATTGCAATACCTTGTGTGCAGTTCTATCTCCCGCATGGTGTCCTCCGTAGGACTCAGAGTGACACTTCTGTAGGATCTATCCCTGTTCATGTTCAGGTACACAACGTCTAATAACACCATCTACTCCTTCCTTATAAAGGTGAGGATCATCCCAAAAGTAGTGTCTCAAGTCAAAGAAGAATTTCTTCTTTTGGTGGTACGTGAAACTAGGTGGTATATATTTGGCAACGATATAGTTCGCATAATCAGCATACCACGGTGCACTACGTGAAGCATTGATGACATTCAGTTGCTCATCGGGAAAGCAATCATCAATAGGTTGTGGGTCATCAAGAACGTTCTCCAACCTAGACAAGTTATCTGCTATTGTCGACAACGTGCAAATCAAATTCTTGTAGTACGAGAACCCATCTGATAAGTCTAGGTTTAGCGTCCTTCTTCTCCATGATGTACTTAATAGCAGCATGATCAGTGTGAATGGTGACTTTGGAATCAACTACGTAAGACCTGAACTTTTCACATGCAAACACGACTGCTAAGAACTCCTTCTTCGTAGTAGCATAGTTTCTCTGGGCACTGTCTAGAGTTTGACTAGCGTAGTGAATAACATTCAACTTCTTATCAACTCTTTGCCCTAGAACAGCACCAACAACATAATCACTAGCGTCACACATGATCTCAAAAGGCAAGTTCCAATCAGGTGGTTGAACAATAGATGAAGTTATCAAAGCCCTCTTAAGTATTTCGAAGGCTTCCTCACAATCATCGTCAAAAACAAAAGGAATATCCTTTTGCAAGAGATTGGTAAGAGGCCTAGAAATCTTAGAGAAGTCTTTAATGAACCTTCTATAGAAACCAGCATGACCAAGGAAACTTCTTATACCTTTGATATCTGTGGGGTATGGCATTTTCTCGATTGCATCAACCTTAGCCTTATCGACTTCAATACCTCTTTTAGAAATTTTATGTCCTAAGACGATGCCTTCATTAACCATAAAGTGGCACTTCGCCCAATTCAAGACAAGATTGATGTCTTTACATCTCTGCAAGACTCGATCAAGGTTGCTGAGGCAATCATCAAAGGAAGACCCGTAAACGGAGAAGTCATCCATGAAAACCTCAACAATCTTTTCACAAAAGTCAGAGAATATAGCCATCATACATCTTTGAAAGGTGGCAGGTGCATTACATAGGCCAAAAGGCATACGTCTATAAGCAAAGGTACCGAAAGGGCAGGTGAAAGTGGTTTTCTCCTGATCAGATTGTGCAACTGGTATTTGGGAGAAACCAGAATATCCGTCTAGAAAGCAGAAGTGTGTGTGTTTGGACAGCCTTTCTAGCATTTGGTCGATAAAAGGCAAAGGGTAATGATCTTTCCTAGTGGATTTATTCAGTTTCCTAAAATCGATCACCATCCTATAGCCAGTAATAATCCTGTGTGGGATCAACTCATCCTTATCATTAGGGACAACGGTAATGCCTCCCTTCTTAGGGACGCAATGCACCGGACTCACCCAATCGCTATGAGCAACAAGATAGATAATACCCGCTTCCAGGAGCTTTAGTATTTCTTTTCTCACTACTTCTTTCATCTTAGGATTTAATCTCCTTTGATGACCAGCAACTGGTTTGAAATCAGGATCAATTTTAATCTTGTGCTGGCATAGGGTAGGACTAATGCCCTTAAGATCATCAAGAATATATCCAATAGCAGCACGGTGCTTCCTCAGAGTTTTTAGCAACTTCTTTTCTTCATGCTCTGCGAGGCTAGCACTAATAATAACAGGATATATCTCCTTTTCATCAAGATAGGCATACTTAAGAGTATCAGGCAACTGTTTAAGCTCGAACATAGGATCACCCTTTGGTGGGGGTGGATCCCCAAGCAGTTCAACATGCAGATTATTCCTAAGGATAGGATATTGTTCTAAGACAACTCTATCTATCTCATCCCTTTCATCCATATGCATATCATTTTCATGCTCAAGCAAGTACTGCTCTAAGGGATCAGTAGGAGGCACGACAATAGAAGCTAAGGCAATAGTTTCATCCCTACTAGGCAACTCCTTTTCATGAGGTTGTCTACCAAACTTAGAGAAGTTGAACTCATGTGACACACCTTCAAAGCCAACAGTGACAGTTTGCTTCTCACAATCAATATGAGCATTGACAGTATTGAGAAAAGGTCTACCAAATATGATGGGACAAAAGCTATCTTGTGCGGTAGCAAGAACGAGGAAATCAACAGGATACTTCGTTTTACCACATAAGACTTCAACATTCCTAACAATTCCCACAGGGCAGATAGTATCTCTATTGGCAAGCTGAATAGTGACATCAATAGGCTCTATCTCAACAGGTGCAATCTCATCTTTGATTTCATCGTATAAGGATTGAGGTATTGCACTAACACTAGCACCCACGTCACGTAAGCCATGATAACAATGATCTCCTATCTTAACAGAAACCACAGGTGAAACGGATCGAGATGGACCTAGAGGGGGGTGAATAGGTACAAATCCAAATTTTAATAATTACTTAGCAATTTTAGGCAAAAGTGCGGAATATGAGTGTAAGCCTAATAATTGCTATGACAAGGAGTAATCTATTTAGAGTGAAGTAAGACAAGCGGTAAACAATAATCAAATACAAGTACGTAATAAGGATTAACACAAGTAGAGAGTTAGGGTTAGGAATAACCGAAACTCCAAGAGATACAAGGATGTATCCCGATGTTCACTTCCTTGGAGGGAAGCTACGTCACCGTTAGAGGGGCAGATGTTACCACGAAGGCACACCAACGCCACGAAGGCTCACCCTATTATCCCTTTGAGATAACTCCACGAAGGCGTTTCTCAACCACTAGTGGTAAGCCTTGAGGTGGCTTCCAAACCTTCACAAACTTTCCGGGGGATATCACAATGGTTTGAATCCTCTCCGAAAGACTCCTACCGCCTAGGAGTCTCCAACCTCCAAGAGTAACAAGATCACGGGGATTGCTCAAAACTTGCTCAAATCACAAATCACTTTGGTGGGAAGGAGGAGAGGGAGACGATCTATCTTTTGATTGGAACAACACTCAAAGGGACTCACAAATGCTCTTGGGATCTAGGATTTGGTGTAGACAAGAGTGAGTGAGAAGAAAGGTGTTCTTGGGTGTATTCTAGGTGTGTTGAACACCCTTTCACGAGGTGGGAGAAGAGTATATATAGTGGGGAGTGAAATACAGCCGTTGGGGACACTTTAAGTCACACAGGGTCCGGACGTCCGACAGTTGCCGGAAGTCTGGGCGTCCGCGAGGGGTCGGACGTCCGACAGGGGTCGGTCGTCCGAGGCCTATAGATACGACTGAACTGCTTTGAAATGAACAGCAACCGGACGTCCGGAGAGGACCAGAAATCCGAGTTATACAACTCAACTTCTTCTGGTGGTAGGTTCCGGATTTTCGAAGGAGGTCGGACGTCCGGCCCACGGACGTCCGGAGGGAGCTGGAAATCCGAGTTATAGAACTCAACTTCTACTAGTGCAGGGCTCCGGATTTCCGGGGCTGGTCGGACGTCCGGTCCTCGGATGTCCGGAGGGAGCCGGATTTCCGAGTTATATGACTCACAAACTTCTGGTGAAGAGTTGCGGATTTCCGAAGCCAGCCGGACGTCCGGAGGGAGTCGGATGTCCGAGGCAGTAAGCCTGTTTTGATATAAGAACAAAGTGGAGAATATGTGGTATTGGGTATGACAGTAAAGATGTGGTATGAGCAAGTTCATCGCAAAACCTGTGATCCCCTCTTAATAGTGCGGGATCCCTATACTCAATATCAGTAAACTCAAAAGACTAGTCTACATCATCTTTTCTTAATCCCGAGCCTTCTCGAAATATAAATCCCCAAACTTCTCAGACAACCTTTGGCACATAATTCTCAATCTACTAAAGTACTTGCCATCCTGAGATACACTCAACAAATAGAATTAGTTTCCTATGTATGTGTTGTCATTAACACCAAAAGACGATTAGGGGCATAGCATGCACTTTCAACAGGCATGCCAATAACAGGCCTATGTTTGTCTCTGACGTGAGGTTTAGCAATTCTAGCAGCATCTTCACAGAAGTGAATATTATGTCCCTCAACATCATTGGACAGAAGATCTTTTGATAATAGCAATGCTAGGTTCAACTCTAATTTGCTCAGTGGGTGTAGGTGTTCTAATATAACCTCTACGTATCACAGTTGAAGCTTTAGAATGATCCTTTATCCTAACAGGGAAAGGTGGTTTCTCAATGTAAGCATTGGGAACAACAGGATCATTATAGGCAATGACTTTCTCTTCAACTGGAGTGGGTTTAACTACATTGACTTCTAAAGGAGGGTGATATTTAAACCACTTTTCTTTGGGGAGATCAATATGAGCACCAAATGATTAACACAATGAAGCTACTATCTCAGAGTCAAGTCCATACTTAGCGCTAAAATCACTAAAGGTATTTGTCTCAACAAAGGATTTAACGCAATCAAACATGAAATTCATACCTGACTCCTTACCTTCCTCAAGCTCCCAATCTTCAGAGTTGCGTTTAATTCTCTCCAATAAATTCCATTTGAAGTCAATATCTCTCTTCATAAAAGAACCGGTACAAGAAGTGTCAAGCATGGTGCGATCATCATGAGAAAGCCGAGCATAAAAGTTCTGAATGATAATTTCTCTCGAGAGCTCATGATTGGGGCATGAATATAGCATTGATTTAAGCCTCCCCCAAGCTTGAGCGATGCTTTCTCTGTCACGAGGCGAAAAATTATAAATATAATTTCGATCACGATGTACTAAATGCATAGGATAAAACTTTTGATGAAATTCCAATTTCAACCGATTGTATTCCCATGATCCAGTATCATCACATAGCCTATACCATGTCAACACCTTATCCTCAAAGATAAAGGAAATACCTTCATCTTGACCTCATCCTCTGGCACACCTACAAGCTTAAATAAACCACAAACTTCATCTACATAGATCAGATGTAAGTCTGGATGTGATGTTCCATCTCCTGTAAAAGGATTAGCCAGCAGTTTCTCAAGCATACCCGAAGGAAATTCAAAGAAAATATTTTCAGTAGGTGCAGCAGGTTGAGGAGCAACTATTTGTGCTTCCGTTCGAGGTGAAGATACCCCGAACAAGCCCCTCAAAGGATTAGTATCCATAGTGACAAGTGACAATAAATTTCAGCACACTATATGAATGTTTCCTTACCAAGTTCCACTTACCAAAGGCGCTTCACTCCCCGGCAACGGCGCCAGAAAAGAGTCTTGATGACCCACAAGTATAGGGGATCAATCATAGTCCTTTCGATAAGTAAGAGCGTCGAACCCAACGAGGAGCAGAAGTATCTGACAAATGGTTTTCAGCAAGGAAATATCTACAAGCACTGAAATTGTCGGTAACAAGTGATTGTGTGGTGAGATGATTCGAAGCAAGCAACAAGTAAAAAAAGTAGCAACGGTGCAGCAAAGTGGCCCAATCCCTTTTGTAGCAGGGGACAAGCCTGGACAAAGTCTTATAGGAGGAAAAACGTGTTGGAATTATGCCCTAGAGGCAATAATAAATATAGTTATTATTATAATTCCTGTATCAAGATAATAGTTTATTATCCATGCTATAATTGTATTGAATGAAGACTCATTTACATGTGTGGATACATAGACAAAACACCATCCCTAGCATGCCTCTAGTTGGCTAGCCAGTTGATCGATGATAGTCAGTGTCTTCTGATTATGAACAAGGTGTTGTTGCTTGATAACTGGATCACGTCATTGGGAGAATCACGTGATGGACTAGACCCAAACTAATAGACGTAGCATGTTGATCGTGTCATTTTGTTGCTACTGTTTTCTGCGTGTCAAGTATTTATTCCTATGACCATGAGATCATATAACTCACTGACACCGGAGGAATGCTTTGTGTGTATCAAACGTCGCAACGTAACTGGGTGACTATAAAGATGCTCTACAGGTATCTCCGAAGGTGTTGGTTGAGTTAGTATGGATCAAGACTGGGATTTGTCACTCCGTGTGACAGAGAGGTATCTCGGGGCCCACTCGGTAATACAACATCACACACAAGCCTTGCAAGCAATGTAACTTAGTGTAAGTTGCGGGATCTTGTATTACGGAACGAGTAAAGAGACTTGCCGGTAAACGAGATTGAAATAGGTATGCGGATACTGACGATCGAATCTCGGGCAAGTATCATACCGAAGGACAAAGGGAATGACATACGGGATTATACGAATCCTTGGCACTGAGGTTCAAACGATAAGATCTTCATAGAATATGTAGGATCCAATATGGTCATCCAGGTCCCGCTATTGGATATTGACCGAGGAGTCTCTCGGGTCATGTCTACATAGTTCTCGAACCCGCAGGGTCTGCACACTTAAGGTTCGACGTTGTTTTATGCGTATTTGAGTTATATGGTTGGTTACCGAATGTTGTTTGGAGTCCCGGATGAGATCACGGACGTCACGAGGGTTTCCGGAATGGTCCGTAAACGAAGATTGATATATAGGATGACCTCATTTGATTACAGGAAGGTTTTCGGAGTTACCGGGAATGTACCGGGAATGACGAATGGGTTCCAGGAGTTCACCGGGGGGGGGGGCAACCCACCCCGGGGAAGCCCATAGGCCTTGGGGGAGACACACCAGCCCTTAGTGGGCTGGTGGGACAGCGCACAAGTGCCCTATGCGCCAAGGAGAAGAAAATCAAGAGAGAAAGAAAAAAAAGGAGGAGGTGGGAAGGAAGGGGGACTCCCTCCCACCAAACCTAGTCCAACTCGGTTTGGGGGGGGGAGAGTCCTCCCCCTTGGACTCGGCCGACCCCCTTGGGGCTCCTTGAGCCCCAAGTCAAGGCCCCCTCCCTCCCACCTATATATACGGAGGTTTTAGGGCTGATTTGAGATGACTTTTCCACGGCAGCCCGACCACATACCTCCACGGTTTTTCCTCTAGATCGCGTTTCTGCGGAGCTCGGGCGGAGCCCTGCTGAGACAAGGTCATCACCAACCTCCGAAGCGCCGTCACGCTGCCGGAGAACTCTTCTACCTCTCCATCTCTCTTGCTGGATCAAGAAGGCCGAGATCATCATCGAGCTGTACGTGTGCTGAACGCGGAGCTGCCGTCCGTTCGGTACTAGATCGTGGGACTGATCGGGGATTGTTCGCGGGGCGGATCGAGGGACGTGAGGACGTTCCACTACATCAACCGCGTTCTCTAACGCTTCTGCTGTACGGTCTACAAGGGTACGTAGATCACTCATCCCCTCTCGTAGATGGACATCACCATGATAGGTCTTCGTGCGCGTAGGAAAAATTTTGTTTCCCATGCGACGTTCCCCAACAGTGGCATCATGAGCTAGGTTCATGCGTAGATGTCTTCTCGAGTAGAACACAAAAGTTTTTGTGGGTGGTGATGTGCGTTTTGCTGCCCTGCTTAGTCTTTTCTTGATTCCGCGGTATTGTTGGATTGAAGCGGCTTGGACCCACATTACTCGTACGCTTACGAGAGACTGGTTTCATCGTTACGAGTAACCCCCTTTGCTCAAAGATGACTGGCAAGTGTCGGTTTCTCCAACTTTAGTTGAATCGGATTTGACCAAGGAGGTCCTTGGATGAGGTTAAATAGCAACTCATATATCTCTGTTGTGGTGTTTGCGTAAGTAAGATGCGATCCTACTAGATACCCTTGGTCACCACGTAAAACATGCAACAACAAAATTAGAGGACGTCTAACTTGTTTTTGCAGGGTATGATTGTGATATGATATGGCCAACGATGTGATGTGATATATTGGATGTATGAGATGATCATGTTGTAATAGAAATATCGACTTGCACGTCGATGGTACGACAACCGGCAGGAGCCATAGGGTTGCCTTTATACTAACGTTTGTGCTTGCAGATGCGTTTACTATTTTGCTAGGATGTAGCTTTAGTAGTAATAGCATGAGTAGCACGACAACCCCGATGGCAACACGTTGATGGATGATCATGGTGTGGCGCCGGTGACAAGAAGATCGTGCCGGTGCTTTGGTGATGGAGATCAAGAAGCACGTGATGATGGACATATCATGTCACTTATGAATTGCATGTGATGTTAATCCTTTTATGCACCTTATTTTGCTTAGAACTACGGTAGCATTATGAGGTGATCTCTCACTAAAATCTCAAGACGAAATTGTGTTCTCCCCGACTGTGCACCGTTGCTACAGTTCATCGTTTCGAGACACCACGTGATGATCGGGTGTGATAGACTCAACGTTCACATACAACTGGTGCAAAACAGTTGCACATGCGGAACACTCGGGTTAAGCTTGACGAGCCTAGCATGTGCAGACATGGCCTCGGAACACATGAGACCGAAAGGTCGATCATGAATCATATAGATGATATGATTAGCATAGGGATGCTTACCACTGAAACTATACTCAACTCACGTGATGATCGGACTTGGGATAGTGTAAGTGGATCATGCACCACTCAAATGACTAGAGAGATGCACTTTTTGAGTGGGAGTTTAGCATATAATTTGATTAAGTTAAACTCTAATTATCTTGAACATAGTCTAAGTCCACTTTGAATATATTTGTGTTGTAGATCATGGCTCACGCGACAGTCATCCTGAATTTTAATACGTTCCTAGAGAAAGCTAAGTTGAAAGATGATGGAAGCAACTTTGTAGACCGGGCTCGTAATCTTAAGCTAATCTTACAAGCTGGGAAGAAGGATTATGTCCTTAATGCTGCGCTAGGAGATGAACCACCCGCTACGGCTGATCAGGATGTTAAGAACGCTTGGTTAGCACGTAAGGAGGACTACTCAATAGTTCAATGTGCAGTCTTGTATGGCTTAGAACCGGGACTTCAACGTCGCTTTGAGCGTCATGGAGCATTTGAGATGTTCTAGGAGTTGGAGTTTATCTTTCAGAAGAACGCCCGGATCGAGAGGTATGAGACCTCCGATAAATTCTATGCTTGCAAGATGGAGGAAAACTCGTCTGTCAGTGAACATGTGCTCAAAATGTCTGGGTACTCAAACCGTCTAGCTGAACTGGGGATTGAACTCCCGCAAGAAGCTATCACTGACAGAATCCTTCAATCACTGCCGACAAGCTACAAAGGCTTTGTGTTGAACTACAACATGCAAGGGATGAACAAGTCTCCCGGCGAGTTGTTTGCGATGTTGAAGGTCGCAGAGTCAGAACTCCGTAAAGAGCATCAAGTGTTGATGGTAAATAAGACCACTAGTTTCAAGAGAAACGGCAAAGGCAAGAAGGGCAATTCGAAGAAGAGCGGCAAGCCTGTTGCCAATCCGCCGAAGAAACCCAAAGCTGGACCTAAGCCTGAAACGGAGTGTTTCTATTGCAAGGGTATGGGTCACTGGAAGCGCAATTGCCCCAAGTATCTGGCAGATAAGAAGGCGGGCAAAGAAAAATCAGGTATATTTGATATACATGTTATTGATGTGTACTTAACCGGCTCTCGTAGTAGTGCCTGGGTATTCGATACCGGTTCTGTTGCTCATATTTGCAACTCGAAGCAGGAACTGCGGAATAGACAAAGGCTGGCGAAAGACGAAGTGACGATGCGCGTAGGAAATGGTTCCAAGGTTGATGCAATCGCCGTCGGCACAGTGTCACTTCAGCTACCATCGGGATTAGTGATGAACTTAAATCATTGTTATTTAGTGCATGCGTTGAGCATGAACATTATATCTGGATCTTGTTTATTGCGAGACGGTTACTCTTTTAAGTCTGAGAATAATGGTTGTTCTATTTCTATGAGTAACATCTTTTATGGTCATGCACCGAATGTGAGAGGATTGTTCATATTGAATCTTGATAGCGATACGCATATACATAACATTGAGACCAAAAGAGTTAGAGTAAACAATGATAGCGCCATGTTTTTGTGGCACTGTCGCTTGGGTCATATTGGTGTAAAGCGCATGAAGAAACTCCATGCTGATGGACTTTTGGAGTCACTTGACTTTGATTCACTTGACACGTGCGAACCATGCCTCATGGGCAAGATGACTAAGACTCCGTTCTCCGGAACAATGGAGCGTGCAAGTGACTTATTGGAAATCATACATACCGATGTGTGTGGTCCAATGAGCGTGGAGGCACGCGGCGGATATCGTTATTTTCTCACCTTCACTGACGATTTAAGTAGATATGGTTATGTCTACTTGATGAAGCACAAGTCTGAAACATTTGAAAAGTTCAAGCAATTTCAGAGTGAAGTGGAAAATCATCGTAACAAGAAGATCAAGTTCCTACGGTCTGATCGTGGGGGTGAATATCTAAGTTTCGAGTTTGGTGCTCACTTAAGACAATGTGGAATTGTTTCACAGTTAACACCGCCTGGAACACCATAGCGTAATGGTGTGTCCGAACATCGTAATCGTACTTTGTTAGAGATGGTGCGATCTATGATGTCTCTTACTGATTTGCCGTTATCATTTTGGGGTTATGCATTAGAAACAGCTGCATTCACTTTAAATAGGGCACCATCAAAATCCGTTGAGACAACACCATACGAACTGTGGTATGGCAAGAGGCCAAAATTGTCGTTTCTTAAAATTTGGGGATGTGATGCTTATGTCAAAAAGCTTCAGCCTGAAAAGCTGGAACCCAAAGTGGAAAAGTGCGTCTTCATAGGTTACCCAAAAGAGACAGTTGGGTACACCTTCTATCTCAAATCCGAGGGCAAAGTGTTTGTTGCTAAGAACGGAGCTTTTCTCGAGAAGGAGTTTCTCTCGAGAGAATTGAGTGGGAGGAAGATAGAACTTGACGAGGTTGTCGAACCTCTCATCCCTCTGGATGGTGGCGCAGGGCAAGGGGAAACCTCTGTCGTTGCGACGCCGGTTGAGGAGGAAGTTAATGATGATGATCATGAAACTCCAGTTCAAGTTTCTGTTGAACCAGGCAGGTCGACGAGATCACGTGCTGCTCCAGAGTGGTACGGTAATCCCGTCTTATCAATCATGTTGTTAGACAACAATGAACCTGCAAGTTATGAAGAAGCAATGGTGGGCCCAGATTCCAACAAATGGCTAGAAGCCATGAAATCCGAGATAGGATCCATGTATGAGAACAAAGTGTGGACTTTGGAGATACTACCTGAGGGCCGCAAGGCTATTCAGAACAAATGGATTTTTAAGAAGAAGACGGACGCTGACGGTAATGTGACCGTTTATAAAGCTCGACTTGTGGCAAAGGGTTTTTCACAAGTTCCAGGAATTGACTACGATGAGACTTTCTCACCCGTGGCGATGCTTAAGTCCGTCAGAATCATGTTAGCAATAGCTGCATTTTTCGATTATGAAATCTGGCAGATGGATGTCAAAACAGCGTTCCTTAACGGTTTCCTTAAGGAAGAGTTGTATATGATGCAACCCGAAGGTTTTGTCGATCCTAAGAATGCTAACAAGGTGTGCAAGCTCCAGCGATCCATTTATGGACTGGTGCAAGCATCTCGGAGTTGGAACAAACGCTTTGATGAGGTGATCAAGGCATTTGGGTTTATACAAGTGGTTGGAGAATCTTGTATTTACAAGAAAGTGAGTGGGAGCTCTGTGGCGTTTCTAATATTATATGTGGATGACATATTACTGATTGGAAACAACGTAGAGCTTTTGGAGAGCATAAAAGGTTACTTGAATAAAAGTTTCTCTATGAAGGACCTAGGAGAAGCTGCTTACATTCTAGGCATTAAGATCTATAGGGATAGATCAAAACGCCTGATAGGTCTTTCACAAAGCACATACCTTGATAAAGTTTTGAAGAGGTTCAAAATGGAACAGTCCAAGAAAGGGTTCTTGCCAGTTTTACAAGGTACGAGATTGAGTAAGACTCAGTGCCCAGCAACTGATGAAGATAGAGAGCATATGCGCTCCGTCCCCTATGCTTCAGCCATAGGTTCTATCATGTATGCGATGCTGTGCACTAGACCGGATGTTAGCCTGGCCATAAGTATGGCAGGTAGGTTCCAGAGTAATCCAGGAGTGGATCACAGGACAGCGGTCAGGAATATCCTGAAGTACCTGAAAAGGACTAAGGATATGTTTCTCGTATATGGAGGTGACGAAGAGCTCGCCGTAAAAGGTTACGTCGATGCAAGCTTTGACACAGATCCGGAAGACTCTAAGTCGCAAACCGGATACGTATTTATTCTTAATGGGCGTGCAGTAAGCTGGTGCAGTTCCAAGCAAAGCGTCGTAGCAGATTCTACATGTGAAGCGGAGTACATGGCTGCCTCGGAGGCGGCTAAGGAGGGTGTCTGGATGAAGCAGTTCATGACGGATCTTGGAATGGTGCCAAGTGCACTGGATCCAATAACCTTGTTCTGTGAGAACACGGGTGCCATTGCCTTAGCAAAGGAACCACGGTTTCACAAGAAGACCAGACACATCAAACGACGCTTCAACCTCATCCGCGACTACGTCGAGGAAGAGGACGTAAATATATGCAAAGTGCACACGGATCTGAATGTAGTAGACCCGCTGACTAAACCTCTTCCACGGCCAAAACATGATCGACACCAGAACTGTATGGGTGTTAGATTTATTACAATGTAATTCACATGGTGATGTGAGGGCTAGATTATTGACTCTAGTGCAAGTGGGAGACTGTTGGAATTATGCCCTAGAGGCAATAATAAATATAGTTATTATTATAATTCCTGTATCAAGATAATAGTTTATTATCCATGCTATAATTGTATTGAATGAAGACTCATTTACATGTGTGGATACATAGACAAAACACCATCCCTAGCATGCCTCTAGTTGGCTAGCCAGTTGATCGATGATAGTCAGTGTCTTCTGATTATGAACAAGGTGTTGTTGCTTGATAACTGGATCACGTCATTGGGAGAATCACGTGATGGACTAGACCCAAACTAATAGACGTAGCATGTTGATCGTGTCATTTTGTTGCTACTGTTTTCTGCGTGTCAAGTATTTATTCCTATGACCATGAGATCATATAACTCACTGACACCGGAGGAATGCTTTGTGTGTATCAAACGTCGCAACGTAACTGGGTGACTATAAAGATGCTCTACAGGTATCTCCGAAGGTGTTGGTTGAGTTAGTATGGATCAAGACTGGGATTTGTCACTCCGTGTGACGGAGAGGTATCTCGGGGCCCACTCGGTAATACAACATCACACACAAGCCTTGCAAGCAATGTAACTTAGTGTAAGTTGCGGGATCTTGTATTACGGAACGAGTAAAGAGACTTGCCGGTAAACGAGATTGAAATAGGTGTGCGGATACTGACGATCGAATCTCGGGCAAGTAACATACCGAAGGACAAAGGGAATGACATACGGGATTATACGAATCCTTGGCACTGAGGTTCAAACGATAATATCCTCGTAGAATATGTAGGATCCAATATGGGCATCCAGGTCCCGCTATTGGATATTGACCGAGGAGTCTCTCGGGTCATGTCTACATAGTTCTCGAACCCGCAGGGTCTGCACACTTAAGGTTCGACGTTGTTTTATGCGTATTTGAGTTATATGGTTGGTTACCGAATGTTGTTCGGAGTCCCGGATGAGATCACGGACGTCACGAGGGTTTCCGGAATGGTCCGGAAACGAAGATTGATATATAGGATGACCTCATTTGATTACCGGAAGGTTTTCGGAGTTACCGGGAATGTACCGGGAATGACGAATGGGTTCCGGGAGATCACCGGGGGGGCAACCCACCCCGGGGAAGCCCATAGGCATTGGGGGAGACACACCAGCCCTTAGTGGGCTGGTGGGACAGCCCACAAGTGCCCTATGCGCCAAGGAGAAGAAAATCAAGAGAGAAAGAAAAAAAAAGGAGGAGGTGGGAAGGAAGGGGGACTCCCTCCCACCAAACCTAGTCCAACTCGGTTTGGGGGGGGGGGAGAGTCCTCCCCCTTGGACTCGGCCGACCCCCTTGGGGCTCCTTGAGCCCCAAGGCAAGGCCCCCTCCCTCCCACCTATATATACGGAGGTTTTAGGGCTGATTTGAGACGACTTTTCCACGGCAGCCCGACCACATACCTCCACGGTTTTTCCTCTAGATCGCGTTTCTGCGGAGCTCGGGCGGAGCCCTGCTGAGACAAGGTCATCACCAACCTCCGAAGCGCCGTCACGCTGCCAGAGAACTCTCCTACCTCTCCGTCTCTCTTGCCGGATCAAGAAGGCTGAGATCATCGTCGAGCTGTATGTGTGCTGAACGCGGAGGTGCCGTCCGTTCGGTACTAGATCGTGGGACTGATCGCGGGATTGTTCGCGGGGCGGATCGAGGGACGTGAGGACGTTCCACTACATCAACCGCGTTCTCTAACGCTTCTGCTGTACGGTCTACAAGGGTACGTAGATCACTCATCCCCTCTCGTAGATGGACATCACCATGATAGGTCTTCGTGCGCGTAGGAAATTTTTTGTTTCCCATGCGACGTTCCCCAACAAAACGCTCCCAAGAACACACGGGAATTTCTGTCATGCTAGTTTCATCATGTTCATATGATTCATGTTCGTTACTTTCATAGTTTGATATGTGGGTGGACCGGCGCTTGGGTATTGCCCTTACTTGGACAAGCATCCCACTTATGATTAACCCCTCTCGCAAGCATGCGCAACTACGAAATAAGAATTAAGACAAAGTCTAACCATAGCATTAAACAAGTGGATCCAAATCAGCCCCTTACGAAGCAACGCATAAACTAGGGTTTAAGCTTTTGTCACTCTAGCAAGCCATCATCTACTTACTACTTCCCAATGCCTTCCTCTAGGTCCAAATAATGGTGAAGCGTTATGTAGTCGACATTCACATAACACCACTAGAGGAAAAACAACATACAACACATCAAAATACTGAACGAATACCAAATTCACATGACTACTATTAGCATGACTTATCCCATGTCCTCAGGAACAAAAGTAACTACTCACAAAGCATAATCATATTCATGATCAGAGAGGTAATGAGTAGCATCAAGGATCTGAACATAAACTCTTCCACCAAGTAATCCAACTAGCATCAACTACAAAGAGTAATCAACACTACTAGTAGCCTTACAAGTACCAATCAGAGTCGCGAGACGGAGATTGGTTACAAGTGATGAACTAGGGTTTGGAGATGAGATGGTGCTGATGACGATGTTGATGGTGACGAGTCCCCTCTAATGAGAGGAGTGTTGGTGATGATGATGGCGATGATTTCCCCCTACGGGAGGGAAGTTTCCCAGGCAGGATCGTCCTGCCGGAGCTCTAGATTGGTTCTGCTCAAGTTCCGCCTCGTGGCGGCGGCGAAACCACGAAAAAGCTCCTCCCTGATTTTTTTCCTGGACGAAACCCTCCATATAGCAAAAGAGGGGAGCAAGTGGGCCAGTGGGCTGCCCACAAGCCCTCATGGCGCGGCATGGGGGTGGCCGCGCCGTGCAGGCTTGTGGGCACCCCTTGATGTCCCTCTAGCACTTCTTCGGCCCAGTATTTTTGATAAATCGAGAAAAAATCCTCGTTGATTTTACGGCGTTTGGAGTTGCGCAGAATAGGTATCTCAACTTTGCTTCACTTTCAAGCCAGAATTCCAGTTGCCGGCATTCTCCCTCTTCATGTAAACCTTGCAAAATAAGAGAGAAAAGGCATAAGAATTGTACCGTGAAGTGAAATAACAGCCAAAGAAGCGATAAATATTAACATGAAAACATGATGCAAAATGGACGTATCACACCCCGTAGTTATTTCGGCACGACACAGCGAAGCCCTGTTGGAGTAGCTCCACCATCATCACTGTCACACCGTCTTGCTGCCAGAGAATTCAGCTACCTCTTCGCCCCTCTTGCTGGATCAAGAAGGCGGAGATCGTCATCGAGCTATACCTGTGCTGAACGCGGAGGTGACGTCCCTTCGGTGCTAGATCGTGATTGGATTGCGAGACTGCTTGCGAGTTGGATCACAAAGACGTTCAACTACATCAACCATGTTTCTTAATGCTTCACGCTTAGCGATCTACAAGGGTATGTGGGTCCGATCTCTCCTCTCGTAGATGGTCATCACCATGGATAGATCTTGTGTGTGCGTAGGAATTATTTTGTTTCCCATGCAACGCTCCCCAACAGGTGGGACGGGCAGCCAGTCCACCAGGTGCTCGTGTGTCCCCTCTCACAGCCCATGGGGCCCTCTGGGGCAGGTGGACCCCCGGAACACTTCCGACACTCCCTTCACAAAACCGGCATGTTCCGGAACTTTTTCGGACCTCGAATACCAACTTCCTATATATCAATCTTTACCTCCGGACCTTTGAGGATCTCCTCGTGACGTCCGGGATCTCATCTAGGACTCCAAACAACCTTCGATTACCATCACACATAACTCATTAATACCAAATCATCACCGAACCTTAAGTGTGCGGACCCTGCGGGTTTGAGAACTATGTAGACATGACCGAGACACTCTTTGATCAATAACCCATAGCGAGACCTAGATGCCCATATTGGCTCCTACATATTTTGCGAAGATCTTTATCGGTCTAATCACGATGTTAAGGATTCAATCAATCCCGTATACTATTCCCTTTGTCCATCGGTATGTTACTTGCCCAAGATTCGATCGTCGATATCTCCATACCTAGTTCAATCTCGTTACCGGCAAGTCCATCTACTCGTTCTGTAATACAAGATCACGTGGATAACTCTTTAGTCACATTTCTTGGAAGCTTGTTGTGATGTTGTACTACCGAGTGGGCCTTGAGATACCTCTGTGTCACACGAAGTGACAAATTCCAGTCTTGATCCATGCCAACTCAACACACACCCTCGGGTATACATGTAGAGCACCTTTATAGTCACCCAGTTACGTTGCGACATTTGATACACACAAGGTACTCCTCAAGTGTTAGTGAGTTGTATGATCTCATGGTCATAGGAACACATATTTGACATGCAGAAAACAATAGCAATAAACTATCACAACCATATGCTACGTTCATAGTTTGGGTCTTGTCCATCACATCATTCTCCTAATGATGCGATCCCGTTATCAAATGAAAAATCATGTCTATGGCTAGGAAACCTTGACCATCTTTGATGAAGGAGCTAGTGCATTAGAGGCTCACTAGGGATAGTGTGTCGTCTATGTATCCACACATGTATTTGAGTTCCCAATCGATACAATTATCATGAATAAGAAAATATAATAATAATTACTTTATTATTGCCTCTAGGGCATATTTCCAACAATGGAAATGTCGACGATTAGGGTTTGTCGACGTAGATGATGATGAAGAGGTTCTTGTTGTGCACGGCGCGCTCCTATCGCTCGTTCTGTTGACATTTTGAAGGGGTCCCCTTTATAAAAGTTGTTCAAGTGGACGACTGATACGTCTCAAACGTATCTATAATTTTTAATGGTTTCATGTTGTTATCTTGTCTTCTTTGGATGTTTTATGTACCTTTTATATCTTTTTTTCGGACTAACTTATTAATTCAGTGCCAAGTGTCATTTCCTGTTTTTTGTGTGTTTTTGAGTCTTTTCAGATCTGATTTTGGAACGGAGTCCAAACGGAATAAAAACCCCGAAATGATTTTTTCCCGAACGGAAGAAGATCAGGGGGCCTCTGGGCCAAGCCAGGTGGGCTCCAGGGAGCCCACAAGCTACCACTCCGCCACCAGGGGAGGCGGCGGTGTCAGGGCTTGTGGGCTCCCTGGCTGCCCCCTGACCTAGATCCTTGGCCTATGTATTCCCAAATATTCAGCAAAAAATCAGGGGAGCCTCAAAAATACTTTTCCGCTGCCGCAAGCTTCCGTTTCCACAAGATCTCATCTAGAGACCCTTCCCGACGCCCTGCCGGAGGGGACTTTGGAGTTGGAGGGCTTCATCATCATCATCATCGCCCCCCCAATGACACGTGAGTAGTTCACTTCAGACCTACGGGTTCATAGTTAGTAGCTAGATGGCTTCTTCTCTCTCTTGGATATTCAATACAAAGTTCTCCATGATCTTCATGGAGATCTATCCGATGTAATCTTCTTTGGCGGTGTGTTTGTCGAGATCCGATGAATTGTGGATTTGTGATCAAATTATCTATGATATATATTTGAGTCTTTGTTGATTTCTTATATGCATGATTTGATATCCTTGTAAGTCTCTCTGAGTCTTGGGTTTTGTTTGGCCAACTAGATCTATGATTATTGCAATGGGAGAAGTGCTTGGTTTTGGGTTCTACCATGTGGTGACCTTTCCCAGTGACAGTAGGGGCAGCAAGGCACACATCAAGTAGTTGCCATCAAGGGTAAAAAGATGGGGTTTTTATCATTGGTTTGAGATTATCCCTCTACATCATGTCATCTTCCTTAAGGCGTTACTCTGTTCTTATGGACTTAATACACTAGATGCATGCTGGATAGCGGTCGACGTGTGGAGTAATAGTAGTAGATGCAGAAAGTATCGGTCTACTTGTTTTGGGCGTGATGCCTATAGATATAATCATTGCATAGATATCGTCACGACTTTGCGCGGTTCTATCAATTGCTCGACAGTAATTTGTTCACCCAACGTCTACTTGCTTTCATGAGAGAAGCCACTAGTAAACACTACGGCCCCCGGGTCTATTCACATCCATCGTTTACACCTCCGCTTTTACTTTGCTTTGTTACTTTGTTGCTTTCAGTTCTCACTTGGCAAACAATCTATAAGGGATTGACAACCCCTTCATAGCATTGGGAGCAAGCTTTTGTGTTTGTGCAGGATCTTGAGATACTCCTCCACTGGATTGATACATTTGTTCTCAAACTGAGGGAAATACTTACCACTGCTACGCTACATCACCCTTTCCGCTTTGAGGGAACACGAACGCAAGGCTCCAAGGCCACGGGAGAAATCCTTTGCATACTTGCCCAGGAAGTCCCTTAAGGCGTAGCCGCAGCAGAAGGATCAAGCCAAGTATTCTCCCGTCAACGTGCCTATTTCTGGCACCATTGGAAGGTCTTTTGTTGTAGTAGCAATGACCTACCTTGGGTTCCATGCCAAATGACCGCTCATACGAGCGCGTGCACTCACATGGAACACTGTCTTTGGCTCTAATGGCCTTCTGGCGCCTCCTGGTGACTTATTTGTTCTCCACTTTCCTTCCTTTCCTTTCTCCCACATGATTTCTTCCCTTTTTAGTCCATTTCCTATGGAAAATATCAAAAAGAAGATTTGTGGAATCATTTGCATTCATTAGTCATCAGTGGCAATATCGGAGCGAATATATCACTTTTAGTGAAATATCTTGGTTTAAACACAGTTGAAATGAGTCTAAAAATATCACTCATCATTGGTTCAAATTGTTGTTTCCTGGGTAAAATATTTGCAGTAAGGTCGTCATTTAAGCGTCCTAACTTTCCCTACAAAAAATACATACATGTTACATCATATGGGAGAATTCCAAAAGCTATAGATGCATCCGCCGTAATATACAGTTACATGGGTGAACAAAGGTCAAAAGTAAGGAAGTGTTTACAAAAAAGAGTTGGCCTACTCACTAGGTGAACCCGCTTTCTCTTTGATTTGCTTGAGCTATGTAATACATATGCATTAAGATACATGAGTTGTTTGAAGTCTTGAAGGAGCACATGTGGACCCTTATTCACCACTTCCAGTTGTCGATCATAATATTCCTACCATAATGTACTTTAAGACATTAACTTATAGTGCACAATTTACATCCCGTGACACATGACATAGAAAGTAAAAATATTCTAACTATAGATGAAGAGTTTCCAATAACACTAACCTATACATCTTTAGTCCTAATCGGATTTGCATCTTTTTTGTACACTTTCAGTGCCACATTCATTCAGTTCTTCATGGTGTGTACATCTAAGTGAAGGACCACGTGCTCGTAGATCTGATAAAGATGGGTAATTTTTCAAACGATGGGAATACCAAGCTAGTAAGTCGAGAAGCTTTTCCCGTCGATACATAAGAACTCATTCAACCCATATGCTTGTCCCACTCCGTTGTTGACGTGTCAACATCTGCTGTGTAACGTTGATCAGTAGTTGACAATAGGTGCAAAATGAGGTGGCGATAATTTTGAATATTGGTGCCAAAATGAGTAAGCGCAGGCTTAATTACTCTTAGATCAAGGTAATTAAGTAGCAATAAGAACCCTATCTGGATTAACCAACTGTCTTAACCTGAATAAGAACCCTCAATTTCATATCTTGTAAACACAACAACAATTTTCATACGGGAACCCAACTGGATTTGGTAATGTAAACACACATGCAAATTTGATGGGTTAACGGGGGGATAACTGAGACATACAAGATGACGTCTTGTTTCTTGAAGGGGACATGACTGTTGAATAAATAAGTAGCATTATTTGGGGAGTTTCAGCATGTACATGTTCTATGATCCAGAAATGAACTAGCAACGACATATTGTCAACATGGATTAGTTGAGACCCAAAGCATCTTGAGAAAACATACCGGCTTAATCAAAACAAGATATACTCAAGGATTACATCAATGATTTGCTAATCAATGAAACATAGATAGAATGACATGCAGTGTTTACCCGAGGTGCAATAAGAAACCTAATACTAAACCCGAATAAGAACCCAAAGTTTTTACCCCATACGAATAATCCATACTACTTGTCGCTCCAACGTATTTTAGCAGTAGATCATCCATTTGATGGATAAGTAATATGGATTTGAGGGAGCATTTTAAAAACAAGAACACAAAGAAAACTCCTCAGTTAGAACGAGATCATGGGGTACTTTTACCATCATAGCAAATGGGTCATAACAAAACATGGTCTATTGGGAGCGGCTCCCTGACCAAACGATTTGTGTCCATAGGTAGCGAGAACCACCGATGTGGAGGGGGTGGATATCGAGTCGGAGAGAGAGAGAGAGAGATAGAGAGAGAGAGATAGAGAGAGAGAGAGGGAGGGAGAGGGGAGAGAGAGATGGAGAGGGGAGAGAGAGATGGAGAGGGGGAGGGGAGAGAGAGAG
The DNA here is from genome assembly GCF_904849725.1 of Hordeum vulgare subsp. vulgare. Taxonomy (NCBI): domain Eukaryota; kingdom Viridiplantae; phylum Streptophyta; class Magnoliopsida; order Poales; family Poaceae; genus Hordeum; species Hordeum vulgare. Next base: position 443,380,589 of record NC_058522.1, on the reverse strand, counting down.
AGGATACAACTCGTTTTATGGAAGGGGTTGTGATTGGTGTGGAGAAAACATGAGGTATTTGGGGAGGCTTGGTATTAGGTGGGCGCACACGAAATTCAAAAACAGTAGAAGGAAGGGAAATTTTGATGGAATGCTTACGCTGGGAGGCGAGGATAAATCTAATCTTTGTTGAATTCCATTTTTTACCTTCGTATTATGCAAGAACAACTTTTTGTAAAGTTGAAACACACATTCATTTTGTAATGTGTTCATTCAGTACCATGTTCCCTGCTTTGTTTACGGTGATGCCAATAGGTTTGCAACACACATTCATTTTGTTTGTGCATGTCACTTGAAGAAAGCACATTCCTCATGTGAGTGTGTCACGACTGTTTACACATTCAAGTTCGCGATGTTGGTTGTCATGTCACACTTTTAGATTATACTTTACACACGGCAAGGTGCCACTATCAGAAGGATTTGAGAGAGCATGAATCCGAACACACTCCATGCTTTGTAATCATGATTCAAACCACTTAATCTAGTATTTTTTTATAGAAAGTACTATCATTGTTTACATCACATATGGGCTTTCAGCGTGCAAACAAGCTTAGGTTATGCATGGTGTCATATATCGGTCATAGTTTGTTGGTCATAAAACTATTTGTATATGACATTTTGTTCTCTTCTATAATTCTGATCATGGCACTATTTGTTCATGTGGTTCATATAGCTCGATTAAGGGAATCGTATACGGGATTATTTGAATGCTTGACATCGTAGTTCAAACTGATAAAGATCTTTGTTGAATATGTGGGAGTTGATACGTCCATTTTGCATCATGTGTTTCCTATTATTATTTATAATGTTTTTATGCATAATAATGCTTTTGCGAGTATTTCTAATGCATTTTCTCTCATAATATACAAGGTTTGCACAAAAGGGAGGAATATCGGCAGCTGGAAATCTGGACCTGAAAAAGCTACGTCAAGTTACCTATTCTACAAAACTCCAAATGAGTTGAAACTTCACGGAGATATTCTGTGGATTATATAAAAAAATACTGGAGCAAAGAGCTACCAGAGGGGGGCCACTTGGTGAGCACAAGACACTAGGGCGCACCAGGCCCCTCATGTGCGCCCTGGTGGGTGGTGCTCAACCCGGCCCACCTACGGTGCCCCCCTTCTGGTATGTATTTGGTTTTGACCTAAAGAAATATAGAGTAGGACTTTCGGGACGAAGCGACGCCGTCTCGAGGCAGAACTTGGGCAAGAGCACTTTTTCCCTCCGGCGGAGCGATTTCGCCAGGGGAACTTCCCTCCCAGAGGGGGAAATCATCTTCATCGTCATCACCAACAACCCTCTCATCTTGGGGAGGCAAATCTTCATCAACATCTTCAACAACACCATCTCCTCTCAAACCCTAGTTCATCTCTTGTGTTCAATCTTTGCACCCGAACCTTAGGTTATTGCTTGTGAAGGACTAGTAGTGTTGATTACATCTTGTAGTTGATTACTATATGGTTTATTTGGTGGAAGACAAAATGTTCAGATCCTTTATGCAAATTAATACCCCTCTGATCTTGAGCATGTTTATCATTTGTGAGTAGTTACTTTTGTTCTTGAGGCCACGGGAGAAATCATGTGAACTTGATATGTGTTCAATATTTTGATGGTATCTATGTTGTGATTCCCTTAGTGGTGTCATGTGAACATCGACTACATGACACTTCACCATATTTGGGCCTAAGGAAATGCATTATGGAGTAGTTATTAGATGATGGGTTGCTAGAGTGACAGAAGCTTAAACCCTAGTTTATGCGCTACTTCGTAAGGGACCGATTTGGATCCAAAAGTTTAATGCTATGGTTAGATATTTATCTCAATACTTTTCTCATAGTTGTGAATGCTTGCGAGGGAGTTAATCATAAGTAGGAGTTTTGTTCAAGTAATAACAACACCTAAGCACCGATCCACCCACATATCAAACTATCAAAGTATCGAACACGAATTAAGCTATCATGGTGAAAGTGACTAGATGAAATTCCCGTGTGCCCTCAAGAACGCTTTGCCTATTATAAGAAACCACTTTGGTCTGCCCTTTGCCACAAAAGGATTGGGCTACCTTGTTGCACTTATTGTTACTCTTGCTACTAGTTACTTATTACAACTATCTTGCTATCAAACAACTTGTTACCGCTATTTTAGTGCTTGCAGAAATTACCTCGCTGAAAACCACTTGCCATTTCCTTCTGCTCCTCGTTGGGTTCGACACTCTTACTTATCGAAAGGACTACGATTGATCCCCTATACTTGCAGGTCATCAGCAGTCGTTATGGGCATCCAAGTCCCGCCATTGATTATTGATCGGAGAGGTGTCTCAATCATGTGTTCATGGTCTCAAACCCATAGGGTCACACACTTAATGTTTGGTAACGCTAGGGTAGTATTGAGATATTCATAGTGGTGAGTCCGAAGATAGTTCGAAGTCCTTGGTGGGATCTGATACATCGCGAGGAGCATCGAAATGGTTCGGAGGTAAAGTTTCATATAAGGGAAGCGATTTTTAGGGTTTCGAAAAAGTTCGTGAATTTTTCGATATTGTACCACGGAGTTCTAGAAGGTTTCGGTGGTCCCACCTTGGGGCCCACCTGCCACCAGAGGCCTGCATGGTCTGAGGGGGCGCCCTGGTCTACATGGGCCATGGGTGCTGCACACCACAAGGCCCATGCGGCCAAGGGGGGACTCTAGGGGGGAGCCTTGGAGGCTAAGCCTCCCGCCTCACCCCCTATATAAAGAGAGGGGAGTGGCTAGGCGCAACATACGTGAACTATGGCCGCCACCCTCTCCCTCTCTCTCCACTTCCTCGCCCCGTAGTCGCTTGGCGAAGCCCTGCCATAGTTCCACCATATATTCATCCACATGTTGTTGGCCTAGATCCAATCTACCTCGCCCTCTCGCTTGCTGGATCAAGAAGGACGAGATGCCACCAAGCCGTACATGTGCACATCTCGGAGGTGTCGTTCGTGCGTTATTGGATCGGATTGGATCGTAAAGAGCATGACTACATCAGCCGCGTTCACTAGAACACTTCCACTTTTGATCTACAAGGGTACGTAGACATTCTCCCACTCGTTGCTAGCATCTCCTAGGTTTGATCTTGGGTGGATTCATAGTTTTTTTTTGTATTTTTCACGCAACATTTCCCAACAGGGCACCACCCCTACCAACGCGGGGTATTGGCGGCAAGGCCAATCTCGCGAGCCCCATCCTCCCCTCCTCGGAACATTGATGTCGTCTTTGCGACACTGTCCGAGGAGGATATCAGGCCCCTTGATGACTCGAGGTCATATGAGGTTGCCTGACCAATCCCTAGCCCGCATGTGAGGCGGGCGGCGAGTTCTTGACCCCTACTCCCCGTCAAAACCGAAGTGCATCTCAGCAAAGGAAGATGTCGGGCTCATAGGAAATATTAGGACATGCCGCAGTATGCAGTAGCCTCCGAGACTCATGTCGGGCGCAAACACCCGACCTAAGGATTGAAATCGCTCCCTTGAGCTTAGTTGGTATTAACCACTAATTCCGATACCCCGGAGACCCAGGTCCGTTGTTCGTTCATCTACGTGAGTGTGCTCTTTAGGTTGAATCATTCCGATCCGTGCTTCTCTTCATCGGTGACTGTTATTCTTCTGGTGGTTCGTCCTATCGAGGCTTAGCACGACGACTTTCCACTGCCTATTACAATAAGTTTAAATCGGTTCCGAGGAGAGATAAGTGATGACATACCCGTGCCTTCGGCTTCCTTGATGCTTATACTCATAGTAGATGATCTATGAACTGGATATAATTTTATTATTTTTGATACACAGTATATTGTACTGTCATGATTGATGAGATAGATCAGAAGTTTATAAAAAATACTCCATCCGTTTCAAAATAACTATCTCAACTTTATACTAGCTCTAATACAAATTTGTATTAAGTTTAAGACATTTATTTTAAAAGGGAGGGAGTATGAAAAAAAAAAGGACGGGAATCCCCGGCCGCAGGATATGCGAAAGGCAGAGTGGGAACCGGAACTTCACGGAGGGAGGGGAGGGAGGCTCCACCTCTCTCCTCGCTGCGGTGGAAGTTGCAAGTGGCGTTGCAACTCCAACTCCAACTCCACCGCTGGGAGCCCAGCCCCAAACCCAGCACCAGCACCAGCCGTCCGTCCTCCTTCCCTTCCTCGGTTGTCTCTCTCGGTCACGCTCGCGCCCACACACGAGGCCATCGGCACGGCACCCGCACCGCACCGGATAGATGAAGATGGACGCCCCCCCTCCACCTCCCCAATCCCCACCACCTCCCTCCCGTTCCCGTGGCCTGCCTGAGTCCCGACTCCACGCGGCCCCGCTCTCGGTTTCCCTTCCCCGTCTCCCCCCCTCCCCTCTCCGTCCGGATCTATCCACCTTTCCCCCCTCCCCACCCCTCCGCCGCCCTCCTGGATTCCCCGCCCCCCGCCGGCCGGCCTAGCTGGGTTCTGGGTCTCGCCTGCGCCATGGACGACGCCGGGGAGCCGCGCCTGCCCAGGAAGAAGGGCACCAAGAGGGCCCCTCCGTCGGCGCCGCCGCCCAGGGGCAGGGACAGGTTCGAGTCCCTCTGGCGGGACTACCACGATTTGCTCAAGGTGCTCCCATCTCTCCCCTTCTGCCGTCGTTGGCCGCCGCCGCCGCCGCCGACTCGCCGAATCTCTTCTTGCTTTTGCATAACTTTATATCGTATAATACAGTATCGTACATTGTATCCAGTGGCTTGTCTGTCGATGTTACAGTTTGCGTTGTTATTGCCCTGCTTGATATTTAATTTGCACCAGTAGATTGTTTTTTTTCCTGTCTGATTGCATGCTGCTTTACAAGTACTCCAGTCGGAGGATTGTTAAATTCGGGATCGAGGATTCGATTGTACTAGTAATGTTGGTAACAACGGGGTGTCAAGAATTAATTTAGTTCTAGTATGGACCAGTGCCATGGACACTGCATATGCTCCGGACACTGGACTGCACTCGGTGCTGATACTGGTAACATGACTGATGCAGGAAACTGAGGCAAAGAAGAGGAGGCTAGAGCGCATGAACCAGCGAAAGCTTGGACTGCTTGCCGAAGTCAAGTACGGCAGACAGTTTCTTGATTAGTTCTTGTCACTGCATGTTATCATCTGTTCTTTTTTATCATCTGGTTTTATTCCCTTTAGCTGATATTGGAAGATTGGGACTGCGTTTTTCTGCCAGATTCTTGCGGAAGAAGTACAGTTCGTTTGCCAAGGATGATTCAGAGCAAGCGCGTCACAGGCTAAAGAAGAGGAAAGCTAAGCAAATCCCATCCACTCTGGGAATCAATGAAGGGCCATCCACCAGCAAGAAGACAAATTTGGATTTGAATCATGATTCTGCAATGGTATGTTTTGAAATGCCATGCAGTCAGACTATAGCTGTAATGTGAATTTCTTACAACTATCTGACAATTTGGTGCCTCCTTACCTGCCGAATTGCATTTTCTGACAATTTGGATTCCTCTTTACCTGCAGAATGCCGAGGGAGCTTATTGCCAGGATTACCAGGACCATCCAGAAACTGGGATGCATGATCAGGCTGGTGTAAATGAAGATATAATGACCTCCAATGTCAACTTATCAGTTTATAGGGATACAAAAAACAACCCATCCAGTGATGATAAGAGGGCAACTGCATGGCAAGACCGAGTAGCCTTGCAGGTCTAGTCCCACCGTAGAAATGTCTATGGCATGGCTTCCTTCTCTTATGATTGACCGCATCCCTGCCTGGTTTCGTTAAATATTGCCCAGTGCTCTGTAAATGAACAATTGATAAGGATACACATGCTTCATGTTTACAGTTCGTGCCCTGTAGAGGCATAGACGGAGATAGTTTGACACACTTAGACAAGTTCGATCCTATTACAATGCTATGAAACATGCTGCCTGGATTCCGAGTTATGATTCTTTGCCTATGCTTTTCTTTTAAGGCTTGTTATGGATGATTTAGAAACAGTGTTTCTGATTATTAGTTCAAATTACTTGTCTACCTTGCTTATCATAGTTTCCTTCGATGCAGTAATCTTATACCAAGTGAAAGAGATGATGGTAATTTTTAGCCGTTGTCTTTCTGTGATTATTCAGTAGTGTGTCTACTGCCAGGTGTATCTTCCAGACCCTCTTTGGTTTAAAGGAGTACCATCAGATTTTTGTAGGATTCAAATCCTTTGGGAATCTTCCGAATGATTGCCTTTGATCCAAAGGATTGGTGGCACTAGCACCTAAATTCCTATGGAATGGATCCCTATGCCTCAGTTCCATAGAAATTTAAACATCCACTCCAACTTCTTTTCAAGATATTAATCGCAGAGGATGGGGGCACCTTTCCTGTGTTCCATCCAAACTACTTTAGTAGTGACCTAAAACGTCTTATAATTGTTTACAGAGGGGGTATTTGTGTAGTTTTCCTATATTTTGCAATCCTCTGTTTTGCGCTGTCAACCTGTTAGATGCCGGTGTTATTCCTGTTTCACAATTCTGTGATCCAGCCATATAATACTTCCTCCGTTTTTAAATATAAGACCTTTTAGAGATTGTACTATAAACTACATACGGATGTACATAGACATATTTTAGAGTATAGATTCACTCATTTTGCTCCGTATGTAGTCTCTTAGTGAAATTCCTAAAATGTCTTATATTTTGGAACGGAGGGAGTAAGATTTTAGACGGGCAGAGCAAAAGAACCTCCTTCCTAATGGAGGTCATTATATCTTCATCTACCTGACTATCCTAAGGATGATACCTTCAGATGGTTCGAATAGCAAGGATGAAGTTCCTTTTGATGGCTCGAATAGCAAGGATCAACTTCCTCCTGATGACATGCACCATTGAAAATGAAAACAAAATAAATAAATCAGTCAGCAGTTTGTCCTGAAATGGACGACATTAGACTCTTGCAATGCCATCACATGATTCGAATATACACACATCATGCGCTGCAACTTTCCCTAACAACCATACTACCTGCATACACCAACACATGCCCTAGCTTCACACACGGCGATGTTCCAGCATTCTACCGCTGTCGCATTGCAGACCGCAGACCTCTCAGTTTCAATGCCTTTTTTTCACTCCTCCACTTTCTCCCAAGGCAGTTCATGACAAATCGCCTCTGGCGAACATCACCTGGGCCTTCCTTTGATGCTTTCTGCTCATGCAGTGATTCTCAAATTGAGCCTTAGAGTTACATTTGGCCTGGCATGTAGCGCAATCCCATTCTGAGGATGGTATTTGGTCCTTGGCAATCTCTGGTGGAATGTTTTTATCTTGGTTTGGTTTTTCAAAAAGGGCCCGATAATCCATCGGCTGGGGACTCTCGTCTCCGAGTCTAGGGTAGCTCTCCCGGTTTAAACTGCAACTCGTTTTCTCTACATGTTGTGGCACGTCGTTTGGTTTCAACTTTGCTTTCTCTGACTCGGAACTCATTGCCGTGTTCTTGCATTTTTCTGCGACAGCTTGGATTCTTGTACTCAGCAGGTGGACATCTAAGTCTGATTCGCAGTTACAGATACCTTGGCAAATGCTGCAACTCTGTACTGACGGTGACTCATGCTCTAGCACATTGCTCTCATGCGATTTTGCTTCCTGTGAGTCAAAGTACTTTGCCACATGGGTCCTGCCCGTTTTCATGATATCTCATTCGCTGAGTATCACCTGGGTCCTCTGTTGATTCTTTCTGCTTATGCAGTGATTCTCGAAATGGGCTTCAGAGACACATTTGGCCTGGCACATAGCCCAATCCCATTCCGAGGATGGTGTTTGGTCTTTGCAAATTTCTGGTGGACTGTTTTCCTCTTGGTTGATTGTTTTGCAAAGGGTCCGAACAGTCAGTTGGTGTCTTTCATCGCTGAGGTGGTTCTCTGAGTCTAACCCACAGTTCATTTTCTCCACATGTAGCGGCCCTCTGTCCGGGTTCAAGTTTGCTTTCAGAGACTCAGAATTGATTGCCTTATTGCTTTCTTCGAATATAGCTTGAATATTCTTTAAATGTCTTTTACCCTTCAGGTGGATCTCTAGGTCTGATTCGTGGCCACATATAACTTGGCAAGTGCTGCAACCTACTAAAGGTGGCTTCTCTGCATGCTGTGGCACATTTTTCTCATTAGATTTTGCTTCCTGTGACACAACATTCTTCGCCATATCGTTGTTACTGTCTTCTTTGCATGGGACTTTGAAGAGGAGACTGCTTACTTTCGCAATATCACCTTCGCCAAGTACAACCTGGATCTTCTGCTGATGTTTTCTGCTTGTGCAGTGATGCTTAAATTGAGCTTTTGAGTTACATTTGGCCTGGCACATAGCGCAGTCCCAGATGTGAATTGAGAAATTGGAAAGGAAGTTCCAGATGTTCTTTCTGTCCAAGCCTAGAAAGTATTCACCACCTATTTCTAGACTGTCCTTTGGCTAAGCTTGTTTGGCGATCAATTCACATTGCTTTTAACATCGCTCCTCCTGTTGACTTGAACTCGTTATTTGGAACGTGGTTACAGGGAATTGATGTTCAATTCGCTAAATCTATTCGTGTCGGAGCATGTGCTCTTCTTTGAGCTTTATGGAATAGCAGAAATGATTTGGTTTTTAACAGAACTTGTGATATCCAATTCTTGCAGGTTATCTACCGAATTACCGCACTGATCCGCACATGGTTGTTACTAACTCCTGTGGCAGCCAGGGAGCTTATGGTTACTGGGTGTGCCCGCTGAAAGATGGTAGCACAGGGTATCTTCAACCGGTTTGGATGGCGGCATATTAATAGGATAGGTGTTTAGTCATCTTTATCTTTTAGCCATTCCAGGCTGCGGCGCGATGTTCGTCATGTATCCCTTTTTTTTTTCCTTTTTATATACTATGTACTTACTGGATACTTATTTTGATTAATATATGGCTATATGCATCACTCGATGCAGAGGCCGGGGCAACGCCTCCTTTTCTAAAAAAACATAGCGCAGTCCCATTCTGAGGATGGTATCTGTTCCTTTTTTGATGGACTCCTTTTATCTTGGTTGCTTGCTTCGCCGATGGCCTGAACATTGAGTTGGTGTTTCTTGTCTCCGAGTCTGAGGTAGTTCTCCGAGTTTAGTTCGCAATTTGTTTTCTCCAGATGTTGCGGCACTTTGTCCTGGTTCAAGTTTGATTTCTGTGACTCAGAATTCATTGCCTTATTCTGGCTTTCTTTGAGTAGGGACCGAAGCTTCTTTAAGTACCTTTTACCGTTCAGGTGGAACACAAAATCTGATTCGTGGTTACATGTAACTTGGCAATCGCTGCAATCCCATGCCGGAGGTGGCTTCTCTGCATTCTGCTGCATATTGTTCTCGTCTGATTTTGCTTCCTGTGGTGCAATGCCCGTGCTGTTGTTATTGCCTTCCTTGCATGAGGCTGCCATGTGGAGACTGTTCACTATCGCAATATCGCCTCCACAGAGTGTCACATCGGTCTTCTGTTGATGCCTTCTACTTTCACAATAATGCTCAATCTGAGGTTCAGAGTTACATTTGTCCTTACACATAGCACAATCTCATTCTGAGGGTGGTTCTTGGTCCTTGACAATTTGTGAAGGATTGTTTTTCATTTGGTTGTTTTCTTTGCAAGGGGAGCGAACATTCAGATTGTGTCTCTCATCTCCGAGGTTGTTCTCCAAGTCTAATTCACAATTCATTTTGTCCGCCTGCTGCGGCACGCTGTCTGGGTACAGGTTTACTTTCTGTGACTCAGATATTGCCGTATTCTTGCTTTCTTCGAGCAGGGCTCCAATCTTCTTTAAGTGTGTTTCACCCTTCAGGTGGATCTCAACATCTGATTCACGGCCACAGATAATTTGGCAATCGCTGCAACTCCATACTGAAGGTGGCTTCTCTGCATGCTGTGACACAATGCACTCATCCGATTTTGCTTCCCGTGGTGCAGCGTCCATATCGCTGTTATTATTTTCTTCACATGGGGCTGCATTGAGACTGCTAACTTCGGCAATATCGCCTTCATGGAGTGTCACATTGATCTTTTGTAGATGCTTTCTGCTTTTACAGTGATGCTCGGTTTGAGGTTCAGAGTTACAATTGGCCTGGCAAGTAGTGCAATCCCATTCCGAGGATGATATTTGGTCCTTGGACATTTCTGGTGGATTGCTTTTATCTTGGTTGGTTTTTTCGCGAAGGGTCCAATCATCCATCAGTTGGAGACTCTCGTCTCTGAGTCTGGGGTAGCTCTCCCAGTTTAATTTAATACTCATCTCCGCTACATGTTTTGGCATATCTAAATCTGGTGCGCAGTTACAGACACCTTGGCAAATGTTGCAACTCTGCACTGAAGGTGGTTTCTCTGCATGCTCTGGCACATTGCTCTTATGCGATTTTGCTTCCTGTGATGCTACGTTCTTTGCCATATCATTGTTACTGCCTTCTTTGCAGGATGCTTCCATGTGGAGATTGCCCATTTTCGTGACATCGCCTTCGCTGAGTATCACATGGGTCCTGCCCGTTTTCGTGATATCGCCTTCGCTGAGTATCACCTGGGTCCTCTGTTGATGCTTTCTGCTTATGCAGTGATTCTCGAGATGGGCTTTAGAGGTACATTTAGCCTGGCACATAGCGCAATCCCATTCCGAGGACGGTGTTTGGTCTTTGGAAATTTCTGGTGGACTGTTTTCCTCTTGGTTGATTGTTTCGCAAAGGGTCTGAACATTAAGTTGGTGTCTTTCATCTCTGAGGTGGTTCTCCGAGTCTAAGTCACGGTTCATTTTCTCCACATGCAGCGGCCTGCTGTCATTGTTCAAGATTGCTTTCAGAGTCTCAGAATTGATTGCCTTCTTGGTTTCTTCGAATACAGCTCGAGTCTTCTTAGAAGTGCCTTTTACCCTTCAGGTGGATCTCTAGATCTGATTCGCGGCCACAGATAACTTGGCAAATGCTGGAACCTACTAAAGGTGGCTTCTCTCTATGCCGTGGCACATTTTTCTCATTCGATTTTGCTACCTGCGACGCCATATCGTTGTTACTACCTTCTTTGCACGGGACTTCGAGGTGGAGACTGCCTACTTTCGCAATATCACCTTCGCCAAGTACAACCTGGATCTTCTGCTGATGCTTTCTGCCTGTGCAGTGATGCTCAAGTTGAGCTTTTGAGTTACATTTGGCCTGGCACATAGTGCAGTCCCATTCCGAGGACGGTATCTGGTCCTTTTTTGCTGGACTTTCTTTATCTTGGTTGATTCCTTCGCCAAGGGCCTGAACATTGAGTTGGTGTTTCTCGTCTCGTCTGAGGTAGCTCTCCCAGTTTATTTCGCAATTTGTTTTCTGCACATGTTGCGGCTCACTGTCCTGGTTCAAGTTTGCTGTCTGTGACTCAGAATTCATTGCCCTATTCTGGCTTTCTTTAAGTAGGGCCCGAAACTTCTTTAAGTGCCTTTTACCGTTCAGGTGGAACACGAAATCTGATTCGCGGTTACACGTAACTTGGCAATCGCTGCATTCCCATGCCGGAGGTGGCTTCTCTGCATGCTGCTGCACATTGTTCTCGTCTGATTTTGCTTCCTGTGGTATAATGCCCGTGCTGTTGTTATCGCCTTCCTTGCATGAGGCTGGGATGTGGAGACTGTTCACTGTCACAATATCGCATTCACGGAGTATCACATCGGTCTTCTGTTGATGCCGTCTGCTTTCACAATGATGCTCAATCTGAGATTCAGCGTTACATTTTTCCTGACACACAGCGCAATCCGTTTCTAAGGGTGGTTCTTGGTCGTTGACAATATGTGGAGGATTATTTATCATTTGGTTGTTTTCTTTGCAAGGGGGGCGAACATTCAGTTGGTGTCCCTCATCTCTGAGGTTGTTCTCCAATTCTAATCCACAATTCATTTTCTCCACATGCTGCGGCGTGCTGTCCGTGTACAGGTTTGCTTTCCGTGACTCGGATATTGCCATGTTCTTGCTTTCTTTGAGCAGGGCTCCAATCTTCTTTAAGTGCCTTTCACACTTCAGGTGGACCTCAAAATCTGGTTTGCGGCCACAGATAACTTGGCAATCGCTGCAACACCATACTGAAGGTGGCTTCTCTGCATGCTGTGACACATTGCTCTCGTCCGATTTGGCTTCCCGTGGCGCAATGTACGTATTGCTGTTATTGCCTTCTTTGCATGGGGCTGCAATGAGACTGCTAACTTCGGCAATATCGCTTTCATGGAGTGTCGCATCAATCTTCCGCTGATGCTTTCCGCTTTTACAGTGATGCTCGATTTGAGGTTCAAAGTTACATTTGGCCTGGCATGTAGCACAATCCCATTCCGAGGATGGTGTTTGGTCCTTGGAAATTTCTTGTAAATCGCTTTTATCTTGGTTATTTTTTTCGCATACGGCCCTATCATCCATCAGTTGGAGACTCTCGTCTCTGAGTCTGGGGTAGCTCTCCCAGTTTAATTTGCAACTCCTCTCCTCTACATGTTGTGGCATATCAAAATCTGATGCGCAGTTACAGATACCTTGGCAAATGTTGCAGCTCTGTACTGAAGATGGTTTCTCTGCATGCCCTGGCACATTGCTCTCATGCAATTTTGCTTCCTGTGACGCAACGTTCTTTGTCATATAGTTATTACTGCCTTCTTTGCATGATGCTTCCATGTGGAGATTGCCCATTTTCATGACATTGCATTCGCTGAGTATCACATGGGTCCTGCTCGTTTTCGTGATAGCGCCTTCGCTGAGTATCACCTGGGTCCTCTGTTGATGCTTTCTGCTTGTGCAGTGATTCTCGAAATGGGCTTTAGAGATACATTTGACCTGGCACATAGCGCAATCCCATTCCGAGGATGGTGTTTGGTCTTTGGAAATTTCTGGTGGACTGTTTCCCTCTTGGTTGATTGTTTCGCAAAGGGTCCGAACATTCAGTTGGTGTCTTTCATCTCTGAGGTGGTTCTCCGAGTCTAAGTCACGGTTCATTTTCTCCACATGTAGCGGTCTGCTGTCCTTGTTTAAGTTTGCTTTCAGAGACTCAGAATTGATTTCCTTGTTATTGCTTTCTTCGAATAAAGCTTGAATCTTCTTTAAGTGCCTTTTACCCTTCAGGTGGATCTCAAGATCTGATTCGGTGCCACACATAACTTGACAAATGCTGCAACCTGCTAAAGGTGGCTTCTGATAACCAATGGCCTTAATGCTTGATTCCAGTGTTGCTATATTTGACTGGTGCTTCTTCCCAGCACAATGCTTCTGCGCAGAGTTTGCTTCTACCTGGCACACCGGGCAACTCCATCTCACGGGTGGCTTCTTTCTTTTTCTGGGACTCATGGGTGGCTTCGGCTTCTTAACTGGTATGGTTATTCCTGTCAGTTCCCACTTCTCCGCAGGCGACGCTTTATTTGGAGGAACATTCTGTTTGATATGCAGTTAGATTAGACCATTAGTATGTAGTACTTCTGAAAACAAGGAAGGTAGAGTTTCTTCTGATTTTTCAATGCAGTTTGAATACACCATTAGCAAGTAGATTTATGAAAACATTTCGAGTAAACACAATGGACAAGCTGCTCACCTCACTGGGATCCTGCAGTTTCGGTTCATCAAATGCTGGGTTATGTTCACCCGAATTAACCCTGCATTTGCACGGGTTCCAGCATTTTTCCGCGCGATCTTCTGTGACGGGATTCCAAAATCTGGGCTCTGCACTCTTCCTTCCACAGTTGTTTGGTAGCTTCACATCATTTTCCTCACCCACGTCGGCGTAGTTTTCCCAGCCGAAGACGGGTCCTCTGTGCGGCGGCATGCTGTCCCGGGGCATCGGCGTGCTGTGGTGACCGGACACAGAGCGCAGGGCCATGGCGCACTCTATCTTGGCCAGCTCGGCCATGATGATCTCCTGGCGAAGGCGGTCCTTCTGGAGCTGCCACAGCAGGGCGTCCCTCATAACCAGCATTGCGTCTCCTGCACCAGCGATGGGACCAGATAAGTAGCAGAATCCTACTCCTATTGTTCTTGTTTTCTTGAACACGTTTTCTGCATCTGACTAGAGGAACCGTGAATCGGATAAAGTAGGATCGACAGGTTGCATTTGTTTTTGACGAGAGGACAGACAAGCTGGGCAGAATCTTCAATCTTGTGACCCCCGGGCAAATCAAACCACACCTAGTCTGTTACCACTTCTACAAGGCGCGGATCAAGTAGAACAGTCCCAGTACCATCGTTCGTCTGATGTCTAGAGGATTTCGCATACAGTCGCAGTCAGAGACGGGAGAAAAGGAGGGTAAAGTCCATCTCTGTTCAGTTGCTTCCTACGGAGTACTAACGCGGCAGAGGTGGCGGGCGGCACATACCGTGCGGCGGAGGGTCGGGGCAGCGGTGGTCGTCGGTGGCTGGGCCGCGGCGGGCGAACTCCATCGGGGTGGGTCCCTCCCGGGGAGCAGAGCAGCGACAGGAGCCAGAGGCGGGGGGACTGGTGGGGTGTTTCGGCGAGGAGAGCACGGGGAAGCGCGTGAGAAGGAGGGGCGTTGCAAAGGCAAAATGTGGGAGACAAAACTTTGAGTGGTCGCGTTTGGGCCCCGTATAGTATCGTACTCCGTATTTATTAGTCTTCATAATATAAGTTTTGTCCCAAGTTAAAGTATCTTTATTTTAATCAAACTTATAGAAAAAACTATAATACCAAATCAATAGTGTTAGATTCATTATGAAATGTAGTTTCGTAGTGTGTGTGCATATATATATATATATATATATATATATATATATATATTTCGTTTTGTACATGTTGATATTTCTTAATATAGGCTTGAACAAATTTTGTTGAATTTGACTTGATACAAATCTAATACGCAGAATAAGAATGACACTTCTTTTTTTTTCGGTTTATAAGACCCATCTTAAAATTATTTGTTTTTCTTGTTTCATTAGTCTCGTTTTGTCGGAGCGACGATCCTTGGGTAGTCCCAAGACGACGAGCTGGACGGGGCACGTGCCTAGGCCGGCTGCCTCGGCTCGCGCTTGTGCCCGGCTGTTCGAAATCAACTCTGGTGTCACATCTAACCTAACGCGAAAGAAAAGGCCATCCCTTTGTCACTATTGCTGATAATTTGTGTATTGTTCATCCGTCATACATCGTCATTCATAGTACCCTTTGTCCTGTGGGTGTCAACTGTTAAAAGACCCTGGAGGGCCTCTTGCCTCGAAGAGGCTCACGGACGCTTCATTTTCTTCCACGTAGTGTAACACCCCAAATTTTTTGACACAATTTTATTTATTGAATTTGGCCAGGATTATTCTGAAATTTTTTATTTCTGAGTTTTCTTCTGATTTCAGAGCTTTTCCTATTCTTACTTTTATGAAAAACTCTATCTATGAGCTAGAGCTTCTTAAAAAATTACTTGTGGCTTGGGTGTTGACTAAATATTTTTCTATTGCAGAGAAGGCTCTTTCTATAAATATTATCTTCCAATTCTATTTATTCAAAACTGTTTTTTTATTTCCTAAGGGTCCAGTTTTAAACTGCAACCACCTGTTAACTTCTTCTAAAAATTCCACAATAAATTTTACAATTACCTACTATACTTCTGGATCAATTTTATATAATTATATAGCCAAGTGTTTTGAAAAGTTTAAGTAAATTAATTGATTTTTCTTTCTGGTCCAATTGTAGATTTGTACTACAACCTATTATTAAAAGCCTCCAAAAATCCTATCAAAATTTGTAGTGGTCAAGGGATTCATATAAATGAGTTTCATGCAAAAATATATATTGGTATTTTGAAAAATTTGAGCACCACTTCTTGTTTTATGTTCTGGACCAGATTGGCATTTTGTACTGCATCCGCACTATTTTCTTTCCCAATGACCTTGAATTTTTTTATACTTATAGTACACCATATAAAACCCTTAAGTATCAAATTTCAGCCCCATTGGAGTTGTTTTGACCCCTGTTGCATTATCATCTTGTTTTTGTTCAGAAATGGACTTTTGCTATAATTGCATTATGAAGTTGTTTGGTTGCTAAATCTAACCATACCACATTTTTTTGCATCCAAGGAGACTCCTATATGGTAATTCTTGTGGCTAGCAAGTGCTCCTAGATGCCATTGGCATTTTGTCAAACACCTCGTGTCCCTCACCAGAATTGGCATGATGTTTTGTTTGTGTTAGAAAGCTGCTCCATGGACCAAACCAGCATGTCTAGTAGATCCCTAGTAAGGCCCTTAGTCATTCCGGAGAATTCCACCTCCAGCCTAAGACCCTAGATAGCCGTGGCATTTCATCGAGCATCTGGCAGGCATGCCAGAGCTCGCGCATTGCAGCCAGTAGGCCCGAGCCACCGCGTCCCAGTCCTGTCGCCCCCTTACTGCCCGAAGAGGCCTTAGCGCGTGTGCTATCTCGCACGAGCTCCCCGTGCGCTCCTGTTGCCCCTGTTGCCCCTACCGCCCCTCGATCCTCGCAACCGCGCGGGCGTCGTTTAGATGCAGTAGCCGTGCAGCGATGCAGCGCCGCCCAAGCCTCACTCGAGCGCCACCTGTACCTAGGACCACCCTCTGCGACGAGCCACTGCTTCCCCGCCCTGTGGCTGCATCGAGTCACCCCTGTGCCCTCGCCAATAGCTGTCCCCGATGATCTCATCCATCTCCGTCGCGGAACCGACACTCCAGGGCTATTTACGGAGCACCAATGGATGCAACTCGACCCAAGCGCCCCCTCCAAGCCTTAGCCAGCCCCACTAGCTCATATTTTGGGCCGAGACCCCTTTGTCCCCAACTCCGCCTCGGTTTGATTCGGTCTGGTTAGAGCACCTCCGTCCCACCTAAGCCCGCCGCTCGAACCCCCTGGACACAGCGGAGCTGCCCCAACCCTCGCTTTGCACCTAGGGCCCCTCCTGGCAAGCACCTTGTCGGACCCGAAGCTCCTCCGCCGTGGAGGAAGTGCTCCTCGCTCTCGACCTCCGTCGCGGCTCCCAGTCCCAAAAATGGGTGCGCGAGGACCTCTCGAGTAGATGCATAGCCGGGGCGAGTCGAACGGCGCACGGAGTCGCCGACAATCGTCGCCGGAGCCATCCCCTGCCTCTGTCAGTGAACGCGGGAGGAGAGGGACGAAACTGACAGATGGGCCCATCTGTCAGTGAGTGGCCTAGCCACCGCAACCGCGCCAGGGAAAGCGTCTTCTCCTTGCGCTAGCGCATTTTCTCCCGAAACGTTTTCTTCTATTTGTTTTAAAAAAAACAGATTTTTGACCAAACTTTGACTGGCTATAACTTTTGATAGAAAACTCCAAATGAGTTGATTCTTTTTCTCACCCCTTTCAAATTATGTCTAGTTTATTTTAGTATTTATTTGAAAATTTTCTAAGACAACTTTGTGTGCTGTTTTTATATTGTGTGTTAATTAGCATATATTTTTAAATAGGCTTTGAAGAGAGGAGTCAAAACTTGCAAAAGTTTTGTGGTGAACCCTACCTCTCTACACTTTGAAGGCAAGCATCCTGAACCTACATTTATCTTGGTTATGAGTGTTTTGCTTGGTGAAAATAACATAGAGTTATGTTATATATGTGGTGTTATTTCATGTGACAATCATGCATGTGGTTCATAATTTATGAGCAAGGATTGTTGCATTATGGTGCATGGACGATGGTCACCCTTTCCTACCCTAGATGCCTACCAGATGGGATTCGGTGAGAGTCGGTGTCTTGTGGAGACACGACCGTGGAATTGACACCTCGTGGACGAGAGTGGTCAGCAAGGCATGTTAGGCGGGTAGTGACTCTGTCTGCATATGGTTTGAGCTAATCATGCAGGTAATACTTAAACCTCCTGAGTCGACCATAGATCGAGTCTTGTCAGTATGTCTCCTCATTTGCGTGCTACCATAGCTTCCTGGATAATGTATTCGGTATAGTCAGTTGCAGACCTATTATCAGTCACACACCAGTAGAGGGGCTGGGATGAAGGTATCCACGGCTGTGGTCTAAATCCAGTCATACGGTCAGGGGGCATGGGTGTTTCCGATGTGGGACCGGAAGGGAGGGCACTCCCCGTGAGCGCGCGATATAATTATTTTTGATCCCATGCTCGTCGAGGTCGGAGCCTCCCGGTCTTATGGTTTTGCCTTGGCAGCGTAGTTCGGGTGAAGCCGGGCTCCACTGAGGCTAAAAATGGGTGTGTGCTAGTTCTGAGTGTCCGCTTCTAAATTGCCGTACGTGAAATTAGTCATGATGACTATCGAAAACCGTGAGCCATGGGTAAAGAGTACACCCTCTGCAGAGTCAAAACTATTCGAGTAGCCGTGTCCATGGTTAAGGACGTTGGTTGACTAGTCAAGTGTCAGTCTAAGTGTCGGTCTTCGGAGGTAGTTAAAGGAGTATGGAACAAATCGGGAAATATGGTGGATGATTATAAACATTATTTTCTGTGGACTAACCCTTATGATTTTTATTGTTGAATATCCCTGGGACGGTTCTACCTCCTGGATATTCTTTATTATTTCATATAAGCCCTTTATGTGGTGTCGCTGAGACGCCCGACCGTGGCATATTTATTATTTCATATAAGCCTTTATGTGGTGTCGTTGAGACGTCCGACTGTGGCATGTTTATTATTTCATATAAGCCCTTTATGTGGTGTCGCTGAGACGCCCGACTTTGGTATGTTCATTATTTCATATAAGCCCTTTATGTGGTGTCAATGAGAAGCCCGACTGTGGCATGTTTATTATTTTATATAAGCCCTTTATGTGGTGTCGCTGAGACGCCCGACTGTGGCATGTTTTATATTGCAACTGTTATTATTACCCTTATTGATTGCTTAATGAATTTCAGTATGAATTATGGTTTCACTACTAATACTTGAGTAGTATTTCTGGGTTGACAAAATATTGTGGCTTTGTTATAAGTGTATAATTAATAACTATATGTTTGTTTCTTGATGTTTGCGAGTACATTCAAAGTACTCACTCGCTTGTCCCTGGCTATTGTCTTGGCCAGATTGCAAGCTTGGAGAGGATATGCTTGACGATAAGCTTGGAGCATAGGCTTCGAGGAGAGCAGTCGCGCAAGATAGGAATTAACCCGGTCAGCTGTTCCTGTGGGAAATGGAATCCGAGAGAAGTTGGAGATTCCTGAAATGCTTCCGCCATCAACAACTAGAAACCCTTTTTGATGTACTCATTAGACCACCTTGGTCTTGTACCTTGATACGTCTCCGTCGTATCTACTTTTCCGAACTCTTTTGCCCTTGTTTTGGACTCTAATTTGCATGATTTGAATGGAACTAACCCGGACTAACGCTGTTTTCACCAGAATTGCCATGGTGTTGTTTTTGTGCAGAAATAAAAGTTCTCGGAAAGTCCTGAAAATTCAGGAAGAATTTTTATGGAACAAAAGAAAAATACCTGCGCAAAGATCCACCGGAGGGGGCGTGCTAGTGGGCCACAAGCCCGTGGGCCGCGGCCACCCCCCTAGGCCGCGTCGTGAGGGCTTGTGGGGCCCACATGGCACCACCGCCCCCAAACTCAGCTCTATATCTTCTGTCTCGCTCGGAAAAAAAATCAGAGAGAAGGTTTCATCTCGTTTTGCGATACGGAGGCACCGCGACCTCCTGTTCTTCATCTGGAGGGCACATCTGAAGTCCGTTTTGGGCTCCGGAGAGGGGAAATTGTCGCCATCGTCATCATCAACCTTCCTCCATCGTCAATTCCATGATGCTCTTCACCGTTCGCGAGTAATCTCATTGTAGGCTTGTTGGACGGTGATGAGTTGGATGAGATCTATCATGTAATCGAGTTAGTTTTGACAGGGATTGATCCCTAGTATCCATTATGTTCTAGATTGATGTTGCTACTACTTGGCTATGCTTAATGCTTGTCACTAGGGCCCGAGTGCCATGATTTCAGATCTGAACCTATTATGTTGTCGCCAATATATGTGTGTTTTAGATCCTATCTTGCAAGTTGTAGTCACCTACTATGTGTTATGACCCGGCAACCCCGGAGTGACAATAGCCGGAACCACTCCCGAAGATGACCATAGTATGAGGAGTTCATGTATTCACCACGTGTTAATGCGTTGGTTCGGTTCTTTATTAAAAGGAGAACCTTAATATCCCGTAGTTTCCATTAGGACCCCGCTGCCACGGGAGGGATGGACAATAGATGTCATGCAAGTTCTTTTCCCTAAGCACATATGACTACATACGGAATACATGCCTACATTAGATTGACGAACGGGAGCTAGTTACTTATCTCTCCGTGTTATAGCTGTTACATGATGAATCACATCCGGCACACTCAACCATCACCGATCCACTGCCTACGAGTCTTTTACTACTGGTCCTTGCTACGTTACTTTGCTGCTGCTGCTGCTGTTACTCTGTTGCTACTGGTGTTACTCTGCTGCTACTGCTGTTACTTGCTACGGCTGTCACTACTGTTGTTACTTGCTACTTGGCTGTTACTTGCTGCAACACTTTTCTGGCGCCATTGATACAACAGTCAGGAATAGTCTGTCGTCAACAGATTCTTTTCTGGCACCGTTGCTATCATACCACTTTGCTACTGATACTTTGCTTGCAGACACTAATCTTTCAGGTGTGGTTGAGACTGACAAACTCAGCTGCTAATAATTGAGAATATTCTTTTGCTTCCCTTTGTGTCGAATCAATAAATTTGCGTTGAATACTCTACCCTCGAAAACTGTTGCGATCCCCTATACCTGTGGGTTATCAAGACCTTTTTTGGCGCCGTTGCCGGGGAAGCACACCTATATTCTCTGAGTCACTTGGGATTTACGTCTGCTGGTCACTATGAGGAATCCGAAAGATCCAAAAACTAAAATCTTGCCTTCCACTACGAGGAGAGGTAAGGAACTGCCATCTAGCTCTGCACTTGATTCACCTTCAGTTTTGAGTAAGTTTGCGACATCGCCTCATGCTAGAAATATTGATATGTCGCCCGTGCTTGATGATGCTATTTCTGCTGCCCATGATGCTTATGATGATGCTATGCTTGATACTATGCCTGATGATGCTATGCTTGATACTATGGCTGATGATGTTATGCCTGACACTGCTTTGCCACTAGGTGCCCTTGATGCACGAATTGCTAGAGTTGCTGCTAGACGTGATGATACTTCTGAGATTGCTGATACTATTGAAGTAGAACCTGTTACTATGCCTGAATTGCCTGTTATGCCTGAATGCTATGTTATGGAGGGAGAGATAGCTAAGGATTTTCTTGCGTGTAAGGATAGCTATGATGTTGAGAAACTACTACGCAAGTGGAAAGAAAAATCTCCGAACGCTAGGATGAAATACGACCCGAAGTTTGCAACTTCGCCTATCTTTGTGACAGATAGCGATTATGAATTCTGTGTCGACCCTGAGTTAATCACTCTGTTCGAATCTGATCCTTTTCACGGGTATGAGTCTGAAATGGTTGTAGCCCATCTTACCAAACTGCACGATATAGCCACCCTATTCACGAGTGAGGAAAAGATTCGCCACTACTATATCCTCAAGCTGTTTCCTTTCTCGCTAAAGGATGATGCTAAGACTTGGTTCACTTCTCTTGCTCCTCGTTGTGTGCGTAGCCCCCAGGATATGGTCTACTACTTCTCTGAGAAATATTTCCCTGCCCATAAGAAGCAAGCTGCCTTGCAGGAAATATACAACTTTGCTCAAGCTGAGGAAGAGAGTCTCCCACAAGCTTGGGGAGGCTCATCCAGCTACTGAATGCTTTGCCTGATCACCCTCTTGAGAAGAATGAAATACTTGATATCTTCTATAATGGACTTACAGATGCTTCCAAAGACCGCCTAGATAGTTGTGTTGGTTGTGTTTTTAGGGAACGAACTGTAGAACAAGCTGAGATCCTATTGAATAACATCTTGTGCAATGAGAATGCTTGGACTATTCCCGAACCACCTCCTAAGCCAACTCTGAAGAAAAGAGGTATTCTATTCCTCAGTCCTGAAGATATGCAAGAACCTAAAAAATCTATGCGAGAGAAAGGCATTAAATTTGAAGATGTCAAAAATCTACCACCTATCGAAGAGATCCATGGTCTTGATAACCCGATACAGGTAGTAGAAGTAAATTCTCTGCATAGGTTTGATGAGAGTGATATTCCTTTGGATAAACCTGCTAGCCTATGCGTGGATAACTTTGATAACTTTGTTGCCAAACAACACAGTTTCAATGATTATATTAGCAGACAACTGGAACAGAATGCTCGTATGCTTAGTCATTTAAGTGCTTGTGTGGACAGAAATGTCAATGATCTTAAGCTTCTGAGTAAACATGCCTCTATGGTTACTACTCAGGTAGAACAAGTACTTAAAGCTCAAAATTACTTGCTCAATGAGTTGAATGACAATTCCGTCACAGTCGTCACTAGAGGCGGTAGAATGACCCAGGAACCTCTGTATCCTGAGGGTCATCCGTAGAGGATTGAACAAGATTCTCAAGGAGTTAGCACTGATGTACCTAGTCATCCTATAAAGAAGAAGAAAGATGATAGGAACTTGCACGCTAGAAATCCTGTTGCTCCTACACCTGAGAGTCCAAACGATGCCTCTGTCTCTGATGCTTAAACACAATCTGGTGATGAACATCAGCCTAATGATGATATCAATAGTGATGTTCATGTTGATGCTCAACCTAGCAATGATAAGGATGTGGAGATTGAACCTGTTAATCTTGATAACCCACAGCTTAAGAATAAGAGATATGATAAGAATGACTTCACTGCTAGGAAGCATGATAAAGAAAGGGAGCCATGGGCTCAGAAACCTATGCCCTTTCCTCCCAAACCATCCAAGAAAAAGGATGATGTGGAGTTTGAGCGATTCGTTGAAATGATCAGACCTGTCTTCCTGCAAATGCGTTTGACAGATATGCTCAAAATGTCTCCGTATGCTAAGTACATGAAAGATATTGTGACTAATAAGAGGAGGATACCTGAGGTTGAGATTTCCACCATGCTTGCTAATTATACCTTCAAGGGTGGAACTCCTAAGAAACTAGGTGATCCCGGTGTTCCCACTACACCTTGCTCCATTAAAGGCAACTACGTTAGAACCGCTTTATGCGACCTTGGAGCCGGTGTTAGTGTTATGCCTCTCTCTCTTTATCGTAGACTTGAACTGGATAAGTTGACACCCACTGAAATCTCTTTGCAAATGACCGACAAATCAACTGCTTTCCCTATCGGCATTTGCGAGGATGTGCCTCTTGTGGTTGCCAATGTCACTATCTTAACAGACTTTGTTATCTTGGATATTCCTGAGGACGATGCCATGGCGGTCATCCTCGGAAGACCCTTTTTAAACACTGCATGGGCTGTTATAGATTGCAACAAAGGCAATGTCACTTTCCATGTCAACGGTAATGAGCATACGGTGCACTTTCCGAAGAAACAATATCGAGTACACTGCATCAATGCTATCGAAAAAACTTCATCGATTCTTATTGGGAGCTTTGAATACCCTATACCTCGTGTCAAGATGAAGTATTATTTGCTTGTCGAGGAGATACACATCCCCATTTAGGTGACCTACTGACTATTCGAAAATTCTCCGTTCTCTTTTTGCGATTCGAAAAGGTTTGTCAAAGAGGCTTGATCAACCTCACTGACGGATTTCTTTCTATGACCATGAGATGGATGAATCGAGGATTCACAAACCTCTGTTCCAAGCTTTCACTTTAGGTTGCTTAGAAGAAAAATGATAGATTTTGTTTAGTTTTCCCTGTTTTCTGTTTTAGCGTCCGGTAGAAAAGTACCCCGAAAATAAAAGTTCTCCGAACGTCCTAAAAATCAAGTATGATTTTTTCTGAATTTTTTGAAAAATTCTCAGACAAAGAGCTTGTTTGGGGGCTGCACCAGTGGGCCACAAGCCCTTGGGGCACGGGAACCCCCCTGGCCGCTCCACCCAGGCTTGTGGGGCCCACAAGCACCCCCTCCACTCCTTCTTGCTCTTATCTCCTTCTCCTACCTCGAGAAAAAATCGTTTTGCAGCTCAAACCCGTGTTCTTGCTCCTCTTGCTGGGATTTTCGATCTCTTTGCTCAAATCACAATTCTCCAAACTGTTTTGGGGGAAATTACTCCTTGGTATGTGACTCCTCCATTGGTCCAATTAGTTTTTGCTCTAGTGCCTTATACTCCGCGTATTTTTGCTGCCTTGGTGACCATGTTCTTGAGCTTTGCATGCTGATTTTAGCTGGTCCCAAGTAGTTTTGATGCGTAATATGGCGTCTAGGCACTTCTGGAAGTAGTTGCTACGAGTTTCGTTGAGCCTTATTCACTTTTCCTTAGAATCACAAAAATTTTCAGAAAATTTCAGAGATAGAAAAGGGAAAATATGAGGAGGTTCTTAAGAGGCTGTTCAAGCCGTGACCCCAAGGATGATGGGAGTGAGAAGAAGCCCAAGTATCTGGTCCCTCGAGTCGCAGAAGTTCGAGCTTATGAGTGGCCAAGCGAAGTGTTCTTATGCGCCGCTGGAATTTATGAGGACTTTTATCACTTGGTGGAAAACGCTTCCTAGAAATAAAATAAGATTGCCTTATGAATCCATGATGAGGGCCACTTATGGTGTGAGCACCAAAGATGATGATACGTGATTCTATCGCTTTTATGCCTAGATAAGGGCGTTAAAAAATAGCCCTTGTTGGGAGGCAACCCAATGAATTTATCTTTCTTTCTTTCTGTTTTGTTGCGTCCACACCATCACAATTCTGTTGTTATTGTGTTTTTTGTTTTTCTTTTTGTGTTTGAGCCAAGCAAAACCTTTATGACTAGTCTTGGTAATGGTTGTTTGATCCTGCTGGAAAAAGACAGAAACTTTGCGCTCACGAGATGATTTTTCATTTTTATTCAGAAAAAGCTTTTGAGTTGATTCTTTTTGCTTCTGGTTTATATGCCATTTCCCCAGTACTTCGTAATTTTTCAGTTTTTTTGAGGTACCAGAATTATACGAAGTATACATATTGCTACAGACTGGTCTGTTTTTGACAGATTCTGTTTTTGTTGAGTTGGTTGCTTGTTTTGATGAAACTATGGTTAGTATCGGGGGGGGGGGGGGTACTATCCATGGAAAAGTGAGAATATAGTAGCCCAACACCAATATAGATGGAATTCAAGTTTGCTACAGTACCAAAAGAAGTGGTAGTTTGTTTTCTTGTGCTAATGTTATCACGAGTTTCTGTTTAAGTTTTGTGTTGTGAAGTTTTCATGTTTTGGGTAATGTTCTCATGGACGATGTGATAAGGAGTGGAAAGAGCACAAGCTTGGGGTTGCCCAAGGCATACCAAGCCAAATTCAAGGACACCAAAAAGCCTAAGCTTGGGGATGCCCCGGGAAGGCATCCCCTCTTTCGTCTTCAATCCATCGGTAACATTACTTGGAGCTATATTTTTATTCACCACATGATATGTGTTTTGCTTGGAGCGTCTTGTATCTTAGGAGTATTTTATTTTTGTTGTGTCACAATCATCCTTGATGCACAACTTTTTGAGAGAGAGAGACATGCACTCATCGTGATTTTGCTAGAATGCTCATAGTGCTTCACTTATATCTTTTGAGCTAGATACTTTTGCTTTAGTGCTTCACTTATATATTTTAGAGCACGGCGGTGCGTGACTTGGTAGTTGTCTTATGCTATGAAAGTAGTCCCAAATGTGATAGGTACCCAAAGAGGATGCAAAAACCTCCATCTTCATGTGCATTGAGTAGAAAGAGAAGTTTTGATTCCTCTCAATTAGTTTTGAGACGTGGATTTGGTAATATTAAGAGCTATGTTAGTATGGTGTTGTGAGTCTATAAATACTTGTGTTGAAGTTAGTGATTCTTGTAGCATGCACGTATGGTGAACCGCTATGTTAGGAAGTCGTAGCATAATTGATCTATTGATTGTCATCCTTTGTGTTGAGGTCGGGATCGTGCGATGGTTAACACCTACTAACCCTTCCCCTCGGAGTATGCGTTTAGCACTTTGTTTAGATTACTAATAAAAACTTTCGCAACAAGTATGTGAGTTCTTCATGACTAATGTGAGTCCATGGTATAGATGCACTTTCACCTTCCACCATTGCTAGCCTCTCTAGTGCCGCGCAATTCTCGCCGGTGCACAAACCCACCATATGCCTTCCTCAAAACAACCACCATACCTACCTACTATGGCATTTTCATAGCCATTCCGAGATATATTGCCATGCAACTCCCACCGTTCCGCCTCATGACTTGTGCCGTCACTCTCATATTGCCATTGCATGATCGTAAGATAGCTAGCGAGATGTTTCAACGTCATACGCCATGCTAGATCATTGCACATCCCGGTACACTGCCGGAAGCATTTCCTATAGAGTCATCATCATTTTGAGCTGTGAGTAAATAAAAGTATGACGATCATCATTATTAGAGCATTGTCCCATGTGAGGAAATAAAAATAAAATAAAAAAAGAGAGGCCAAAGAGCCCAAAAATAGATAAAAAAGAAAAAAATAGGCCTAAGAGCCCAAATGAAAAAACAAAAGAGAGAAAAAGAGAGAAGGGACAATGCTACTATCTTTTTCCACACTTGTGCTTCATAATAGCACCATGTTCTTCCTGATTGAGAGCTTCTTGCTTTGTCACTACCATATGCTAGTGGGAATCTTCATTATATAACGTGGCCTGTATATTCCAATGATGGGCTTCCTCAAAATTTCCCTAGGTCTTCGTGAGCAAAGCAAGTTGGATGCACACCCACTAGTTCTCCTTTTGAGCTTTCACATACTTATATCTCTAGTGCATCTCTTGTATGGCAATCCCTACTCATTCACATTGATATCTATTAATGGGCATCTCCACGACCCTTTGATACGCCGAGTCAATGTGACTATTGATACGTCTCCATCATATCTACTTTTCCAAACTCTTTTGCCCTTGTTTTGGACTCTAATTTGCATGATTTGAATGGAACTAACCCGGATTGACGCTGTTTTTAGCAGAATTGCCATGGTGTTGTTTTTGTGCAAAAATGAAAGTTCTCGGAACGTCCTGAAAATTTACGGAGAATATTTCTGGAAATATTAAAAATACCTACGCAAAGATCCACCGGAGGGGACGGGCCAGTGGGCCACAAGCCCTGTTGCCACGTCCCGTGGCCACGGCAACCAAGCTTGTGGGGCCCACACGGATCTACCACCCCCAACTCTAGCTCTACTTATTCCCTTTCGTCTCGAAAAAAAATCAAGAGAGAAGATTTCATCACGTTTGCGATACGAGGCGCCGCCACATCCTGTTCTTCATCTGGAGGGCAGATCTGGAGTCCGTTTTGGGCTCTGGATCAAGGAGATCATCGTCATCGTCATCATCAACCTTCTTCCCTCTCCAATTCCATGAAGCTCTTCATCGTTCGTGAGTAATCTATTCGTAGGCTCGCTGGGCGGTGATGAGTAGGATGAGATCTACCATGTAATCGAGTTAGTTTTGACGGGGATTGATCCCTAGTATCCACTATGTTCTGAGATTGATGTTGCTACTACTTTGCCATGCTTAATGCTTGTCACTAGGGCCCGAGTGCCATGATTTCAGATATGAAATTATTATGTTGTCACCAATATATGTGTGTTTTAGATCCGATCTTGCAAGTTGTAGTTACCTACTATGTGTTATGATCCGGCAACCCCGGAGTGACAATAACCGGAACCACTCCCGGTGATGACCATAGTTTGAGGAGTTCATGTGTTCACCAAGTGCTAATGCGTTGGTCCGGTTCTTTATTAAAAGGAGAACCTTAATATCCCGTAGTATCCATTTGGACCCTGCTGCCACGGGAGGGATGGACAATAGATGACATGCAAGTTCTTTTCCCTAAGCACGTATGACTACACACGGAATGCATGCCTACATCACATTGACGAACGGGAGCTAGCCACATATCTCTCTGTGTTATAACTGTTGCATGGTGAATTTCATCCAACGAAGCACCGACCCATTGCCTACGAGTTTGTCCCACTGTTGCTGTTACTTGTTTTGCTCTGCTGCTGTTACTACTGTTGCTGCTACTCTTACTCCCTTTGTCCTGCTGCTGCTGCTACTGTTGCTACTGCTGTTACTTGTTGTTGGTGTTACTTGTTACCGTTGCTACTTGCTACTGTTGTCACTACTGCTGTTCCTTGCCACTGCTGTTACTCGTTACTCTGCTGCTTCCTGCTACAATACTTTTCTGGCGCCATTGATACAACCGTTAGGAATAGTCTGCCTTGTCAACAGATCGTTTCTGGCACCGTTGCTATCATACTACTTTGCTGCTGATACTTTGCTTGCAGATACTAATCTTTCAGGTGTGGTTGAATCTCACACATTCAGCCGCTAATACTTGAGAATATTCTTTCACTTCCCGTCGTGCGAACCAACAAATTTGGGTTGAATACTCTACCCTCGAAAACTGCCGCGATCCCACGCGCTGGTGGGCCATTGCAAGACAATTGCTAATCATTGAGCAACGGGGACAAGCTCTTTTCTGGCTCCGTTGCCGTGGAGGCATCAAGTCAGGAATAGTTGCACGTCAGCAACATTTTTCTGGCGCTGTTGCCGGGGAAGGATTGCTATATTCTTTGAGTCACTTGGGATTTATATCTGCTGATCACTATGAAGAATCTGAAAGATCCAAAAACCAAAGTCTTGCCCTCAACTACGAGGGGAGGTAAGGAACTGCCATCTAGCTCTGCACTTGATTCACCTTCAGTTTTGAGTAAGTTTGCGACATCACCTCCTGCTAGAAATCATAATATGTCGCCTGTGCTTGATGATGCTTATGATGCTACTATGCCTGATACTGCTAGAGATGCTATGCCTGATACTGCTAGAGATGCTATGCCTGATACTGCAAGAGATGCTATGCCTGATGATGCTATGCTTGATACTGCTTTGCCTGATGATGCTAGAGATGTTATTTTGCCTGATGATGCTATGCTTGATACTGCTAGACATACCACTTTGCCTGATATGCCACTAGGGGTATTCCTTGATGCTCATATTGCTAGAGTTACTGCCAATGCTCGTGATGCTTCTGAAACTGCCGATACTATTGAGATAGAACCTGCTTTTGCTCCTGCTAGATCTAGCTCTCCTAGATATGAATTGCCTGATATACCTGTGG
Source organism: Hordeum vulgare subsp. vulgare (assembly GCF_904849725.1). NCBI lineage: Eukaryota > Viridiplantae > Streptophyta > Magnoliopsida > Poales > Poaceae > Hordeum > Hordeum vulgare. Next base: position 443,351,424 of record NC_058522.1, on the reverse strand, counting down.
TTTACGTTATGGAGGGAGAGATAGCTGAGCATTTTCTTGCATGTAAGGATGCCTATGACGCTGGGAAATTACTTCTCAAGTGGAAGGAAAAATCTTTGAAAGCTAGGATGAAATACGACCCGAAGTTTGCCACTTCACCTATCTTTATCACCGACGAGGATTGTGAATTCTCTGTCGACCCTGAGATAATGTCTTTAGTAGAATCTGATCCTTTCCACGGTTATGAGTCTGAGACGGTCGTAGCCCATCTTACCAAACTACACGATATAGCCACCCTTTTCACTAGTGAGGAGAAGATCCGCTACTACTATATCCTTAAGCTGTTTCCTTTCTCTCTAAAGGATGACGCTAAAGCCTTGTTCACTTCTCTTGCTCCTGGATGTGTGAGTAGTCCCTAGGATATGGTCTATTACTTCTATGAGAAATATTTCCCTGCCCATCAGAAGCAAGCTGCCTTGTAGGAAATATACAACTTTGCTCAACTCAAAGAAGAGAGTCTCCCACAAGCTTGGGGGAGGCTCATCTAGCTACAGAACGCTTTGTCTGATCACCCTCTTAAGAAGAACGAGATACTTGATATCTTCTATAACGGACTTACCGATGCCTCTAGAGACCACCTAGATAGTTGTGCCAATTGTGTTTTTAGGGAACGAACTATAGAACAAGCTGAGATTCTACTGAATAACATCTTGATCAACGATAATGCTTGGACTATTCCCGAACCACCTCCTAAGCCAACTCCGAAGAAAAGAGGTATTCTATTCCTCAGAACGGAAGATATGCAAGAAGCCAAGAAATCTATGCAAGACAAAGGCATGAGATCCGAAGATGTCAAAAACCTACCACCTATCGAAGAGATCCATGGTCTCGATAACCCGATACAAGTAGTAGAAGTAAATTATCTGCGTAGGTTTGATGAGAGTGATATTCCTTTTGACAAACCTGCTAGCCTATGCTTTAATGAATTTGACAACTTTGTTGCCAAACAACATAGTTTCAATGATTATGTTAGCAGACAATTGGAACAAAGTACTCATATGCTTAGTCATTTAAGTGCTTGTGTAGACAGAAATGTCAATGATCTGAAGCTCCTGAGTAAACATGCCTCTATGATTACTACTCAGGTAGAACAAGTACTTAAAGCTCAGAATGACTTGCTCAATGAATTAAATGACAACTCTGTCAGAGTCATTACTAGAGGAGGCAAAATGACTTAGGAACCTTTGTATCCTGAAGGCCATCCTAAGAGAATTGATCAAGATTCTCAAGGAATTTATGCTGATACACCCAGTCATCCTAAGAAGAAGAAGGAGGATGATAGAAAACTACATGTCAGTTCACCAAATACTGTCACACCTGAAGAACCAAATGATATTTCTGCGTCTGATGCAGAAACACAATCTGGTGATGAACATGAACCTCGTGACAATATGGACATCGATGTTCATAATACTGCTCAACCTAGCAATAATAAGGATGTGGAGATTCGACCTATGGTTAATCCTGATAACCCACAACCTAAGAGATACAATAAGAATGACTTCACTGCTAGGAAGCATGGTAAAGAAAGGGAGCCATGGGTTTAGAGACCTATGCCCTTTCCTCCTAAGCCATCCAAGAAAAAGGATGATGAGGATTTTGAGTGCTTTATTGAAATGATAAGACCCGTCTTTCTGCAGATGCGGTTAATTGATATGCTCAAAATGTCTCCGTATGCCAAGTGTCGTGGGTATAAGCCTGACAGTAGATGCGTAGGGTACGAAAAGGATGGGCAGAGTCCTAGCTACGGCGAGGTTGTATGAGTTCAGGCCCCTCTACGGTGGAGGTAACAACCCTACATCTCAGTGCTCTGGGAGCTTGTTGTCGAGTGGAATATGGAATACAATGATTTGCTAACCCATTTACCAGTGGGGGAGGGTGGCTTACATAGAGTGCGCTGCCCTCCACAACGGTTCTAGTATAGGGGTGGAGTAGTGGCGATTGAATGCATACGTTACAGGCAATGTGCAACCTAAATACTAATAAATGCACCTGGAAACGTACGACCGTTTCCCTCCAGGGGGGTTACAATGTACCGAGTGGTATCCAGTCGGTCAGCTTGATATCCTCCGAATGTTAGTCTCCGACTGGATCATCTAGGACCTGTTACCGACTGGATGATGGGGATTCCTTAATTCAGTCGGAACTGACTAAGGCCCTTGCCCTTTGGGAGGGGTAGTCCTTGGGTAGGACCTACAGGTCAAGCCTATGACCCAACCCTAGGACTATAACCCCATCATTAGTCCCTGAATGGATTGGGGTTGAAACGACGAGGCAATGCTTGAAGTTTGAATCCGACTGGAACGGATTTGGCTTGGGTGTTGTTTGCCTCGATCCATTTTATCTTTTCTGACCAACGGTCCGAGTGGAAATCTCCGTGGAACAAACTGTCGGACGCCAAGTGTTTTCGGGGTATCTCTTGACGCGACCCGTCAACTGACAGCGGCGGATTTTCCGGGATCTTCAAATTTCTGTTTCCGCGCGCCCAGCGGGGATGACGCCGGTGCGCTCGAGTAGCGCCTGACGCCTCGATTCTCGCGCCTTCAACTCCTCCACTGATATCGCCGCGGCCGGTCGGGAGGATAAGGTTTCGGGGCCACCTGCCAGTGACCCAGTCGGAACCCTATTTAAATCTCGGTGGCGAGGCTTCTTCGTTACGCTCGCCGAATCTTTCGCTCTCGCCTGCTCCGTCTTCCTCGCCACCTCCAGCGCTCCTACACTCCTTCCTTCTCCTTCCTCCCGAGGGTTCGCAGTTGCCGCCATGACCAAGGGTCAGACCAGCAAGATGGAGGCGAGGAAGAAGAAGGGCAAGGCGGCGGCGCCCGCTCAGCGGCGGCAGCGGCCTCTGCCGGCGGGGTGGATTCAGGGCGACTTCCTCCCCTCCACGGTGATGGAGGGGGATCTGCTGCAGCTGGTGGAGCAGGGGATGATCGTGCACAAGTCCTGGAGGCTGCCGGCGGAGAACGAGGTCAAGCCGGCGCCCCGGGAGGGGGAGCGCGTCTTGCTGCTCAGCCACGTCCACCGAGGTTTCTCCTTGCCACCGCATCCTTTCTTCAAGGGCATCATGAATCACTTCGGGGCTCAACTTCATCACTTTCCCCCGAATGCCATTGCCCATCTCTCTGCCTTTATAGTTTTGTGCGAGTGTTTCATCGGCTGCCCTCCCCATTGGGGTTTGTTCAAACACATCTCTTCCGCCAGATCCCAAACCATCAAACAACTTAGCCAGTCGGATGATAAGACACATCTCCTCCAGCTCTGCGGGGGCTTAGGTTTCCAGAAAAAGAGTCGGAGTAGTTATTCTGCTCTTCAGTTAAGTGAGTCGGTCAGAAACTGGCAGTCGACGTGGTTCTACTGCCAAGATATCGCCTGTCCGAATGCATCGACTGGGCTGCCTCCCTTTAGTTTAGATCGGCCTGCCCCGCCTAAGCAGCTCGCGCTCACGAAGGCGGAGAAGAACGACATCCAACCTTTGGTTGAGGCACTCGTAGATGTCGTCAGGAGGGGGGTCACTGGCATAGACTTGCTGGAGGTCTTCCTCGGTCGGCGTATCCAGCCCCTGCAGGCTCACGACCATGCCATGTGGCATTACACGGGGCCCGAAGACTCCACTCGGACCAACGTGGTGGGCATGACTGAGGAGAAGGTGACCTCGTGGGTACTCCAGATTACAGGACCCTGCGTGAATCTCAAAGGATCTCGGCGAGTGAAGCCTTACTGCGCGGATCATCCTCCTCCGAATCAGGTGAGCAGCACTTGTCGAGTGCACTTAACTGTCTTAATTCCTATCGTTTGTTTGAATCTCTGCGTGATGTCTGATGTTGCCGACTGAAATTTATGCAGAAGTGGACCAACTGGTTCTCCCCTGTCTCGAACGGGAATCCGGCCGAGGAGGAGGAGGAAGGCAACCAGGAGGGCAGCATGGAGAGCGCTGAGTATGTCTCCGACAGCGGGGAATCGGAGGAGGAGACTAGCGAGGAGGAGGAGGAAGACGAAGAACAGGACTCGCCGCCTCCGCAATTAGAGCATCAGACCAAGCGCCGACACGAACCCGCCGTCCCCTCGGCTCCTCCCGCGTCTTCGAGCACTCCGCCCACTGTCCCGGTGGTCCCGAGTGTTCGAAGTGCCAAGAGGACCAGGGATGCTGATGCTGAGCCTGCGGGTCAGTCTTCTAAGGCGGTCAAACCGAGTGGGCCTAAGCCTCGGAAGGCTCTGCCGTGAATGAGGGTTGCTGTCCCTGTCACCTCCACGTAAGTGTATCCATCTCCCAATTCCTTCTGATATCCGAGTGAACTCCTGTTTACTGGTCGAATGGATTTTACTCGACAGAGTCGCTACTTCTGCCACCTCTCCGGCGCGCCAGGAAGACGATCCCATGGACACGGACAACGTCTTCTCATCCCAGCCAGGTGCGTTGTAGTGACGCCGAGTGTTTTATACTATCGCGTCTCGAATTCTATCATAGGTCCTGCTTCTTTCTTTCTCTGAGACCTCGCGTCATTCGGCCTGTCAGGGGCGATTTGCCTGGACGAGGGCGACCAGGGGAGATCCGAACCAGCTGTGGAGCCTGTTCTTGAGGCTGCTTCACCTGGTGCTGCTCTCGCCGCCGACGTGCTGCCGACTGAGGCGCTGCCACAGACTGAAGCGGTGCTGGTGGAAGAGGAGCCGACTGGAGCAGACCTTGGGATGCCTCAGGAACTTCCGACGCTGCCAGGCTCGTCGAATGTCGAGTTCAACATCCAACGTATCCCGGAGGAGTAGGTGGGAGCGGCCAAGGGAGCTATGGTGCAGGCGGAGCTGATGGCTGGAGAAGCCAAGAGGGCCTACGACTCCGTTGCGTCCTTGTACCAGCGAAGCTTGGAGTTGCGGGATGATATCCGAGTAAAGTGGTCTAGTAAGTATTTACTTTTCTCTTGTAACCCACTGGGTGTTCTTGGATAGCAGCTGTTGTTTGCAATGGGTTCACTCTGAGTGAACCCAGTGGGTGTAGTCCCCGAGACTTCTGTCGAGTGCTTGCACCGACAGTTGTCTTTATACATATTGTCTTTACTTTGGTCGTTTCTGTAAATAATATGACCGACTGCGAGCAGTTGTTGCACTCGGAGTGCACTTACTGTAAGAGTCTCCGAGAGTAAGTTGTACTCAGGTCGGGTAGTATTGGCCTCGTAGGCGTAGGTGAAAACATGCATCTCAATAGGGCAGGCCTGCTTGAGTTGCATGCCAGTGGGGTCACTCTTAGTGAACCCACTGGGTGTAGTCCCCGAGACCGCTGTCGACTGCTTGCGTCGGCAGGGGTCTGAAGAACTTAGACTTTTATTTGTTGAACTTTCTGATTGTCCCTTGGTGCTTGTTGGCAGAAAACCTGTGAAATGGGGACGACATATGAGACTCTCAGGGCGGAGAGGAATCAGTTCGCTGGTGAGCTTGATGCGGCCATGCTCGCAATGGCTGGCATGAAGGATGCTCTGGAGGGACGAGAAAAGTCCTTGGAGGAGGCTCGTGAAGCGAACAAGGTGTTGACTGAGGAAGTGGAAAAGATGGGGAAACAAAGGAGTGCTCTGATGGGGCAAATGAACGTGCTGAACAAACGCTGCACAACACAGGAGAAATATGTCAGCGACTGGGCTCGGCAGATGATGACGCGTCTGGCTGGTAAGTCCTGCTTTTTTCCGAGTGCTTGTGGTATGCGCGTCAGCACTCGGCGCTTATTGTTTGCTTGTCTTGTCGTTGCAGATTTTTGTGGTGACGCTGAAGCTGAAGCAGCTGATGTGGAGCGGTCTATTCTTGAGAACGTTCCACTCGGCGAAGAGGCCAACCGGGATCTGCTCCGAGCGCACATCCGCGTGGGCAAAGTTGGTCCTTTCATCGGTCGACTGAGAGAAGTCGTCGGCCGGATCGACAAGGAGCTTTGGCCTGAAGATGAGTCGCGACAGGAGATGGACAACTTGCTGAGTCGACTGGAGGAGGTCCCCGACCGAGTGCAGTCATGGAAGAAATCTGCGGCTCGTTGTGGTGCAGATGTTGCTCTGTCCTTGGTCTGGATCATTGCAAGGAGGTGCGTGAGGAGAAGCTGAAGACGTTGATGGTCGCCAACACGAAGAAACTTCGATTCGAAGACTTCATGGAGACGTTCCTTGAGAGCGCTACCCGCATCGCCGACGGTATTGATCTGGACACGTTCGTGGGGCCTTCTAGTCCTGGCGTTAATCCAGATGACGCATAAAAACACTTTTATCCTCGGTATGCCGAGTGTTTATTTGTAAGCTACTTTGGCCACTGCTGTTGGCCGTCGCATTTTTAGATCAGTGCGGGTAAGCTTGACCTGCACCGATTGAACTATCTTTGCTAGAACTTTTGAGTCGGAATCAAAGTATTTGCTCTTGTGTTGCAATGTTGTTTCGAGTGCGACGTTTAGTCCATACTCGGAAGAAGTTAATACTTAGGTGATTCACAATCACAGCTAAGTCCCTGAGTGCGACGTTTAGTGCACATTCAGAGGAAGTTATTACTTAGGCGATTCTTGATCACAGCTAAGTCCCCGAGTGCGACGTTTAGTGCACACTCGGAGGAAGTTATTACTTAGGTGATTCTTGATCACAGCTAAGTCCCCGAGTGTGATGTTTAGTGCACACTCGGAGAAAGTTATTACTTAGGTGATTCTTGATCACAACTAAGTTCCCGAGTGTGACGTTTAGTGCACACTCGGAGAAAGTTATTACTTAGGTGATTCTTTATCACAGCTAAGTCCCCGAGTGTGACGTTTAGTGCACACTCGGAGAAAGTTATTACTTAGGTGATTCTTGATCACAGCTAAGTCCCCGAGTGCGACGTTTAGTGCACACTCGAAGGAAGTTATTACTTAGGTGATTCTTGATCACAGCTAAGTCCCCGAGTGCGACGTTTAGTACACACTCGGAGAAAGTTAGTACTTAGGCGATTCGGGATCGCAACTAAGTCCCCGAGTGTGACGTTTAGTGCACACTCAGAGGAATGTATTACTTAGGTGATTCTTGATCATAGCTAAGTCCCCGAGTGCGACATTTAGTACACACTCGGAGGAAGTTAGTACTTAGGCGATTCGGGATCGCAGCTAAGTCCTCGAGTGTGACGTTTAGTGCACACTCGGAGGAATGAATTACTTAGGTGATTCTTGATCACAGCTAAGTCTCCGAGTGCGACGTTTAGTGCACACTTGGAGAAAGTTAGTACTTAGGCGATTCGGGATCGCAGCTAAGTCCTCGAGTGTGACGTTTAGTGCACACTCGAAGGAATGAATTACTTAGGTGATTCTTGATCACAGCTAAGTCCCCGAGTGCGACGTTTAGTGCACACTCGGAGAAAGTTAGTACTTAGGCGATTCGGGATCGCAGCTAAGTCCCCGAGTGTGACGTTTAGTGCACACTCGGAGGAAGTTAGAACTTAGGCGATTCTGGATCGCAACTAAGTTTTTTTTGTGTGTGTGACCGGAGTCAGCAGCCACGGAAGAACTCGGAATCTGCAGAAACTGAATCTGCTTTATATTATTTCATCAATACTTGTTCTTTACACTGCTTCAGTCGACGATCACGTGTAGAAGCTCTTCAGGAGGTCTCCATTCCATGCACGTGGCTCGTCTGTCTCCCTCTCGATGTTGTAGAGTCTGTATGCTCTGTTGTTCAGCACCTTGGAGATGATGAAGGGTCCTTCCCAGGCCGGGGCTAACTTGTGAGGTCTTTGCTGATCCACCCAGAGCACCAGGTCGCCTGCTTGGAACGTGCGACTCCTGACGTGGCATGCGTGAAAACGCCGCAAATCTTGTTGATAAATTGTTGAACGAGTCAGTGCCATCTCGCGCTCCTCGTCCAGAAGGTCCACTCCATCTTGCCTTGCCTGTTCTGCTTCAGCTTCGGAGAAGAGTTCGACTCGTGGCGCATTATGAAGCAAGTCACTCGGAAGGACCGCTTCTGCTCCATAAACGAGGAAGAACGGTGATCGCCCTGTAGATCTGTTCGGGGTTGTGCGGAGACCCCAAAGCACTGAAGGTAACTCGGTGACCCATGCGCCAGCGGCGTGTCCCACCTCTCGTAGGAGTCGGGGCTTCAAACCTTGAAGAATAAGCCCATTCGCCCGCTCAGCTTGTCCATTGGATTGAGGATGTGCTACGGAAGCAAAATCCACTCAGATACCTTGGCTCGCACAGAAACCTTTGAATCTGTCCGAGTCGAAGTTTGTCCCATTGTCCGTGATTATGCTGTGAGGTACACCGAATCTGGAGATGATGTCTGTGATAAACTTGACGGCTGTTGAGGCGTCGAGTTTCTTAATGGGCTTGGCTTCGATCCATTTCGTGAACTTGTCGACCGCCACCAAGAGATGTGTGTATCCCCCTTGGCCTGTCTTGAATGGTCCGACTGTATCTAATCCCCAAACTGCAAACGGCCACACAAGAGGGATTGTCTTCAACGCAGATGTTGGCTTGTGGGACTTGTTGGAGTAGAACTGACAGGCCTCACATCGGTCGACCATATCTTTAGCCATCTCGTTTACCTGCAGCCAGGAAAAACCAGCCCTGAATGCCTTGGCGACGATTGCTCTTGAAGAGGCATGATGACCGCAGGTCCCCGAGTGAATATCTTCCAGGATCAATTGCCCCTCCTCTGGGGAGATGCATCATTGGAGAATGCCTGAAACGCTCTCCTTGTATAATTGGCCATCAATAACAGTGAATGCCTTCGACCTGCGGACTATCTGCCTGGCCTGGACTTCGTCTTCTGGTAGTTCCTGTCTCAGGATATATGCAATGATCGACACAGTCCAATCGGGGATGACCGCAAGAATCTCCATGACCAGATCAACCACAGCAGGTACATCGACTTCAGTCGGATCTGTTGAACTCTTTGGTTGTACTGGCTCTTCTGTAAAAGGATCTTCTTTGACTGAAGGGAGGTGAAGGTGCTCGAGGCAGACGTCACTCGGGACTGGTCTCCGAGTGGATCCGAGTTTTGCCAACTCATCAGCTGCTTGGTTCTTCAGTCTCGGAACATGGTGAAGTTCTAGACCTTCAAACTTCTTCTTGAGCTTCCTTACTGCATTGTAGTATGTGGTCATGGTGGGGTTCCTGACGTCCCACTCTTTCATCCCTTGATTGACCACCAAATCTGAATCGCCATAGACCATCAGGCGACGGACGCCGAGTGAGATGGCCATACGCAACCCGTAGAGGAGAGCTTCATACTCTGCCTCGTTGTTGGAGGAATCGAAGTGTATCTGCAGCACGTACTTGAGCTTGTCACCTTTTGGTGATATGATCACAACTCCAGCGTCGGAGCCATTCAACATCTTGGACCCATCGAAGAACATTGTCCAATGGGCCGAGTAGATGTGGGTCGGTTGCTGTTGTTCTACCCATTCTGCTATGAAGTCAGCCAGAGCTTGAGACTTAATAGCTTTCTTGGCCTCGAACTTGATATCGCAGTACAGCATTTCCATTGCCCACTTCGCCACTCGGCCTGACGCATCTCGATTGTGGAGAATTTCCGACAAGGGAGCATCAGAAACGACAGACACCGAGTGGTCTTGGAAATAATGGGCCACCTTCTTCGCAGTCATGTAAATCCCGTAGATAAGTTTTTGATAATGAGGATACCTCTGCTTGGAAGGGGTTAGGACTTCAGAGACGTAGTACACTGGCCGCTAAACTTTATATGCTTTGCCTTCTTCTTCTCGTTCGACTGTAAGAACAGTACTGACGACTTGATTTGTAGCCGCGATATACAGAAGAAGGGGCTCTTTACTGAGTGGAGCAGTAAGAACCGGCTGGGTGGAAAGTAGGACTTTGAGGTCGTCGAATGTGACTTGGGCTTCGTCTGTCCACTCGAAAGTATCTGATTTCTTCATGAGTCGGTACAGAGGAAGCGCTTTCTCGCCGAGTCGACTGATGAACCTGCTCAAAGCCGCTAGGCAACCTGTGAGCCGTTGAACATCGTGTATTCTGACCGTCCTCTCCATTCGGATGATGGTCCCTATCTTTTCGGGGTTGACGTCGATCCCTCGTTCGGAAACGAAGAAACCGAGTAACTTTCCGCTGGGAACACCGAATGAACATTTGGCGGGGTTGAGCTTGATATCGTACCTACGAAGGTTGGCGAATGTTTCTGCCAAGTCAGTCAGCAGGTCGGAACCTTTGCGTGACTTGACTACGATATCATCCATACACGCCTCCACATTCCGACCGATCTGGTCGAGGAGACATTTTTGGATCATGCGCATAAAGGTAGCTCCTGCATTCTTCAGACCGAATGGCATAGTGATGTAGCAGAAGCACCCGAATGGGGTGATGAAGGCTGTTTTTAACTCATCGGGACCATACAGACGGATCTGATGATAGCCCGAGTAGGCATCAAGAAATGACAGACGCTCGCAACCCGCGGTCGAATCGACAATTTGATCTATGCGGGGGAGCGGAAAATGGTATTTCGGGCAGACCTTATTGAGATTCTTGAAGTCGATGCACATTCGGAGCGACTTGTCCTTCTTGGGCACCATGACAACATTGGCGAGCCACTCGGAGTGGTGGACCTCGCGAATGAAGTTGGCTGCCAACAGCTTGGCCACCTCCTCTCCGATTGCTTTCCTCTTGTGGGCGGCAGACCGATGCAAGCGCTCTCGAACGGGCCGAGCGACGGGGTCCACATGCAGTCGGTGCTCAGCCAACTCCCTGGGTACACCTGGCATGTCAGAGGATTTCCATGCGAAGATGTCCCAGTTCTCACGGAGGAATTGGGTGAGCTCGGCTTCCTATTTAGGATCGAGGGTGGTGGAGATGTTCGTCGGGGCAGCAGTGTCGTCCATCGGGTGAATGCTGACCTTCTTCGTCTCTCCCGCCGACTGGAATGCGGATTCAGAAGCTGGCTTCTTCGAGTGCATCAGGTCGGCGGGGTCGACTGTTTTCTTGTACTCGTCGAGCTCGAGGACGACCATCTGCTGGTCGGCGATTCTTGAACCTTGCTGCAGGCACTCTTCGGCTCGCTGTCGATTGCCTGTGATGGTGATCACACCTTTCGGGCCTGGCATCTTCAGCTTCAGGTATACGTAACATGGACGGGCCATGAAACGCGCATACGCTGGGCGACCCAGAATTGCGTGATAAGTGCTCTGGAAGTCGACCACTTCAAACGTCAACTTTTCCTTGCGGAAGTTCTTGTCGGAGCCGAAAACGACATCCAACACGATCTGGCCGAGTGACTTGGCCTTCCGTCCAGGGACGACTCCATGAAACTGCATGCTTCTCTCGCTGAGTTTGGACATCGGGATGCCCATCCCCTTGAGTGTGTCGGCGTACATGATGTTCAAGCCGCTGCCGCCATCCATGAGGACTTTGCGCAGTCGGACTCCTTCGACCACCGGGTCGACGACCAGAGCCTGTCTCCCCGGGGTGGGTACATGTGCTGGATGATCCGACTGGTCGAAAGTGATCGCGGTCTGAGACCATTTAAGGAACTTGGGACTGGTTGGAGTGGCCATGTTAACCTCCCTGTTCACCAGCTTCAGTCGACTCTTGCTTTCGATGTCAGCAAAAATCATGAGGGTTGCATGGACTTGGGGGAACGGATCCTCCTTGTCCTCCTCATCCTGTTCAGGGTCCTTCTCACTCGGTTGCCCCTCGCTGAACCCCTGGATCAAGAGGCGACATTGTCGAGTGGTATGCTTCGCATATATGGGGTTGCCCTCTTCGTCCATCTTCGTGTGAACCGGACAAGGCTGGTCCAGGATGGGATTGTTGAGCTGCTTCTTCTTGGGGGTAAACTGCGGTTTCCCTTTGCCCTTGAACTTGGCATAGGTCACGGCTGCAGCTTCTGCTTGCGGAGTGGACGGAGCTTTCTGCTTATGTTTCCGAGTGTTATTCCCGTCTCCATCTCCGACTGTCTTGTGCTTGCCGCTTCGTATGCGGTGCTCTTCTTCGCCATTTGCGTAGCGAGCCGCTATCTCCATCATTTTGCTCATGGAGATATCGCCTGTTCGACCGAACTTTAGGTACAACTCTCTGTACCGCATGCCCGCCTTGAAAGCGCAGACTGCTTGATGCTCGGTGACGTTCTCCACCGTGTGCTAGAGAGTTGTCTAATGCTGGATGAAGTCGTGCAGGGGCTCATTCGGCTTCTGGACGCAATGCTGGAGCTCCACGAGGCCCGCAGGGCGCTTGCACGTCCATTCGAAGGTCCTGATGAACACTCGGGCCAGATCCGCCCAACTGTAGATGCTCGAGGGGGCCAACTGATTCAGCCACGCTCGTGCCGAGCCGTCGAGCATCAGAAGGAGGTGCTTCATGGCGACATGGTCGTCCCCTCCTCCGATCTGGACTGCCACTCGGTAGTCATCCAGCCATGTTTCCGGCTTGGACTCTCGTGTAAACTTACTGATTCCCGCTGCCAATCGAAAGTTGGGCGGGATGTCAGCCGAGCGGATGGCTCAAGTAAAACACTCGGGACCAGATACGATGGTCCTGCTTCCACTTGGACGGTCCATATCGTGACCATCACGGTGGGCTCGGCCCTTGTCGACTCTTCGCTGGGCGATACGCCCTCTTGCGTCGGGTCTTGGGTCGTAAGTGTCGCCGACTGAACGCCGATCATCATGATGTCGGGACCCATAGGGCCCACCCCGCGGAGGGGTGCGTGAGCGGCGGCGATCTTTGTGGTTTATGGAACGGCTGCCTCCTCTGTGCCGCTGATGGGAACCAGGGCTGTGAACCGATCGATGCGTATTCGCATGGACGGAACTATTATGGATCCGGTTGTGCGACTCGGAGACTGCCGTATTCTGCTGCTGCACTGTGTGCAACAAGGCTCGGATCTGCTTGATTCCCCTACCATCCTCTGAATCAGTCGGCTGGAGGGAATCGGCTATCTTGGCAGCAGCAGCCAAGTTGAGGAGGGTTGTGCAGAACAACTCCACGTTGCTCCGCCGAGTGTGCCGACTGGCAGAACGACGAGGTGGACGGCGCGCACTGGATGCTTCGCCGACCTCGCGCTCGCTTCGGCCAGCTTGACGGGGATCTTCATGGGAGTTGGCCATGTGTACTTCTGCTGCGGGCCCGCGACCCGCATACTCGGAAGGAAACTCAGTCGGAACCGAGTCCGAGTGCTGGGATAGAGGGGCAACCACAACAGACTCTAGAACTGCCACTTGCGAAGATGCGTTCTGGCGCGCCTGGGCGAGTTGCACCCAATGCTGTAGCCGCGGACGGCGAGACCGCTTGTTGCGGCACGTGACGGCGGTGCAGGTCGACACCGGAGCCGACTGTTGGAGAAGAAGAATGCCGCGGGCGCCGACACGGAAGTGTGTAGCCCCACGACGGGGAAGCGCCTCGACGTCGAGAGGAGCATCCCGAAGCCACGCCGAATCGTCGACGATTAAGGAGAGAGCGCCGAAGAAGATCTGGCGACCCACGCTCGAACCTCCACTGGACGACATGATGAAAGGAAGTAGTCGCAAACTCGCCGGAAGTCGCTTAGACGCCTGCCCCATGGTGGGCACCAACTGTCGTGGGTATAAGCCTGACAGTAGATGTGTAGGGTACGAAAAGGATGGGCAGAGTCCTAGCTACGGCGAGGTTGTATGAGTTCAAGTCCCTCTGCGGTGGAGGTAACAGCCCTACGTCTCAGTGCTCTGGGAGCTTGTTGTCGAGTGGAATATGGAATACAATGATTTGCTAACCCCTTTACCAGTGGGGGAGGGTGGCTTATATAGAGTGCGCTGCCCTCCACAACGGTTCTGGTATAGGGGTGGAGTAGTGGCGATTGAATGCGTACGTTACAGGTAACGTACGACCTAAATACTAATAAATGCACGTGGAAACGTACGATCGTTTCCCTCCAGGGGGGTTACGATGTACCGACTGGTATCCAGTCGGTTGGCTTGATATCCTCCGAATGTTAGTCTCCGACTGGATCATCGAGGACCTGTTACCGACTGGATGATGGGGATTCCTTAATTTAGTCGGAACTGACTATGGCCCTTGCCCTTTGGGAGGGGTAGTCCTTGGGTAGGACCTATAGGTCAGGCCTATGACCCTACCCTAGGACTATAACCCCATCACCAAGTACATGAAAGATATCGTGACCAATAAATGGAAGATACCAGATCTTGAGATCTCCACCATGCTCGCCGATTACACTTTCAAAGGTGGAACTCCTAAGAAACTTGGTGATCCCGGAGTGTCCACTATACCTTGCTCCATTAAAGGAAACTATGTAAGAACTGCCTTATGTGACCTTGGAGCCGGTGTTAGTGTTATGCCTCTCTCTCTTTATCGTAGACTTGAACTGTATAAGTTGACACCCACTGAAATTTCTCTACAAATGGCCGACAAATCAACTACTTTCCCTGTCGGCATTTGCGAGGATGTGCCTGTTGTGGTTGCTAACACCACTATCTTAACATACTTTGTTATCTTGGATATTCCCGAGGATGATGCCATGGCTGTCATCCTCGGAAGACCCTTTTTAAACACTGCAGGGGCTGTTATAGATTGCAACAAAGGCAATGTCACTTTCCATGTCAACGGTAATGAGCATACAGTGCACTTTCCGAAGAAACGACATCAAGTACATTGCATCAATGTTATCGAAAAAACTTCATCGATTCTTATTGGGAGCTTTGAATGCCCTATTCCTCGTGTAAAGATGAAGTATGATTTGCTTGTTGGGGAGATTCATATACCCATTGAGGTGACTTAGTGACTATTCGAAAATTCTCCGTTCTCTTTTGCGATTCGGAAAAGTTTTGTCATGAGGATTTGATCAACCCCATTGACGGATTTCTTTCGATGACCATGAAATGGATGAATCAAAGAGTCACATACCTCTGTTTTAAGCTTTCGCTTTCTGTTGCTTAGAAGAAAAATGATAGATTTAGTTTAGTTTTCCCTGTTTCCTGTTTTAGCGTCCCGGAGAAAAGTACCCCAAAAATAGAAGTTCTCCGATGGTCCTGAAAATATAGTATGATTTTTTCTGGAATATTTGAAAAATACTGGGACTGAGAGCTGGCCTGGGGGCCACACGAGTGGGCCACAAGCCCTGTCACCGCGACCACCCCCTGGCCGCGACAACCAAGCTTGTGGGGCCCACAGGGACCCCCTCCACTCATTCCAGCTCCCATTCTCTTCTTCTACCTCCACAAAAAATCGTTTCGCACCTCAAACCCGTGTTCTTGCTCATTTGACTATGATTTTCGATCTCCTTGCTGAAAACACCATTCTTCGAACCGTTTTGGAGAAATTACTCCTTGGTAAGTGACTCCTCCATTGGTCCAATTAGTTTCTACTCTAGTGCTTTATGCTTCGCGTATTCTTGCTACCTTGGTGACCCTGTTCTTGAGCTTGAAATGTTGATTTTAGCTGGTCCCAAGTAGTTTTAGCGCGTGATACGGTCTCTAGGCACTAGTAGGAGTAGTTGCTACAAGGTGTGGTTGGTCTTTATTCACTTTTCTCTTGAACTTCAAAAATTTCAGCAAAAAGAAATTATGTTCAGGAGGAAGTTTCATGGTGGTTCCTCAAGTAAGAAGGGTCCCCGTCTTTCTATTCGGGAGCACGATCCTTACCAACTAAGGGACGCACCAGTACAACCATGTGAATGGCCTTCCGATGAGTTCATGATCGAAGCAGGCTTCAAGGATGAGTTTGATACACTTGTCCGCAATGCCGGGTTTGAATAATTCCTCTCAGATAAATGTGAACAGTATGCTTTGCTCACTGCTTCTTTCATGCGTAGATTTAAATTTTCTGTTGGCCGTGACTCATCCATACTGTTCGATCTGTATGATAAATCCTATGCCACGGATTTGGAGGATTTCAATAGGATTTGCAAGATACCCGATGGGGGTAATCTTAAAGATCCTGCTAAGTCTTCGGTTAGAGATTTTGTCTCTAGTATCACTGTTGGAGAAACTAGAGACATCACGCAAGCTACCATAGGAAGCATTCATTTCCTTGCCTTGCATTACTTTGCCCTCTTCATAGGTAGATGCATTAACGGCAAGGTTGAACATTTTTACCTATGTGCATCCGACCTTAGTATCCTTAAGAGCACAGTGACGGGTGACAAAAGCTTCAACATGGGAGCTATTATAGCAAGGAGGCTGAATAAGAATACTATTGATGAGGATTTCTAGGGCGACATCTATGCCACTCGCATAGAAAATTTTCTTGGAGTACACATCCGCGTAGGAGATCCCCCGCTCCATACATCTTTCCTTGACCGCGGCGCCATGACACGCTACCAGTTCCTTGAGAGGGATGATGAATCCCTCCTATACCGATTGATATTTAACCGGCAGCGTGTTTTCCATATTACCCTTCTTGCTCCTGCTTTCTTTGACTTTCAGGTAAAACGAAGATACTACATAACCATAGGAGAGGCAGAGGAGTATGAGAGGGAGGCGACGGATGCTCGTCTCCGTGAGGCAGCTGTTCAGGCAGTGGCTGCAGCGCTCCCGTATAACCCCGATTATGATTTTGGGTTTCGCCAGGACCGTCCTTGGGAGTAGACCAAGCTAGGACAAAAGCCTAAGCTTGGGGGAGTACGTGTTTGCACCAACTTTATACTCATGCTTATGCTTTCACTTTGTTAGTCGGTGTTTACACTTTGCCATTGTATTATCCATGCGAGTTTATTTTTGTTTTCTTGTTTTCTTGTTTTGTGTCCTTTTGAGAAAACCCAAAAATATTTTCCTTTCTTCTTTTGCTTGTTGGGAGCTTTCCCGTGTAAATAGTTTTCTTTTTCTTTGGGTCAAGGTAGAAGATATTGGTTACAATGTTTAGTCGCTCTTGCATGCATACCTGTTTAGCTTTCAAAGAGCCATATTACTTTGTCTTCTCCTTTGTGTTTTTCTGCAGATTCAGCTTAGTCCAATGCACGAGCACTTTTATTATTGTTCACATTGTTCGATCGTGCAAGTGAAAGGCAACAATGATGATATATGATGAAGTGACTGAGACTGGAAAAGCTGGTATGAACTCTATCTATTTTGTTTTTGTAAATATGACTAGCTTGTTGTCCCAGATTCAGCTTTGTTGAGAGAGAACCATGTTTGCAATGACAACTTAGAGATCATAGTTTCTGATGCCATGCTTATTTTGCTAGGAGCTTATAATGGTTTGTCTTGAATGCCAACATAGATTTTGAGATAACTATGATGTAGTATGATAGGATGGTATTCTCCTTTGAATGATTCAAGTGGCTTGACTTGGTGCATGTTCATGCATGTAGTTGAAACAAAATAAGCATAGCCTCTATGATGTTCGTGTTCATGGTGATTTATATCCTGTTCATGCTTGCACTCCATGTTAGTCAAACTCATTGCATCTTGATGACTGTTGTCGCTCTCTAGTTGGTCGCTTCCCAGTCTTTTGCTAGCCTTCACTTGTACTAAGCGGAATACTGCTTGTGCATCCACTTCCATAAACCCAATTTTTTTCCATGAGAGTCCTCCATACCTACCTATTTGCGGTATCTACCTGCCGTTCCAAGTAAATTTGCTTGTGCCATTCTCTAAACCTTCAAGAAATAATCTGTTTTGCATGCCCGAATCGCTCATTTGCTGACAGGGGGCTATTGGTATCTTCCATGTTAGGCGTCTTATCCTCGACATGTGTTTATTCTCTGTCATTCACGAGAAAGGGGCCGGTAATTGGAATGCCCAGTTCCACGCTTAAATCGAAAACATAACTGTAAAACAAGACTCCCCCCGGATTTATGTTAGTATGGACGGTACCCGAGGATTCGGCTAGCCGTGGAGTGTGATTGATTGGTGGTGGGGGAGTTAAAAATTTACTTTTCTGTTTGAGAACCGCCTATAGCATGAATAGCATGGAAGATATTGAGAACTCTTGATCATTGCGTTGACAATGGAAGCATGCCACCCAAAATTATTATCTCTATTTTCAAAGCTTGAGCTCTGGCACCTCTGCAAATGAATGCTTCCCTCTGTGAAGGGCATGTCTATTTATTTTCCTGTTGAGTCGTCCTCCTCTTACAAAAGCACCAATTAGAGAGCACCTCTGTCATTTTTATGCTTTGCTTTTGATTGATATTGAGTATGACTATGACTGGATCTTCGTTGCTATGAATTACAATGTTTAGTCAGCCCTTGATCTTTGAAAGTGCTCTGCATTTATGTTTTGCGGTCTCAGAAAGAGCTAGCGAGATACCACCTATTCATATTGCTTTATGCTTGTTTTGATTGAATTGTTGGTATCTGAAACTCATTTTTATTTGCTCGCTAGCTGATTATGCCATTGATATTAGTTTACCGTGAGACCTATGTGTCACTTGCTTATGTGGTTAACTTGTGATCTTGCTGAAATTCTAGTTATGAGTTAGACATAGTTGCAACAACAAGATCAAACAGAGTTTGTCAAAGTTTTTCTTTCTCTTTCAGTTTGTCAATTGAGTTGCTTGAGGACAAGCAATGTTTTAAGCTTGGGGGAGTTGATACGTCTCCATCGTATCTACTTTTCCAAACTCTTTTGCCCTTGTTTTGGACTCTAATTTGCATGATTTGAATGGAACTAACCCGGACTGATGCTGTTTTCCGCAGAATTGCCATGGTGTTGTTTTTGTGCAGAAATGAAAGTTCTCGGAACGTCCTGAAAATTTACGGAGAATATTTCTGGAAAATAGGAAAAATACGTGCGCAAAGATCCACCGGAGGGGACAGGCCAGTGGGCGACAAGCCCTGTTGCCGCGGCCCCCTGGCCGCGACAACCAAGCTTGTGGGGCCCACGTGGCTCTGCCGCCCCCAAACTCAGCTCTATAAATTCCCTTTTGTTCAAAAAAAAATCAAGAGAGAATATTTCATCGCGTTTGCGATAAGGAGGCGCCGCCACATCCTGTTCTTCATCTGGAGGGCAGATCTGGAGTCCGTTTTGGGCTCCGGATCAAGGAGATCATCGCCATCGTCATCATCAACCTTCTTCGCTCTCCAATTCCATGAAGCTCTTCATCGTTCATGAGTAATCTATTCCTTGGCTCGATGGGCGGTGATGAGCAGGATGAGATCTACCATGTAATCGAGTTAGTTTTGATGAGGATTGATCCCTAGTATCCATTATGTTCTGAGATTGATGTTGCTACTACTTTGCCATGCTTAATGCTTGTCACTAGGGCCCGAGTGCCATGATTTCAGATCTGAAATTATTATGTTATCACCAATATATGTGTGTT
The DNA here is from genome assembly GCF_904849725.1 of Hordeum vulgare subsp. vulgare. Classification (NCBI taxonomy): domain Eukaryota; kingdom Viridiplantae; phylum Streptophyta; class Magnoliopsida; order Poales; family Poaceae; genus Hordeum; species Hordeum vulgare. The sequence continues at coordinate 443,332,183 of NC_058522.1, read as the reverse complement.
TTAGATCCGATCTTGCATGTTGTAGTTACCTACTATGTGTTATGACCCAGCAACCCCGGAGTGACAATAACCGGAACGACTCCCGGTGATGACCATAGTTTGAGGAGTTCATGTGTTCACCAAGTGCTAATGCATTGGTCCAGTTCTTTATTAAAAGGAAAACCTTAATATCCCATAGTATCCTTTTGGACCCCGCTGCCACGGGAGGGATGGACAATAGATGTCATGCAAGTTCTTTTCCCTAAGCATGTATGACGACACACGGAATGCATGCCTACATCACATTGACGAACGGGAGCTAGCCACATATCTCTCCATGTTATAACTGTTGCATGATGAATATCATCCGACGAATCACCGATCCATTGCCTACGAGTTTGTCCCACTGCTGCTACTTGTTTTGCTCTGTTGCTGTTACTACTGTTGCTGCTACTGTTACTTGCTTTGTCCTGCTCCTGCTACTACTGTTACTTGCTGCTGCTGTTACTTGCTACTGCTGTCACTACTGTTGTTCCTTGCCACTGCTGCTACTCGCTACAATAATTTTTCTCGCACCGTTGCCGGGAAAGAATATTTCCCGTCCACGGGCAACTTCTCGCGCCATTGATACTTGTGTTAGGAATAGTCTGCCTTGTTAACAGATTGTTTCTGGCACCGTTGCGATCATACTACCATTGCTGCTGATATCCTGCTTGCAGATACTAATCTTTCAGGTGTGGTTGAGCTGACGCCTCAACTGCTAATACTTGAGAATATTCTTTCAGTTCCCGTTGTGCGAACCAACAAATTTGGGTTGAATACTCTACCCTCGAAAACTGCCGCGATCCCACGCGCTGGAGGGCCATTGCAAGACAATTGCTAATTGTTGAGCAACCGGGACAAGCTCTTTTCTGGCTCCGTTGCCGTGGAGGCATCAAGTCAGGAATAGTTGCACGTCAGCAATAGGTACCCAAATAGGATGCAAAAACCTCCATCTTCATGTGCATTGAGTAGAAAGAGAAGTCTTGATTCCTCTCAATTAGTTTTGAGACGTGGATTCGGTAATATTAAGAGCTATCTTAGTAGGATGTTGTGAATCTAGAGATACTTGTGTTGAAGTTAGTGATTCCCGTAGCATGCACGTATGGTGAACTGCTATGTTAGGAAGTCGAAGCATAATTGATCTATTGATTGTGATCCTTTGTGTTGAGGTCGGGATCGCACGATGGTTACCAACCCTTCCCCTCGGAGTATGCGTTTAGCACTTTGTTTCGATTACTAATAAAAACTTTTGCAACAAGTATGTGATTTCTTCATGACTAATGTGAGTCCATGGTATAGATGCATTTTCATCTTCCACCATAGCTAGCCTTTCTAGTGCCGCGCAATTTTCGCCGGTGCACAAACCCACCATATGCCTTCCTCAAAACAGCCACCATACCTACCTACTATGGCATTTTCATAGCCATTCCGGGATATATTGCCATGCAACTCCCACCGTTCCGTCTCATGACTTGTGCCGTCACTCTCATATTGCCATTGCATGATCGTAAGATAGCTAGCGAGATGTTTTCAACGGCATACACCATGCTAGATTGTTGCACATCCCGGTACACTACCGGAGGCATTTCCTATAGAGTCATCATCATTTTGAGCTTTGAGATGTGAGTAAATAAAAGTGTGATGATCATCATTATTAGAGCATTGTCCCATGTGAGGAAGAAAAAGAGGCCAAAGAGCCCAAAAATAAAAAAATAGAAAAAATAGAAAAGAGAAAAAAAGAGGCCTAAGAGCCCAAATAAAAAAAAGACAGAAAAAGAGAGAAGGGACAATGCTACTATCTTTTTCCACACTTGTGCTTCATAATAGCACCATGTTCTTCATGATTGAGAGCTTCTTGCTTTGTCACTACCATATGCTAGTGGGAATCTTCATTATAAAACTTGGCTTGTATATTCCAATGATGGGCTTCCTCAAAATTGCCCTAGGTCTTCGTGAGCAAGCAAGTTGGATGCACACCCACTAGTTCTCCTTTTGAGCTTTCACATACTTATAGCTCTAGTGCATCTCTTGTATGGCAATCCCTACTTATTAACATTGATATCTATTAATGGGCATCTGCATAGCCCTTTGATACGCCAAGTCAATGTGACTATCTCCTCTCTTTTTGTCTCACAACCACCACCACACTCTATTCCACCTATAGTGCTATATCCATGGCTCAAGCTCATGTATTGCATGATAGTTATAAAAGTTTGAGAAAGTAAGAGTGTGAAAGCAATTACTTGGCCAATACCGGGGTTGTGCATGATTTACATTAGTTGTGTGAGGATGATGGAGCATAGCTAGACTATATGATTTTGTAGGGATAACTTTCATTGGGCTTGTTATTTTGAAAGTTCATGATTGCCTTGCTAGTTTGCTTAGAGTATTATAGTTTTCATGTCAATAGCAAACTATTGTTTCGAATCTTACGGATCTGAACATTCATGTCACATGAAAGAAGTTGCAAAGGACAACTATGCTAGGTAGCATTCCACATCTAAAATTCATTCTTTATCACTTCCCTACTCGAGGACGAGCAGGAGTTAAGCTTGGGGGTGCATGATATGTCTCCAACGTATCTATAATTTTTGTTGGTTTCATGCTATTATCTTGTCAAACTTTGGATGTTTTGCATGCCTTTTATATATTTTTTGGGACTAACTTATTAACTCAGTGCCAAGTGCCAGTTCCTGTTTTTTCCATGTTTTTGACCCCTTTCAGAGGAGATTTTGAAACGGAGTCCAAACGGAGAAAAATCCCCGAAAATAATTTTTCCGGAATAGAAGAAGATCATGAGACTTGAGAGCCAAGGCAGGGGACCCTCAGGGGCCCCACAAGCCCCCACCCCACAACCAGGGGGTAGGCCGCGGCCCACAGGCTTGTGGGCCCCCTGGGCGTTGCTACTTCTCAAACAACAGCGCCCGAAATTGACACGTTGATGAAGATTGGGCTTGCGTTGGTTTTTCACTTGAAAACGAAAGGGTGATGCAGCACAGGAGCAGTAAGTATTTCCCAAGTTTGACAACCAAGGTATCGATCCAGAAGTAGGGCTCGTCAAGTCCAGAGTACCTGCGCAAACACAAACAAACTTGCACCCAACGCTTCAAAGGGGTTGTCAATCCCTTCAAGATTGTTTGCAAAAGTGAGATCTGAAGGCGGAAAGTGAAACATAGTAAAAAGTGTGAGGCTGAAAATATGGTGTGGAGTAGACCCTGGGGGCCATAGTGTTCACTAGAGGCTTCTCTCAAAATAGCAAGTATTACGGTGGGTGAACAAATTACTGTCGAGCAATTGATAGAACAGCGCAAAGTCATGACGATATCTAAGGCAATGATCTAGCATATAGGCATCACATCCGAGACAAGTAGACCGATACTTTCTGCATCTACTACTATTACTCCACACATCGACCGCTATCCAGCATGCATCTAGTGTATTGAGTTCACGATGAACAGAGTAACGCTTTAAGCAAGATGACATGATGTAGAGGGATAATCTCAAACCAATGATGAAAACCCCATCTTTTTACCCTTGATGGCAATAAAACAATACGTGCCTCGCTACCCCTTCTGTCACTGGGTGAGGTCACCTCACGGTATGAACCCAAAACCAAGCAGTTCTCCCATTGCAAGAATCATAGATCTAGTTGGCCAAACAAAACCCACAACTCAAAGAGAATTACAAGGATATGAATTCATGCATAAGAGAGATCAGAAGAAATTCAAATAAGATTCATAGATAATCTGATGATAAATCCATAATTCATCGGATCTCGACAAACACACCGCAAAAGAAGATTACATCGGATAGATCTCCATGAAGATCATGGAGAACTTTGTATTGAAGATCCAAGAGAGAGAAGAAGCCATCTAGTTACTAGCTATGGACCCATAGGTCTATGGTGAACTACTCACGCATCATCGGAGAGGTCATGGTGTTGATGGAGAAGCCCTCCATGTCCGAATCCCCCCTCCGGCAGGGCACCAGGACCAGATGGGATCTTGCGTAGACAAAAGCTTGCGGCGGCGGAAAAGTGATTACGATGCCCCCTTGATTTTTTTGGGAATATTTGGGAATTTATAGGCGCAAGATCTAGGTCAGGGGACCTCCACGGGGCCCACAAGCCTGCATGGCGCACCCCCTAGCCGCGAGGTGGGGGCTTGTGGGTCCCCTGGGGCTCTTCTGGCTTGCCCCCCAAGCTCTCCGATCATCTCCCGTTCCAGAAAACATCTTTTCGGGGATTTTCTTCCGTTTGGACCCCGTTTCAAAATCTCCTCTCAAAGGGGTCAAAAACATGGAAAAAACAGGAACCGGCACTTGGCACTGAGTTAATAGGTTAGTCCCAGAAAATAAATAAAAGGCATGCAAAACATCCAAAGTTTGACAAGATAATAGCATGAAACCATAAAACATTATAGATATGATGGAGACGTATCAAGCATCCCCAAGCTTAACTCGTGCTCGTCCTCGAGTAGGGAAGTGATAAAGAACGAATTTTTGATGTGGAATGCTACCTAGCATAGTTGTCCTTTGCAACTTCTTTCACGTGGCATGAATGTTCAGATCCGTACGATTCAAAACAATAGTTTGCTATTGACATCAAAACAGTAATACTTCAAGCAAACTAGCAAAGTAATCATGAACTTTCAAAATAACAAGGCCAAAGAAAGTTATCCCTACAAAATCATATAGTCTGGCTATGCTCCATCATCCTCACAAAACTAATGTAAATTATGCACAACCCCGGAATTGGCCAAGTAATTGTTTGCGCACTCTTAATTTCTCAAACTTTTTATAACTATCATGCAATACATGAGTGCGAGCCATGTATATAGCACTATAGGTGGAATAGAGTGTGGTGGTGGTTGCGAGACAAAAAGGAGGAGATGGTCACATTAACTCGGCGTATCAATAGGCTATGGAGATGCCCATTGATAGATATAAATGTGAATGAGTAGGGATTGCCATACAAGAGATGCACTAGAACTATAAGTATGTGAAAGCTCAAATGGAAAACTAGTGGGTGTGCATCCAACTTGCTTGCTCATGAAGACCTAGGGCAATTTTGAGGAAGCCCATCATTGGAATATACAAGCCAAGTTATAAAACGAAAATTCCCACTTGCATATGGTAGTGACAAATCAAGAAGCTCTCAATCATGAAGAACATGGTGCTAACATGAAGCACAAGAGTGGAAAAAGATAGTAGCATTGTCCCTTCTCTCTTTTGCTCTCATTTCTCTTTTTTTTGTTTGGGCTCTTAGGCCTTTTTTTTGGGATCTTTGGCCATTTTTTTATTTCCTCACATGGGACAATGCTCTAATAATGATGATCATCACACTATTTAGTTAATCAAAGCTCAAAGGTCACAATGATGATGACTCCATAGGAAATGCCTCCGGCAGTGTACCGGGATGTGCGACGATCTAGTATGATCATGCAATGGCAATATGAGAGTGACGGCACAAGTCATGAGACGGAATGGTGGTAGTTGCATGGCAATATATCTCGGAATGGCTATGAAAATGCCATAGTAGGTAGGTATGGTGGCTGTTTTGAGGAAGGAATTTGGTGGGTTTGAGTACCGGCGAGAATTGCGCGGCACTAGAGAGGCTAGCAAAGGTGGAAGGTGAAAGTGCATCTATACCATGGACTCAACATTAGTCATAAAGAACTCACATACTTGTTGTAAAAGTTTTTATTAGTAATTGAAACAAAGTGCTAAACGCATACTCCGAGGGGAAGGGTTGGTAGGTGTAAACTATCGCACGATCCCGACCTCAACACAAAGGATGACAATCAATAGATCAATTATGCTCCGACTTCCTAACATATCGGTTCACCATACGTGCATGCTACGGGAATGACTAACTTCAACACAAGTATTTCTAGATTCACAACACCCTAGAAACATAACTCTCAATATTACCGAATCCGTGTCTCAAAACTAATTGAGAGGAATCAAAACTTTTCTTTCTACTCAATGCACATGAAGATGGAGGTTTTTGCATCCTCTTTGGGTACCTAGCACATGGGACTACTTTCATAGCATAAGCCAACTACCAAATCACGCACCGTCGTGATCTAAAGATATAAGTGAAGCACAAGAGAGTATCTAGCTCAAAAGATATAAGTGAAGCACTAGAGCAAAAGTATCTAGCTCAAAAGATATAAGTGAAGCACTATGAGCATTCTAGCGAAATCATGATGAGTGCATGTCTCTCTCTCTCAAAACGGTGTGCAACAAGGATGATTGTGACACAACAAAAAGAAAAGACTCCTATGGTACAAGACGCTCCAAGCAAAACACATATCATGTGGTGAATAAAAATATAGCTCCAAGTAATGTTGCCGATGGATTGAAGACGAAAGAGGGGATGCCTCCCGGGGCATCCCCAAGCTTAGGTTTTTTGGTTTCCTTGAATTTGTCTTGGGGGGGCCTTGGGCATCCCCAAGCTTGAGCTCTTTCCACTCCTTATCTCTTTGTCCACGAGAACGTCACCCAAAACTTGAAAACTTCACAACACAAAACTTAAACAGAAACCTGTGATAACATTAGTACAAGAAAACAAACTACCACTTCTTTTGGTACTGTAGAAAACTTGAATTCCATATATATTTATTATGGGCTACTGTATTCTCACTTTCCCATGGCTAGTACCCCCCGATACTAACCATAGTTTCATCAAAACAAGCAACCAACTCAACAAAAACAGAATCTTTCAAAAACAGACCAGTCTGTAGCAATCTGTATACTTCGTATAATAATGATACCTCAAAATATCTGTAGAATTACGACGGTCTAGGGAAAACGCATATCAATCAGCAGCAAAAAGAATCAACTCAAAAGCTCTTTCTGAATAAAAATTAAAAATCATCTCGTAAGCGAAAAGTTTCTGTCTTTTTCCAGCAAGATCAAACAACCATTACCAAGACTAGTCCTAAAGGCTTTGCTTGGCTCAAACACAAAAATAAACACAAAAAACACAATCACAACAGAATTTTGAAAGTGTGGACGCAACAAAACAGAAAGAAAAAGATAAATTCATTGGGTTGCCTCCCAACAAGCGCTATTGTTTAACGCCCTTAGCTAGGCATAGAAGCGATAGAATCACGTATCTTCGTCTTTGGTGCTCAAACCATAAGTAGCCCTCATCATGGATTCATAAGGAAATCTTATTTTCTTTCTAGGAAAGTTTTCCATGCCCTTCCTTAAAGGAAATTGAAATCTAATATCCCCTTCCTTCATATCGATGATAGCACCGATAGTCCTTAGGAAAGGTCTACCAAGAATAATAGGGCATGTAGGATTGCAATCAATGTCAAGCACAATGAGATCCACGGGTACATAGTTCCTATTTGCAATAATAAGAACATCATTGATCCTTCCCATGGGTTTCTTGATAGTAGAATCAGCAAGATGCAAATTAAGAGAACACTCTTCAATCTCATTGAAACCCAGAATATCACATAAAGATTTTGGAATCGCAGAAACACTAGCACCCAAATCACACAAAGCATGGCACTCATAGTTTTTGATTTTGATTTTGACGGTAGGTTCCCACTCATCATGAAGCTTTGTAGGGATAGAGACTTCCAATTCGAGTTTCTCTTCAAGAGCTTTTATCATAGCTTCGACGATATGATCGGTAAAGGCTTTTGTTTTGGCTATAAGCGTGCGGAGAGTTTAAGATGGATTACATCAAAGAAATGCATTCAATCAAGGAGCAACTATCATAATTTAATCCCTTGAAATCCACGGTAGTAACTTCATTACTACTCAAAGTTTTAACGTCTTCTACTCCACTTTTAACGCTTTTAGCATCAAGATAGATGGACTCCGAGTCATTGGGGCACTTTTCAACCAAAGTGGATTCATATCCAGCCCCATAATAATTAGGTTTGACACAAGAAAACAAAGATTCAATGGGAGTCACACCAAGCACTTTAAGATCTTCGTGATTCTCATCACGAGTTTCAGGTTTAGCAGCCATTTTATCGACTAAAGTAGCTTGCTTATCAGAAATCTGGCCCACTAGCTTTTCAAGACGAGCAAACTGGGAATTCAGCGCAAGGAATTCTTTGGCCATATCATCAACTTCTCTACACATAAAAGCCAGAAAAGAATTTTGCTCCTTCAGCTCTCTACGGAAGTAACTATTATATTCAAACTGTGTAGACATGAAGCCTTTAACACTAGTTTCAATCTCTTCTAACTTCGCAAAGCGAGCATCAAAATCTCTTAGTGGGGCCATTTGGGAGTTAGCAGGCAAGTAAATGAGCAAAAAAAGCGGGCGAGAAAAAGGGCGAACGAAAAGGCGAACGAAAAAGGCAAATTGGTGAAGTGGGGGAGAGGAAAACGAGAGGCAACTGGCAAACAAAGTAAATGCAAGAGATGAGCTTGCGACACTTACTTGGATGAGTTCTTGACTTGATCTTCCTCCCCAGCAACGGCGCCAGAAATCCTTCTGCTACTTCTCAAACAACAGCGCCAGAAATTGACACATTGACGGAGATTGGGCTTGCGTTGGTTTTTCCCTTGAAGAGGAAAGGGTGATGCAGCACATGATCATTAAGTATTTCCCTCAGTTTGAGAACCAAGGTATCGATCCAGAAGGACGGTCTCGTCAAGTCCAGAGTACCTGCGCAAACACAAACAAACTTGCACCCAACGCTTCAAAGGGGTTGTCAATCCCTTCAAGATTGTTTGCAAAAGTGAGATCTGAAGGTGGAAAGTGCAACGTAGTAAAAAGTGTGAGGCTGAAAATATGGTGTGGAGTAGACCCTGGGGGCCATAGTGTTCACTAGAGGCTTCTCTCAAAATAGCAAGTATTATGGTGGGTGAACAAATTATTGTCGAGCAATTGATAGAACCGCACAAAGTTATGACGATATCTAAGGCAATGTTCTAGCATATAGGCATCACGTCCGAGACAAGTAGACCGATACTTTCTGCATCTACTACTATTACTCCACACATCGACCGCTATCCAGCATGCATCTAGTGTATTGAGTTCATGATGAACAGAGTAACGCTTTAAGCAAGATGACATGATGTAGAGGGATAATCTCAAACCAATGATGAAAACCCCATCTTTTTACCCTTGATGGCAACAACACGATACGTGGCTCGCTACCCCTTCTGTCACTGGGTGAGGTCACCGCACGGTATGAACCCAAAACCAAGCACTTCTCCCATTGCAAGAATCATAGATCTAGTTGGCCAAACAAAACCCACAACTCGAAGAGAATTACAAGGATATGAAATCATGCATAATAGAGATCAGAAGAAACTCAAATAAGATTCATAGATAATCTGATCATAAATCCACAATTCATCGGATCTCGACAAACACACCGCAAAAGAAGATTACATCCGATAGATCTCCATGAAGATCATGGAGAACTTTGTATTGAAGATCCAAGAGAGAGAAGAAGCCATCTAGTTACTAGATATGGACCCGTAGGTCCATGGTGAACTACTCATGCATCATCGGAGAGGTCATGGTGTTGATGGAGAAGCCCTTAGTGTCCGAATCCCCCCTCCGGTAGGGCACCAGGACGTGCCCCAGATGGGATCTTGCGGAGACAGAAGCTTGCGGCGGCGGAAAAGTGATTACGATGCTCCCCTGATTTTTTGGGAATATTTGGGAATTTATAGGCGCAAGATCTAGGTCAGGGGACCTCTAGGGGGCCCACAAGCCTGCATGGCGCGCCCCCTGGCCGCGGGGTGGGGGCTTGTGGGGCCCCTGGGCTCTTCTGGTTTGGCCCCCAAGCTCTCCGATCTTCTTCTGTTCCAGAAAAAAATCTTTTCGGGGATTTTCTTCCGTTTGGACTCCGTTTCAAAATCTCCTATGAAAGGGGTCAAAAACTTGGAAAAAATAGGAACTGGCACTTGGCACTGAGTTAATAGGTTAGTCCCAGAAAATAAATAAAAGGCATGCAAAACATCCAAAGTTTGACAAGATAATAGCATGAAACCATAAAAAAATATAGATACGTTGGAGACGAATCAGGCACCCTCTGCCCTAGGGTTGCGCCTATATATTCCCTAAAAATCCCAAAAAAATCAGGAGATCATCGAAAGTACTTTTCCGCCGCCGCAAACTTCTGTCTCCGCAAGATCCCATCAGGGGCACGTTCTGGTGCCCTGCCGTAGGGGGGATTCGAACACGGAGGGCTTCTTCATCAACACCATGACCTCTCCGATGATGCGTGAGTAGTTCACCATAGACCTACGGGTCCATAGCTAGTAACTAGATGGCTTCTTCTCTCTCTTGGATCTTCAATACAAAGTTGTTCATGATCTTCATGGAGATCTATCCGATGTACTCTTCTTTTGCGGTGTGTTTTTCGAGATCCGATGAATTGTGGATTTATGATCAGATTATCTATGAATCTTATTTGAGTTTCTTCTGATCTCTCTTATGCATGATTTCATATCCTTGTAATTCTCTTTGAGTTGTGGGTTTTGTTTGGCCAACTAGATCTATGATTCTTGCAATGGGTGAAGTGCTTGGTTTTGGGTTCATACCGTGCGGTGACCTCACCCAGTGACAGAAGGGGTAGCGAGTCATGCATCATGTTGTTGCCATCAATGGTAAAAAGATGGGGTTTTCATCATTGATTTGAGATTATTCCTCTACATCATGTCATCTTGCTTAAGGCGTTACTCTGTTCGTCATGAACTCAATACACTAGATGCATGCTGGATAGCGGTCGATGTGTGGAGTAATAGTAGTAGATGCAGAAAGTATCGGTCTACTTGTCTCAGACCTGATGCCTATATGTATGATCATTGCCTTATATATCGTCATGACTTTGTGCGGTTCTATCAATTGCTCGACAGTAATTTGTTCACCCACCGTGATATTTGCTATTTTTGGAGAAGCCTCTGGTGAACACTATGGCCCCCGGGTCTACTACACACCATATTTTCAGCCTTACACTTTTTTACTTCATTGCACTTTCCGCCTTCAGATCTCACTTTGCAAACAATCTTGAAGGGATTGACAACCCCTTAGAAGCGTTGGGTGCAAGCTTGTTTGTGTTTGCGCAGGTACTCTGGACTTGACGAGACCCTCCTTCTGGATCGATACCTTGGTTCTCAAACTGAGGGAAATACTTAATGCTGCTGTGCTGCATCACCCTTTCCTCTTCAAGGGAAAAACCGACGCAAAACAAGAGAAGTGGCAAGAAGAATTCCTGGCGTTGCTAGGGAAGGACTTTTGTTGCCGTAGCAGAAGAATTTCTGACCCACAAGTATAGGGGATCAGTCGTAGTCCTTTCGATAAGTAAGAGTGTCGAACTCAACGAGGAGCAGAAGGATCTGACAAGTGGTTTTCAGCAAGGTAAAATCCGCAGGCACTGAAATTGTCGGTAACAAGTGATTGTGTGGTGAGATGATTCGTAGCAAGCAACAAGTAACAAAAGTAGCAATGGTGCAGCAAAGTGGCCCAATCCCTTTTGTAGCAAGGGACAAGCCTGGACAAAGTCTTATAGGAGGAAAAGTGCTCCCGAGGACACACGGGAATTTCTGTCATGCTAGTTTTCATCATGTTCATATGATTCGCGTTTGTTACTTTGATAGTTTGATATGTGGGTGGACCGGCGCTTTGGTACTGCCCTTACTTGGACAAGCATCCCATTTATGATTAACCCCTCTCGCAAGCATCTGCAACTACGAAAGAAGAATTAAGACAAAGTCTAACCATAGCATTAAACTAGTGGATCCAAATCAGCCCCTTACGAAGCAACGCATAAACTAGGGTTTAAGCTTCTGTCACTCTAGCAACCCATCATCTACTTACTACTTCCCAATGCCTTCCTCTAGGCCCAAATAATGGTGAAGTGTTATGTAGTCGACGTTCACATAACACCACTAGAGGAAAAACAACATACAACATATCAAATTACCGAACGAATACCAAATTCACATGACTACTATTAGCATGACTTATCCCATGTCCTCAGGAACAAAAGTAACTACTCACAAAGCATAATCATAATCATGATCAGAGAGGTAATGAGTAGCATCAAGGATCTGAACATAAACTCTTCCACCAAACAATCCAACTAGCATCAACTACAAAGAGTAATCAACAGTACTAGCAACCTTACAAGTACCAATCGGAGTCGTGAGACGGAGCTTGGTTACAAGTGATGAACTAGGGTTTGGAGATGAGATGGTGCTGATGAAGATATTGATGGTGACGAGTACCCTCCGATGAGAGGAGTGTTGGTGATGACGATGGCAACGATTTCCCCCTCCGGGAGGGAAGTTTCCCCGGCTGATCGTCCTGCCGGAGCTCTAGATTGGTTCTGCTCAAGTTCCTCGTCGATTTTTTCCAGACGAAACCCTTCATATAGCAGAAGAGGGGGGCAAGTGGGCCAGCAGGTTGCCCACAAGCCCTCATGGCGTGGCCTGGGGGGGGGGGGTGGCCGCGCCGTGAGGTTTGTGGCCAACCCCTAGCGCCCCTCTGGCGATTCTTCGGCCCAGTATTTTTTATAAATCCGGAAAAAAATCCTCGTTGATTTTTACGGCGTTTGGAGTTGCGCAGAATAGATATCTCAATGCTCCACTTTCAGGCCAGAATTCCAGCTACCGGCATTCTCCCTCTTCATGTAAACCTTGCAAAATAAGAGAGAAAAGGCATAAGAATTGTACCGTGAAGTGAAATAACAGCCCAAGAAGCGATAAATATCAACATGAAAACATGATGCAAAATGAACGTATTAACTCCCCCAAGCTTAGACCTCGCTTGTCCTCAATTGAAAGCCTAGCTCAACAAATATGTCCACATGTTTAGGGAGAGAGGTGTCGACAAAACAAGATACGAACATGCATGCATCATGATCATGATCAGAACATCAATACCAACATATAATCTCTCATGCTAAAGTGATAATTCCTTCACAAAGTAAAGCATGGATCAAGAACCTTACCGAGAAGTAACAACCGATATCCTTTAGTCAATGAAGCAATTGCAATTCATCACAACATCAGAAAGAGTCAAATAAGAGCTTGTAAAGCAAATCCACATACTCAATCATTCTTTCGTTCTCTACAATTGCTACAACTCACGTGGTACTCAAGAGATCAAAGTTTCAGCTGGACACAGAGAAAGACAGGGGCTTATAGTTTTGCCTCCCAACTGCTTACCTCAAGGGTAATGTCAACACTAATAATTCATGAATACTTACCTCCAAGTTGACATATGAATATAGATCTTTCCCAAGCATATGACGTTAGCCAAGATAAAGGCGAAATAAGGAATTGGTGAAGATCACCATGACTCTTTCACGGGCAAAACGTAAAGGTACAAGATAGGCCCTTCGCAGAGGGAAGCAGAGGTTGTCATGCACTTTTGAGGTTTGGATGCGTTTTCTCTTAGTGCGGAGGAACATCACTTTATATTGCCTCCTGTGATAAATAACTTTATTATGCAGTCTGTCGCTTTTATGTCTTCCTTATCACATGTTCGTGAAAAGCTTATTTTCCACACACTAATAGATCATACATATTAGAGAGCAATTTTTATTGCTTGCACCGATGACAACTTACTTGAGGGATCTTATTCAATCCATAGGTAGGTATTGTGGACTCACATGGCAAAACTGGTTTGAAGGTTTATGGATGCACAAGTAGTATCTCTACTTAGTGCGGAAGGTTTGGCTAATGTGAGGTGGAAGCAATCGTCACATGCTAAGGGATCTCTAATCATATAACATTGTTCGGAACCAAGCAAACACAATTAATTATGTTGTCTTCCTTGTCCAACATCTACTTCTAGGCATGCAATAGTTTAGTGAGTGTTCACAATCATAGATGGTGTCAGAGATGATATATTTATCTGTGAACCTCTCCTTCTTTATCACTTCTTATTAATTGCAACAATGACCAAGGTCTACGTTTGCCTACCCTCAACAAGTCTCAATCCTCATTCTTTTTATATGTGAAGCCATCACTTCCCATAAGATCATTACATGATCTTTCATGCTTTTGTACTATTCTCACTCTTTTGATCGAGGCAAGAGGCAAAGCCCTTCAACTAAGACACTCTTTATTATATGGCTCACGAGCTCGAATACATCGGGGGTGACACAAAGCAAAACTCAAGACTAAAACACTAAGACTTTTAATCTACTACAGAAAGAGAAAACTGAAAAGGAAAACTAAAACAAAGGTAAAGGAAAAAGATGTGATGGTGATACGATACTGGGGCAACTCCCCCAAGCTTGGCACAAGCCAAGGGGATTGCCCATACCCATGCTCAGTTGTCTTCCTTTGGTGGTGATGGTGGTGGAGTTGTTGCAACATGGGCTTGATCCTCCGTCTTCCAAGGCATAGGTGCTCCATCATTGAAAGATGAACGAGTCTCCGGAATCCTCAAATCTGCAGCCAACCGTATTGATTTAAATCTATACTCATACTCACAGTTTTGGTTCTGCAGGTCATAGATCTGGGCCTGGAGTTGATCAATCCTGTCATAGAGCCTGGAGAGGTGCTTCCCAATGTCATTGGCATCAATCCTGTGCTTGCTGGTGAACTCCGTGATTATCATGTGGTTCGCATTGAGTCCATGCTCCACCATCCCTTGCCACTCGAAGACTTGTTGCTCCATTGCTTCGAGCCTCGTCTCCACGCTTCCGGTCTTCTTGGGCCCCTCAACATCACGGATGTGCAACATCCCCTCACGCATCTTGATAGATTGAGGGTGTTGCAGCACTCCCGTGAGGTAGGGATTGATGACCTTCTCGAATATCTTGTCCTTCAGAGCTTTTGGGGAAGTCATAGTGATATAGATGTGCAGCACAAGCAGGCTCGAAATGAAAAACAGAGGAAATCTGCGTGATGCAGGGGTCAGACCAAACAGGAGTATATATAATGATTTTTCCAGACCATAAGGAGTACCCTGCACGAAAACGGAGTCCGGTAGGCGCACGAGGTGGCCACAAGCCCTCACGGCGCGGCCAAGGGGTGGGCCCGCGCCGGGCAGGCTTGTCGCCTCCTCGCGCACTTTCCGGACTACTTGCAATTTTTGTATTTTTTCAAATATTCCAAAACGGAGAAAATTTCCTACTGGAAAAGTTTTGGACTCTGTTTTCTTACCGAATCACATACCTCTTCATTTTCGGAGTCTGAAACAGGCTGGTAAATGTCCCATTCTTCCGGAGTTATGGTATTGATGATATTGCTTTCAACATTTATGGGAGTACCTGAGATATAATGCTTGATTCTCTGCCCATTTACAACTCTCGGACAATTACCTTCCGTGTTGTTGATCTTGATAGCACCGGAACGATATACTTCCGCAAAAACATAGGGACCTTCCCATTTAGTGAGAAGCTTGCCTGCAAAGAATCTTAGACGAGAGTTATATAGCAAGACATAATCACCTACATTGAACTCACGCTTTTGTATCCTCTTATCATGCCACCTCTTAACCTTCTGTTTGAACAACTTGGCATTCTCATATGCCTGAGTTCTCCACCCATCAAGCGAGCTAATGTGAAATAACCTCTTCTCACCGGCAAGTTTGAAAATCAAAGTTGAGCTCTTTGATTGCCCAATAAGCTTTATGCTCTAGCTCAAGAGCTAAATGACATGCTTTACTGTACACCATTTTGTACGGAGACATGCCCATGGGATTCTTATAGGCATTTCTATAAGCCCATAGTGCATCATCGAGCTTCTTAGACCAATTCTTTCTAGACCTGTTGACAGTCTTTTGGAGAATTAGTTTAATCTCTCTGTTGCTTAGCTCTACTTGACCAATGGACTGAGGGTGATAGGGAGACGCAATTCTATGGTTGACATCGTACTTAGCAAGCGTTTTACGGAAAGCACCATGAATGAAGTGTGAACCACCGTCGGTCATTAGATATCTAGGGACTCTAAATCTAGGGAAGATAACTTCTTTCAACATCCGGATAGAGGTGTTTTGATCAGCACTACTAGTGGGGATAGCTTCTACCCACTTAGTGACGTAATCAACAACAACTAGGATGTGAGTATACCCGTTGGATTTTGGAAAAGGTCCCATATAATCAAAGCCCCAAACATCAAATGGTTCAATGACAAGTGAATAGTTCATAGGCATTTCCTGATGTTTGCTAATATTACCTATTCTTTGACATTCGTCACAAGACAAGACAAACTTAGAGGCATGCTTGAAGAGAGTGTGCCAATAGAAACCTGATTGCAATACCTTGTGTGCAGTTCTATCTCCCGCATGGTGTCCTCCGTAGGCCTCAGAGTGACACTTCTGTAGGATCTGTCCCTGTTCATGTTCAGGTACACAACTTCTAATAACACCATCAACTCGTTCTGTATAAAGGTGAGGATCATCCCAAAAGTAATGTCTCAAGTCAAAGAAGAACTTCTTCTTTTGCTGGTACGTGAAACTAGGTGGTATATATTTGGCAACAATATAGTTTGCATAATTAGCATACCACGGTGCACTACGTGAAGCATTGATGACATTCAATTGCACATTGGGAAAGCTATCATCAATAGGTTGTGGGTCATCAAGAATGTTCTCCAACCTAGACAAGTTATCTGCTACTGGGTTATCAGCACCCTTCCTGTCAACAGCGTGCAAATCAAATTCCTGTAGCAAGAGAACCCATCTAATAAGTCTAGGTTTAGCGTCCTTCTTCTCCATGAGGTACTTGATAGCAGCATGATCAGTGTGAATAGTGACTTTGGAATCAACTATGTAAGACCTGAAATTTTCACATCCAAACACGACTGCTAAAAATTCCTTCTCCGTAGTAGCATAGTTTCTCTGGGCACTGTCTAGAGTTTTACTAGCATAGTGAATAACATTCAACTTCTTATCGACTCTTTGCCCTAGAACAACACCAACAACATAATCACTAGCATCACACATGATTTCAAAAGGCAAGTTCCAATCAGGTGGTTGAACAATAGGTGTAGTTATCAAAGCCCTGTTAAGTATTTCGAAGGCTTCCTCACAATCATCATAAAAAACAAAAGGAATATCCTTCTGCAAGAGATTGGTAAGAGGCCTAGAAATCTTAGATAAGTCTTTAATGAACCTTCTATTGAAACCAGCATGACCAAGGAAACTTCTTATACCTTTGATATCTGTGGGGTATGGCATTTTCTCGATCGCATCAACCTTAGCCTTATCGACTTCAATACATCTTTTAGAAATTTTATGTCCTAAGACGATGCCTTCATTAACCATAAAGTGGCACTTCTCCCAATTCAAGACAAGATTGGTGTCTTTAGATTTGTGCAACACTCGATCAAGGTTGCTAAGGCAATCATCAAAAGAAGACCCGTAAACAGAAAAGTCATCCATGAAAACCTCGACAATCTTTTCACAAAAGTCAGAGAATATAGCCATCATACATCTTTGAAAAGTGGCAGGTGCATTACATAAGCCAAACGACATACGTCTATAAGCAAAGGTACCGAAAGGGCAGGTGAAAGTGGTTTTCTCCTGATCAGATTGTGCAACTGGTATTTGGGAGAAACCAGAATAACCATCTAGAAAGCAGAAGTGTGTGTGTTTAGACAGCCTTTCTAGCATTTGGTCGATAAAAGGCAAAGGGTAATGATCTTTCCTAATCTTTATTCAGTTTCCTGAAATCGATCACCATCCTATAGCAAGTAATAATCCTCTGTGGGATCAATTCATCCTTATCATTAGGGACAACGGTAATGCCTCCCTTCTTAGGGACGCAGTGTACCGGACTCACCCAATCACTATGAGCAACATGATAAATAATACCCGCTTCCAGGAGCTTTAGTATTTCTTTTCTTAGTACCTCTTTCATCTCAGGATTTAATCTCCTTTGATGATCAGCAACTGGTTTGAAGTCAAGATCAGTTTTGATCTTGTGCTGGCATAGAGTGGGACTAATGCCCTTAAGATCATCATGAGTATATCCAATAGCAGCACGGTGCTTCCTCAGAGTTTTTAGTAACTTCTTTTCTTCATGCTCTGAGAGGCTAAAACTGATAATAACAGGATATATCTCTTTTACATCCATATAAGCATACTTCAGAGTATCTGACAACTATTTAAGCTCAAAGACAGGATCACCCTTTGGTGGGGGCGGATCCCCAAGCAGTTCAACAGGCAGATTATTCTTAAGGATGGGATATTGTTCTAAGACAACTCTATCTATCTCATCCCTTTCATCCATATGCATATCATTTTCATGCTCAAGCAAGTATTGCTCTAAGGGATCAGTAGGAGGCATGACAATAGAAGCTAAGGCAATAGTTTCATCCTTAATAGGCAACTCCTTTTCATGAGGTTGTCTACCAAACTTGGAGAAATTGAACTCATGTGACACACCTTCAAAGCCAACAGTGACAGTTTGCTTCTCACAATCAATATGAGCATTGACAGTATTGATAAAAGGTCTGCCAAATATGATGGGACAAAAGCTATCTTGTGCGGTAGCAAGAACGAGGAAATCAGCACGATACTTCGTTTTACCACACAAGACTTCAACATCCTAACAATTCCCACAAGGCAGATAGTATCTCTATTGGCAAGCTGAATAGTGACATCAATAGGCTCTATCTCAACAGGTGCAATCTCATCTTTGATTTCATCATATAAGGATTGAGGTATCGCACTAACACTAGCACCCATGTCACATAAACCATGGTAACAATGATCTCCTATCTTAACAAAAACCACGAGCATGCCAACAACAAGCCTATGTTTGTCTCTAACGTTAGGTTTAGAAATTCTAGCAGCATCTTCACAGAAGTGAATATTATGTCCCTCAACATTGTCGGACAGAAGATCTTTGATGATAGCTACGCTAGGTTCAACTCTAATTTGCTCAGGGGGTGTAGGTGTTCTAATGTAGCCTCTACGTATCACAGTTGAAGCTTTAGAATGATCCTTTATCCTAACAGGGAAAGGTGGTTTCTCAATGTAAGGACTGGGAACCACAGGATCATTATAGGCAATGAATTTCTCTTCAACTGGAGTGGGTTTAACTACATTGACTTCTAAAGGAGGATGATATTTAAACCACTTCTCTTTGGGGAGATCAATATGGGCAGCAAAGGATTCACACAGTGAAGCTACTATCTCAGAGTCAAGTCCATACTTAGCGCTAAAGTCACAAAAAGTATTTGTCTCAACAAAGGATTTAACGCAATCAAACGTGAAATTCATACCTGACTCCTTACCTTCTTCAAGCTCCCAATCTTCACAGTTGCGTTTAATTATCTCCAATAAATTCCATTTGAAGTCAATATCTCTCTTCATAAAAGAACCGGTACAAGAAGTGTCAAGCATGGTGCGATCATCATGAGAAAGCCGAGCATAGAAGTTCTGAATGATAATTTCTCTCGAGAGCTCATGATTGGGGCATGAATATAGCATTGATTTAAGCCTCCCCCAAGCTTGAGCGATGCTTTCTCTGTCACGAGGCCAAAAATTATAAATATAATTCCGATCACGATGTACTAAATGCATAGGATATAACTTTTGATGAAATTCTAATTTCAACCGATTGTAGTCCCATGATCCAGTATCATCACATAACCTATACCATGTCTACGCCTTATCCTTCAAAGATAAAGGAAAGACCTTCTTCTTGACCTCATCCTCGAGCAAAGCTGCAAGCTTAAATAAACCACAAACTTCATCTACATAGATCAGATGCAAGTCTGGATGTGATGTTCCATCTCCTGTAAAAGGATTAGCCAGCAGTTTCTCAAGCATACCCGAAGGAAATTCAAGGAAAATATTTTCAGTAGGTGAAGCAGGTTGATGAGCCACTCTTTGTTCTTCCCTTCGAGGTGAAGATACCCCGAACAAGCCCCTCAAAGGATTAGTATCCATAGTGACAAGTGACAACAAATTTCAGCACACTATATGAATGTTTCCTTACCAAGTTCCACTTACCAAAGGCGCTTCACTCCCCGGCAACGGCGCCAGAAAAGAGTCTTGATGACCCACAAGTATAGGGGATCAATCGTAGTCCTTTCGATAAGTAAGAGTGTCAAACCCAACGAGGAGCAGATGGATCTGACAACTGGTTTTCAGCAAGGTAAAATCTGCACGCACTGAAATTGTCGGTAACAAGTGATTGTGTGGTGAGATGATTCGTAGCAAGCAACAAGTAACAAAAGTAGCAATGGTGCAACAAAGTGGCCCAATCCCTTTTGTATCAAGGGACAAGCCTGGACAAAGTCTTATAGGAGGAAAAGCGCTCCCGAGGACACACGGGAATTTCTGTCATGCTAGTTTTCATCATGTTCATATGATTCGCGTTCGTTACTTTGATAGTTTGATATGTGGGTGGACAGGCGCTTGGGTACTGCCCTTACTTGGACAAGCATCCCACTTATGATTAACCCCTCTCGCAAGCATCCACAACTACGAAAGAAGAATTAAGACAAAGTCTAACCATAACATTAAACAAGTGGATCCAAATCAGCCCCTTATGAAGCAACGCATAAACTAGGGTTTAAGCTTCTGTCACTCTAGCAACCCATCATCTACTTGCTACTTCCCAATGTCTTCCTCTAGGCCCAAATAATGGTGAAGTTTTATGTAGTCGACGTTCACATAACACCACTAGAGGAAAAACAACATACAACATATCAAATTACCGAATGAATACCAAATTCACATGACTACTATTAGCATGACTTATCCCATGTCCTCAGGAACAAAAGTAACTACTCACAAAGCATAATCATAATCATGACCAGAGAGGTAATGAGTAGCATCAAGCATCTGAACATAAACTCTTCCACCAAACAATCCAACTAGCATCAACTACAAAGAGTAATCAACAGTACTAGCAACCTTACAAGTACCAATCAGAGTCGTGAGACGGAGATTGGTTACAAGTGATGAACTAGGGTTTGGAGATGAGATGGTGCTGATGAAGATGTTGATGGTGACGATTTCCCTCCGATGAGAGGAGTGTTGGTGATGACGATGGCGGTGATTTCCCCCTCTGGGAGGGAAGTTTCCCCATCAGGATCGTCCTACCAGAGCTCTAGATTGGTTCTGCTCAAGTTCCGCCTCGTGGCGGCGGCGAATCCACGAAAAAGCTCCTCCTCGATTTTTTTCCGGACGAAACCCTTCATATAGGAGAAGAGGGGGCAAGTGGTCCAGTAGGTTGCCCACAAGCCCTCATGGCGCGGCCTGGGGGGGGGGGTGGCCGCGCCATGCAGGCTTGTGGCTAACCCCTGGCGCCCCTCTGGCGCTTCTTCAGCCCAGTATTTTTTATAAATCCGAAAAAAATCCTCGTTGATTTTTACGGCGTTTGGAGTTGTGCAGAATAGGTATCTCAACTTTGCTCCACTTTCAGGCCAGAATTCCAGCTACCGGCATTCTCCCTCTCCATGTGAACCTTGCAAAATAAGAGGGAAAAGGCATAAGAATTGTACCGTAAAGTGAAATAACAGCCCAAGAAGCGATAAATAACAACATGAAAACATGACGCAAAATGGACGTATCATACCTCCATTTGTATTTTTGCTTGGACATTTGTATCAAGGAAAGTTGTGCCAGCTAACAGTATTCCTGGGGTTGGTATACTTAAGGGCCATTTGAAGGGAAATAAAAATCCCTGAAAATCAGGTCCCCACAACCTTGGTATCAGAGCCAGGGTGACCGTTGGCTAACCCTATCTTAGCCGGGTCAATAAGCACTAGACAACCACCCATCAAACCAATGCCATAGCCACTAGTGAAGTCTGTCCTAACGAGTAGTCGAATAGTATTCGCCAACACCTTTCAGCAAAGCGGTGCCCAACCTATCAGACTAGCCCTGTGGTCACATGCTAGTGACCCACGATCATTTTGTCCTTCTCGCAATCTTGCGAGAGAAGACTTCATTCTCCTTTCTATAAAGGGAGCGATTGCCCAGCACAACGTATCACGACCACAACCACCACAAGATGCCAGGCCCCATTGGCCATAATGAGACCACTGCTGCGGACCAAGGAGGTTTTGTAGCCATCCTAGCCAGCCTAACCCGTCGTGCCTTTGCCATGGAAGAGCCTCCAGAGTATGTTGTGTACCAAGAGCGCACGAGTAGTGACATTCGTCACTTATGGGCCACAGTGAATATCTACGGCAGGAGTATCGCCCAAGAGCGTCCCCATCGGTTCACCGGAAGGACAACTTCCTACGAGCCCAAAGCCATCTAGCTGGTAGCTCGAGAGGCAATAATTCAACTCCGGCACCTGTCTCCAGGAGTTAACTGTCACTCGTTCTACTACTACCCGAGCCGTGAAGGTCATGGTAGGCCGATCCAGGTCGCCAGCGGAGAGCATGAGACCGACCCCGCCTTGTTGCACCTTGTGCGCTACGTGAGAGCGCAAGAGGCACTGTACGACCAGGTCACCCTCGACCTGATTGCAGGTCGTGCAGAGCTGGCTCGTCTGAGGACGAGAGAAGCGGAGCCCGAAGCCAGCAACCATGTAGTGCTGTTTGGGAGGCCGATTGAGCTCCAACAGTCTCTCCCAGCTACCAACCCAAATCACGCACCTATCTTCCCTGAGGAGCTTTGCCGCATTTTTGGGATTTCCTCCAACGGAACGGTAGCCACAGCACCCCGTAATGGACACCACCGCTACCCCGACCTAGGAGCTCCACCCCTTTCCCCGAGCAACCGTGACGCCGTAGTTCCAGCAAACTTGACGTCCGCAAGACCCGCTCACCTAGATGTAAACGAAGTAGACTAAGCCTTGAACCCGTTGTAGAATTCTCTTGCATGTAATGTATGAGATGGTATTTCATAGATGAGCAAACTGTTTTTGTTCCATTATTTTAAGCACTGCAGGTAATCACATGTGCATGCTTTTAGACTGCATAACTATAGTTGGACGTAACCACAACAGTCTACCACAGTAAGGTGTCACATTTCGTGAACTTTTATTTGTGGTCTTGACAAAACCACGCTAGGGCAAAGCCAACCACCGAGACCAACCCAACCTACGGCTTGTGTGCCAATTCCACCTATATAAGGGTCACCCAGTGATCTTCCCAGCAACCCTCACCTTGTGCACTGCTTTCACAACCTTTTGCCATGCTACCCCAAGGGAGTTACCTTAGAACTCCGGATGCAACTCCGAACAGTTTTGTTAAAGTATGGTGGGATTTTACCCGCGATACCATCGGTTCTTCCCTACCACCCCGGTATGAGCTGTTCAAATCGAGGATCACTCCCATCACCTCGAAATATTGGGCAATTGTGCACATTTGCCCAGTAGAACCTAACCAAGACCCCATGGAAATCTGCTTCAACACAAAATCTATGCCTACCCTAAAAATGGCCATAGAGGTTGCTGCCTAATAAGCGGTTACTCGTCTTCGATATGCAGTACCATATGCGAGTGAAAGGGGGTGCTACGGCAACAGACAGCAGCGCCATAGATTGACACGTTGACGGAGACTGGGCTTGCATTGGTTTTTTCCTTGAAGCGGAAAGGGTGATGCAGCACAGGAGCAGTAAGTATTTCCCTCAGTTTCAGAACCAAGGTATCAATCCAGTAGGAGAATCTCATCAAGTCCAGAGTACCTGCGCAAACACAAACGAGCTTGCACCCAATGCTATAAAGGGGTTGTCAATCCCTTCAAGATTGATTGCAAAGTGAGATCTGAAGGCGGAAAGTGCAACAAGGTAAAAGAGTAAGGCTGAAAATATGGTGTGAAGTAGACCCGGGGCCATAGTGTTCACTAGAGGCTTCTATCAAAATAGCAAATATTATGGTGGGTGAACAAATTACTGTCGAGCAATTGATAGAACCGTGCAAAGTCATGACGATATCTAATGCAATGATCATACATATAGGCATCACATCCGAGACAAGTCGACCGATACTTTCTGCATCTACTACTATTACTGCACACATCAACCGCTATCCAGCATGCATCTAGTGTATTGAGTTCATGACAAACAGAGTAATGCCTTAAGCAAGATGACATGACGTAGAGGGATAATCTCAAACCAATGATGAAAATCCCATCTTTTTACTCTTGATGGCAACAACATGATGCGTGCCTTGCTACCCCTTCTGTCACTGGGTGAGGTTACCGCATGGTATGAACCCAAAACCAAGCACTTCGCCCATTGCAAGAATCATAGATCAAGCTGGCCAAACAAAACCCACAACTCGAAGATAATTACAAGGATATGAAATCATGCATATAAGAGATTAGAAGAAACCCACAACTCAAATAAGATTCATAGATAACCTGATCATAAATCCACAATTCATCAGATCTCGACAAACACACTGCAACAGAAGATTAAATCGGATAGATCTCCATGAAGATCATGGGGAACTTTGTATTGAAGATCCAAGAGAGAGAAGAAGCCATCTAGCTACTAGCTATGGACCCGTAGGTCTATGGTGAACTACTCACGCATCATCGGAGAGGTCATGGTGTTGATGAAGAAGCCCTCCGTATCCGAATGCCCCCTCCGACGGGGCACCAGAACGTGTCCCAGATGTCATCTTGCGGAGACAGAAGCTTGCGGCGGCGGAAAAGTAATTTCGATGATCTCGTGATTTTTTCTGGGATTTTCGGGAATATATAGGCGGAAGACCTAGGGCAGAGGTGGCCCAGGGAGCCCACAAGCCTTGGAGGCGCGAGCCCCCCTTTGCCGCGGCTAGGGGGCTTGCGGGGTCCCTGGTGGCCCCCTGCCTTGGTTCTCAAGCTTCCCGATCTTCTTATGTTTCGGAAAAAAATCTTTTTGTTCCGTTTGGACTCCGTTTAAAATCCTCCTCTGAAAAGGGTCAAAAACAGGGAAAAACAGGAACTGGCAATTGGCACTGAGTTAATAAGTTAATCCCAAAAAAGATATAAAAGGTATACAAAACATCCAAAGTTTGACAAGATAATAGCATGAAACCATCAAAAATTATAGATACGTTGGAGATGTATCAAGCATCCCCAAGCTTAAATCCTGCTCGTCCTCGAGTAGGGAAGTGATAAAGACTGAATTTTTTATGTGGAATGCTACCTAGCATAGTTGTCCTTTGTAACTTCTTTCGTGTGGCATGAATGCTTAGATCTGTAATATTCAAAACAATAGTTTGCTATTGACATGAAAACAATAATACTTCAAGCAAACTAGCAAGGTAATCATGAACTTTCAAAATAACAAGGCCAAAGAAAGTTATCCCTACAAAATCATATAGTCTCGCTATGCTCCATCATCCTCACACAACTAATTTAAATCATGCACAACCCCGGTATTGGCCAAGTAATTGTTTTCGCACTCTTACTTTCTCAAACTTTTTATAACTATCACATAATACATGAGCGTGAGCCATGGATATAGCACTATAGGTGGAATAGAGTGTGGTGGCGGTTGTGAGACAAAAAGGGAGGAGATGGTTGTTGGGGAACGTCGCATGGGAAACAAAATTTTCCTACGCGCACGAAGACCTATCATGGTGATGTCCATCTACGAGAGGGGATGTGTGATCTACGTACCCTTGTAGACCGTACAGCAGAAGCGTTAGTGAACGCGGTTGATGTAGTGGAACGTCCTCACGTCCCTCGATCCGCCCCGCGAACCGTCCCGCGATCAGTCCCACGATCTAGTGCCGAACGGACGGCACCTCCGCATTCAGCACAAGTACAGCTCGACGATGATCTCGGCCTTCTTGATCCAGCAAGAGAGACGGAGAGGTAGAAGAGTTCTCCGGCAGCGTGACGGCGCTCCGGAGGTTGGTGATGATCTCGTCTCAGCAGGGCTCCGCCCGAGCTCCGCAGAAACGCGATCTAGAGGTAAAACCGTGGAGATATGTGGTCGGGCTGCCGTGGCAAAGTTGTATCAAATCAGCCCTAAAACCCCACTATATATAGGAGGAGGAGGGGGGACCCTTGCCTTGGGGTCCAAGGACTCCCAAGGGGGTCGGCCGAACCAAGGGGGAAGGTCTCCCCCCCAAACCGAGTTCTACTTGGTTTGGAAGGTGGAGTCGTTCTTCCCTTTCCCACCTCCTTTTTTTTCTTTTCTATTTGATTTTTCTTCCAATGCGCACAGGGCTCTTTTGGGCTGTCCCACCAGCCCACTAAGGGCTGGTGCGGCACCCCCAATGCCTATGGGCTTCCCCGGGGTGGGTTGCCCCCCCCCGGTGAACTCCCGTAACCCATTCGTCATTCCCAGTACATTCCCGGTAACTCCGAAAACCTTCCGGTAATCAAATGAGGTCATCCTATATATCAATCTTCGTTTCCGGACCATTCCGGAAACCCTCGTGACGTCTGTCATCTCATCCGGGACTCCGAACAACATTCAGTAACCAACCATATAACTCAAATACGCATAAAACAACGTCGAACCTTAAGTGTGCACACCCTGCGGGTTCGAGAACTATGTAGACATGACCCGAGAGACTCCTCGGTCAATATCCAATAGCGGGACCTGGATGCCCATATTGGATCCTACATATTCTACGAAGATCTTATCGTTTGAACCTCAGTGCCAAGGATTCATATAATCCCGTATGTCATTCCCTTTGTCCTTCGGTATGTTACTTGCCCGAGATTCGATCATCAGTATCCGCATACCTATTTCAATCTCGCTTACCGGCAAGTCTCTTTACTCGTTCCGTAATACAAGATCCTGTAACTTACACTAAGTCACATTGCTTGCAAGGCTTGTGTGTGATGTTGTATTACCGAGTGGGCCCTGAGATACCTCTCTCTCATACGGAGTGACAAATCCCAGAATTGATCCATACTAACTCAACGAACACCTTCGGAGATACCTGTAGAGCATCTTTATAGTCACCCAGTTACGTTGCGACGTTTGATACACACAAAGCATTCCTCCGGTCTCCGTGAGTTATATGATCTCATGGTCATAGGAACAAATACTTGACACGCAGAAAACAGTAGCAACAAAATGACACGATCAACATGCTACGTCTATTAGTTTGGGTCTAGTCCATCACATGATTCTCCTAATGATGTGATCCCGTTATCAAGTGACAACACTTGCCTATGGTCAGGAAACCTTGACCATGTTTGTTCAACGAGCTAGTCAACTAGAGGCTTACTAGGGACAGTGTTTTATCTATGTATCCACACAAGTATTGTGTTTCCAATCAATACAATTATAGCATGGATAATAAACGATTATCATGAACTAAGAAATATAATAATAACTAATTTATTATTGCCTCTAGGGCATATTTCCAACAGTCTCCCACTTGCACTAGAGTCAATAATCTAGTTCACATCACCATGTGATTCCAACGAATCCAACACCCATATAGTTATGGGGTCTGATCACGTCTTGCTCGTGAGAGAGGTTTTAGTCAACGGTTCTGAAACTTTCAGATCCGTGCGTTCTTTACAAATCTTTATGTCATCTTATAGATGCTGCTTCTACGTGCTATTCGGAAATGCTCCAAATATCTACTCTACTATACGAATCCATTTCACTACTCATAGTTATTCGGATTAGTGTCAAAGCTTGCATCGACGTAACCCTTTACGACGAACTCTTTAACCACCTCCATAATCGAGAAAAATTCCTTAGTCCATTAGTTACTAAGGAGAAATTTTGATCGTTGCTAGTGATTTAATCATGGATCACTCTCTGTACCTCTCAACAGACTTTGAGTCAAGGCACATATTAGGTGCGGTACACAACATGGCATACTTTAGATTCTACGGCTAAGGCATAGAAGACGACCTTCGTCTATTCTCTTTATTCTGCCGCGGTCGGGTTTTGAGTCTTACTCAAATTTACACCTTACAACACAACCAAGAACTCGTTCTTTGCTGATCTATTTTGAACTCCTTCAAAAACTTGTCAAGGCATGCATCTTGTTGAAACTTCTACTAAGCGCTTTCGATCTATCTCCAGAGATCTTTGATGCTCAATGTTCAAGTAGCGCAATCCAGGTATTCCTTTGAAAAACTCCTTTCAAACAACCTTGTATGCTTTACAGAAATTCTACATTACTTCTGATCCACAATATGTCAACCACATATACTTATCACAAATTCTATAGTGCTCCCACTCACTTCTTTGGAAATACAAGTTTCTCATAAACCTTGTACAAATCCAAAATCTTTGATCATCTCATCAAAGTGTATATTCCAACTCCGAGATGCTTGCACCAGTCCATTGAAGGATCGCTGGAGCTTGCATACTTGCTAGTATCTTTAGGATCGACAAAACCTCCTGGTTGTATCACATACAATGTTTGCTCAAGGAAACCGTCGAGGAAACAATATTTTGACATCCTATGTGCAATATTTCATAAATAATGCAACAACTACTAACATAATTCTAACAGAATTTTAGCATCGCTACGAGTGAGAAAGTCTCATCATAGTCAACTGTTTGATCTTGTCGGAAACATCTTTGCGACAAGTCGAGCTTTTCTTAACAGTGACTTATCACCATCATCGTCTGTCTTCCTTTTAAAGATCCATCTTTACTCAATAGTCCTATGACCATCAAGTAGTTCTTCCAAAGTCTACACTTTGTTTTCATACATGGATCCTCTCTCGGATTTCATGGCCTCCAGCCATTTGTCGGAATCCGGGCCCACCATTACTTTCTCCATAACTCGTAGGTTCACTATTGCTCAACAACATGACCTCCAAGACAGGGTTAACGTATCACTCTATAGTAGTACGCGACCTTGTCAACCTACGAGGCTTGTAGTAACTTGATCTGATGCTTGATGATCACCATCATCAGCTTCCACTTCAATTGGTGTAGGCACCACAGGAACAACTTCCTGCGCCCTGCTACACACTGGTTGAAGTGATGGTTCAATAACCTCATCAAGTTCTACTACCCTCCCACTCAATTCTTTCGAGAGAAACCTTTCCTCGAGAAAGGATCCGTTTCTAGAAACAAACACTTTGCTTTCGGATCTGAGATAGGAGATGTACCCAACTGTTTTGGATATCCTATGAAGATGCATTTATCCGCTTTGGGTTCGAGCTTATTAGACTGAAACTTTTTCACATAAGTGTTGAAGCCCCAAACTTTCAAGAAACGACAGTTTAGATTTCTCTAAACCTCAGTCTATACTGTTCATCTCAACGGAAATACGCGGTGCCCTATTTAAAGTGAATGCGGTTGTATTTAATGCATAACCCATAAACGATAGTGGTAATTCGATAAGAGACATCATAGTATGCACCATACCAAATAGTGTGTGGCTATGACGTCCAGACACATCATCACACTATGATGCTCCAGGTGGCATGAACTACGAAACAATTTCCACATTGTCTTAACTGTGTACCAAAACTCGTAACTCAGATATTCATTTCTATGATCATATCGTAGACAGTTTATCCTCTCGTTACGACGAACTTCACTCTGAAACAGAATTGAACTTTTCAATATTTTAGACTTGTGATTCATTAAGTAAATACTCTAGTATCTACTCAAATCGTCATTGAAGTAAGAACATAATGATATCCACTGCGTGCCTCAGCACCCATTGGACTGCATACATCAAAATGTATCACTTCCAACAAGTTACTATCTTATTTCATCTCAATGAAAACAAGGCCTTGCTCATGTGGTATGATTTGCATGTCACTAGTGATTCAAAATCAAGTGAGTATAAAGATCCATCGGCATGGAGCCTCTTCATGCAATTTATACCAACATGACTCAAGCGGCAGTGCCACAAGTAAGTGGTACTATCATCATTACCTCGTATCTTTTGGCACCAATATCATGAACATGTGTAACACTACGATCGAGATTCAATAAACCACTGAAGGTGATTATTCAAGTAAACAGAGTAACCATTATTCTCCTTAAATGAATAATCATATTGCAATAAACACGATCCAATCATGTTCATGCTTAACGCAAGCACCAAATAACAATTATTTCGGTTTAACACCAATCCCGATGGTAGAGGGAGCGTGCGATGTTTTGATCATATCAATCTTGGAAACACTTCCAACACGTATCGTCACCTCGCCTTTAGCTAGTCTCCGTTTACGCCGTAGCTATCATTTCGTGTTACTAATCACTTAGCAACTGAACCGGTATCCAATACCCTCATGCTACTAGGAGTACTAGTAAAGTACACATCAACATCATGTATATCAAAATTTTTTTTGACTTTTGCCAGCCTTCTTATCTACCAAGTATCTAGAGTTGCTCCGTCTCAGTGACTGTTCCCCTTATTACAGAAGCACTTAGTCTCGGGTTTGGGTTTAATCTTGGGTCTCTTCATTAGTACAGCAACTGTTTTGCCATTTCACGAAGTATCCCTTCTAGCCCTTGCCTTTCTTGAAACTTAGTGGTTTTACAAACCATCAACTATTGATGCTCCTTCTTGATTTCTACTTTCGCAGTGTCAAACATTGCGAATCGCTCAAAGATCATTGTATCTATCCTTGATATGTTATAGTTCATCACGAAGCTCTCATAGCTTGGTGGCAGTGACTTTGGAGAACCATCGCTATCTTATCTCGAAGATTAACTCCCACTTGATTCAAGTGATTGTCGTACTCAGACAATCCGAGCACACGCTCAACGATTGAGCTTTTCTCTTTTACTTCATGGACAAAGAATCTTGTCGGAGGTGTCATACCTCTTAACAAGGGCACAAGCATGAAATCACAATTTCATCTCTTTAGAACATCTCTTACGTTCCGTGACGTTTCAAAAACGTTTTCGGCGCCTTGCTTCTAAGGCATTAAGTATTTTGCACTGAACTATCGTGTAGTCATGAGAAACGTGTATGTCGGATGTTCACACCATCCACAGACGACGCTCGAGGTGCAGCACACCGAGTGGTGCATTAAGGACATGAGCCTTCTACGCAGCAATGAGGACAATCCTCGGTTTTACACACTTAGTCTGCAAAGTTTGCTACTCTCAACTTTCAACTAAATTTTCTCTAGGAACATATAAAAACAATAGAGCTATAGCGCAAGCTACATCGTAATTCTCAAAGACCATTAGACTATGTTCATGACAATTAGTTCAATTAATCATATTACTTAAGAATTCCCACTCAAAAAGTACATCTCTCTAGTCATTTGAGTGGTACATGATCCAAATCCACTATCTCAAGTCCGATCATCACGTGAGTCGAGAATAGTTTCAGTGGCAAGCATCTCTATGTTAATCATATCAACTATATGATTCATGCTCGACCTTTCGGTCTCATGTGTTCCGAGGCCATGTCTGCACATGCTAGGCTCATCAAGCTTAACCCGAGTGTTCCGCGTGTGCAACTGTTTTGCACCCGTTGTATGTGAACGTTGAGTCTATCACACCCGATCATCACATGGTGTCTCGAAACGAAGAACTGTCGCAACGGTGCACAGTCGGGGAGAACACAATTTCGTCTTGAAATTTTAGTGAGAGATCACCTCATAATGCTACCGTCGTTATAGGCAAGATAAGGTGCATAAAAGGATTAACATCACATGGAATTCATAAGTGACATGATATGGCCATCATCATGCGCTTCTTGATCTCCATCACCAAAGCACCGGCACGATCTTCTTGTCACCGGCGTCACACCATGATCTCCATCATCATGATCTCCATCAACGTGTCGCCATCGGGGTTGTCGTGCTACTCATGCTATTACTACTAAAGCTACGTCCTAGCAATATAGTAAACGCATCTGCAAGCACAAACGTTAGTTTAAAGACAACCCTATGGCTCCTGCCGGTTGCCGTACCATCGACTTGCAAGTCGATATTATCTATTACAACATGATCATCTCATACATCCAATATATCACATCACATCGTTGGCCATATCACATCACAAGGATACCCTGCAAAAACAAGTTAGACGTCCTCTAATTGTTGTTGCATGTTTTACGTGGTGACCATGGGTATCTAGTAGGATCGCATCTTACTTACGCAAACACCACAACGGAGATATATGAGTTGCTATTTAACCTCATCCAAGGACCTCCTCGGTCAAATCCGATTCAACTAAAGGTTGAGAAACTGACACCCGCCAGTCATCTTTGCGCAACGGAGTTACTGGTAGCGATGAAACCAG
The DNA here is from genome assembly GCF_904849725.1 of Hordeum vulgare subsp. vulgare. Classification (NCBI taxonomy): domain Eukaryota; kingdom Viridiplantae; phylum Streptophyta; class Magnoliopsida; order Poales; family Poaceae; genus Hordeum; species Hordeum vulgare. The sequence continues at coordinate 443,300,148 of NC_058522.1, read as the reverse complement.
TCTCTCGTAAGCGTACGAGTAATGTCGGTCCGAGCCGCTTCGATCCAACAATACTGCGGAATCAAGAAAAGACTAAGGAGGGCAGCAAAACGCACATTACCGCCCACAAAAACTTTTGTGTTCTACTCTAGAAGACATCTACGCATGAACCTAGCTCATGATGCCACTGTTGGGGAACGTCGCATGGGAAACAAAATTTTCCTACGCGCACGAAGACCTATCATGGTGATGTCCATCTACGAGAGGGGATGTGTGATCTACGTACCCTTGTAGACTGTACAGCAGAAGCGTTAGTGAACGCTTTTGATGTAGTGGAACGTCCTCACGTCCCTTGATCCGCCCCGCGAACCGTCCCGCGATCAGTCCCACGATCTAGTGCCGAACGGACGGCACCTCCACGTTCAGCACACGTACAGCTCGACGATGATCTCGGCCTTCTTGATCCAGCAAGAGAGACGGAGAGGTAGAAGAGTTCTTCGGCAGCGTGACGGCGCTCCGAAGGTTGGTGATGATCTCGTCTCAGCAGGGCTCCGCCCGAGCTCCGTAGAAACGCGATCTAGAGGTTAAACCGTGGAGATATGTGGTCGGGCTGCCGTGGCAAAGTTGTATCAAATCAGCCCTAAAACCCCACTATATATAGGAGGAGGAGGGGGGAGCCTTTCCTTGGGGTCCAAGGACTCCCAAGGGGGTCGGCCGAACCAAGGGGGAAGGTCTCCCCCCCCCAAACCGAGTTCTACTTGGTTTGGAAGGTGGAGTCCTTCTTCCCTTTCCCACCTCCTTTTTTTTCTTTTTTCTTTGATTTTTCTTCCAATGCGCATAGGGCTCTTTTGGGCTGTCCCACCAGCCCACTAAGGGCTGGTGCAGCACCCCCAATGCCTATGGGCTTCCCCGGGGTGGGTTGCCCCCCCGGTGAACTCACGGAACCCATTCGTCATTCCCGGTACATTCCCGGTAACTCCAAAAACCTTCCGGTAATCAAATGAGGTCATCCTATATATCAATCTTCATTTCCGGACCATTCTGGAAACCCTCGTGGCGTCCGTGATCTCATCCGGGACTCCGAACAACATTCGGTAACCAACCATATAACTCAAATACACATAAAACAACGTCGAACCTTAAGTGTGCAGACCCTGCGGGTTCGAGAACTATGTAGACATGACCCAAGAGACTCCTCGGTCAATATCCAATAGCGGGACCTGGATGCCCATATTGGATCCTACATATTCTACGAAGATCTTATCGTTTGAACCTCAGTGCCAAGGGTTCACATAATCCCGTATGTCATTCCCTTTGTCCTTCGGTATGTTACTTGCCCGAGATTCGATCGTCAGTATCCGCATACCTATTTCAATCTCGCTTACCGGCAACTCTCTTTACTCGTTCCATAATACAATATCCCGTAACTTACACTAAGTCACATTGCTTGCAAGGCTTGTGTGTGATGTTGTATTACCGAGTGGGCCCTGAGATACCTCTCCGTCATACGGAGTGACAAATCCCAGTATTGATCCATACTAACTCAACGAACACCTTCGGAGATACCTGTAGAGCATATTTATAGTCACCCAGTTACGTTGCGACGTTTGATACACACAAAGCATTCCTCCGGTCTCCGTGAGTTATATGATCTCATGGTCATAGGAACAAATACTTGACACGCAGAAAACAGTAGCAACAAAATGACACGATCAACATGCTACGTCTATTAGTTTGGGTCTAGTCCATCACATGATTCTCCTAATGATGTGATCCCGTTATCACGTGACAACACTTGCCTATGGCCAGGAAACCTTGACCATCTTTGTTCAACGAGCTAGTCAACTAGAGGCTTACTAGGGACACTGTTTTGTCTATGTATCCACACAAGTATTGTGTTTCCAATCAATACAATTATAGCATGGATAATAAACGATTATCATGAACTAAGAAATATAATAATAACTAATTTATTATTGCCTCTAGGGCATATTTCCAACAATGGTCTCATTGACTCGGCGCATCAAAGGGCTATGGAGATGCCCATTAATAGATTTCAATGTGAGTTAGTAGGGATTGCCATACAAAGGATGCACTAGAGCTATAAGTAAGTGAAAGCTCAAAAAGGAGAACTAGTGGGTGTGCATCCAACTTGCTTGCTCACGAAGACCTAGGGAAATTTTGAGGAAGCCCATCATTGGAATATACAAGCCAAGTTATATAATAAAGATTCCCACTAGCATATGGTGATGACGAAATGAGAGGCTCTCAATCATGAAGAACATGGTGCTATTATGAATCACAAGTGTGGAAAAAGATAGTAGCATTGTCCCTTCTCTCTTTTTCTCTCCTTTTTTATTAGGGCTCTTGGACCTCTTTCCCCCCCTTTTTTAATTTGGGATCTTTGGGATCTTTTTTCCCCTCACATGGGACAATGCTCTAATAATGATGATCATCACACTTTTATTTACTCACAGCTCAAAGATTAGAATGATGATGACTCTAAAGGAAATGCCTCCGGCAGTGTACCGGGATGTGCAACGATCTAGCCTGGATTATGACGTTGAAACATCTTGATAGCTATCTTACGATCATGCAATGGTAATATGAGAGTGACGACACAAGTCATGAGACGGAACAGTGGGACTTGCATGGCAATATATCTCGGAATGGGTATGAAAATGCCATAGTAGGTAGGTATGGTGGCTGTTTTGAGGAAGGCATATGGTGGGTTTGTGTACCAGCGAAAGTTGCCCGGCACCAGAGAGGCTAGCAATGGTGGAAGGTGAAAGTGCATCTATACCATGGACTCACATTATTCATGAAGAACTCACATACTTGTTGTGAAAGTTTTTATTAGTAATCGAAACAAAGTGCTAAACGCATACTCCTAGGGGAAGGGTTGGTAGGTGTTAACCATCGCGCGATCCCGACCTCAACACAAAGGATGACAATCAATAGATCAATTATGCTCCGACTTCCTAACATAGCGGTTCACCATACGTGCATGCTACGGGAATCACTAACTTCAACACAAGTATTTCTAGATTCACAACACCCTACTAACATAACTCTTAATATTACCAAATCCACGTCTCAAAACTAATTGAGAGGAATCAAGACTTCTCTTTCTACTCAATGCACATGAAGATGGAGGTTTTTGTATCCTCTTTGGGTACCTATCACCTTTGGGACTACTTTCATAGCATAAGCCAACTACCAAGTCACGCACCGTCGTGCTCTAAAAGATCTAAGTGAAGCACAAAGAGCAAAATTATCTAGCAAAATCACGATGAGTGCATGTATCTCTCAACAGGTGTGCAGCAAGGATGATTGTGACACAACAAAAATAAAATACTCCTATGATACAAGACGCTCCAAGCAAAATACATATCATGTGGTGAATAAAAATATAGCTCCAAGTAATGTTACCGATGGATTGAAGACGAAAGAGGGGATGCCTTCCCGGGGCATCCCCAAGCTTAGGCTTTTTGGTGTCCTTGAATTTGGCTTGGGATTCCTTGGGCATCCCCAAGCTTGATCTCTTTCCACTCCTTATCTTTTTGTCCATGAGAACATCACCCAAAACTTGAAAACTTCACAACACAAAACTTAAACAGAAACTCGTGATAACATTAGCACAAGAAAACAAACTACCACCTCTTTAGGTACTGTAGCAATCTTTATTTCTAATTATATTGGTGTTATATTATTGTATTCTCACTTTTCCATGGCTAGTACCCCCCAATACTATCCATAGTTTCATCAAAACAAGCAACCAACTCAACAAAAACAGAATCTGTCAAAAACAGACCAGTCTGTAGCAATTTGTATACTTTGTATATTTATGGTACCTCAAAAATTCTGAACAATTACGACTGCCTGGGAAAAAGGCATATCAACCAGCAGAAAAAAGAATAAACTCAAAATATCTTTTTGAATAAAAATAAAAAATAATCTCGTGAGCGAAAAGTTTTTGTCTTTTTCTAGCAGGATCAAACAACCATCACCAAGACTAGTCATAAAGGTTTTGCTTGGCTCAAGCACAAAAAGAAACGCAAAAGACACAATCATAACAGAATTATGATGGTGTGGACGCAACAAAACAGAAAGAAAAATAAATAAATTCATTGGGTTGCCTCCCAACAAGCGCTATTGTTTAACACCCTTAGCTAGGCATAAGGCGATAAAATCACGTATCGTCGTCTTTGGTGCTCAAACCATAAGTAGCGTGATCACTCATCATCTTAAGGTCTTCATCTTTCTTACTAGATGATTGACCACTATTTTTAGGAACAAAAACAGACTTGGTGACCTTATTATGGGCAAAATTTGGAGTATTCTGCACAGTGGCAAAAGCGGAACCCAAGTTGGTTATAACATCCTCTAGTTTGCCAATCCTAGCGGAATCATGACCTAGTTTTTCGTTAACTGTTGGTTCCTTCTCCTTTAAATTTTTCATAACCTTTCCCACCTTGGATCCGTACTGAGTGATTTGATTGTGGATATTTTTATCCAAATTCTCAATAAGTTCAATCGTAACAACTTTATTTTCAATGACGTCCAGCCTACGCATCACATGTTCCAGAGTTAAGGTAGTTACATTAACCATGAGTGGGGGTGAGCCTACCAAATTTATTACAGCTCCGTAAGAATCAACGGTATGGCTACCCAAGAAATTTCCACCTACGATGGTGTCAAGAATATACCTATTCCAAGGAGAAACACCCACATAAAAACTGCGAAGCAGGACGATAGTAGATTGCTTATGAGTAGATCTACTCTGAGCATTGCAAATCCTATACCAAGCGTCCTTTAAGTTTTCTTCCTCAATTTGTTTGAAATTGAGAACTTCGTTCTCGGGAGTATAGTTCGAACTAGTGGATCTAGCTATAAGGACAGATAGACTATCCCACACAAACGAATAGAAAGCAAGCGAGAGAAAAGGGCGAACGAAAAAGGCAAACGAAAAAGGAAAATATTTTTTTTGTAAATTTTTGTTTTTCAGAAGTGGGGGAGAGGAAAACGAGAGGCAAAAAAAGTAAATGCAAGAGATGAGTTTGCGACACTTACTTGGATAAGTTCTTGACTTGAATGTCCCCGGCAACGGCGCCAAAAATTCTTCTGCTACGGCAACAGACAACAGCGCCAGAGATTGACACGTTGACAGAGACTGGGCTTGCATTGGGTTTTCCCTTGAAGAGGAAAGGGTGATGCAGCACAGGAGCAGTAAGTATTTCCCTCAGTTTGAGAACCAAGGTATCAATCTAGTAGGAGAATCTCGTCAAGTCCAGAATACCTGCGCAAACACAAACGAGCTTGCACCCAACGCTATAAAGGGATTGTCAATCCCTTCAAGATTGATTGCAAAGTGAGATCTGAAGGCGGAAAGTGCAACGAAGTAAAAGAGTAAGGCTGAAAATATGATGTGAAGTAGACCCGGGGGCCATAGTGTTCACTAGAGGCTTCTCTCAAAATAGCAAATATTACGGTGGGTGAACAAATTATTGTCGAGCAATTGATAGAACCGCGCAAAGTCATGACGATATCTAAGGCAATGATCATACATATAGGCATCACGTACAAGACAAGTAGACCAATACTTTGTGCATCTACTACTATTACTCCACACATCGACCGCTATCCAGCATGCATCTAGTGTATTGAGTTCATGACAAACAGAGTAACGCCTTAAGCAAGATGACATGACGTAGAGGGATAATCTCAAACCAATGATGAAAACCCCATCTTTTTACCCTTGATGGCACCAACACGATGCATGCCTCGCTTCCCCTTCTGTCATTGGGTGAGGTCACCACACAGTATGAACCCAAAACCAATCACTTCTCCCATTGCAAGAATCATAGGTCAAGCTGGCCAAACAAAACCCACAACTCGAAGAGAATTACAAGGATATGAAATCATGCATATAAGAGATCAGAAGAAACTCAAATAAGATTCATAGATAACCTGACCATAAATACACAATTCATCGGATCTCGACAAACACACCGCAAAAGAAGAGTAAATCAGATAGATCTCCATGAAGATCATGGACAACTTTGTATTGAAGATCCAAGAGAGAGAAGAAGCCATCTAGCTACTAGCTATGGACCCGTAGGTCTATGGTGAACTACTCACGCATCATCGGAGAGGTCATGGTGTTGATGAAGAAGCCCTCCGTATCCGTATCCCCCCTCCGGCAGGGCACCAAAACATGCCCCACATGGGATCTTGCAGAGACAGAAGCTTGCGGCAGCGGAAAAGTACTTTCGATGATCTCCTGATTTTTTTTGCGGATTTTAGGGAATATATAGGTGGAAGACCTAGGGCAGAGGTGCCCGAGGGAGCCCACAAGCCTGGGAGGCGCGGGCCCCCCTTGGCCGCGGCTAGGGGGCTTGTGGGGTCCCTGGTGGCCCCCTGCCTTGGTTCTCAAGCTTCCCAATCTTCTTCTGTTTCGGAAAAAATCTTTTTGGAAGTTTCGTTCCGTTTGGACTCCGTTTAAAATCCACCTCTGAAAAGGGTCAAAAACACGGAAAAAACAGGAACTGGCACTTGGCACTGAGTTAATAAGTTAGTCCCAAAAAAGATATAAAATGTATACAAAACATCCAAAGTTTGACAAGATAATAGCATGAAACCATCAAAACTTATAGATACGTTGGAGACGTATCAGGGGACCTTTTCCGAGCCGTGTAGAGCACGGAGGAGCGGCATCTTTTCTGGGAACCCGTTCAGAGAGAGACCCCCTGTTGATCAAGCTCGTGCAATATGTCATCGGTCAAGAGCATTTGACACAACATGTGATGGATTTTCTCCAGAACCTCACCATCCAGAACCCTCAAATCGCCATTGGCGAACCCGTGAGGATAGACCCAGCAGGACGCATTCTGCGTGTCCTCCAACCTCTCGCCCGTGAAGACGAAGTGGATATTCCCGTGCCAGGAATATTCTCCCATGACCGTTAGATTTTTCTTTGCGTGCGCTGTAAACGCCTTGTTGTATCTACTAGTATAGTTATGTTTGTGTAATTAGATGACTGTGCCTTGTATTTTAATATCACTGCATGCATGTGTTTTTAATTTGTGTGATCGCTGCAATTTTTTTTGCCTTAGTCTGCTTTTCTTACAATGACCCTTGCGTAACTATTTTTCTACTGCAGTAGATATATTATTCAACAAGGATTTTATTCGCATGCTAATCAGCTCGCAACCACACATACTCTGCCAATCCACTAAGAACAGATCCCCACACACAGGACCCTAGCCAACTACCTCGCTAGCACCACCGTTTCTCCGAAGGGAATACACTATGAGTAATTTATTTTTCGGAGACTGCTACCAGCACACTCGAAGCCTCCCCGCATTTTTTCACGCGCCTAGTCTTCGTGTTCATTGCCCTTGCGGAGATCCGCCACTCGAGCAGCAGTGTCACGATGATCATCTTGGATCATCACACACAAAAACGCCAAGAACCCGATCAGCGCCGCCACCCCTCCAACCAGCAGGATGATCAGCCACCCCGGGTGCTCATCCGCAATTGGAGCCTCACTTCGAGCTCCTGCAAACAGAGAGGAGGAAGATGAGGAAGTAGGAAGGGCGAGTCCGAGAGTGAGGTAGAGTAGAGAATGAGGCGGTCGTTTTATAGCCCGGGCTCGGTGTGCGATGGACGCAGTCCACCAGCGTCGCCCGTCGCTCGATTGCCGGTGTTCGGAAATGAATCTGCGAGCAGTGCCAAAAAAGCACTGGCCCGTGATGCGAGTGCTCGGTACGTCGGCAGCTAGTACGCCGCGCACTAGCACGGTACGGCCCTAGATGCCTACAAGCTAGACACCACGCGTTGAGAAAGCAGGGTAAAGAGCGCGCGAGAGAGAGGAAAGAGGAGAGACGGAGGAAGAAGAAGAGATTGACCGTGGGCCCTGGACCCACTTGTCAGTGAGAGAGAACACTATGCACTCGGGTACGACAAGCAAATTTGGAAATTGGAAATTTTCCTTTTTGGAAATTTTTGTCGTAACCAATTGTATGAACACCTCGGTTTGCCAAACCATAGCTTTTGTGTGTATCACCAGTACCACACTATAGCTGCACCGATTATTGTTTTTACCATGATTTCATTATTTTGAATTGATGCAGTTTGTTATACTATCCCTAACAAATCTCGAGGACGAGATTTTTTGAAGGGGGTAGAGTTTGTAACACCCCAAAAGTTTTGCCACAATTTTATTTATTGAATTTGGCCAGGATTATTCTAAAACTTTTATTTCTGAGTTTTCTTCTGATTTGAGAGCTTTTCCTATTTTTAGTTTTCTGAAAAACTCTGTCTATGAGCTAGAGCTTCTTATAAGTTTATTTGTGGATTGGGTGTTGGCTCAAATATTTTTCTATTGCAGAGAAGGCTCTTTCTTTAAATATTATCTTCCAATTCTATTTATTCAAAACTGTTTTTTTTATTTCCTAAGGGTCCAGTTATAAACTGCAACCACATGTTAACTTCTTATAAATATTACATAATAAATTTTACAATTACCTACTATACTTCTGGATCAATTTTATATAATTATATAGCCAAGTGTTTTGAAAATTTTAAGTAAATTAATTGATTTTTGTTTCTGGTCCAATTGTAGATTTGTACTACAGCCTATTAATAAAAGCCTCCAAAAATCCTACCAAAATTTGTAGTGGTCAAGGGATTCATATCAATGAGTTTTAAGCAAAAATATATATTGGTCTTTTGAAAAATTTGAGCACCACTTCTTGTTTTATGTTCTGGACTAGATTGGCATTTTGTACTACAACCCCACTATTTTCTTCCCGAGTGACCTTGAAATTTTTTGTGCTTATAGACCACCCTATAAAACCCTTAAGTACAAAATTTCAGCCCCATTGGAGTTGTTTTGACCCCTGTTGCATTATCATCTTGTTTCTATCCAGAAATGGACTTTTGCTATAATTGCATTATGAAGTTGTTTGGTTGCTAGATCTAACCGTACCACATTTGTTTGCATCCAAGGAGACTCCTATCTGGTAATTCTTTTGGCTAGCAAGTGATCCTAGATGCCCTTGACATTTTGTCAGACACCTCGTGTCCGTGACCAGAATTGGCATGATGTGTTGTTTGTGTTAGAAAGTTACTCCATGGACCAAACCAGCATGTCTAGCAGATCCGGATCCTAAGCCCCTAGCTAGCCATGGCATTTCATCGAGCATCTGACAGGCATGCCAGAGCGCGCGCATTGCCGCCAGTATTCCCGAGCCGCCGTGTCCGAGTCCTGCCGCCCCCTTGCCGCCCAAAGAGGCCTTAGCGCATGTGCTATCTCGCACGAGCTGCCCATGCGCTCATGTTGCCCCTGCTGCCCCTATTGCAGTGGATCCTCGCAACCGCGCCGACCATCATTTAGATGCAGTAGCCGCGCAACGATGCATCGCCGCCCAAGCCTCCCTCGAGCGCCACCTGTCCCTAGGACCACCCCCTGCGACGAGCCACTGCTTCCCCGCCCTGTGGCTGCATCGAGTCGCCCCTGTGCCCTCGCTAGTAGCTGTCCCCGACGATCTCATCCATCTCCGTCGTAGATCCCACACTCCGGGGCTATTTAAGGAGCACCAATGGATGCAACTCGACCCAAGTTCCCCGCCAAGCCGCAGCCAACCCCACTATCTCAAATTTTGGGCCGAGATCCCTTCGTCCCCAACTCCGGTGACCTTCGGTCACCGCAGCGCCTCTGGTCGATTCGATCTGGTTAGAGCACCTCCGCCCCACCTAAGCCAACCGCTCGAACCCTCTGGACACAGCGGAGCTGCCCCAACCCTCGCTTTGCATCCTAGGGCCCCTCCTGGTGTAGCGACCTGACTCAATACGAGTCAAGCCTCTGGTGTTTCCGTACCATCCCAAGATCATGCTGGTACACACTTAGTACATCAATGTATATATCAAGAGTTCAATCACACAGCTTTATTAATCGAAATCTCATAACGAGTACTTTATTACAATAATGAATTACAATAAAGTGGCTGAAGGCCATCTCATGAGATATCTAACGAAGACTAGCGGAAGCATCAGGTAGACGAGTCCATCTGACTCCAGGGCATGTCGTTGAGCGCAGATCATAGCCTCACTCCTAGTCGGAAAAGTACTCTGCAACATGATACGTTGCAGCCGTGTAGGTCAGCATATGGAATATGCCTGCAAGTCATCAAAGAGAGGGGAAAAATAATAACCAACTATCTCTACATGCATATTTGGCAGGTGGGGCTATAAGTTTTAGCATAAAGCCAATTTTCTACTACAACAAGAGAGGGCTAAAAGCAAAATATTACTACATTGTTTGTTGTTAACGAGATGGTTCCGCCAACCAATTCTCGTACCCGAGTTGTTGATAATTCCCACATCATTATTAAGTTGTGTCGAGAGTTCAGGGAAATTTCAATGCCTTCGGCTCAAGTTGTCCATGACCGTGGACACGGCTAATCGATTAGGTTTGGGCACTCTGCAGATTTTTGCACATGTTCCCCACAAGATTTGATCGCCTCCGAGTATGTCCTCGCACTTCAGGGTGTTTGAAGACCGGATGATCAAAACATGGTCTTTCAACGGGTCCCTCTGAATCCCTGTCGGTGCCCATCCATTCCTACCGTTCTTCTACATCTGCTAGCACCGCCTGTACAGAGTCGCCGCATTGTCCAACCAAGACAGAGCCCATAATGACTTGTGGCTGTGCAGGGCCTTGGGTCTTGAAGCCTCCGTCCATCTCTTCGAGCCTGGGTGAAGCTTTCCGCAAGATGTCCTGGCCATCTCCAGCATCCCGGGGCCATCCACTGGTTTCTCCAGGGAGCCCGTCAAACCGTCCTTCACCCAGAGTTGCATTTCGTCACGGGGTCTTGAAAATTTTGTCTTAACCGGTCTTGGTTATTTAATCATCCTCGCATCACTCGTGTTATGCACTCAACCAAAATCCCGTCTACTCAAGCATAGCAATATGAAATTTGTCGTCCCGGGCCAAGTATCGGGGTTGTTGTGTGCCTACCACATGATACTACAACCTATACTAAAATTTCCAAGTACCTACGCAGCATGCAATTGGGCAAGGAAAGGTGAAACTACCATGTATAGAAAACACATAGGAGATAGTATGATCAAAATGACTTGCCTTCATGAAAGTTGTCTTGATCGAGCGCTTCTAAGAAACAAGCTTCACACTCCGGGTGATCTACCGATACAAACAAATACACACCATAAGCACTACAATCATCAACAAGTAAAATAACATCACAAGTATAAAGTAGCTATGGCCTAAGTGAAAGAATTCCTACACCTCACTAAGGCAGAAATTGTTTCTGTTAAAACCCCAAGTAAAATTATTTAAATTTTTTTGAAACTTATACCACAGTAAGATATAATCACTAGGAAGCAGTAGCAAAAAGAATCAAATACAAATCATTTTTTAAACTCCTGGAATAAGCAAAACAAGGTTTAAACTAAATCTGATCTAATTCAAATTTGAAAACATCAAACAGAGACAAATTATATGTTTTTAAAAACTACAGAAAAATTGTGATCTACTGGAAATGGAATCAGTCTCATTGGATCTCTAGACCAAAAGTTATGATCAAAACAATTTTGAAACTTTCTCTGTTTTGGAATTAATACAGAAAAAGAAAATTTGCTTCTAATCGGACATGGGTACACGTGGCAGTCACTGATTGGTTGCGGGTTCGTTTGCTGCGGGAAAAATCTAACGAACGGCCGATGTCTAATAAAAACGCTTCGGCTAACAGTTAAGTAAACAGAAAACCTAAACCAAAAGGTTATCCTGTTTCTAATCTGGCGCGCTGAATATAGATCTAACGGCTCAGGATAGATGGGGTGCTCACACGGGAATGCTGGCCGGCGATGGAGTCTTCTCCGGCGAGCCGAGGCGGTGAGGCGAGGAGGGGCAGCTCCGGTGGGTCTCCGACGGTGGCGACGGGTCGGGGAGACGGCGGGGCTTCTCCCCCGACGTTCTGTATCGGCGGCGAGTGGTGGGGAGGCTCGGGGTGAGCAGCAGGAGTGGCCGGGGCTTTGGCCGAGCTCGGAGCTCCGGCGGCGGCGTCGGGCGGGGGCTCGGGCGGAGACGAGGGGAAACGGGGTGCAGGGAGGTGCTTGGGGGTCGGCTTTTATAGGGAGGGGAGAGGAGGCAGAGGGGAAGGAGATCGGGGTATCTCCGGCGAAGCGGCTCGGCCGGCTGAGAGAAGGAAAGAGAGGAGAGAGAAAAGGAAGGAGGAAGGAGAAGGGGGGGTGCGCGCGGGTATGGCGGCGCTGCGGGTGGGGTCGGCGCGGGCGGGGCCCAGGCGTCAGCGGGTGAGGGTAGGGGCGGTTCGGTGTGGTTGCCCCAGTAGGAATAGGCAGGGGATCCCGGGCCAGGCGGGGGTGATGGGCCGGTTTAAAGCGCCCATGCGCGTTTCCTATTTAAAAAAACATTCCCGTTTTAGATTTTTAATAAAACAGAAACTAAAAGGAATAAAAAGAAAACAAAAGAAAATAATTAATATAGGGTATTATATACCAAAATTTTCAAAAAAAAATCTCTACACGTTTAACATTTTTCCAAGACCAAAATAAAAACTTTTTAAAAATGTTTTTTCAGAAAAACCTCTGAAGGCTTTATTTCCTTTTTTGCAATTATTTTCTCCATAGAACTCTGGTTTTTCTTGGCTCAAATATTTTCAAAAGTGCCCCTGATTTCAGAGGGTCATATTCCTCTTCTCTTTCTTGCTTGCAAGAATTATTCCTCGGCATTTCTTGTGTGAAGAAAAAATAGAAATGCAAAAGCAAAAATCGAAAGAATTCAAATGCAAACTTTATTTCAATCAATATGCATAGATGCTTAGCTACAATGTAAAACATTCCAAATTAGGAAATTTGGGATGTTACAAACCTACCCACCTTAAGATGAATCTCGCCCTCGAGATTCGGGTTGGCTAGAAAATAGGTGCGGGCGATCTCGACGAAGATCCTCTTCTCGTTCCCAGGTGGCTTCTTCCTCGGTGTGGTGGCTCCACAACACCTTGCATAACTTGATGATCTTGCTGCTGGTAACTCTGTTGGCAGTCTCGAGAATCATGACGGGTTTCTCCTGATACGTCAGATCACTGTCAAGCTGTATGGCCTCTAGGGGCACTGTATCTCTCAACGGAATGTCAGCCATCTTAGTGTGGCATTTCTTCAACTGGGAAACATGGAAGACATCATGAACTCCGGACAATCCTTCCGGCAGTTCCAGTTTATATGCAACTTCACCTCTACGTTCAAGAATTTTGTAGGGGCCAATGAATCGGGGTGCTAACTTTCCTTTCACACCAAATCTCTTGATTCCTCAAAGCGGAGACACCCGAAGATATGCTCGGTCTCCCACTTCGTATGTTACTTCCTTGCGTTTGCTGTCGGCATAACTTTTCTGCCTGGACTGAGCTATCTTGAGTCGGTCATGAATCAGCTTGACCTTCTCTTCAGAATCTCGGATAAGGTCAGGACCAAAAAGTTGTCGGTCTCCAACTCCATCCCACATCAACGGTGTTCTACACCTCCTTCCGTATAGAGCTTCGAAAGGGGCCATCTTTAGACTGGTCTGATAGCTGTTGTTGTATGAGAACTCAGCATAAGGCAAATTGTCATCCCAACTACACACATAGTCTAGTGCGCAAGCTCTCAACATGTCCTCCAGAATCTGATTGACTCTCTCGGTCTGTCCATCTGTCTGTGGGTGAAAAGTTGTACTGAACTCCAGTCTCGTTCCCAAGGTTTCATGCAGTTGGTGCCAAAATTTTGATGTGAACTGAGTCCCTCTATCTGACACAATAGTCTTCGGTACTCCATGCAAACATACGATCTTGGTCATATATATCTTGGCCAGCTTGGCACTCGTGTAAGTAGTCTTCACGGGAATGAAATGAGCTACCTTGGTCAAACGATCGACAACAAACCAAATAGAATCATAGCCAGAACGGGTCCTGGGTAATCCTGTGATGAAGTCCATACCAAGCTTTTCCCGTTTCCACTCGGGTATCGGCAGAGGTTGAAGCAAACCTGCTGGCTTATGATGCTCGGCTTTTACTCGCTGACAAACATCGCATATTGCTACAAACTCGGCAATGTCTTTCTTCATTCCTGTCCACCAGAAACTTTCTTTCAGATCCAGATACATCTTGGTGTTGCCGGGGTGTATCCAGTACGGGGAATCATGGGCCTCCTGAAGTATCAACTTCCTGAGTTCGGGATCATTGGGCACATAAATGCGATCCTCAAACCATAAAGTTCCGTCTTCATCCTCACGAAAACCTTTAGCCTTCCCGTCTTTCATTTTCTACTTAACCTCAGCTATCTCCTTGTCTGATTTCTGTGCTTCGCGGATCTTTTCTGTCAAAGTGGACTGAATTTCTAGTGTGGCAACAAATCCTCTTGGAACTATTTCCAATTTGAGCTCTCAGAGGTCATCGGCTAACTCTTGGGGTAACCCCCCTGCTATGAGTGTGTTCACATAACTCTTGCGGCTCAACGCATCGGCTACAACATTTACCTTGCCTGGGTGATAATGCAATCTCATGTCGTAGTCCTTGATCAATTCTAGCCATCGCCTCTGTCTGAGGTTCAACTCCTTCTGCGTGAAGATATATTTCAGGCTCTTGTGATCAGTGTAAACATCACAACTATTTCCGATCAGGAAATGTCTCCAGGTGTTGAGAGCGTGCACTACGGCTGCTAGTTCCAAGTCATGCGTGGCATAATTCAACTCATGGGGTCTGAGCTGTCTGGATGCATAGGCTACAACTTTACCCTCTTGCATGAGCACTCCTCCGAGTCCTTGACGAGAAGCGTCACAGTAAACCTGGAAATCCTTCCGGATGTTCGGCAATATCAGCACTGGGGCTGTAACCAGACGTTTCTTCAACTCTTGAAAACTGGTTTCACATTCCTCAGTCCAAACATACTTGGACTCCTTCTTCAACAACTCTGTCATGGGCTTGGCGATCTTTGAGAAATTCTCAATGAACCTTCGGTAATATCCGGCAAGTCCGAGGAAACTGCGGATCTCCTTAACTGAAGTGGGTGCTACTCATTAGGTGACTGCTGCGACCTTGGCAGGGTCCACTTCTATTCCTTCTCCTGAGATGACGTGTCCGAGGAATCCGAGTTCCTTCAACCAAAACTCACATTTGCTAAACTTTGCATACAACTTATGCTCTCGAAGTTTCTCCAGAACTAGACGCAGATGTTCCTTGTGTTCCTCCTCGTTCTTGGAGAATATCAGTATGTCATCGACGAACACCACGACAAACTTATCCAAGTATTCCATAAATACCTTGTTCATCAGATTCATAAAATATGCCGAAGCGTTAGTCAGTCCAAATGACATGACCGTGTACTCATACAAGCCGTACCGAGTGGTGAAGGCTGTCTTGGGTATATCCTGTTCACGAATCTTCAGCTGATGATACCCGGATCGAAGATCGATCTTGGAAAATATTCGGGCTCCAACTAACTGGTCAAACAGATAATTGATCATCGGCAAGGGGTACTTGTTCTTGATGGTCACCTCATTCAATGCATGATAATCGACAACCATTCTCAAGGACTTATCCTTCTTTTCAACCAAGAGCACTGGGGCTCCCCAAGGTGAAGAACTTGGGCGAATATACCCTTTGTCCAACAACTCCTTAATTTGCTTCTTTATTTCTACCAAGTCATTTGTGGGCATCCGATAGGGTCTCTTGGATATCGGGGTGGTTCCGGGTAATAGCTCAATTAGGAACTCAATCTCTCTATCAGGTGGCATGCCCGGCAATTCCTCCGGAAATACATCTGGGTATTCCTGTACAATCGGTACTTCCTCCTGGACTACTCCCGTGAGAGAGTTTACTCGTTTACTTCATGTCGGGCGCTGAGACACGTACTTAATCCGCTTTTGCTCGGGGGTGGTGAGCAAAATAGACTTAAGGGCACAATCAATATTCCCTTCGTACTTGGCCAACCAATCCATGCCTAGGATTACATCCAATCCCTGAGACTCTATTACGATGAGGTCGGTGGGAAAATTATGGTTCCCGATGTTGAGACTCAAAGCATGGCATCCTATCCCGGTTGTCATCATGCCTCCTGGGGAACTGACCTTAATAGGCTGGCTGAGGGTTCTAGTTGGCAAACTATACTTTTCCACAACTACCCTTGATATGAATGAATGCGTTGCACCGGAATCAAAAAGTACCAATACTGGACGTGAATTTAGCAAAAACTTACCAACCACAGTATCGGGGTGATCATAGACCTTTTCAAAATCAATGTGATTCACCTGAGCTCGAGGAAAAGGATTGGGCTTCTTTGCTGTAGAGTTGCCATTACCATTTCCATTTCCCTGCTTGTTCTGGGGACATTTAGTGGCATAGTGTCCCGTCTTCTGACACTTGAAGCAGGTGATGTGATTCAGATCCTTCTGAGCTGGAGCTGAATGATGCTGAGTGCCAGTACCGCCATTCTTGAAGTTGCTGTTGTTGCGGTGGTTCCCATTTCCTCCATGGTTGTGGCCTCCATGGTTGTGCACTGGATGGTTATGCTGGAGTGTCCTCCAAACTTACCGGATCCAGTCCCGGTATTCCCTGAATAGTGGGTGTAGCGAGGCTTCTGCTGAGTGCCGGAGTTGAACTTTCCATTGCCATACTTCCGCTTGCGGTTCTCCATCTGCTGGTGTTTCCCCTCCAAGACGACGACCTTATCTACCAGCTCCTGGTAGTTGTTGAAGTTGGCTACAGTCAGCTGAATGCTCAGCTCATCATTGAGTCCCTCCAAGAACTTTTCCTGCTTGGCTGCATCATCGGCCACATCTCTAGGTGCATAACGGGCGAGCATGCTGAATTCATCGACATACTGAGCCACAGAGCGATTTCCCTGGCGTAAGTTGCGAAACTCATGCTTCTTCAGACTCATTGCACCAGCTGAGACATGTGTGGTGCGGAAGGCTTGCTTGAACTGCTCCCAAGTGACTCCAGCAATGGGGTATGTGGTGGTGTAGTTCTCCCACCATGCAGCTGCAGGGCCTTCAAGTTGATGCGCGGCAAAGCGCACCTTCTCAGCTTCAGTACAACAAGCAGTGATAAGTTCCCGCTCCATCTTGCGGAGCCAATCATCTGCCACAATGGGCTCAATGCTGCTGGAGAAAGTCGGAGGGTTCAACCTCAGGAAACGGGTGAGATTGTCGGCTTGGGGTGGATGATGGTTGTTGTTATTGTTCTGGTTCTGGATGATCAGCTGCATCAGGGTATTCTGCTGCTGAATCAACTGAGTGAGTTCCGGCGGAAAGTTGGAAGCAGGGGCACGTCTCGGAGGCATCTGATGTTTGTAGAGGGGTGAGATTAGCATAAAACAATGGTCTAAAGAGTAATTACACTACCCATATGAAATGCAACAAACAAGTATCACACCACACATTTTATTCAATACCATCACAAAAGGTTCACACACGGGGATACAAAATTCGATAACCTAAACATCGGCCTAAGCGTTTAACTATAAGATAAATTTGGTGGTCTAGTCTAAGTGTCCTCCTCAGAAAAGCAAGGTGGTGGGTCCTTCGGTGGAGCTTTCTTCATAGTCCTCGTCATTGCTGATCAAGGGGGCTACGTCTCCTTCGGGATGAAGGTTCTCGCCCATGTCCAGTTCCTCCTCCAGGTATGCAACTCGAGTCTTCAGCTTCTCGATCCTCTCCAGAAAGTCCTTCACCTCCAATTCGTGCTCATAGTGGGCTTCCCGGGCTGCTTCTTCGAGTTTGAGTTTGCGGAGCGACAGTTGCTTGATCTTCCTGGCGTCCTTGATAACACGATGCTCCAGAATCCCGCTGTACTTCTCCAAGGCCTGGGCATAGGACAGGAGGGCGTCCTTGGTCTTGCTTGAGATGATTTCACCATCTTCTCCTCTCCGGGATACCGTGAATAGGTCCGGTGAAATAGGGCAGCCTCTGTACACTTCCTTGATACGTCCGAGTGCACAATGGACCGCAATGTACCTTCCGAGAATCTAGTTGGGTGCGATGAACTTGAAGTCCACAGACTCAATGCGCGGCTCGAATGTCCTTCCGGGAACGTGCACCTCAATCCTGTAGCGTGAATCCTTCGGGTAAGACGAAGTAGGCTTCCCTGTGATAGTCGGCAGAGCAATCCTCAAGTCCTTGGTGATCTGTATCAGCTCCTTTCCGAAAGGCATAGTGGCATCAGGCTGGCAAAACTCCATGAACTTAACAGAGATGAAGGTGGCCATCTAAAACATTGGAAAATCGGAGAGAAGTCAGAAATGATCAGAAGAGGAAATAGAGGATTTATAGACATAAGAAAATAGTTTTCTTCCTAAGGCTTTTCCATTCCTAGAGGTTACGTCCTACGGTCAGCATGTGCTCTGATACCATTTCTGTAGCGACCCGACTCAATACGAGTCAAGCCTCTGGTGTTTCCGTACCATCCCAAGATCATGCTGGTACACACTCAGTACATCAATGTATATATCAAGAGTTCAATCACACATCTTTATTAATCGAAATCTCATAACGAGTACTTTATTACAATAGTGAATTACAATAAAGTGGCTGAAGGCCATCTCATGAGATATCTAACGAAGACTAGCGGAAGCATCAGGTAGACGAGTCCATCCGACTCCAGGGCATGTCGTTGAGCGTAGATCGTAGCCTCACTCCTGGTCGGAAAAGTACTCTGCAACATGATACGTTGCAGCCGTGTAGGTCAGCATATGGAATATGCCGGCAAGTCATCAAAGAGAGGGGAAAAATAATAACCAACTATCTCTACATGCATATTTGGCAGGTGGGGCTATAAGTTTTAGCATAAAGCCAATTTTCTCCTACAACAAGAGAGGGCTAAAAGAAAAATATTACTACATTGTTTGTTGTTAACGAGATGGTTCCGCCAACCAATTCTCGTACCCGAGTTGTTGATAATTCCCACATCATTATTAAGTTGTGTCGAGAGTTCAGGGAAATTTCAATGCCTTCGGCTCAAGTTGTCCATGACCGTGGACACGGCTAATCGATTAGGTTTGGGCACTCTGCAGAGTTTTTCACACGTTCCCCACAAGATTTGATCGCCTCCGAGTATGTCCTCGCACTTCAGGGTGTTTGAAGACCGGATGATCAAAACATGGTCTTTCAACGGGTCCCTCTGAATCCCTGTCGGTGCCCATCCATTCCTATCGTTCTTTTACATCTGTGAGCACCGCCTGGCCAGAGTCGCCACGTTGTCCAACCAAGCCAGAGCCCATAATGACTTGTGGCTGTGCAGGTAAGCCTTGGGTCTTGAAGCCTCCGTCCGTCTCTTCGAGCCTGGGTGAAGCTTTCCGCAAGATGTCATGGCCGTCTCCAGCATCCCGGGGTCGTCCACTAGTTTCTCCAGGGAGCCCATCAAACCGTCCTTCACCTAGAGTTGCATTTCTTCACGGGGTCTTGCAAATCTTGTCTTCATCGGTCTTGGTTATTTAGTCATCCTCGCATCACTCGTGTTATGCACTCAACCAAAATCCCGTCTACTCAAGCATAGCAATATGAAATTTGTCGTCCCGGGCCAAGTATCGGGGTTGTTGTGTGCCTACCACATGATACTACAACCTATACTAAAATTTCCAAGTACCTAAGCAGCATGCAATTGGGCAAAGAAAGGTGAAACTACCATGCATAGAAAAAACATAGGAGATAGTATGATCAAAATGACTTGCCTTCATGAAAGTTGTCTTGATCGAGCGCTTCTAAGCAACAAGCTTCACACTCCGGGTGATCTACCGATACAAACAAATACACACCATAAGCACTACAATCATCAACAAGTAAAATAACATCACAAGTATAAAGTAGCTATGGCCTAAGTGAAAGAATTCCTACACCTCACTAAGGCAGAAATTGTTTCTGTTAAAACCCCAAGTAAAATTATTTAATTTTTTTTGAAACTTATACCACGGTAAGATATAATCACTAGGAAGCAGTAGCAAAAAGAATCAAATACAAATCATTTTTTAAACTCCTGGAATAAGCAAAACAAGGTTTAAACTAAATCTGATCTAATTCAAATTTTAAAACATCAAACATAGACAAATTATATGTTTTTAAAACTACAGAAAAATTGTGATCTACTGGAAAAGGAATCAGCCTCATTGGATATCTAGACCAAAAGTTATGATCAAAACAAGTTTGAAACTTTCTCTGTTTTAGAATTAATACAGAAAAAGAAAATTTGCTTCTAATCGGACATGGGTACACGTGGCAGTCACTGATTGGTTGCGGGTTCGTTTGCTGCGGGAAAATCTAACGAACGGCCGATGTCTAATAAAAACGCTTCGGCTAACAGTTAAGTAAATAGAAAACCTAAACCAAAAGGTTATCCTGTTTCTAATCTGGCGCGCTGAATATAGATCTAACGGCTCAGGATAGATGGGGTGCTCACACGGGAAAGATGGCCGGCGATGGAGTCTTCTCCGGCGAGCCGAGGCGGTGAGGCGAGGAGGGGCAGCTCCGGTGGGTCTCCGACGGTGGCGACGGGTCGGGGAGACGGCGGGGCTTCTCCCCCGACGTTCTATGTCGGTGGCGAGTGGTGGGGAGGCTCGGGGTGAGCAGCAGGAGTGGCCGGGGCTTTGGCCGAGCTCGGAGCTCCGGCGGCGGCGTGGGGCGGGGGCTCGGGCGGAGACGAGGGGAAACGGGGTGCAGGGAGGTGCTTGGGGGTCGGCTTTTATAGGGAGGGGAGAGGAGGTAGAGGGGAAGGAGATCGGGGTATCTCCGGCGAAGGGGCTCGGCCGGCTGAGAGAAGGAAAGAGAGGAGAGAGAAAAGGAAGGAGGAAGGAGAAGGGGGGGGGGGGTGCGCGCGGGTATGGCGGCGCTGCGGGTGGGGTCGGCGCGGGCGGGGCCCAGGCGTCAGCGGGTGAGGGTAGGGGCGGCTCGGTGCGGTTGCCCCAGTAGGAATAGGCAGGGGATCCCGAGCCAGGCGGGGGTGATGGGCCGGTTTAAAGCGCCCAGGCGCGTTTCCTATTTAAAAAAAAACATTCCCGTTTTAGATTTTTAATAAAACAGAAACTAAAAGGAATAAAAATAAAACAAAATAAAATAATTAATATAGGGTATTATATACCAAAATTTTCACAAAAAAAATGTCTACACGTTTAACATTTTTCCAAGACCAAAATAAAAACTTTTTAAAAATGTTTTTTCCAAAAAACCTCTAAAGGCTTTATTTTCTTTTTTGCAATTATTTTCTCCATAAAACTCTGGTTTTTCTTGGCTCAAATATTTTCAAAAGTGCCCCTGATTTCGGAGGGTCATATTCCTCCTCTCTTTCTTGCTTGCAAGAGTTATTCCTCGGCATTTCTCGTGTGAAGAAAAAATAGAAATGCAAAAGCAAAAATTGAAAGAATTCAAATGCAAACTTTATTTCAATCAATATGCATAGATGCTTAGCTACAATGTAAAACATTTCAAATTAGGAAATTTGGGATGTTACACCTGGCCAGCACCTCGCCAGACCCGAAGCTCCTCCGCCATGGAGGAAGAGCTCCTCGCTCTCGACCTCCGTCGCGGATCCCAGTCCCAAAAATGGGTGCGCCAGGACCTCCCAAGAAAATGCATAGCCGAGGCGAGTCGTACGACGCATGGAGTCGCCGACAATCATCGTCGGAGCCATCCCGTGCGTCTGTCAATGAACGCGGGAGGAGAGGGACGAACCGGACAGATGGGACCAATCTGTCGGCGAGTGGCCTAGCCACGGCAGCCGCGCCAGGGAAAGCGTCTTCGCCCGAGTACGTCTTCTCCTTGCGCTAGCGCATTTTCTCCCGAAACGTTTGCTTTCTATTTGTTTTTTAAAATAGATTTTTGACCAAACTTTGACTCGCTATAACTTTTGATAGAAAACTCCAAATGAGTTGATTCTTTTCCTCACATCTTTCAAATTATGTCTAGTTTATTTTAGTATTTATTTGAAAATTTTCTAAGACAACTTTCTGTGCTGTTTTTATATTGTGTGTTAATTGGCATATATTTTTAAATAGGCTTTGAAGAGAGGAGTCAAAACTTGCAATAGTTTTGTGGCGAACCCTACCTCTCTACACTTTGAAGGCAAGCATCCTGAACCTACATTTATCTTGGTTATGAGTGTTTTGCTTGGTGAAAATAACATAGAGTTATGTTATATATGTGGTGTTATTTCATGTGATAATCATGCATGTGGTTCATAATTTATGAGCAAGGATTGTTGCATTATGGTGCATCGACAGTGGTCACCCTTTCCTACCCTACATGCCTACCGGATGGGGTTCGGTGAGAGTCGGTGTCTTGTGGAGACACGACCATGGAATTGACACCTCGTGGACGAGAGTGCTCAGCAAGGCATGTTAGGCGGGTAGTGACTCTGTTTGCATATGGTTTGAGCTAATTATGCAGGTAATACTTAAACCTCCTGAGTCGACCATAGATCGATTCTTGTCAGTATGTCTCCTTATTTGCGTGCTACCATAACTTCCTGGATAATGTATTTGGTATAGTAAGTTGCAGACCTACTATCAGTCACACACCAGTAGAGGGGCCGAGATGAAGGTATCCATGGCCATGGTCTAAATCCAGTCATACGGTCAGGGGGCATGGGTGTTTCCGGTCTAGAACCGGAAGGGAGGGCGCTCCCCATGAGCGCGTGGTATAAATATTTTTGATCCCATGCTAATCGAGATCGGAGCCTCCCCGTCTTATGGTTTTGCCTTGGCAGCGTAGTCCGGGTAAAGACGGGCTCCGCGGAGGCTAAAATGGGTGTGTGCTGGTTCTGAGTGTCCGCTTCTAAATTGTTGTACGCGGAATTAGTCATGATGACTATCAAAAACCATGAGCCATGGGTAAAGAGTACACCCTCTGGAAAGTCAAAACTATTCGAGTAGCCGTGTCCACGGTTAACGACGTTGGTTGACTAGTCAAGTGTCGGTCTTGGGAGGTAGTTAAAGGAGTATGGAACAAATCAAGAAATATGGTGGATGATTATAAACATTATTTCCTGTGGACTAACCCTTATGATTTTTATTGTTGAATATCCCTCGGACGGTTCTACCTCCTGGATATTCTTTATTATTTCATATAAGCCCTTTATGTGGTGTCGCTCAGACGCCCAACCGTGGCATGTTTATTATTTCATATAAGCCCTGTATGTGGTGTCACTGAGATGCCCGACTGTGGCATGTTTATTATTTCATATAAGCCCTTTATGTGGTGTCACTGAGACGCCCGACTGTGGCATGTTTATTAATTCATATAAGCCCTTTATGTGGTGTCGCTGAGACGCCCGACTGTGGCATTTTTTATATCGCAACTGTTATTATTACCCTTATTGATTGCTTAATGAATTTCAGTATGAACTTTGGTTTCACTACTAATACTCTAGTAGTATTTCTGGGTTGACAAAATATTGTGGCTTTGTTATAAGTGTATAATTAACAACTATATGTTTGTTTCTTGATATTTGCGAGTACATTCAAAGTACTCACTGGCTTGTCCCTGGCTATTGTCTTGTCCAGATTGCAAGCTTGGAGAGGATATGCTTGACGATAAGCTTGGAGCATAGGCTTCGAGGACAGCAGTTGCGCGAGATAGGAATTAACCCGGTCAGCTGTTCCTGTGGGAAATGGAGTCCGAGAGAAGTTAGAGATCCCTGAAACGCTTCCGCCATCAACCACTGGAAACCCTTTTGATGTACTCATTAGACCACCTTGGTCTTGTACCTCAATTTGTATTTTTTCTTGGACATTTGTTTCAAGGAAAGGTGTGCCAACTAACAGTATTCCTGGGCTGGTATACTTAAGGGCCATTTGAAGGGAAATAAATATCCCCGAAAATCCGGTCCCCACACGTAGCTTTCCCCACCAGAACCAACTCCCTACACTCTCTCCATCATGAGGAGGTTTCCTCTCCTTTCTGGTATGTGCTCGCCCCACGTGCCATGGCTGCTGCATGCAGCTTGGCATGTCATCGCCTCCTCGCCCACGCGAGCTCGCCTCCGTCCTCCCCCACGCGGATTTCCTCTCCTCATTGTGTTTGATGGGTGATACGTCTCCGTCGTATCTACTTTTCCAAACTCTTTTGGCCTTGTTTTGGACTCTAATTTGCATCTTTTGAATGGAACTAACCCGGACTGACGCTGTTTTCAGCAGAATTGCCATGGTGTTGTTTTTGTGCAGAAATGAAAGTTCTCGGAACGTCCTGAAAATTTACGGAGATTTTTTCTGGAATCGAAGAAAAATACCTGCGCAAAGATCCACGTGAGGAGGCGTGCCAGTGGGCCACAAGCCCCTGGGCCGCTGCCACCCCTATGGCAGCGCCATGAAGGCTTATGGGGCCCACGTGGCACCACCGCCCCCAATCTCAGTCCTATATCTTCCGTTTCGCCTGGAAAAAATCAGAGAGAAGGTTTCATCGCGTTTTGCGATACGGAGGCGCCGCCACATCCTGTTCTTCATCTGGAGAGCAGATCTGGAGTCTGTTTCGTGCTCCAGAGAGGGGAAATCGTCGCCATCGTCATCATCAACCTTTCTCCATCGACAATTCAATGACGCTCTTCATCGTTCGTGAGTAATCTCATTGTAGGCTTGCTGGACGGTGATGAGTTGGATGAGATCTATCGTGTAATCGAGTTAGTTCTTGACGGGGATTGATCCCTAGTATCCACTATGTTCTAGATTGATGTTGCTACTACTTGGCTATGCTTAATGCTTGTCACTAGGGCCCTGATACGTCTCCGTCGTATCTACAATTTTTGATTGTTTCATGGCAATATTCTACAACTTTCATATACTTTTGGCAACTTTTTATACTATTTTTGGGACTAACATATTGATCCAGTGCCCAGTGACAGTTCCTGTTTGTTGCATATTTTTTGTTTCGCATAATATCCGTACCAAACGAAGTCCAAACATAATAAAAACTTACGGGGATTTTTTTGGAATATTTATGATTTTTGGGAAGAAGAATCAACGCGAGGTGATGCACGAGGTGCCCACAAGCCCTGTCGCCGCGGCCAGGGGGTGGGCCCGCAGAAGGCAGGCTTGTGGCCACCCCTTAAGGCAGTTGGTGCCCTTCTTACGCCGCAAGAAAGATAATATCTGGAAGAAAATCGTGTTAAAATTTCAGCCCAATCATAGTTCACATCTCCGGTAATTTAAGAAACGGTGAAACACAGAATCTAGGATCGCAGAAACAGAAGGACACAGAGAGAGAGATCTAATCTCGGAGGGGCTCTCGCCCCTCCGCCGCCACGGAGACCATGGACCAGAGGGGAAACCCTTCTCCCATCAAGGGAGGAGGTCAAGGTAGAAGAATAAGGAGGGGGGCTCTCTCCCCCTCTCTCTCGGCGGCGCCGGAACGCCGCCCAGGATATCATCGTGTGACGGCGATCTACACCAACACCTCCATCATCTTCACCAACATATCCATCATCTTCCCCCATCT
The DNA here is from genome assembly GCF_904849725.1 of Hordeum vulgare subsp. vulgare. Taxonomy (NCBI): domain Eukaryota; kingdom Viridiplantae; phylum Streptophyta; class Magnoliopsida; order Poales; family Poaceae; genus Hordeum; species Hordeum vulgare. The sequence continues at coordinate 443,274,683 of NC_058522.1, read as the reverse complement.
ATATTCAGCGGTTCACTCTCCCGCAATCCGCTGTACCCTCTACTTGAACATGGTGCTTTATGCTACATATTATTATCCAATGATGTGTTGCTATCCTATGATGTCTGAGTAGATTATCGTTGTCCAATCGGTGATTGATGAATTGCTATGATTGGTTTAATTTGCTTGTGGTTATGTTGCTGTCCTTTGGTGCCCATCATATGATATCGCGCGTGGATCACACCATAGGGTTAGTTGTATGTTGATAGGACTATGTATTGGCAGGCTAGAGTGACAGAAGCTTCAAACCTAGCATAGAAATTGATGCATATGGGATTACAGGAGGATCAATATATCTTATTGCTATGGTTGGGTTTTACCTTAATGAACGTTAGTAGTTACGGACGCTTGCTAATAGTTACAATCATAAGTGCTATAATTCCAAGTAAGGGATGACATGCTTGCAGAGGCCTCTCCCACATGATACTTGCTATCGATCTAGTAACGTAGTCAATTGTTTAGGGACAATTCCGCAACTCCTACCACCACTTTTCCACACTCGTTAGACACTCGTAGTTGTTTCTTTATCTAACCAGACCCTAGTTTTATTTACGTGTTCTTTACTTTCTTGCAAGCCTATCCTATCACTCCTACAAAGTACTTCTAGTTTCATACTTGTTCTAGGTAAAGCGAACGTAAAGTGTGCGTAGAGTTGTATCGGTAGTCGATAGAACTTGAGGGAATATTTGTCCTACCTTTAGCTCCTCGTTGGGTTCGACACTCTTACTTATCGAGAAAGGCTACAATTGATCCCCTATACTTGTGGGTTATCAAGACCTTTTTCTGGTGACATTGCCGGGGAGCAATAGCGTGGGGTGAATATCCTCGTGTGTGCTTGTTGGCTTTATCACTAAGTAGATTTATTTGCTGTTCTAAGTTGTTCTCTATCTTTAGTTATGGATATGGAACACGAAATACCAAAAAAATTAGGTGTACTTGCTACTCATGGAGATGGGGAACCTCCTAAAACCCTCGAGGCTCGTTATGTGGAAAATATTATGCACTTCTTTAATAATCCTGAGAAATCCCCATTCAATTATATAATGGGATACACGTTGGATCAATGTGAATACTTTAGGGATTATCGCTTGACTCAAAAAGGGAAACTTTTATGGGATCAAATCCATTTGTTGAAATGGTATGCTTGGGAACTATGCAAGAGATATGGTGTTACTTGTTGCTCTAGGATGAAGGCTCCACACCTTCCCTTTTCTTGTGAATTTAATGATCATAGAACCTTGGATTCTTCAGCTAATGGTATATATGATTACTATGATGTGGAGAAAATAGAAGAGTTTGTTGCTTTTATGGGTGCTTATGAAATTGAGGCTCTGTTTAAAAGGTGTGATGATAACGATGATGCTCCTTACCGATCTGAAAATTTGGCTATGCTTCGTTATTGTTATACTAATTATGAATATAATGCCCATATTGAACGATTTAAGGAGAAATTCTATGCTGCCCAAGAAGACACTATTATTTTGCAGGAAACTATGGAAGAAGAAAATGTTGAAATTGTGAGCTCATTAGATGAAAAAGATGAAGAGGAGAGCGAAGAACAAAAGGAGGAACAGCGGACTAGCTACCCGTGTCCACCTTCTAATGAGAGTAACTCTTCTACTCATACATTATTTAATTTCCCTTCGTTCTTACCGAAGGATGAATGCTATGATCCCTTGGATTCGTTTGAAATATCCCTTTTTGATGAACTTGATGCTTGCTATGCTTGTGGCCATGATGCCAATATGAATGATGCTTATGAAGATGAGCTAGCTATAGTTCCTTATGTTACACATGATGGTTTTGATGAATATAATATGCATGTGCTTGCTGCTCCTACTTGCAATTATTATGAGAGAGGAACTACATCTCCACCTCTCTATGTTTGCAATACGATAAAATTGCAAGAAACTGCTTATGCTATGTATTGGCCTTTACTTGGTGTGCATGAATTGTTCTTTTATGACATGCCAATGCATAGGAAGAGAGTTAGACTTCATCATAGCTTGATATATGTTACCTTGTGCTCACTACTAAATTTTAAATCATTGCTAATTAAAATTGGCTTTGACATACCTTGGGATCCGGGTGGATCCATTACTTGAGCACTTTATGCCTAGCTTAATGGCTTTAAAGAAAGCACTGTCTGGGAGACAACCCGGAAGTTTTAGAGAGTCATTTATTTCTGTTGAGTGCTTTTATTTAGTTTAAAAACAAAAAAAATATACAGGGGAACTTAAAACTTTTTCAAAAAGAGAAGCGATTGAAAGGTGATGCATTGCGGAAGTGAGGGTCGACCTTGAACACTTGTGTTCATGCTCATGGAAACAATGTAGAATTTTTCATGGAAGTTTCTCACAAAAATAATTATCACCTTGTACAATTCCTTTGTGTTTTCAAAAATAATGTGCCAAGCAAAGCCTTTACGATTAGTTTGGGTGATAGTTGTTTGATCACGCTGAGAAAAGACATAAACTTTCTGCTCACGAAATTAATTTTCATTTTTATTCTGGAAGAGATTTTGAGTTGATTCTTTTTACTTCTGATTGATATGAAAATTTTCCATACGTTCGTAATTTTTCAGATTTTTCTGAGGTACCATAAGTATACGGAATATACAGATTGCTACTGACTGTTCTGTTTCGACAGATTCTGTTTTCTATGCATCGTTCTCTTATTTTGATGAATCTATCACTACTCAAAAACAGTTTTTTGCCATCTGCCTAGTCTTTGCCGTCTGCTAGCTGATGGCAAAGAGTGTCTTTGCCGTCAGCTTCAGCAAAACAGACGACACAACACATGCTGATGGCATACAGTATTTTTGCCATCTGCCACATCTTTGCCGTGTGCTAGCGGACGGCAAAGAGTCGAGAGGAAGACGACAAATATATAGATAGGCCCACGTGACCGCGGGGTGGCTAGGTCAAACTGGAGTCGGACCTGCGCCGTCTGCTAGCGGACGGCAAAGAGTCCGGAGGCAGACGGTAGACGACAATGCTCTAACACCGTTAACGGCTCCTTCCCCCCACCCCGCCCCTCTCTCTCTCTCCCCACCCCGCGCGCCCCTCTCTCTGTAACGTCCGCCGCCACCACCATCGCGCCGCCGCCCTCGTCGCGTCGCCGCCCCTATCGCCCCTGCCGCCGCCCCTGTCGCGCCCCACTACCGCCCCTATCGCCCCCGCCGCCGCCCCTCTCTCTCTCCACACACCTCGCCCCCGCTGCCGCTGCCGCACCACCGTCGCGCCGCCGCCCCTGGCGCCCCCGGCACCGCCCCGCCACCCCAACACCCCGGCCCCTCCACAGCCGCCCCTCTCGGTGAGCCCCCACACCCCCACCCCCACCCCCACACGCATTATTTTTTAGTAGTTTTATTGTTTTTTAGTAGTTTTAGTAGTTGTTATTGTTAGTAGTTTTAGTGGTAGATTTAGTTAGGTTAGTAGTTTTAGTTAGGTTAGTTAGTTAGCTTGGCTAGTTAGGTGGAGGAGGAGAAGAGGAGGAGGAGGAGGACAAGAAGAGGAGAAGAAGAAGAGGAGTAGGAGGAGGAGGAGGAGGAGAAGAAAAGAAGAAGAAGAAGAAGAAGAAGAAGAGGAGAAGAAAAAAATAAGAAGGAGAAGAAGAAGAAAAAGAAGAAGAAGAGAAGAAAAAAATAAGAAGGAGAAGAAGTAAAGAAGAAGAGAAGAAGAGAATAAGAAAAAAATAAGAAGGAGAAGAAGAGAAAAAAGAAGAAGAAGTTGATTTTTTATTGTTTGGTATTTAGTGGTAGCTAGATTCTTTTTTAGTTACTTAGTGGTAGATTCTGTTTTTGTTATAGTGGTAGATTCTGTTTTTGTTATTTTTTTGCTGTTTAGTGCTATCTAGGTTTAGCAATAGGTTTAGTTAGCTTGGTTAGTTAGTTAGTTAGCTTACTAGAAAGAATAGGAAGAAGAAGAAGAGGAGGAGGAGGATAAGAGGAGAAGAGGAGGAGGAGGAGAAGAAGAAGAAGAAGAAGAATAGGAGGAGGAGAAGACAAAAAGAAGATCACATGTTTGGTATTTAGTTTTAAGGAATTAATTAGTAGTTTTAGTGGTAGATTCTGTTAGTTAATTAGTAGATTTAGTGGTAGATTATGTTAGTTAATTAGTGATTTAGTGGTAGATTTAGTGTGGAAACAATTTTATATAACCTGAAAAGTAGTATAGGTAACCTGGAAAGTCCTCTAGACCAAAAGGGCAACTTCTGGACCTGCGAACTTAGCGTGGTAGGTGCATGTCCATGCACCAGGGTAATTATCCCAACAATGACATAATTAGCCCATTTAGCTCCAAAATACCATAATAAGCTCAAAATGGCATAAGAACCTTGGTTAGCTCATTAATATTATATACTTAGCTTGTTTTCCTCTAAAATGGGATAATTAGCCCATTTAGCTCAAAAAAGACATAATTAGGTAATTTAGCTCCAACAAGAGGAGAAGAGGACAAGAAATAGGCAAAATGAAAAGAAAGAAGAAGAAGAAGAAGAGAAGAAGGAGAAGTAGGGGGAGGAGGAGGAGGAGGAGAAGGCCAAGGACCTTCTATCCTTCTCCTCCTCCTCCTTCTCCTCCTCCTCCTCCTTCTTCTTGATTTCTTCTTCTCCTCCTCCTCCTCCTCTTTCTTCTCCTCTTTCATATTATCCTTGCTTTAATTAACCCAACAATGACATAATTAGCCCATTTAGCTCCAAAATACCATAATAAGCTCAAAATGGCAAATGAACCTTGGTTAGCTCATTAATATTATATACTTAGCTTGTTTTCCTCTAAAATGGGATAATTAGCCCATTTAGCTCAAAAAAGACATAATTAGGTAATTTAGCTCCAACAAGAGGAGAAGAGGAGAAGAAATAGGCAAAATGAAAAGAAAGAAGAAGAAGAAGAAGAGAAGAAGAAGAAGAGAAGAAGAAGAAGAGAAGAAGGAGAAGGAGGAGGAGGAGGAGGATGACGAGGAGGAGAAGGCCAAGGACCTTCTAGTCCTTCTCCTCCTCCTCCTTCTCCTCCTCCTCCTCCTTCTTCTTGATTTCTTCTTCTTATCCTCCTCCTCCTCTTTCTTCTCCTCTTTCATATTATCCTTGCTTTAATTTCCGCAACAATGATATAATTAGCCCATTTAGCTCCAAAATGCCATAATAACCTCAAAATGGCATAAGAACCTTGGTTAGCTCATGAATATTATATACTTAGCTTGTTTTCCTCTAAAATGACATGATTGGAATAATTGTGTTGATCGGGTGGATTTACATGTGATAGTTGTCTCGTCGCTGTGAGGTCTGCTGTGCAAAGACCTGCCCGTGCATTGTACGAGCTCCGCCCCTGCATTCGTGGGTCAGTACAAATTTCATCTCCTCCCCGCCCCTTCATTTACTGTGGCTCGGTTTCCGAATGAAACTTTCTAGATTTAGGTAATTCAATTAATTTATCAGTATGCGTGACCAGTATGCGTCTCCCGTTCGAAAGGGCGACATCTATAAATATGCATGTCTTTGCATATTTATAACCGCCATCCTTTCGAATTGTCCAACATTATCCATGGACAGCCTGAGTATGTGTAGATTGGGTTCGTTTCCCGTATGCTATGCTCTGGATCCAATGCAGAATTTCGTCAGTGCCTCCCTGTTGTTCTCCGGATGCACATCCTCTCTGTTTATTGCGGAGACGTGTATCAGGAGAACAGCGGGGAGGTGCTGCCAAAATTTTGCGTTGGATCAGGAGCAGAGCATGGGAAAACGAACCCAATCTACACATACTCGGGTGGGATTAGGACCTATCTTTACCTATTAGCGTGTAGGTTGCCTGGACGTAATAAAAATGGCGAACCTGATTAACCGATGAATATAAATGCTAAATTATATATAAAGATATTTCTTCTATCTTTAGTAGCTACGCAAGATGAGTGATCATGCGTGGATGTATACCGGTCACCCTAGTCAGAAAGAGATGACGAAAGAATGGTTTTTAAAAACAAAGGAATTTGTGAAAGCCGCATTCGCAAATGGCCAGGAAAGAAACGATTGCCCCTGTCCTGGATGAGACAACTATAAAAAGACGACAGAGGCTGTAATGATTAAACACCTGCAGAGGAGGGGTTTTAAGCCTAAATTATACGGTGTGGACATTTCATGGTGAGTCTATACAACGCACAAGAGCTGAGGTGGTCCGTCGTCGCACAGACGAGCATGGTACCGGGATCGAAGACATGGTGCAAGACTTTGATGATGCTCGGGATTCGGAAGATGAGATGGAGGAATCTGCAAAGGCCTTTTATGAAATGTTGGAGTCTTCAAAACATCCTCTCCATGAGCACACTGAGCTCTGTCAGCTGGATGCAATTGCACAAGGAATGGCTCTGAAGGCTCAGTTCAACTTGGGAAGAGAATGCTACGACGCGATGATGACACTATTTGGACGTTTCCTACCCAAAGGCCATGTCATGCCTGCAAACCTGTACCAGTCGGACAAAATACTTCGTGTACTTAAGATGCCCTATGAGAAGATAGATGCATGTGAGAAAGGATGTGTCTTATTTAGGAAGGAGTATGCACACTTGGACTATTGTCCCAATTGCGAGTCTTGTAGGTATCTTGTGGTAGACAACGGTATGGGTGAGAAGAGGCAGACCAAAATCGCAGTTAGTGTTCTTCGGTATATGCCAATCGTACCAAGACTTCAACGTCTTTTCATGGTCGAAGAGACAGCCAGACAGATGACATGTTACAAATTGGGCAAAAGAACCGAACTAGATGCGGATGGGAATAAGATGATGGTACACACATTGGATGGGGAAGCGTGGAAACATTTTGATGGATTGCATCAGGATAAAGCGGCAGATCCAAGGAATCCTCGAGTCTGCACCGCCACGGATGGTTTTAATCCCTTCGGCATGACGGCAACCCAATACAGTTGTTGGCCTGTATTTGTCATTCCACTCAATCTCCCCCCCGGGCAGATTATGCAAAGAAAGAACATATTTCTAACGTTGATAATTCCAGGGCCCAATTATCCGGGGAAGAATATGAATGTGTACCTGCAACCGCTTAAGGATGAATTGGAAGAAGCTTGGGAAAATGTGGTCAGGACATACGATGCCGCTAGAAAAGAAAACTTCAAAATGCATGTGTGGTACATGTACTCTATGCATGACTTGCCAGCGTATGCGCTATTCTCTGGATGGTGTGTGCATGGAAGGTTCCCGTGCCCCCAATGCAAGGCAGCTCGTCAGTTTCATTGGTTGCAGGAGGGTTGGAAGTATTCTTGCTTTGACTTGCATAGACAGTTCCTGGATCCTGACCATCAGTTCAGAAAAGACAAGAAGAACTTTACCAAAGGTAAAGTTGTCAAAAACATGGCACCACCTGCGTTCACAGGCCAACAGATCCTGGATCAGTTAAACGCCCTCGAGCCTGATCCAGAGCGTCCAGGGTATTTCAAGGGGTATAATTCAAAACACGCCTGGACTCACAAGCCATGCTTCTGGGATCTGGCTTACTTCAAAGACCTCCTTCTTCCACACAATATCGACATGATGCACACTGAAAAGAATATCAGAGAGGCTATTTTTGGTACATTGTTCGACATAGATGGGAAGACAAAGGATAATATTAAGGCTAGAGTCGATCAAGAGACACTATGTCATAGATCGTTACAAAACGTGCGAGAAGGCAAAGGAAAGCAGAAGTGGTCGAAGCCAAAGGCCTGGTTCAATCTTGGAAGGCCAGCTATGAGGGAAATTATCTTGTGGGTCAAAATGCACTTGATGTTCCCCGATGGGTATGCAGCAAATCTAAAGAGGGGAGCGAGTCTTGAAAAATTAAAAATCTTTGGTCTCAAGAGTCATGATTGGAACATATGGCTAGAGCGGGTAATGCCAGTGATGTTACGTGGCTTTATTCCTGAGGATGAATGGCTAGTACTGGCGGAGCTGAGCTATTTCTTCCGTGTTCTTTGTGCGAAAGAATTGTCGCCTGGCGTGGTAGAAGACATGGAGGAGTTTGCACCGGAGTTGTTATGCAAGTTAGAGAAGATCTTTCCACCGGGCTTCTTTAATCCAATGCAACATTTGATTTTACATCTACCTACCGAGGCAAGATTGGGTGGGCCCGTGCAAGATCGTTGGTGCTATGCAACTGAGAGGATGCAGAAGACCCTTTGAGCTAAATGTAAAAATAAGCGTAGAATTGAAGTATTGATGGCTGAGGCATTCATTACTGAGGAGGTGGCAAACTTTGTGACAGCACACTACGAAGCCAAAAATCATCATTTGCATAATCCGAAGCCTTGACACAATGATGGAGACCCTAAAAAAGGTGGGTCCAACCTCAGCCTATTCAAAGGGAAGCTCGCACCAGCCGGTGCTTCGAAACCAATAATGTTGGATATCGAAGAATGGCGGAACATTTCGTTGTATATCTTCAACAACCTAACAGAAGTGCGGCCGTACATCAAGTGAGTTCTTGGCATATTTTCTCGTAACTTCTAATTCATTTGAACTGCTCTTATTCCCGGATATTTCGAACAGCCGTTACGTCGTCAAATTCTCGGATGGAGCGGTGATCGAAAATGATTCCGTCGAAGAGTATGAGCTTCTGTCAAAGACAGGAGGCGGCTATCCCGGTTTCATCTCTTGGTTCAAACAAACGGTAATTATCAATAATGGACCATTTCATTCTTGGTCTAACTTGCGGCTAATGCAACAACCGTTTCGTATTAGGCTAATTCAGAGTCTATGGACGCAGAATTGAGACAAGTCGCTAATGGTTTTGACTATAAGGTCCGTTCATTTGAGAAATACAACATCAACGGGTAACTCTTTCGTACCTTTGGCAAAGAGCTATCTATGCCCGACCGGAAATCTACAAATTGTGGTGTCTCTGCTATTGGCGAAGGTGTTATCGAGTATTATGGAAGAGTTGAAGCAATTTATGAACTTCAATTCTATGGTGAAAACCCACCGAACGTCGTAGTCTTCAAATGTTATTGGTTCCAGCCGAAAAAGACTAGAAGGACTCATGAACATATAGGACTAGTCGAAATCAATCCAAACACCCATTTAGATGTTCCCGATGTCTATATTACGGCTCAACAGGCGACCCAAGTTTTCTATCTACCGTGGGCATGCCAAACGGATAAGAATCTGGAAGGTTGGTATGTTGTTTATGAAGTGCCGCCACATGTCAGACCACCTCTCCCAAATGAACAGGATTATGAACCTCACATTAACCCAGACACATATGATGGAGAATTCTTCCAAGAAACACGTCTTTCCAAGAAACGTTTCAAGAACCGTCGTGCTTCATCCAAGAACATGGAAGTAGACAACGACAATGAATCCGACTCCAGCCCTGAGCCGGAACCAGAAGACCTGGAACTCGTAGAGGTTACTCATGCGGATGACCTGTCAATGCTTCAACGATTAAAGGAAGGCCTTTCACAACTTCACGCCGTTGAACCCGATGAGCACGTCATTCATGAAGACATGCGTGATAGTGATAATGATGATGCATTTATTGATGATGATTATTAGTTTGTAAGATTCACAACTTAAATTATATATATTTTAATCTTTATTATTCATGTACATATTATTATTCATGTCAGTCATTCAATTTTTTTATGTTGTACTAATTTCTTTTAATCTTTATCATGGCAGGTGTTGAAAGATGGTGGGCGTGGGTCCAGAGCGCTCGACGGGTTCTTCCCAGGCGCCCCGCACGAGGGGTGGTACTTCCCTTCCACCCCTATCTCTCCGTAGAGCCTTGGCAGACAGTCTTTCGACACCAGCCGAGGGTTCTTCTTCGTCGGTGGCATTGCCCACTAGGAGAGGTGCTGGTCGGGTAGGGAGGAAGGGGAAGGGTACAGGGAGAGGTGGTGGCCGCGGAAGATCCAGGAGGACTGTTGAGCCGTCCTCGCCACCACCAGCAGCTCATTCACCCGAGCATAGGACTAGTATGGTCGACCCGTTTGCGGAGGAGGCTACGGGACTCCGGTCCAGGAGCCTGGTGTTCACGGGCATTCGTCAAATGAGACTCCGGTCCAGGAGCAGCCTCGGGTCGAGGTCCATTCGGCCCAGGAGCAGCCTGAGGAGACTACGGTTCCGGAGGCTTCACCCAACGTGGAGAGGCCCGGATGGGAGCCTTGGATGGATCGTATCGAGTTGCCGGATTGGACCGAGGGTCCGGGTGGCTCAGGGGGCGGGGATGGCGGGGATGAGCTTACGGATAGTGAGGGCGATGTGCAGGTGGACGGGTCCACCGTGTACATGCGTGGTAGTACACGTCTCCCGATCGCCCCGGCTACCCGCGAGCAGAGGCCGGTGATTAAACCTGAAGGAGATAGGTAAGTACATTTACCCTTTTTTAGCTTTTGCCTTCAAGTTTGTTCAAATATCTAATGCGCTGACCTTATCATACTGCAGGAGATGGGTACACCCTCTTGGAGTCCGCAGGCCGAACTCCGCCCTTGGTGTGCTTTGCCGGACAAATTTCCCGGGGTTTGTCACGTTGCCTGGTGAGGGTCAGGTTCCTACACTAGGATTTACCTGGGAGCACTACCAGGCTGCGCAGGCCCCGCCGGAGGAGATTATAGATGGTGTCTTGTGCCACACGAGGGCCGAGATGGTGATCAAGAGCTTTTGGGTAAATTATCCTTTTACGGAATCTAAAATTAACAATATACCTAATTATTGTACTAATCGGTGTTTTCATGTTTGATTGCAGACCTTCTATAGGTGTGAGGATGGATATGAGGAGGAGGCGGCCAGGGTTCTCGAGGTCGAGTGTAGGCGGTTACTACAGAACTTGCGCCACGAGGCTCGGCCGCAGGCTATTCGAGATTACTACACCACGCATGGTATTAAGAAGCAGAAGAAGGATTGCCGCGGAAAGTTTCTGAAGAAGGAGCAATACATGAAGGTAATTACCTATTCTTAAGTCCTTCTACGTAGTTTTCTTGATTTCATTCATAGGCATAGCGCCGAAAATTCTTCCTAATAACTTACAGGTGCCCCCGAGATGGTGTGCGGATAAGATGGATTGTTGGGAGGCGTTGGTTGATGAGTGGTGCACAGGCAGCTGGCGAGCCGTCCACGAGAATGCGAAGGATCAGCGTAGACAAATGGTTGGTGTGGCACACCATCAAGGCAGCGCTAACTTACTTCAGTTTGGACGAAACTGGGTATGTGATTTGCTTCATGATTCATGCAATTCATTCTTGATGCTAATATTTTGTTCCTCTCTTTTAGGCGCATCACAATAAGACGGAGATGCCACACTTGTACGACCTTTATGGCATGGCCCATACTGCCTCGTACAAGAAGGCGAAGGCATTCTCTGAGTCTGACCTGGATGATCCCAATAACTTCACCAACATATCATCCCACCAGAAGCTCGTGGCATACAGGGACTCGGGGAAGGCTACGAAAGGGGATGACTTTAACCCTAGCCAGGAACCTTTGGATCCAGAGCTGGTGATGATATATGGTGGCGGGGGGCCCCATGGCTCGATATCCATTGGAGATGGGATAATACGTTGTCCACTCACTCTTCCTGAGATCAAGGCGCGCCAGTCGAGCAGCTGTCCTGAGATAACGCGTCATCCACGGCCAGTCGAACTTGCCATCGAGGTTAGTTGTATGGACTAAGCACTTCCATCCATTTCATTATGTGTGTCACCATAGATCATTACTGTGGTAACGAGGAATGGTGTTTCAGGATGCTCTTCAAAAAGAGAGAGCGGCAAACCAGGCTGCTCTTGAGAAAGAGAGATTGGCAAGCCAGGCTGCTCTTCAGGCTGCTCTTGATGAGAGGGACCAGACCACGACACGATTGCTTGAGGAGGAGAGGGCCCGGAATGAGGCGGGTCAACGGGCCCTGTACGAGATTTTTGTGGTATGTTTTTTTCACATTAGCCAAATCATGTGTGCAATGTCTGTTTCAATACTAACTAATACGACCCACTCTTCAGGGTTTGTGCGAGAAGAGAGGTCAAGTCCCTCCGCTGATGCCCGTCTTCTCTTCGATTGGCACGGTGAGTTTCATTATAAACTAGTATTAATAATTGAGTGTCATCATGATAACTGAGACATTGCAAAATATATTTTCTGCAGAATAACTCCCGAGCGGCATCGCACGATCCTTCTCCAGGGCAACCGTCTCCAAACGAAGCCGGCGTGAGCAACCGTGGTGTTTCTCCTCCTTGATGACCACTACGGTAAGTTTCTCCTCCAAACATAGCTTGTTTTCCTCTAAAATGAGATAATTAGCCCATTTAGCTCCAAGAAGACATAATTAGGCAATTTAGCTCCAACAAGAGGAGAAGAAATAGGAAAAATGAAAAGAAAGAAGAAGAAGAAGAAGAGAAGAAGGAGAAGGAGGAGAAGGAGGAGGAGGAGGAGGAGGAGGAGGAGGAGGAGAAGGAGGAGAAGGACAAGGACCTTCTAGTCCTTCTCCTCCTCCTCCTTCTCCTCCTTGATTTCTTCTTCTTCTCCTCCTCCTCCTCTTTCTTCTCCTCTTTCATATTATCCTTGCTTTAATTTAACCAACAATGACATAATTAGTCCATTTAGCTCCAAAATACCATAATAAGCTCAAAATGGCATAAGAACCTTGGTTAGCTCATTAATATTATATACTTAGCTTGTTTTCCTCTAAAATGGGATAATTAGCCCATTTAGCTCAAAAAAGACATAATTAGGTAATTTAGCTCCAATAAGAGGAGAAGAGGAGAAGAAATAGGCAAAATGAAAAGAAAGAAGAAGAAGAAGAAGAAGAAGAAGAAGAGAAGAAGGAGAAGGAGGAGGAGGAGGAGGAGGAGGAGGAGAAGGCCAAGGACCTTCTATCCTTCTCCTCCTCCTCCTTCTTCTTGATTTCTTCTTCTTCTCCTCCTCCTCCTCTTTCTTCTCCTCTTTCATATTATCCTTGCTTTAATTAACCCAACAATGACATAATTAGCCCATTTAGCTCCAAAATACCATAATAAGCTCAAAATGGCATAAGAACCTTGGCTAGCTCATTAATATTATATACTTAGCTAGTTTTCCTCTAAAATGGGATAATTAGCCCATTTAGCTCAAAAAAGACATAATTAGGTAATTTAGCTCCAACAAGAGGAGAAGAGGAGAAGAAATAGGCAAAATGAAAAAGAAAGAAGAAGAAGAAGAATAGAAGAAGAAGAAGAGAAGAAGGAGAAGGAGGAGGAGGAGAAGGACGAGGAGGAGAAGGCCAAGGACCTTCTAGTCCTTCTCCTCCTCATCCTTCTCCTCCTCCTCCTCCTTCTTCTTGATTTCTTCTTCTTCTCCTCCTCCTCCTCTTTCTTCTCCTCTTTCATATTATCCTTGCTTTAATTTCCGCAACAATGACATAATTAGCCCATTTAGCTCCAAAATGCCATAATAAACTCAAAATGGCATAAGAACCTTGGTTAGCTCATGAATATTATATACTTAGCTTGTTTTCCTCTAAAATGACATAATTAGCCCATTTAGCTCAAAAAATACATAATTAGGTAATTTAGCTCCAACAAGAGGAGAAGAGGAGAAGAAATAGGCAAAATGAAAAGAAAGAAGAAGAAGAAGAAGAGAAGAAGAAGAAGAGAAGAAGGAGAAGGAGGAGGAGGAGGAGGAGAAGGCCAAGGACCTTCTAGTCCTTCTCCTCCTCCTCCTTCTCGTCCTTCTCCTCCTCCTCCTTCTCCTCCTTCTCATCCTTCTTCTTGATTTCTTCTTCTCCTCCTCCTCCTCCTCTTTCTTCTCCTCTTTCATATTATCCTTGCTTTAATTAACCCAACTATGACATAATTAGCCCATTTAGCTCCAAAATGCCATAATAACCTCAAAATGCCATAAGAACCTTGGTTAGCTCATGAATATTATATACTTAGCTTGTTTTCCTCTAAAATGGGATAATTAGCCCATTTTGCTCAAAAAAGACACAATTAGGTAATTTAGCTCCAACAAATGATATATAGTTCACCACACATATACTTAGCTTGTTTTCCGCTAAAAATGACATAATTAGCTGAAAAACATCATATTTTGTTCTTCTTCTAACTTTCTTATTCACATTTTTGCAGATTGGATATACTACATGCATGGAAGCTGGCATTCATGGAGTTGAACGACGTCGATGGATGAACTTTATATGTATATCATCTAGTTTTCATTTGAGTTGATGAACAATGTCAAACTATATGTATATGTATATATGGATAAACAGTGCAATACTTGGTATGTTGGTTCTTTGGATATATGGGGATGTACATTGGTGAATCATATATGTGTGGTGAATTATATATATGTGTTGGCAAGTATATGTGTGGTGAACTATATATCATATATGTGTGGTGAATTATATAAAGGTGCTGTCAAATATATATATATATATATATATATATGTGTGTGTGTGTGTGCTGTGAAATAATATATAAAAAAAACAGGAACTATATGGGCTCTTTGCCGTCTGCCAGCTGATGGCAAAGACCTGTGCCATCAGCTGGCAGACGGCAAAGGTGCCACATGGCACCCAGCTGTGCATCCTGGGGTGTCTATGTAGTCTCTTTGCCGTCAGCCTCCAGGGTGGGCAAACGGCAAAGAAGAGGGAACAGAGGAGGGGGAGGAGAAGGCAGACGGCAAAGAGTGGAGAGAGGGGGGAGGGGAGGAGCCGGCAGACGGCAAAGATGGACGGGGAGGCAGACGACAAAGATGGAGGGGGAGGGGAGGGGAGGAGAAGGCAGACGGCAAAGATGGACGGGGAGGCAGACGGCAAAGGCTCCGTTAACCCCTAACAAAGGCAACTCGTGTCGGCTACCGTCTCGTGCACTTTGCCGACTGCTCCTAAGGAAAGCTGACGACAAAGAGCTTTGCCATCCGCTTTGGGGGGGGGGGGCAGACGGCAAAGAAGGTCATATGCCGTCGTAGGCTGACGCAGAAATTTTGCCGGCCGTGAGAATCTTTGCCGTTTGTGATATTGTCTTTGCTGTCCGAGATATTGTCTTTGCCGTCCGTGATGGCAGACGACAAAGAAGGTGATTCCTGTAGTGTATGGGTAGTATCGGGGGGGGGGGGTGAACCATGGTGAAGTTGGATTACAGTAGATATAATGCTAATATGAATTTAGAATGAGTTGACAACAGTACTTGACATGGTGATTTATTTTATTATACTAACGGATCTCACGAAGTTTTGTTGAGTTTTGTGTGATTGAAGTTTTCAAGTCTTGGGTGAGAGCACGATGGATGAAGGAATAAGGAGAGGCAAGAGCCTAAGATTGTGGATGCCCGAGGCACCCCAAGGTAATATTCAAGGAAGACTCAAGCGTCTAAGCTTGGGGATGCCCCGGAAGGCATCCCCTCTTTCCTCTACAATCTATCGGTAATTTTACTTGGAGCTATATTTTAATTCGTCACATGATATGTGCAAATGCTTGGAGCGTCTTTTGTGTTTATTTTTCCTTTTTCTTTTATGCACCATGCTGGTATGAGATAGTCCTTGGTTGGCTTTATAGAATGCTTCTTGTGCTTCACTTATATATTTTGAAGTTTGGATTGCCTGTTTCCCTACACATAGAAAACCGCCATTTGTAGAATGCTCTTTTGCTTCACTTATATTTGTTAGAGCGGGGCATATCTTTTGTAGAAAGAACTAAACTCTCATGCTTCACTTATACCTATTTAGAGAGTTAACATGAGTTGGTCATTCACATGGTTAGTCATAAAATCCTACATAAAACTTGTAGATCACTAAATATGATATGTTTGATTCCTTACAACAGTTTTGCGACATGAATATGTGATATTAGAGTCATGCTAGTGAGTAATTGTGTTTTTTAGAAATACTTGTGTTAAGGTTTGTGATTCCCGTAGCATGCACGTATGGTGAACCGTTATCTGATGAAGTCGGAGCATGATTTATTTATTGATTGTCATCCTTTGTGTGGAGGTCAGGATCGCGTGATGGTTAAGTCCTACCAACCTTTCCCCTAGGAGTATGCGTGTAGTACCTTGTTTTGATGACTAATAGACTTTTGCAATAATTATGTGATTTCTTTATGACTAATGTTGAGTCTATGGATTATACGCACTCTCACCCTTCCACCATTGCTAGCCTCTCTAGTACCGCGCAACTTTCGCCGGTGCATTACACCCACCATATAGCCTCCCTCAAAACAGCCACCATACCTACCTATTATGGCATTTTCATAGCCATTCCGAGATATATTGCCATGAAACTACCACCGTTCCGTCTCATGACATGTGCCACCACTTCCATATTGCCATTGCATGATCGTAAGATAGCTAGCATGATGTTTCCATGGCTTGTCCAATTTTTGATGTCATTGCTATGCTAGATCATTGTCACGGTACAGTACCGAAGGCATTTCATATAGAGTTATCATTCCTCTAAGTATTGAGTTGTAAGTGTGATGATCATTATTAATAGAGCATTGTCCCATGTGAGGAAATAAAAGTGGCCAACGGAGCCCATTTACAAAAAAGAGGCCAAAGATGCCCACCAAAATAAAAAAAATAAAAAAAGAGGCCAAAGAGCCCACAAAAAAAATGAGAGAAAAGAGAGAAGGGACAATTGCTACTATCCTCTTTCCACAGTTGTGCTTCAAATATCACTATGATCTTCATGACAGAGAGTCTCCTATGTTGTCACTTCCATATACTAGTGGGAAATTTTCATTATATAACTTGGCTTGTATATTCCAATGACGGGCTTCCTCGAAATTGCCCTAGGTCTTCGTGAGCAAGCAAGTTGGGTGCACACCCACTAGTTTCTTTTGTGAGCTTTCATACACTTATAAGCTCTAGTGCATCCGTTGCGTGGCAATCCCTACTCACTCACATTGATATCTATTGATGGGCATCTCCATAGCCTGTTGATACGCCTAGTTGATATGAGACTATCTCCCCCTTTTTTGTCTTCTCTACGACTACCATATTCTATTCCACCTATAGTGCTATGTCCATGGCTCACGCTCATGTATTGCATGAAAGTTGAAAAGGTTTGAGAACACTAAAGTATGAAACAATTGTTTGGCTAAATCCGGGGTTGTGCATGATTTAAATACGTTGTGTGGGGAAGATGGAGCTTAGCCAGACTATATGATTTTGTAGGGATAACTTTCTTTGGCCATGATATTTTGAGAAGACATGATTGCTTTGTTAGTATGCTTAAAATATTATTGTATTTATGTCAAATGACAGACTATTGCTTCGAATCACTCGTTTTTAGTATTCATGCCATGATTAGATTATATGATCAAGATTATGCTAGGTAGCATTCCACATCAAAAATTATCTTTTTTATCATTTACCTACTCGAGGCCGAGCAGGAATTAAGCTTGGGGATGCTGATACGTCTCCGTCGTATCTATAATTTTTGATTGTTTCATGCCAATATTCTACAACTTTCATATACTTTTGGCAACTTTTTATACTATTTTTGGGACTAACATATTGATCCAGTGCCCAGTGTCAGTTCCTGTTTGTTGCATGTTTTTGTTTCACAGAATATCCATACCAAACGAAGTCCAAACGTAATAAAAACTTACGGGGATTTTATTTGAATATTTATGATTTTTGGGAAGAAGAATCAACGCGAGGCGATGCACGAGGTGCCCACAAGCCCTGTTGCCGCGGCCAGGGGGTGGGCCCGCGGCAGGCAGGCTTGTGGCCACCGCTTAAGGCGGTTGGAGCCCTTCTTTCGCCGCAAGAAAGATAATATCCGGAAGAAAATCGTGTTAAAATTTCATCCCAGTCGGAGTTATGGATCTCCAGGAATTAAAGAAACGGTGAAATGCAGAATCTGGGAGCGCAGAAACAGAAGGACACGGAGAGAGAGTTCCAATCTCGGAGGGGCTCTCTCCCCTCCGCCGCCATGGAGACCATGGACTAGAGGGTAAACCCTTCTCCCATCTAGGGAGGAGGTCAAGGAAGAAGAAGAAGGAGGGGGGCTCTCCGCCCTCTCTCCAGCGGCGCCGGAACGCCGCCCGGGACATCATCGTGTGACAGCGATCTACACCAACACCTCTGTCATCTTGACCAACATCTCCATCATCTTCCCCCATATATATTCAGCGGTTCACTCTCCCGCAATCCGCTGTACCCTCTACTTGAACATGGTGCTTTATGCTACATATTATTATCCAATGATGTGTTGCTATCCTATGATGTCTGAGTAGATTATCGTTGTCTTATCGGTGACTGATGAATTGTTATGATTGGTTTAATTTTCTTGTGGTTATGTTGATGTCCTTTGGTGCCCATCATATGATCGCGCGTGTGGATCACACCATAGGGTTAGTTGTATGTTGATAGGACTATGTATTGGCAGGCTAGAGTGGCAGAAGCTTCAAACCTAGCATAGAAATTGATGCATATGGGATTGAAGGGGGGCCAATATATCTTATTGCTATGGTTGGGTTTTACCTTAATGAACGGTAGTAGTTGCGGACGCTTGCTAATAGTTCCAATCATAAGTGCATATAATTCCAAGTAAGGGATGACATGCTAGCAGAGGCGTCTCCCACATGATACTTGCTATCGATCTAGTAACGTAGTCAATTGCTTAGGGACAATTCCACAACTCCTACCACCCCTTTTCCACACTCGTTAGACACTCATAGTTGTTTCTTTATCTAACCAGCCCCTAGTTTTATTTACGTGTTCTTTACTTTCTTGCAAGCCTATCCTATCACTCCTACAAAGTACTTCTAGTTTCATACTTGTTCTAGGTAAAGCGAACGTAAAGTGTGCGTAGAGTTGTATCGGTGGTCGATAGAACTTGAGGGAATATTTGTCCTACCTTTTGCTCCTCGTTGGGTTCGACACTCTTACTTATCGAGAAAGGCTACAATTGATCCCCTATACTTGTGGGTTATCACGCCCGAGTGCCATGATTTCAGATCTGAACCTATTATGTTGTCACCAATATATGTGTGTTTTAGATCCTATCTTGCAAATTGTAGTCACCTACTATGTGTTATGACCCGGCAACCCCGGAGTGACAATAGCCGGAACCACTCCCGGAGATGACCATAGTATGAGGAGTTCATGTATTCACCGCGTGTTAATGCGTTGATCTGGTTCCTTATTAAAAGGAGAACCTTAATATCCCGTAGTTTCCATTAGGACCCCGCTGCCACGGGAGGGATGGACAATAGATGTCATGCAAGTTCTTTTCCCTAAGCACGTATGACTACATACGGAATACATGCCTACATTAGATTGATGAACGGGAGCTAGCCACATATCTCTCCGTGTTATAGCTGTTACATGATGAATCATATCCGTCACACTCATCCATCACCGAATCACTGCCTACGAGTCTTTTACTACTGGTTCTCGCTACGTTACTTTGCCTAGGCTTGTACCTTGCTACAAGAGGGATTGGCCACTTTGCTGCTCCTGTTACTTTGCTGCTGTTACTTGTTACTTTGCTGCTACTGCTACTACTATTCCTTGCTACTCCGCTGTTACTTGTTGCAAGACTTTGTTGGCGCTAACATCCCGTCAACAAGGCTTTTCTAGCGCCGTTGCCGGGGATTGCCAAAGCTTTTTCTGGTGCCGTTGCTTTTGTACTACCTTGCTACTGATACTTTGCTTGCAGACAATAATCTTTCAGGTGTGGTTGAATTGACAACTTAGCTGCTAATACTTGAGAATATCCTTTAACTTCCCCTTGTGAGCGAATCAATAAATTTGGGTTGAATACTCTACCCTCGAAAACTGCTGCGATCCCATAGGCTTGTGGGACATCAAGGCTTTTTCTGGCGCCGTTGCCGGGGAAGCACATCTATATTCTCTGAGTCACTTGGGATTGACGTCTTCTTATCACTATGAGGAATCCAAAAGATCCAAGAACTAAAATCCTACCTTCCACTACGAGGAGAGGTAAGGAACTGCCATCTAGCTATGCACTTGATTCACCTTTAGTTCTGAGTAAGTTTGCGACATCACCTCCTGCTATAAATCTTGATATGTCGCCTGTGCTTGATGGTGCCACTTCTGCTGCCCATGATGCTTATGATGATGGTATGCTTGATACTATGCCTGATGATGCTATGCTTGATACTATGCTTGATACTATGCCTGCTATGCCTGATACTGTTTTGCCACTTGGTGCCATTGATGCATATATTGCTAGAGTTGCTGCTAGATGTGATGATACTTCTGAAACTGCTGATACTATTGAAGTAGAACCTGCTACTGTGCCTAAATTGCCTGTTATGCCTGATACGCGCTATGTTATGGAGGGAGAGATAGTTGAGGATTTTCTTGCGTGTAAGGATAGCTATGATGTTGAGAAACCTCTGCTCAAGTGGAAAGAAAAATCTCTGAACGCTAGGATGAAATACGACCCGAAGTTTGCTACTTCGCCTACCTTTGTGACCGATAAGGATTATGAATTCTCTGTCGACCCTGAGTTAATCACTCTGGTCGAATCTGATCCTTTTCATGGTTATGAGTCTGAAATGGTTGTAGCCCATCTTACCAAACAGCACAATATAGCCACCCTATTCACTAGTGAGGAAAAGATCCGCCACTACTATATGCTCAAGTTGTTTCCTTTCTCGCTAAAGGATGATGCTAAGACCTGGTTCACTTCTCTTGCTCCTGGTTGTGTGCGTAGCCCCCAGGATATGGTCTACTACTTCTCTGAAAAATATTTCCCTGCCCATAAGAAGCAAGCTGCCTTGCAGGAAATATACAACTTTGCTCAAGCTGAAGAAGAGAGTCTTCCACAAGCTTGGGGGAGGCTCATCCAGGTACTGAATGCTTTCCGTGATCACCCTCTTGAGAAGAATGAAATATTTGATATCTTCTATA
Source organism: Hordeum vulgare subsp. vulgare (assembly GCF_904849725.1). Classification (NCBI taxonomy): domain Eukaryota; kingdom Viridiplantae; phylum Streptophyta; class Magnoliopsida; order Poales; family Poaceae; genus Hordeum; species Hordeum vulgare. The sequence continues at coordinate 443,253,808 of NC_058522.1, read as the reverse complement.
ATGGACTTACCGATGCTTCCAAAGGCCATCTAGATAGTTGTGCCGGTAGTGTTTTTAGGGAACAAACAGTAGAACAAGCTGAGATTCTGTTGAACAACATCTTGTGCAATGAGAATGCTTGGATTATTCCCGAACCACCTCCTAAGCCAACTCCAAAGAAAAGAGGTATTCTATTCCTCAGTCCTGAAGATATGCAAGAAGCCAAGAAATCTATGCAAGAGAAAGGCATTAAATATCAAGATGTCAAAAAGCTACCACCTATCGAAGAGATCCATGGTCTCGATAACCCGATACAGGTAGTAGAAGTAAATTCTCTGTGTAGGTTTGATGAGAGTGATATTTCTTTTGATAAACCTGCTAGCCTATGCCTGGATGAATTTGATAACTTTGTTACCAAACAATAGAGTTTCAAAGGTTATGTTAGCAGACAATTGGAAAAGAATGCTCGTATGCTTAGTCATTTAAGTGCTTGTGTGGACAGAAATGTCAATGATCTTAAGCTTCTGAGTAAGCATGTCCCTATGGTTACTACTCAGGTAGAACAAGTGATTAAAGCTCAGAATGACTTGCTCAACGAGTTGAATAACAATTCCATCAGAGTCGTCACTAGAGGCGGTAGAATGACCCAGGAACGTCTGTATCATAAGGGTCATCCGAAGAGAATTGAACAAGAGTCTCTAGGAGTTAGCACTGATGCACCTAGTCATCGTAGAAAGAAGAAGAAAGATGATAGGAACCTGCACGCTAGCAACGTTGCTACTACCCCTGAGCGTCCAAACGATGCCTCTATCTGTGATGCTGAGACACAATCTGGTGATGAACATGAGCCTAATGATAATATCAATAGTGATGTTCATGAAGATGCTCAACCTAGCAATGAAAAGGATGTGGAGATTGAACCTAGTGCTGATCTTGATAACCCACAGCCTAGGACTAGAAGATATGATAAGAATGACTTCGTTGCTAGGAAGCACGGTAAAGAAAAGGAACCTTGGGTTCAGAAACATATGCCCTTTCCTCCCAAACCATCCAAGAAAAAGGATGATGAGGATTTTGAGCGCTTCGTTGAAATGATCAGACCTGTCTTTCTGTAGATGCGTTTGACTGATATGCTCAAGATGTCTCCGTATGCTAAGTACATGAAAGATATTGTGACTAATAAGAGGAGGATACCTGATCTTGAGATCTCCGCCATGCTTGATAATTACACTTTCAAGTGTGGAACTCCGAAGAAACTAGGTGATCCCGGTGTGCCAAATATACCTTGCTCCATTAAAGGCAACTACGTTAGAACTGCATTGTGCGACCTTGGAGCCGGTGTTAGTGTTATGCATCTCTCTCTTTATCGTAGACTTGAACTGGATAAGTTGACACCCACTGAAATTCTTTGCAAATGGCCGACAAATCAACTACTTTCCCTATTGGCATTTGCGAGGATGTGCCTGTTGTGGTTTCTAACACCACTATCTTAACAGACTTTGTTATCTTGGATATTCCCGAGGACGATGCCATGGCTGTCATCCTCGGAAGACCCTTTTTAAATACTGCAGGGGCTGTTATAGATTGCAACAAAGGCAATGTCACTTTCCATGTCAACGGTAATGAGCATATGGTGCACTTTCCGAAGAAACAATATCGAGTACGTTGCATCAGTGCTATCGAAAAGACTTCATCGATTCTTATTGGGAGCTTTGAATGCCCTATTCGTCGTGTCAAGATGAAGTATGATTTTCTTGTTGGGGAGATACACATCCCCATTGAGGTGACCTAGTGACTATTCGAAAATTCTCCGTTCTCTTTTGTGATTCGAGAAAGTTTTGTCGAGGGGATTTGATCAACCCCATTGACGAATTTCTTTCGATGACCATGAGATGGATGAATCGAGAAGTCACAAACCTCTTTTCCAAGCTTTCACTTTAGGTTGCTTAGAAGAAAAATGATAGGTTTAGTTTAGTTTTCCCTATTTTCCCGTCCGGTAGAAAAGTACCCCGAAAATAGAAGTTCTCCGAACGCTGTGAAAATATAATATGATTTTTTCTAGAATATTTGAAAAATACAGGGACAAAGAGCTTGTCTGGGGGCCACACCAGTGGGCCACAAGCCCTAGGGCCGCGGGCACCCCCCTGGCCACGCCACCCAGGCTTGTGGGGCCCAGAGGCATCCCCTCCACTCATTCTTGCTTCCATCCAGTTCTCCTACCTCCAGAAAAAATTGTTTTGCAGCTCAAACCCTTGTTCTTGCTCCTCTTGCTGGGATTTTCGATCTCTTTGCTCAAATCACCGTTCTCCGAACTGTTTTGGGGAAATTACTCCTTGAAAAGGAATATGTTCAAGAGAAACTATCATGGTGGTTCCTCAAGCAAGAGAGGTCCGTGTCTTGCAATTCGGGAGCCTGATCCTTACCAACCTAGGGACGCGCAGGTACAACCATGTGAATGGCCTTCTGATGAATTTATGATTGAGGCAGGCTTCAAAGATGAGTTTGAAGCACTTGTTCGCAACGTCGGACTCGAAGAACTCATCTCCGATAAATGTGAACAGTATGTTGCTTTCACTTCCTCTTTTGTCTGTAAATTCAAATTTTCAGTTAGCCGTGAGCCATCGGTACTGTTTGATCTCTACGATAAATCGTATACCATGGATTTAGAGGATTTCAGTAGAATTTGCAAAATACCTATTTGGGGTAACCTCAATGATCCTCCTAAATCTTCGGTTAGAGATTTTTGCGCTGGTATTACGGTTGGAGAAACTAGAGACATTACGCAAGCTACCATGGGGAGTATTCATTTTCCTGCCTTGCATTACTTTGCCCTCTTCATAGGCAGATGCATTAATGGCAAGATTGAGCATTGTCACCTCTACGCACCCAACCTTAGTATCCTTAAGAGTGTAGTGACGGGTGACAAAAGCTTCAACATGGGAGCTATTATAGCAAGGAGGCTGAATAAGAATGCTATTGATGGGGATTTATTTTGCGGCATCTATGCCACTCGCATAGCAAATTTTCTTGGAGTACCCATCCGCGCAGGAGATCCCCCGCTCCATACAGCTTTCCTTGATCGCGTCGCTATAACACGCTACCAGTTCCTTAAGAGGGATGATGAATCCCTCCTATACTGATTGATATTTAACCGGCAGCGTGTTTTCCATATTACCCTTCTTGCTCCTGCTTTCTTTGACTTTTAGGTAAAACAGAGATATTACATAACCATAGGAGATGCAGAGGAGTATGAGAGGGAGGCGACGGCTGCTCGTCTCCGTGAGGCAGCTATTCAGGCAGTGGCTGCAGCGGTCCCGTATAACCCCGATTATGATTTTGGGTTTCGCCAGGACCGTCCTTGGGTGTAGACCAAGTTAGGCCAAAAGCCTAAGCTTGGGGGAGTACGTGTTCTCACCGACTTTACATTCTTGCTTATGCTTTCACTTTGTTAGCCGGTGTTCACACTTTGCCACTGTATCATCCATACTAGTTGATTTTCTTTTTCTTGTTTTCTTTTCGTGTGTCTGTCTAGTTTGAGAAAAACCAAAAATATTTTATTTTCTTCTTTTGCTTGTTGAGAGCTTTCCCGTGTAGATAGTTTTCTTTTTCTTTGGGTCAAGGTAGAAGATATTGGTTACAATGTTTAGTGGGTCTTGCATGCATACCTGTTTAGCTTTCAAAGAGCCATATTACTTTGTCTTCTCCTTTGTGTTTGTCTGCAGATTCTAGCTTTAGTCCAATGCACGAGCACGCTTATTATTGTTCACATCGTTCGGTCGTGCAAGTGAAAGGCAATAAGTTCGATATATGATGAAGTGACTGAGCCTGGAAAAGCTGGTATTAACTCGATCTATTTTGTTTTTGTAAATATAACTAGCTCATCGTTCCTGATTCAGCTTTGTTGTGAGAGAAACATGTTTGAAATGACAACTTAGAGATCATAGTTGCTTATGCCATGCTTACTTAGCTAGGAGCTTATAATGGTTTGTCTTGGATGCCCACATGAATGTTGAGATGACTATGATGTAGTATGATAGGATGGTATCCTCCTTTGAATGTTTCAAGTGGCTTGACTTGGCACATGTTCACGCATGTAGTTGAAACAAAATCAACATAGCCTCTATGATGTTCATGTTCATGGTGATTTATGTCCTACTCATGCTTGCACTCAATGTTAGTTACTCTCAATGCATATTGATGACTGTTGTCGCTCTCTAGTTGGTCGCTTCCCAGTCTTTTGCTAGCCTTCACTTGTACTAAGCGGGAATACTGCTTGTGCATCCACCTCCATAAACCCAAAGTTGTGCCATATGAGTCCACCATACCTACCTATGTGCGGTATCTACCTGTCGTTCCAAGTAAATTTGCATGTGCCACTCTCTAAACCTTCAAGAAATAATCTATTTTGCATGCCCGAACCTCTCATGTGGTGACAGGTGGCTATTGGTATCTTCCATGCTAGGCGTGTTATCCTCGATATGTGTTTATTCACTATCATTCACGAGAAAGGGGCCGGTAATTGGAATTCCCAGTTCCATGCTCAAATCGAAAAGATAATTGCAAACAAAACTCCCCCATGATTGATGTTGGTATGGACGGTGCCCGAGGATTAGGCTAGCCGTGGAGTGTGATTGATTGGTGGTGGGGGAGTCAAAACTTTTCTTTTCTGTTTGGGAACCGCCTATAGCATGTGTAGCGTGGAAGATGTTGAGAACTCTTAGTCATTGCGTTAACAATGAAAGCATGCCACCCAAAATTATTATCTCTGTTTTCAAAGCTTGAGCTCTGGCACCTCTACAAATCAATGCTTCCCTCTGCGAAGGGCCTGTCTATTTATGTTCCTGTTGAGTCATCCTCCTCTTACAAAAGAACCAATTAGAGAGCACCTCTATCATTTTTATGCTTTGCTTTTAACTGTGTTGAGTGTGACTATGACTGAATTTTCATTGCCTTGAATTACAATGTTTAGTCACCCCTTGGTCTTTGAAGGTGCTCTGCATTTATGTTTTGTGGTCTCAGAAAGAGCTAGAGAGATACCATCTATTCGTACTACTTCATGCTGTTTTGATTGAAGTGTTGACACTTGAGTCTTATTATTATTTTCTTGCTAGTTGATTATGCCATTGATATGAGTTTACCGTCAGACCTAGATGTCATTTGCTTATGTGGTTTGATTGTGATCTTGCTGAAATTGTGGTTATGAGTTAGACATAGTTGCAACAACAAGATCAAATAGAGTTCGTCAAAGTTTTTCTTTTGTCTCTCTCAGCTTGTCAACTGAGTTTCTTGAGGACAAGCAAGGCTTTAAGCTTGGGGGAGTTGATACGTCTCCGTCGTATCTACTTTTCCAAACTCTTTTGCCCTTGTTTTGGACTCTACTTTGCATGATTTTAATGGAACTAATCCAGACTGACGCTGTTTTCAGCAGAATTGCCATGGTGTTGTTTTTATGCGGAAATGGAAGTTCTCGGAACGTCCTAAAAATTTACGGAGATTTTTTCTGGAATAAAAGAAAAATACATGCGCAAAGATCCACGTGAGGGGGCGTGCCAGTGGGCCACAAGCCCCTGGGCCGTGGCCACCCCTATGGCCGCGCCATGAGGGCTTGTGGGGCCCCCGTGGCACCACCGCCCCCAATCTCAGTCCTATATCTCCCGTTTCGCCTGGAAAAAAAATCAGAGAGAAGGTTTCATCGCGTTTTGCGATACAGAGGCGCCGCCACATCCTGTTCTTTATCTAGAGGGCGGATCTGGAGTCCGTTTTGGGCTCCAGAGAGGGGAAATCGTCGACATCGTCATCATCAACCTTTCTCCATCGACAATTCCATGATGCTCTTCATCGTTCGTGAGTAATCTCATCGTAGGCTTGCTGGACGGTGATGAGTTGGATGAGATCTATCATCTAATCGAGTTAGTTCTTGACGGGGATTGATCCCTAGTATCCACTATGTTCTAGATTGATGTTGCTACTACTTGGCTATGCTTAATGCTTGTCACTAGGGCCCGAGTGCCATGATTTCAGATCTGAACCTATTATGTTGTCGCTAATATATGTGTGTTTTAGATCCTATCTTGCAAGTTGTAGTCACCTACTATGTGTTATGACCCGGCAACCCCGGAGTGACAATAGCCGGAACCACTCTTGGAGATGACCATAGTATGAGGAGTTCATGTATTCACCGCATGTTAATGCGTTGGTCCGGTTCTTTATTAAAAGGAGAACCTTAATATCCCGTAGTTTCCATTAGGACCCCGCTGCCATGGGAGGGATGGACAATAGATGTCATGCAAGTTCTTTTCCCTAAGCATGTATGACTACATACGGAATACATGCCTACATTAGATTGATGAACTGGAGCTAGCCACATACCTCTCCGTGTTATAGCTGTTACATGATGAATCACATCCGTCACACTCATCCATCACCGAACCACTGCCTACGAGTTTTTTACTACTGGTTCTCGCTACATTACTTTGCCTAGGCTTGTCCCTTGCTACAAGAGGGATTGGGCCACTTTGCTACTGTTGTTACTTTGCTGCTGTTACTTGTTACTTTGCTGCTGCTACTACTACTGTTCCTTGCTACTCCACTGTTACTTGTTGCAAGACTTTGTTGGCGCTAATATCCCGTCAACAAGGCTTTTTCTGGCGCCGTTGTCGGGGATTGCCAAAGCTTTTTCTGGTGCCGTTGCTATCGTACTACCTTGCTACGGATACTTTGCTTGCAGACAACAATCTATCAGGTGTGGTTGAATTGACAACTCAGCTGCTAATACTTGAGAATATTCTTTAGCTTCCCCTTGTGAGTGAATCAATAAATTTGGGTTGAATACTCTACCCTCAAAAACTGCTGTGATCCCATATGCTTGTGGGACATCAATGTGTCAATGCCGCGGTGTTGGGGATATACCCCATGGCGTGACCTTACCAAGGGATGACCCGACCTTTCAAATCCAGCCCAAGAATAAGACCCGTATGGGACACTAGGCTCAAGGGGCAGCTCATCCTGAAGGCTGGGGCCGGGTTACACAATCACCAGGCGGGTCGGCTCATTACAGTAAACGAAAAGAGCTCTTTCCTACTTGGATGATAAGTTAAGTAGGAGTTGGACTAGATCACGGGTAGCAGTACAACCCGTACTGTGTTGTAATCTCAGGGCCTCAACCTATATATAAAGGGGAGCCCGTGAGAGAGAAAGGATAAGTTAGAAATTCCCGAGAGCTAGGTTAGCGATTACACACCCTTATAATCGTTATCATCATTAATAACACGAAAAGCACGATGTGGAATTTTACCTCCATCACAAGGGCCGGACCTGGGTAAACTCTTGTCACTCATTCCCGATCAACCGCATCCAAGAAACCACCTAGTTGCGATGGCTCCTAGACTTAGTCCTATCATGAGGACATCTGCCATGACAAAACCATGACAATTGGCGCCCACCATGGGGCCAGCGCACGGTGGTGTTGAGTTCTTGGAGGGATCTCTCCTAGGGATCAAGGGATACGCGATCAGCTAGATGACCAGGGGCCACCGCGGAAAGCTCTACATTGACGATTCAGGCTAGGCCCCTGTGGCCGGCTCAATCGAGTATGGATATCAGGTCCTCTTTGGCAAGATCCACGTGTTCATCGGCAAGATTGGCACGTAAGGACCCGAGTTGGACATGTGCACCGAGATCGTCGAGTCAGATCGACGCACTCAACCAAGCCGGTCTCAAGCCGACCGGAAGCATGTCTTCATTGGGTTTACTCAGGGGGCCGACCTTACGAATAATTCAGTGACTGGTGAGGAAACTCCCGTCTACTCCGACGGCGAGTCATCGGTTGGAGACATCGAGTCGATTTGTCCATTGTATGATGGTAGACTTGGGAGCTACACTTATGGCAAGGACGACTCATAATTCCTCGAGCTACCACATGAAGTTGTCATTTAATTGGTAGGGATCATGGCGGCTCATAATTCCACCGCGGCAGGAGCAGCTAATGGTTCCGGCAGCCCAGGACCAGCTTCAAATGTCGCCGAGTCGAGCAAAACGCTGGCTCAAGCTATGGTTGACTTGAAGGCAGAGATGACAAATCTCCTGGATTCACTAGTGACTCCAGAAAATCAGGAGGAACACAACACGAAGTTGACTAAACTTCATGCAAATGACCAAGGTTCAGGAGGAGATTGGTGCTGAGAATGCTTGCATGGAAGATTTACATGCTCACATCCACGGCAATGCTGGACGCTGGAAAGGCGAAGCATGGCAGTTGGAAGCAGGACGGGAGGCGCACGAGGCCCCCACAAGCCATCAGGGTGCGGCCGCTTGTGGCTGCCTCCTGTCTTTCCCGACCCCGTTCTCTAGCTTATAAATTCCTATTTACCCTAAAACTTTCGGAGGAGATTGCGAAACACTTTTTACGCCGTCGCAAGTCTCTGTTCCGATGGGAGGCCATCTAGAGCTCTGTTGCAACACTCTGTCGGAGGGGGATCGATCACGGAAGGATTCTTCATCAACCTTGCTGCCCTCATGATGATGTGTGAGTAGTTCAGCATAGACCTATGGGTCCGTAGCAGTACCTAGATGGCATATCTCTGTCTCTTTGATCTTCAATACAATGATCATCGCATCTTTGCTTTGATCCATATGATGTAACTCTTTTATACGGTGCATTTATTGGGATCCGATGAATTGTGGGTTTATGTTCAGATTATTCATGATAGATATTTGAGTCTTCTCTGATATATAATATGATTCTTATGTGCATGATTATGATAGCTTCGTAATTCTCTCCGATCTATTGAAATAGTTTGGCCAACTAGATTGAAATTTCCGCGATGAGAGAGGTGCGTTGTAGTAGGTCCTACCTGGCGAGTTTCTATATACCAGTGACAGAAGGGGACAAGTTGCATCTTTGTGTTGCTGCTACTAAGGGTAAAACGATGTGGTTTATTAATATTAGTTGACTTTACTTTGTCTACATCATGTCATCTTACTCCAGGCATTACTTCATTCATCATGAACTTAATTCATAGAGAGGCAAGCATAGAAGCGGTCTTGAAGTGAAGTAATAGTAATAGGTGCAAGCAAGAGCCAGCCTATTTGTTTATGGACGTGATGCCTATTTTTACATGATCATTGCCAATAAAATCGCATAACTACCCGCTCTTCTATCCATTTCCCAACAGTAATTTGTTTACCCATCGTGTGATATTTTATGAGAGATGCCATTAGGGAAAGCTATGGGTCCTGGGTCTATTCACAACATATTGCTAAAACCTCCAATAACTTGCTGCCATTTATTTTATTTTCCATTTTACAACTATCTACAATTATCTACACACCTCATTCGCGTGCAAATAAAGAGACCAAGGGGATTAACAACCCTCTTGTCCGCGTTGGGTGCAAGTTGTTTGTTCTTTTGTGTGGAGCCGCTGAAGACGGTTCTTGTTGATATTCCTATCGGTTCGATAAACCTTGGTTTCATAACAAAGGGAAATACTTACCCACTTTGTGCTGCGATAATCTGTTCATCTTCAAGGAAAATCGAATGCAGATCATGGGTATCATGCCCCCCAGGTCGCACTGGGTTGGCTTGTGGGTCCCTCGTGTGCCCCCACCTTCATCCGATGTTTGTTGGTCTTATTTTGGTCCACAAAAAATCTCCAAAAAGTTTCAGGTCAATTGGACTTTATTTGGTATGGAAAACCTGAAAAGTGAAAAACATGCAGAAAACAACTACTTGCACCGGGCACTGGGTCAATAGGTTAGTGCTAAAAATAATATAATTTGGTAAATAAGTACCCCAAAAGTATTCTAGAATGATAATATAACAACACGAAACAATAAAAAATTGTAGATACGTTGCAGATGTATGAGTAAGCACTGACACTTTGGACCGGACCGAGCCGCAAGCTTTACTTGTGTTAGGGGCCATTGAAATTGTTGTAGAAAACACTACAAGGAGACAACAAAAAAAGCCAGAAAGACTAAATGAGGTGGTAAGTTGAAGTAACCCGACATACAAGAGAGCAATTGATGACGAGATAAGCCGACAGATAAATTCATGAGCTAAGCTGGCCAAAATGGTGAAACATGAGTTAAGCAAGTCAAATGGTGAAATATGAGCTAAGCCAACTAAATAAGTGAAGCACGAGCTCTAGGAGACTTTTCGCAAGTTATGTGCAAAAACTACTTTCTACCGAAGCAACATGATGAATGGATCTAATAAATTGTGGAAAAAGGAATGTAAATATTCCAAGAACAGCGGAGGTATCTGATACGTCCATTTTGCATCATGCTTTCATGTTGATATTTATCGCTTTATGGTCTGTTATATTACTTTGTGGTACCATAGTTATGCCTTTTCTCTCTTACTTTGCAAGGTTTATTTGAAGAGGGAGAATACCGGCAGCTGGAATTCTGGACTGGAAAAGGAGCAAGTCTGAGTCCTCTATTCTGCGCAACTCCAAATGCCCTGAAAATCAACGTGGAATTTTTTGGGAATATATAAAAAATACTGGGCGAAAGAAGTGCCACAGGGGAGCTACCAGGGGCCCACAAGCATGGTAGCCGCCACCTGCCCCCCTGGTGGTGGCTACAGGGCTTGTGGGCACCCTGGTGGCCCACTGGCCCCCCTCTTTTCCTATATGAAGGGTTTCATCCAGGAAAAAATGAGGGTGGAGCTTTTTCGTGGATTCTCCGCCGCCACGAGGCGGAACTTGAGCAGAACCAATCTAGAGCTCCGGCAGGACGATCCTACCGGGGAAACTTCCCTCCCGGAGGGGGAAATCGTCGCCATCGTCATCACCAACACTCCTCTCGTCGGAGGGGAGTCATCTCCATCAACATCTTCATCAGCACCATCTCCTCTCCAAACCCTAGTTCATCTCTTGTAACCAATCTCCGTCTCGCGATTCCGATTGGTACTTGTAAGGTTGCTAGTAGTGTTGATTACTCTTTGTAGTTGATGCTAGTTGGTTTACTTGGTGGAAGAGTTTATGTTCAGATCCTTGATGCTATTCATTACACCTCTGATCATGATTATGATTATGCTTTCTGAGTAGTTACTTTTGTTCCCGAGGACATGGGATAAGTCATGCTGATAATAGTCATGGGATAAGTCATGCTGATAATAGACATAACACTTCACCATATTTGGGCCTAGAGGAAGGCATTGGGGAGTAGTAAGTAGATGATGGGTTGCTAGAGTGACAGAAGCTTAAACCCCAGTCTATGCGTTTCTTCGTAAGGGGCTGATTTGGATCCACTAGTTTAATTCTATGGTTAGACGTTGTCTTAATTCTTCTTTCGTAGTTGCGGATGCTTGCAAGAGGGGTTAATCATAAGTGGGATGCTTGTCCAAGTAAGGGCATTACCCAAGCGTCGGTCCACCCACATATAAAACTATCAAAGTAACGAACGCGAATCACATGAACATGATGAAACTAGCATGACAGAAATTCCCGTGTGTCCTCGGGAGCGTTTTTCCTCCTATAAGACTTTGTTCAGGCTTGTCCCTTGCTAGAAAAGGGATTGGGCCATTTTTCTGCACCGTTGCTACTACTTGTTACTTGTTACTTTTCGCTTGCTACGTTTCACCTCACTTCACCATCACTTGTTACCGCTACTTTCAGTGCTTGCAGTTATTACCTTGCTGAAAACCGTTTATCAGAGCCTTCTGCTAATCATTGGGTTCGACACTATTACTTATTGAAAGGACTACGATTGATCCCCTATACTTGTGGGTCATCAGTATCGAAGGTGATATACATAAGATCTTATAAGGCATTTTGGATCTATCCTATAGCAAAATACGAAAGAGACTAGCTTGAAACTACATGGACTAGAGGGACCAAAGGTTTTTGGATCTACCACTAATACAACTAACAAGAACTCCGACAAACACAATGAACTCCGACGGAAAAACCTAATGAAAGAAGTACTACTTACCAGATCTAGGAAAAAAGAATGGCTTGAAGAGGTGCGTTCCTCGAGAATACTGCAGGTGATGTGGACGAGCAGCGACGATGATGGTAGCGCGGCTGGATGGCTTCTGACGCTTGGACTCTGACGAAGCTCGAGCAGACTGATACACCCATTTTGCATCATGCTTTTATGTCAATATTTATTGCATTATGGGCTGTTAATACACATTATGGTACAATACTTATGCTTTTTCTCTCTTATTTTACAAGATTTACATGAAGAGGGAGAATGCCGACAGCTGAAATTTTGGACTGGAAAGGGAGAAAATCTGAGAGATCTATTCTACACACCTCCAAAAGTCCTGAAAAGTTACGGAGAGAAGATTTGGAATTTATAAAAAATAATGAGCAAAAGAAATACCGGAGGGGGCCCACCAGGAGGTCACAAGCCAAGGGGCACGACCTACCCCCTAGCCGCGCCCTGTAGGCTTGTGGGCCCCCTGGCAGGCCTACGGCGCCCATCTTCTTATGTATGAAGGGTTTTGACCTAGAAAAAATCATATCAGACCTTTCAGGACGAGGCGCCGTCGTATCTAGGCGGAATTTCGACATAACCAATCTAGAGCTCCGGTGGAGCTATTCCGCCGGGGAAACTTCCCTCCCGAAGGGGGAAATCGAAGCCATCATCATCACCAACGATCTTCTCATCGAGAGGGGATCAGTCTCCATCAACATCTTCATCAGCACCATCTCCTCTCCAAGCCCTAGTTCATATCTTGTATGCGATCTTTGTCTCAAAACGTTAGATTGGTACCTGTGGCCTGTGGGTTGCTAGTAGTGTTGATTACTGTCGGGACCCCAACCCTAAGCCGTAGGAATCCAGCTTGTAACACATCGCATCCCTTTGCGGTCTCACGCATGGTTAACCCCAAGGCTGCCACTTACCTTACTCGGGACCGTTTACGCCTTTTGACTCACGTATGCATTTGTGTTGCTAGCATTCCAATGTCAAAGAACCCGGGACCGTTTGCGCCTTTTGACTCACGTATGAATTTGTGCCTTGCCCAACAGACTTCCCACTTTGCTTGGCAGCTATATTCTGAGGAAACTCTCATGAATAGTGCCCTAGTTCTCCACACTTGTAACAGATCACTTGATTGGCACGTGGTGCAGCATTGCTAGCTGGACCACCATATGTCTTTGCTCGGGGGTTGGTTTGGTTCGCCTGAGGCGCCACATAGGATGGCCTTGGGGTATATCTTGGCGACAGAGAGCTATTCGGGACCCACAGCCAGCGCTTTGGAAACGCGGAACCGGAGAGGAGCCCGAATCGCGAGAGTGCTTCTTCGTGGCCTCATAGTCGGTATGACCAGTCTCGTCACTGATCGCCTTGTTGAGAAGAGCTTGAAAACTTGTATATTCATGAAGGCGTAGGTCACGATGAAGTTCGTGGCTCAGACCCTTGCGGAATCTTGCTTGCTTCTTGGCATCAGTTGACACCTCTTCAGTGCATAGCGAGTGAGATTACCGAACTCGCGAATATAAGCATCCATGGTCAACTTTCCCTGGGTGAAGGCACAAAATTCCTCTCTCTTACGGTCCATCAGATCCTCTGGGATGTGGTGCAGACGGAAGGCTGCACTGAAATCTGCCCTTGTGGCTGCTGGTCCGGCAAGACTCATAGCTTCAAAACTCCCACCATAGATTGGCGGGGCCTTCTAGAAAGTATGCAACGAAGGTCACCTTGTCAGCCTCAGAAACATTTGCAGAGCGTATCTTGCGCGATATACTACACAACCAATCATCAGCGTCGAGAGGATCGACGGAGTGATTGAACTTCGGGGGATTCATCTTCACAAAGTCATCGAGGGACACTGCGTCATTTCGCGGCTGACGAGCCATATTTTGCTCAATACGTTCTAGCAGACGGTTGGTCTCTCGCTTGTTCCTTTCCACCTCGAGCATAACCTCCGCCAGAGAAGTCGGGTGGGGAAGTTCCTCCTGTGTTGCCTGACTACCTTCTCCCTGCTCATCGCAAGGGGCACGGTTCTGCCTGGTAAACACCATCCTGGCAAACAAACTCACAACTTAGACTAGATCAACATTAGTACTAACTATGGATTAAGAATGCAGTGAACACATGGAATGCGGAAATGAACATCCGAACAACATGGTAACAAGCAAACTGCTATATACACACCATGGTTCATACACACCATTACATAGTTCAGTACAACCTCAAATTGAAGGGCAAACTATTGAAAAGATGATACTACTCATCAGAGGCTTTCCAAGCTTCCTATACATTATTTATCTATGCCTTCAGAACTCATCTCACAACATAGTCATACTCCACAAGACACACAGGACTCTGGAAGTACAACTACTAACATACTACTCTTCCACTCACGGGTTCAAGCATCCGCATAAAACATCTCATAAAGGTTGCCTCCATGACCCGGGAGCTGAACCTGCGGATTAGGACATACTCGGGCCTGAGACCCCTGGGAACCGTAAGGACACGGGTGTGGCCTTGGTCCCCTGACTGGTGGTAGTAGAGGTCCCCGAAGAGGGGTGACACCTCATATAGCAGGCGAGTCAACATGAGCCGGAAGATGAGTCCTAACGGGGTTCAACATCTCGATATCCCCATAACCTGTCCGAACTACAGGTGCCAGCTGTGTCAAGGCTCCCCACAAACGGGCACGAGTAGCATAGAGCTCCATACGAAGGGCGCGAGCATCTCTGTCTCTATTCTCTAACATCTCAGTGGTAGACTGCAGCAGCGAATCCTCCAATGAGGAATCAAAGTAGACCCCACTGAGATATCCTTCTTCTCCTGGCTGAGAAGCGGGAACATAACAGAACTCTGAATTCTGCAGGAGTGCATGTCTGGCTCTCATGATGGTCAACATTGAATACGTGGCATCTTGTACCGCCATGTTAATGGTAACCCCCAATCCATAAGACCAATGAATTGGCTCCTCGGCTCCACGGTAATCTGGGAATACCCTAACAGTGCACAGGTACTCACTCTGGTTGAAATCCCAGTACTGCTCCTCCACTGTATACTCTGGGTACGAGCCGTAACCGGCTACTGACATTATCCTGACCAGCATGGCCGTGTGACCCGGCACATCAATGCACCTAGTCAGACGGACCACCTGACGAGAAGGACGGCCAGGCATCTGAAATAGAGAGTAATGTAAAAGGCATTAGAGCTCTGGAGACAAAATTGGGCAGCATAACGTCTGTAAATGCTCAAAAACAGTTTTGAGACAACCCACAAAAGATAGGATAGCATAACCACTCAACTATCAAGTTCAATTCCATGGTCAACAAATAATTATTTTCTTCTCTTTGAAACAAAAGAAAAACTCGGAGTAACTCTTGAACCGTTTCCCTACAATCTACCGAATAGTAACACGCAGTCCTGAGAGATAGATAAGTAACCTAGTTCTGAATCCCCGTAGAAAAGACGAGGATGACCAGAATAGAATGACTTGAGAAGAGAAGCAAGAGCCTTACGTTCCCTTCCACAAACAATTCCCTTACATATAACTAAAGCATTTCCAGACTCAACTTCGACCATTTTGGATTGGTAATCCTACAGTCAGTTAGGCTCTGATACCAACGCTGTCGGGACCCCGATCCTAAGCCATAGGAATCCAGCTTGTAACACATCGCATCCCTTTGCGGTCTCACTTACGGTTAACCCCACGGATGCCACCTTACCTTAACCGGGACCGTTTGCGCCTTTTGACTCACGTATGCATTTGTGTCGCCAGCATTCCAATGTCAAAGAACCCGGGTCGACATAACTAGTCATAAACTCAAGTGCCTCAAGTGTATGGAGACAGGCATACATAACCTAGCAAAGCAGGGTGAGTCATCAGCGAGTGTAGACGAGTTGTAG
Organism: Hordeum vulgare subsp. vulgare; assembly: GCF_904849725.1. Taxonomy (NCBI): domain Eukaryota; kingdom Viridiplantae; phylum Streptophyta; class Magnoliopsida; order Poales; family Poaceae; genus Hordeum; species Hordeum vulgare. The sequence goes on along the minus strand of NC_058522.1, from coordinate 443,238,001 downwards.
CAAGCTACAAGGACTCCATTACACCGCGTGACATTTCCCCGTAGGGACACACACAACAGCTAAGAAGGATACATGCCAGTCAACCAATGTGTCCGGAGCAGTAGCGAACTACCAAGGCTCGTTGGAAGCACAAAGGAGCATTTCTCTATATAGAGAGCTACTAAGGGCATACAACTAGGTGTCGAATCACATACATATCACAGTGCATCACACGTACGCATGACATACTCGATATGCATAGATAGAACAATGGCATCACAACATAACCATACAACAACACGACATTTATATAGAAGACTCGGAAGAGTCTTGCGCAATATGTTCATACAGGTAGTGGTCACATGACCCGACACTCAAGTCATACAAGCAGAGTCATACAAACCAAGCGGAAGCATTAAAGTTGTCTGAGTATAGACAGTTGAAAGGAAAAGGCATAAAGCCTGACTATCTACAGATCCCTTCTGAAAGGGGCCAGGTCGTAGCTGGGACATGAGCTACCCGTCACCATCGAGGTCTAGATAGAACCCATCTGTTGGCTCGTGGGTATCATGTGCAATATTTATTAAGCAAACATGAGTAGAAAAGTACTCAATAAGACTTTAGAACAAATCTATCTACTCATGCACATGTATCTATGAAGGGGGTTGTGCGGTTACATGCAGCAAGCCAGCTTTGACTCTTGGCTAGACTAAACTACAATTTTAAATGATTTTAAACAACTTTGATAAGTCGTACACAAGTCCACTATCACCACAACAATACACTATCATGGATTCCTTTCCGTCTCCCTACGGAAATGCCATACATGATACTCACGCTTATCTTGATACTTTTATGAGTAGCCATTAAAGTTATATATGAACAACATATGTCTCCAAGTAGTCCATATCCGTGGACGCGGCTATTCGAATAGATCATAACCCTACAGGGGTGTACTTCTTCACACACGGTCTCGCCACTTATCGCCATGTGCACGTCATGCACCTCGGCAACCTTCAAGCGGAAGCACAACGAGGGAGTCGACCACGACCGTTAACCATGCTAATACCTAGTCCAGGTTTATCGCCTATTTGAGAGTGAACCCGCACGGAAGTCCGGCTGAGGTTTCCGCTACGGCCCCAAACGATGTGCGCAGGGTTCCCAAGCCCACCATCTGGGTGCCACTTGGTACACAGTGCCACTTCCTACCGCATCATAGCCCACCTCTAAGGTCACCACTATGCACGGCCTCCAGCGTGACTATAAACACCAGAAACTACATGCAACTCCTAGACCGAGTACTAGGCGATTAATAAGCCGAGAGGGTCAATTAAGTATCCCAACGTGTGGTAGTATCTAGTCTTGGATTACATACACGGAACTCAGTTCCTAAGGATGGTTCCAATGAAAAAACCTGCCATGTACTCCTACATAGCCTTTCATCAGTACCTTTACCAAATCAGGTTCCACACTTATACTTTGTCACTAGAACACATTCATCCATTCTTGTTCATCACCCAGATGAAACATACCTGACACAACTCTAGGCATAGCAAGCATAGCAGGATAAGACACATGATGGCTCAAGCAACTACTAGGTATGCTAGGTTGCAATGTTTGGTTATTTACTGTGACAATGACAGGTCATGCGAGGAATAGGTTCAGCTACGAAGTAAAGCATTTGCAATATTTGTCCTAATGCAATAAGTGGGAGCAGGAGCAAGAACATGGGATTATATCAGAATGATCAAAAGGGTGCTTGCCTTGTTGCTCAGCAGAAGGGTTAAAACCGCGAGTCGGATATTCAAACGTATCCGGAAGGGCAGAGCCTACCAAAACAATAATGACAAACAATAAGATTCATATGCAACAATATGATGCATGATCATGGCATGAAATGAAATGTAGCATGAGCTAATGTGGCTATCAAAACCTTAGTATGAATCTCATTTGAATTCAAATTCAAATAATATTTAAAATGAGCCATTAATTAAATTCCTTTAATTGATTTGACATGATGCTGTTTCATAACTTTGTTTGTCATGCATGAAAGTAGCACCATTGTGTCATATATTATTTGTCAAATTTGGAGTTATATTTAATTTTCTATGAATTTCCAAACTTTTACCCTTATTCTAGAATTATTTAAATCATAAAATTGGATTTACTGCATCAGCATGACATCAACAGGGTCAACATGGGTTGGTCAGGTCAAACCTGACCAGTAGGGCCCACTGGTCAGTGGCTCAAGGGCTAATCATGCGCTGACCACAGGCTAAGTGGGGTTTGACCCACTCTGGGGCCCACTATGAGTGTCTGGTTAGTGATATAATTAATTAGTTATTTTTATTAACTTAAACTTAATTAGACACGGGCTGGCCCCACCTGTCATAGGCTCATGGGAGTCAACCCACCGGCGCTGGGGGTCAAACCCACCGGCGATGAGCCGCCGGTGGCTCCAGGGACGGCGGAGGGCATCAGAAATGCTCCTCCGGCGACCAAACAAGCGGCGGAAGGCACCAGAGGAACGACCCTTCGCCTGTGAGCTCATTTTTGCAAGTCCTGGGGGTTGAAACGGCTGGAGTCGATGCGGGCGACGAGCTTGGCGGCGGCCGAAGCTCGGGCCTAGTTGGGATCACACCTACATGGCTCAACACGCGCGAGGCTGGGCTCCTACGGCACCTACGCGACGAGCTGGAGCCGACGGTGACCTCAGAACGACCAACCGATCATCGGAGCATCACCGACGATGAGCTCCCGCGGCGGATCTCGTCGGGCTCCGGTGGAATCGGGGCCTAGAGCTCGGAATCGAGGGGGAGAAGAGGGGGAAAAGCACCCTGAGCTCACGGGGGTTACAGAGGCGTCGAGAGTAGGCTCGGGGATGGCATAGAGTAGGAGAACGACAGCAGCGATCAACGACAGCCTGAGGAAGAACACGACGGCGATCTGACGTCTTAGGGGCTCTCGGAGTCGTGCGGCTTGGTGGGGAGCTTCAAAAGGTGAAGACGGGTCTTCTACGCGGCTCTGAGGAGAGAAAGGGGGGCTGGAGCGGCCTGTTGACGGCGAGCTCAAGCTTCGTCCACGGCGGGCAGAGAGGGAGAAGGGGAGAGAGACCGAATGGGGAGGGGGGGTGACGCCTGGAATGGGTTGCGGGGGCTTATCCCTTCGCGGCCAGTGCGACGGGGCGGCTAGGCAGGCACTCAGGTGCGTGCCATCGCCCGAGAGAGCGGCGGCCAGCTCCTGCTGCTCGCTGGCAAAGAGGAAGACGTCAGGGAGGAGGTGAGTGGGGTGGGCCTGAGCGTCACGTAAGTGTTTGATTTTATTTTGTCTCCAAACTATTCCTATAAATAGTGAATAAACTCTGGGGTGTTATTTGGAATATTTCCAAACCCAAATAAAGGATTCAACATTTTATGTATTTCTGAAATATTTGAAATCACATATATGGTTGATTTCAGTGGCTTTCGTGTTTTAAATAAAATGTCAAAATTATTTTTAAAAAGATATCCACCCCTCAAATATTGTTTCCACTATTTATCAAAAATGATGGACTTTTATGAAGACCATTTTGGGTTCATTGATTTATCACAAGTTTTTGAATTGGGTTGAATATGGAAGTGATGGGGTTTATCTTTGATTTCTATTTTTATTTTTAATGCAAGAATAAAAGATGAGCACAATCTTGCTAATCATCAAAGGGTAGCTAGGGATGTGACAATTACTCCTTGTAGCTCATGCTAGTTGGTTTATTTGGTGGAAGATTATATATTCAAATCCTTAATGATCATTAATACTACTCTGATTATGAACATGAATATGCTTTGTGAGTAGTTACATTTCTTCCCTAGGACATGAGATAAATCTGGTTATAAGTAATAATTTGAATTTGGTATTCAATCGATATTTTGATAAGATGTATGTTGTCTCTCCTCTAGTGGTCTCATGTGAACGTCGACTACATGACACTTCACATTATTTGGGCCTAGGGGAAGGCATTGGGAAGTAATAAGTAGAGTATGGGTTGCTAGAGTGATAGAAGCTTAAACCCTAGTTTATGCATTGCTTCGTAAGGAGCTGATTTGGATCCATATGTTTCATGCTATGGTTAGATTTATCTTAATTCTTCTTTCATAGTTGTGGATGCTTGTGAGAGTGGTTAATCATAAGTGGGAGGTTTGTCCAAGTAAGGGCAGCACCCAAGCACTAGTCCACCCACATACCAAATTATCAAAGTAACGAACACGAATCATATGAGCATGATGAAAACTAGCTTGACAGATATTCCCATGTGTCCTCGGGAGCGCTTTTCCTTATATAGGAGTTTGTCCTGGCTTGTCCTTTGCTACAAAAAGGATTGGGCCACCTTGCTCCATATTTGTTACATTTGTTACTTGCTACCCGTTATGAATTACCTTATCACAAAACTATTTGTTACCGATAATTTCAGTGCTTGTAGAGAATACCTTACTGAAAACCGCTTGTCATTTCCTTCTGCTCCTCGTTGGGTTCGACACTCTTACTTATAGAAAGGACTATGATATATCCCCTATATTTTTGGGTCATCACAGATTGAGATGGAGAGAGGAACAGGATGGAGGGAAAAAGCAAGAGATGAACCCAGTCGATCTATTTATAAGGGGAGGGGTGAACCCGAAGTGGCACAACAGAAATAGTGGAAGTTATAGTGATTAGCGGTAGTTGTGTCGCCTCGATTTCGGCGCCTCACAAAATTTGACTACTATTAAAAAAATATTCGTCATGATGATTTGTCCGCATCACCAGTCAACATATTTTTTTGGATAAGGAGATAAAAAATAAGCTAAGTGTTGGACAGAAGAAATAAGCTGCCATATTATTGACCAGGACACATCATCAGCAAGGAGGGAAAAACCGACTTAAGGGTAAAAGGCTCAAAGCCTAACATCATCTATGAAGGCTCCTTTTCATTTTCAAGATGGAGTTTAACATGAATGAATCCAAATTAATCTAGGGGCTAATTTTGGGGATATACCCCACAACGTGACCCGTCCTTTCGAATCGAGCCTAAGAACAAGACCCGTATGAGACATGAGGCCCAAGGGGCGGCTCATCCTGAAGCCCGGTTAGACAATCACCAGGATTAAAGATACGTCCATTCTGCATCATGCTTTCATGTTGATATTTATTGCTTTTTGGGCTGTTATATTACTTCGTGGTACCATATTTATGCATTTTCTCTCTTATTTTGCAAGGTTTAATTGAAGAGGGAGAATTTAGGCAGCTGGAATTCTGGACTGGAAAAGGAATAAATCTTAGTCCACTATTCTACACATCTCCAAATGCCGTGAAAGTTACATGGAATTTTTTGGGATTATATAAAAAATATTGGGCGAAAGATGTACCAGAGGGGGGCTGGTAGGGCGCCACAAGCCCTGCCACCACCACCCCCCTGGTGGCGGAGAGCAAGCTTGTGGGCTCCCTGACGGCCCACTACCCCCCTCTTTGGCTATATGAAGGGTTTGGTTCAAAAAAAATCAATCGGGAGATTTTTCGTGGTTTCGCCGCCGCCACGAGGCGGAACTTGAGCAGATCCAATCTAGAGCTCCGGCACGACGATCCTGCCGGGGAAACTTCCCTCCCGGAGGGGGAAATCGTCGCCATCGTCATCACCAACACTCCTCTCGTCGGAGAGGAGGCATCTTCATCAACATCTTCATCAGCACCATCTCCTCTCCAATCCCTAGTTCATCTCTTGTAACCAATCTCCATCTCACCACTCCGATTGGTACTTGTAATGTTGCTAGTAGTGTTGATTACTCTTTGTAGTTGATGCTAGTTGGATTACTTGGTGGAAGAGTTTATGTTCAGATCCTTGATGCTATTCATTACACCTCTGATCATGATTATGATTATGCTTTGTGAGTAGTTACTTCCGTTCCTGAGGACATGGGATAAGTCATGCTGATAATAGTCATGTGAATTTGATATTCGTTCGGTATTTTGATATGTTGTATGTTGTTTTTCCTCTAGTAGTGTTATGTGAACGTAGACTACATAACACTTCAGCATACTTGGGCCTAGAGGAAGGCATTGGGGAGTAGTAAGTAGATGATGGGTTGCTGGAGTGACAGAAGCTTAAACCCAAGTCTATGTTGCTTCGTGAGGGGCTGATTTGGATCCACTAGTTTAATGCTATGGTTAGACGTTGTCTTAATTCTTCTTTCATAGTTGCGGATGCTTGCGAGAGGGGTTAATCATAAATGGGATGCTTGTCCAAGTAAGGGCAGTACCCAAGCGCCGGTCCACCCACATATCAAACTATCAAAGTAACGAACGCGAATCATATGAACATGATGAAACTAGCATAACAGAAATTCCCGTGTGTCCTCAGGAGCATTTTTCCTTCTATAAGACTTTGTTCAGGCTTGTCCCTTGCTACAAAAGGGATTGGGCCACTTGCTGCACCGTTGCTACTACTTGTTACTTGTTACTCTTTGCTTGCTACGTTTCACTTCGCTACACCATCACTTGTTACCGCTACTTTCAGTGCTTGCAGTTATTACCTTGCTGAAAACCCTTTACCAGAGCCTTCTGCTCCTTGTTGGGTTTGACACTCTTACTTATCGAAAGGACTACGATTGATCCCCTATACTTGTGGGTCATCAAGACTCTTTTCTCGCGCCGTTGCCAGGGAGTGAAGCTCCTTTGGTAAGTGGAAATTGGTAAGGAATTTTTTTATACTGTGCTGAAATTTATTGTCACTTGTCACTATGGAAACTGTTCTTTGAGGAGTTTGGTCGGGGTATCTTCACCACGAACGGAAGCACGAGGAGTTGTTCCTCAACCTGAGGTACCTACTGAAAATATCTTTTATGAAATTCTTTCGGGTATGCTTGAGAAACTGCTGGTTAATCCTTTCACAGGAGATGGATCTTCACATCCAGACTTGCATCTGATCTATGTAGATGAAGTTTGTGGTTTATTTAAGCTTGCAGGTTTGCCCGAGGATGAGGTAAAGAAGAAAGTATGTCCTTTATCTTTGAAGGATAAGGCTTTGACATGGTATAGGCTATGTGATGATACTCGATCATGGGACTACAATCGGTTGAAATTGGAATTTCATCAAAAGTTCTATCCTATGCATTTAGTACATCGTGATTGGAACTTTATTTATAACTTTTGGCCTCGTGACAGGGAAATCATAGCTCAAGCTTGGGGGAGGCTTAAATCAATGCTATATTCATGCCCCAATCATGAGCTCTCGAGATAAATCATCACTCAAAACTTTTTTGCTCGACTTTCTCATGAAGATCATACCATGCTTGACACTTCTTGTACCGGTTCTTTTATGAAGAAGGATATTGATCACAAGTGGGATTTATTGGAAAGAATCAAACGCAACTCTGGAGATTGGGAGCTGGAGGAAGGTAAGGAGTCAGGTATGAATTTCCAGTTTGATTGTGTTAAATCTTTTGTTGAGACAAACACCTCTAAAGATTTTAGCGCTAAGTATGGACTTGACTCTCAGATAGTAGCTTCTCTATGTGAATCTGTTGCTGCTCATGCTGATCTTACCAAAGAGAAGTGGTTTAAATATCATCCTCTTGTAGAAAGCAACATAGCCAAAACCAATCTAGTTGAGGTGAAAGTCATTGCTTTTAGTGATCCTGTTGTTCCTTGTGCTTACACTGAGAAACCACCATACCCTGCTAGGATAAAGGATTATTCTAAAGCTCCAACTGTGATACATAGGGGTTACATTAGACCACTTGCACCCCCTGAGGATATTAGATTTGAACCTAGTATTTCTATTATCAAAGATCTCTTAGCCGAAGACATAGATGGGCATGTTATCAAATTCTCTGAGGACTCCGCTAGAATTGCTAAACCTCACGCGAAAGACAAATACGGACCTGTAGTTGGCCTGCCCGTTGTTTCTGTCAAGATAGGAGATCACTGTTACCATGGTTTATGTGATATGGGAGCTAGTGTTAGTGCAATACCCCGTTCTCTATATGATGAAATCAAAGATGAGATTGCACCTGCTGAGTTAGAACCCATTGATGTCACTATTACGCTAGCTAATAGAGACACTATCTGCCCTCTGGGAATTGTGAGAGACGTAGAAGTCCTGTGTGGTAAGACGAAGTATGCTACTGATTTCCTCGTCCTTGGTACTGCACAAGATAGCTTTTGTCCCATCATATTTGGTAGACACTTTCTCAACACTGTCAATGCTCACATTGATTGCATTAAGCAGATTCTCACAGTTAGTTTCGAGGGTGTGTCTCATGAATTTAACTTCTCCAAGTTTGGAAGACAACCCCATGAAAAAGAGTCTTCTGGAAGGGATGAAATCATTGCTCTTGCCTCTATTGCCGTACCTCCTACGGATCCTTTAGAGCAATATCTGCTTGAGCATGAAAATGATATGCATATGGAGGAGAGAGATGAGATAGATAAAATTGTCTTAGAACAATATCCTATTCTCAAGAATAATCTGCGTGTTGAACTGCTTGGGGATCCACCCCCACCAAAGGGTGATCCTGTGTTCGAGCTTAAACAGTTTCCTGATACTCTTAAGTATGCCTATCTTGATGAGAAGGAGATATATCCCGTTATTATTAGTGCTCTCCTCTCAGAGCACGAAGAGAAGAAGTTACTAAGAACTCTGAGGAAGCACCGTGCTGCTATTGGATATACTCTTGATGATCTTAAGGGTATTAGTCCTACTCTATGTCAGCACAAGATTAAAACTGATCCTCACTTCAAACCAATTGCTGATCATCAAAGGAGATTGAATCCTAATATGAAAGAGGTCGTTAGAAAAGAAATATTAAAGCTTCTGGAAGCAGGAATCATTTAGCATGTTGCTCATAGTGATTGGGTAAGTCAAGTACATTGCGTACCTAAGAAGGGAGGTATCACCGTCGTTCCTAATGATAAGGATGAACTAATCCCACAAATGATTATTACTGGCTATAGGATGGTGATAGACTTTCGGAAACTGAACAAGGCAACCAGGAAAGATCAGTATCCTTTGTCGTTTATCGACCAAATGCTAGAACGGCTATCAAAACACACACACTTCTGCTTTCTAGACGGTTATTCAGGTTTCTCGCAAATACCTGTTGAACAATCTGATCAGGAGAAAACCACTTTCACCTGCCCCTTCGGTACCTTTGCTTATAGACGTATGCCTTTTGGCTTATGCAATGCACCTGCCACCTTCCAAAGATGTATGATGGCTATATTCTCTGACTTTTGTGAAAAGATTGTCGAGGTTTTCATGGATGACTTCTCCGTTTACGGGTCTTCCTTTGATGATTGCCTCAGCAACCTTGGTCGAGTCTTACAGAGATGCGAAGATACCAACCTCGTCTTGAATTGGGAGAAGTGCCACTTCATGGTTAATGAAGGCATCGTCTTAGGACACAAAATCTCTAAAAGAGGCATTGAAGTTGATAAGGCCAAGGTTGGTGCAATTGAGAAAATGCCTTGTCCCACAGATATCAGAGGTATACGAAGTTTCCTAGGTCATGTTGGTTTCTATAGAAGGTTCATTAAAGGCTTCTCTAAGATTTCTAGGCCTCTTACCAACCTCTTCCAGAAGGATGTTCCTTTTTTTTGATGAGGATTGTGAGGAAGCTTTCGAAATACTTAAGAAGGCTTTGATAACCACACCTATTGTTCAACCACCCAACTGGAACTTGCCCTTTGAAATCATGTGCGATGCTAGTGATTATGCTATTGGTGCTTGATGACCCACAAGTATAGGGGATCAATCGTAGTCCTTTCGATAAGTAAGAGTGTCGAACCCAACGAGGAGAAGAAGGCTCTGATAAACGGATTTCAGCAAGGTAATAACTGCAAGCACTGAAAGTAGCGGTAACAAGTGATTGTGTAGCGAGGTGAAACGTAGCAAGCAAAAAGTAACAAGTAACAAGTAGTAGCAACGGTGCAGCAAGTGGCCCAATCCCTTTTGTAGCAAGGGACAAGCCTGTACAAATTCTTATAGGAGGAAAAACGCTCCCGAGGACACACGGGAATTTCTGTCATGCTAGTTTCATCATGTTCATATGATTCACGTTCGTTACTTTGATAGTTTGACATGTGGGTGGACCGGCGCTTGGGTACTGCCCTTACTTGGACAAGCATCCCACTTATGATTAACCTCTCCCGCAAGCATCCGCAACTACAAAAGAAGAATTAAGACAACGTCTAACCATAGCATTAAACTAGTGGATCCAAATCAGCCCCTCACGAAGCAACGCATAGACTAGGGTTTAAGCTTCTTTCACTCCAGCAACCCATCATCTACTTACTACTTCCCAATGCCTTCCTCTAGGCCCAAGTATGCTGAAGTGTTATGTAGTCTACGTTCACATAACACTACTAGAGGAAAAACAACATACAACATATCAAAATACCGAACGAATATCAAATTCACATGACTATTATCAGCATGACTTATCCCATGTCCTCAGGAACGGAAGTAACTACTCACAAAGCATAATCATAATCATGATCAGAGGTGTAATGAATAGCATCAAGGATCTGAACATAAACTCTTCCACCAAGTAATCCAACTAGCATCAACTACAAAGAGTAATCAACACTACTAGCAACCTTACAAGTACCAATCGGAGTCGTGAGATGAAGATTGGTTACAAGAGATGAACTAGGGATTGGAGAGGAGATGGTGCTGATGAAGATGTTGATGAAGATGCCTCCCCTCCGACGAGAGGAGTGTTGGTGATGACGATGGCAACGATTTCCCCCTCCGGGAGGGAAGTTTCCCCGGCAGGATCGTCCTGCCGAAGCTCTAGATTGGATCTGCTCAAGTTCCGCCTCGTGGTGGCGGCGAAACCATGAAAAAGCTCTCGTATGATCTTTTCAAGACCAAAACCCTTCATATAGAAAAAGAGGGGGGCTAGTGGGCCGTCAGAGAGCCCACAAGCCCCCACTCTGCCACCAGGGGGTGGTGGCAGTGGCACGGCTTGTGGCGCCCTGGCAGCCCCCCTCCGGTACTTCTTTCGCCCAGTATTTTTACATAATCCCAAAAAAATCCATGTAACTTTTCAGGGCATTTAGAGATGTGCAGAATAGTGGACTAACATTTGCTCCTTTTTCCAGTCCAGAATTCCAGCTGCCTAAATTCTCCCTCTTCAAATAAACCTTGCAAAATAAGGGATAAAAGGCATAAATATGGTACCACAAGTAATATAACAGCCCAAAAAGCAATAAATATCAACATGAAAGCATGATGCAAAATGGACGTATCAACTCCCCCAAGCTTAGACCTCGCTTGTCCTCAAGCGAAAACCAAGTTCCATAAACATGTCCACATGTTTAGGGACGAAGGTGTCGATACAACATAATACGGACATGAGGGCATCATGATCACACATAGAACATCAATACATCATAAAGATTCATATGGGAAAGTAACAATTCCTTCACAAAGCCAAGCATGAAGCAAAAACCTTACCAAGAAGTAACCAACAATAATCCATAGTCATTGAAGCAATTGCAATTTATCACAACATCAGAAAGAGTCAAATAAGAGCTTGTAATGCAAATCCACATACTCAATCATCTCTTTTGTTTTCCACAATTGTTACAACTCGCGTGGTACTCATGGTGTCGAAGTTTCAGCTGGACACAGAGGAAGATAGGGGCTTATAGTTTTTCCTCCCAACGGTTTACCTCAAGGGTAAAGTCAACAACAATAAAGCATAAGTACTCAACTCCAAGTTGATATATGAATATAGATCTTTCCCAAACATGTGATGGTAGCCAAGACAAAGGCAAAAATAGGGAATTGGTGAAGATCACCATGACTCTTACAAGGGCAAAAAGTAAAGGCACATGATAGGCCCTTCGCAGAGGGAAGCGGAGGTTGTCATGCGCTTTTGAGGTTTGAATGCGTGTCCTCTTAGTGCGGAGCAACGTCACTTTATATTGCCTCCTGTGATAAAGAACTTTATTATGCAGTCTGTCGCTTTTATGTCTTTCTCATCACAGGTTCGTACAAAGCTTATTTTCCACACACTAATAGATCATACATATTAGAGAGCAATTTTTATTGCTTGCATCGATGACAACTTACTTGAAGGATCTTATTCAATCCATAGGTAGGTATGGTGGACTCTCATGGCAAAACTGGGTTGGAGGTTTATGGATGCACAAGTAGTATCTCTACTTGGTGCGGGAGTTTTGGCTAATATGAGGTGGAAGCAATCGTCACATGCTAAGGGATCTTGAATCATATAACATTGTTTGGAACCAAGCAAACACAATTCATTATGTTGTCTTCCTTGTCCAACATCTACTCCTAAGCATGTAATAGTTTGGTGAGTGCTCACAATTGTAAAAAGTGTCTAAGATGATATATTTATATGTGAACCTCTCTTTCCTTATTACTTCTTATTAATTGCAACAATGACTGAGGTCTGTGTCGATTTATTCTCAACAAGTTTCAATCATCATACGTGTCATAAGTGAAGTTATCACTTTCCATAAGATCGTCTCATGATCTTTCATGCTATCGTTCTTTTCATACTTTTGATCATGGCACAAAGCAAGGCCCTTGACTAAGATACTCTTTATTATATAACTCGCAAGCTCGAATACATCGGGGGAGAGACAAAAGCAAAAGACTCAAACTAAAAACTAAAGACTTATTCCTCTAAGAGAAGAAACAAAAACTGAAATGGAAAGAACTAAAACAAAGGTAAAAGCAAAAGATATAAAGGTGATACGATACTAGGGCAACTCTCCCAAGCTTGGCAGAAGCCAAGGGGATTGCCCATACCAATGCTTAGTTGTCTTCCTTTGGCGGTGATAGTGGTGGAGTTGTTGGAGCAGTCTTGAGCTTGTCTAATTTCCACTTGAGCAAAAAGTTCTGCTCCCTCAGATCGTCATTTTCCTCCTCAAGCTTCAACACTCTATGGCAAAGTTCTTGCTTACTCTCCTGCAAGAAACGAGAAGGGATAAACAAGGTCTTAGGCTTCTTCCTTTCGTCAGGGAGGCTTGACTTCTTGAACTCTGCATGAGTGCGTCCAGATTGAGGTAGAGGAGCCTCCTCTTCATCGGAATTCGTTTGTTCCTTCCCCTTGGGCTCATAGTCCTCTTCCTCGTCAGTGGTCCAGCCATATGGTTCCAAGTTCCCCTAAACCTTGGGGTTAGAAAGGTAGTCAGCCACATAGCTCTCCCCCTCTGAATCCTGAGAAGACATCTTGACCTAGATCTGCGGCAGACAACAGGCTTGAAACGAAAACAGAGGAAAACTGCGCGATACGGAGATCAAAACCTTCGGGCGAGTATATATTGATTTTTTCTGGACCAGAAGGAGTGCTCCGCAAGAAAACGGAGTCCGGGAGGCACACGAGGTGCCCACAAGCTTGCCCTCCACCACCAGGGGGTAGGGGGCGGTGGCAGGGCTTGTGGCCGCCTCGTGCGCTCTCTAGACTGCTTTTTATTTTCCTAATTTTCCAAAAACTCCAAAACGGAGGAAATTTCCTATTGGAAAAGCATCGGAGTCCAATTTCTTACAGAAACAGATACATCTTCATTTTCAGGGGCTGAAACAGGCTGATAAACATCCCTTATGTACTCCCCTGGAGTTATGACATTTATGATATTGGTCTCAACATTTATGGGAGTACCAGAGATGTAATGCTTGATTCTTTGCCCATTTACCACTCTAGGAAAATTTCCTTCCGTGTTATTGATTTTGATGGCACCGGAACGATATACTTCCTCGATAACATAGGGACCTTCCCATTTAGAGAGAAGCTTGCATGCAAAGAATCTCAAACGAGAATTGTATAGAAAGACATAATCACCTACATTGAACTCTCGTTTCTGTATTCGTTTGTTGTGACATCTCTTAACCTTTTCCTTGAACAACTTGGCATTCTCATATGCATGGGTTCTCCATTCATCTAACGAGATGATATCAAACAACTGCTTCTCACCCGCAAGTTTGAAATCAAAGTTGAGCTCTTTGATTGCCCAATAAGCTTTGTGTTCCAGCTCAAGAGGTAAATGACAGGCCTTACCATAAACCATTTTATACGGCGACATGCCCATGGGATTCTTATAGGCAGTCGTATAAGCCCATAGTGCATCGTCAAGTTTGCTAGACCAATTCTTTCGAGATCTATTGACGGTCTTTTGTAAGATCAACTTGATCTCCCTATTACTCAACTCCAGTTGACCACTAGACTGAGGATGATAAGGAGATGCCACTCTATGGTTGACATCATACTTAGCGAGCATCTTGCGGAAAACACCATGAATGAAGTGTGAACCGCCATCAGTCATCAAGTATCTAGGGACTCCAAATCCTGGGAATATGACTTATTTAAGCATCTTAATAGATGTGTGGTGATCAGCATTCGTAGTGGGGATAGCTTCTACCCACTTAGTAACATAATCCACATCAACTAAGATGTGAGTGTACCCATTGGAACTCGGGAAGGGTCCCATATAATCAAAGCCCCAGACATCAAATGGTTCAATGACAAGTGAATAGTTCATAGGCATTTCCTGACGCTTACTGATGTTCCCTATTATTTGGCATTCGTCACAAGACAAGACAAACTTACGAGCATCCTTGAAGAGAGTGGGCCAATAGAAACCTGATTGCAATACCTTATGGGCAGTTCTATCTCCAGCGTGGTGTCCTCCGTAGGCTTCGGAATGACACTTCTGCAAGATCTGTCCCTGTTCATGTTCAGGCACACAACGTCTAATAACACCATCTACTCCTTCCTTATAAAGGTGAGGATCATCCCAAAAGTAGTGTCTCAAATCAAATAAGAATTTCTCCTTTTGCTGATAGGTGAAACTGGGTTGTATGTATTTGGCTACGATATAATTTGCATAATAGGCATACCACGGTGCACTATGTGAAGTGCGGATGACACTTAGTTGCTCATCAGGAAAGCTATCATCAATAGGTAGTGGGTCATCAAGGACATTCTCTAGCCTAGACAGGTTATCTGCTACAGGGTTATCAGCACCCTTTCGGTCAACAACGTGCAAATCAAAATCCTGTAGCCGGAGAACCCGTCTAATTAGCCTAGGCTTAGCGTCCTTCTTCTCCATAAGGTACTTAATAGCAGCATGATCAGAGTGAATAGTGACTTTGGAGTCAACTATATAAGATCTGAACTTTTCACATGCAAACACGACTGCTAAAAATTCCTTCTCCGTAGTGGCATAGTTTCTTTGGGCACAGTCTAGAGTTTTACTAGCGTAGTGAAAAACATTGAACTTCTTGTCAACTCTTTGTCCTAGAACAGCACCAACAGCATAATCACTAGCATCACACATGATTTCAAAGGGCAAGTTCCAGTCAGGTGGTTGAACAATAGGTGCGTTTATCAAAGCCTTCTTAAGTATTTCAAAGGCTTCCTCACAATCCTCATCAAAAATAAAAGGAACATCCTTCTGCAAGAGGTTGGTAAGAGGCCTAGAAATCTTAGAGAAGTCTTTAATGAACCTTCTATAGAAACCAGCATGACCTAGGAAACTTCGTATACCTCTGATATTTGTGGGGCAAGGCATTTTCTCAATTGCATCAACCTTAGCCTTATCAACTTCAATGCCTCTTTCAAAGATCTTGTGTCCTAAGACAATGCCTTCATTAACCATAAAGTGACACTTCTCCCAATTCAAGACGAGGTTGGTCTCTTCGCATCTCTGTAAGACTCGATCAAGGTTGCTGAGGCAATAATCAAAGGAAGACCCATAAACGGAGAAGTCATCCATGAAAATCTCAACAATCTTTTCACAAAAATAAGAGAATATATCCATCATACATCTTTGAAAGGTGGCAGGTGCATTGCATAAGCCAAAAGGCATACGTCTGTAAGCAAAGGTACCGAAGGGGCAGGTGAAAGTGGTTTTCTCTTGATCAGATTGTGCAACAGGTATTTGCGAGAAACCTGAATAACCGTCTAGAAAGCAGAAGTGTGTGTGTTTTGATAGCCTTTCTAGCATTTGGTCGATAACGGGAAAGGATAATGATCTTTCCTGGTTGCCTTGTTCAGTTTCCGGAAGTCTATCACCATCCTATAGCCGGTAATAATCCTTTGTGGGATTAGTTCATCCTTATCATTAGGGACGACGGTGATACCTCCCTTCTTAGGTACGCAATGTACTTGACTTACCCAATCACTATGAGCAACATGCTAAATGATTCCTGCTTCCAGAAGCTTTAATATTTCTTTTCTAACGACCTCTTTCATATTAGGATTCAATCTCCTTTGATGATCAGCAATTGGTTTGAAGTGAGGATCAGTTTTAATCTTGTGCTGACATAGAGTAGGACTAATACCCTTAAGATCATCAAGAGTATATCCAATAGCAGCATGGTGCTTCCTCAGAGTTCTTAGTAACTTCTTCTCTTCGTGCTCTGAGAGGAGAGCACTAATAATAACGGGATATATCTCCTTCTCATCAAGATAGGCATACTTAAGAGTATGAGGCAACTGTTTAAGCTCGAACACAGGATCACCCTTTGGTGGGGGAGGATCCCCAAGCAGTTCAACACGCAGATTATTTTTGAGAATAGGATATTGTTCTAAGAAAATTTTATCTATCTCATCTCTCTCCTCCATATGCATATCATTTTCATGCTCAAGCAGATATTGCTCTAAAGGATCCGTAGGAGGTACGACAATAGAGGCAAGAGCAATGATTTCATCCCTACCAGACGACTCTCTTTCATGGGGTTGTCTTCCAAACTTGGAGAAGTTAAATTCATGAGACACACCCTCGAAACTAACAGTGACAGTCTGCTTAGTGCAATCAATGTGAGCATTGACAGTGTTGAGAAAGTGTCTACCAAATATGATGGGACAAAAGCTATCTTGTGCAGTACCAAGGACGATGGAATCAGTAGGATACTTCGTCTTACCACACAGGACTTCTACGTCTCTCACAATTCCCACAGGGCAAATAGTGTCTCTATTAGCTAGCGTAATAGTGACATCAATGGGTTTTAACTCAGCAGGTGCAATCTCATCTTTGATTTCATCATATAGTGGACGGGGTATTGCACTAACACTAGCTCCCATATCACATAAACCATGGTAACAGTGATCTCCTATCTTGACAGAAACAATGGACAGGCCAACTACAGGTTCGTGTTTGTCTTTCGCGTGAGGTTTAGCAATTCTAGCGGAGTCCTCGCAGAATTTGATAACATGCCCATCTATGTCTTCGGCTAAGAGATCTTTGATAATAGCAACACTAGGTTCAACTCTAATCTCCTTAGGGGGTGCAAGTGGTCTAATGTAACCCCTATATCACAGTTGGAGCTTTAGAATAATCCTTTATCCTAGCAGGGTATGGTGGTTTCTCAGTGTAAGCACAAGGAACAACAGGATCACTAAAAGCAATGACTTTTTCCTCAACTACATTGGTTTTGGCTATGTTGCTTTCTACATGAGGATGATATTTAAACCACTTCCCTTTGGGAAGATCAACATGAGAAGCAAAAGATTCACATAGAGAAGCTACTATCTCAGAGTCAAGTCCATACTATGCTTTCTGTTGGGGCATAGTTTATGCCTAAGTAATTTTGGTGATTGATGACAGTACCGTACAGGACTAACCGTGTGTGTTAAGGTTTCAGATAACACACGTCAACGGCAGAAGACGACACGTCTCCTCATTCATGGAACGGAAGCACGACGCTCTCTACGATTCTCTTTATTTGAGTCATAGGAAAGCCGTACTATTAAGAGGGGATCCGTAGTGGAAAGGTTTGGGTGGAATCTATCTTTGCACGCGCGCACTTCACATTCTCCCTTTCCTTCATCTTTGGAGCGGCCCCCGCCACTTTGTTTGTCGCATCTTTGCAAAATGGTCCCCAGCGGTAGTACCGCTGGCTCTAGCGGTAGTACTGCTGTAGCCAGCGGTAGTACCGCTAGCTGGCGGTAGTACCGCTCCTGGTCAGCGGTAGTACCGCTCCTGGTCAGCGGTAGTACCGCTCCTGGAGCTTTGTTCCACCTGCCTAGCGGTAGTTCGTGGATGGACCTTTTTGTGAAGACTTTCTTGGCGGTAGTAGTGCTTTTGCACTACCAAGGGGCTAGCGGTAGTACCGCTGTAGTCCCAGCGGTAGTACCGCTGCATCCAGGGGTAGTACCGCCAGGCGGCGGTAGTACCGCCCCTGTTTAGCGGTAGTACCGCTGGAGTGCCAGCAGTAGTACCGCTGGAGCTCGGGCAGAGAGTGGGAAAACGGTCTGATTTCCCCCCCCCCACTATATAAAGGCTTCTTCTAGCTGAGGAACCTTATCTCTTACCTCCCTAAGCTCCATTGTTGCCCCCAAGCTCAAAAGTGCCCGATCTCTCTCCCTAGCCAATCAAACTTGTTGATTCTTTAGGGATTGGTTGAGAAGGCCTAGATCCACACTTCCACTAAGAGAAAAGTTGATTCCCCCACCAATCCCTTGCGGATCTTGTTACTCTTGGGTGTTTGAGCATCCTAGACGGTTGAGGTCACCTCGAAGCCATATTCCATTGTGGTGAAGCTTCGTGGTTTAGTTGGGAGCCTCCAAGCTTTGTGTGAAGTTTCCCCAACCTTGTTTGTAAAGGTTCGGTCGCCGCCTTCAAGGGCACCTATAGTGGAATCATGGTACCTTGCATCGTGCGAGGGCGTGAGGAGAATACGGTGGCCTTAGTGGCTTTTTGGGGAGCATTGTGCCTCCACACCGCTCCAACGGAGACGTACTTCCTGTCAAAGGGAAGGAACTTCGGTAACACATCCTCGTCTCCATCGGTTCCACTTGTGGTTATCTCTATCCTTTACTTTGTATTTGCTTATGCTTGTGACTATATCTTACTTGTCTTAATAGCTCTCGTTGTTAGCTTCTATAGGGTTCACCTCATTGTCGTATTATTTGTGAACCCGCATAGTGTTTACCTTAACTTGCTAAGATTAATCAAAAAGTGGTCGTTGTCTATTCACCCCCTCTAGCCAACCATATCGATCCTTTCAATTGGTATCAGAGCCAGGTTTCTTTATTAAGGGTTTAACCAACCGAAGAGTATGGAAGGCGGAGAGGAAGTTAACCATGGGCAACCCGAGGACATGGACTTGACTTCGGTCACAAGGGACGACTTGAATACGGCTATGGCAGCCCTCAAGACGTCCTTGACGAACGAAGTCAAGACCATGCTTAAAGAGTTAATTGAGGGTCTTAAAAGTTCACCCGAACCGGCTTTAGTGGTTAAACCCACCATCACCGATTCGGAGGCCCACTCCTCTAAGGAAGCGGCTAAAGGTATGCGACCTACTTCACCTCACGAAAAGGATGGGACTGGAACATATGCCTCAGTTCCACCCCCATGGTCTATGGAGGATCCGTTCCCGCACCTCGTCTTAATCCTATTGGTCCTCCTCCTAAGCTTGTGAAAGGTGACTTTGCTAACTGGGTATTTTTTATTAAGTCTCATTTGAATCACAACTCAACAAACTTGTGGAGAATTATCGAGCAAGGATATTATCCCCATGACCCAAGCAACCTCACTCCAAGAGAAGATGCAGACAATCAATATAATCACTCTGCGTTGTTTATTCTCCAGTCTGCTGTGCCACCTGAAGATCTTCCCCACTTACGTCCCTTCACATTGGCCAAGGATTGTTGGGAGCATATTATGGTGTTGTACAAGGGAAGCTCAAGCATTCAACGATCCAACTATGAAGTGATACTTGATAAGGCTGATGAGTTTGTGATGAAGGAAGACGAGGACCCTCGTGATCTCTATTGGAGGGTGACTGCTATTGCTGTGGCACTAAAGGATCATGGGAGTAAGGATGTGGATGATACATGGGTCAAGAGCAAGTTTCTCAAAGCCATCATGCCTTTCAACAAATCCATGTCATCTGGCATTCGTCAGCGGCCAGACTTCCACTCCTTATCTTCCAGTGAAGTGTTGGATGAGTTCATAGCAATGTCAATCATGAACGAAACAGCCGACAATGCACTTGCTCGTGTTCGATCAAAGACAACTTCACCTAACCTTGCGTTGAAAGCAAGAGCAATGCTTGAAGAAGAAGAAGAAGATGAGGAAGAGGAGAGCTGCCCTGAAGACACAAAGTATGCCTATCATGAGCACATGGCTCTTGCATCAAGGCAATTCTGGGGCAATAAAAGGAACTCAAGACCCAACTTCACCAAGAACAACTCGAGTGGATTCAAACCCAAGCAACGAGTAAGGACATGTTATAACTGTGGCAACATGAGTCACTTCGTGGCAGAATGTCCCTATGAGAAAAGGGAAGACAACGGAGGCAAGCTCATTCGCAAAGACAAAACCAAATCATTTCCAATCAAGAACAACTTTGTGAAGAAACCTCACCCAAAAGGGATGGTGGCCCTAGAAGAGTATCCTTCCGATGATGATGGTGATGATGATGATACAGTGGCAACGGCAACTGTTGCTATTGCCACTACCTCTTCCCAGAAGGTGTCTCTCTTCAACGCCCCCAACGAGAACCACATCACCAAGTGCCTCATGGCAAAAGGTATCAATCAGGTAACTCCCATCATTAAGACCAACATTGCTTCTGCTCCTTCATTGTTAAATTGTGTTGAAGATAGTGATGTTGGGGAACTTAATGAGCATGATCTTGATAAGTTTCTGTGCACCATTAAGGGAGAACCCAAGAAGCACTTTGTTGCTCTCTTGGAACAACTGGGTGAGGCCACTGACCTCATTGAGTCTCATGAGCAGACCGTCTCCGAGCTTCAGGGACATAGTCATGACTATGCCGATGAAATTGCCGAATTATCTAGTGCTCTAGAAGAAGAGCACACTCTTCGTTTGGCTCTTGAGGAGTCATATAACGATGACTGTCCCAAAATGCAAAAGAAACTATATCATGATGTTGTTCTTACTCGCATGCTTAAATCTGAAAAGTATGCTCTTGAGGTTGGCCATGACAGACTCAAAGAGGAGTTTGACATACTTGACAAGGCCCACAAAGCCTTGAAAGGTGCTCATTTCTCTCTGAAAGAGTCTCATGATCAACTCCAAGCAAAGCTTACCAAGGAGATCTCTACTTGTCCTCCCTTTGTGTTAATTGATAGTACTTGTGCAACTAACCCCTATTGTGAGCATGTTCATCTTGTGGAGGAAAATGCCAAGTTAAAGGAGAAACTTGAGAAGGGCCTTGTGGCATGCATACAAGGTGAGAAGAGTCTGAACGATCTCTTGAGCACTCAAAAGGGTGTTGTAGGAAAGGAAGGACTTGTACTTACCTCCAAGTCAAAAGGTAAAAGGAAGAACAAGAACAAACGATCTCTCACCCTCATGGACATCTTTGTCAAAGAGGGTGAGGGGACTCAGAAGGTGAACAGGAACAAGGTGGACTATGGGAACCCCTAGAAGGGCAAAACCGTTCCTACTAACACAGCCGGCAAACTCAATTCTTGTTATGTTTTATGGTGTGCTAGTGATGGGCATGTTTATGCCAGATTTGTTGGTTCCTACGATGAAGATATTGAATGGGCTATCTGGGTTCCTAAGACCCTTGTCTCTAACATGAAAGGACCCATTAAAAAATGGGTACCTAAAACCAAGCCTTGATCTATTGCAGGAGTTTGCTTCCGGTGGGATGTCATGGTTGCTCGATAGTGGCGCGACAAATCATATGACCGGAAGCAAGGACTTAGTGGTGGATGTGCATCCTTCTCCATCTATGCCCACCCATGTCCAATTCACCGATGCATCCTCTTCAAAGGTACGGGATTTGGTAAGGTGGTCGTCTCTCAAGATTTATCTATTGAGAAGGTCATGCTTGTTGAGTCACTTGCCTACAATTTACTTTCGGTTCGTCAACTTGAAATTATGGGTTTTTCCACATTCTTTAATATTGACACTGTGGTCCTCCTAAGGAGCAAGACTCTTAAAGTAGCCTATGTTGGACATGTCGAAAATGGTCTTTATGTGGTGAACTTCTCAAAGCGACCCACTAAGATTGCGACATGTTTAATGGCTAAAGTTAACGTGGGCTGGCTTTGGCATCGCCGTTTAGCTCATGTCAATATGAGATCTTTGCAAAGTCTTCTGACAGGGGACCATGTTCATGGACTAACAAATGTGAGCTTTGCTAAAGATCGTGTTTGCAGTGCTTGCATTGAAGGAAAGATTCATGAAACTGCTCAACGTCCAACGACTCTTATCTACACTAAGAGGCCATTGGAACTTCTCCATATGGATTTGTTTGGTCCTCCAACATTTGATAGTCTTGGAGGCAGAAAATATTTCTTAGTGATTGTTGACGACTACTCAAGATATACCTGGGTATATTTCTTTAAAAGGAAGAGTGAAACTCAACAAACGGTCATCAACTTTGCTAATGAAGCGCAACGTCAACATGAAGCAAAGATCTTGATGATTAGGAGTGACAACGGCACCGAGTTCAAGAACTACACCTTAGATGAGTTTCTAGGTGATGAGGGAATAAAGCACCAATATTCTGCACCATATACCCCTCAGCAAAACGGTGTGGCAGAAAGGAAGAACCGGACCTTGATAGACGCTGCAAGGACAATGATGGCAGAATTCAAATCTCCATATAACTTCTGGGCAGAGGCCATCAACACAGCATGTCATGCATCCAATCGGCTCTACATCCGCAAAGGCTTGAACAAGACTCCGTATGAGATTCTAACTGGAAACAAACCCAATCTCAAGTACTTCCGGGTATTCGGTTGTAAGTGTTTCATTCTCAAAAAAGGAGCATGGTTAGCTAAATTTGATTCTAGAGCACATGAGGGTATCTTTGTTGGTTATGCTACAAACTCTCATGCTTATCGTGTCCTCAACAAGTCCACCGGACTAATTGAGGAGACGTGTAACGTAGAGTTTGATGAAAATAATGGCTCCCAAGTGGAGCAAAGTGGTCTTTGTGATATAGGTGATGAAATTCCTCCCGAAGCCATAAAAAGAATGGGGATTGGTCAAAACTCCCCATTGAGGAACCCCTTGTGGCCGAAGGAGAAGGACAATGCTCTACTCAAGTGGAGCCATCACCCCCACAAGCCCCACACGCTTCTGATGAACAAAGAGAAGACTCTCAACAAATTAAACAAGCTCAAGGTCAAGATCAATTGCCCAACAATGGTGATGTGTCCCATGATATTCAAGCACTACCCCAAGACTCCGAACCGGCTCATGATCAAGATCAAGTGCAATCCCGAGATTCAGACCAAGTAGAAGCACAAGATCAAGATCAAGAGCAACCACTAATACAAGAACAAACTAGTGAACCTGCTCAAGTCGAAGGACAAGATGATCAGGAGACTGTCTCACAATTCCCGTCTGGAGCTCCAACAACCGGCTCAAGACGCAAGGGCAAGCAAAAGAAACAAGTCGATGCTCCCCCATTATCTAATGAAGAACTCTTGGAGCGTCGAGCAGCCAAGAATGCGAACAAGCTGAGAGTCAAGTCACATCTTATGAAGAATGTACTTGGCAGTTTAAAAAGGGGAGTATCCACCCGTCAACAGCTTTGGAATTATTGTGAGCATCACGCGTTTGTCTCGTATTGTGAACCTCAACAGGTACAGGAAGCGCTCGATGATGAGGATTGGCTTATGGCCATGCACGAAGAACTTAACAACTTCGAGGGCAACCAAGTCTGGGATTTAGTGCCTCGGCCAACGGAGGAACATAATGTCATCGGGACCAATTGGATATTCAAGAACAAGCAAGATACCAATGGAATTGTGATTCGAAACAAGGCAAGATTGGTGGCTCAAGGCTACTCCCAAGTCGAGGGTATCGACTACGGTGAAACCTTTGCCCATGTTGCTCGTCTAGAATCTATTCGCATGTTACTTGCATTTGCTTCTCATCATAACTTCAAATTACAGCAAATGGATGTGAAAAGTGCTTTTCTTAATGGTCCTTTGAATGAGTTGGTCTATGTCAAACAACCCCCAGGATTCGAACATCCCAAGCTCCCCAATCATGTGTACAAACTTAATAAGGCACTCTATGGCCTTAAACAAGCCCCACACACGTGGTATGAGTATCTTACTGAGTTGTTAAAAGATCGTGGGTTTGAAATTGGGAAGATAGATCCCACTCTTTTTACTAAGAGGGTTAAAGGGGATTTGTTCATATGCCAACTATATGTTGATGATATTATCTTTGGCTCTCCTAACATTTCATTCAATGAAGAATTTGCTGCACTAATGACTGAGAAGTTTGAGATGTCCATGATGGGAGAGTTGAAGTTCTTCCTCGGGTTCGAGATTAGACAAGGTCTAGAAGGGACATTCATCAAACAAGCCAAGTACACTCAAGACATGCTCAAACGGTTCGAGCTCGAAGATGTCAAACCGGTCAAGTTCCCCATGCCAACAAGATGCAAGCTTGACGGTGATCCCAATGGTAAAGCAGTGGATCAAAAGGTATACCGCTCCATGATTGGATCCCTCCTTTACCTTTGTGCATCTAGACCGGATATTATGTTGAGTGTAGGGATATGTGCACTGTTTCAATCCGCACCAAAAGAAAGTCATTACATGGCTGTTAAGCGAATCTTTCGATATTTGGCTCATACCCCAAACTTTGGCCTCTGGTATCCCAAAGGAGCAAACTTCAATCTAGTTGGCTATTCTGACTCAGATTGGGCAGGAGATTGTGTGGAGAGGAAGTCAACGTCTGGAGGATGCCAATTCCTTGGTCGCTCTTTGGTAAGTTGGTCTTCAAAGAAGCAGAATTGCGTCTCCTTATCATCCACCGAAGCTGAGTATGTGGCAGCTGCAAGTTGTTGTGCACAATTGCTATGGATGAGGCAGACTTTAAAGGACTATGGTGTCACTTGTGATAAAGTGCCTCTTCTATGTGACAATCAAAGCGCTATCAAGATTTCCCTCAACCCAGTGCAACATAGCAAAACCAAACATATTGATATTCGTCATCACTTCATTCGTGAACATATCAAGCTAGGTGATAATGAGGTTCACTTCATCCACACTGAAGAGCAACTTGCAGATATTTTCACTAAGCCTCTAGATGAAGCAAGGTACCGAGATTTAAGGCATGAGCTAAATATCATTGATTCAAGTAATGTGGATTGAAACTAGGCATATTGCACCTCACTTTGCATTCCATCTTGGTCTAGATGTAGGCATGGACATAGGGGGAGTGTTGTTCTCTCAATGAACTTTCCCTCCCCCCATTATGCATAAATCAATTAGTCTTTCACTTTAGCCATTGTCAAATGGCACTTGTGGTTCAAAGACGAGCATTGGTCATGAACCCAAGGATAATTCTTCGCGGTGCCATACCATTATCTCAAACATAGGTGGCCTCGGCTACCGCCCCTCCATCCTTTCTTGCATATAGAAGAAAGGATATACAATGACAAGTCAGTACATTTTCCTAGATGCTATCTGTTTTTACTCACTTGTCATGTGCCCAAGTTCATCTCTTTTCCTTAGCCGCATTGCGACATTTACAGCGGTACTACCGCCAGGGTAGCGGTACTACCGCCAGGACCCCAGCGGTACTACCGCCAGGACCCCAGCGGTACTACCGCTAGGTATGGCGGTACTACCGCCAGGATTCCCATCTAATACGACCGGCTAGGAAATTTTTAGGGCTGCCTCAAGGGGGAGCGGTACTACCGCTAGGGGGAGCGGCACTACCGCCAGGACCCCAGCGGTACTACCGCTGCATCTGGTGGTACTACCGCCAGGTAGCGGTACTACCGCTAGGTCCTCAGCGGTACTACCGCTGGCCCGTACCCCTCGGGCTATATAAAGGAGGGGGAGCCCGTTTTTCTCAGCCTGCTTCTTCTTCCTCGCGGCTCCTCCCTCCCCTAGCCCGAAAACTCCCTATTTGGATCTCGTTTCGTGGAGCTCCTTCTCCCCGTTGGTTTGGAAGGGTTGCTCCACCTCTTCTTCCTCCTCCAAGAGCCATGAATCCCGGTAAAGCTCCTCCCTTCTTCTATTTCGTTGATGTTCTTGTTCTAGGGATAGGACCATTGGGGATTGGATCCATATCTTTGATCTTATGGCTAGTTCTTGGATGGCATGAAGGAGATATTTGAGGGGAGTATAGGTCCTATGGATTGTTGTTGATTTTGTTGCCATGCCCTAGGATTTTCTTGTTCTAGATCTAGCACTTGAACTATGTTTGGATTAAATCTAAAACTTGCTCTCTCTTGCCTAGGCATGTACTTATTTCGATGTTACTAGTGTTCCTCATGTAAAGTAGGGCTGGGGTAGAGTTCTTAGTGTCCATATATAGCCCATGCCCTCGTAACGATTTTTATCTGTCAGATCTAAAAAGTCAAACCCCAGCGGTACTACCGCCAAGGGTAGCGGTACTACCGCTATGACCCCCAGGGGTACTACCGCCAGGGGTAGCGGTACTACCGCTAGGACCCAGCGGTACTACCGCCAGGGGTGGCGGTACTACCGCCAGGAGCATTCACTGTGTATTCTTTTTATGTGCTTAGCAATGCGTGTTTAATTCTTGTGCGTTTTCAAGATTCGTTGCCTTGACTCTTTTTGTCACCTCTTTTCGCTGTGTGTTCTGTGTCACAAGTAGCTCTCGCCACTCGAACCCCCCTCGTGACACGTAGTCAAATTAGTATCGCAACCAAGAGGCTCCCGAAGGGTCTGCCACCTCAGGTCTGCAACCCAAAAGGCAGTCCTTCAAGAAGGTCGCACACAAGGAGAAGAGGGTCAATGTCCGAACAATGTCCCCCAAGGACTTTCTGCAGTTTCGCACTCAGAACCACTATCTCAACGAGAGGGCTATGATCAAGGATGTTGCCATGTCTGGGAAAGGGATCAGTGCAGGATCTACCGACATGTTGTCGCGCATTTCAAGAAAAACTATGTCTCCGTTCAGTGGATTGACCTAGCTCATCTTCAGCGGAACCTGGACTATTTTGGTGATGCCCTCTCTCTGATTGACAAACTGGGCATCAAGGACATCATCACTTACAAGACAGATTTTGATCCCACTGCTGTTGCTCAGTTCTATGTCACGGTCCACTTCTCTCCTGATGCAGAGCGCACTATGGTGTGGATGACTGGGACTCACAAGATGACCGGTACCTGGCGTGAGTTCATGCAATTCCTCAACATTGACTTCCAGGGAGCTGACACTCCACTTGGGCTGCGTCCTCATGCTGCAGCCCCCACCGATAGGGCCCCCTCAAAGGACAGATTACAGAAGCTCTATGTGAGGAAGGGTGTGCTCCCCAAGCATCTGGACATCATGCACCGGATCCTTCGCAACACCCTCTTCCCCCGCATTGGTAATTTCGACGAGGTTCATGGCTCCTTGGCTGAGATGCTGCTGCTTTGTGATGAGGCTATGTCTCAGGAGTCTGCCCCACTGGATATTTCTGATGTGATGTTCACGGAGCTCTGGAACTGCATCATCATGCGTAAGGTTCCCATCTACGGGCCCTATCTGTTCGCATATATTCGCCATAAGTGGCAAGAGGCTTTTCCGGAGGAGGTGCTCTACGCTCAGTCAGACTACATTGTGCACAACCCGATCAAGCTTCACGTCAAGGACAAATGGGCCAACCCATCCACTTCCTCTCAGCACATGGATACTGACACTGAGACTGCTGCTGACAGAGGAACCGCCTCTCAATCCCGCTCGTCTGCCATGCCATCTTGGGCCATCAAACTGCAGGACAAGATGAAGACTCTATTCTGAATGCAGGCTAAGGGTCAGTACCAGACACACGTGGCTCAGAAGGAGAGTCGCCAGAGGCACAAGCGTGTTCTCAGGACTCTTTATGTGGACATCTCCAGTGGCTCAGAGGACGACATCACTCCAGACGCTACTTGGATGCAGGCTCAAGGATACCAGTGGTCTGGCGATGAGGCGGAAGAGGAGGAGCAGGCCGATCAGGAGGGGACTGATGAGTCTGGCGATGCTGAGGATGAGGAGTAGCTACCTGTGGCATTAGATGTGCCCCTTTTTGGTGTCTTGTGCCAAAGGGGGAGAGAGTCTAGGAGCTGGATTTGCTTTCAAATTTGCTTTGCTTTGCTTTCTTTCGTGTGGTTTGCTTCGAACTTGGTTTGCTTAGTTTGCTATCATTTGTGAGACATGAACTTATGTGAGATTTATTTCCATCATATGCTGTGAGTCATATGCCCCGTATTGTCATATATCTCTATCTTTTTGTTCTCATATTATTCTCTGTGCAAATCCGGTATTGTCATCAATCCACCAAAAAGGGGGAGATTGTTGGGGCATAGTTTATGCCTAAGTAATTTTGGTGATTGATGACAGTACCGTACAGGACTAACCGTGTGTGTTAAGGTTTCGGATAACACACGTCAACGGCACAAGACGACACGTCTCCTCATTCATGGAACGGAAGCACGGCGCTCTCTACGATTCTCTTTATTTGAGTCATATGAAATTCGTACTATTAAGAGGGGATCCGTAGTGGAAAGGTTTGGGTGGAATCTATCTTTGCACGCGCACACTTCACATTCTCCCTTTCCTTCATCTTTGGAGCGGCCCCCGCCACTTTGTTTGTCGCATCTTTGCAAAATGGTCCCCAGCGGTAGTACCGCTGGCTCTAGCGGTAGTACTACTGGATTGCTAGCGGTAGTACCGCTGCAGCCAGTGGTAGTACCGCTAGCTGGCGGTAGTACCGCTCCTGGTCAGCGGTAGTACAGCTCCAGGAGCTTTGTTCCACCTGCCTAGCGGTAGTTCGTGGACGGACCTTTTTGCGAAGACTTTCTTGGCGGTAGTAGTGCTTTTGCACTACCAAGGGGCCAGCGGTAGTACCGCTGGTGTCAGCGGTAGTACCGCTGCATCCAGCGGTAGTACCGCCAGGCGGCGGTAGTACCGCCCCTGTTCAGCGATAGTACCGCTGGAGTGCCAGCGGTAGTACCGCTGCAGCCAGCGGTAGTACCGCTGGAGCCCGGGCAGAGAGTGGGAAAACGGTCTGATTTTCCCCCCACTATATAAAGGGTTCTTCTAGCTGAGGAACCTTATCTCTTACCTCTCTAAGCTCCATTGTTGCCCCCCCCAAGCTCAAAAGTGCCCGATCTCTCTCCCTAGCCAATCAAACTTGTTGATTCTTTAGGGATTGGTTGAGAAGGCCTAGATCCACACTTCCACCAAGATAAAAGTTGATTCCCCCACCAAGCCCTTGCGGATCTTGTTACTCTTGGGTGTTTGAGCATCCTAGACGGTTGAGGTCACCTCGAAGCCATATTCCATTGTGGTGAAGCTTCGTGGTTTAGTTGGGAGCCTCCAAGCTTTGTGTGGAGTTGCCCCAACCTTGTTTGTAAAGGTTCGGTCGCCGCCTTCAAGGGAACCTATAGTGGAATCACGGTACCTTGCATCATGCGAGGGCGTGAGGAGAATACGGTGGCCTTAGTGGCTTTTTGGGGAGCATTGTGCATCCACACCGCTCCAACAGAGACGTACTTCCTGTCAAATGGAAGGAACTTCGGTAACACATCCTCGTCTCCATTAGTTCCACTTGTGGTTATCTCTATCCTTTACTTTGTATTTGCTTATGCTTGTGACTATATCTTACTTGTCTTAATAGCTCTCGTTGTTAGCTTCTATAGGGTTCACCTCATTGTCGTATTATTTGTGAACCCGTATAGTGTTTACCTTAACTTGCTAAGATTAATCAAAAAGTGGTCGTTGTCTATTCACCCCCCCTCTAGCCAACCATGTCGGTCCTTTCACTTTCCCTATCACGTGGCCAAAAGTTATAAATAAAGTTCCGATCACAATGTACTAAATGCATAGGATAGAACTTTTGATGCAATTCCAATTTCAACCGATTGTAGTCCCATGATCCAGTAACATCACATAGCCTATACCATGTCAACGCCTTATCCTTCAAAGATAAAGGAAAGACTTTCTTCTTTATCTCATCCTCGGACAAACCTGCAAGCTTAAATAAACCACAAACTTCATCTACATAGATTAGATGCAAGTCTGGATGTGAAGATCCATCTCTTGTAAAAGGATTAGCCAGCAGTTTCTCAAGCATACCCAAAGGAATTTCATAAAAGATAATTTCAGTAGGTACCTCAGGTTGAGGAACAACTCCTCGTGCTTCCGTTCGTGGTGAATATACCCCGAACAAACTCCTCAAAGGAACAGTTTCCATAGTGACAAGTGACAATAAATTTCAGCACAGTATATAGATGTTTCCTTACCAATTTCCACTTACCAAAGGCGCTTCACTCCCTGGCAACGGCGCTAGAAAAGAGTCTTGATGACCCACAAGTATAGGGGATCAATCGTAGTCCTTTCGATAAGTAAGAGTGTTGAACCCAACGAGGAGCAGAAGGCTCTGATAAACGGATTTCAGCAAGGTAATAACTGCAAGCACTGAAAGTAGCGGTAACAAGTGATTGTGCAGCAAGGTGAAACGTAGAAAGCAAAAAGTAACAAGTAACAAGTAGTAGCAACGGTGCAGCAAGTGGCCCAATCCCTTTTGTAGCAAGGGACAAGCCTGAACAAAGTCTTATAGGAGGAAAAACGCTCCCGAGGACACACGGGAATTTCTGTCATGCTAGTTTCATCATGTTCATATGATTCGCGTTCGTTACTTTGATAGTTTGATATGTGGGTGGACCAGCGCTTGGGTACTGCCCTTACTTGCACAAGCATCCCACTTATGATTAACCTCTCTCGCAAGCATCCGCAACTACAAAAGAAGAATTAAGACAACGTCTAACCATAGCATTAAACTAGTGGATCCAAATCAGCCCCTCACGAAGCAACGCATAGACTGGGGTTTAAGCTTCTGTCACTCGAGCAACCCATCATCTACTTACTGCTTCCCAATGCCTTCCACTAGGCCCAAGTATGGTGAAGTGTTATGTAGTCGACGTTCACGTAACACTACTAGAGGAAAAGCCTATTCACATGGCTATTATTAACATGACTTATCTCATATCCTCAGGAACAAAAGTAACTACTCACAAAACATAATCATAATCATGATCAGAGGTGTAATGAATATCATCAAGGATCTGAACATAAACTCTTCCACCAAGTAATCCAACTAGCATCAACTACAAAGAGTAATCAACACTACTAGCAACCTTGCAAGTACCAATCGGAGTCGTGAGACGAAGATTGGTTACAAGAGATGAACTAGGGATTGGAGAGGAGATGGTGCTGATGAAGATCTTGATGAAGATGCCTCCCCTCCGACGAGAGAAGTGTTGGTGATAACGATGGAGACGATTTCCCCCTCCCGGAGGGAAGCTTCCCCGGCAGGATCATCCTGCCGGAGCTCTAGATTGGATCTGCTCAAGTTCCGCCTCGTGGCGGCGACGAAACCACGAAAAAGCTCTCGTATGATTTTTTCCAGACCAAAACCCTTCATATAGCAAAAGAGGGGGGCTACTGGGCCGTCAGGGAGCCCACAAGTCCCCACTCCGCCACCAGGGGGTGGTGGCGGTGGTAGGGCTTGTGGCGCCCTGGCAGCCCCCCTCCGGTACTTCTTTCGCCCAGTATTTTTTATATAATCCCAAAAAAATCCATGTAACTTTTCAGGGCATTTGGAGATGTGCAGAATAGTGGACTAAGATTTGCTCCTTTTCTAGTCCAGAATTCCAGCTGTCTCAATTCCCCCTCTTCAAATAAACCTTGCAAAATAAGAGAGAAAAGGCATAAATATGGTACCACAAGTAATATAACAGCCCAAAAAGCAATAAATATCAACATGAAAGCATGATGCAAAATGGACGTATCAGTGATGTTCTAGGACAAAGAGTTGACAAGAAGTTGAATGTTATTCACTACGCTAGTAAAACTCTAGACATTGCCCGAAGAAACTATGCCACTACGGAAAAGGAGGTTTTAGCAGTCGTGTTTGCATGTGAAAAGTTCAGATCTTACATAGTTGACTCTAAAGTCACTATTCACTCTGATCATGCTTCTATTAAGTACCTTATGGAGAAGAAGGACGCTAAGCCTAGACTGATCAGATGGGTCTCCTGCTACAGGAATTTGATTTGCACGTCGTTGACCGAAAGGGTGCTGATAACCCTGTAGCAGATAACTTGTCTAGGCTAGAGAACTTGATGACCCACGACCTATTGATGATAGCTTTCCTGATGATCAATTAAATGTCATCCGCACTTCACATAGTGCACCGTGGTATGCTGATTATGCAAACTATATCGTAGCCAAATACATACCACCCAGTTTCACCTATCAGCAAAAGAAGAAAATCTTCTTTGATTTGAGACACAACTTTTGAGATGATCCTCACCTTTATAAGGAAGGAGTATATGGTTTTATTAGACGTTGTGTGCCTGAACATGAGCAGGGACAGATCTTGCAGAAGTGTCATTCCGAAACCTACGGAGGACACCATGCTGGAGATAGAACTGCTCATAAGGTATTGCAATCAGGTTTCTATTGGCCCACTCTCTTCAAGGATGCCCGTAAGTTTGTCTTGTCTTGTGACGAATGCCAAATAATAGGGAACATCAGTAAGCGTGAGGAAATGCCAATGAACTATTCACTTGTCATTGAACCATTTGATGTTTGGGGCTTTGATTTTATGGGACCCTTCCCGAGTTCCAATGGGTACACTCACATCTTAGTTGCTGTGGATTACGTCACTAAGTGGGTAGAAGCTATCCCAACTAAAAATGCTGATCACCACACCTCTATTAAGATTCTTAAAGAAGTCATTTTCCCAAGATTTGGAGTCCCTAGATATCTGATGACTGATGGCGGTTCACACTTCATTCATGGTGTTTTCCACAATATGCTCGCTAAGTATGATGTCAACCATAGAGTTGCATCTCCTTATCATCCTCAGTCTAGTGGTCAAGTGGAGTTGAGTAATAGGGAGATCAAGTTGATCCTACAAAAGACCGTCATTAGATCTCGAAAGAACTGGTCTAGCAAACTTGACGATGCACCATGGGCTTATAGGACTGCTTATAAGAATCCCATGGGCATGTCACCGTATAAAATGGTTTACGGTAAGGCCTGTCATTTACCTCTTGAGTTGGAACACAAAGCTTATTGGGCAATCAAAGAGCTCAACTTCGATTTCAAACTTGCCGGTGAGAAGCGGTTGTTTGATATCAGCTCGTTAGATGAATGGAGGGCCCAGGCATATGAGAATGCCAAGTTGTTCAAGGAAAAGGTTAAGAGATGGCACGATAAACAAATACAGAAACAAGAGTTCAATGTAGGTGATTATGTCCTGCTATACAATTCTCGTTTGAGATTCTTTGCAGGGAAGCTTCTCTCTAAATGGAAAGGTTCTTATGTTATCGAGGAAGTATATCGTTCCGGTGCCATCAAAATCAATAACACGGAAGGAAATTTTCCTAGAGTGGTAAATGGGCAAAGAATCAAGCATTACATGTCTGGTAGTCCCATAAATGTTGAGACCAATATCATCAATGTCATAACTCGAGAGGAGTACATAAGGGATGTTTATCAGCCTGTTTCAGACCCCGAAAACGAAGACGTATCTGTTTTGGTAAGAAATTGGACTCCGACGCTTTCCCAATAGGAAATTTCCTCTGTTTGGGAATTTTTGGAAAATTAGAAAAATAAAAAGCAGTCCGGAGAGCGCACGAGGCGGCCACAAGCCCTGCCACCGCCACCCCCGTGGTGGCGGAGGGCAAGCTTGTGGGCACCTCGTGTGCCTCCCGGACTCTGTTTTCTTGCGGAGCACTCCTTCTAGTCCAGAAAAAATCAATATATATTTGCCCGAAGGTTTTGATCTCCGTATAGTGCAGTCTTCCTCTGTTTTCGTTTCGAGCCTGTTTCTGTGGCAGATCTAGATCATCATGACTTCCCCAAACGCTCATAAGGAAAAGATCTTCGAGAAGGTCATCAATCCCTACCTCACGGAAGTGCTGAAACACCCTCAATCTCAAGATGAGCGAGGGGATGTTGCACATCCATGATGTCGAGGGGCCTAAGAAGACCGGAAGCATGGAGACGAGGCTCGAAGCAATGGAGCAACAAGTCTTCAAGTGCCAGGGGATGGTGGAGCGTGGACTCAACGCCAACCACTTGATGATCACGGAGTTCACTAGAAATCACAAGATGGATGCCATTGACATTGGGAAACACCTGTCCGGGCTCTATGACAGGGTTGATCAACTTTAGGGCCAGATCTATGACCTGTAGAACCAAAACTGTGAGTATGGGTACAGATTTAAATCAATAAGGTTGGCTGCAGATTTGAGGATTCCGGCGACTCGTTCATCCTACCATGATGGAGCACCTATGCCTTGGAAGACGGAGGATCAGACTACTCCGACAACTCCACCACCATCACCACCGAAGGAAGACAACTAAGCATTGGTATGGGCAATCCCCTTGGCTTCTGCCAAGCTTGGGGGAGTTGCCCTGGTATCGTATCACCTTTATATATCTTGCTTTTACCTTTGTTTTAGTTCTTTCCTTTTCAGTTTTTATTTCTTCTCTTAGAGGAATAAGTCTTTAGTATTTAGTTTGAGTCTTTTTCTTTTGTCTCTCCCATGATGTATTCGAGCTTACGAGCTATATAATAAAGAGTATCTTAGTCAAGGGCTTTGCTTTGTGCCATGATCAAAAGTATGAAAAGAATGATAGCATGAAAGATCATGAGACGATCTGATGGAAAGTGATAACTTCACATATGACACGTATGATGATTGAAACTTGTTGAGAATAAATCAACATAGACCAAAGTCATTGTTGCAATTAATAATAAGTAATAAGGAAAGAGAGCTTCACATATAAATATATCATCTTAGACACTTTTTACAATTGTGAGCACTCATGAAACTATTACATGCTTATGAGTAGATGTTGGACAAGGAAGACAACATAATGAATTGTGTTTGTTTGGTTCCAAACAATGTTATATGATTAGAGATCCCTTAGCATGTGATGATTGCTTCCACCTCATATTAGCCAAAACTCCCGCACCAAGTAGAGATACTACTTGTGCATCCATAAACCTTCAACCCAATTTTGCTATGAGAGTCCACCATACGTACCTATGGATTGAATAAGATCCTTCAAGTAAGTTGTCATCGGTGCAAGCAATAAAAATTGCTCTCTAATATGTATGATCTATTAGTGTGTGGAAAATAAGCTTTGTACGAACCTGTGATGAGGAAGACATAAAAGCGACAGACTGCATAATAATGTTCTTTATCACAGGAGGCAATATAAAGTGACGTTCCTCTGCACTAAGAGGACACGCATTCAAACCTCAAAAGCGCATGACAACCTCTGCTTCCCTCTGCGAAGGGCCTATCTTATACCTTTACTTTTTTCCCTTGTAAGAGTCATGGTGATCTTCTTCCCTATTTTTGCCTTTGTCTTGGCTACCGTCACATGCTCGGGAAAGATCTATATTCGTATATCAACTTGGAGTTGAGTACTCATGATTTATTATTGTTGACTTTACCCTTGAGGTAAACCGTTGGGAGGCAAAACTATAAGCCCCTATCCTCCTCTGTGTCCAGCTGGAACTTTGACACCATGAGTACCACGTGAGTTGTGATAATTGTGGAAAACAAAAGAGATGATTGAGTATGTGGGTTTGCCTTACAAGCTCTTATTTGACTCTTTCCAATGTTTTGATAAATTGCAATTGCTTCAATGACTTTGGACTGTTGTTGGTTACTTCTTGGTAAGGTTTTTGCTTCA
The DNA here is from genome assembly GCF_904849725.1 of Hordeum vulgare subsp. vulgare. Taxonomy (NCBI): domain Eukaryota; kingdom Viridiplantae; phylum Streptophyta; class Magnoliopsida; order Poales; family Poaceae; genus Hordeum; species Hordeum vulgare. Next base: position 443,202,352 of record NC_058522.1, on the reverse strand, counting down.
TGCTTTGCTTTGTGAAGGAATTGTTACTTTCCCATAAGAATCCTTATGATGTATTGTTGTCCTATGTGTGATCATGATGCCCTCATGTCTGTATTATGTTTTCTCGACACCTTCATCCCTAAACATGTGGACATGTTTATGGAACTTGGTTTTCGCCTGAGGACAAGAGAGGTCTAAGCTTCGGGGAGTTGATACGTCCATTTTGCATCATGCTTTCATGTTGATATTGAAAGTACGTTATATCGACTAGAGGGGGGTGAATAGGAGATTTTTAGAATTTCATCACTGAGGAAATTCCTTTTGTGGAAATTCCTCACTGATGACTAACTTACAGCGGAAACAATAAAGGATCAGAAGTGCAAAGTTTCACAACAGCAGTTTTTCAGAGTGAAGAATTTGAAAACAGATTGCACAGTGAGCAGGCACGCAGAATACAGATGAGGATTAACTAACGTGAAGAATTTGGGGTTGAGGAAATTCAGAGAAAGTCTTCAGCAAATTCTTCAAACAGTCACAGTGAAAGTCATCAACACATAATACGGGGAAAGTAAAGAGTTGAGGAATTAGAACCCGTTTCTCAGTGAAGACAGTCGTTGATGACCCAGTTCCAACTGCTGTGAGAGTCGTACATCTGGTTTGGAGCGGCTTGGTATTGAAACCAAAGGACACCCAGTCCCAGGACACACAGTCCCTACCGTATTCTCCTTGAGCTAAGGACACACAGTCCTCGCCCAACGCTCGTGGTAAGTCTTCAGGGCAGACTTCCAAACCCTCACAAACTTGGTCACCCGGCGATCCACAATTGACTGCTGGAACGCTCTAGACCATGACGTCTAACCGTCTGGAGGATGCACAGTCCTCAAAAGTAAAAGGCTTCAGTCCCACACAGGAACAACTTCTTCAGTGATGCTCAATCACTAGGTTTGGTTTGTGGTTTCGGTGGATGGTGTATTTCCTCACTGATGAATTACTCTCAAAGGCTCTGAGGAATTTGGGTTGCTCTTATGACAAGTGTCAGTTTCTAACGGAGCAGCCAACCAGCTAGTGGTTGTGGGGGGTGGCTATTTATAGCCTGGGAGCATCCCGACATGATTTGACACTAATGCCCTTAAATAATATGACCGTTGGAGTGGATAAGACCAGTGACTTGGTGTGGCTATCAAAACGGTCGGAACCCTCAACCGTGAGAGTCCTCATGTCACTCACTACTAGGAAAAGGCTTGCTAATGGCGCACCATTTTTTGCTACTAATGGCGCACTATAGGTGCGCCACGAGCATCACGCCATTAGATTTTTTTACTAATGGCGCACTACAAGTGCGCCATTAGTATCTGGTATACTAATGGCGCACCAGGTAGTGCGCCATTAGTATTGCTCATGGTGCGCCATTAGTATCTGGTATACTAATGGCACACCAGGTAGTGCGCCATTAGTATATATCCTGGTGCGCCATTAGTATAGATCCCGGTGCGCCATTAGTATAGATACTGGTGCGCCATTAGTATATATCCTGGTGCGCCATTAGTATAGCTTATGGTGCGCCATTAGTATAGATCCCGGTGCGCCATTAGTATAGATACTGGTGCGCCATTAGTATATATCCTGGTGCGCCATTAGTATAGCTTATGGTGCGCCATTAGTATGCCTCCCAGGGCCATATTTACCCATATGCTCTGGCTTACTAATGGCGCACTAGTGTGCTGAGTGATGCGCCACTAGTATGAATATTAGGTATTTATTTTATTTTTTCTGATATTTGCACAGATTACAAAGTATATTATTGCACAAAATATAGATAGCACAACATATAAACAACAGATTTATCGAATACAATAGAAGATTAGTCTCCGAATACAATTCATCATATTAGTCTCCGAATTTAAAATACCGAACAAAGTTAGAACATTACAAGTCTCGAGACCACGAGTAGCGAGTTTGTCTTCACATTACAAGTCGATATATCGACCATCTAAACTACCATCACATATAGAAGAGAGTTGCGGTCATCACGATGAGCATAATCGCAATGAAACTGGTCTTCATCCGGTTCCTCCAACGCTCCCTCCTCTCTCCCGCTAGATAGCGCGCGTATCTAACTTCCGCCTCCGCCCTTGTGGTGTACCCTTTGTAACTGTTACCGCTGAATCGGTGAACCTGTCTCCGACACTCCTCCCAGTCGTCGTAGACTCTGGGAACCTTACCCTTGTACACGAGATACGACGGCATCTCTATGCACTAGCCAAACAAAACGTTAGTAGCAATTCACAGAGACATACAAGTTCATTAAAGTTTAATATTACAACTATAACAACACGATTCATGGTCCTACTAATAAATAGCATGGATTATATATAAGTTGAACGACTGTCCAAACCAAAGAGACATACCAGTTCATTAAAGTTTAATATTGCAACATGAATTAGTAGCGATTCACAGGAACGTGGATGAAGCCGCCGTCTTTCGTGATGGTCATGAAATTGCGGTCATTGTCAGCCTGCATTTGTAGCATTGTATCTATCTCACTATTGGACAGCGGAGATCTGAGGTAGAACTGGCCCGAGGTAGGAAGGACATCTTGATGGATGATTTCCGCAAACTCCGAGTGGATGCGAAAGAATTCTTGTCTGATGTCCGCATCCTGGATTGCCGACAAGCGTGCGGCCCAATCTTTGAGATTATTTGGTAGCCGAAGGTGATTACCCGCATGTGATGGAGGGCGTAGTAGGCATCCTTCTGACTGCCAGGTGGCTGCTTGACGCAGGCGAACGTCATATTGTGGGTGAACACGTGCTTGCCGTGCCTGAGACTTGTCCTGCTGAAGGTGCCTCCAGATATGGCGTAGCCGGGAAGAGCTTCATCAAGAACTTTCTTGATATTTGTGTAGTCTTTTTTTGACTGACGGTCCGAGTCGAAATACGTGGCCGTGGAATATTTCTGGCTTAAGAGGATGAGTGTGCAACGTGTGTCACTGCACAAAACACGGAATGTTAGAAAAAAAAAGGACGATCAAAATCTAAGTAATCATATGTTACGTGGCGATGAGGGGATAACTTACCAGGGAAACTAAGGCACGAGGAAGTTATCCTTTTCTGAGTTTGCAAGAATGACGACTTCGAGGTATGAACTCGCGACTTGCCGGTCCCGAGCGCTGCCCAAGATCTTGGCAGGCATATAGAAGGGGTCGACTATCACTAGGTCCGGGGTCTTGTCTCTAATGATCCGCATCTCCATACTCAGCAAAAATAGCCGAGCGAAGGTGTAGTGCAGCGGATGAAGGTTAAACATAGCGAAGATGTCAGCAAACCGCAGGATGATCATACCCCCGATGGCGCTATCGACAAAGCCCTTGCCCTCTGGCACCTTGGCCACGAAAACCGGGTATGCCACATTATTCTCGGAGAGACGCCGCTTCTCCAAACAAAGAACCCTGTCATGCAGACTCCGCATAGCACCGGTTGCAGCATTGAGCAGATTAGTCGGTAGCATCGGCCTACCCACCACATGCACCCTCCTCGAGATATCCTTAGGTGAAGGTGGCCCGTCCAGAGCACGGATCGTACTCAGTGCCGGCTGGCTCGCACCCTTGTTAGTCTTTCTTTTCCGTCCCTTCTTCTGCTGATGTAATGGGATCTAGTTCATCTGCTCAGAGACCACCTTCTTGAGTGTGTTGGGGCTGATAATATTTTGCACCTCGGCTATCTGAGGCTCGGTAAAGGCGGCAGCTGGAGGCGTCTCCTCAAAACTAAACGCCAGATAACACCTGTTGCAATTGGGTTTCTCCGCGGTACCAACTAGATCGCGGTCGTCTTTTGCAGGGTTGGGTTCTTGGGAAGGAGGCCCCAAGAATTCCTCACGGTACCCATGTTCGGCAAAGTACTTATCGACCTTGGTAAATGTACCATCATCGGCATCGTCGTCGTCCGGAACCTGTGCCATATGCATGTCCGGATCCTGTGCCATATGCATGTCCGGTAGCGTTGCGGCGCTCTTGCCATGGCTTGACGCCTGCACGACTGGCGGTGTTGTCTGTGGAGTGGTGTCCCCCGCCCCCAAACAAATCTGGCTCTTCGGCCAAAGCAAGGGCCAGCTTAAGCAGGCGTTGAGGGTCATCACATCATCTATGTCGGCCCCAGCAGGGTGGAACGGAGGTAACAAGTCGTCGCAGCCTGGCAGCACCCGAACCAGTTGAACCCTATACGTGGTGGGTGGCATCGGTTTACCGTGGAACATGGGGTTGCCCGGCTGAACGATTCTGCCGTTGGCGACATCGATCAACTTGCCGCCCATGAAGTGCAGGAGAGTGCAAGGAACGTCGGCGCCGGCGCCCTGCGAAAACATGTAGGGCGTCAGGGGATGCCCAGTCAAAGGCAAGGAGCTGAAGTCATCGGCCGAGAGAGGCTTATTTACCGTGATGGCGTCGAGCTTGGCTAATGTCGAGGCACCGCCTACGGCGGGCGTGCAAGTGAAGGAGGGGCCGCTTGCTGCCGAGGTGCCGGCCGGCGCCGGAGACACCAATGGCGTCGCCTGCGCGTTGTGCGAGTTGCTGGCGATGAAGCTGGGAATCGTGGGCGGCCCCTGTCGGCCGCCCGCAATCCACGCCTGCAGCCCCTCAATCAAGGTAGGCACAATGGCGGTGATCACCCCTCCCACTTGGTGTTGCACTAGCTCTTGGACCATCTCCGGAATCCGCGCCACTTTTGCCTTGAGTTCTTCAACCTCGCGCGACTGGCTTACCAAGTTGGTATTTCTCTCCTTTGGCCCACCAGCGTTATAGTATGACGACCATTTCGTGGACAAGCCTTTGCCGGCCACACGACCAGCTGACGACGGCTTACTGGACTTATCCTTGTTTTTCATTATGTTAAACGCCCTATTTAAATTGGTGTCCCAATGGGAGCTCTGAGACGACCTCGCGCTACTGCTTTCAGTGTCCTGCGGAAGGAATGAACCATTTAGAAATTTGGCTTCATTAATTAGAATGCAACCATATGGAGCTAATTACGTGGGGTGTATTCCTTACCAGAACAAGCTCAAGCGCCCTGGTCTTCGCATCCGTGGTAAGCTCCTTTGTTACTGGGTCCACGTTGTACCGGGCCCTGACATAGTTCCTGGTCTGCTTGTCACCGTATTTCTCGAAGCAGGGTGGTAGGCCTTGCTCGGCACGCTCCGCGTCCTCCTTGTCCCATAGAGGTTCCGCCACTCTGTAACCGCCAGGACCGAGTTGGTGGACCCCTAAGTTCAACTCCCGCATTTCTTTCCCTCACTGACTTGATTCCGCGGTTGCCTTGCTCTCGCACTTGATCTTGAACTCCTTGTAGTCATCTTCGCTGATCGAAGGATTTTTCGCCTTGATCTTCTCATAACTATCACCTTTGTCAATCATTCTCTTCACCACGCTTCTCCAAGTAGACAGGGCCTTGCTCATCTTCGTGAGGGCGGCACTGTTCACTTTATTCCTTGAGAGGCGTGTGTTTGCGACGTCACCGGGGAACTTGTATCGTTCGTGCAGCTTCGTGAAGAGGAGGTTGCGCAAATTCCCTCGGTCCTTGTGCCTTAGGTTCTCGGTGTTGATCGAGACAGTTCTCCAGAGAATGCACCCGAGCTGAACCGCGTACCCCTTGACTATTTCTTTGGGCGCCGTTGGATACCCGTCTGAGTTCACTTCAGTAAATTCCTCCTTTACGGTGCTGAGCACGTTCGGGCGCCGGTCCTTCCGTTGCCTCTTCGATTGGCTACCATCTGTGCGTGCGCTGCCATCATCAGTGGTGGCATCCTCGGCGGCACCATCAATGGTGTCATCCCCGACGCCACTAGGGGTTGTGTACTCGGGGTCGGTGTCTTCCGCGGCGTCCTCATAGCGGTGAGGTTCTTCCTCCATCTCCTGGGACAGCTCCCAGAATGGCTTGCCCGAACCGCCGGCCTCATCGTTGTGGGCCATGTTTCGCTCTAAATAGGAAAAAAGTTTGGTCAAAAAGTTGGTTATTGTCAAGGAACAAGATCATGGTCTCATCATTTAGGGTTTGTCGACACCGAGGCATCCTAAAAGCTAAGATTTTATCATTTAGGGTTTGTCGACGCCGAGGCACCCTAAAAGTCTAAGCTTTCATCATTTAGGTTTTTATCGACACCGAGGCACCCTAAAACCAAGGTTTTTATAATTTAGCGTTTGTCGATGCTGAGGCACCCTAAATGCTAAGTTAAGTTTTCATCATTTAGGGTTTATCGATGCCGAGGCACCCTAGGTTGACTGATATATATGGGTATCTTCTAATAATATACCCTATCAAGAAAAGGGAAGGATAATTCTAAGTTGGGCCTAATCACTTGGCTCTTTTGCCACCTATGGTTTAATGCAGCAAGAATAAAGGGGCAGTTGATCCTACTTAATTAACTACTAAGATACCCCGGCCCATGCATTAGTCGCAAGTACCCCATATGTCCTATTTTTAGCAAAGTCATGCTAAAATTCACGGAAAATTTCAGCATGACCTTTGCTGAAAATAGGACATATGGAGTACCCAAATTTGCCGGAACAAAAGTTAATCGACATTCCGACGAACTCAAGGGCCTCTCGGGGTACCTGCAAAATCATCACGACACGATGGTCGGAAACAAAACCCAGCAAACTAGCACCACAATGTGCCTCTACTTTCATATGGATGAAAAGGACACAGACCATATGGTCCTCTGCTTTCATATGGACAAAAATAGGTCACCCAACAAAAAATCATCAATAGTTTAGCAAGTTTGTACCCTCAAGAATGAACATATAGCAATATCTGTTGTCCCGCCATAACATATGGAAATCAAAATCAGCTCAACTTAGATGACTAGCTAACTCATTTTTCAGATAGCAATATCTGTTGTCCCCCCATTGTACCTGAAGAACTAGCGGCTGCTGCTCCTCTGCCCGTGCTGCTGATGCTCCTCTTCCGCTGATCCAAGTACTGTACCTGAAAATTAATGAAGTTGATTTAGTGTTAAAATTAGGCATGCGTTAAGTATGACAACGCATGTAAAATTGATAAGTACTAGGACAGATTAAGTTAAGAGTTACGGATTACAATGTAGACATTTTTGCAAGCTTATGAAGTAAACTAAACATTACTTATGAAGTAAACTAAACTTTGAATGGAAGGGAGGATCCCACCTTGAAAGTATCTATCATAAGCAATCTGCCATCTCACAAAATACAGAAAACAGACTTTCTCAATAGTTGCCTTGACACACAGCATGTGATTATAGAGAACAAGATAACCCTAAGGTGTCGTTTAAATTCACCATCTGATGTTTGGTACATGGATGCATTTATATAGTTGAAAAAAAACACGTGCTTGTGTGAAAATAAGAGAGTCCCGTTATACGAGGTCATGTGGTAAAAAATTATTTTGGTCATGTCTGATCTCTGATGCAGCTAGTTGGCACAGAACCAACCTTCTAAGCACTTGCACAAGCTCCACCAGAACGCACATGACTGACTATAATCGCACATTTCCCTGAGCTTCAGTGCGTAATGTAATATAATATGCATCTTTATCTGCTAGTATGTGTGATATCATAAACTTAAGTTTTTCAGATATATAAGCTTGCTTGGTGTACTCTAGAGATCAAATTCATAAGGACAAGGAGGAATTGAGCACTACAGTCAAATTTGACTTGAGGAAAACTGCAGATGCGAGTCACTGAAAGATGTTAAGTATGAAAAGAAATATAAGTCAACATATGACCGTGGAGTATAATGACCAACCTTGTATTCGGCCAAGAACAGCTCCATTTGCTAGCCCTCCAACAACAGAATTCATGAGGTCATCGGGTCTTGTAGCTCGAGCATCTCTTGCAAGTTCACGTGCACCTAAGTATCAAAAGAGTATGTGCCTTACAAGTTTACCCCAACATGCTGTTTGTCACCTTGATTAATACACATGAGCAAACTAACATTTCAAAAGTAGAGAAAAAGAGGTCACGAAACTGTGCAAGCGTGTGATACCACAGGAGCTGACACTAGTATGGGCCACTGTTTGCTGTTTAAATTAGCTTGTAGCTATATATTTAACTTGCATCATTAAAGTAAACTTGAGCCAGCAGGTGAAACTTATATATACCGACTAAAGATCAAAACATAAACAATATTAAGTGACTTAACACTCATCCATGCCAACCAATATAAGCTAAACCAATAGAAAAAATATAACCTTGCAGCATCACCTACCACTTTGTTTGGACTATTTAATTACAGACTTAGCAGGACTGTAACTAAAGCAAGAAACCCTGATAAACAAAAACTGCTTCAAAACCTAACTAAAACAGGACACAGCAGATAGACAGCCTAACCTAAGAAAATGGAGAGAAGGTCAAAGTAATGGGAATAAGAGTGTGCAGACAAGGTCAAAGTTAATGGAGAGAAGGTCAAGGTCAAAATTTGAATAGTAGGATTAAAGTAACGGGAGGATTCATATACATGCAGTAGGCCGCAACAGCAAACCCCAATGACGCCGATTTAATGAATTATAAGACGACAAGAACAAATTGAAGGAATAAGACCTGAATTTGTATAAGAAATTTTGTTGTAATGATAAATCTGCAAACATGGAATTTACAAAGCATGCATACGAGTGTGATGATGATACTGACTTGGTATTCCCATGAATCAAAATATTTCCTGGATATTATTATAACTTAAAGGCCAGTAGCATAACAACATAGATTTTATACTTATATACAGGAGAAGTGGAAGAAATCATCTCTTGGTTCATGAAACGTGAGGCCGGAATTGGGATTAGGGATCGGTTTCGTACCTACTGTACATCAGGCGAGCATGCAATGTTGCTGCTCTGTTTGTCAGATACGGATACATGAAGAGAAAGACGAACATCGCGACCTGGTGGTGGAGGAATTGGAGGACAAAAATGAACAGGGGTGAGGGGGGGAGCAAATGTTCTGTAATAACACAATTTGGATGCTGTGCGTTAACTTCTTCCGCGGATTTGTTAGAGGTGATTGATTATTTTGCCATGTTGGTTCCCCAAAATTGGTGTCTTTCCTTCTCGAAATAGGCCGGTTCATCCTAAACGGAATCAAATCACAAGGCGTAGACTCAATTCAAGAAATCACAAGCAGATAAACCTAACGACCCGGGAGCGGCATTGTGACATCAGAGAGTTCAACCCTAGCTAACTTCACCCCAGTTCATAGTATAAAAGCTGCAGGCAAACCGATACTACCGACCAAAACAGGTAGAGAAAGAGAAGACAAAACCTTGAGCTCCAGGCATTCATGGCCTCCCCAGCAACTCAAGCAACACCAGAGTTCCGTGGGGAGGGGGAGGGGGAGACGAGGGTACCTGTGCAGAGCGGGAAGCCGCCTCTGGGGGGACGAAGGAAGGGAGCCTGGCCGGCGTGGCGGCGGAGGTAGAGGCGGAGGCGGCGGAGGCAGAGGCGGAGCAAACCCTAGCGCCGCCAGAGCTCCGTGGGCTGTGTGGACGAAGGTGGGGGAAGGGGTGGGCGGGGACGAGGGCGCGCGAGGGCAGATGGAGTAGAGGCGCGCGAGGACAGCCAGCTTAGGAATGGCGCACCCCGAGCGGTGCGCCATTAGAATTTATTTTTATATATAGTAATGGCGCATGTATATGAGGTGCGCCTTCTCTACATTGTTAATCTTCGAAAGACTGGCGTAGTGGTGCGTGGGTTTTGCCTGCTAGCGGGAGGTGGCGGGTTCGATCCCCCCTCAGCACCCTTTTTGGGGTCATTTTCCTTCGGCACACTAGCCATCAGAGAGTATTCCTTGCCCTCTTGCACTTTGCTGTCGAGCAGATGCTTCTTAGCCTAGTGGTTTGATGCAGGATTGAGTACCAGGGGGACAGGGTTTCAATCCTCTTCCCCCCTCCTTTTATTTTTTTCTATGCATTGTTTTCTTGTGCTGGTTGCACCTTGGTTTGAGAAGTTGATGATGTGGTGTGCATCACACCATGAGGGTGATTTATCTTCCCTCACAACAACATCTACTGCCTAGTATATTTTTTTATGTTTGCAAGTAGATGCCTATGAATAGGAGTTGAATCTTGTGAATAGGTGTTCTAGTGGTAAGTATGCCGACAGCAGCGGCGGTGGAGCGGGGAGGGTGCAAGGGGTGCTCGGCGGCGAGGGGATCTTGCGAGGGGTGATAGCGATCGAGATGGCGGGGATCGAGATCGAGTGTCCTCATGAATATTCAATATTTTTTCATATTGAATATGAAAAAATATCATCAAATTTGAAAATGTCGAAATACAATCGAGAAATGAAGGCTACAATTTAAATACAATCGATCTTAGCTAGCTATTTGTTCACAATCTTCTTGCCCTTATTTTTCGTAAATGGAGTTCTTCTCTTGAACGGACGCCCTTTAGGTAGGGTGGTCCTGCTTCTTCTTGTGGTGTACGCTTGTACTTCATCATCGTCGTCATGTTCCATCTTCGGGTCGCCGTACTTGTCGAAGTCTTGCTCATTGGCGACTCCATCCATTCCAATGATCTTCCTTTTGCCTCTCCTCACGACAACACGACTGGGCTTTGGCGGGTCGGTAATGAAGAAGCATTGGTCCACTTGGGAAGCCAGTACCCATGGCTCATTTCTCGCGGTGTCATTTGCGCCCGCGGTCTTGGATTTGGCTTCGGGTATAACCATGGTGGTGAAATACTAGTCTTCTTTTATGACGCTCTTGGCCCATCTGACACGGAACATCGGGACCTTCTCTCCAGCGTAGCTCAGCTCCTAGATCTCCTCGATCCTTCCGTAGTATCTGTCCTTGTCGTTACCGGTGTAGGATTCCATCGTTACCCCGGAGTTCTAATAACCATCGCTCTTCATGTCCTTTCCCTCGGTGTAAATGTGTAGCCGTTGGTATCGTACGCCTCATACGTCATCAGGTTGTGCTCGGCGCCCTGTGACAGGGTGAATATGAGTTGTTCTTCCGCGGAAGAATCCTCATGTAAAGGGTACGACAAAAGCTTCTGCTTTAACCAACGCGTGAAACATGAGTTGTGCTCTTTGATTATATCTCCGTCCGTCCTCTGTTGGCCTCGGTCATTGTACGTCTTTTCAATAAAGGTTTTGTGCTCTACGACCCAAGGATCGACCACGTCTATGTGTTGTAGCGCGACTAGGTTTGCTCTTTCAAAGTCGGCGAGTCGACCCTCGAAGTCGACATGCATTTCGCGGCGACCCTCACGGTGACCCCATCCTGCGAGCCTACCGAGGTGCTTGTTGACGGGCAGACCAACGGGGTTCTCGATGCCTAGATAATTCGTGCAGTAGGAGATGCACTCTTCGGTCAGAAAGCCCCTGGCTATGCTTCCCTCTGGACGTGACATGTTGCGAACGTATCCTTTGATGACACCATTCATCCTTTCGAATGGCATCATGCTGTGCAGGAACGTCGGCCCGAGTTGGATGATATCCTCCACGATATGGACCAGCAGATGCACCATAACGTCGAAGAATGCGGGCGGGAAGTACATCTCAAGCTCGCATAGTATCACCACGATCTCTTCCTGTAGCCTTTTGAGTTGCCTTACGCCAACCGACTTCCGAGAGATGACGTCGAAAAAGTTGCATAGGCCAAATAGCGTTTCACGGACGTGCGCGTCCATGATCCCACGGATTGCAACTGGAATTATCTGCGTCATCAGCACGTGACAGTCGTGAGACTTCATCCTGCTAAACTTCTGCTTCACTGAGTCTAGGTATCTGCTTATCTTCCCCGCGTAACCGTAAGGAAGTTTTACTCCTACGAGGCAGGTGAAAAACTGATCGATCTCCTCCTGACTTAGAGTGAAGCACGCAGGAGGGAAGTCATTTCCGGTCATCTTGGACTTTTTGCCTTTGCAACGACTTTCCGTGTCCTGCTTCGCCTCATCATCATCATCATCATCATCATCATTATTAGCGTGAAGCTCCTCCCTGATGCCCATTGATTTCAAGTCTGCCCTTGCTTTCGGTCCATCTTTGGTCCTCTCTGGCATGTTGAACAGGGTACCAAGCAGACTCTCGCACACGTTCTTCATGATATGCATGACATCAAGGCTGTGAGGCACACGGAGGATCTTTCAGTACGACAAGTCCCAGAAAACAGACCTCGTTTTCCATACCTTCAGCAGCGGCTCTGGCGCCTTTCGCTTCTTTCCCGGCTCTGGCGCCTTTCCCGGCGGTGGGCACTCTTTCCAATTTTTCAACAGCTCGTATATTTCCTCGCCGCTCCTCATAAGGGGGCGTCTTCGGGGTTCGGTTTCACCATCGAACAGATCCTTGTGTTTTCTCCATCTGTCATCGTCGCGAAGCCACCTTCGATGTCCCATGAACATGGTTTTTGAAGACCCGGGATCTCTATCTAGCTGGCGATACATTGTGTCATCCATGCACCTGACGCATCCAGAAAATCCGTGCACCACCTGCCCCGCGACATATCCGTAACCGAGATAGTCGTGCACCGTCGTGAGCAGTGCGGCTCTCATAGGGAAATATTCTTTCTCTGCGGCGTCCCACGTATTGGCTGGCGTTTTCCACAGCGTGTCTAACTCCTCTTTCAGCAGCCCCAGATATAGATTGATGTCGTTCCCTGGTTGTTTTGGCCCTTCAATTAGCATACTCATGTGAATGTACTTCCTCTTCATGCACAACCAGTGGGGAAGGCTGTACATCCACACAAACACAGGCCAGGTGCTATGTGTGCTTCTCTGGCTGCCAAACGGATTGACTCCATCAGTGCTCGCGCCCAGCACGATGTTCCTTGGATCGTCCCCAAATTCTGGGTATTCGTAGTTCAACGCTTGCCACTGGCTCGCATCCTTAGGGTGACTCAGCATCTTGTCTTTTTTATTTATCTCCGGATCATTTCCGTCATCTTCTCGCTTTTTCTCCTCCCTATCCGCGTGCCAACGCAGGAGCTTTGCTACCTTAGGGTCCGTGAAATACTGTTGCAGACGAGGAGTGATCGGAATGTACCACACCACTTTTCGAGGAGCTTTCTTCCTCTTCTTGTATCGACTGACGCCGCACATCGGACATATGGTAGACTCCGCGTGCTCGTCCCGATAAATGATGCAATTGTTCATGCACACATGGTATTTCACGTGCGGTAAATCCAGAGGACACACGGTTTTCTTCGCCTCCTCGAAACTGGTCGGGCACTTGTTCCCCTTGGGAAGACGTTCGTGCCAGAATGATGTTCTCGTCGAAGCATGCGTCGGTCATTTTGTGTTTTACCTTCATCTCCAGAGCCATGAGCGTTACTTTCAGGCGGGTATCCTCGGGCCTGCATCCTTCATACAATGGAGTAACCGCGTCTATCTCCAGTTGATCCGGCTTGGCTTTCTCTCGGGCGGCAGCTCTTGCGTTATCCGTCTTCTTGAGAAGCAGCTCTTGAATATGAGGGTCCTGCACCCAGGCCATGGATGGTCCATCGTCGTCTGCTCCGGCATCTTCATCTTCATGATCATGCCCTTCATCTGCTCCGGCATCTTCCTCATCATCATGTCCGGCATCTTCTACATGATGACTGTGTCCTCGAGATTCTTCGTCTTCTCGCCCGCCCTCGCCGCGGTTGTCTTGCTCATGCCCTTCCTCATTTCTTTCCCGGCCCCCATGGACGACTTCATAATCATCTTCATCACCTTGCCACCGATAGCCATCCATGAAACCACGCAAGAGCAGGTGGTCCCGCACCTTTACGGTATTCGGGTCCATAAGGCACTTCAGCTTGCATCTTCGACATGGACATCTTATCTCCGTCTCGTTCTTTTGAAGCATCTCGGCCTTCGCGGAGCTCAAAAACCTATTTATGATGCCTTCGGTCATCGTGCGGACCATGGTCGCCTGCGGGGTAGAGCAAAACGATATTTTAGAACCAAAAAAAATTGGCATGACTTTGCCTAAAAATAGGACAAAAAAGAATGCATAGTGCCAAATTCTTGCCGAAACCGAAATGAATCAACATTCCGGGAAAATATTGGCAACTATCGCATTTCAAATACCCGTACCTGCAAACACAAACATATATGCAACACCACAAACATATGCAACACAACAAACATACGTAGATCTAGCTAGGCCATAAAAAGTGCATGTGCACGTTGTTGGAGGGAGAAAAAAGTAGATCTACAACATAAAAGCTTTCCCCTTACTTACCTATCAAAAAAGGTAATTTAACCACTTAATTTGGGTGAATCTATGATGCAAATGAGGTGAGAAGGAGGAGGCACCGAGACAAGCTTGGAGGAGGAGGTGGAGAGAATGAAAGTGGGGAAAGTGAGTGTGGTAGGTGGCTGTCCAAAATATCTAGCTGGTCCCAGGTTACTAATGGCGCACCACCTACATATGCGCCATTAGTGTGCGCCATTAGTAGTTCTGTAAAAACATAGTAGTGGCGCACCACCAACAGATGCGCCATTAGTAACACTGGTTACTAATGGCACACTAGCTTTGGTGCGCCATTAGTAGTTTGCAAAAAAAAAAACCAATTTTTTTTATAGTAGTGGCGCACTACTAAGAGATGCGCCATTAGTAACCAGGTTACTAATGGCGCACCAGGTGCTGGTGCGCCATTAGTAGTTTTGCAAAAAACAAAATATATATAGTAGTTGCGCACCGAGAGTGTGGTGCGCCATTAGTATCCACCACACTAATGGCACACCTCACATGGTGCACCATTACTATATAGTAGTGGCGCACTGCTTGTGTGGTGCGCCATTAGTATCTATATCATCTATAGTCCTTTTCCTAGTAGTGTCATATTCCTCACTTGAGGCTTTTGGTAGGATTAGGCTTGGGTTGAGCATCATGAGGAAATTCATTCCATAGTGTAACTTCGAACCCCTTTAAAAGTACGGTGTTCCTATTACTCAAATGCGAAGAAAGTCAAACAGAAATTGTAAATCTTCATGCTTCAAATTCTTCAAAATGATTTTCTTCAGGAACCACCGGACTTCTCAATATCAGTATCTTTATGAGGAATATCAATTTCATCGCAGATTCCTCGCGATTCATTTCTTCAGCTTCAGACCAATTTCTTCAACCAAAGATATACATTTTTAGGGGTCGATATTCTTCAAATATCTCAAACTCCTCAATGACTTATAGATCCTGTGTACACTCATAAACACATTAGATACTTAACCTATAAGTCTTCAAACCACCAAAATCACTAAGGGGCACTAGATGCACTTACAATCTCCCCCTTTTTGGTGGTTGATGACAATTAGGTTAAGTCTTCAACAGGGATAAAAAATATGAAGTGCAAATACTCATTTTGAGGAATTTGAAATCAAGATTCACAGAGACTCCCCCTGAAGATGTGCATATCTTGAGGATTTTGCTTTTATAGCAAATGCACATTGATGATTTATATCATGGAGATCTCCCCCTGAGTCTTGTAAATCATGCATACATGTAACATATCATATGAAGAAAATGAAGATGCATGATGACAAATGGTATCTGACGAATTCCAGCATGCGTGCATTAAAACTTGAGGAATAAGCATGCGAAGAAAAATGTTCAAAAGCGTCAGAGTACCATCGGGCTTAAGTTACAACTCATTACATAAAAACTTCAGAAGAGCCAAGAGTTTGTAACTTAAATATAGTTCATAAGCCCCAAAAATATCCCGTTGAAGACTAACTCTCGAGTTTCTCCCCCTTTCTCATCACGTGACAAAAAGGGACAAACTGAGGACTAACGCCCGTGAAGACTTCACTCCTTGGCGGTTGAGAAAGAGCCGTGATGCTTCTTGGGAGTAGTCTTCTTCCTTGGACCGGTAGCAGTGTCGAGCTATTCTTCATCAGATTCAGCAGTGCGGAATGAAGAAAAGGAGCTGTCTTCAAGGTCTGGCACTGGAATGGGCCTGAACTTCTTCTTGGGAGGCCACGACCAGTCAAAGTCTCGCTCAAAGTCCATTTCTTCAAGCTCAGTCTGAGTCTTCAGATGTGCAAGTGTAGCCCAGGTGCGATCAAAAACCTCATGCACATAGTGATGGTTAAGCTTCACAGAGTTCTATGTTTCAGTGAGGGTTTTCACAATGGCACCAAACTGGCGTTTGACCCATTTGTGGTTGCGATCCACCTTCTGGTGAAGACTGAGAAGGAGCTCTCTGGTATTCATCACGCGAGGAGGAACGGGGCTTGCTGGACGAGTCTCAGTATCATCCCATGAAGAATAAGCTTCTGGCTCTCTGAACTGGCCATCAAGGGACCTACTGCCTTCTTCAATCACTGATTTTCCTTTTCCGTCAATGGGCTCGAAAGTATTCTTGTTGACCCGGATAGGAGGCATATAACCAAGATGGTTTTGGCAATCAGCATGAAAGTTGATGCCTGTCCTTGTCCTGATGAATCTCATGATCCATGGGGCATATATCTTGTGATCAAAAGGGCACATAGCGTTGTCGGCCAAAGTCCTCAAGAAGAAATCATGGATATTGATAGGAATACCATGAATGATGTTGAAGAGGATATTCTTCATGAGGCCTACAACATCTTCTTCATCGTCATGGCCTTTGATTGGTGCGAGCACACTGCAGAGGATTCTATAGACATACCTGGGTGTGTACTTGAGCTCGTGGACGAGGAAGGTTGGTCTTGAAGTTTTTCCTTCAGCCAAAGGCTTCATGAGGACTTCCATCATTCCATTTGGCAGCTCACGCTCTCCATAAAGCTTCACAGCCTCATCTGAGGGAATTGGTACGGGCAGTTCTCTGAGGAGTTCAGTAGCAGGAGCCTTGTAGTGAGTGTTTTGTGACATCCAGTCAAACACCCAAGTGTTGATGTCTTCAGGGTTGCCAGATATGTGAAGAGTGGCATAGAACTGAAGAATTAACTTGCTGTTCCAGTCAGATATGTCTGAGCACATTGGGAGTAAACCTGCATCAGGGAGTACACTAAGGACTGGCTCCAGGCACGGTATTGCTTCAAGCTCAAAATGAGGAATATGTCTGAGCACATTGGAATATCTTGTTTCGTCCACAGAGCACAGAGGCATAGTAGTTCATCTGAGTCATAGTCCAAAACTTCAGATGCCTCATTTGAGGCTTGTCATAGGGGTTCTCTCCGATGAAGTACATGCGTTCTGCAAAGAAATTTTCCTTCTGAAACTTTGGACGCTTGGAGAATGGCTGACACTGAACTGGCTGAAGGTTTTGCTGAGGAATAGGAGGGGAGACAACAATGGCAGTCTCTGGGTTGAGCACGACGAATGCATTGTCTTGGGCAGGTGCATTCTCTTCAGCATTTTCCTCAGGGTTAGGAATTTCAGCAGCTGACACTTCAGACTGAGGAGATGGTGCTTGCTCTGGCTGAGCTTCAGGCTGAGGAATTTCTGCTTCTTTCTCAGTTGGAGGAGTTGGATCAGCCTGTTCCTCATGTTGAGGAGTCTGCTCAGAGTGTTGAATTTTGTCAGCTTGAGGATTTTCAGCTTGTTTTTCTCCAGTTGGCTTAGTGGCAGAGGCAGTTTCATCAGCTGGTGCAACTGATGCTTGAACATTTTCTGTCTGAGGATTGAGAGGTTGAGGACTGTCGTATATCTGAATTTCCTCATCAGTGTGTTCCTCAGGGGCGACATCTTTCATTTCCTCATCTGCCTTTTTCGCTGGATCATCAATGATGACCATCTCATAGGAAGGAGCGACATTCAGGGGCACAGGGTTCAGAGGAGAAGATTCTTCAAGTGCTTTGAGGCGCTTCGCCTCTGTCTCTTCTTCTGCTGAGGAGGCCTTTCTCTTTTTGGCTTCCTTTTCAGCAGCCCTTGTTTTCTTCACGTCTGATGCAGACGGAATCATCTTCTTCACCTTTGAAGCTTTTGGTGAAGGGTTCTCTCTACAGATTCTTCAGCTGGTATTGAGGAACCAGCTGGAACAGAGTCATCAGCCTGCTTTGATGAAGCAGCTGGATTAGGAGCAGTCTCATCAGCTGCAGCAAATTCATCGGTTGGAGTTTCCATGATGATTTCTTCAATAGCCGGTTCATCAACACGGCGCTCTTTGTGTTCTTCCTCAGCTTGAGGAGTTTCCTCATCATGAGGAGATTCATCTGCTGGCTCCTCAATTAAGGGCCGAGGAGTTGGTGCTGGGGGTGCGACCTTCTTGTTTTTATCATCAACAGCACTAGTGGCCAGCTTGATGAAATTGCTCTTGAGGCTTTTGCGATCTGACAGCTTGGCGTACTTGTCAGTCAATTTCTTCAGCTCTACCTGTGTTGTCACCAGTGCATCAGGAGTCAATTTGAGGAGATTCTGCCTGAGGAATTTCTCCTTTTTGATCTTTGCAACTTTTGCCTGCCTGGCCTGCTGTTCTTTCCACTTGGCTTCATTGATCAAAGTGGCCGCCATGTGGCTGATGCCAGGGGGAAGTTTCAAATCATCAATAGGAGTGTTTGGGTCCTCATACCAGATGTTGATGTAGTCAAGGAGGACCTTGGGGTCCATGGCCAGAGGAATAGCATTGCCTGATGCTTGAGCTACTCTTTCCTGCTTGTTTCCGATGATGGCTTGCAGGGTTTCATCATCAAATTCATCACTTCCCTCTGATGCAGATGGGACTGTGATGATTTTGCTAGGGCTTGGCAAAGGTGCACGTTCAGCAGTTACCAAAGTCTTCGCAGGAGGTGTTGAAGACATTGTCTCTGAGCTGGTTGCAGCTGGGAGTGAGGAGCTGGAGCTGGCAGTCATAGGCTTCATGACTTGCTTCTGTACTGGTTTCTCTTGAGGCTTTGGAGGTGGAGCTGAGGATTTTGAAGCTGAGGAGATTGGTACTGAGGGCTTTGGCGCTGATGGTTTTGGTGTTGAAGGTTTTGGTACTGAGAGTTTTGGTGCTGATGGTTTTGTGACTGAGGCCTGAGCAGACTTCTCTTGAGGCTTTGGAGCCTTTGGCTTAGATGGCATAGACTGCATTTGAGGAATTTCTGAGCATGAGGTTTCTGCAGTAGAGGAATTAGCAGCACCTGAGGCAGCAGCTGAGGATTCATTAAATTTCCTCACTGCAGCTTCTACCTGCTTCTTGAGCTTTGCCAGATGCTTTTCTTTCTTATCTGGATAGTCATCAATGGTCATGAGGCTTGAGGGATGTGCTACTTGAGGCTCCTCAAGTGGGGCCCTTCTGCCAGGAGGCTTCAGAGCGAATTTCTTTGCATATTTGGGAGTCACAAACCTGTATTCCTTCCATTCCATCGCCCATCGGCGTTCAATCTTCTGCAGCCTTATCTTTCTCTTGGCCATTGTCTCATTTTCATCAGGCGTGCAATAGTCCAAGTAAATGTCCACAGGGATATCCACAGCTGTGTTGTGCTCAAGTTTCTTTCCTCCCTTCTGTTTTCTGTCTTCCTCCATTTTCTTCAGTTGAGGATTTTGCTGATGAGTTTGAACTCGTGAGGATTCTGATGAGCCTTGAAGAGTTTCTTCTAGAAACGCTGCAAATGAGTTAATGTGATGAGAACCGAGAGATTCATCAGCTCACATGTGTGTACCTGTGAACAGAGTATAGTTGCGAGGAATTTGGAGAGGTCATATGCGTTCTCAGATTTGAAGAAAATGAAAAAGTTTGACAGTTTGAGGAATATAACCAGTGGTTGAGGAATTTGCCTAAGCATACTGTTCTTGGGTTCCAGAGTTGTACAGATCCGAAAATTCGCACAATTGAGGAATCTCGTAAAAATCTTAGATGCTTAGCATAGTTCATCAATGATGTGGTGATAGGTAGTGTTTGAGGAATCAAGTGCGCATCGTATCTTGAGAAAAAACAGATTTCACATAGAAGATGTAAAATTTTAGATCTAACTTGCTATAAAAATGGGATTTATTTACCCTGGAAGGTGCGCACGAAGAACACAAAAAGTTGTGTGTGGAGAAGCTCTTCGGTGGAGTGTCCAATGCACCCTAACCCGGCGACAGAGGACGTCTACGGCGACGGCGGACGAAGATGGTCCGACTCCGACGTGGTTCCGATGATGGAGAAGTCGAGGCAGTGAAGCTCTTCCTCACCGGCGACAAGACTACCAGCGGTGGCGCTAGGGTTCGGTGGAGTGTGCTGTGGCAGGAGAGCGATGGAGCGAAGAAGAGGATGCCGAGGGGGATAATGACATATTTATAGCCAAAAGTTATTGTTGGCGCGAGAATGTCGGACCAAATAGCCCCTGCCTCTACGTCTCCGCAGGACACGTGTAGCTCCCGTACGATGCGGTGGAGATAGTGGAGATCGTGGTTATCCGATTGTGGGAAGTGGGGGTTCAGTTACTGTGTCTTAAAGAAACAATTTTTGAAGATTTGAGGATTTTTGTTACAAAATCATCAGCTGACAAGGACGTAGTGAGGATTTTGAACAAAGTTTCAAGTAGAACGCATATGAAGAATTGAATAGACTGGATGAGTATAGCATAGAGGGAAAGTAGGGTCCGATCACATTCACTTAGCAGAAACATCAACTTGAAGAAATAGCAATAAGTGAATGATGTTGAGGACTAGAAATCACAGTCTATCTAGTCAAATGAAAGTCATCAAGTGTTTTTTAAGATTTTGTAACAAATCATCACAATGAAGAACAGCTGTTTTGAATAAAAACGCATTGTGAGGAAATTGATCATTTGAAGAAAATCAACTTGAGGAATTTCACATTGGGCGGTGGCGTTACCCACCATATAAGAATGTTGATTACAGACGCCGCATACAATTGTCGTAAGGCCCTAAGAATCAATTTCTTTGTTAATTTCTTCACATTCAGAGTGACATTCTTCATTAGTTGAAGAAAATCGATTCATCATGTGTTGCACATCTAAGTCATCAACTTTGCATAAGTGTTAGGATGTGTGCATGTTTTTACAAAACATTTGAAGATTCTAAGATATTTAACTCACACAGCAACTTGCAAAACCTTTTCTCATCCAAGGGCTTAGTGAAGATATCTGTCAGTTGATCATCAGTCTTCACATGGTCGATGAGGATATTGCCCTTGAGGAGATGGTCCCGAAGAAAATGATGACGAATCTGGATGTGCTTGGTCTTCGTGTGTTGTACTAGGTTGTATGCAATCTTGATAGCACTCTCATTGTCACAGTAGAGAGGCACATTCTTCATGTTGATGTCGTAGTCCTTGAGGGTTTGCTTCATCCATAGCAATTGAGCACAGCAAGAACCAGCAGCAATGTACTCAGCTTCGGTAGTGGAGAGTGATACGCAGTTCTGCTTCTTTGAGGACCAGCAAACTAGTGATCTTCCGAGGAAATCGCATGTGCCAGAAGTTGAGTTGCGATCCACACGGTCACCAGCATAGTCAGAATCAGAATACCCTACCAGATGAAGATTGGAGCCCTTGGGATACCATAATCCTAGTGTTGGTGTGTGAGCTAAGTATCGAAGAATATGTTTCACAGCCTTATGGTGTGATTCCTTCGGTTTTGCTTGAAAACGTGCACACATGCAAACACTAAGCATTATATCTGGCCTAGATGCACATAGATACAATAAAGAGCCAATCATAGAACGATATACCTGCTGATCGAAATCTTTACCATTTTCATCAGTGCCGAGGTGGCCGTTGGTAGGCATTGGAGTCTTGGCACCTTTGCATTCGTGCATGTCGAATTTCCTCAGAACATCCTTGAGGTATTTCTCCTGTGATATGAAGATTCCATTGCTTTGTTGACGAATTTGAAGACCTAAGAAGAATTTCAGCTCCCCCATCATGGACATCTGATGTTCTTCACTCATCATGTAGGCAAATTCATCACTATATCTTTGGTCAGTACAGCCAAATATGATATCATCGACATATATTTGACATACAAATAGCTCATTATCATAGGATTTTGTGAATAGAGTTGGATCGAGTGAACCAGGTTTGAAGCCTTTCTTCATGAGGAATTCCTTCAATGTATCATACCATGCCCGAGGGGCTTGCTTGAGGCCATAAAGAGCCTTTTTGAGTCTGAAGACTTTGTCTGGATTCTTTGGATCGTCAAAACCTGGGGGTTGAGCAACATATACTTCTTCCTCAAGCTTACCATTGAGGAATGCACTTTTCACATCCAGTTGATATAAGGTGATGTTATGATGATTAGCATAAGTAAGTAGTATTCGAATAGCTTCAAGTCTAGCAACAGGTGCAAAAGTTTCATCGAAATCTATTCCTGCAACCTGGGTGTAGCCTTGGGCTACAAGTCGTGCCTTGTTGCTCACCACTTGACCGTCCTCATCTTGCTTGTTTCGGAAAATCCACTTGGTGCCGATGATGTTGTGCTTGCGAGGATCTGGTCGTTTGACGAGCTCCCATACGTCATTCAGCTTGAATTGAAGAAGTTCGTCTTGCATAGCTTGGATCCACTCCGGTTCCAGAAAAGCCTCAGCAACTTTTGAGGGTTCTGTGATGGATACAAAGGAAAAATGCCCACAAAAGTTAACTAAGTGTGAAGCTTTTGAGCGAGTGAGAGGACCTGGCGCGTTGATGTCGTTGAGGATTTTGTCAAGTTCTACTTCATTTGCAATCCTTGAATGAGCTGGTTGAGGATTTTGTCTGGCTGAGGAAGTGGTGCTGGTGCAATTTCCTCAGGAGCATCTTCTTGATTTTTATTAGTGATGGGGATCGTTTGTTCACCAATTTCCTCAGTGGGGACAATGTCTTCAGTAGGCTTGAGCTTTATTGCTTCCTCAGAAGACAGCTTATCTGGATCAGAAGGCAATTTCTCTCTTTGCGAGCCATTAGTTTCATCAAACCGCACATCTATAGTCTCAACAACTTTGTTGTGATAGTTGTTGAAGACTCTGTAAGTGTGCGAGTCCTTTCCATAACCGAGCATGAAACCTTCATGTGCCTTAGGTGCAAATTTTGAGCTATGGTGAGGATCTCTAATCCAGCATTTTGCACCGAAGACTTTGAAATAACTTACATTGGGTTTCTTGCCAGTGAGGAGTTCATATGAGGTTTTTTTGAGGAATTTGTGAAGATATACCCTGTTGATGATATGGCATGCAGTGTTCATTGCTTCAGGCCAAAAGCGACGAGGAGTCTGATATTCTTCAAGCATAGTTCTTGCCATCTCAACCAGAGTCATGTTCTTCCTTTCGACGACACCATTCTGCTGAGGAGTATAAGGAGCAGACAATTCGTGAGTAATACCAAGTTCATCAAGATAATCATCAAGACCAGTGTTTTTGAACTTGGTTCCATTATCACTCCTGAGATGTTTGATCTTGATGCCAAAGTTCGTCGAGGCCCTTGAAGAAAATCGTTTGAAGATTTCCTGCACTTCAGTTTTATACACTATGATATGCACCCAAGTATATCTGGAATAATCATCAACTATGACGAAACCATATAAAGATGTTGCATTGGTTAGTGTGGCATAGTGAGTAGGTCCAAATAAATCCATATGAAGCAATTCGAATGGACGTGTAGTGGTCATGATAGTCTTAGAGGGATGCTTGGATCTGGTCATTTTCCCAGATTCACAAGCACCGCAAAGATGATCCTTGAGGAATTTTACTGATTCGATGCCAATGACATGCTTCTTCTTCGCGAGCGTGTGCAAATTCCTCATGCCTGCATGACCTAGTCTTCAGTGCCACAGCCATCCTTCTGAGGTTTTGCTAGTAAGCAAGTGGCTGGTTGAGGACCTGTAGAGAAATCAACAATGTACAAATCCCCTCTTCTTACACCTTCGAAGACTTTGGATCTGTCAGATTCCATGATGACTACACATCTATATCTACCAAAGATAACAATCATATCAAGATCACAAAGCATCGAGACTGACATAAGGTTAAAACCAAGGGATTCAACAAGCATCACTTTGTCCATATGCCTATCCTTGGAAATAGCCACTTTGCCAAGTCCCAATACCTTGCTTTTACCTTTGTTAGCATATGTGATTTGCTTCAGAGGTGATGGAGTTAGTAGGATATTCATCAGTAAGCTTTTATCACCAGTCATGTGATGTGTGCAGCCACTATCAAGAACCCACTCAGTATTCTTGGGTTTGTCATCCTGCAGATGAATTAGTACAGCTTACCATCTCATATGCTTCAGATTTGAAGAATATGATACTAATTTCATCAAATCAGTAATTTCATCATAACAGAAATGTAAGGACGTGTGAAATATTTCTATTTCATCAATCATTAGCTTGCGTCCTATCAAGCATTTCCTCAGGTCTCCAGCAAATTCTTCAGATGATGTTTTTCATCTGGAGACCTGACCTGTAGAAGTGATTAGTTCGATTTCTTCACCACCCACATCTGAAAGGGTGGCAAAGCATTCATCATCCTGCGAGCACCATATGAGAAAGGTGGCATTGAAGCCAACGCACTTCTCTTAACAGTAGGGGGATTAAAGTACTCATATGAATATGCAGAGAACTGGTTTGAGGATTTATGAACATAATGATTTGAGGAGTAAAGCTCATATTCATATTCCTTGTAGTTTCCCTGCATGTTAGACGCATTAGCACGGGTACGAGCATAGTTTTGACCAGTTGAGGATTTCGATCCTCTTGAAGACTTTGGTCCTCCTGAGGAATTTGATCTGGGGTTCAGATTCTTCAGTGGTGGTGTCATGAGGACATTCACCTGAAGATTTTCAAGACAGCTTTTGGGAACCCAGATTTTCCTCAGAGGAGGGCCATTCCTGCAGTTAGTTCCAACATATCGAGCAAATATTTCACCAGATTGATTTTTGAACAGTTTATAGTTGGAGTCAAATGACTCAGCTGAGGAATAGGATAATTCACATGAAAAGCCAGTTAGATTAGATGGATCAAAAGGAGGCCCAGTAGCAGCAAACCATGAGGTTTTGGGATACTGCTCAGGTTTCCAATAAGATCCATCAGCATTTAATTTCCTCTCAAAGGCAATTCCTTCTTTCCTTGGGTTCCTGTTCAAGATCTGCTTTTTGAGCACATCACAAAGGGTTTGATGTCCTTTGAGGCTTTTGTACATGGCTGTCACGTACAATTCCTTCAACCCTGCATTTTCATCAGTAACATTTGTGTTTTCCTCAACTGAGGGAATAGACACAGCAGGTGCAGTTGAAGAATTTGTAGCAATGGTAGCATTTGATGATTCTGGTGAGGAATTAGCAGTTTCGCGTTCAATGCATTTAAGACATGGAGGAATAAATTCAACTTGACTAGCGCTGATCTGTTGAGCTAGTAATGAATCATTTTCCATACGAAGATCATCATGAGACATCCTCAGCTTCTCAAGATCAAGCTTCCTTTGAAGAAATTCATAGGAAAGCTTCTCATGATCAGTGAGGAGTGTATCATAACGATCCTGGAGATTATCAAATCTAGACTGAAGACTTTTCATGTCATCAGTGAGGATTTGGGTAAGGTTCATTTCATCATTCAACAGATCATCACTTTTATCTAGCAGTTTCTGAAGCTTTTCCAGAGCAGTTTGTTGTTTAGTGGCAATGATAGCAAGTTTACTGTAACTGGGTTTCTTATAATCATTAGGTTCATAGTCACTTGAATCAGAGGAGGAGGCATTATTTGGTACCTTCGAACCCTTTGCCATGAAGCAATAGGTTGGAGCGAAGTCATCAGCATAGTCATCAGTATGGATGGTGCAATCATTTTCTTCAAGATTGAAGATTGACTTGCTGACAAAAGTGGTTGCTAGTGCAAGACTAGCCTGTCCAGATTCTGAGTCTTCTTCAGAACCCTCTTCTTCATCACATTCCTCTGATTCTGCCTCGGAGTCCATTTCCTTGCCAATAAGTGCCCGAGCCTTTCTAAAACTAGTCTTCTTGTGTGATGAGGGCTTTGAAGATGAGGATTTTGAAGATTTCTTCTTCTTCTTCGAGTCATCAGAACTGTCATCCTTGTATTTCTTCTTCTTTGATTCTTTTCCCCAACGGGGACAATCAGCAATGTAATGACCTGATTTCTTGCACTTGTGACAGGTTCGTTTCTTGTAGTCCTCAGATGAAGATTCTGATTTCCTCATGTCTCTTCTTGAAGATTTATTGAACTGGCCACGTCGTGTAAATCTCTGGAATTTCCTCACGAGCATTGCAAGCTCCTGTCCAAATTCTTCAGGGTCACAAATGTTGTCATCTGTTTCTTCTTCTTCTGATGAGGAAATTGCTCTAGCCTTCAGTGCACGTGGTTTGGAATAGCTTTGTCCATATAGATCTCTCTTTTCTTCGAGCTGGAATTCATGAGTATTTAGCCTTTCAAGTATATCAGCTGGATCCAGCATCTTGTAGTCTGGTCTTTCTTGAATCATCAGAACTAAAGTATCAAATGAAGAATCCAAAGATCTCAGCAGTTTCTTCACAACTTCGTGATCAGTGATGTCTCGAGCTCCCAGTGCTTCCAGTTCATTTGATATGTCACTGAGGCGATCAAAGGTGTCTTGGCAGCTTTCATTGTCATGTCTCTTGAAGCGATTGAAGAGATTGTGAAGAATATCAACACGAGAGTCACGCTGGGTTGATACTCCTTCATTTACCTTGCACAGTCTCTCCCAGATCAGTGTTGCAGAGCCCAAAGCACTTACTCTTCCAAACTGGCCTGGGCTCAGATGGCCATAGATGATGTTCTTCGCTTGAGAATCGAGTTGCTTGAATTTCTTCACATCAGCCGCAGTGACACTGGCAGAGATGATGGGGACGCCATTTTCCACAATATACCAGAGATCATTATCAATTGCTTGTAGATGCATTTGCATTTTGTTCTTCCAGAAGGGAAAGTTCTTTCCTTCGTAGGTAGGACATGCTGCAGTCACCTTAAACATGCCTATAGTCGACATAACTAAAACTCCAGGTGGTTAAACCAAAATCACACAGAACAAGGGAGTACCTTGCTTTGATACCAATTGAAACTGCGTTATATCGACTAGAGGGGGGGTGAATAGGAGATTTTTAGAATTTCATCACTGAGGAAATTCCTTTTGAGGAAATTCCTCATTGATGACTAACTTACAGCGGAAACAATAAAGGATCAGAAGTGCAAAGTTTCACAACAGCAGTTTTTCAGAGTGAAGAATGTGAAAACAGATTGCACAGTGCGCAAGCACGCAGAATAGAGATGACGATTAACTAACGTGAATAATTTGGGGTTGAGGAAATTCAGAGAAAGTCTTCAGCAAATTCTTCAAACAGTCACAGTGAAAGTCATGAACACATAATACGGGGAAAGTAAAGAGTTGAGGAATTAGAACCCGTTTCTCAGTGAAGACAGTCGTTGATGACCCAGTTCCAACTGCTGTGACAGTCGTACATCTGGTTTGGAGCGGCTTGGTATTGAAACCAAAGGACACCCAGTCCCGGGACACACAGTCCCTACTATATTCTCCTTGAGCTAAGGACACACAGTCCTCGCCCAACACTCGTGGTAAGTCTTCAGGGCAGACTTCCAAACCCTCACAAACTTGGTCACCCCGCGATCCACAATTGACTGCTGGAACGCTCTAGACCATGACGCCTAACCGTTTGGAGGATGCACAGTCCTCAAATGTAAAAGGCTTCAGTCCCACACAGGAACAACTTCTTCAGTGATGCTCAATCACTTGGTTTGGTTTGTGGTTTCGGTGGATGGTGTATTTCCTCACTGATGAATTACTCTCGAAGGCTCTGAGGAATTTGGGTTGCTCTTATGAAAAGTGTCAGTTTCTAATGGAGCAGCCAACCAGCTAGTGGTTGTGGGGGGTGGCTATTTATAGCCTGGGAGCATCCCGACATGATTTGACACTAATGCCCTTAAATAATATGACCGTTGGAGTGGATAAGACCAGTGACTTGGCGTGGCTATCAAAACGGTCGAAACCCTCAACTGTGAGAGTCCTCATGTCACTCATATTCCTCACTTGAGGCTTTTGGTAGGATTAGGCTTGGGTTGAGCATCATGAGGAAATTCATTCCATAGTGTAACTTCGACCCCCTTTAACAGTACGGTGTTCCTATTACTCAAATGCGAAGAAAGTAAAACAGAAAGTGTAAATCTTCATGCTTCAAATTCTACAGAATGATTTTCTTCAGGAACCACCGGACTTCTCAATATCAGTATCTTTATGAGGAATATCAATTTCATCGCAGATTCCTCGCGATTCATTTCTTCAGCTTCAGACCAATTTCTTCAACCGAAGATATACATTTTTAGGGGTCGATACTCGTCAAATATCTCAAACTCCTCAATGACTTATAGATCCTGTGTACACTCATAAACACATTAGATACTTAACCTATAAGTCGTCAAACCACCAAAATCACTAAGGGGCACTAGATGCACTTACAGATATTTATTGCTTTTTGGGCTGTTATATTACTTTGTGGTACCATATTAATGCCTTTTCTCTCTTATTTTGCAAGGTTTAATTGAAGAGGGAGAATTCAGGCAGCTGGAATTCTGGACTGGAAAAGGGGCAAATCTTAGTCCACTATTCTACACATCTCCAAATGCCCTGAAAAGTTACGTGCAACTTTTTCGGATTATATAAAAAATACTGGGCGAAAGAAGTACCAGAGGGGGCTGCCAGGGCGCCACAAGCCCTGCCACCGCCACCCCCTGGTGGCGCAGGGCAAGCTTGTGGGCTCCCTGACGGCCGACTAGCCCCCTCTTTTACTATATGAAGGGTTTCGTTCCAAATAAAATCAATCGGGAGCTTTTTTGTGGTTTCGCCCCTGCCACGAGGCGGAACTTGAGCAGATCCAATCTAGAGCTCCGCCAGGACGATCCTGCCGGGGAAACTTCCCTCCCGGAGGGTGAAATCGTCACCATCGTCATCACCAACACTCCTCTCATCGGAGGGGAGGCATCTTCATCAACATCTTCATCAGCACCATCTCCTCTCCAATCCCTAGTTCATCTCTTGTAACCAATCTGTGTCTCACGACTCCGATTGGTACTTGTAAGGTTGCTAGTAGTGCTGATTACTCTTTGTAGTTGATGCTAGTTGGATTACTTGGTGGAAGAGTTTATGTTCGGATCCATGATGCTATTCATTACACCTCTGATCATGATTATGATTATGCTTTCTGAGTAGTTACTTTTGTTCCTGAGGACATGGGATAAGTCATGCTGACAATAGTCATGTGAATTTGATATTCGTTCGGTATTTTGATATGATGTATGTTGTTTTTCCTCTAGTGGTGTTATGTGAACGTCGACTACATAACACTTCACCATAATTGGGCCTAGAGGAAGGCATTGGGGAGTAGTAAGTAGATGATGGGTTGCTGGAGTGACAGAAGCTTAAACCCCAGTCTATGCGTTGCTTCGTGAGGGGCTGATTTGGATCCACTAGTTTAATGCTATGGTTAGACGTTGTCTTAATTCTTCTTTCGTAGTTGCGGATGCTTGCGAGAGGGCTTAATCATAAGTGGGATGCTTGTCCAAGTAACGGCAGTACCCAAGCGCCGGTCCACCCACATATCAAACTATCAAAGTAACGAACGCGAATCATATGAACATGATGAAACTAGCATGACAGAAATTCCCGTGTGTCCTCGGGAGCGTTTTTCCTTCTATAAGACTTTGTTCAGGCTTGTCCCTTGCTGCAAAAGGGAATGGACCACTTGCTGCATCGTTGCTACTACTTGTTACTTGTTACTCTTTGCTTGCTACATTTCACTTTGCTACACCATCACTTGTTACCGCTACTTTGAGTGCTTGCAGTTATTACCTTGCTGAAAACCGTTTATCAGAGCCTTCTTCTCCTCGTTAGGTTCGACACTCTTACTTATCAAAAGGACTACGATTGATCCCCTATACTTGTGGGTCATCAATGGCCGGCTCATTATAGTAAACAAAAAGAGTTCTTTCCTACTTGCATAACAAGATAAGTAGGAGTTACACTAGATCATGGGTAGCAGTAGGACCTAGATTCCGTTGTAATCTCAGGGCCTCAGCCTATATATAAAGGGGAGCCCTTGAGAGAGAAAGGACAAGTTAGAAATTCTTGAGAGCTAGGTTTGCGATTCCGCACCCTTGTAATAGGGATCATCATCAATAACACCAAAAGCAGGACGTAGGCTTTTACCTCTGTCGGAGGGCCGAACCTGGGTAAACTCTTGTGTCTTGTTCTTGACCAAGCCCATCCAAGCAACCAGCTAGTTGCGATGGCTCCTAGACTTAGTCCCATTACGAGGAGATCTGCTGTGACAAAACCACGACATGTGGCGAGCTCCCCCTCCGTGGCTTACCCGCGCGCCTGCAACGCCGCAGACCGCCCCCTCCCTGCGCCTCCCCCTTTGTGTATTCCACGCGGGCCTGTAATGCTGCAGGACGCCCCGCTCCGTGCCCCCCTCTGCGGCTTCCCCGCACGCCCACAACCCCGCATGATACCCCGCTGCCCGTGCCTCCCATTCCACGTCTTCGAAATGCACCCACAACGCTGCAGAGCATCCCGCTCCTTGCTCCTCCCCTCAGCCGCTGCCCCGTGCGCCTGCATCGTCGTGTTTGTGTGCCCCTTCATGCCTCAGCCCCTCCACCCAGCTCCCTCGCCGGTGTGTGCGCCCCGCACCAGCTATACCCGTGCCGAGCCTTGCCCGGTGTAACACCCAATAATTTTTAATTTGGAATTTTGATGTTTTGTTTATTTTTAAAGAGAGTGATTGCATTTTTTTAAACCTCCTTGGAATCTTTTGTGAAACTTATTCTTGAGAAAATTGCTTATCACACTTCTTGAAATAACTCATGGTTTGAAAAGAGCTTCTACGTGGTTCTTACATGAGAGAAATCTTATTGTGATAATTTCATCTCTTATTTTATTTGAAATTTACAAATTGGTTTATGCTCAAATTTTCCCTCTAAAAATCTCACTCATTTCTCCCCTCTCTTATATTTCAAAGTTTTCATTTCAATAACCCTCTTCTATCCTAAGGACATCTTCTAAAAGAGTTTCACAAAGTTTCGAAGGTGTTTACTATTTTTTATATTTTAAAATAAATCTAGGAATTTTCTGTAATCACTTTTGTACCCCAAAAATTTGCAAAAGAACCTATAGTTCTCCTTAGCATCTGACCCCAAGTAAGCTATCCATGATAGCCCTTGGTACCCTAAACCTAATTATCCAAAACCTTTTTGTTTTGCACTTCAGAATCTCTTTGATTGAAATTTGGACCAGATTTGATCTTTTTGATGAAAAACCATCTTTTTCAGCCCCAAAAATTCTGAATTAATTTAGGCAGCCTCTAGAAGCAGTGAGAAGCACCCCCTCCAAGTTTCAGCTCCAAACTCGTTTTCCTCATGCCGTTTGCATTCTGTCGAGCACCTGGCGTGCACTGGCTGAGTGATCGGTCAAGATCGACCACAATCTCACCAGTGTCGCGCGTTGGTGCTTGCTCCCTATTACCCCGAGCTTATCCTTGCGCCGCACACTAGTTTGTGTTGGAAATATGCCCTAGAGGCAATAATAAATTACTTATTATTATATCTCCTTGTTCATAATATTCGTTTATTATCCATGCTAGAATTGTATTGATTGGAAACTCAAATACATGTGTGGATACATAGACAACACACTGTCCCTAGTGAGCCTCTAGTTGACTAGTTCGTTGATCAAAGATGGTCAAGGTTTCCCAGCCATATGCAAGTGTTGCCACTTGATAACGGGATAACATCATTAGGAGAATCATGTGATGGACAAGACCCTAATTGTATACGTAGCATATTGATCGTGTCATTTTATTGCTATTGTTTTCTGCGTGTCAAGTATTTGTTCCTATGACCATGAGATCATATAACTCACTGGCGCCGGAGGTATACCTTGTGTGTATCAAACATCATAATGTAACTGGGTGACTATAAAGGTACTCTACAGGTATCTCCGAAGGTGTCCGTTGAGTTAGTATGGATCAAGACTGGGATTTGTCACTCCGTGTGACGCAGAGGTATCTCAGGGCCCACTCGGTAATACAACATCACACACAAGCCTTGTAAGCAATGTGACTAAGTGTAAGTCATGGGATCTTCTATTATGGAACGAGTAAAGAGACTTGCTCGTAACGAGATTGAAATAGGTATGCGGATACCGACGATCAAATCTCGGGCAAGTAACATACCAAAGGACAAAGGGAATGACATACCGGATTATATGAATCCTTGACATGGGGGTTCAACCGACAAGGTCTTCAGAGAATATGTAGAATCCAATACGTGCATCCAGGTCCCACTATTGGATATTTCCCGAGGAGTACCTCGGGGCATGTCTACATAGTTCTCGAACCCATAGGGTCTGCACACTTAAGGTTCGGCAATATTTTAGTATAGTTGAATTATATGTGTGGTTAGTGAATGTTGTTCGGAGTCCCAGATGAGATCAGGACATCACGAGGGTTTCCGGAATGGTCGGGAAACGAAGATTAATATATAGGATGACTTCATTTGGTTACCGGAAGGTTTTCGGGCATTACCGGGATTGTACCGGGAGTGACGAATGGGTTCCGGAAGTTCTCCGGGAGGGGGCAACCCACCCGGGGGAAGCCCAATGGCCCTAGGGGTGGCGCACCAGCCCTTAGTGGCCTTGTGGGACAACCCAAGAGGGCCTATGCGCCAAGGAAAGAAAACCAAAGAAAAAGAAAAAAAGGAGAGGTGGGAAGGAAGAGAAGGACTCCACTTTCCAATCCTAGTTGGACTAGGATTGGAGCAGGACTCCTCCTCTCCCTTGGCCGGCGCACCCTTGAGGGCTTGGCCCTCAAGGAAAGACTCCTTCCCTCCTATATATAGTGGTGATTTAGGGCTGATTTGAGACAATTTTGCCACGTGCAACTCATATCTAGACACCATAGTTCTTCCTCTAGATCGGATTTCTGCGGAGCTCGGGCGGAGCCCTGCAGGAGGCGATCTTCACCACCACCGGCGCACCATCATGCTGCCAGAGAACTCATCTACTTCTCCGTCTTGCTTGTTGGATCAAGAAGGGCAGGATCATTGTTGAGCTGTACGTGTGCTGAACGCGGAGGTGTCGTCCATTCGACACTAGATCGGAAGGATCGTGGGACGGATCGCGGGACAGTTCGTGGGGCTGATCGAGGGACGTGAAGACGTTCCACTACATCAACTGCGTTTCTTAAATGCTTCCTGCCGTGCGATCTACAAGGGTACGTAGGTCCAAATCTCCTCTCGTAGATGGACATCACCATTATAGGTCTTCGTGTGCGTATAATTTTTTTGATTCCCATCCAACGTTTCTCAACAGTGGCATCATGAGCTAGGTTCATGCGTAGATGTTATCTTGAGTAGAACAGAAAGGGTTTTGTGGACGGTGATGTTCGATTTGCTGCCCTCCTTAGTATTTTCTCGATTAGGCGGTATTGTTGGATTGAAGCGGCCCGGACTGACATTATTCGTACGCTTACGAAAGACTGGTTTCATCTATCGACATGTAACCTCGTTGCATAAAGATGACTGGCGGGTGTCTGTGTCTTCAACTCTAGTAGAATTGGTTTTGACCGAGGCGGTCCTTGGAGAGGTTAAATAGCAATTTGCACATCTCCGATGTGGTTTTTGCGTAAGTAAGATGCGATCATACTAGATACCCATAGCAGCCACGTAAAACATGCAACAACAAATTAGAGGAAGTCTAACTTGTTTTTGCAGGGTATGCTTGTGATATGATATGGCCAATGACGTGATGTGATCTATTGGATGTATGAGATGATCATGTTGTAATAGTTAATATCAACTTGCACGTCGATGCTACGGCAACCGGCAGGAGCCATAGGGTTGTCTTCAAACTAATGTTTGTGTTTGCAGATGCGTTTACTATATTGCTAGGACGTAGCTTTAGTAGTAATAGCATAAGTAGCACGACAACCTCGATGGTGACACGTTGATGGAGATCATGATGATTGAGATCATGGTGTGGCGTCGGTGACAAGAAGATTGTGTCGACGTTTTGGTGATGGAGATCAGGAAGCACAAGATGATGGCCATATCATGTCACTTATGAATTGCATGTGATGTTAATCCCATTATGCACCTTATTTTGCTTAGAACGATGGTAGCATTATGAAGTGATCTCTCACTAAAATTTCAAGAGGAAATTCTGTTCTCCCTGACTGTGCACCGTTGCTACAGTTTGTTGTTTGTAGACACCACGTGATGATCGGGTGTGATAGACTCAACGGTCACATACAACGGGTGCAAAACAGTTGCACGCGCGGAACACTCGGGTTAAGCCTGATGAGCCTAGCATGTGCAGACATGGCCTCGGAACACATGAGACCGAAAGGACGAGCATGAATCGTATAGTTGATATGATTAGCATAGAGATGCTTACCACTGAAACTATTCTCAACTCACGTGATGATCGGACTTGAGTTAGTGAATTTGGATCATGTACCACTCAAATGACTAGAGAGATGTACTTTTTGAGTGGGAGTTTAGCAAGTAATTTGATTAGTTAAATTCTAATTATCATGAACATAGTCTAATGGTCTTTGCGAATTATGATGTAGCTTGCGCTATAGCTTTACTGTTTTTATATGTTCCTAGAGAAAATTTAGTTGAAAGTTGATAGTACCAACTTTGCAGACTGAATCTGTAAAACTGAGGATTGTCCTCATTGCTGCGCAGAAGGCTTATGTCCTTAATGCACCACTTGGTGTGTTGCACCTCGAGCGTCGTCTGTGGATGTTGTGAACATCTGACATACACGTTTTTGATGACTACGTGATAGTTTAGTGCGTAATACTTAAAGGCTTAGAAGCAAGGCGTCGAAGACGTTTTGAAACGTCGCGGAACATGAGAGATGTTCTAAGAGAAGAAATTGAGATTTCATGCTCGTCCCCTTGTTGAGAGTTAAGAGACCTCCGACAAGATTCTTTATCTAAAAAGTAAAGGATAAAAACTCAATAGTTGAGCATGTGCTCAAATTGCCTGAGTACAACAATCGCTTGAATCAAGTGGGAGTTAATCTTCCAGATGTGATAGTGATCGTTCTCCAAAGTCACTACCAACAAGCTGCTAGAGTTTCGTGATGAACTATTGCATATCAAGGATAGATATGATGATCCTTGAGCGATTCGCAATGTTTGACACTACAAAAGTAGAAATCAAGAAGGAGCATCAATTGTTGATGGTTTGTAAAACCACTAGTTTCAAGAAGGGCAAGGGCTAGAAGGGATACTTCATGAAATGGAAAACCCGTTGCTGCTCTAATGAAGAAACCCAAGACTAAGTGCTTCTGTTATGAGGGGAACGGTCACTGCGGCGGAGCTACCCTAGATACTTGGTAGATAAGAAGGCTGGCAAAGTCGACATAAGTATATTTGATATACATAATATTGATGTGTACTTTACTAGTACTCCTAGTAGAACGAGGGTATTAGATACCAATTCGATTGCTAAGTGATTAGTAACTCGAAATAAAAGCTACAGAATAAACGGAGACTAGCTAAAGGCAAGGTGACGATAGGTGTTGGAATTGTTTCCAAGGTTGATGTGATCAAACATCGCACGCTCCCTCTACCATCGGGATTGGTGTTAAACCTAAATAATTGTTATTTGGTGTTTACGTTGAGCATTAACATGATTGGATCATGTTTATTGCAATACGATTATCCATTTAAAAAGAATAATAGTTATTCTATTTGCTTGAATAATCCCCCTCAATGGTTTATTGAATCTCGATCGTAGTGTTGCACATACTCATAATATTGGCGCCAAAAGATACAAATAATAATGATAGTACCACTTACTTGTGGCACTGCCGCTTGAGTCATGATGGTATAAAATGCATGAACAAGCTCCATGCTGATGGATCTTTGTACTCACTCATTTTGAAACGTTTGAGACATGCAAACCATACTTGTTGGTATTAACGCGTGAAGAAACTCTATGCAGTTGGATCGTTTGGACTTGCTTGATTTTGAATCACTTGAGACATGCAAAACATACCACATGGAACAAGATAGTAACTTGTTGGGAGTGATACATTTTTTATGTGTGCAGTCCAATGAGTGCCGAGGCACGCAGTGGATATCGTTATGTTCTTACTTCACTTACGGTTTGAGAAGATACAGGAGTATTTACTTGATGAATCACAACTCTGAAATATTGAAAAGTTCAAAGCTATTTCAGAGTGAAGATCATCGTGTCAAGAGGATAAACTGTCTACGATATGATCATAGAGATGAATATCTGAGTTGCAAGTTTTGGTACACAGTTAAGACAATGTGGAATTGTTTTTACAATTCCTGCCACCTAGAACACCATAGTGTGATGGTGTGTCCGAGCGTCATAGCCACGCCCTATTGCATATAGCGCATACTATGATGTCTCTTATCGAATTACCACTATCGTTTATGGGTTATGCATTAGAGACAGCCGCATTCACTTTAAATAGGGCACCGCGTATTTCCGTTGAGATGACACAGTATATACTATGGTTTGGAGAAACCTAAGTTGTCATTTCTTGAAAGTTTGGGGTTGTGACGCTTATGTGAAAAAGTTTCAGTCTGATAAGCTCGAACCCAGTGTGGATAAATGCATCTTCATAGGATATCCAAAATAGTTGGATACATCTCCTATCTCAGATCCGGAAGCAAAGTGTTTGTTTCTAGAAACAGGTCCTTTCTCAAGGAAAGGTTTCTCTCGAAAGAATTGAGTGGGAGGGTGGTGGAACTTGATGAGTTTAGTG
This sequence comes from Hordeum vulgare subsp. vulgare, assembly GCF_904849725.1. NCBI lineage: Eukaryota > Viridiplantae > Streptophyta > Magnoliopsida > Poales > Poaceae > Hordeum > Hordeum vulgare. The sequence continues at coordinate 443,165,759 of NC_058522.1, read as the reverse complement.
AACCATCACTTCAACCAGTGTGTAGCAGGGCGCATGAAGATGTTCCTGTGGCGCCTACACCAATTGAAGTGGATACCGATGATGGTGATCATTAAGCTTCGGATCAAGTTACTACAAACCTCGTAGGTCGACAAGGTCGCATACTACTACACAGTGGTGCGGTAACCCTGTCTTGGAGGTCATGTTGTTGAACAAGAATGAACCTACGAGCTATGGAGAAGCAATGGTGGGCTCGGATTCTGACAAATGGCTGGAGGCCATGAAATCCGAGAGAGGATCCATGTAGACTTTGGAAGAACTACTTGATGGTCATAAGACTATTGCGTAAATATCGATCTTTAAAAGGAAGACAAACGATGGTGGTGAAAAGTCACCATTAAGAAAAGCTCGACTTGTCGCAAAGATGTTTCCGACAAGATCAAAGAGTTGACTATGATGAGAATTTCTCACTCGTAGCGATGCTAAAAGTCTGTTGGAATTATGTTAGTAGTTTCTGCATTATTTATGAAATATTGCACATAGGATGTCAAAACATTTTTTCCTCGACGGTTTCCTTGAGAAAAGGTTGTATGTGATACAACCAGAAGGTTTTGTCGATCCTAAAGATACTAACAAGTATGCAAGCTCCAGTGATCCTTCTATGGACTGGTGCAAGCATCTCGGAGTTGGAATATACGCTTTGATGAGATGATCAAAGGTTTTGGTTTTGTACAAGGTTTATGAGAAACTTATATTTCCAAAGAAGTGAGTGGGAGCACTATAGAATTTCTGATAAGTATATGTGGTTGACATATTGTAGATTGGAAGTAATGTAGAATTTCTATGAAGAATAAAGGGTTGTTTGAAAGGAGTTTTTCAAAGGAAGACCTGGATAGAGGTACTTGAACATTGAGCATCAAGATCTATGAAGATAGATCAAAATGCTAGACAAAACTTTCAAATGAAATGCATGCCTTGCCAAGTTTTTGAAGGAGTTCAAAATAGATCAACAAAGAAAGAGTTCTTGGTTGTGTTGAAAGGTGTGAATTTGAGTAAGACTCAAAAGCCCAACCACGGCAGAAGAAAGAGAAAGGACGAAGGTCGTCCCCTATGACTTAGCCGTAGACTCTACAGTATGCCATGCTGTGTACCACACCTAATGTGTGCCTTGCCATGAGTCTGTCAAGGGATACAAGGAGTGATCCAGGATTGAATCACTAAAACAGCGGTCAAAGTTATCCTTAGTAACTAATGGACTAAGTATTTTTTTTCTCGATTATGGAGGTGGTTAAAGAGTTCGTCGTAAAGGGTTACATTGATGAAAGATTTGACACTAATCCGAATAACTATGAGTAGTTAAACAGATTCGTAGAGTAGAGTAGATATTTGGAGTATTTCCGAATAGCACGTAGTAGCAGCATCTATAAGATGACATAAAGATTTGTAAAGCACACACGGAACTGAAAGTTTCAGAACTGTTGACTAAAACCTCTCTCACGAGCAAGACGTGATCAGACCCCAGAACTATATGGGCCTTGGATTCGTCAAAATCACATGGTCATGTGAACTAGATTATTGACTCTAGTGCAAGTGGGAGACTGTTGGAAATATGCCCTAGAGGGAATAATAAATTAGTTATTATTATATTTCCTTGTTCATAATAATCGTTTATTATCCATGCTAGAATTGTATTGATTGGAAACTCAAATACATGTGTGGATACATAGACAACACACTCTCCCTAGTGAGCCTCTAGTTGACTAGTTCGTTGATCAAAGATGGTCAACGTTTCCTGGCCATAGGCAAGTGTTGTCACTTAATAACGGAATCACATCATTAGGAGAATCGTGTGATGGACAGGACCCAAATTATATACGTAGCATATTGATCGTGTCATTTTATTGCTATTGTTTTCTACGTGTCAAGTATTTATTCCTATGACCATGAGGCGCCGGAGGAATACCTTGTGTGTATCAAACGTCACAACGTAACTGGGTTACTATAAAGGTCCTCTACAGGTATCTCCGAAGGTGTCCATTGAGTTAGTATGGATCAAGACTGGGATTTGTCACTCCGTGTGATGGAGAGGTATCTCGGGGCCGACTCGGTAATACAACATCACACACAAGCCTTGCAAGCAATGTGACTAAGTGTAAGTCACGGGATCTTGTATTACGGAACGAGTAAAGAGACTTGCGGGTAACGAGATTGAAATAGGTATGCGAATACCGACGATCAAATCTCGGGCAAGTAACATACCGAAGGACAAAGGGAATGACATACGGGATTATATGAATCCTTGACACTAAGGTTCAACCGATAAGGTGTTCGGAGAATATGTAGGATCCAATTTGGGCATCCAGGTCCCACTATTGGATATTGACCGAGCCGTACCTCGGGGCATGTCTACATAGTTCTCGAACCCGCACGGTCTACACACTTAAGGTTCGACAATGTTTTAGTATAGTTGAGTTATATGTGTGGTTACCGAATGTTGTTCGGAGTCCCGGATGATATCACGGACGTCGCGAGGATTTCCGGAATGGTCGGTAAACGAAGATTCATATATAGGATGTCTTCATTTGGTTACCAGAAGGTTTTTGGGCATTACCGGGATTGTACCGGGAGTGATGAATGGGTTCCGGAAGTTCACAGGGAGGGGGGCAACCCACCCGGGGGAAGCCCAATGGCCCTACGCGTGCTTCACCAGCCCTTAATGGGCTGGTGGGTGATGAAACACAAGTATAGGGGATCAATCGTAGTCCTTTCGATAAGTAAGAGTGTCGAACCCAACGAGGAGCAGAAGGATCTGACAAGTGGTTTTCAGCAAGGTAAAATCTGCAAGCACTGAAATTATCGATAACAAGTGATTGTGTGGTAAGATGATTCGTAGCAAGCAACAAGTAACAAAAGTAGCAACGATGCAACAAAGTGGCCCAATCCCTTTTGTAGCAAGGGAGAAGCCTGGACAAAGTCTTATAGGAGGTAAAACGTTCCCGAGGACACACGGGAATTTCTGTCATGCTAGTTTTCATCATGTTCATATGATTCGCGTTCGTTACTTTGATAGTTTGATATGTGGGTGGACCGGCGCTTGGGTACTTCCCTTACTTGGACAAGCATCCCACTTATGATTAACCCCTCTCGCAAGCATCCGCAACTACGAAAGAAGAATTAAGACAAATTCTAACCATAGCATTAAACTAGTGGATCCAAATCAGCCCCTTACGAAGCAATGCATAAACTAGGGCTTAAGCTTCTGTCACTCTAGCAACCCATCATCTACTTACTACTTCCCAATGCCTTCCTCTAGGCCCAAATAATGGTGAAGTGTTATGTAGTCGAGGTTCACATAACACCACTAGAGGCAAAACAACATACAACACATCAAATTACCGAACGAATACCAAATTCACATGAGTACTATTAGCATGACTCATCTCATGTCCTCAGGAACAAAAGTAACTACTCACAAAGCATAATCATATTCATGACTAGAGAGGTAATGAGTAGCAACAAAGATCTGAACATAAACTCTTCCACCAAGTAATCAAACTAGCATCAACTACAAAGAGTAATTAACACTACTAGCAACCTTACAAGTACCAATCAGAGTCGCAAGACGGAGATTGGTTACAAGAGATGAACTAGGGTTTGGATATGAGATGGTGCTGATGAAGATGTGGATGGTGATGAGTCCCCTCCGATGAGAGGAGTGTTGGTGATGACGATGGCGACGATTTCCCCCTTCGAGAGGGAAGTTTCCCTGGCAGGATCGTCCTGCCGGAGCTCTAGATTGGTTCTGCTCAAGTTCCGCCTCGTGGCGGCGGCGAATCCTCCAAAAAGCATCCTCCTAATTTTTTTTCCGGACGAAACCCTTCATATAGCTGAAGGGGGAGCCAGAGGGCCAGCTGGGTGCCCACAAGCCCCCTAGGCGCGGCCAGGGGGTGGCCCCGCCTAGCAGGCTTGTGGCCACGTGCTGGCGCCCCTCTGGCACTTCTTCGGCCCAGTATTTTTTATAATTCCCGAAAAAATCCTCGTTGATTTTTACGGTGTTTGGAATTGCGCAGAATAGGTATCTCAAACTTGCTCCTTTTTTAGGCCAGAATTCGAGCTGCCGGCATTCTCCCTCTTCATGTAAACCTTGCAAAATAAGAGAGAAAAGGCATAAGTATTGTACCATGAAGTGAAATAACAGCCCAAAAGGCGATAAATATCAACATGAAAGCATGATGCAAAATGGACGTATCAACTCCCCCAAGCTTAGACCTCGCTTGTCCTCAAGCGAAAGCCTAGATCAATAAACATGCCCACATGTTTAGGGAGAGAGGTGTCGACAAAACAAGATACGAACATGCAGGCATCATGATCATGATCAGAACAGCAATACCAACATATAATCTCTCATGCTAAAGTGATAATTCCTTCACAAAGTAAAGCATGGATCAAGAACCTTACCGAGAATTAACAACCGATAGCCTTTAATCATTGAAGCAATTGCAATTTATCACAACATCAGAAAGAGTCAAATAAGAGGTTCTAAAGCAAATCCACATACTCAATCATCCTTTCGTTCTCTACAATTGCTACAACTCATGTGGTACTCATGAGATCAAAGTTTCAGTTGGACACAGAGAAAGATAGGGGCTTATAGTTTTTCCTCCCAACCATTTACCTCAAGGGTAATGGCAACGACAATAATTCATGAATACTTACCTCCAAGTTGACATATGAATATAGATCTTTCCCAAGCATATGACGTTAGCCAAGATAAAGGCGAAATAAGGAATTGGTGAAGATCACCATGACTCTTTCAAGGGAAAAAAAGTAAATGTACAAGATAGGCCCTTCGCAGAGAGAAGCAGAGGTTGTCATGCGCTTTTGAGGTTTGGATGCGTGTCCTCTTAGTGCGAAGGAACGTCACTTTATATTGCCTCATGTGATAAAGAACTTTATTATGCAGTCTGTCGCTTTTATGTATTCCTCATCACAGGTTCGTACAAAGCTTATTTTCCACACACTAATAGATCATACATATTAGGGAGCAATTTTTATTGCTTGCACCGATGACAACTTACTTGAGGGATATTATTCAATCCATAGGTAGGTATGGTGGACTCTCATGGCAAAACTGGGTTGAAGGTTTATGGATGCACAAGTAGTATCTCTACTTAGTGCAGAAGTTTTGGCTAATATGAGGTGGAAGAAATCGTTACATGCTAAGGGATCTCTAGTCATATAACATTGTTCGAAACCAAGCAAACACAATTCATTATGTTCTCTTCCTTGTCCAACATCTACATCTAAGCATGTAATAGTTTAGTGAGTGTTCACAATCATAGATGGTGTCAAAGATGATATATTTATATGTGAACCTCTCCTTCTTTATCACTTCCTATTAATTTCAACAATGACCAAGGTCTACGTTTGTCTACCCTCAACAAGTTTCAATCATCATTCTCTTTATATGGGAAGCCATCACTTCCCATAAGATCGTTACATGATCTTTCATGCTTTTGTTCTTTTCTCACTCTTTTGATCATGGCAAGAGGCAAAGCCCTTAACTAATACACTCTTTATTATATGGCTCACGAGATCGAATACATCAGGGGTGACACAAAGCAAAACTCAAGACTAAAACACTAAGACTTTTAATCTACTAGAGAAAGAGAAAACTAAAAAGGAACAAACTAAAACAAAGGTAAAGGCAAAAGATGTGATGGTGATACGATACCGGGGCAACTCCCCCAAGCTTGGCACAAGCCAAGGGGATTGCCCATACCCATGTTTAGTTGTCTTCCTTTGGTGGTGATGGTGGTGGAGTTGTTTTGTCCTTTGATTCCAAGAGGGACATCAATCTTTGATTTATACCTTGGAGATGTGTGATATGTTTCTGCAGCAAAACAACTTCACGAGTGAGATAAGTATTGCAAGCACGAGTTGTCTCACAAAACCTCAAGAGTTCAATCAAGGATGGATACAGTAGGTGTTGGAAGGGTTGGAGGAAATCCACTTCTTCAACTTCTTCCTTGTTGAGCACAGATTGCACTTCGTCCCATGCCTGATTCTTCTCCTTAGCTTTGCCCTTGGTTTCTTTAGGTAGCCTTTCCTTGGCCTCCATGACCTCCATTCTTTTCAGATCAGCATTTACTTCTCCATAGACTTGAGGGAGATTGTTCTCCCCCACAGATTCCTGAGACGACATCTTGCCCTAAATCTGCGGCAGAAAACAGGCTCGAAAAGAAAACACAGAAAATCTGCGTGATACGAGGTCAGACCCTATGGGATAATATATAATGATTTTTCTGACCAGAAGGAGTACTCCGCATGAAAATGTAGTCCGAGAGGCACACGAGGTGGCCACAAGCCCCCCAGGCGCGGCCAGGGGGTGGGCCCGCGCCTGGCAGGCTTGTCGCCTCCTCGCGCACTTTCCGGACTACTTCCAATTTTTCTATTTTTTCAAATATTCCAAAACGAAGAAAAATTCCCACTGGAAAAGTTTTGGAGTCTGTTTTCTTACCGAATCACATACCTCTTTGTTTTCGGAGTCTGAAACAAGCTAATAAATGTCCCTTAGGTATTCTTCCGGAGTTATGGTATTGATAATATTGCTTTCAACATTTATGGGAGTACGTGAGATATGATGCTTGATTCTCTGCCCATTTACTACTCTCGGACAATTACCTTCCGTGTTGTTGATCTTCACAGCACCGGAATGATATACTTCCTCAACAATATAGGGACCTTCCCATTTAGAGAGAATATTGCCTGCAAAAAATCTTAAACGAGAATTATATAGCAAGAGATAATCACCTACATTGAACTCACGCTTTTGTATCCTTTTATCATGCCACCTCTTAACCTTTTCTTTGAACAACTTGGCATTTTCATATGCCTGAGTTCTCCATTCATCAAGCGAGCTAATGTCAAATAACCTCTTCTCACCAGCAAGTTTGAAATCAAAGTTAAGCTCTTTGATTTCCCAATAAGCTTTATGCTCTAGCTCAAGAGGTAAATGACATGCTTTACCGTACACCATTTTGTACGGAGACATGCCCATGGGATTTTTATAGGCAGTTCTATAAGCCCACAGTGCATCATCGAGCTTCTTAGACCAATTCTTTCTAGACCTGTTGACAGTCTTTTGCAGAATTAGTTTAATCTCTCTATTGCTTAGCTCTACTTGACCACTGGACTGAGGGTGACAGGGGGACGCAATTCTATGGTTGACATTGTACTTAGCAAGCATTTTACGGAAAGCACCATGAATGAAATGTGAACCACCGTCTGTCATTAGATATCTAGGGACTCCAAATCTAGGGCAAATAACTTCTTTAAGCATCCTGATAGAAGTGTTGTGATCAGCACTACTAGTGGGGATAGCTTCTACCCACTTAGTGACGTAATCAACAGCAACTAGGATATGAGTATACTCGTTGGATTTTGGAAAAGGTCCCATATAATCAAAGCCCCAAACATCAAATGGTTCAATGACAAGTGAATAGTTCATAGGCATTTCCTGACGTTTACCGATATTACCTATTCTTTGACATTCGTCACAAGACAAGACAAACTTACGGCCATCCTTGAAGAGAGTGGGACAATAGAAACCTGATTGCAATACCTTGTGTGCAGTTCTATCTCCCGCATGGTGTCCTCTGTAGGCCTCGGAGTGACATTTATGTAGGATTTGTCCATGTTCATGTTCAGGTACACAACGTCTAATAACACCATCTACTCCTTTGCTACTGCAACAAAAGACCTTCCAACGGCGCCAGAAATAGGCACGTTGTCGGGAAATTATCTTGACGTGCTCCTCCCCGGCAACGGCGCCAAAAATAGGAGTGTTACTTGATACTCCTCAGCAACATAGAAACTGCGAAGGAGGACGGCAGTGGATTGCTTACGAGTAGATCTACTTTGAGCATTGCAAATCCTGTACCAAGCGTCCTTTAAATTTTCTTCCTCATTCTGCCTGAAATTGAGAACTTCATTCTCAGGAGTATCATTTGGAGTGGTGGGTCTAGCCATTGATGAACTATCCCACACACAAACAAGCAGGAAGAGAGAGTGAAACGGGCAAAAGAAAACGGCAAAGGAGAAAGTCAAATGAAAACGGCAAATGTGAAGTGGGGGAGAGGAAAACGAGAGGCAACTAGCAACAAAAATAAATGCAAGAGAAGAGTTTGTGAGACCTACTTGGATAGATCTTGATTTCTCCTCCCCGGCAACGGCGCCAGGAATACTTCTGCTACTGCAACAAATGACCTTCCAACGGCGCCAGAAATAGGCACGTTGTCGGGAAATTATCTTGACGTGCTCCTCCCCGGCAACGGCGCCAAAAATAGGAGTGTTACTTGATACTCCTCAGCACCGGCACCAGGAATCCTTCAGCTGCGGCTACGCCTTAAGGGACTTCCTAGGCAAGTATGCAAAGGATTTCCCCCATGGCCTTGGAGCCTTGCGTTGGTGTTTCCTCGAAGCGGAAAGGGTGATGTAGCACAGCGGTGGTAAGTATTTCCCTCAGTTTGAGAACCAAGGTATCAATCCAGTGGAGGAGTATCTCAAGATCCTGCACAAACACAAAAGCTTGCTCCCAACGCTATAAAGGGGTTGTCAATCCCTTATAGATTGTTCGCCAAGTGAGAACTGAAAGCAACAAAGTAACAAGCAAAGTAAAAGCGGAGGTGTAAACGATGGATGTGAATAGACCCGGGGGCCGTAGTGTTTACTAGTGGCTTCTCTCCTAAAAGCAAGTAGACGGTGGGTGAACAAATTACTGTCGAACAATTGATAGAACCGCACAAAGTCGTGATGATATCTATGACAATGACTACATCTATAGGCATCACGTCCAAAACAAGTAGACCGATACTTTCTGCATCTACTACTATTACTCCACACGTCGACCGCTATCCAGCATGCATCTAGTGTATTAAGTCCAAAAGAACAGAGTAACGCCATAAGCAAGATGACATGATGTAGAGGGATAATCTCAAACCAATGATGAAAACCCCATCTTTTTACCCTTGATGGCAACTACTTAATGTGTGCCTTGCTGCCCCTACTCTCACTGGGAAAGGTCACCACATCGTAGAACCCAAAACCAAGCACTTCTCCCATTGCAAGAATCATAGATCTAGTTGGCCAAACAAAACCAAGACTCGGAGAGACTTACAAGGATATCAAATCATGCATATAAGAAATCAACAAAGACTCAAATATATATCATAGATAATCTGATCAAAAATCCACAATTCATCGGATCTTGACAAACACACCGCCAAAGGAGATTACATCGGATAGATCTCCATGAAGATCATGGAGAACTTTGTATTGAAGATCCAAGAGAGAGAAGAAGCCATCTAGCTACTAACTACGGACACGTAGGTCTGAAGTGAACTACTCACGAGTCATCGAAGGGGCGATGATGATGATGAAGAGGCCCTCCAACTCCAAAGTCCCCTCCAGCAGGGCACCGGGAAGGGTTTCTAGATGAGATCTCGTGGAAACGGAAGCTTGTGGCGGCGAAAAAGTATTTTCGAGGCTCCCCTGATTTTTTGCTGAATTTTTGGGAATATACAGGCCAAGGATCTAGGTCAAGGGGCGGCCAGGGAGGCCACAAGCCCTGACACTGCCGCCTCCCCCCCGGTGGCGTGGTGGGAGCTTGTGGGCTCCCTGGAGCCCACCTGGATTGGCCCAGAGGCCCCCTGATCTTCTTCCGTTCGGGAAAAAATCACTTCGGGGTTTTTATTCCATTTGTACTCCGTTCCAAAATCAGATCTGAAAAGAGCCAAAAACACAGAAAAAACAGGAACTGGCACTTGGCACTGAATTAATAAGTTAGTCCCAAAAAAGATATAAAAGGTACATAAAACATCCAAAGTTGACAAGATAACAACATGAAACCATCAAAAATTATAGATACGTTTGAGACGTATCATCCTTCCATATAAAGGTGAGGATCATCCCAAAAGTAATGTCTCAAGTCAAAGAAGAATTTCTTCTTTTGTTAATATGTGAAACTAGGTGGTATATATTTGGCAACGATATAGTTCGCATAATCAGCATTCCACAGTGCACTACGTGAAGTATTGATGACATTCAATTGATCATCAGGAAAGCTATCATCAATAGGTTGTGGGTCATCAAGAACGTTCTCCAACCTAGACAAGTTATCTGCTACTGGGTTGTCAGCACCCTTTCTGTCAACAACATGCAAATCAAATTCTTGTAGCAAGAGAACCCATCTAATAAGTCTAGGTTTAGCGTCTTTCTTATCCATGAGGTACTTAATAGCAGCATGATCAGTGTGAATAGTGACTTTAGAATCAACTATGTAAGACCTGAACTTTTCACATGCAAACATGACTGCTAAAAATTCCTTTTCCATAGTAGCATAGTTTCTTTGGGCACTGTCTAGAGTTTTACTAGAATAGTGAATAACATTCAACTTCTTGTCAACTCTTTGCCCTAGGATAGCACCAACAGCATAATCACTAGCGTCACACATGATTTCAAAAGGTAAGTTCCAATCAGGTGGTTGAACAATTGGTGCAGTTATCAAAGCCTTCTTAAGTATTTTGAAAGCCTCCTCACAATCATCGTCCAAAACAAAAGGAATATCCTTTTGCAAGAGATTGGAAAGAGGCCTAGAAATCTTAGAGAAGTCTTTAATGAACCTTCTATAGAAACCAGCATGACCAAGGAAACTTCTTATACCTTTGATATCTGTGGGGTATGGCATTTTCTCGATTGCATCAACCTTAGCCTTATCTACTTCAATACCTCTTTCAGAAATTTTATGTCCTAAGATGATGCCTTCATTAACCATAAAGTGCCACTTCTCCCAATTCAAGACAAGATTGGTGTCTTTACATCTGTGCAAGACTCAATCAAGGTTGCTGAGGCAATCATCAAAAGAAGACCCGTAAACGGAGAAGTCATCCATGAAAACCTCAACATTCTTTTCACAAAAGTCAGAGAATATAGCCATCATGCATCTTTGAAAGGTGGCAGGTGCATTACATAAGCAAAAAGGCATACGTCTGTAAGCAAAGGTACCGAAAGGACAGGTGAAAGTGGTTTTCTCGTGATCAGATTGTGCAACTGGTATTTGGGAGATACCAGAATAACCGTCTAGAAAGCAGAAGTGTGTGTGTTTAGACAGTCTTTCTAGCATTTGGTCGATAAAAGGCAAAGGCTAATGATCTTTCCTAGTGGCTTTATTCAGTTTCCTAAAATCAATCACCATCCTATAGCTAGTGATAATTCTCTGCGGGATCAATTCATCCTTATCATTAGAGACAACGGTAATACCTCCCTTCTTAGGGAGCAATGCACCGGACTCACCCAATCACTATGAGCAACAGGATAGATAATACTCGCTTCCAGGAGGTTTAGTATTTCTTTTCTTACTACCTCTTTCATCTTAGGATTTAATCTCCTTTGATTATCAGCAACTGGTTTGGAATCAGGATCGGTTTTAATCTTGTGCTGGCATAGAGTGGGACTAATGCCCTTAAGATCATCAAGAGTATATCCAATAGCAGCACAGTGCTTTCTCAGAGTTTTTAGTAACTTCTTTTCTTCATACTCTGAGAGGCCAGCACTAATTATAACATGATATATCTCTTTTTCATCCAGATAAGCATACTTAAGAGTATCAGGCAACTGTTTAAGCTCAAACACAGGATCACCCTTTGGTGGGGGTGGATCCCCAAGCAGTTCAACAGGCAAGTTTTTCTTAAGGATAGGATATTGCTCTAAGACAACTCTATCTATCTCATCCCTTTCATCCATATGCATATCATTTTCATGCTCAAGCAAGTATTTCTCTAAGGGATCAGTAGGAGGCACGGCAATAGAAGCTAAGGCAATAGTTTCATCCCTACTAGGCAACTCTTTTTCATGAGGTTTGATACGTCTCCGTCATATCTACTTTTCCGAACTCTTTTGCCCTTGTTTTGGACTCTAATTTGCATGATTTGAATGGAACTAACCCGGACTGACGCTATTTTCAGTAGAATTGACATGGTGTTGTTTTTGTGCAGAAATAAAAGTTCTCGAAATGTCGTGGAAATTTATGGAGAATTTTTCTGGAATAAAAGAAAAATACCTGCGCAAAGATCCACCGGAGGGGGCGTGCCAGTGGGCCACAAGCCCACAGACCGCGGCCACCCCCCTAGGCCGCGCCGTGAGGGCTTGTGGGGCCCACGTGGCACCACCGCCCCTAAACTCAGCTCTATATCTTCCGTCTCGCCCGGAAAAAAAATCTGAGAGAAGGTTTCTTCGCATTTTGCGATACGGAGGCGCCGCCACATCCTGTTCTTCATCTGGAGGGCAGATCTGGTGTCCGTTTCGGGCTTCGGAGAGGGGAAATCGTCGCCATCGTCATGATCAACCTTTCTCCATCAACAATTCCATGATGCTCTTCATCTTTCGTGAGTAATCTCATCGTAGGCTTGCTGGATGGTGATGAGTTGGATGAGATCTATCTTGTAATCGAGTTAGTTTTTGATGGGGATTGATCCCTAGTATCCACTACGTTCTAGATTGATGTTGCTACTACTTGGCTATGCTTAATGCTTGTCACTAGGGCCCGAGTGCCTTGATTTAGATCCTATCTTGCCAGTTGCAGTCACCTACTATGTGTTATGACCCGGCAACCCCAGAGTGACAATAGCCGAAACCACTCCCGGAGATGACCATAGTATGAGGAGCTCATGTATTCACCGCGTGTTAATGCGTTGGTCCGGTTCTTTATTAAAACAATAACCTTAATATCCCGTAGTTTCCATTAGGACCCCGCTGCCATGGGAGGGATGGACAATAGATGTCATGCAGGTTCTTTTCCCTAAGCACGTATGACTACATACGGAATACTACATTAGATTGACGAACGAGAGCTAGTTACTTATCTCTCCGTGTTATAGCTGTTACATGATGAATCACATCCATCATACTCATCCATCACCGATCCACTGCCTACGAGTCTTTTACTACTGGTCCTCGCTACGTTACTTTGTCTAGGCTTGTCCCTTGCTACAAAAGGGATTGAGCCACTTTGTTGCTACTGTTGCTACCGCTGTTACTCTGCTGCTGATGCTACTGTTGTTCCTTGCTACTTCGCTGTTACTTGTTGCAAGACCTTTTCCGACACCGTTGTCGGGGAAGAATATTTCCCGTCCACGTGCAACCTACTGGCGCCATTGATACAACAATTAGGAATAGTCTGCCGTCAACAGATCGTTTCTGGCACCGTTGCTATCATACTACTTTATTACTAATACTTTGCTTGCATACACTAATCTTTCAGGTTTGGTTGAATCTGACAAACTCAGCTGCTAATACTTGAGAATATTCTTTCGCTTCTTCTTTGGCGAACCAAAAAATTTGGGTTCAATACTCTACCCTCGAAAACTGCTGCGATCCCATACGCTTGTGGGTCATCAAGGTTGTCTACCAAACTTGGAGAAATTGAACTCATGTGACACGCCTTCAAAGCCAATAGTGACAGTTTGCTTCTCACAATCAATATGAGCATTGACAATATTGAGAAAAGGTCTGCCAAATATGATGGGAGAAAAGCTATCTTGGGTGGTAGCAAGAACGAGGAAATCAGCAGGATGCTTCGTTTTACCACACAAGACTTCAACATCCCTAACAATTCCCATAGGGCAGATAGTATCTTTATTGGCAAGCTGAATAGTGACATCAATAGGTTCTATCTCAATAGGTCCAATCTCGTCTTTGATTTCATCATATAAGGATTGAGGTATTGCACTAACACTAGCACCCACGTCACATAAACCATCATAGCAATGATCTCCTATCTTAACAGAAACAACAGGCGTGCCAACAACAGGCCTATGTTTATCTCTAGCGTGAGGTTTAGCAATTCTAGCAGCATCATCACATAAGTGAATATTATGTCCCTCAACATCATCGGATAGGAGATCTTTGATAATAGCAATGCTAGGTTCAACTCTAATTTTCTCAGGGGGTGTTGGTGTTCTAATGTAGCCTCTACGTATCACAGTTGAAGGTTTAGAACGATCCTTCATCCTAACAGGGAAAGGTGGTTTCTTAATGTAAGCACTGGGAACAATAGGATCATTATAGGCAATAACTCTCTCTTCAATTGGATTGGGTTTAACTACATTGACTTCTAAGGGAGGATGATATTTAAACCACTTCTCTTTTGGGAGATCAATATGAGCAGCAAAAGATTCACACAATGAAGCTACTATTTCAGAGTCAAGTCCATACTTAGCGCTAAAGTCACAAAAAGTATTTGTTTCAACAAAGGATTTAACACAATCAAACTTGAAATTCATACCTGACTCCTTACCTTCTTCAAGCTCCCAATCTTCAGAGTTGCATTTAATTCTCTCCAATAAATTCCATTTGAAGTCAATATCTCTCTTCATAAAAGAACCGGTACAAGAAGTGTCAAGCATGGTGCGATCATCATGAGAGAGCCGAGCATAGAAGTTCTGAATGATAATTTCTCTCAAGAGCTCATGATTGGGGCATGAATATAACATTGATTTAAGACTCCCCCAAGCTTTAGAGATGCTTTCTCTGTAACGAGGCCAAAAATTATAAATATAATTCCGATCACGATGTACTAAATGCATAGGATAAAACTTTTGATGAAATTCCAATTTCAACCGATTGTAGTCCCATGATCCAGTATCATCACATAGCCTATACCATGTCAACGCCTTAACCTTCAAAGATAAAGGAAAGACCTTCTTGACCTCATCCTCGGGAAAACCTGCAAGCTTAAATAAACCACAAACTTCATCTACATAGATTAGATGCAAGTCTGGATGTGATGTTCCATCTCCTGTAAAAGGATTAGCCAACAGTTTCTCAAGAATACCCGAAGGAAATTCAAAGAAAATATTTTCAGTAGGTGCAGCAAGTTGAGGAGCAAATCTTTGTGCTTCTGTTCGAGGTGAAGATACCCCGAACAAGCCCCTCAAAGGATTAATATCCATAGTGACAAGTGACATAAAATTTAGCACGCTATATGAATGTTTCCTTACCAAGTTCCACTTACCAAAGGCGCTTCACTCCTCGGCAACGGCACCAGAAAAGAAACTTGATGACCCACAAGTATAGGGGATCAATCGTAGTCCTTTCTATAAGTAGGAGTGTCGAACTTAACGAGGAGTAGAAGGATCTGACAAGTGGTTTCAGCAAGGTAAAATCTCCAAACACTGAAATTATCGGTAACAAGTGATTGTGTGGTGAGATGATTCGTAGCAAGCAACAAGTAACAAAAGTAGCAACGGTGCAGCAAAGTGGCCCAATCCCTTTTGTAGCAAGGGACAAGCCTGGACAAAGTCTTATAGGAGGTAAAACGCTCCCGAGGACACACGGGAATTTCTGTCATGCTAGTTTTCATCATGTTCATATGATTCACGTTCGTTACTTTGATGGTTTCATATGTGGGTGGACCGCGCTTGGGTACTGCCCTTACTTGGACAAGCATCCCACTTATGATTAACCCCTCTCGCAAGCATCCGCAACTACGAAAGAAGAATTAAGAAAAAGTCTAACCATAGCATTAAACTAGTGGATCCAAATCAGCCCCTTACGAAGCAACACATAAACTAGGGTTTAAGCTTTTGTCACTATAGCAACCCATCATCTACTTACTACTTCCCAATGCCTCCCTCTAGGCCCAAATAATGGTGAAGGGTTATGTAGTCGACATTCACATAACACCACTAGAGGAAAAAGAACATACAACACATCAAATTACCGAACGAATACCAAATTCACATAACTACTATTAGCATGACTTATCCCATGTCCTCAAGAACAAAAGTAACTACTCACAAAGCATAATCATATTCATGACCAGAGAGGTAATGAGTAGCATCAAGGATCTGAACATAAACTCTTCCACCAAGTAATCCAACTAGCATCAACTACAAATAGTGGTTAACACTACTAGCAACCTTACAAGTACCAATCGGAGTCGCGAGACGGAGATTGGTTACAAGAGATGAACTAGGGTTTGGAGATGAGATGGTGCTGATGAAGATGTTGATGGTGATGACTCCCCTCCGATGAGAGGAGTGTTGGTGATGACGATGGCGATGATTTCCCCCTCCGGGAGGGAAGTTTCCTCGGCGGGATCGTCCTGCCAGAGCTCTAGATTGGTTCTGCTCAAGTTCCGCCTCGTGGCAGCGGCGAATCCTCCTTAAAGCCTCCTCCTGATTTTTTTCCGAACAAAACCCTTCATATAGCAGAAGGGGGGAGCCAGAGGCGGCGGCGGCGGTGAATCCTCCGAAAAGCATCCTCCTGATTTTTTTCTGGACGAAACCCTTCATATAGCTGAAGGGGGAGCCAGAGGGCCAACTGGGTGCCCACAAGCCCCCTAGGCACGACCAGGGGGTGGCAGCGCCTAGCAGGCTTGTGGCCACCTGTTGGCTCCCCCCTGGCACTTATTTGGCCCAATATTTTTTATAATTCCCAAAAAAAATCCTCATTAATTTTTACGGCGTTTGGAGTTGCGCAGAATAGGTATCTCAAACTTGCTCCTTTTTCAGGCCAGAATTCCAGCTGCCGGCATTCTCCCTCTTCATGTAAACCTTGCAAAATAAGAGAGAAAAGGCATAAGTATTGTACCGTGAAGTGAAATAACAGCCCAAAAAGCGATAAATATCAACATGAAAGCATGATGCAAAATGGACGTATCAGTGGGACAGTCCAAGAGGACCTTATGCGCCAAGGAAAGAAAACCAAAGAAAAACAAAAAAAGGGGAGGTGGGAGGGAAGAGAAGGACTCCACTTTCCAATCCTAGTTGGACTAGGATTGGAGTAGGACTCCTCCTCTCCCTTGCCTGGCGCACCGTTGAGGGCTTGGCCCTCAAGGAAAGCCTCCTTCCCCTCCCCCCTATATATCGTGGTGATTTAGGGCTGATTTGAGACAACTTTTTCCACGCGCAGCTCAGATCTAGAAACCATAGTTCTTCCTCTAGATCAAATTTCTGCGGAGCTCGGGTGGAGCCCTGCAGGAGTAGATCGTCACCACCACCGGCACGCTGTCACGCTGCCGGAGAACTCATCTACTTCTCTGTCTTGCTTGCTGGATCAAGAAGGCCGAGATCATCGTCGAGCTATACGTGTGCTGAACGCGGAGGTGTCGTCCATTCGGCACTAGATCGGAACGGATCACGGGACAGTTCGTGGGGCTGATCGAGGGACGTGAAGACGTTCCACTACATCAACCGCGTTTCTTAAATGCTTCCTGCTGTGCGATCTACAAGGGTACGTAGATCCAAATCGCCTCTCGTAGATGGACATCACCATTATAGGTCTTCGTGTGCGTAGGAAAATTTTGTTTCCCATGCAACGTTCCCCAATAGTTTGGCCGCACCTGGGCATTGGTGGTGAGTTTCCTTGTCGGTGCCAACCTTCCCAGCGACACGGTGATGCCCGCAGCTATTGAAAGTGGGCAGGACCAGCTGGCCGACGCCATCCATCGCCTCTTGTAGCTCCGTGTGGCTGTTGTGCAGCCCGCAGCCTGTTGCCCCGCTCTATAGGAACGTCACCATGGCTTGGACATGCCAGAGCCCGTAGCGGACGCGCCCGTGAGAACTGTTCTGTTGAGTTGCTGCATTAAGACATCATTGAGCTTGTGTAGGTGAAAAATGGGAACCCCAAAGCTTGTTGTGGTTGTCCGAACCATCGTAAACACCTGTTGAACCCCATGTTGGCCATGATCCGCGCCGAAGATAGCTCCATCATGGCACTCCCCTCGACGGCCTATAAATAGGAGTCCCCCAAGCGTCCTTTGACCAAGACCTCTCCACCAACCCCAGACCCGTGCCTAGCCTAGCGGAGGACCTCGGGAAGGTCTTCTTCCCCGCCTCTGGCCGCCCCGATCCGCCTCGGCCTCCGGCAAAATTCACTCTGGTGAGTGGATGCCCGCAGCCCAAACCTCGACCATAGCCTCCTAGTGTGGCCATAGCTCTGACCCGTGCTCCAATTCAACGGATGCAGAGATCCTCCCGCACCTGAAGCCACCGTCCGTCGGGGTGGAGGTTGTCATTGACATTGTGCTCGTCGACAACCACCTTCCACGACCCATCATCGTGGAAGGACCCCGGGAGTGTGATGACCCACAAGTATAGGGGATCATTCGTAGTCCTTTCGATAAGTAAGAGTGTCGAACCCAACGAGGAGCAGAAGGCTCTGATAAACAGTTTTCAGCAAGGTAATAACTACAAGCACTGAAAGTAGCGGTAACAAGTGATGGTGTAGCAAGGTGAAACGTAGCAAGCGAAAAGTAACAAGTAACAAGTAGTAGCAATAGTGCAGCAAGTGGCCTAATCCCTTTTGTAGCAAGGGACAAGCCTGAACAAAGTCTTATAGGAGGAAAAACGCTCCCGAGGACACACGGGAATTTCTGTCATGCTAGCTTCATCATGTTCATGTGATTCACGTTTGTTACTTTGATAGTTTGAGATGTGGGTGAACCGGTGCTTGGGTACTGCCCTTACTTTGACGAGCATCCCACTTATGATTAACCCCTCTCGCAAGCATCCGCAACTACGAAAGAAGAATTAAGCCAACGTCTAACCATAACATTAAACTAGTGGATCCAAATCAGCCCCTTACGAAGCAACGCATAGACTGGGGTTTAAGCTTCTGTCACTCTAGCAACCCATCATCTACTTACTACTCCCCAATGCCTTCCTCTAGGCCCAAATATGGTGAAGTGTTATGTACTCGACGTTCACATAACACAACTAGAGGAAAAGACAACATACAACATATCAAAATACTGAATGAATACCAAATTCACATGACTATTATCAGCATGACTTATCCCATGTCCTCAGGAACAAAAGTAACTACTCACAAAGCATAATCGTAATCATGATCAGAGGTGTAATGAATAGCATCAAGGATCTGAACATAAACTCTTCCACCAAGTAATCCAACTAGCATCAACTACAAAGAGTAATCAACAATACTAGCAACCTTACAAGTACCAATCGGAGTCGCGAGACGGAGATTGGTTACAAGAGATGAACTAGGGATTGGAGAGGAGATGGTGCTGATGAAGATGTTGATGGAGATGAATCCCCTCCGACGAGAGGAGTGTTGGTGATGACGATGGCGACGATTTCCCCCTCCGGGAAGGAAGTTTCCCCGGCAGGATCGTCCTGCCGGAGCTCTAGATTGGATCTGCTCAAGTTCCGCCTCGTGGCGGCGGCAAAACCATGAATAAGCTCCTCCTTGATTTTTTTTCTGGAACGAAACCCTTCATATAGTAAAAGAGGGGGCCTGTGGGCCGTCAGGGAGCCCACAAGCCCTGTAGCCGCCACCAAGGGGGTGGCGGCTACCAGGCTTGTGGGGCCCTGGTACCTCCCCTCTGGGACTTCTTTCGCCCAGTATTTTTTATATATTCCCAAAAAATTCCACGCTGATTTTCAGGGCAATTGGAGTTGTGCAGAATAGAGGACTCAGACTTGCTCCTTTTCCAGTCCAGAATTCCAGCTGCCGGTATTCTCCCTCTTCAAATAAACCTTGCAAAATAAGAGAGAAAAGGCATAAGTATGGTACCACAAGGTAATATAATAGCCCATAAAGCTACAAATATCAACATGAAAGCATGATGCAAAATGGACATATCAGAGTGCACTTGTGCTATCCCTCCCTCTTGATCTGTTGTAGATCGCCGTTGGCGACCAACACGAGCCCTCTGTGGTCGGTGCCCGTTTTCAAACCTGACAAGAAGGGCTCGCAAGTCAGGTTCTTTTTCTTTTAAATCATTTTTTTGAAACCGTCTTCCGTCTAGATACGTCTTCTTCCCTGGATAGCGTATTTCCACCAAAACATTTTCTATTTTCTCATTCTGAACCCTGGAGACTTTTTTGTTTATCACAGATAGGTCCCTCGAAGTATTTTGCTTATAACTTTTAAACAAAAAATGATTTTGAGTTGATTCTTTTTCTAACAGCTCCATTTTTTCTAGTTTTTTATGATATTTAATGAGAAATATTTTGGGAAACTTTTATACACACACGGTATTTACGTAGGTGTCATATTCGTGTGGCATAGATACCGAAGGAGAAGATGTCGTCACCCACCTCACCGAGTCTACCTCCGACTTCATCGACCCAGGCAAGCATGTTTGACCATTTGATGTGATGTTTGCTGACATGACTGGTTGGTAAACTTGCTACATATGGAATATACAGCATGACATGTGGTATGATTTCATGCATGGTTAAGTTAACACTTGTGAAATGATGGAAGGCCTTTTGACAACCTAGTCAAATGGTACGTGATAGGTTGTGGCCTGGTCATGTTGGATGCATGCTAGAATGTGAAAAAATTTAACAACTCTAGTATCAACATAGATCGAGTCTTGTAAGTATGTCACCTTACTTTTCATTCTGCCACAGGTCTTCCCGAAAGGGAATACGGTTTAGTAGGTTATGATCCTATTTCCATGTACACACCAAGTAGAGCGGTCGGATGAAGGTTCCATGGACCTGGAATAAATGTCAGTCATCCAGCAAGGGGGCATGGGTGTTTCTGACCTCGGGGCAGGAGGGGTGCACCCGATAGTAGCGCGCGGTATAAATTTGAACCCATGTTATTCGAGGATGTTGGTATCCCCATCTTGTAGTTTTTCCTAGGAGTGTAGTCTAGGTGATGCCGGGCCTCGCTGAGTAAAAATGGGTGTGTGCTGGTTATGTTTGTTTAGTTCTAAAGTATCATACACTAGATTACTCCTTGTGACTATTGAAACCCATTGGCTGTGGGTAAAGTATGCACCCTCTATAGAGTCGAAACTATTCGAGTAGCCGCGTCCATGGTCAAGGACGACTGGTTGACAGGTCAAGTGTCGGTCTTTGTGTCGATCTGTGGAGTGAAACTGTTATTTAGGAGAACTCTTACTTATGATTATGTGACTATGAAGTTTATAGCTAACCCCTTAAAACTTTAATTGTATCGAGTATCCTGTAGGTTGGTTGTACCACCCGGATATTCACTTGTTGCTATTGAAATATAAGCCCTTTCTGTGGTGTCGCTTAGATGCCCGACTATGGCATGTTGATTTATTATTTATGCCCTTTCCGTGGTGCTGCCTAGACGCCCGACTGTGGCTAGTATTTATTTTACTAAGCTCTTTACATGGTGTCGCCTAGATGCCCGACTGTGGCAAGTTATTTAGTTTATTAAGCCCTTTACATGGTGTCGCCTAGATGCGCGAGTGTGGCAAGTTATTTATTTTATTAAGCCCTTTACATGGTGTCGCCTAGATGCCCGACCGTGGCAAGTTATTTATTTTATTTAGCCCTTTACATGGTGTTGCCTAGACACCCGACTATGGCAAGTTATTTATTTTATTAAGCCCTTTACGTGGTGTCGCTTAGGTGCCCGACTATGGAAGTTTACTTTTATTGTTAACCTTTCGAGGCGTCGCTTTGACAATCGACGGTGTATTTCACTTTCTTGGATATTTCAGGAGGATTACCGCCTGAGTTATCTATCTTTATTTTTACTTCATCTTACAGTTAAATTATTAACCTTGCTGATTGTGACCATGTGAATTAACTTGTGCATGTGCATTATGTTTGCATTCATTTTATCTTATGTCCGAACTGTCTTGCAAGTACTTTCAAAGTACTTACTTGCTTGTTGATTTGGCTAGATTTTGATGAAGGAGATCTCATGGATGAAGAGTACGATAGCGAGTACTATGCCTAGAGGAATACCGATCAGTCTTGCGATATTGCAGTCCGCCGTTGTATTATTCCACCGCTTCCGCCACCATGAATAAATTGGCGAGCCTCACTGTGTCGCTTGACATGTTGTAGTATATTGAGTCATGTCACTTCACTTTGTTGTGACACATCCACCTATATATGCGAGTCGGTAGTGCTTACCCCATGACCACTTTGTTATATTCTCCTTTATGTTAAATATGGGTGTGATTGTAATAAACGGTTGAGTGAACCCCGCTCAACCTTGTATAATACTAAATACTATTGGTTTTTCTGTATCAAGATTGGTCTGCTGTGTGAATTATTTTCAATGCTGGTACGACATTCATGGCTGATTTCAGATAATTGTATAATATGGAAACTGGTCCTGACACCCGACCGCCCCCATGCCCGCCCGCATCTGGCCTTCTCCGCCTTCGCGTGCCCTCGAGTGCCTCGCGAACTTTGGCAACACCGACACGCTCACGGGCTCCACGCTGCTCCAACCGCTGCATCCGCGCCCCCGCGCTAGCTCCTCGCGACCCTATGCACTTTGGTGTCGGTTTTTGCTCCATGAGCAGCCTCCCTGCCTCCGATCGTCGTGCCTCTTGCCCACCCGACCTCGGTAACTGTCGACTCTCGCCCATCGCCTCGCCAGCTCTGGCCCTGCTTGCCTCACCGACTCTAGCTCCTGCCGCGCACACCCTCGACTGGCCGCGTGCCCACGCACCCATGTCGCCGGTCGTGCTCCCGCTCTAGCTCAACACAATAGGTTGCACCTCATGCATCTTTTGCCGTGTGTGTCTGTAGGAATCGGGGTTCCGTAGACCCAAAAGAGGTTTGAACTCTGGGATGTGCTCTATGTCCAACCCTGTTCTACCTCTCAACTTCACAGCGAGTCCCCGGCGGCGCGATCTAAGGAAAGCTATCAGGAACATACGGCGATTTACCCAGGTTCGGGCCACCTTGCGGTGTAAAACCCTACTCCTGCTTGTTTTGGGATTGCTTGAGGTGGAAGACGAGTACAAAGGTGGGTTCGTGCCCTAGTGGAGATAATGGGGATATGATGATATCCTACTATGCAAGCGGTGCCTCACTTTCATACTGGCCCTGGTCCTCTTCCCCGAAAACACAATGGCAGGAAGGGTCGCCACAACAGCCACTTTGAAAGGGGACATGACTGCAATATGCCCTCACAAAGGTGGTCTTCGCCTGCAAAAGCCTTTCTTCATGATGCGTTGGTTGGCTCGGGGTGACCTTTGTCCTGCCGAGCCCCCATCCTTAGTCTCCTTGCACCAATCACGAAACCTTTGGGGTAGCTTTGGGAGCCCGCCAGCTGACCCCGATTCCTTAGCACGGGAGTGGACATCCTCCCTATTTGTGCCCGTTGGCACCGCTCTGCGCTACTTGCGCAACCCGCATCACCCATGCAAAGGCGAATGGCCGTGGGTCCCCGCCATGTTGCCCTCGACGAGCCCGCCTCGCGAGAGCCTCATGGTTAGCCTCGGGACGTGCCCTTGCAGCAGGCAAGCCTGTGTAATCATCGGCAATGATCCCTATACACTTGCCTCGTGAGGCAGGGGCCCTCGCAAGGGTCTTTCTTGCCGAGCCTGCCGAGGGGCCAAACCAAGCTTGCCCAGCCGCGTCGCGCCCGGGGCCATAGGCCAACGGGCCTGGGTACCCCCGGCCCCAGAGGCACGATAGTAGCCCCCGGGCGCGCGTTGTGCACGGCTCTGCCTGGTGGGGGCAAAGCGACGCAGGCCCAATTGCCTATGGGCCGGGCTTGACGTATGGCGTCCATCGTGTCGAGGAACTCTTCCTTTCTACGCTGCTTTGGGGACCGCTCCGAGTGAACTGACGCAGAGCCTGCATGCAACACTTTGCCTTCATTCCTCTTGACCGGCACCACCCACTTACGCCATCCTTCTCGCGCTAAGCCGCCCCGATGACCACAACATGCGTGAAGCAGCCGGTTGGGGGAATGAGGCGACGCAAGCCAAAACCGCCCATGGGCCAGTCACGGCACGCAATGCGCGATGGGGCACAGGTCGCCTCCACTTACCATGATGCCTCAGGGTCCGCTGTCACAGCTATAGTATGGCCCTCAGCATACAAAGGTTCCTGAGTCATTCTATCACCCATAGTCACAACTCTAACAGAATGATTATTGTTTTTACTAATCATCTCATTGAGCAAATCATTTTGTGCCTTAAGTACCTGTTCTACTTGAGTAGTTACCATGGAAGCATGTTTACTAATAAGCCTAAGATCGTTGACAGTTCTACTCATATAATCACCCAAGCGATCAAGCATGTAAGCATTATGCTTCAATTGTCTACTAACATAAGCATTAAATTTTTCTTGTTTAACAACAAAGTTATCAAATTCATCCAAGCATTGGCTAGCGAATTTATTATAGGGAATGTCACATTCATCAGATCTACGAAGAGAATTTACCTCTACTACCTGTGTCGGGTTATCAAGACCATGCATTTCTTAAATAGGTGGTAGATTCTTAACATCTTCACCTTTAATAACTTTTTCTTTCATAGATTTCTTTGCCTCTTGCATATCTTCCAGACTTAGGAATAGAATACCTCTTTTTTTGGAGTTGGTTTTGGAGGTGGTTCGGGAATAGTCCAATCATTATCATTTCTGAATATAATATTCAATAGTAGTTCAGCTTGTTCAATAGTTCGTTCCCTGAAAACACAACCAGCACAACTATCTAGGTGGTCCCTAGAAGCATCGGTTAGTCCATTATAAAAGATATAAAGTATTTCATTTTTCTGGAGAGGGTGATCAGGCAAAGCATTAAGTAACCGGAGAAGCCTACCCCAAGCTTGTGGGAGACTCTCGTCTTCAATTTGCACAAAGTTATATATTTCCTGCAAGGTAGCTTGTTTCTTATGGGCACGGAAATATTTTTCATATAAGTAGTAAATCATATCCTGGGGACTATGCACACAACCAGGAGCAAGAGAACTAAACCATATCTTAGCATCACCCTTTAATGAGAAAGGAAACAACTTAAGAATATAGTAGTAACGAATTTTTCCTCATGATTAAATAGGGTGGCTATATCATTCAATTTAGTAAGGTGTGCCACAATAGTTTCAGATTCATAACCATGAAAAGGATCAGATTCTACCAAAGTAATTAACTCACGATCGACAGAGAATTCGTAGTCCTTATCAGTAGCACAGATAGGTGAAGTAGACAACTTGGGATCATATTGCATTCTAGGATTAAGAGATTTTTCCTTCCACTTGCATAGCAATTTCTTAAGATCATCTCTATCCTTACAAGCAAGAAAGTCCCTAGCTACTTCTCCTTCCATAACATAATCCTCGGGTATATTGGGCAATTCATATCTAGGAGAGATAGGTATAGAAGGTGAATCATAGTGTCCAGTTTCATCAGATTCGGCAATATTATCAGTTTCAGCATTCACTCTAGCAATTTGTTCATCAAGAAATTCACCAAGTGGCACAGTAGTATCAAGCAAAGTAAAATCATAAGCATCATGCATAGCAGAAGTAGCATCATCAGTTACTTGTGACATATCAGATTCAGTAGAAGGTGGTGGTGTCGTAAATTTACTCATAACGGACGGTAAATCAAGTGCAGAGCTAGATGGCAGTTCCTTAGATGCCCTCATAGTTGAGGGGTAGATCTTGGTTTTAGTGTCTTTCAGTTTCTTCATCATGATCAATAGATATAAATTCCAAGTGACTCAGAGAATATATCTATGCTCTCCGGCAACAGCGCAAGAAAAATGTCTTGATAACCCAAAAGTATAGGGAATCGCAACAGTTTTTTAGGGTAGAGTATTCAACCCAAATTATTGATTCGACACAAGTGGAGCCAAAGAATATTCTCGGGCATTAGCAGCTGAGTTGTCAATTCAACCACACCTGAAAGACTTAATATCTATAGCAAAGTATTTAGTAGCAAAGTAGTGTGGAAGTAACGGTAACGGTGGCAAACGTAACAGTAGAAGTTTTGTAGTGATCGTAACAATAGCAACGGAAAAGTAACTTAGCAAAGACCAATATGTGGAAAGCTCGTAGGCAATGGATTAATGATGGATAATTATGTCGGATGGCATTCATCATGCAACAATCATAACATATGGTGATACAGACCTATCCAATTCATCAATGTAATGTAGTCATGTATTCCATATATAGTCATACGTGCTTATGGAAAAGAACTTGCATGACATCTTTTCTCCTAACCTCCCGTGGCAGTGGGGTACTAATGGAAACTAAGGGATATTAAGGCCTCCTTTTAATAGAGAACCATACCAAAGCATTAGCACTTAGTGAATACATGAACTCCCCAAACTACGGTAATCACGTGAAAGAATCCGAGTTATTGTCACCCTAGGGGATGCGGATCATAACTTGTAGTAAGTGTCTATGACTTGCAAGATAGGATCAGGAACACATATATATTCATGAAAACATAATAGGTTCAGATCTGAAATCATGGCACTCGGGCCCTAGTGACAAGCATTAAGCACAACAAAGTCATAGCAACATCAATCTCAGAACATAATGGATACTAGGGATCAAATCCTAACAAAACTAACTCGATTACATGATAGATCTCATCCAACCCATTACCGTCCAGCAAGCCTATGATGGAATTACTCACGAATGATGGAGAGCATCATGAAATTGGTGATGAAGGATGGTTGGTGATGACGATGGCGTCGATTTCCCCTCTCCGGAGCCCAAATCAGACTCTAGATTTGCCCTCCCGAGGAAGAACGGGAGTTGGCGGCGGCTCCGTTTCGTAAAACACGACGAACTCTTCTCTTTGATATTTTCTCCCGAGATAGGAATATATAGGAGTGGAAACGAGGTCGGTGGAGCTTTAGGGGCCCCACAAGCCAGGGGTGCGGCCTAGGGGGGCAACGTGCAGACTTGTGGCCTGGGGGTGGCCCCTCTCAGGTAGATTATTTTGCTAGTATTTTTTATTAATTCCAGAAATATTCTCCATATATTTTCAGCTCAATCCAAGAACTTTTATTCCTGCACAGAAATAACACCAAGGCAATTATGCTGAAAACAATGTGAGTCCGGGTTAGTTCCATTCAAATCATGCAAATTAGAGTCCAAAACGAGGGAAAAAGAGTTTGGGAAAGTAGATATGTTGGAGACGTATCACTGGGCATAATAAAACTTTTAGACAATGCATATTTGCAAACAGAAACGTATGCGGGTTATCTTGATTCCCGTTAAGAGTGCGCCGAAAGCTCCTTTCAGATCGTTATTATCGGACTGAAGGCTTTGAAAAACCGCACTCAGATGAGTGTGGCATTCTTCGGGAATGGAAGTATCCTTCAGACCTTCCTCCCTTCGGTTTTGCCATCCAGTTCGGAGTGGCTCCATCGTGGATGGCTCCGAGTGCATCGTAGCAGTCTCCCTTAGTAGAGAGACTATTATGCTGGCACCGGAGACGGAGGATCCTCTGGATTGGTCTTCAGAGGAGACCAAGAGGTACTGAGCCCTCCCTCCTTTGTCGCCAGGGGAGTTCATCATCTTGATCCTTTGTGGCCAAAGTATTGACTTCGGCCATAACATAGTCACCCCTAGCCGTGGTATCCGTCACGGGGGGGGGGGACTTCCCTGGATACCACCTCCCTGTTCCCACTTTCAGCCAGATTGGGTAGCTCAAAATCGCCCTCCAAAATTTGATCGGTGGGAAGATCATGTTGCAGGATATAATGCAGAAAATGAGCCTAATTAGAATCGTTGTAATTATAGGTATGGTACATTTGGATTTTTTGTACATACCTTTTGGCTCGGGATTTCACCGTGAGGGTCCTTCGTTTGATTGGGGCGAATATGGAGGCATCCTCTCATGAATGATACCATGTTCCTCACAAAATTCATCAAATACTTTGGGGAGAATATGGAGGCGTCCTCTCATCAATGATACCATCTTCCTCACAAAATTCATCAAATACTTTGTTAAAATACTCTCCACCGCGATCCATCCTAAGACGCTTGATCTTTTCTCTAGTTGATTTTCAACTTCAGCTTTGTAGATCTTAAAGTAATCTAGAGCTTCATATTTAGTTTGCAACAAATAAACATAGCAAAATCTAGTCGCATCATCACTCAATGTCATGAAGTATCTCTTTCCACCTTTTGTCAACACACCATTCATCTCACATAGATCAGAATGTATGAGTTCTAGAGGTGCCAAGTTTCTCTCCTCGGCACCATGTGAGGCTTTCGAGGTTGATTCGATTGCACACAACTATGGCACTTAGAACCTTTGGCAAGCATGAAATTAGGAATTAAACTCATACTGGATAGCCAGGACCTTAAACCAAAATTAATATGACATAAACGAGAATGTCAAACACTTGTATCATCACTAATACTAGTACAAATTTGGTTTACTGAATTATTGCAAAAATCTGAAAGGGAAAAGCAGAACAAGCCTCCACACTCATAGCCTTTGCCTATAAATTATCCAAATCTCGACACAACTACTTTATTTGACTCTAAAACAATCTTAAACCCATCTCGACATAGAAGGGACTCGCTAACTAGATTCTTGTTCATAGTACGGACATGCTGCACGTTCCTTAGTTGCGCGATATTTCCTGAACTAAACTTGAGATCCACCATGCAAATGCCACGAACATAAGCATGTGACCCATTCCCCATTGGTACGAAAGAATCCCTTGCGACCTGATAAGAAGTAAACAAAGATACGTCAGCACACCCATGAACGTTAGCACCTGAAGCAATCCACCATGAAGATTAACAAAATATTGAAAGCACAATAAGTAAATTACCATACCCATCGGTATTGCTAGCGGTCACCATGTTGACAGTCTTGGAGCTCGTTTTCCCTCTGCGGTCTGCATGTTCTGGGCATTCCTTGGAAAAGTATCCGAGCTTCCCACACGCATAGCACTCTAGCTCAGCCTTGTTGAACTTCTTCTTCTTAAAGGTAGTAGTCTTTATAGGCTTGTTGAAAAGAGGCTTGTTCTTTCCTTTGTTCTTGTTTTGTGGGAACCTTTGTACCATGTTGGCAATAGGCTGAAATTTATTGGAAATATGCCCTAGAGGAAATCATAAATTGGTTATCATTATATTTCCTTGTTCATGATAATCTTTTATTATCCATGCTAGAATTGTATTGATTGGAAACTCAAATACATGTGTGGATAGATAGACAACACACTGTCCCTAGTGAGCCTCTAGTTGACTAGCTCATTGATCAAAGATGGTCAAGGTTTCCTGGCCATAGGCAAGTGTTGTCACTTGATAACGGTATCACATCATTAGTAGAATGATGTGATGGACAAGACCCAGACTATAAACGTAGCATATGATCGCGTCAGTTTATTGCTACTGTTTTTCTGCATGTCAATGTATTTGTTCCTATGACCATGAGATCATGCAACTCTCGGACATCGGAGGAATACCTTGTGTGTATCAAACGTTGCAATGTTACTGGGTGACTATAAAGGTGCTCTACAGGTATCTCCAAAGGTGTCTGTTGGGTTGGCATGGATCAAGACTGGGATTTGTCACTCCGTGTGACGGAGAGGTATCTCGGGGCCCACTCGGTAATACAACATCACAACAATACTTGCAAGCAATGTGACTAAGGAGTTAGTTACGAGATCTTGTATTACACAACGAGTAAAGATACCTGCCGGTAGCGGGATTGAACTAGGTATGGAGATACCGACGATCGAATCTCGGACAAATAACATGCCGAAGGACAAAGGGAAAAGCATACGGGATTAAATGAATCCTTGACATAGAGGTTCAATCGATAGACATCTTCATAGAATATGTAGGAGCCAATATGGACATCCAGGTCCCACTATTGGTTATTGACCGAGGAGTGTCTCAGGTCATGTATGCATAGTTCTCGAACCCGGAGGGTCTGCACACTTAAGGTTCGGTGACGTTTCGGTATTATTGAGTTATGTGTGTTTGGTAACTGAAATTTGTTCGGAGTCCCGGATGAGATCCCGGACATCGCAAGGAGCTACGGAATGGTCCGGAGGTAAATATTGATATATAGGAAAGTGGGTTTTGAACTCCGGAAAAGCTTCGGGCATTTTCGGTAGTGTACAAGGAGTGACGAATGGGTTCCGGGGGTCCACCAGGTGGGACTGATGTCTACTACGCAACCTTCTCCTTGTAGACATTGTTGGGCCTCCAAGTGCATAGGTTTGTAGGACAGTAGCAATTTTCCCTCAAGTGGGTGACCTAAGGTTTATCAATCCGCGGGAGGCGTAGGATGAAGATGGTCTCTCTCAAGCAACCCTGCAACCAAATAACAAAGAGTCTCTTGTCTCCCCAACACACCCAATACAATGGTAAGTTGTATAGGTGCACTAGTTCGGCGAAGAGATGGTGATACAAGTGAAATATGGATGGTAGATATAGGTTTTTGTAATCTGAAACTACAAAAACAGCAAGGTAACTAATAGTAAAAGTGAGCACGAACAGTATTGCAATGCGTGGAAACAAGGCCTAGGGCTCATACTTTCACTAGTGAAGTTCTCTCAACAATGATAACATAATTGGATCATATAACTAGCCCTCAACATGCAACAAAGATTCACTCCAAAGTCACTAATAGCGGAGAACAAGCGAAGAGATTATAGTCGGGTACGAAACCACCACAAAGTTATTCTTTCTGATCGATCTATTCAAGAGTCCGTAGTAAAATAACACGAAGCTATTCTTTCTATTCAATCTATCGTAGAGCTCATACTAGAATAACACCTTAAGACACATATCAACCAAGACCCTAATGTCACCTAGATACTCCATTGTCACCTCAAGTATCTGTGGGCATGATTATACGATATGCATCACACAATCTCAGAATCATCTATTCAACCAACACATAGAACTTCAAAGAGTTCCCCAAAGTTTCTACCGGAGAGTCAAAACGTGTGCCAACCCATATGCATAGGTTCCCGATGTCATGAAACCCGCAAGTTGATCACCAAAACATACATCAAGTACTCACATGAATATCCCATTGTCACCACAGATAGACACGTGCAAGACATACATCAAGTGTTATTAAAGACTCAATCCGATAAGATAACTCCAAAGGGAAAACTCAATTCATTAGAAGAAGGGAGAGGGGGAAGAACATCATAAGATCCAACTATAGTAGCAAAGCCCGCGGTACATCGAGATCAAAACATCTCAAGAACACGAGAGAGAGATATGAAACACATAGCTACTCGTACATACCCTCGGCCCCGAGGGAGAACTACTCCCTCCTTGTCATGGAGATCGACGGGATGATGAAGATGGCCACCAGAGATGGATTCCCCCGCAGGCAGGTGCCGAAACGGGCTCCAGATTGGTTTTTGGTGGCTACAGAGTCTTGCGGCTGGGGAACTCCCGATCTAGGTTTCTTTTTGGGGGTTTCTGTATTTATAGGAATTTATGACGGTGGAATTACGTCGGTTGGGCCAACAAGGAGGTCACAAGCCTGCTAGGCCCGGCCTAGGGGGGCGATCCTCCTGGGCTTGTGACTCCCTCGTGGCTCTTCTGGCCTTCTTCCAAAGCTTCGGGGGTCTCTTTTGGTCCCAAAAAAATCATCGCGAAAGTTTTATTCCATTTGGACTCCATCTGAAAAAGGGTCAAAAACACGAAAAAAACAGAAACTCGCACTTGGCACTGAGTTAATAGGTTAGTCCCAAAAAAGATGTAAAATAGCATATTCATGCATATAAAACATCCAAAGTTGACAAGATAATAGCATGGAACCGTCAAAAATTGTAGATATGTTGGAGACGTATCAAGCATCCCCAAGCTTAACTCATGCTCGTCCTCGAGTAGGGAAGTGATAAAGACCAAATTTTTGATGTGGAATGCTACCTAACATATTGGTTCTTTGTAACTTATTTCTTTTGGCATGAATGTTCAGATCCGTAAGATTCAAAACAATAGTTTACTATTGACATGAAAACAATAATAATTCAAGCATACTAGCAAAGTAATCATGAACTTTTGAAATAACAAGGCCAAAGAAAGTTATCCCTACAAAATCATATAGTTGGCTATGCTCCATGATCCCCACACAACGAATTTAAATCATGCACAACCCCGGTATTGGCCAAGTAATTGTTTTCGCACTCTTACTTTCTCAAACTTTTTCAACTCTCACGCAATACATGAGCGTGAGCCATGGATATAGCACTATACTCGGAATAGAGTGTGGTGGAGGTTGTGAGGAAAAAAGGAGGAGATGGTCACATCGAATTGGCGTATCAATGGGTTATGGAGATGCCCATCAATAGATATCAATGTGAATGAGTAGGGATTGCCATGCAACGGATGCACTAGAGCTATAAGTGTGTGAGAGCTCAAAAAGAAAACTAGTGGGTGTGCACCCAACTTGCTTGCTCATGAAGACCTAGGGCAATTTTGAGGAAGCCCATCATTGGAATATACAAGCCAAGTTATATAATGAAAATCCCCACTAGTATAAGGAAGTGTCAAAACAAGAGACTCTCTATCATGAAGAACATGGTGCTATTTTGAAGCACAAGTGTGGAAAAGGATAGTAGCATTGTCCCTTCTCTCTTTTTC
Organism: Hordeum vulgare subsp. vulgare; assembly: GCF_904849725.1. Classification (NCBI taxonomy): domain Eukaryota; kingdom Viridiplantae; phylum Streptophyta; class Magnoliopsida; order Poales; family Poaceae; genus Hordeum; species Hordeum vulgare. The sequence goes on along the minus strand of NC_058522.1, from coordinate 443,133,421 downwards.
TCTCTTTTTTTTATTTGGGCTCTTTGGCCTCTTTTTTTATTTTTTTTGGCGGGCATCTTTGGCCTCTTTTTTTTTATTCCTCACATGGGACAATGCTCTAATAATGATGATCATCTCACTTTTATTTACTCACAACTCAATACTTAGAACAATGATGACTCTATAGGAAATGCCTCCGACAGTGTTCCGGGATGTGCAACGATCTAGCTTAGTGTATGACGTTGAAACATCTCGCTAGCTATCTCACGATCATGCAATGGCAATATGGAAGTGACGGCACATGTCATGAGACGAAACGGTGGGAGTTGCATGGAAATATATCTTGGAATGACTAGGAAAATGCCATAATAGGTAGGTATGGTGGTTGTTTTGAGGAAGGTATATGGTGGGTTTGTGCACCGGCGAAAGTTGCGTGGCACTAGAGAGGCTAGCAATGGTGGAAGGTAAAAGTGCATCTATACCATGGACTCACATTAGTCATGAAGAACTCATATACTTATTGCGAAAAAATTTATTAGTAATCGAAACAAAGTGCTAAACGCATACTCCTAGGGGAAGGGTTGGTAGGTGTTAACCATCACGCGATCCCGACCGCCACACAAAGGATGACAATCAATAAATCAATTATGCTCCGACTTCCTAACATAGCGGTTCACCATACGTGCATGCTACGGGAATCACTAACTTCAACACAAGTATTTCTAGATTCACAACACCCTACTAACATGACTCTAATATTACCATATCCATATCTCAAGACTAATTACGAGGAATCAAACTTCTCTTACTAATCAATGCACTTGAATATGGAAGTTTTTATGATATCCTCTTTCGATGCCTATCATATTTAAGACTAATTTCATAGCACACGCCAATTACCAAGTTACTTAGAGAGAGCACTCTCAAAATGGTATAAGTGAAGATCGAGAGTTTTTATTTCTACAAAATATGACACCGTCGTGCTCTAAAAAGATTTAAGTGAAGCACTAGAGCAAAATTATCTAGCTCTAAAGATATAAGTGAAACACATGCGAGCTAAATTGCCTAACTCAAAAGATATAAGTGAAGCTCATTGAGTATTCTAGCAAATTCACGATGAGTGCATGTCCCTCTCAAAAAGGTGTGCAGCAAGGATGATTATGACACAACAAAAAGCAAAGACTCCTATAATACACGACGCTCCAAGCAAAACACATATCATGTGGTGAATAAATATATAGCTCCAAGTAACGTTATCGATGGATTGAAGACGAAAGAGGGGATACCTTCCCGGGGTATCCCCAAGCTTAGGCTCTTTGGTGTCCTTGAATATGGCTTTGGGGTGCCTTGGGCATCCCCAAGCTTAGGCTCTTGCCACTCCTTGTTCCATAGTCCATCAAAACTCTACCCAAAACTTGAAAACTTCACAACACAAAACTTAACGGAACTTCGTGAGATGGGTTAGTATGATAACGACCAAATCAATCACTTGGGTACTGTCAAAACAAGACTCATAATTATTTTCACACAATGCCTACTGTATCTTACTATTTCCAGAATTTATATTACTCAATATAATCTATGGAAACACCAAAACAAGCAAACTATGCATTGAAACCAGAATCTGTCAAGAACAGAACAGTCTGTAATGATCTGAACAATGACCATACTTCTGAACCTCCAAAAATTCTGAAACATTATGACAATTAGGGCAATTTGCATATCAATCAGAAGCAAAAAGAATCATCTTAATATATCTCTCTAGATAGGAATGAAAAATAATTTCGTGAGTGCAAAGTTTCTGTCTTTTTCAGCATGATCAAACAACTATCACCCAAACTAATCATAAAGGCTTTACTTGGCACTTTATTGAAACTAAGGCAATAAAACATGATTAATACAGTAGCTTAATCATGTGAACACACAAAAACAGTAAGGATACATATTGGGTTGTCTCCCAACAAGCACTTTTCTTTAATGCCTTTCAAGCTAGGCATGATGATTTCAATGACGCTCGTATAGAACATAAGAATTGAAACATAACGGGAGCATCATGGAGCATATGACTAGCTGATACGTCTCCAACATATCTATAATTTTTGATGGTTTCATGCTATTATCTTGTCAAACTTTGGATGTTTTGCATGCCTTTTATATATTTTTTAGAACTAACTTATTAACTCAGTGCCAAGTGCCAGTCCTGTTTTTTCCATGCTTTTGACCCCTTTCAGAGGAGGATTTTGAACGGAGTCCAAACGGAATGAAATTGCCAAAAAGATTTTTTTTGGAACAGAAAAAGATCGGGAAGCCGGAGAATCAGGGCAGGGGACCACCAGGGACCTCACAAGCCCTCATGGCGTGGCCAGGGGGCGCGCCCCCCAGGCTTGTGGGCTCCCTCAGGCTCTTTTGCCCTAGGTTTTGCGCCTATATATTCCCTTAAATTTCCATAAAAATCAGGAGATCATTGAAAGTACTTTTCCGCCGCCGCAAGCTTCTCTCTCCGCAAGATCCCATCTGGGGCACGTTCTGGTGCCCTTCCAGAGGGGGGATTCGGATACGGAGGGCTTCTTCATCAACATCATAACCTCTCCGATGATGCGTGAGTAGTTCACCATAGACCTACGGGTCCATAGCTAGTAACTAGATGGCTTCTTCTCTCTCTTGGATCTTCAATACAAAGTTCTCCATGATCTTCATGGAGATCTATCCGATGTAATCTTCTTTTGCGGTGTGTTTGTCGAGATCCGATGAATTGTGGATTTATGATCAGATTATCTATGAATCTTATTTGAGTTTCTTCTGATCTCTCTTATGCATGATTTCATATCCTTGTAATTCTCTTCGAGTTGTGGGTTTTGTTTGGCCAACTAGATCTATACTTCTTGCAATGGGAGAAGTGCTTGGTTTTGGGTTCATACCGTGCGGTGACCTCACCCAGTGACAGAAGGGGTAGTGAGGCACGCATCATGTTGTTGCCATCAAGGGTAACAAGATGGGGTTTTCATCATTGGTTTGAGTTTATCCCTCTACATCATGTCGTGTTGCTTAAGGCGTTACTTTGTTCGTCATGAACTCAATACACTAGATGCATGTTGGATAGCGGTCGATGTGTGGAGCAATAGTAGTAGATGCAGAAAGTATCGGTCTACTTGTCTCGGACGTGATGCCTATATGTATGATCATTGCCTTAGATATCGTCATGACTTTGCGCGGTTCTATCAATTGCTCGACGGTAATTTGTTCACCCACCGTGATATTTCCTATTTTGAGAGAAGCCTCTAGTGAACACTATGGCCCGAGGGTCTACTCCACACCCTATTTTCAGCCTTACAGTTTTTACTTCGTTGCACTTTCCGTCTTCAGATCTCACTTTGTAATCAATCTTGAAGGGATTGACAACCCCTTTAAAGCGTTGGGTGCAAGCTCTTTTGTGTTTGCGCAGGTACTGTGGACTTGACGAGATTCTCCTACTAGATTGATACCTTGGTTCTCAAACTGAGGGAAATACTTACTGCTCCTGTGCTGCATCACTCTTTCCTCTTCAAGGGAAAAACCAACGCAAGCTCAAGAGACAACAGAAGGATTTTTGGCACCATTGCCGGGAAAGGACTTTTGTTTCCGTAGCAGAATAATTTATGGCGCCGTTGCCGGGGAGGATCAAGTCAAGAACTCATCCAAGTAAGTGTCACAAACTCATCTCTTGCATTTACTTTCTTTGCCATTTCCCTCTCGTTTTCCTATCCCCCACTTCACAATTTTCCTTTTTCGTTTGCCTTTACTTTTCTTGTGTGCTATGTGCCTTCAATATGCTTGCATCTTCGCTTGCTGAAAATCTAGTGATATGGATCCTCATCCACTTGCTAATCTCTTTAAGAGATCCAATTATGTTGATCCAATTGCTAGTGAGTTGAGTGCACTTGACTATCTTTATGGAGTTTTGCTTGCGATGCATGAATCTGAAAATTGTGAGGAAGAAATTTATGAATTGATTCACGAGGGCTCCTTGGATGAAAAGCATGATTGCAATGGTTTCACTATAAATTCTATTAGTGACAATCATGCTAAAAATATGCAAAACCCTAAGCTTGGGGATGCTAGTTTTGCTATGTCCACTACTTGTTGCAATGATCATGAGTTGGGAGATGCTTTTTCTTATGATCTTGAAAACTTGTTTAAGCCTCATGATGAATATGATATTTGCAATATTATTAAAAGTGGGTTTGGAGAAGTCATGACTTTAGTTGATGATAATCCCACTATTTTTTAAGAGCGTCAACTTTGCATGCATGTGGATCATGAAAAGAATATCCTATGTGATAGTTACATTGTTGAATTCGAATATGATCCCACATGTAATTATTATGAGAGAGGAAAATATGATGGTAGAAACTTTCATATCACTAAATTACCTCTCATTATGTGGAGATTGTTATTGTCTCTTTCTTCTTCCTTGCATATGGCAACTATTGGTTGTCTTGACAATCTGTTTTCCTATAAAATGCCTATGCATAGGAAGTATGTTAGACTTAGATGTGATTTTCACATTCTTTATGATGCTCTCGTTGTGCTTCAATTCTTGTCTTTTGTGTGAGCATCATTGATTTATCAATGCCTAGCTAAGGGCGTTAAACAATAGCGCTTGTTCGGAGGCAACCCAATGAATTTATCTTTTTCTTTCTGTTTTGTTGCATCCACACCATCATAATTCTGTTGTGATTGTGTTTTTTGTGTTTCTTTTTGTATTTGATCCAAGCAAAACCTTTATGACTAGTCTTGGTAATGATTGTTTGATCCTGCTGGAAAAAGACAGAAACTTTTCGCTCACGAGATGATTTTTCATTTTTATTCAGAAAGAGCTTTTGAGTTGATTATTTTTGCTGCTGTTTGATATGCCTTTTTCCCAGGCAGTCGTAATTTTTCAGAATTTGTGAGGTAACGGAAGTATACGAAGAATACAGATTGCTACAGACTGGTCTGTTTTTGAAAGATTATGTTTTTGTTGAGTTGGTTGCTTGTTTTGATGAAACTATGGTTAGTATCGGGGGGTACTAGCCATGGAAAAGTGAGAATACAGTAGCCCAACACCAATATAGATAGAATTCAAGTTTTCTACAGTACCTAAAGAGGTGGTAGTTTGTTTTCTTTTGCTAATGTTATCACGAGTTTCTGTTTAAGTTTTGTGTTGTGAAGTTTTCAAGTTTTGGGTGATGTTCTCATGGACAAAGAGATAAGGAGTGGAAAGAGCTCAAGCTTGGGGATTCCCAAGGCATCCCAAGACAAATTCAAGGACACCAAAATCCTAAGCTTGGGGATGCCCCGGGAAGGCATCTCCTCTTTCGTCTCCAATCCATCGGTAATATTACTTGGAGCTATATTTTTATAAACCACATGATATGTGTTTTGCTTGGAGCGTCTTGTATCGTAGGAGTCTTTTCTTTTTTTTGTGTCACAATCATCCTTGCTGCACACCTTTTTGAGAGAGAGATACATGCACTCATCATGATTTTGCTAGAATGCTCATAGTGCTTCACTTATATCTTTTGAGCTAGATAATTTTGCTCTATGTGCTTCACTTATATCTTTTAGAGCACGGCGGTACGTGACTTGGTAGTTGTCTTATGCTATGAAAGTAGTCCCAAAGGTGATAGGTACCCAAAGAGGATATAAAAACCTCCATCTTCATGTGCATTGAGTAGAAAGAGAAGTCTTGATTCCTCTCAATTAGTTTTGAGACGTGGACTCGGTAATATTAGGAGCTATGTTAGTAGGGTGTTGTGAATCTAGAGATACTTGTGTTGAAGTTAGTGATTCCCGTAGCATTCACGTATGGTGTACCGCTATGTTAGGAAGTCGGAACATAATTGATCTATTGATTTTCATCCTTTGTGTTGAGGTCGGGATCGCGCGATGGTTAACACCTACCAACCCTTCCCCTAGGAGTATGCGTTTAACACTTTGTTTCGATTACTAATAAAAACTTTCGCAACAAGTATGTGAGTTCTTCATGACAAATGTGAGTCCATGGTATAGATGCACTTTCACCTTCCACCTTTGCTAGCCTCTCTAGTGCCGCGCAACTTTCGCCGGTACACAACCCACCATATGCCTTCCTCAAAACAGCCACCATACCTACCTACTAGCTATGGCATTTTCATAGCCATTCCGAGATATATTGCCATGCAACTCCCACTGTTCCGTCTCATGACTTGTGCCGTCACTCTCATATTGCCAGTGCATGATTATTATATAGCTAGCGAGATGTTTCAACGTCATACGCCAAGCTAGATCGTTGCACATCCCGGTACACTGCCGGAGGCATTTCCTTTAGAGTCATCATCGTTCTAAGCTTTGAGCTGTGAGTAAATAAAAGTGTGATGATCATCATTATTAGAGCATTGTCCCATGTGAGGAAATAAAAAAATGCCAAAGAGCCCAAAAATAAAAAATAAAAATAGGAGAAAAAAAGAGAGGCCTAAGAGCCCAAATTAAAAAAGGAGAGAAAAGAGAGAAGGGACAATACTACTATCTTTTTCCACACTTGTGCTTCATAATAGAACCATGTTCTTCATGATTGAGAGATTCTTGCTTTTTCACTACCATATGCTAGTGGGAATCTTCATTATGTAACTTGGCTTGTATATTCCAATGACGGGATTCCTCAAAATTGCCCTAGGTCTTCGTGAGCAAGCAAGTTGGATGCACACCCACTAGTTCTCCTTTTGAGCTTTCACATACTTATAGCTCTAGTGCATCCCTTGTATGGCAATCCCTACTCATTCACATTGATATCTATTAATGGGCATCTCCATAGCCCTTTGATACGCCGAGTCAATGTGACCATCTCCTCCTTTTTGTGTCACAACCACCACCACACTCTATTTCACCTATAGTGCTATATCCATGGCTCACGCTCATGTATTGCGTGATAGTTATAAAAAGTATGAGAAAGTAAGAGTGCAAAAACAATTACTTGGCTAATACCGGGGTTGTGCATGATTTAAATTAGTTGTGTGGGGATGATGGAGCATAGCCAGACTATATGATTTTGTAGGAATAACTTTCTTTGGCCTTGTTATTTCGAAAGTTCATGATTACCTTCCTAGTTTGCTTGAAGTATTATTGTTTTCATGTCAATAGCAAACTATTGTTTTGAATCTTACGGATCTGAACATTCATGTCACAAGAAATAAGTTACAAAGGACAAATATGTTAGGTAGCATTCCACATCAAAAATTCAGTCTTTATCACTTCCCTGCTCGAGGATGAGCAGGAGTTAAGCTTGGGGATGCTTGATACGTCTCCAACGTATCTATAATTTTTTAAGGTTTCATGCTATTATCTTGTCAAATTTTGGATGTTTTGCATGCCTTTTATATATTTTTTGGGACTAACTTATTAACTCAGTGCCAAGTGCCATTTCCTGTTTTCAACATGCTTTTGACCCCTTTCAGAGGAGGATTTTGAACGGAGTCCAAATGGAATGAAACTACCAAAAAGATTTTTCCCAGAACAGAAAAAGATTGGGAAGCCGGAGAATTAGGGCAGGGGGCCACTAGGGACCCCACAAGCCCTCATGGCACGGCCAGGGGGCCCGCGCCCCCTGGCTTGTGGGCTCCTTGAGGCTCCTTTGCCCTAGGTTTAGCACCTATATATTCCCTAAAATCCCATAAAAATCAGGAGATCATCGAAAGTACTTTTCCGCCGCCGCAAGCTTCTGTCTCCGCAAGATCCCATCTGGGGCACGTTCTGGTGCCCTGCCAGAGGGGGGATTCGGATACGGAGGGCTTCTTCATCAACATCATGACCTCTCCGATGATGCGTGAGTAGTTCACCATTGACCTACGGGTCCATAGCTAGTAACTAGATGGCTTCTTCTCTCTCTTGGATCTTCAATACAAAGTTCTCCATGATCTTCATGGAGATCTATCCGATGTAATCTTCTTTTGCGGTGTGTTTGTCGAGATCCGATGAATTGTGGATTTATGATCAGATTATCTATGAATCTTATTTGAGTTTCTTCAGATCTCTCTTATGCATGATTTCATATCCTTGTAATTCTCTTTGAGTTGTGGGTTTTGTTTGGCCAACTAGATCTATGATTCTTGCAATGGGAGAAGTGCTTGGTTTTGGGTTCATACCGTGCGGTGACCTCACCCAATGACAGAAGGTGTAGCGAGGCACGCATCGTGTTGTTGCCATCAAGGGTAAAAAGATGGGGTTTTCATCATTGGTTTGAGTTTATCCCTCTACATCTTGTCGTCTTGCTTAAGGCGTTACTCTGTTCGTCATGAACTCAATACACTAGATGCATGCTGGATAGCGGTCGATGTGTGGAGTAATAGTTGTAGATGCAGAAAGTATCGGTCTACTTGTCTCGGACGTGATGCCTATATGTATGATCATTGCCTTGGATATCGTCATGACTTTGCGCGGTTCTATCAATTGCTCGACAATAATTTGTTCACCCACCGTGATATTTGCTATTTTGAGAGAAGCCTCTAGTGAACACTATGCCCCCCGGGTCTACTCCACACCATATTTTCAGCCTTACACTTTTTACTTCGTTGTACTTTCCGCCTTCAGATCTCACTTTGCGATAAATCTTTAAGGGATTGACAACCTCTTTATAGCGTTGGGTGCAAGCTCTTTTGTGTTTGTGCAGGTACTCTGGACTTGACGAGATTCTCCTACTGGATTGATACCTTGGTTCTCAAACTGAGGGAAATACTTACTGCTCCTGTGCTGCATCACCCTTTCCTTTTCAAGGGAAAAACCAACGCAAGCTCAAGAGACGACAGAAGGATTTCTGGCACCATTGCGGGGAATGGACTTTTGTTGCCGTAGCACTAGCACATTTAAGTCTAACCCACTTCCTATGCATAGGGATTTTGTGATCAAACAACTTATTGGAGAAAGAATCGTCTAGTATAGGAAGGCAAAACAAGCATAGCTTCAAAAATTTCAACACATAGAGAGGAAACTTGATATTATTGCAATATGTAGAAGCATATGATCCTATATCATAATAATTTTTAGTAGCATCATGAATGAATTCAACAATATAACTAGCACCTAAAGCATTCCTTTCATGATCTACAAGCATAGAAATTTTACTACTCTCCACAATAGCAAATTTATCCTCATGATTAATAGTGGGAGTATCGTACAAAGACTTGAGCACTACAAATTGTTTCCACATTAAAAGAGTGATGTTCAGGGAAAGGATACTCAAGAGTATGACAAGTTTTATCATCCCTCTTCTTTATAGCATAAGTATCATCATAAATAGGGGGCATGCTTTCATCATAATAATTTTGATCATTCAAATTGGGGATCTGAAAAGATCATCTTCATCAAACATAGCATCCCCAAGCTTGTGGCTTTGCATATCATTAGCATCATGGGTATTCAAAGAATTCATACTAACAACATTGCAATCATGCTCATCATTCACATATTTTATGCCAAGCATTCTATGTAATTCTTCTTCTAGCATTTGAGCACAATTTTCGTTCCCATCATTTTCACGAAAGACATTGAAAAGATGAAGCACATGAGGCAACCTTAATTCCATTTTTTTTGTAGTTTTATTTTATAGACTGAACTAGAGATAAAACAAGAAACTAAAAGATTCGGTTGCAACATCTAAAGATGTACCTTCAAGCGCTAACCTCCCCGGCAACGGCGCCAGAAAAGGGCTTGATGTCTACTACGCGACCTTCTCCTTGTAGACGTTGTTGGGCCTCCAAGTACATAGGTTTGTAGGACAGTAGCAATTTTCCCTCAAGTGGGTGACCTAAGGTTTATCAATCCGCAGGAGGTGTAGGATGAAGATGGTCTCTCTCAAGCAACCCTGCAACCAAATAACAAAGAGTCTCTTGTGTCCCCAACACACCCAATACAATGGTAAGTTGTATAGGTGCACTAGTTCGGCGAAGAGATGGTGATACAAGTGCAATATGGATGGTAGATATATGTTTTTCGAATCTGAAACTACAAAAACAGCAAGGTAACTAATAGTAAAAGTGAGCACGAACAGTATTGCAATGCGTGGAAACAAGGCCTAGGGTTCATACTTTCACTAGTGAAGTTCTCTCAACAATGATAACATAATTGGATCATATAACTAGCCCTCAACATGCAACAAAGAGTCACTCCAAAGTCACTAATAGCGGAGAACAAACGAAGAGATTATTGTCGGGTACGAAACCACCACAAAGTTATTCTTTCTGATCGATCTATTCAAGAGTCCGTAGTAAAATAACACGAAGCTATTCTTTCTATTCAATCTATCCTAGAGCTCGTACTAGAATAACACCTTAAGACACATATCAACCAAGACCCTAATGTCACCTAGAAACTCCATTGTCACCTCAAGTATCTGTGGGCATGATTATACGATATGCATCACACAATCTCAGAATCATCTATTCAACCAACACATAGAACTTCAAAGAGTTCCCCAAAGTTTCTATCGGAGAGTCAAAACGTGTGCCAACCCATATGCATAGGTTCCCGATGTCACGAAACCCGCAAGTTGATCACCAAAACATACATCAAGTACTCACATGAATATCCCATTTTCACCACAGATAGACACGTGCAAGACATACATCAAGTGTTCTTAAAAACTCAATCCAATAAGATAACTCCAAAGGGAAAACTCAATTCACTACAAGAAGGGAGAGGGGGAAGAACATCATAAGATCCAACTATAGTAGCAAAGCCTGCGGTACATCGAGATCAAGACATCTCAAGAACATGAGAGAGAGAAATCAAACACATAGCTACTGGTACATACCCTCATCCCCAAGGGAGAACTACTCCCACCTCGTCATGGAAATCGTCGGGATGATGAAGATGGCCACCGGAGATGGATTCCCCCTCCGGCAGGGTGCCGGAACGGGCTCCAGATTGGTTTTTGGTGTCTACACAGGCTTGCGGCGGCGGAACTCCCGATCTAGGTTTCTTTTTGGGGGTTTCTGTATTTATAGGAATTTATGGCGGTGGAATTACGTCGGTTGGGCCCACGAGCAGGTCACAAGCCTTCTAGGCCCGACCTAGGGGGCGGTCCTCCTAGGCTTGTGACTCCCTCGTGGCTCTTCTGGCCTTCTTCGAAAGCTTCGGTGGTCTCTTTTGGTCCCAAAAAAATCATCGCGAATGTTTCATTCCATTTGGACTCCGTCTAAAAAAGGGTCAAAAACACGGAAAAAACAGAAACTGGCACTTGGCACTGAGTTAATAGGTTAGTCCCAAAAAATATATAAAATAGCATATTCATGCATATAAAACATCCAAAGTTGACAAGATAATAGCATGGAACCATCAAAAATTATAGATACGTTGGAGACGTATCAGGGACCACCCACCCCAAAGGGTCTCATGGGCTGTGGGAGGATGTGGACCAGCCCTTAGTGGGTTGGCCGAAGCCTCCACTGAAGCCCAAGGCGGATTGGAGGTGGGAAGGAAAGAAACTGAAAGGTCGAAAAGATGGAAAGGGTTTCCAAGTGGAGAGGAGGAATCCTACTCCTGGTAGGATTGGAGTAGGACCCCTCCACCTCCAATTTCGGCCAAACCTTGAGAGTTTGAGGCTGCATTCTCCGCTCCCTCCCTCCTATATATACTAGAGGTTTTGGAGGTGAGGGCTAACCCTAATTGCCACGTGCTCCCTCTACTTATCTCTAGATCTGTTTCTCCTCTAGTCTAGTTCGGCGGTGTTTAGGCGAAGCCCTGCTGGATTAGTTCACCACCATCACCACCACGCCGCCGTGCTGGAGAACTCATCTACCTCTCTGCCCCTCTTGCTGGATCAAGAAGGCAGGGATCGTCATCGAGCTGTACATGTGCTGAACGCGGAGGTGCCGGCCGTTCGGCACTAGATCGGGATGGATCGTGATTCGCGGGACGGATCGTGATGAGATCGCGGGACGGGCTGTGATTTGGATAGCGAAGATGTTCCACTACATCAACCGCGTTATATACACTTCCACTTAGCGATCTACAAGTGTATATAGATTCACTCTCCCCTCTCGTAGATGATCATCACCATGGATAGGTATTGCGTGTGCGTAGGAAATTTTTTGTTTCCCATGCTATGTTTCCCAACAATGGCATCATGAGCTAGGTCTATGCGTAGATGACATCTCGAGTAGAACACAAAAGATATTGTGGGCGTTGATGTTCAATTTGCTGCCCTCCTTAGTCTTTTCTTGATTCAACAGCATTGTTGGATTGAAGCGTCCCGGACCAACTTTATTCGTACGCTAACGGGAGACCGGTTTCATCGACTAACATGCAACTTGTTGCATAAAGATGACTGACGGGTGTCTATTTCTTCAACTTTAGTTGAATCAGATTTGACCGAGGCGGTCCTTGGAGAAGGTTAAATAGCAACTTTCATATCATTGTTGTGGTTTTGCGTAAGTAAGATACAATCATACTAGATACCCATAGCAGCCATGTAAAACATGCAAACAACAAATTAGAGGACGTCTAACTTGTTTTTGCAGGGTATGCATGTGATGTGATATTGCCAAAGACATGACATGATATATTTGATGTATGAGATGATCATGTTGTAATAGTTAAATATCGACTTGCACGTCGATGCTACGGCAACTGGCAGGAGCCATAGTGTTGTCTTTAAACTAACGTTTGTGCTTGCAGATGTTTTTAGTATATCGCTAGGTTGTAGCTTTAGTAGTAATAGCATAGATAGCGCGACAACCTCGATGGCGGCACGATGATGGAGATCATGGTGCGGCGCCAGTGACGATGGAGATCATGTCGGTGCTTTGGTGATGGAGATCAAGAAGCACAAGGTCATGGCCATATCATGTCACTTATGATTTGCATGTGATGTTAATCCTTTTATGCACCTTATTTTGCTTAGAACGACTATAGCATTATAAGCTGATCTCTCACTAAAATTTCAAGATAAAATTGTGTTCTCCCCGACTATGCACCATTGCGACAGTTCGTCATTTCGAAACACCACGTGATGATCGGGTGTGATACACTCAACGTTCACAAACAACGGGTGCAAAACAGTTGCACACACGGAACACTTTGGTTAAACTTGACGAGCCTAGCATGTACAGACATGGCCTCGGAACACAAGAGGTCGAAAGGTCGAGCATAAATCATACAGTTGATATGATCAACATGGAGATGTTCACCATTGAAACTAATCTCAACTCACGTGATGATCGGACTTGAGTTAGTGGTTTTGGATCATGCGCCACTTGAATGACTAGAGGGATGTCTATTCGAGTGGGAGTTCTTAAGTAATATGATTAATTGAACTCATTATCATGAACATAGTCAAAAGGTCTTTGCAAATTATGTAGTAGCTTGCGCTGTAGCTCTACTGTTTTAGATACGTTCCTAGAGAAAATTAGTTGAGAGTTGATAGTAGCAATTATGCGGACTGGGTCCTTAAACTGAGGATTGTCCTCATTTCTGCACAGAAGGCTTATGTCCTTAATGCATCGCTCAGTGTGCTGAACCTCGAGCGTCGTCTGTGGATGTTGCGAACATCTGACATGCACGTTTTTCATAACTACGTGATAGTTCAGTGTGTAATGCTTAATGGCTTAGAATTGAGGTGCCGAAGACGTTTTGAACGTCACGGAACATATGAGATGTTCCAAGAGATGAAATTTGGATTTCATGCTCATGCCCTTGTTGAGAGATATGAGACCTCCGACAAGATTATTTGTCTACAAAGTAAGGGAGAAAATCTCAATCATTGAGCATGTGCTCAGATTGTGAGTGCTACAATCGCTTGAATCGAGTGGGAGTTGGTCTTCCAGATGAGATAGTGATGGTTCTCCAAAGTCAGTGTCACCTAGCTACTAGAGCTTCGTGATGAACTATAAAATATGAAGGATAGATATGATGATCCTTGAGCTATTCGCGATGTTTGACACTGCAAAAGTAGAAATCTAGTAGGAGCATCAATTATTGATGGTTAGTAAAACCACTAGTTTCAAGAAGGGCAAGGGCAAGAATGGATACTTCATGAAAGGGCAAACCAGTTGCTTTTCTAGTGAAGAAACCCATGGTTGAACCCATACCCGAGACTAAGTGCTTCTGTTATAAGCGGAGCGGCCACTGAGGCGGAACTACCCTAGATACTTGGTAGATGAGAAGGCTCACAAAGTCGACAAAAGTATATTGGATATACGTGATATTGATGTGTACCTTACTAGTACTCCTAGTAGCACCGGGGTATTAGATACCGGTTCGGTTGCTAACTGTTAGTAACTCGAAATAAAAGCTACGGAATAAACAGAGACTAGCTAAAGTAAGGTGATGATGTGTGTTGGAAGAAATTTCAAGGTTGATGTGATCAAACATCACACGCTCCGTCTACCATCGGGATTAGTGTTGAACCTAAAATAAATTTTATTTGTTTGAGCATGAACATGATTAGATCATGTTTATTGTAATACCGTTATTCATTTAAATAGAATAATGGTTATTCTATTTGCTTGAATAAATACCTTCAATGGTTTATTGAATCTCGATCGTACTGATACACATGTTCATAACATTGATGCCAAAAGATACAAAGTAGTAATGATAGTATCACTTACTTGTGGCACTGCCGCTTGAGTCATATTGGTATAAAACGCATGAAGAAGCTCCATGCCGATGGATCTTTGGACTCTCTCGTTTTTTAAACGTTTGAGACATGCGATCATGCCTATTGGCATAAACACATGAAGAAACTCCATGCAGATGGATCGTTTGGACTCATTTTATTTTGAACCACTTGAGACATGCAAATCATACCACATGGGCAAGATGGCTGAAGGCCTCGTTTTCCAGTGAGATGGAAGAAGAAAGTAACTTGTTGGAAATAATACATTTTGATGTGTGCACTCCAATGAGCGCTGAGGCACACAGTGGATATCGTTATGTTCTTATTTCATAGATGATTTGAGTAGATACTAGTATATTTACTTGATGAAACACACGTCTCAATTATTGAAAGGTTCAAGTAATTTCAGAGTGAAGTTGAAAAGAATCGTGAGAAGAGGATAAAAATGTCTATGATATGATCGTAGAGATGAATATCTGAGTTGCGAGTTTAGTACAGAATTAAGACATTGTGGAAATTGTTTCACACCTAATGCCACGTGGAACACCATAGCGATGGTATGTCCGAACATCATAACCACGCCCTATTTGATATGGTGGACACTATGATGTTTCTTATCGAATTACCACTATCGTTTTTGGGTGAGGAATTAGAGACAAGCGCATTCAATTTAAATAGGGCACCACGTAATTCTGTTGAGATGATACCGTATGAACTATGGTTTGGAGAATCCTAAGCTGTTGTTTCCTAAAAGTTTGGGGCTGCGACACTTATGTGAAAAAGTTTCAGCCTGATAAGTTCGAACACAAAGCGGATAAATGCATCTTCATAGGACACCCAAAATAGTTGGGTATACCTCCTATCTCAGATCCGGAAGCAAAGTGTTTGTTTCTAGAAACGGGTCCTTTCTCGAGGAAAAGTTTCTGTCGAAAGAATTGAGTGGGAGGATGGTGTGTCGTGGGTATAAGTCTGACAGTAGATGTGTAGGGTACGAAAGTATGGGCAGAGCCTTAGCTACGGAGAGGTTGTATGAGTTCAGGCCCCTCTACGGTGGAGGTAAAAGCCCTACGTCTCAGTGCTCTTGGGAGCTTAGTGTCGAGTGGAATATCGGTTACCGTAAATGCCAACCCTGCACCAGTGGGGAAGGGCGGCTTATATAGAGTGCGCTGTCCTTCACAACGGTCCGGTGCACAGGGGTGGAGTAATGGCGAATAAATGCCTACGTTACAGGTAACGTATGCCTTAAATGCTAACAATGGTGTATGAAAACGTATGACTATTGCCCTCCAGGGAGGTTATGATATACATAGTGGAATCCAGTCGATACGTTTAATACGCTCTGAATGCTCGTCACCGATTGGATGATGGGGGAATCGTCACCGACTGGATGATGGGAAGTCCTTAGTTCAGTCGGAACTGTCTAAGGGCCTTGTCCCTTATGAAGGGTAGTCCTTGGGTAGGACCTATAGGGCAGGCCTATGACCCTACCCTGGGACTATAACCCCATCATTAGTCCCCGAATGGATCGGGGTTGGAACGACGAAGTGATGCCTGGAGTACGGATCCGACCGGTATGGATGTGACTTTGGCGTTGTTTGCCTCGATCCAGTTTATCCTCTCGACCAGTGATCCGAGTGAATATATCCGTGAAACGAACCGTCAGGGACCGAGTGCTTCCGCGGAATCTTTCGACGTGACCGGTCAACTGATAGCGGCGGATTTTCTGGGATCCTAAAATTTTGGTTGCCACGCGCTTAGCGGGGATGACGACATCGTCATCGAGTAGTTTTTGCCGCCTCGATTACCGCGCCTTTATCTTCTCCACTAATATCGCAGCAGCTGGTCGGGGGATAAGATTTCGGGGCCACCTGTTAGTGACCCAGTCGGAAGCTTATTTAAACCTCTCCAGCGGGGGTTTCTCGTTGCGCTCCCCTGATTACTCGCACTCGCCTTGCTTCTCCCGTAGCTCCCTGCGCGCTCCAAGCCTCCCCCTTCCTCTCCTCCTCTGCGGAACTGCTGCCTCCACCATGACGAAGGGGCAGATGAGCAAGTTCGAGTCGCAGAAGAAGAAGAAGAAGAAGAAGAAGGCCCCTGCTCAGCGGCGACAGCGGGCACTGCCGGCGGGCTGGATCCAGGGGGATTTCCTCCCCTCCACGGTGACGGCGGACGACCTGCTGGAGCTGGTGGAGCAGGGCATGATTGCCAACAAGTCGTGGAGGCTGCCGGTGGAGGGCGAGACAGAGCCGGCACCACAGGAGGGAGAGCGCATCTTGCTGCTCAGTCACGTGTACACGGGCTTCTCCTTGCTTCCCCACCCCTTCTTCAGAGGTATTATGAATCACTTCGGGGCGCAGCTCCATCATTTTCCTCCAAACGCGATAGCCCATCTTGCTGCATTCGTCGTGCTTTGCGAGTGCTTTATCGGATGTCCCCCCATTGGGGGCTCTTTAAGTACATCTTCTCCGCTAGGTCCCAAACTGTCAAAAAGCTTAGCCAGTCGGACGACAAAACCCATATCCTCCAGCTCTGCGGGGGCTTAGGCTTCTAGAAGAAAACCAAAAGTAGCTACCCCCCTCTTCAGCTGTCCGAGTCAGTTAGGAACTGGCAGTCGACTTGGTTCTATTACCAGGATGTCGCTTGTCCGAATGCTGCAACTGGGCTGCCACCTTTCAGCCTGGACGGACCGGCTTCTCCTAGGCAGCTTGCGCTCTCGAAGGTGGAAAAGATCCAGATCCAACCTCTGGTCGACGCGCTGATAGATGTCGTCCGCAAGGGAGTCAGTGGCACGGATTTGCTGGAGACTTTTCTGGGTCGGCGCATCCAGCCGCTGCAAGCTCGACACCACGCCATGTGGCACTACGCAGGGCCTGGGGACTCCACTCGGACTCATCCAGAATGCGTGACCGGGGAGGTTGTGACGGCGTGGGTCCGCAGTATCACAGGTGCCTGCGATAACCCCAGAGGAGCCCAGCGAGTGAAGCCCTTCCACGCTGACAATCCTCCTCCGAATGAGGTGAGCACATCTTGTCGAGTGCTTTCAATCCTCTTAGATTTATCGCTTTTTCTTGTATCACCGCCTGACGTACGATGTTGTCGACTGTATTTTGTGCAGGCGTGGACCAACTGGTATTCTCCCGTCTCGAACGGGAATCCAGCTGAGGAAGAGGAGGGCAGCCAGGAGGGCAGCACGGACAGCGCCGAGTACGTCTCCGATAGTGGGGAGACGGAGGAGGAGACCGAACAGGAGGAGGGGGAAGTTAGGGAGCAGAGCTTGCCACTCCCACCATCAGAGCCTCGAACCAAGCGCTGTCACGAACCTGCGACTCCGTCGGCTCCTCCAGCGGCCCCGAGTGCTCCGCCAGCCCCTCCCGTGGCTTCGAGTGCTCGGAGCATGAAGAGGACCAGGGACGCTGCTGCCGAGTCCACGGACCAACCGTCCAAGGTGGCCAAACCGAGTGGATCCAAGCCTCGGAAAGCTTTGCCTTGGATGAGGATCGTTGTTCCAGTTGCCTCAGCGTAAGTGTCTTGTTCTCCTATCTTCTTTCAGTATTCGATTGAACTCATGCTTATCGGTCGAGTGGATTTTACTCGACAGAGCTGCTACCCCCGCCACCTCTCTGCCATGCCAGGACGATGATCCCATGGATACGGATAACGCTGCTACATCCCAGCAAGGTACGCTGTGACGACTCCGAGAGTTCGCATTATTGTTTCGCGAGTTTTGTCTTTAATCTTGTCCTTTTCTGTAATCTCATGTCGTTCAGTCGGGCTTCCTTCGGAGGTGATTCATCTAGAGGAGGACGACCCGAAGGGGTCAGGTCAAACTTTGGCGCCTGTCCTTGAGGCTGTTCCATCTGCTGCAGCTCCCACCAGGGACGCACCGCCGACCGAGACGATGCCGTCGACTGAGGCGGTGCCCCTCGCGGCGGAACCGACTGGAGCTGGACTTGGGATGCCCAAGGAGTCTCCTGTCGTGCCGGGTCCGTCGAACGTCCAGTACGACGCCCGACACCTCCCGGAAGACCAAGTGGGAGCCGCCAAGGAGGCCATGGTGCAGGTGGAGTTGATGGTGGGTGATGCCAAGGGAGCGTACGACTCCATCGCATCTTTGTACAAGAGAAGCTTGGAGCTCCGGGACGATATCCGAGTAAGTGCGCTAGTAAGTGTTTACTTTCCTCTTGTAACCCAGTGGAGGTTTAACGAATATAGTCGGATATAGTAGGATTATTTTGCAGTGGGTTCACTCCGCGTGAACCCAGTGGGTGTAGTCCCCGAGACTTCTGTCGAGTGCTTGCACCGGCAGTTGTCTTTATATACGTTTTCCGTGACTTGATCGGATCAGAGCTGATCTTGCCGAATGGTACCAGTGGGGGCACTCCGAGTGCAGCCACTGGAAGTAGTCCCCGAGAGTAGTTTTACTCAGGTCGGGTAATAGTAGTCTCCTAGGCTTGTCTGTGTGTCATGTAGCTCAATAGGGCGGACCTGTTCAAGCTTCATGCCGGTGGGGTCACTCTTAGTGAACCCACTGGGTGTAGTCCCCGAGACCGTTGTCGACTGCTTGTGTCGGCAGGGGTCTGAAGAACTTTGAGCTTTTATTGTTTTCCTTGTTGAATGTGTCTGATCTTCTCTCTGATTTGCAGAAGACTTGCGAAATGGGATTAGCGTACAATGCTCTGAAGGCTGAAAAGATTCAGCTTGCTGTGGAATTGGAGGCGGCTGTGAATGACTTAGCTGGTGTGAAGGGGGCTCTTGCTGACCGAGAGAAATCTTTGGAGGAGTCCCAGGAGGCGAACAAGGCATTGGTGGCCGAAATTGAGAAAATGGGCAAACAAAGAACTGAACTGATGGGTCAGATGAAGTTGATGAACAGTCGGTGCATATCGCAGGAGAAGTACGTCAGCGACTGGGCAAGGAAGATGATTGCGCTTCTCGGTGGTAAGCTTTTTTCCGAGGGCTTCCTGACTTTGTAGTTCATTCTGCGCTTACTTTCTGCTCTCTTTGCTTTGCAGATTTTTGTATGGACGCTGAGGCTGAAGCATCTGACATTGAGCGGCCGGTTATTCCGAACGTTCCACTCGGCGACAAAGCCAATCGGGACATGCTCCGAGCGCATATTCGCCTTGGCAGAGTGGGACCTTTCATCGGCCGCCTGAGAGAAGTCATCGGCCGGATCGACAAGGAGTTGTGGCCCGAAGACGATTCCCGACGGGAGATAGAAGGGTTGATGACTCGGCTGGAGGGCGTCCCGAAGAGAGTGCAGGCGTGGAAGAAGTATGCCGCTCGTTGTGGTGCGGACGTGGCGCTATCGCTTGTCCGAGTGCACTGCAAGGAAGCTCGCGAAGAAAAGCTGAAGGCATTGCAAGTCGCCAACACCAAGAAGATTCGATTCGAAGATTTCATGGAGACCTTCCTCGAGACAGCCACACGCATCGCAGACGGGATCGACCTTGACACCTTTGTGGAGCCTGCCAGTCCCGGTGCCAGTCCTGGTGATGCTTGAAAAACTTTACCTCAGTATGCCAAGTGGTATCTGTATCAAACTTTGGCCACTGTTGTTGGCCGTCACATTCGTGGTTCGGTGTGGGTAAGCTTGATCCACACCGAGCCGACTATCGTAGATCCAGCTTTGAATTCGAATCGAATATTTTGCTCTTCTTTCACCAAAAGAAAAAAAATTGACACGATTTTGGCTCGTGGTTTTTGTTTGGCGTTTCTTGGTGAAGCCAATGGCAAACATGCGGAACATGTAGTTGTCAGTTGTCTTCACATCCACATGAGCCTCAATGAGGGTCTCTCAAGTCTCTGAGTGCGCACTCGGAGCGAGCTTTTACTTAGGCGACTCTTCGTCGCGGCTAAATCTCCGAGTGCGACTTTTAGTGCATACTCGGAGCAAGTTGTTACTCATGTAGTTGTCAGTTGTCTTCACATCCACATGAGCCTCAATGAGGGTCCGCTAGGCCTCCGAGTGGATCTCTAGGATACACTCGAAGGAAGCTTTTTACTTAGGTGATTCTGGATCGCAGCTAAGTCCCCGAGCGCGACTGTAAGGTCGCACTCGAAGCGAGTTGCTACTCATGTAGTTGTCAGTTGTCTTCACATCCACATGAGCCTCAATGAGGGTCTGCTAAGCCTCCAAGTGGATCTCTAGGATGCACTCGAAGGAAGCTTTTTACTTAGGCGATTCTGGATCGCAGCTAAGTCCTCGAGTGTGTTTTTACAGCGCACTCGGAGCAAGTTTGTACTTAGGCGATTCTGGGTCGCAGCTGAGTCCCCGAGTGCGGCTTTTAGTGCGCACTCGGAGCGAGTTTGTACTTATGCGACTCTGGGTCACAGCTAAGTCCCCGAGTGCGACGTTTAGTGCACACTCGGAGAGAGTTTGTACTTAAGCGATTCTGGATCGCAGCTAAGTCTCAAAGTGCGACCTTTAGTGCATGCTCGGAGAGAGTTTGTACTTAGGCGATTCTGGATCACAGCTAAGTCCCCGAGTGCGACTTTTAGTGCACACTCGGAGAGAGTTTGTACTTAGGCAATTATGGATCGCAGCTAAGTCCCCGAGTGCGACTTTTAGTGCACACTCAGAGAGAGTTTGTACTGAGGCGATTCTAGATCGCAGCTAAGTCCCCGAGTGCGGCTTTTAGTGCATACTCGGAGCGAGTTTGTACTTAGGCGACTTTGGGTCACAGCTAAGTCCCCGAGTGCGACGTTTAGTGCACACTCGGAGAGAGTTTGTACTTAGGCGATTCTGGATCGCAGCTAAGTCCCCGAGTGCGACGTTTAGTGCACACTCGGAGAGAGTTTGTACTTAGGCGATTGTGGATCGCAGCTAAGTCCCCGAGTGCGACGTTTAGTGCACACTCGGAGAGAGTTTGTACTTAGGCGATTCTGGATCGCAGCTAAGGCCCCGACTGCGACGTTTAGTGCACACTCGGAGAGAGTTTGTACTTAGGCGATTCTGGATCGCAGCTAAGTCCCCGAGTGTGACCTTTAGTGCGCACTCGGAGCGAATTTTTTATTTTTTTAGACCGGAGTCTGCCAAGGCGGAAGAATTTTGAATTTGTAAGAAATCAATCTGCTTTGTATTACTTCAATGATTCTTGTTCTTTACATTGCCTCCGCCGGCGGTCACGTCTAGAAGCGCTTCAGGAGATCTCGTTCCATGCTCGCGGCTCGTCCGTTTCCCTGTCGAGGTTGTAGAGTCGATATGCTATGTGGTTTAGCACCTTGGAGATGATGAAGGGTCCTTCTCAGGCGGGAGCCAACTTGTGTGGTCTCTGCTGATCCACTCGGAGCACCAGGTCTCCTGCTTGGAATGTACGACTCCTGACGTGCCGCGCGTGAAAACGCCGCAGGTCTTGTTGATAAATTGTTGAGCGAGTCAGTGACATCTTGCGCTCTTCTCCTAGAAGATCCACTCCGTCTTGCCTGACTTGCTTTTCTTCGGCTTCGGAGAAGAGTTCGACTCGTGGAGAGTTGTGAAGCAAGTCACTCGGAAGGACTGTCTCTGCTCCATAAACGAGGAAGAACGGGGATCGCCCTGTAGATCTATTTGGAGTTGTGCGGAGGCCCCACAACACCGAAGGCAGCTCGATGACCCACAACACCGAAGGCAGCTCGATGACCCACGCGCCGGCAGCATGTCCAACTTCTCGCAGGAGTCGAGGTTTCAACCCTTGAAGAATAAGTCCATTTGCCCACTCTGCTTGCCCGTTTATTTGGGGATGCGCCACAGATGCAAAATCCACTTGGATACCTTGGCCTGTGCAAAAACCTTTGAATCTGTCCGAGTCAAAGTTTGTGCCATTGTCAGTGATTATGTTGTGCGGTACCCCGAATCTCGAGATGATGTCTTTGACAAACTTGATGGCCGTAAGGGCGTCGAGCTTCTTGATGGGCTTGTCTTCAATCCACTCGGTGAACTTGTCGACTGCCACCAACAGATGTGTGAATCCCCCTTGACCTGTTCTGAATGGACCGACTGTATCTAATCCCCACACTACGAACGGCCAAACAAGAGGGATTGTCTTCAGCGCAGATGTTGGCTTGTGGGACTTGTTCGAGTAGAACTGACAGCCTTCGCATCGGTCGACCATATCCTTCGCCATTTCATTCGCCTGCAACCAGAAGAAACCAGCTCTGAATGCTTTGGCGACGATTGCTCTTGAGGAGGCATGATGGCCGCAGGCTCCCGAGTGAATTTCTTCCAGGATTAACTGTCCCTCCTCAGGGGAGATGCATCGTTGAAGGACGCCTGAAACACTTTCCTTGTACAACTGGCCATCAATGACGGTGAAGGACTTCGACCTGCGGACGATCTTCCTAGCTTGGACTTCATCTTCTGGTAATTCTTGCCTCAGGATGTACGCAATGAACAGCACAGTCCAATCGGGGATGAGAGCAAGAATCTCCATGATCAAATCAACCACAGCAGGGACCTCGACTTCAGTCGGATCTGTTGAGCTCTTCGGTTGTACTGGTTCCTTTGTAAAAGGATCTTCTTTCACCGAGGGGAGATGTAGGTGCTCGAGGCAGACATCACTCGGGACTGGTCTCCGAGTGGATCCAAGTTTTGCCAATTCATCGGCTGCTTGGTTTTTCAGTCGCGGAACATGGTGAAGTTCCAGACCTTCAAACTTCTTCTCGAGCTTCCTTACTGCATTGCAGTATGTAGTCATGGTGGGGTTCCTTACATCCCACTCCTTCATCACTTGATTAACCACCAAATCTGAATCGCCATAAACCATCAAGCGACGGACGCCGAGTGTGATGGCCATGCGCAATCCATAAAGGAGAGCTTCATACTCCGCCTCGTTGTTGGAGGAATCGAAATGTATCTCCAACACATACTTGAGTTTATCACCTTTCGGCGATATGATCACTACGCCAGCGCCGGGGCCATTCAACATCTTGGACCCATCGAAGAACATTGTCCAATGAGCCGAGTAGATGTGAGTCGGTTGCTGTTGTTCTACCCATTCTGCTATGAAGTCAGCCAGAGCTTGAGACTTTATAGCCATCTTGGCTTCGAACTTGATGTCGCAGTATAACATCTCCATTGCCCACTTCGCCACTCGGCCTGATGCATCCCGATTGTGGAGGATTTCCGACAACGGAGCATCAGAAACGACAGACACCGAGTGGTCTTGGAAATAATGAGCCACCTTCTTCACAGTCATGTAGATCCCGTAAATAAGCTTTTGATAATGGGGATACCTATGCTTGGAAGGAGTCAGGACTTTGGAGACATTATATACTGGCTGCTGAACCTTCTACGCTTTGCCTTCTTCTTCACGTTCGACTGTGAGAACAGTGCTGACGACTTGATTTGTAGCCGCGTTGTACAGAAGAAGGGGTTCTTTACTGAGCGGGGCAGTAAGAACCGGCTGGGTGGAAAGCAGGGCTTTGAGGTTGTCGAATGCAATTTGGGCTTCGTCTGTCCAGTCGAAAGTATCTGATTTCTTCATGAGTCGGTACAGTGGTAGCGCCTTCTCGCCGAGTCGACTGGTAAACCTACTCAAAGCCGCTAGGCAACCTGTGAGCCGTTGAACATCATGTATTCTGACCGGCCGCTCCATTCGGACGATGGTCCCGATCTTTTCGGGGTTGACATCGATCCCTCGTTCGGAAACAAAGAAACCGAGTAACTTTCCGCTGGGAACACCGAATGAACACTTGGCAGGGTTGAGCTTGATATCGTACCTATGAAGCTTGGCGAATGTTTCTGCCAAGTCAGTCAGCAGGTCGGAACCTTTGCGTGACTTGACTACGATATCATCCATATACGCCTCCACATTTTGACCGATCTGGTCAAGGAGGCATTTTTGGATCATGCGCATAAAAGTTGCTCCTGCATTCTTCAAACCGAATGGCATAGTGATGTAGCAGAAGCACCCGAATGGGGTGATGAAGGCTGTTTTTAATTCGTCGGGACCATACAGACGGATTTGATGATAGCCCGAGTAGGCATCAAGGAATGACAAACGCTCGCAACCCGCAGTCGAATCAACAATTTGATCAATGCGGGGAAGCGGGAAATGGTCTTTCGGGCAGACCTTATTGAGATGCTTGAAGTCGATGCACATTTGGAGAGACTTGTCCTTCTTGGGCACCATGACAACATTGGCGAGCCACTCGGAGTGGTGTACCTCACGAATGAAGTTGGCTGCCAAAAGTTTAGCCACCTCCTCTCCGATTGCCTTCCTCTTGTGCGCGGCAGACCGACGCAGGCGTTCTCGCACGGGTCGAGCAGCAGGATCCACATGCAGTCGGTGCTCCGTCAACTCCCTGGGTACACCTGGCATGTCAGCGGGCTTCCATGCAAAAATGTCCCAGTTCTCACGGAGGAATTGGATGAGCTCGGCTTCCTATTTTGGATCGAGGGTGGTGGAGATGTTCGTCGGGGCAGCGGTGTCGTCCGTCGGGTGGATGCTGACCTTCTTCGTGTCTCCCGCCGACTGGAATGCGGACACCGAAGCTGGCTTCTTCGAATGCATCAAGTCAGCGGGGTGGGCTGTCTTCTTGTACTCATCCAGCTCGAGGATAGCCATCTGCTGATCGGCGATCCTCGACCCCTGCTGCAGACACTCCTCGGCCCGCTGCCGATTGCCTGTGACAGTGATCACACCTTTGGGACCCGGCATCTTTAGCTTCAGATACACGTAACATGGACGGGCCATGAAACGCGCATACGCCGGACGGCCCAGAATCGCATGGTATGCACTCTGGAAGTCCACCACCTCGAATGTCAGCTTTTCCTTGCGGAAGTTCTTGTCGGAGCCGAAAACGATGTCCAACGCGATCTGGCCGAGTGACTTGGCCTTTCGTCCAGGGACGACTCCGTGGAACTGCATGCTGCTCTCGCTAAGTTTGGACATCGGAATGCCCATCCCCTTGAGAGTGTCGGCGTACATGATGTTCAAGCCGCTGCCGCCGTCCATGAGGACTTTGCGCAGTCGGACTCCTTCCACCACCGGGTCGACGACCAGAGCCTGCCTCCCTGGGGTGGGCACGTGTGATGGATGATCCAACTGGTCAAAGGTGATCGCAGTCTGAGACCATTTGAGGAACGTGGGGTTGGTTGGGGTGGCCATGTTCACCTCCCTGTTCACCAGCTTCAGTCGACTCTTGCTTTCCACGTCAGCAAAAATCATCAGTGTTGCATGGACTTGGGGGAACGGATCCTCCTTGTCCTCATCATCCTGTTCATTGTCCTTTTCACTCGGCTGCCCTTCGCCGAACCCTTGGATCAGGAGGCGACATTGCCGAGTGGTGTGCTTCGGGAATATTGCGTTGCCTTCTTCGTCCATCTTCGTGTGGATTGGACATGGCTGATCTAGGATGGAGTTTCCGAACTGCTTCTTCTTGGGGGTGAACTGAGCATTCCCCTTGCCCTTGAACTTGGCATTGGTAACGGCTGCTGCCTCTGCGTGTGGAGCGGACGGAGCTTTCTGCTTCTGTTTCCGTGTGCTGTTCCCATCTCCATCGGCGACTGCTTTATGCTTGCCGCTACGAATGTGGTCCTCTTCTTTGCCATTTGCATAGCGTGCGGCTATCTCCATCATCTTGCTCATGGAGATGTCGCCTGTCCGACCGAACTTCACGTACAGATCTCTGTACCGCACGCCTGCCTTGAAGGCGCAGACTGCTTGGTGCTCCGTGACGTTCTCCACCGTGTGGTAGAGGGTCGTCCAACGCTGGATGAAATCGCGCAGGGGCTCATTCTGCTTCTGGACACAGTGTTGGAGCTCCACGAGACCGGCAGGGCGTTTGCACGTGCCCTCAAAGGTCCTGATGAAGACTCGGGCCAGATCTTCCCAGTTGTAGATGCTTGAAGGGGCCAACTGGTTCAGCCAAGCTCGTGTCGAGCCGTCAAGCATCAGGGGAAGATGTTTCATGGCGACCTGGTCATCTCTGCCACCGATCTGGACCGCCACTCGGTAGTCGTGCAGCCACGTTTCTGGCTTGGATTCTCCTATAAACTTGTTGATCCCCATCGCCAATCGGAAGTTGGGAGGGATGTCAGCTGAACGGATGGCCCGACTGAAGCACTCGGGGCCAGAGACGATGGCCCTGCTTCCACTCGGACGGTCTCTTTTGTGACCATCACAGTGGGCTCGACTCTTGTCGACCTTCCTCTGGGCGATGTACCCTCTTGCGTCGGGCCTTGGATCATACGTGTCACCGACTGAACGCTGATCATCATGATGTCGGGACCCGTAAGGCCCACCCCACGGAGGGGTGCGTGAACGGCGACGATCTTCGGGATTCATGGAACGGCTGCCTCCTCTGCGTCACTGATGAGAATCGGGGCTGTAAACCGACCGATGCGTGTTTGCGTGAACAGAACTGTTGTGGATCCTGTTCTGTGACTGGGAGACCGCCGAATTCTGCTGTTGTGCCGTGTGCAACAGGGCACGGATCTGCTCGATCCCTCTACCAGCCTCTGAATCAGTCGGTTGGAGGGAATCGGCTATCTTGGCAGCGGCATCCAGGTTGAGGACGGGTGTGCGGAACACCTCCATGTTGCTCTGACGAGTGCGTCGACTGGCAGAACAGCGGGGCTGGCAGCGAGCGCCGGATGACTCGCCGACCTCGTGCTCGTTCCGGCCAGTCTGGCGGGGACTTTCATGGGAATTGGCCATGAGAACTTCGGCCGTAGGCCCGCGACCCAGGTACTCGGAAGGCAACTCAGTCAGAACTGAGTCCAAGCACTGGGACGGCGGCGCGACCACAACCGACTCGAGGACCGCCACTTGAGAGGACGCGTTCTGGCGTGCCTGGGCATGTCGCACCCAATGCTGGAGCCGCGGACGGCGGGGACGCTTGTTGCGGCGCGTGACGGGGGCGAAGATCGACACCGGAGCCGATTGCGGGAGAAGAAGGACGCCACGGGCACCGGCACGGAAGTGTAGCCCCGCGACTGGGGAGCGCCTCGACGTCGAGAGGCGCGTCCCGATGCCATGCCGAATCGTCGACGATGAAGGAGAGTGTGTGGAAGAGGATCTCATGACCCATGCACAAATCTCCACCGGACGACATGATGAAAAGATAAGTCGCAAACTCGCCGGAAGTCGCTTAGACGCCTGCCCCACGGTGGGCGCCAACTGTCGTGGGTATAAGTCTGACAGTAGATGTGTAGGGTACGAAAGGATGGGCAGAGCCTTAGCTACGGCGAGGTTGTATGAGTTCAGGCCCCTCTACGGTGGAGGTAAAAGCCCTACGTCTCAGTGCTCTTGGGAGCTTAGTGTCGAGTGGAATATCGGTTACAGTAAATGCCAACCCCTGCACCAGTGGGGAAGGGCGGCTTATATATAGTGCGCTGTCCTTCACAATGGTCCGGTGGACACGGGTGGAGTAATGGCAAATAAATGCCTATGTTACACGTAACGTATGCCTTAAATGCTAATAAAGGTGTATGAAAACGTATGACCGTTGCCCTCCAGGGAGGTTACGATATACAGAGTGGAATCCAGTCGGTACGTTTAATACGCTCCGAATGCTCGTCATCGACTGGAGATGGGGGAATCGTCACCGACTGGATGATGGGAAGTCCTTAGTTCAGTCGAAACTGTCTAAGGGCCTTGTCCCTTATGAAGGGTAGTCTTTGGGTAGGACCTATAGGGCAGGCCTATGACCCTACCCTGGGACTATAACCCCATCATGGTGGAAACTTGATGAGGCTATTGAACCGTCACTTCAACCAGTGTGTAGCAGGGCGCAGGAAGTTGTTCGTGTGGCGCTTACACCAATTGAAGTTGAAGTTAATGATAGTGATCATGAAACTTCGGATCAAGTTACTACAAGCCTCGTAGGTCGACAAGGTCACGTGCTGCTACAGAGTGGTACGGTAACCCTGTCTTGGAGGTCATGTTGTTGGACAATAATAAACCTACGAGCTATGGAGAAGCGATGGTGGGCCCGGATTCCGGCAAATGGCTGAAGGCCATGAAATCCGGGAGAGGATCCATGTATGAAAACAAAGTGTAGACTTTGGAAGAACAACTTGATGGTCGTAAGACAATTAAGTATAGATGGATCTTTAAAAGGAAGACAGACGATGATGGTGAAAAGGAACCATTAAGAAAGCTCGACTTGTCGCAAAGATGTTTCCGACAAGTTCAAAGAGTTGACTATGATGGGACTTCCTCACTCGTAGCGATACTAAAAGTTTGTTGGAATTATGTTAGCATTTGTTGCATTATTTATGAAATCTTGCAGATATGATGTCAAAACATTGTTTCCTCGACGGTTTCCTTGAGGAAAGGTTGTATGTGATACAACAAAAGGTTTTGTCGATCCTAAGGATGCTAAAAAGTATGCAAGTTCCAGTGATCCTTCTATGGACTGGAGCAAGCATCTCGGAGTTGGAATATATGCTTTGATGAGATGATCAAAGTTTTTGATTTATATGAAGTTTATGAGAAACTTGTATTTTCAAAGAAGTGAGTGGGAGCACTATAGAATTTCTGATTAGAATATGTGATTGACATATTGTTGATAGGAAATAATGTAGAATTTCTAGAAAGCATAAAGGGTTGTTTGAAAGGAGTTTTTCAAAGCAAAACCTGGATAGAGCTACTTGAACATTGAGCATCAAGATCTATAGAGATAGATCAAAACGATTAATATAACTTTCAATGGAATGCATGCCTTGACAAGTTTTTGAAGGAGTTCAAAATAGATCAGCAAATAAGGAGTTCTTAGCTGTGTTGTAAAGTGTGAATTTGAGTAAGACTCAAAAGCTCGACCATGGCAAAAGAAAGAGAAAGGACGAAGGTCGTCCCCTATGCTTTAGCCATAGGCTATATAGTATGCTATGATGTGTACCGCACCTCATGTGTGCATTGCCATGAATATGTCACGGGTTACAAAAGTGATCCAGGAATGGATTACTAGACAGCGGTCAAAAGTTATCCTTAGTAACTAGTGGACTAAGGATTATTTTTTCTCGATTATGGAGGTGATAAAAGAGTTCGTCGTAAAGGGTTACGTCGATGCAAGCTTTGACACTAATCCGGATGACTTTGAGTAATAAACCGGATTCGTATAGTGGAGCAGTCATTTGGAATAGTTCCAAATGCCGCGTAGTAGCAACATCTATAGGATGACATAGAGATTTGTAAAGTACACACGAATCTGAAAGGTTCATATTCGTTGACTAAAAAGCTCTCTGACAAGCAAGACATGATCAAACCCCGGAACTATATGGGTGTTAGATTCATTACAATCACACAATGATGTGAACTAGATTATTGACTCTAGTGCAAGTGGGAGACTGTTGGAAATATGCCCTAGAGGCAATAATAAATTGGTTATTATTATATTTCCTTGTTCATGATAATCGTTTATTATCCATGCTAGAATTGTATTGATTGGAAACTCAAATACATGTGTGGATACATAGATACATGATAATCGTTTATTATCCATACTACAACCATATGTGTTCATGATCCGAAGGTAAATATTGATATATAGGAAAGTGGGTTTTGAACTCCGGAAAAGTTTCGGGCATTTTCGATAGTGTGCCGGGAGTGACAAATTGGTTCCGGGGGTCCACCAGGTGGGCCCACCCACCCCAAAGGGTCTTATGGGATATGGGAGGACGTGGACAACCCCTTAGTGGGTTGTCCGAAGCCTCCACTAAATCCCAAGCCGGATTGGAGGTGGGAAGGAAAGAAACCCAAAGGTGGAAAGGGTTTCCAAGTGGAGAGGAGGAATCCTACTCCTGGTAGGATTGGAGTAGGACTCCTCCACCTCCAATTTAGGCAAAACCTTGAGGGTTTGAGGCTGCCTCCTCCCCTCCCTCCCTCCTATATATACTAGAGGTTTTAGAGGTGAGGGCTAACCCTAATTGCCATGTGCTCCCTCTACCTCTCTCTAGATCTGTTTCTCCTCTAGTCTAGTTCGACGGTGCTTAGGCGAAGCCTTGCTGGATTAGTTCACCACCACCACCACCATGCCGTCGTGCTCGAGAACTCATCTACCTCTGTGCCCCTCTTGCTGGACCAATAAGGCGGGGATCATCATCGAGCAGTACGTGTGCTGAACGCGGAGGTGTCGTTCGTTCGGCACTAGATCAGGATGGATCATGATGGGATCGCGGGACGGATCATGATGAGATCGTGGGACGGGCTGCGATTTGGATCGCGAAGATGTTCCACTACATCAACTGCGTTATATACGCTTCCGCTTAGATATCTACAAGGGTATGTAGATTCACTCTCCCCTCTCATAGATGATCATCACCATGGATAGGTATTACGTGTGCGTTGGAAATTTTTTGTTTCCCATGCTACGTTTCCCAACAAACCTCACCTCCTTTCTCAATAGTGTGTTTAGCCCGAGATTTGTCTTCATAATCACGAGATGCAATTAGATTTTCAACTCATATCTCATGTCTCTTATGTTTCGCAGAAGTGGCGAAGTTTCTCCATGAAGTAGGCAACATTGCAATCATGCACTCAGCCACAAATTTATCAGGTAGATCACACTTAAGGAGTTCCAGTTCCTTCACAATGCACTGTATCTCATGAGCTTGTTCAACCATAGAACGGTTATTCAGCATCTTGAAGTCGTGAACATTCTCCATGATGTACAGTTCACTGCGTGCATCTGTCGCACCGAATTTAGCTTTCAGTGCATTCCACGGTGTCTTCCATCTTGTATGTGCATGTACACATCACACATACGGTTAGCAAGAACACTCAAAACGCATTCTAAAAACATAGTGTTGGCTTCCTGGAACTTTCTCTGATCTTCATCAGAAGCTCCTCTGGCATGCCAGCACTAACATGGAAAACTTTCAGAGCAGTAAGCCAGAGCGTGGATCTCACTTCCCACCTCTTAAAGAACACACCGGTAAACTTATCCATTCTCAGTGCATCAGCAAAACCAGCCATAGTTAACTCAGGGAATTGCCTACAATTAGGTTTTTGGATTTTTGGAAGATTAGACAGGTTCATTATTAATTCCAATAAATAATTCATGACTTGAACAGAAGATAGCATGCCATACTATATCAATCTAGAACAGCAACGGAACATGCAGATCATCACTGCGCACGAAGTAGAAGCTACAACGAAGAACATTAACACATTATGAGTAATGTACTATTCGTTAGTTACAACAGGAACGACTGTGTTGAAAATGATGTTTGTGACGATCTTCTGTTGATGGCGATGAAGACGACGATGAGTAGCACCGCCCGACTTGGATGGTAGACGACCCGTGGTGAAGGATTTGAGCAGTCGCGCAAAGCACTTCCCAAAAACCTAATTCGTCCTCTCTCGGTGCAGGATCGAAAGACGAACGGTTTCGGGGACCTGCCCTCTCACACACTGATGCACGCCGGCATTCGAGATGAGGTAGACTACGACGGCGGCGAAAGTGGTGAGACGATGCAAAACCTTAGATGTTTTTCGGTATGTCTTTGGCTGACCACGGTAAGTAGTATATATAGGAGGACCAAGGTCGGTTCTGTGTCGCGATCACGTCTCAAACAAACTTGGTTTCCAAGTCGTATACTTACCGGACAAGAAATTCTCAACTTGTTTGCCAAGACATAAAAAATATAAAACGGAAAAAGGAAGTCGTGCCCCCGCAAGGCAATGGACTGGAACTCGGTGAACCATTCACGCGCATCTCGCACGTACACGTCGCCCCGCCCCGCCTGGCCAGGCGAGGCGAGCGAGCGTGCGCATGTGGTCTTCTCCTTTCTCTTCTCAACACACATTTAGTGTGCTGGGGAGAACTCACTATACAAAGAGGTCCAACTTTTCCTCGACTAGCAGTATGGGACTAAACTTTAGCACCACGAGACCACCACTTGCCATTTTATTCATGGGCTCATTTGAGATTTCAGAATTTTGTAAATGGGACAAACCCATTAATTCTAACAATCCCCCACCATATCTCAAATACCCATTTAGAGATTTTCCTTTTCTCTCCACTTGTTTAATATACCAGTGTTTCAGCACAGAGTGTTAAGTTGAACTTCTGCCTAGAACTTTAAGCTACATCCATCCACAAGTTGATGATCTACTATGCCTTGAATTGTTAGTTTTGTGTGAACATGTTTCACTCAAAGTGTTAACCAGTACCTGGCTGCCAATAGGCTACCCCGCGGTTTGGAGCCTATGCGTCGTACTTCCTGGTCTCTTCGTGAGCTTACTAGATATTACCCAAATCTCCTAGATTGCAACATTTTACAATCGGAGCTCATATAGGTGTGTCCTTTCAAGATTACTCTATAGGACATCATCTTTGCTATAATAGCCAATAGAATCACATTAAGGCATGTTGACAAGCTGCCTTACAACACTTAAGCCTTACAACTGTGAGATTTTTGCATCTTCACTTAGAGACGGTCACTTATTACTCTCCTCTATTAACCAACAACTTGTTCTTCCGAGGTCCTAATTCGCGGGATCTCCGATCACAAAGGTTGGGTTACTACTATGGTGTAACGTCTATGGATCTCATACCCATCTCCCTCGATGCAATATCTATCACATTTCATGATAGTCCCTTTGTAAAAGGATCTGCCAGGTTTTTGTCTATTTGAATATACGTTATAGTTATTACTCCGGAGTTTCTCAACTTCGTGACAGATTTCAAACGTATCTTCATGTGTCTTGATGACTTTGAGTTATCCTTAGAATTATTCACTTTATCGATAACCGTTTGGTTGTCACAATTCATAAGAATAGTCGGTACAGGTTTTTCAACCACGGGCAAGTCCATCAAGAATTCACGCAGCCATTCTGCCTCAACAGTGGATGTGTCTAAAGCAGTTAGTTCTGCTTCCATAGTTGACCTTGTCAGTATGGTTTTCTTGCAAGATCTCCATGACACTGCACCACCTCCATGAGTAAATACATACACACTTGTAGCGTAGAGTACATCAACATCGGAGATCCAATTTGAATCACTATATCCTCCTAGCATAGCGGGATGCCCTGAATAGTGAATTCCATAACTCATACTACCTCTCGAATAGTGCAAGACCCTTTATAGTGCATGCCAATGATCATTACCCTGGTTGGAGATGAACCTACTCAGTTTGCTCATAGCAAAAGAGATGTCTAGTCTTGTAGCGCTAGCTAGGTACATGAGTGAACCGACAATTTGAAATTATCTTAATTGATCTCTCATTTCTTTCTTGTTCTTTCTAAGTGTCATGCTGGGATCATAAGGTGTTGGAGAAGGCTTGCTATCCATAAAGCCGAAATGTCTCAAGACCTTCTCAACATAGTGATACTATGTTAGAGTAATCCCACTCTCATCCTTAATAAGTTTGATGTTTAGGACCACATCAGCTTCTCCCAGATCTTTCATGTCAAAACTATTTGATAGGAAAGACTTGACCTCATTGATTGCAACAATGTTTGTACCAAAGATCAATATGTCATCCACATACAAACATAATATGACACTATTGCCACCACCATGGCGATAGTAGACACACCTATCAGCCTCGCTAATGATAAATCCCACAAAAGTCATAGTTCTTTCAAACTTCTCATGCCATTGCTTAGGTTCTTGTTTCAGACCATACAAAGACTTTAACAACTTGCACACCTTTCTCTCTTGTCCTTCTACTACAAACCCATTAGGCCGATCCATATAAATTTCCTCTTCCAACTCTACATTTAGGAAATTTGTCTTTACATCCATTTGATGAATGTTCAGACCATAAAAGGCAGCCAAGGAAAGTAGCACCCGAATGGTGGTTATTCTAGCAACATGTGAATAGGTGTCAAAGTAATCTTTGCCTTCTTTCTGAGTGGAGCCCTTGGCCACAAGTCGCGCCTTGTACTTATCAATAGTACCATCAGGCCTT
The DNA here is from genome assembly GCF_904849725.1 of Hordeum vulgare subsp. vulgare. NCBI lineage: Eukaryota > Viridiplantae > Streptophyta > Magnoliopsida > Poales > Poaceae > Hordeum > Hordeum vulgare. The sequence goes on along the minus strand of NC_058522.1, from coordinate 443,098,994 downwards.
AACTTCTTTTTGAACACCCATTTACAACCCAGAGGTTTACAACCATAAGGACGTTCAGTTAACTCCCAAGTTCCATTAGAAAGAATTGAGTCCATCTCATTATGAACAACTTATTTCCAATCATCTACATTCGGAGATGCATATGCCTCTTCAATAGACTTGGGAGTATCGCCCACAAGGTATACGATGAAATCATCACCAAAGGATTTTGCAACCCTTCGTCTCTTGCTCCTTACAGGAGCTTCATCATTATCCTTCTCACAGACTTCCTCGTATGTTTGTTCAATATAATCATCAAATGTACTAGATTCAGAATTTATCTCAGAATAAAATCTAGCAATGCTATGTATATTTTTCATAGGAAATGTATTCTCAAAAAATGTTGCATCACGAGATTCCATTATAGTATCAACATGCATATCAGGAACCTCAGATTTAACTACTAAAAATCTATAAGCAATGCTCCACTGAGCATAACCCAGAAAAACACAATCCATTGTCTTTGGTCCAAGTTTGCGTTTCTTAGGGATAGGAATATTGACCTTTGCCAAACATCCCCAAGTGCGCAAATAAGAAAGTGATGGTTTTCTCCCGACCCACTCTTCATAAGGGTTTTCTCTTTATTTTTGTTAGGAACTCTATCTAAGACATGACATACAGCCAACACAGCCTCCCCCACCATGCCTTAGATAAACCAGGAGTGTCTAACATGGCATTCACCAAGTGAGTAAACGTTGGGTTTTTCCTCTCGGCAACCCTGTTTGATTGGGGCGGATAGGGAGGCGTCCTCTCATGAATAATACCATGTTCCTCACAAAATTCATCAACTACTTTGGGAAAATACTCTCCACGTGATCCTACCTAAGATGCTTGATCTTTCTCTCTAGTTGATTTTCAACTTTAGCTTTATAGATCTTAAAGTAATCTAGAGCTTCATCTTTAGTTTGCAACAAATAAACATAGCAAAATCTAGTTGCATCATCAATCAATGTCATGAAATATCTCTTTCCACCTTTTGTCAACACACCATTCATCTCACATAGATCAGAATGTATGAGTTCTAGAGGTGCCAAGTTTCTCTCCTCGGCAGCCATGTGAGGCTTTCAAGGTTGCTTCGATTGCACACAACTATGGCACTTAGAACCTTTGGCAAGAATGAAATTAGGAATTAAACTCATACTGGATAGCCGAGACATTAAACCAAAATTAATATGACATAAACGAGAATGTTAAACACTTGTATCATCATTAATACTAGCACAAATTTGGTTTACTGACTTATTGCAAAAATCTGAAAGGGAAAAGCGGAACAAGCCTCTGCACTCATAGCCTTTGCCTATAAATTGTCCAAATCTTGACATGATTACTTTATTTGACTCTAAAACTACATTAAACCCATCTCGGCATAGAAGGGAGCCGCTAACTAGTTTCTTGTTCATAGTAGGGACATGCTGCACATTCCTTAGTTGCATGACCTTTCCCGGAGTAAACTTCAGATCCACCGTGCCAATGACATGAACAAAAGCATGTGAATCATTCCCCATTAGGACGGAAGTATCCCTTGCGACTTGATAAGAAGTAAGCAAAGAGACGTCACCACACACATGAACGTTAGCACCTGAATCAATCCACCATGAAGATGATTGAAATACAGAAAGCACAATAGGTAAATTACCATACCCATCAGTATTGCTAGCGCTCACCATGTTGAATGTCTTGGATCTCGTTTTCCCTCTGCAGTCTGCACGTTATGGACATTTCTTGGAAAAGTGTCTGAGCTTCCCACAGGCGTAGCACTATAGCTCAACCTTGTTGAACTTCTTATTCTTGAAGGTAGTTGTCTTTATAGGCTTGCTGAAAACAGTCTTGTTCTTTCCTTTGTTCTTGTTTTGTGGGAAACTTTGTACCATGTTGGCAATGGGTTGAACCTCACCTCCTTTCTCGGTAGTGTCTTTAGCCCGAGCTTTCTCTTCATAATCAAGAGATGAAATCAGATTTCCAACTAATATCTCATGTCTCTTATGTTTCACGGAAGTGGCAAAGTTTCTCCATGAAGGAGGCAACTTTGCAATCATGCACCCAGCCAAAAATTTATCGGGTAGATCACACTTAAGGAGTGCAAGTTCCTTCACAATGCACTGTATCTCATGAGCTTGTTCAACCACAGAACGGTTATTCACCATCTTGTAGTCGTGAAAATTCTCCATGATGTACAGTTCGTTGCATGCATCTGTCGCACTGAATATAGCTTTCAGTGCATCCCACAGTGTCTTTCCATCTTATATGTGCATGTACACATGACAGAGACGGTCAGCAAGAACACTCAAAACACATCCCACAAACATAGTGTTGGCTTCCTGGAACTTTCTATGATCTTCATCAGAAGCTCCCTCTGGTATGCGAGCACTAACATGGAAAACTTTTAGAGTAGTAAGCCAGATCGTGGATCTCACTTCCCACCTCTTAAAGTGCATGCCGGTAAACTTATCTGGCCTCAGTGCATCAGCAGAACCAGCCATAGTTAACTCAGGAAATTGCCTACAATTAGGTTTTGGATTCTTGGAAGATTAGGAAAGTTCATTATTAATTCCAATAAATAATTTATGACTAGAACAGAAGATAGCATGCAATAGTCTATCAATCTAGAAGAGAAACCGAACATGCAGATCATCACCGCGCACGAAGTAGAAGCTACAACGAAGAACATTAACACATTATGAGTAACGTACTGTTCGTTAGTTGCAGCAGGAACGACTGTGTTGATGATGATGTTGGTGACAATCTTTTGTTGATGGCGATGAAGACGACGTTGAGTAGCACCACCCGACTTGGACGATAGACGACCCGTGGTGAAGGATTTGAGCAGTCGTGCAAAGCGCTTCCCAAAAACCTAATTCAACCTCTCCCGGTGCAGGATCGCAAAGATGAACAGTTCCGAAGACCTGCCCTCTCGCATGTCGATGCACGCCGGCGTTCGAGATGAGGTAGACTATGACGGCGATGAAAGTGGTGAGACGAGGCAAAACCCTAGATGTTTTTCGGTATGTCTTTGGCTGACCACGGTAAGCAGTATATATAGGAGGACCAAGGTCGGTTCTGTGTCGCGATCACGTCTCAAACAAACTTAGTTTACAAGTCGTATACTTACCGGACAAGAAATTCTCAAATTGTCTGCCAAGACATAAAAATAAAACGACAAAAGGAAGTCGTGCCCCCGCAAGGTAATGGACCGGAATTCGGCGGACCATTCACGCGCATGTCGCACGTACGCCCCGCCAGACGAGGTGAGGCGAGCGAGCGAGCGCGTCTGGTCTTCTCCTTTCTATTCTGAACACATACTTAGAGTGGTGGGGAAAACTCACTATATAAAGATGTCCAACTCTTCCTCAACTAGCGATATGTGACTAAACTTTAGCATCACCACACCACCACTTGTCATTTTATTCATGGGCTCATTTGTGATTTCAGAATTTTGTAAATGGGCCAAGCCCATTAATTCTAACAATACACTCACGCATATGAACATACATATACATATTATATCCATATGCTTTAAGAGACTGAACCGACATATCATCTTGAGATTTACGAGGTCATCGTAGACACTTCGTCATCGACGAAAACATCTTCTTCTACTGAATAAGCATCATAGAAATTTTTGAAATAAATTCAGAATTAATACAAGCAACATGACTTAAATCCTAATAGGTTAAAGATATCATTGTCCCTCCAACCATCCAACCACGCATTGACTCGTTGTCGGTGAATACTCACAACATATGCCATAGGTAGGCTAAAGTCGGTGAGAACCGAAGGGACAAAGGAGGGCACTGGGAACGAGGTTGGTACAAGCATGGAACGCACGATGTACCCAGGTTCAGGGCTCTCCATAGAGATAAGACCCCTAGTCCTGCCAGAGTGTTTGATGTGTATGAACAGATTACAGAGTGGCTCCTGGAGCTGTGTTGGGAGGAGGAAGAGGGGAGCAGCCGGCTCGTCTCTGCCTCTCTCTATGTGGTTGTGAGTGTGCAGTGTTGTTCGTCCGTGGAATGATCGGCCCCCCTGCATGGGGGGCGACCGAGGGGTTTTAGAGACGAACCCGCCTGCCTACAATTGGATAAAGGGTACATGTGTGGGACCCGGCTGGCAGCCTTGGCGGCTGGCCACGGGCCAACTAGAGTCTTGTCTTGTCGCTTGAGGGACCCGCCGGCTGCATGGTCTCGATTGGCAGTGGGACCCGCCGGCTGGCCAATGAAGCTCTCGTGTAAGGTTGACGTCGAGCACGCGTTGTACATCGAGCGTCGTCCAGCGAGATTCGTCATGGGCAGGTAGTACGACCGCCTCCACTATTCCCCACGCCGAGTGCAGTAATGGAGTGGGAGTGCGATGCTCCAACACTATGCTAGGTGATGGATCAGAGTCGGGGTAGGTCAGCGGCATGGCCGCCGACGCTCGTACCTGCCGGACGCCCCGATCCAGTACCTTTGCTGACGCGTAGCTACCTTTAATCGTAAGGTCTCATCCTGACCTACGATCTGATGTGACTTGTGATTCCCGGCCGGCTAGCCTGCTTGGCCAGCTGGCTTGGTCGCGGCCGCCTTGTTCCTAGACGGCTGGCCGGACCAGGCCGGCCCAGAAGAGGTAACCGCCTCGACTCTAGCCGGCAGGGGTTGCCTGGCCAGCCAGAGAGATGGTCGCCTCGTCCTCTAGCCGGTAGGCGCAACCTAGCCGGCCAGAAGACTTGGGCCTTAGGAAACTGTATATGTTCATGTCCTTTGAGCCAGAAATGAAGGAGCAGGCTTGATGAGCCTACCCCGGGGTTATCCCCCCGACACTCGTCATTGTAGAATCGGTGCTAGATTTCAAGTTTGCATGTGATGCATGCAGCCGCCGTTTCAAGTCACTTTCTTTCTACTCGCTTTGTTCTTAAATATAAGTCTTTTTAAGAATTTTAATAATGGATTACGTACGGATGTATATAGAGATAAAGTAGATTTCAAGATACGCTTTGATGGGGTTATAGACCCAGGGTAGGGTCATAGGTCTGCCCTATAGGTCCTACCTAAGGACTACCCTTCATAGAGGATAAGGCCCTTAGACAGTTCCGACTGAACTAAGGACGCCCCCATCATCCAGTCGGCGACGATCCACTCGGAGCATATCTAACGTACCGACTGGAATCCACTATGTACATCGTAACGTCCCAGGAGGGCAACGGTCATACGTTTTCATACACCATAACTAGCATTTAAGGCTTACGTTACCAGTAATGCTAGCGTTTACTCGCCACTACTCCACCCCTGTCCACCAGACCATTATGAAGGGCAGCGCACTCTATATAAGCTGCCCTTCACCACTGGTACATGGGTTGGCACTTGCTGTAATCCCTGGATACACTCAACACAAAGCTCCCAAGAGCACTGAGACGTAGGGCTTTTACCTCCACCGTAGAGGGGCCTGAACTCATACATCCTCGCCGTAGCTAAGGCTCTGCCCATATACTTTCGTACCCCATACTTCTACTGTCATACTTATACCCACGACAGTTGGCGCCCACCGTGGGGCAGGCGTCTAAGCGACTTCCGGCGAGTTTGCGATTTCATCTTTTCGTCATGTCATCCGGCGGAGATCTGTGCATGGGTCATGAGATCCTCTTCGGTACACTCTCCTTCATCGCCGATGATTCGGCATGGCTACAGGATGCGCCCCTCGACATCGAGACGCTTCCGAGTCACGGGGCTACACACTTCCGTGCCAGTTCCTGCGGCGTTCTTCTTCTCCATCCATCGACCCCGGTGTCGATCTTCGCCCCCGTCTAGCGCTGCAACAAGCGATCCGGTAATTCGCGGCTCCAGCGTTGGGTGTGACACGCCCTAGCGCGACAAAACATGTCCTCTCAAGTGGTGGTGCTCGAATCGGTTGTGGTCCCACGGTCATCCCAATGCTTGGAGTCAGTTCCGACTGAACTACCTTCCGAGTATCACGATCACGGGCCTGCAGCCGAAGTACTCATGGCCGATTCCCACAAAAGTCCCTCCGGGACTGGTCAGAACAAGGGTGAGATCGGAGAATCATCCGGCGCTCGTCGTCAACACCCTCGTTCTTCCGGTCGACGCGCTCGCCATAGCAACGTCGAGGTGTTCCGCACACCCATCCTCAACTTGGCTGCAGCCGCCAGGATCGTTGATTCTCTCCAGCCGACTGATTCGGAGGCTGGTAGAGGAATCGAGCAGATCCGTGCCTTGTTACATACGGCGTAGCAGCAAAACTCGGCAGTCTCCTAGTCGCACAACAAGATCCACAACAGTTCCGTTCAAGTGAACACACATCGGTCGGTTTTCAGTCACAGCTCTCACCAGCGTCGCAGAGGGGGCAGCCTCTGGAACGATCGTTCGAGGGACCGGAGTCGGAATCCGGCTTCCATTCGGTCTCGTCCCGAAGATCGTCGCTGTTCGCGTACTCCTCCCGGCATTACGATGATCATCGTTCGAGCGGTGATGCGCATGATCAAAGGCCTGATGCAAGAGGGTATATCACTCAAAGGAAGGTTGATAGAAGCCGAGCCCACCGTGATGGCCATGATAAAGATCATCCGAGTGGAAGCAGGACCGTTGTTTCTAGTCCCGAGTGTTTTAGTCGGGCCATTCGCTCGGCTGACATCCCTCCCAACTTCCGATTGGCGACGGGAATCAGCAAATTCACAGGAGAGTCCAAACCAGAAACTTGGTTAGACGACTACAGAGTGGCGGTCCAGATCGGTGGCGGAGATGACCATGTCGCCATGAAACATCTCCCACTGATGCTCAACGGTTCGGCTCGAGCTTGGCTAAACCAGTTAGCTCCATCAAGCATTTACAGTTGGGCAGATCTGTCCCGAGTCTTCATCAGGACCTTCGAGGGTACGTGCAAACGCCCTGCTTGTCTCACAGAGCTTCAGCACTGTGTCCAGAAGCAAAACGAGCCCTTGCGCGATTTCATCCAGTGCTGGACAACCCTCTACCACATGGTGGAGAATGTTACAGAACACCAAGCAGTCTACGCCTTCAAGGCTGGCGTTCGGTACAGAGATCTATATCTGAAGTTTGGTCGAACAGGCGACATCTCCATGAGCAAGATGATGGAGATAGCTGCACGCTATTCAAATGGCGAAGAGGAGGACCGCATACGTAGCGGCAAGCATAAGTCAGTCGCCGACGGAGATGGGAGCAGCAGTCGGAAGCAGAACCAAAAAGCCCAATACACTCCGCAAGCAGAGGCGGCAGTTGTTACAAACACTAAGTTCAAAGGCAAAGGGAAACCACAGTACACCCCCCAAGAAGAAACAGTCAGGAAATTCCATCCTAGATCAACCGTGTCCAATCCACATGAAGACGGATGAAGAAGGCAATGTCATATTGCCGAAACATACCACTCGGCAGTGTCGCCTCCTGATCCAAGGATTCGGTGAAGGGCAGCCGAGTGAGAAAGACACCGAGCAAGATGATGAGGACAAGGAGGATCCGTTCCCTCAAGTCCATGCAACGTTAATGATTTTTGCTGACGTAGAAAGCAAAAGTCGACTGAAGCTGGTCAACAGGGAGGTAAACATGGCAACCCCATCCACTCCCACGTTCCTTAAGTGGTCACAGACTGCAATCACTTTTGATCAGTCAGACCACCCAGCACACGTACCCACCCCACGGAGGCAATCTCTGGTCGTCGACCCGGTGGTAGAAGGAGTAAGGCTGCGCAATGTCCTCATGGATGGCGGCAGTGGCTTGAATATCATGTACACCGATACTCTCAAGGGAATGGGCATTCCGATGTCCAGACTTAGCGAGAGCAGTATGCAATTCCATGGAGTCGTCCCAGGAAGAAAGGCCAAATCACTCAGCCAGATTGCGTTGGATGTCGTTTTCGGCTCTGACAAGAATTTCCGGAAAGAGAAGTTAACATTCGAGGTGGTAGACTTCCAGAGTGCATACCATGCCATTCTGGGTCGTCCGGCATATGTACGTTTCATGGCCCGTCCATGTTACGTATATTTGAAGCTGAAGATGCCTGGTCCCAAAGGACTGATTACTGTCACAGGCAATCGACAGCGGGCCGAGGAGTGTCTGCAGGAGGGGTCGAGAATTGCAGACCATCAGATGGCTGTACTCGAGTTGGATGAGTACAAGAAGATTGACGACCCCGCCGACCTGATGTGTTCAAAGAAGCCAGCTTCCGAGTCCGCATTCCAGTCGGCGGGAGACACGGAGAAAGTAAGCATCCACCCGACGGATGCCACCGCCGCCCCAACAAACATCTCCACCACCCTTGATCCAAAATAGGAAGCCGAGCTCATCCAATTCCTCCATGAGAACTGGGACATTTTTGCATGGAAGCCTGCTGACATGCCAGGTGTACCCACGGAGTTGGCTGAGCACCGACTGCATGTGGATCCTGCCGCTCGACCCATCCGAGAACGCCTGCGTCGGTCCGCCGCACACAAGAGGAAAGCAATCGGAGAGGAGGTGGCTACACTTCTGGCAGCCAACTTCATTCGCGAGGTACACCACTCCGAGTGGCTCGCTAATGTTGTCATGGTGCCCAAGAAGGACAAGTCTCTCCATATGTGCATCGATTTCAAGCACCTTAATAAGGTCTGTCCAAAAGACCACTTCCCGCTCCCCCGCATTGATCAAATCGTTGATTCGACTGCGGGTTGCGAGCGCTTATCCTTCCTTGATGCCTATTCGGGCTATCATCAGATCCGTACGTATGGTCCAGATGAATTAAAAACATCTTTCATCACCCCATTCGGGTGCTTCTGTTACATCACTATGCGATTCGGTTTGAAAAATGCAGGAGCAACTTTTATGTGAATGATCCAAAAATGCCTCCTAGACCAGATTGGTCGAAATGTGGAGGCATATATGGACGATATCATAGTCAAGTCATGCAAAGGTTCCGACCTGCTGACTGACTTGGCAGAAACATTCGCCAACCTACGTAGGTATGATATCAAGCTCAACCCAGCCAAGTGTTCATTCGGCGTTCCGAGCAGGAAGTTACTCGGTTTCTTCGTTTCCGAATGAGGGATCGATGTCAACCCCGAAAAGATCGGGACCATTGTTCGAATGGAGCGGCCGGTAAGAGTACATGACGTACAAAAGCTCACAGGTTGCCTAGCGGCTTTGAGCAGGTTTATCGCTCGACTCGGCGAGAAGGCGTTACCTCTGTACCGACTCATGAAGAAGTGAGATACCTTCGAGTGGGCAGACGAAGCCCATATCCCATCGATGACCTCAAAGCCCTGCTTTCCACCCAGCCGGTTCTTACTGCCCAGCTCAGTAAAGAACCCCTTCTTCTGTACATCGCGGCTACAAATCAAGTCGTCAGCACCGTTCTGACAGTCGAACGCGAAGAAGAAGGCAAAGCGTACAAGGTTCAGCGGCCAGTATATTATGTTTCCGAAGTCCTGACTCCTTCCAAGCAGAGGTATCCCCATTATCAGAAGCTTATTTATGGGATCTACATTACTACGAAGAAGGTGGCTCATTATTTCCAAGACCACTCGGTATCTGTCATATCTGATGCTCCGTTGTCGGAAATTCTCCACAATCGGGACGCATCAGGCTGAGTGGCAAAGTGGGCAATGGAGATGCTATACTGTGACATCAAGTTCGAAGCCAAGAAAGCTATTAAGTCTCAAGCTCTCGCTGACTTCATAGCAGAATGAGTAGAACAACAGCAACCGACTCACATCTACTCGACTCATTGGACCATGTTCTTCGATGGGTCCAAGATGTTGAATGGCTCCGGCGCCGGCGTAGTGCTCATATCCCCGAAAGGTGATAAACTCAAGTATGTGTTGCAGATCCATTTTGATTCTTACAACAACGAAGCAGAGTACGAAGCTCTCCTTTACGGGTTGCGCATGGCCATCACACTCAGCGTCCGTCGCCTAATGGTCTATGGCGACTCAGATCTAGTGGTTAATCAAGTAATGAAGGAGTGGGATGTAAGGAACCCCACCATGAGTGCATACTGCAACGCAATAAGAAAGCTCGAAAAGAAATTCGAAGGTCTCGAACTTCACCATGTTCCTCGACTCAAAAACCAAGCAGCAGATGAATTGGCAAAACTTGGATCCACATGGAGACCTGTCCCGAGTGATGTCTGCCTTGAGCACCTACACCTCCCCTCGGTAAAAGAAGATCCTTTTACAGAGGAACCTGTGCAACCGAAGAGCTCAACAGATCAGACTGAAGTCGAGGTTCCCGCTGTGGTTGACCTGGTCATGGAGATTCTAGCTGTCATTCACGAATGGACTGTGCCATTCATTGCGTACATCCTGAGGCAAGAGTTACCGGAAGACGAAGTCCAATCTAGGCAGATCGTTCGCAGGTCGAAGTCCTTCACCGTCATTAATGACCAGTTATACAGAGAAAGTGTTTCAGGCGTCCTTCAGCGGTGTATCTCTCCTGAGGAGGGTCGGTTAATTTTGGAAGAAGTTCACTCGGGAACCTGCGGCCATCATGCCTCCTCAAGGGCAATCGTCGCCAAAGCATTCAGAGCTGGCTTCTTCTGGTTGCAGGCGAATGAAATGGCAAAAGATATAGTCGACCATTGCGAAGGTTGTCTGTTCTATTCAAACAAATCCCACAAGCCAACGTCCGCGTTGAAGACAATTCCCCTTTCTTGGCCATTCGCCGTGTGGGGATTAGATACAGTCGGACCATTCAGAACAGGCCAAGGAGGATTCACCCATCTGCTGGTAGGAGTCGACAAATTTACCAAGTGGATTGAAGCCAAGCCAATCAAGAAGCTTGATGCCCTTACGGCCATCAAATTTATCAGAGACATCATCGCCAGATACGGGGTTCCACACAGCATAATCACCGACAATGGCACAAACTTTGACTCGGACATGTTCAAAGGTTTTTGCGCAGGCCAAGGTATCCGAGTGGATTTTGCATCCGTTACGCACCCCCAAACAAAGGGACAAGCGGAGCGAGCGAATGGACTCATTCTTCAACGGTTGAAGCCTCGACTCCTGCGGGAAGTTGGACATGTCGCCGGCGCATGGGTCAACGAGCTGCCTTCGGTGTTGTGGGGCCTCCGAACGACTCTGAATAGATCGACAGGATTATCCCCGTTTTTCCTTGTTTATGGAGCAGAGGTAGTCCTTTCGAGTGACTTGCTTCACAACTCTCCACGAGTCGAACTCTTCTCCGAAGCTGAAGCAGAGAAAGCAGTCAAGACGGAGTAGACCTTTTAGAAGAGGAGCGCGAGATGGCATTGATCCGTTCAACAATTTATCAGCAAGATCTGCAGCGATTTCATGCGCGGCACGTCAGGAGCCGCACGTTCCAAGCAGGCGACCTCGTGCTCCGAGTGGATCAACAGAGACCACACAAGTTGGCTCCCCCCTGGGAAGGACCGTTCATCATTTCTAAGGTGCTGAACAACGGAGCGTATCGACTCTACAACCGAGAGAGAGAGACGGACGAGCCGCGAGCATGGAATGGAGATCTACTGAAGCGCTTCTACACATAACCGCCGACAGAGACAATGTAAAGAACAAATGTCATCGAAGTAATACGAAGCGGATTAATTTCTTGCCGATTCAAAATTCTTCCGCGTTTGCAGACTCGGGTCTAAAAAACTTGCTCCGAGTGTGCACCAAAAGTCACACTCGAGGACTTAGCTGCGACCCAGAGTCGCCTAACTAAACAACTTGCTCCGAGTGTGCACCAAAAGTCACACTCGGGGACTTAGCTGCGACCCAGAGTCACCTAAGTAAACAACTTGCTCCGAGTGTGCACCAAAAGTCACACTCGGGAACTTAGCTGCGACCCAGAGTCGCCTAAGTAAACAACTTGCTCTGAGTGTGCACCAAAAGTCACACTCGGGGACTTAGCTGCGACTCAGAGTCGCCTAACTAAACAACTCGCTCCGAGTGTGCACCAAAAGTCACACTCGGGGACTTAGCTGCGACCCAGAGTAGCCTAAGTAAACAACTTGCTCCGAGTGTGCACCAAAAGACACACTCGGGGACTTAGCTACGACCCAGAGTCGCCTAAGTAAACAACTTGCTCCGAGTGTGCACCAAAAGTCACACTCGGGGACTTAGCTGCGACCCAGAGTCGCCTAAGTAAACAACTTGCTCCGAGTGTGCACCAAAAGTCACACTCGGGGACTTAGCTCCGACCCAGAATCGCCTAAGTAAATAACTTGCTCCGAGTGTGCACCAAAAGTCACACTCGTAGACTTAGCTGCGACCCAGAGTCGCCTAAGTAAACAACTCGCTCCGGGTGTGCACCAAAACTCACACTCGGGGACTTAGCTGCGACCCAGAGTTGCCTAAGTAAACAACTTGCTCCGAGTGTGCACCAAAATTCACACTCGGGGACTTAGCTGCGACCCAGAGTCGCCTAAGTAAACAACTTGCTCCGAGTGTGCACCAAAAGTCACACTCGGGGACTTAGCTGCGAACCAGAATCGCCTAAGTAAATAACTTGCTCCGAGTGTGCACCAAAAGTCACACTCGGAGACTTAGCTGCGACCCAGAGTCGCCTAAGTAAACAACTTGCTCCGAGTGTGCAAAAAAAGTCACACTCGGGGACTTAGCTGCGAACCAGAGTCGCCTAAGTAAACAACTTGCTCCGAGTGTGCACCAAAAGTCACACTCGGAGGCTTAGCTGCGACCCAGATCGCCTAAGTAAACAACTTGCTCCGAGTGTGCACCAAAAGTCACACTCGGGGACTTAGCTGCGACCCAGAATCGCCTAAGTAAATAACTTGCTCCGAGTGTGCACCAAAAGCCACACTCGAAGACTTAGCTGCGACCCGGATACGCCTAAGTAAACAACTCGCTCCAAGTGTGCACCAAAAGTCACACTCGGGGACTTAGCTGCGACCCAGAGTCGCCTAAGTAAACAACTTGCTCCGAGTGTGTGCCAAAAGTCACACTCGGGGACTTAGCTGCGACCCAGAGTCGTCTAAGTAAAAAACTTGCTCCGAGTGTGCACCAAAAGTCACACTCGGGGACATAGCTGCGACCCAAAATCGCCTAAGTAAATAACTTGCTCCGAGTGTGCACCAAAAGTCACACTCGGAGACTTAGCTGCGACCTAGAGTCGCCTAAGTAAACAACTTGCTCCGAGTGTGCAACAAAAGTCACACTCGGGGACATAGCTGCGACCCAGAGTCGTCTAAGTAAACAACTTGCTCCGAGTGTGCACCAAAAGTTACACTCGGGGACTTAGCTGCGACCCAGAATTGCCTAAGTAAATAACTTGCTCCGAGTGTGCACCAAAAGTCACACCCGGAGACTTAGCCGCGACCCAGAGTCGCCTAAGTAATCAACTCGCTCCGAGTGTGCACCAAAAGTCACACTCGGGGACTTAGCTGCGACCTAGAGTCGCCTAAGTAAACAACTTGCTCCGAGTATGCACCAAAAGTCACACTCGGGGATTAGCTGCGACCCAGAGTCGCCTAAGTAAACAACTTGCTCCGAGTGTGCACCGAAAGTCACACTCGGGGACTTAGTTGCGACCCAGAATCGCCTAAGTAATTATTTGCTCCGAGTGTGCACCAAAAGTCACACTCGGAGACTTAGCTGCGACCCAGAGTCGCCTAAGTAAACAACTTGCTCCGAGTGTGCACCAAAAGTCACACTCGGGGACTTAGCTGCGACCCTGAGTCGCCTAAGTAAACAACTTGCTCCGAGTGTGCACCAAAAGTCACACTCGGGGACTTAGCTGCGATCCAGAGTCGCCTAAGTAAACAACTTCCTCCGAGTGTGCACCAAAAGTCACACTCGAGGATTTAGCTGTGAACCAGAGTTGCCTAAGTAAAGAGCTTCCTCCGAGTGGGCACACAAGTTACACTGGGAGGCTTAGCTGAGTCGCCTAAACAAAAACCACGAGCCAAAATCGCGTCAAAAAAAACTCAGTGAAAGAAGAGGAAAAGATCCGGTTCGAATTCAAGTTGAGTTCTACGATCACTCAGCTCGGTGTGAATCAAGTTTATCCACACTAAGCCACGAATGTACTGGCCAACAGCAGTGGCCAAAGTTTAATACAAACTCCACTCGGCATACCGAGGTAAATGCGCGTTCAGCATAAAGTCCATCAAGAAGCGCCGGGGCTGGCAGGCTCCACGAAGGTGTCGAGGTCGATTCCATCAGCAATCCGAGTGGCCGTGTCGAGGAAGGTCTCCATGAAGTCTTCAAATCGAAGCTTCTTGGTGTTGGAAACCTACAACGTCTTCAACTTGTCTTCACGGGCTTCCTTACAATGCACTCGGACCAGAGATAGCGCCACGTCCGTGCCACATCGAGCGGCAGACTTCTTCCATGCCTGCACTCTGCTTGGGACATCCTCTAGTCCAGTCATCAACCCCTCTATCTCATTCCGGGAGTCATCTTCAGGCCACAGCTCTTGGTCAATTCGGCCGACAACTTCTCTCAGGCGACCAATGAAAGGACCCACCTTGTTAAGGCGGGTATTCAGTCGGAACATGTCCCGGTTAGCTTCATCACCGAGTGGAACATGCAGCTGCCTAAGCGCCGGTTCAATTTCGGCGGTCTCGGCTTCAACGTCCCGACAGAAATCTGCAAAGAAAAGACAGGGAGAAAATAAGCGCGGAGTGAACTCCAAAGTCAAAGAGCACTCGACAAGAAACTTAGCACCAAGCATTGCGACCATCTTCTTCGCCCAGCTGCCGATGTAATTCTCCTGCGCATTGCATCGAGTGTTCATCGACTTCAGCTGGCCCACCCAATCAAATCTCTTCTTCTTCATATTTTTGAACTCGACTAACAGTGCCTTGTTAGTATCCCGAGATTCCTCCAAAGATATTTCTCATTCAGAGAGAGCCTTCTTCATGCCAGCCATATCATTCGGAGCTACCTCCAAGTCGGCAGCAAGTTGAGTCTTCTCAGCCATCAGAGCATTATAGGCCGATCCCACTTCACAAGTCTTCTGTCAAAGAGACACAAAGGGAGGATCAGCCAGATTCAACAAGGAAAAAGTCTCGACAGATATGACAAAACAATCAAAACTCAAGATTCTTCAGACCCCTGCCGATGCAAGCAATCGACAGCGGTCTCGGGGACTACACCCAGTGGGTTCACTCAGAGTGACCCCACTGGTATGAAGCTCGAATAGGTCGGTCCCATTGAGCTCCATAGCAAACCAACAACACTATGAGACTACTATTACTCGACCCGAGTAACACTACTCTTGGAGACTACACCCAGTGCATGCACTCGGCGTGCCCCCACTAGTACCATTCGGGCAGATCAGCTCTGATCTGTAGAGATTATGGAAAATACATATAAAGACAACTGCCGGTGCAACCACTCGACAGAAGTCTTGGGTACTACACCCACTGGGTTCACTCGGAGTGAACCCACTGGAAAATTAACCTACTGTATCCGAGTATCTACCCCCAGTGGGTGCCAAGAGGAATGTAAACACTTACTAGCGCACTTACTCGGATATCATCCCGAAGCTCCAAGCTCTTCTTGTACAAGGACGCAATGGAGTCATATGCTCCCTTGGCTTCGCCCACCATCAGCTCCACTTGTACCATAGCGTCCTTGGCGGCTCCTACTTGATCTTCCGGGATGCGTCGGGCAGCATAGTGAACAGTCGATGGACCCGGCTTGGCAGAAGGCGCCCTAGGTATCCCGAGCTCCCTGGGCATCCCGAGCTCTGCTGTGAAGGCCACCCTCTCAGTCGGCGGCACGCTCATGGCGGGGTTGGCAGCAGGTTGGTTAACCCCAGGGACAGGTGCCAAAGCTGGTTCCGACCTCCTTTGGTCGTCGTCGTCCAGATGGATCACTTCCGAAGGAAGCCCGACTCAACAAAATAAAAATACAGAAAAAGATCAAGATCAAAGACAACACTCGTCAAACGGTAATATAGCTCTCGGAGTCGTGACAACGTACCTTGCTGGGACGTGGCGGCGTTATCAGTGTCCATGGGATCGTCACCCTGACACGGCAGAGAGGTGGCGGAGGTAGCAGCTTTGTTGAGTGAAATCCATTCGACAGGTAAACTTGAATTCTCATAAAGAAGAGTCCAATCGGATACTGAAGGAAGATGGAAGAGCAAAGATACTTACGCTGAGGCGACCGGAACAGCGATCCTCATCCGGGGCAAAGCTTTCCGAGGTTTAGACCCGCTGGGTTTAGCCACCTTGGACGGCTGATCCACAGGCTCGGCAGAAGAACCCCTGGTTCTCTTCACACTCCGAGCACTCGGGGCCACGGGAGGAGCCGGCGGAACAGCGGGGTCATGACGGTGCTTGGTTCGGTGTTCTAGTGGTGAGGGTGATGAGCTCTTCTCTTCACTCTCCTCCTCCTCCTCTTCTGTTTCCTCCTCCGTCTCCCTACTGTCAGAGACGTACTCGGCACTACCCGCGCTACCCTCCATGCTGCCTTCTTCTTCCTCGACCGGATCCCCACCTGAGACTGCAGAATGCCAGTTCGTCCACTCCTGCACAAAACGCAGTCGGCAATGTCAGTCGGCGAGATAAGAAAAGTAATAGGAGAAGGTTAAAAGCACTCGACAACATGTACTCACCTCATTCGGAGGAGGATTTTGGGCACGGAAGGCCTTCACCCGCCGAGCTCCCACGGGGTTATCACATGTGCCCGTGATGCTGCGGACCCACGCACCCACGGTCTCCTCGCTCACGTCTTCAGGATGGGACCGAGTGGCATCCGAAGGCCCCGTGTAATGCCACATTGCGTGGTCTCGGGCCTGGAGCGGCTGGATGCGTCGACCCAGAAAGGTCTCCAACAGGTCCATGCCGATGACTCCCTTCCGGACGACGGCTATCAGCGCGTCGACCAAAGGCTGGATCTGGGTTTTTTCTCCCTTAGAGAGCGTTAGCTTCCTGGGAGAGCCCTGACGGTCTAAACTGAAGGGTGGTAACCCACTCGAAGCATTCGCGCAGGCAATGTCCTGGCAATAGAACCAGGACGATTGCCAGTTCCTAACCGACTCGGATAGCTGAAGGGAGGGATAACTACTTTTTGTTTTCTTCTGAAATCCTAAACCCCCGCAGAGCTGGAGGATGTGTGTCTTATCATCAGACTGGCTAAGCTTCTTAACCGTTTGAGATCTAGCAGAGAAAACATATTTGAAGAGCCCCCAGTGGGGAGGACATCCTATGAAGCACTCGCAGAGGGTGATGAATGCGCAAAGATGAGCTATCGCATTCGGCGGAAAGTGATGGAGCTGCGCCCCGAAGTAATTCATGATACCTCGGAAGAAAGGATGGGGAGGCAGGGAGAAACCTCTGGCCACGTGGCTGAGCAGCAGAACGCGCTCCCCCTCCTTCGGCAACGGCTCCATCTCGCCTTCCGACAGCCTCCAAGACTTGTTGACGACCATGCCGTGCTCCACCAGCTCCAGCACATCGTTCTCCCTCACCGTGGAGGGGAGGAAGTCCCCCTGGATCCAGCCCGCCGGCAACGCCCGCTGCCGCCGTTGAGTGGAGGCCGCCCCCTTCTTCTTCTTCTTCGCGCCTCGAGCTTGCTGGTTTGCCCCTTCGTCATGGCGAGGGCGACGGATCCGCAGAGGAGGAGGAGAAGGAGGTGGCTAGAGGTGTGCAGGGAGTTGCGGGGAGGCAAGATCGATGGGAGGAAGATGAGCAGCGCAACAGGAAGGACCGCCAGGAAGGCTTTAATAGGCCTCCGACCGAGTCACCTACAGGTGGGCCCAAGATCTTATCCTCCCAACCGGCTGCTGCAAGATTAGTGGAGAAGATCGCGGCACGGTAATCGAGGAGGCGAAATCTACTCGATGGCGATGTCGTCATCCCTGCTGAGCGCGCGGCAACCAAAATTTGAGAATCCCGGAAAATCCGGCGCTGTCAGTATGACCGGTCACGTCGAAAGATTACGTGGAAGCAATCGGTCCCTCACGGTTCGTTCCGCTTGCATATTCACTCGGATCACTAGCCGCAATGATAAAATGGATCGAGGCAGACAACGCTAAGATCACCTCAATACCAGTCGGCTCCAAACTCCGGACATCACTTCATCGTTCCAACCCCGATCCATTCGGGGACTAATGATGGGGTTATAGACCCAGGGTAGGGTCATAGGTCTGCCCTATAGGTCCTACCCAAGGACTACCCATCATAGAGGATAAGGCCCTTAGACAGTTCCGACTGAACTAAGGACGCCCCCATCATCCAGTCGGCGACGATCCACTCGGAGCATATCTAACGTACCGACTGGAATCCACTCTGTACATCGTAACCTCCAAGGAGGGCAACGGTCATACGTTTTCATACACCATAACTAGCATTTAAGGGTTACGTTACCAGTAACGCCAGCGTTTACTCGCCACTACTCCACCCCTGTCCACCGGATCATTATGAAGGGCAACGCACTCTATATAAGCCGCCCTTCACCACTGGTACATGGGTTGGCACTTGCTGTAATCCCTGGATACACTCGACACAAAGCTCCCAAGAGCACTGAGACGTAGGGCTTTTACCTCCACCGTAGAGGGACCTGAACTCATACATCCTCGCCGTAGCTAAGGCTCTGCCCATATACTTTCGTACCCCATACTTCTACTGTCAGACTTATACCCACGACACGCTTTAAGTGAAAGGAGACGTTTCCGTCGACGACGAGACGCCTATGATAACGTCGTAAATCTCAAGATAATATACCGGCTTAGTTTCTCGAAGGTTTATGCATTTATAAGGACTAGTAAAAAAGCCCGCGTTGCAATGGGAGAAAATAATAATATCCCACATCCTTAGTCAATAAGCATAACTCAAAAACCCACATATATGTGTCCTCTTTTTTGACACGGTACCCTGCCCATGTCGTCGCTTGTCCTTCTTTCTGCTCTTGCCAATAGTCCTTCGGGAGGGAGAAAGGGGTCGCCATCACCCCTGCGTTGTTGCTGCTAGCCAAAGAAATCATCATGCAATCAGGGAGCATGATGAGCTATCAGAGTGAGCTTCAACAAGTGTGCAAGCCAGCCAGCAAGAATGAAATATACTAAGCTTCGATACAAGAGATGAGTTACCGGAAGGACATCCTAACAATATGGCGGTGGTTATGCTGGAATTATTTGCTTGCTGGCGGATAAAAGAATTGGCAAAAGGGAGGGGCTGTTGGGAGGAGATTCTATCTGGATTTCCCTTTTGAAGTAACAACATGGCGGTGGTTATGCTGGAATTATTTGCTTGCTGGCAGATAAAAGAATTGGCAAAAGAGATTCTATCTGGATTTCACTTTTGAAGTTTTGGCTCCGGCCATGGCTATCGACTCTCATACAGTTATTACTGTCCATCCTCAGTAGTGCGGTTTTACACAGGGCGGGTTGGAAAACGTTTTTACGGCGTGATGCATATGGGTGAAGTTAAAACTTGAGCTCTCTCGGCCTACCATGCATGTGTGCCACGGTATTAGTGCAATTCAGGTGCAGGAGTTAGAGCACCAGTACTGTACTCGTCCTCAGGTTATTTCTCTTCACAAAATCATCTGATGTGAAGTTACAAATATCCTAAACTTCGCTCTTACTGAAGCTATTTCAGACTCATACTCTTTTCTCATCCTACTTAACTATCTCTAATGGAGTACTAAGCATGTAGTGCTACTGTTTTTATCAAGTCAACAAAGCAGTTATCTTTGATCCAGCTGCATGAGCAAGAGAGAACACAGCCCAGTCACTAAGCATGGAGGTGTAAGGAGGAAGGAAGGAAGGGATTATATATACCCTACACTTGCGAGGAGCAGGTGTCAGCGACGTCCCTAATCAGAGTTGCCGTTGCGAAGAGCAGCGAGAAGGCGGCGACGAGAAGGGGCAGCACCTGGAGGGAAAAATTCAACCCATGTTATAACAGCACACGACAAGAAGAAGATTATATTTGTGCAGCAGACGAAAGAGCCAATTATTTTGACTGTTACAAGCCTATATTTGCTACTATACTAACTTATTCACTTATAATGCAATCCATCGAGGTGACTGAAAATGAAAACACATGCACAAAGTTTAGAACCCCATTAAAACCACAAGCACATTTGACATGAAGAAACACACAATAGGCAAGATGAAAATGGCATACTGAACCTACAATTTTATTCTTTCCCCATTCATTGGAAGATTACAAACAAATGGAACAAAAGTAAGTAGATTGTACAAGTGTGCATCCATGGAACAAACAATGTAACTCAGGGTAAAGAAGAAATCCACAGAATCATCATAACTGTTATGCAGGATTGAATCATTAAAGGATACAGGTACATGTACTACCATCTTCTGATTTATTTGATCCAACATGGTCACAATAGCCTAAGTTGTGACCAAGCTTCAGTGATAAGCATCAAGAATATTAGCCTACCTCTCTGTTTGTTGGAGTACTTGCAGCAGGCGTATCCTCATCTCCCGACAAATGCAGACGGAACCCGCCATAACCACCAGCGTTTGCTGTGGCATTCCCACAACTCCGTTGCTCCTGTGCAGGGTCCAGAATGAGCACACAGTCCTGCAGTTGAGTGAAGAGATCACACCACATCAGATCAAAGCAGATAGATACACACAAACAATGTTGAAATAGATGGATTTGACAGTGATTCATTGGAAGATTGGGATCATCATCTTACTGCACAGACAAGCAGTCAACTATTGTCGGAGCTTGACAGCTACCAGGATGTGGCGGAAGAGCGGGATGGCGAGGCGCGAGAGGGCGGCGCGGGAGAAGGCGGCGATGAGGGTGTTGGCGAGAAGGAGCGGCGGCACCTGGAGCTGCGGGTTGAGGTTGCGGAGCTGGCCGGAGGTTACCAGCACCGCCTGGACGCCACACGGCAACGCCGACGCTGGCATATGAAACAGCAATGAGATTCACAGAAAATATACCTTAAAATACACCTGATGGTGAGTTCTACTTTTAAGGTATGCGCAATTTTTCGTTTAAGTGGAGTAACAAAGCAATCCCTAAGAACTGAATGTGACAAGGTCACTATGTTCTATGTTGTACTTCCCAATAGTTGATGGAAATCAACGACAACGCACATAATGAATGTATCATTTGAAATTTCATATTTTGGCTAAAGAAGAGGTGAAGCATGCCATACATGTTACTGCAAATAAATAGAGGATCACTTCCAATTGCTATCTACATAAATGGTCTCCGTTTGCATTATGATGCGCGCGCCGACGAGCGTGTCGGGGACGTTCCCGGCAGTGATTCGTTGCGCGAGGCCCTCGACGATGGTCGTCTTGCCGACCCCCACGGGGCCGACAAGGGCGGCGCAGTAGGCTCGCCCCCGCGCGCCACCTCCCGCCCTCGCCAAGTCCTCGACGGAGCACCGCCGGTAGGGGTCCTCCTGCCTCCTCGGCCCCGCCTCCTCGTGGGCACGCACGGCCCCCTCAGCCTCGCCTTGCCTCGCCGACGAGAAGGCCCGCGGTAGGCGACAGCTGCTCGCGACGACGGTCGGCGGCGTGGGACGTGGAAGGAGGTGGCGGCGGGCTCGAGGTCCAGATGGGATCGGGAGGGTAGGCAGCATTGTGCGGGTGTTTCTTTTTTCTCCGGCATGTAGCGTTTCAGGCTGACTTGAGGACTGCGGGTTAAATTGTAACAAAGACAGGGGTTTTTCTGCAAAACAGCCACGACGGACGACAGAAACCGTATTTGCTTTATTATTACTAGCAAAAGAGCCCGTGCGTTGCAACGGGAAAAAAATACCACACGCTTTTAATCTTTCTATAATAATTTTGATTTATTAAAATAATAAACTAACTAACTAATGTAGTCAGTCCTATCCTTTTTTATTGAGAAATCAACCCGTCCATTGTAAATTCTACCATGATGAGAAATTGAGCGGAACAAGCAACACAAAACAAAGAGGCTACGTGAATTGATCAATGGATTGTTATCTTATTTCACTCATGGGGTAGAGAATGTGGGATCAGATGACAAACTGAAGGTGGTGTTCCTTTCTCTGTCTCTACAACAATGCAATCTTACATTCAATACATTCATTCATCAGCAAACAAATCTCCACAAAACAAAATTTCTTGCCGGTGCTTGGCACACGGTTGGAGGCATGGGGAGGGGATCTCATCAGATGATGAGTTCCTGCCGGAGGAGGGGATACGATGAGGGGAGCAAGGGTTAGGCGCCTCTATCTGGCCATAAGGAGTCGCCGTTGCCGCGCCATAACCTCGGAGTTCCCCGTGTGAGCCATGGAGGCCCGCCTCAACCTGCAAGTACTTCGCTCCGCCACGCCTTGTCCGCGCGTCGCCGCCGTTCTGCATCGAGCAGACGCATCATCCCAAGTCGCTGTAGCTGCCGCGTTGATTTGATCCAGAAGCTGTGCTCGAGCGCCGAAACGGGGGCAGCAAGCGGGCAGAGGTACGGCCGCGGAGGCGGGCGGGTTGAGATCGACAACATTGGTGGTTGAGGTCGGCCGTGGCGGCGAGTGGTGTGGCAGCGGCCTGGGCACATGCAAGGATGGACCAGGGTCGACGCGATGCGCTCGAGCGCCGCAACGGGGGCAATGAGCGGGGAGACGTACATCCGCGGAGGCGGGTGGGTTGAGATTGGCAGCGGTGGCGGTTGAGGTCGGCCGCGGCGGCGAGTGGTGTGGCGGCGGCCTGGGCACAGGCGAGGGTGGCCCAGGGTCGACGGGAGGAGGCGATGCGTACGGATATAATTTTTGCAGCGAATCGTTTTTTTTTCCTTTTGCGTTGCAGATAAATGATGGAGCGTGGGTTGAATAACATAAATTACAGGGGCTTTTTATAAAAATGTCGTGGTGGGTTTTCCGACGAAAGCAATAGCCGCTTTATTATTATTATTATATATATATATATATATATATATATATATATATACTAGCAAAAGGGCCCATGCGTTGCAACGGGAGAAAGAAATACCACACGACACACGCTCTTAATTTATAAAAAATGTCTATAATTTGAGAATTTATAGTTACGATACAAATAAAGATGGTCTTATTCTACAAAAATGCAGTTCAAAATTTCACGGGTCTTCTATTTTAACACGGCTTGCATGTAGATTTAATACATACAAAGAAACAATCAAGTGACCTTCAGTTTCATCTCTAATCCTGATTTTGTTGACGCGTTCATCCCCAACCCGGATGAGTACCGGTATGAAAGAAAGACGAAACTTATTTATTAAGATTGCACCCTAGATAGTATTTTTATTAAACGTTTAACAGATAAAATAATATCATATTTAAATTCTACATATTTTTCTAATCAAATTTCATGTATAATATGTTAAATTTGGAGTTACGGTTTAAAAGATATGAGTTTAAAAAAAAATATTTAATATAAACTATGAGTTTAATGTCATAAACAGTAAGGGCTTTTTTATAAAATCACCTCGGTGGGTTTTTCAACGGAAGCGATAGTCTCTTTATTATTAAACTAGCAAAAGGGCTCATGCGTTGCAACGGGAGAAAGAAATACCACACGGCACACGCTTTTAATTTATAAAAAATGTCTATAATTTGAGAATTTATAGTTACGATACAAATAAAGATGGTCTTATCCTACAAAAATGCAGTTCAAAATTTCACAGGTCTTCTATTTTAACACGGCTTGCATGTAGATTTAATACGTACAAAGAATCAGTCAAGTGACCTTCAGTTTCATCTCTAATCCTGATTTTGTTGACGTGTTCATTCCCAACCCGGATGAGTACCGGTACGAAAGAAAGACGAATAATGACTTATTTATTAAGATTGCACCCTAGATAGTATTTTTATTAAATGTTTAACAGATAAAATAATATCATATTTAAATTCTACATATTTTTCTAATCAAATTCCATGTATAATATGTTAAATTTGGAGTTACGGTTTAAAAGATATAAGTATTTAAAAAAATATTTAATATATACTACGAGTTTAATGTCATAAACAGTAAGGGTTTTTTTTTGTAAAATCATCTTGGTGGGTTTTCGACGGGAACGATTGCCTCTTTATTATTAGGTAAAGATTAGGTAAAGATATAGGTATAGATTAGGGAGAGATGAGTATATGTACTATGTTAAAAAAAAGTTTGCGAGTGCTGAGCGAAAGCCGCCCAAGCTACCCAGTCGTCGTGATCGGGCCCAGTTTTCCTCGGCATTGATTGAAGGCGCGGAGAGGGTTTCGTCTGCCACACCCACGCGTTCTATTGAAAATAAAAATAAAAGAAATCCGTTTCCACTGCACGCTCCTCTATTCTCGCGCGCCTCCTGCTCTCCCCCTCCTCGCCCCAAACAAAACCACCAACCAACCAACCACAGGGGCCGGGACTGCCACCACCGGAACCCGACCGATGGAGTTCCCTCGCCGCGGTCCGGCCACCGGCGACGGCCGCCGCTTCCCTGACCCTCCGCCGCACGGTATGCGTCGAGCCAATCTAAACATTCGCCCTTGTCGCCGTGGTCGTTTCTTCCTTGGTAAATAACCGCAAACGAAGTAATGGCAGGACCCATTTTGCTCTCAGTTCTCTTCTCCTGGGGTCAGATGCTTGCGATTGTTGTCGAGAACCCCGAAAATCTCGGCCGCTTCCATGCTATGCGTTGTTTTTTGTTTAGAAATCGAAAATAAGGCCTCAGTTTCTTTCAATACTCAGGTGTAGATTGGGTGTGATTTGGATTAGTTTGTTTCACAGAAGGAGTTTCCGATCTGTTTTGTGGGGGGCAGAACATGGCAAAATTGGGATCTCTCCCTCGAGAAATCTCGCAAACATGTTCCCTCATTTTCCATTGGACAGACTTAAAGTCCATCCTAGCATAGCAGTACACATCTTGCTAGTTCAAATCGCATGTAGATTTTTCAAGAAACACATTGAGAATTTGAGGAAGAGTTGGAATTTTGGTCACGCCGACCATCTAACTGCTGCGCAATGCCTGGTGCAGGAGAGGAGGAGCCGATGACGGTGATGAGGAATGCGCTGCTCTCGCAGCTCCACATGGACCACCTTCGCCAGGAGATCATCGTGTCCGAGCTGGCCAAGATGGAGCGCGCCAATGCCCTCCGCGCCGGCGTGGCCACCGCAGATGCTGGACAGTCTAAGCCGTGTCCGTTCAGTGCCGAGCAGCTCATGGCCCTGCGCGCCGCCACGCCGATTCCATTGCTCGGCCTGGCCGCCGCAGATGCTGGACGGTATGGGCTTTTGCCATTCAGCGCCGAGCAGCCCATGGCCCTGCGCGCTTCTGCCTGTGAGCAACAGACCACACGGATGCCATCGCAAAGTGTGGTCGCTGCTGATGCCGGACAGTCTACGACATGTCCGTTCAGTGCCGAGCAGCCCATGGCCCTGCGCGCTTCTGCCTGTAGCCAGCAGGACACGCGGATGCCATTGCACAGTGTGGTCGCGGCGGATGCCGGACAGTCTATGCCATGTCCGTTCAGTGCCGAGCAGCTCATGGCCCTGCACGCTGCGCCCAGTAGCCACCAGGACACGCAGATGGCATTGCATGGCGTGGCCGCTGCAGATGCTGGACCGTCTAAGCTGTGGCCGTTAAGTGTCGAACAACTCATGGCCCTGCGCGCTGCGGCGGATAGCCACCATGCCACGCCGATGCCAATGTACGGCGAGGCTGCTACAGATGCTGGACGGTCTAAACCAGGGCCGTTCAGTGCCGAGCAGCCCATGTCCTTGCTTGCCGCGGCCGGTAGCCACCAGAACATGCCGATGCCAATGTACGGCGTGGTTGCCGCAGATGCTGGACGGTCTAAACCATGGTCATTCAGTGCTGAGCAGCCCATGTCCTTGCTTGCTGCGGCCGGTAGCCACCATAACATGCCGATGCCAATGTACGGCGCGGCTGCCGCAGATGCTGGACGTTCTAAACCATGGTCATTCAGTGCGGAGCAGCCGATGCCCTTGCTTGCTGTAGCCGGCAGCCATGAGAACACCCCGATGTCATTGCACGGTGTGGCTGCCGCAGATGCTGGACCGTCTAAGCTGTCGCCGTTCAGTGTCCAGCAGCTCATGGCGCTGTGTGCTCCAGCTGGTGGCAACCAAGCCACGCCAATGCCATTGCACGGCGCGAATGCCGCGGATGCTGGATGGTCTAAGCCATTGCCGTTTAGTGCCGAGCAGCCCATGACCGTACACGCTGCGGCCGCTGGCCACCAGGTCATTCCAATACCATTGCACGGAGCGGCTGCGGCAGATGCTGGGCGGTCTAAACCGTGTCCGTCAAGCGCCGACCAGTTCATGTCGCAACAGAATGCAAAGTTTGATGAGCATAAACCGCCTGATTCCAATAAGGTGAGAACAGCTCGTGAGATTAGAACTTCATCTGTTGTGTCTTGACTATTGACATTTTAGAATACTGTTTAGAATTATGAGTCTACAAACCAAAATTTACTTTTTATTTTGTGATGACAAATTTATAGTTAACTCAATATTTGGGTCACGTAGGATTTCCTACGTGGAAATACTGATAGGAGCAAGTTTACTTTCCATGTTTTTCTGCATCCAAATTCTTAATCCTTGCCAAGTTCGCTCTCCTTGTTTGTAAAGGTTCACTTACTAATGATGTTAGTTAAATTATCAACAGGCCGTTCCTCAGAGTAAGACGTCGCTTGCGGAGAAGTTGGAATTAACAGGAATAAACATACCAGTTAAGAAGCCCAAACCACTCATGAAATGGAACTGCACCGTCTGCCAGGTGCAAGCGACTTGTGAGAAGAACTTACAGATGCATTATGCTGGCCAGAAGCACTTGGCAAATGTAGCAATGCTGGACCCAGTAACTAAGCCAACTGATCAGAAAGCGAAAGCAGCAGCAGCAGAACCTTCTCTTGGCACAGAGCAGAAGAAAACATCCTCGATAAATTGGAGTTGCAGTACCTGCCAGGCCCGCGGTACGTCCAAATCGACATTCGATGCGCACCTCCAAGGCAAAAGACATCAGCAGAACATCGCAGAGGCATCAGTAAAAGGCGATGGTGATGGTGATGGCAATGGCGCACCGAAGAATGCAACGGCGGGGGAAGCAAAATCGGACGGCGTCACCATGCCGAACCATTCAAAGAAGCCATCATCGGTCTGGAGCTGTAGCATTTGCCAAACTACATGCACCTGCGAAACAGACTTGAAGAACCACCTGAGTGGCACAAGACACCGAGAGAAGGTTCAGTCTCTGCTTGAAGAGAGCAAGAACATGGCAAGGAATCCTGAGACAAACTTGAAGAAAAACAATGCACCGCAAATGGTCAAGAACAAAGGACCACACCCGGCATGGAACTGCATAATGTGTGAGGCCAAATGTTACTCCAAATCTCAGTTTGAGAATCATTGCAGTGGCAGCAGGCACCAACAGAAGATCGAGGCGATAATCGGCAAATGTGAGACTGCAAAACCGAGCAGCATGAGGACTGCAAATGAACCATCTTCGGATGGCTCTAGCGGCAGGAACGCAAGCTCGGAGAAGGCGGAGAAGAAAGCAACGTTGTACTTCTGCGAGGTCTGCAATTTGCTGTGTAGCAGCAGTGAGACGCTGTTAAGCCATCGTTATGGGAAGAAGCACCGGGAAAAGCTCAGCGCAGGGAAATGAAGTGCGTTTGTGGGTCTGCAAGGCATTGTCGTTGTGGCTTTTGTAGGGAAGGTTGTGAAGCGCGACTATTGCAGCATGTAGCCCTGTGCTGCTGTGCACTTGAATTATGTGATGGCTTTGTAGGAACTGGGTTCAGTCGCACCTGTTATCTATATACTATTAAAGGGGATCTGCCGTTACCTCCTTCGATCCCCCTCCTATCGCTATCGCTAGCTCCTCCCACGTCCTCCCACCGTTTTATTTTTTCAGTCCTTCGATCCCTCCAAAAACCGCAGGAAGAAAACAGAAGAACCCAGCGATTCAATCAACATATCCCTCCGTTTTTGTTCGACCACCTCCTAACGATCGTCCCAGGCCACCGATTTTCTTTCACCATACGTCCCACTTCCACCTACTCCACGCACGCACGCCTCACGTAGTCATGATCCCCAACTGGCGCTAGACCAAGCCATGGTCCACCACGTCAAGGCATTACACGAGCGATCGGGAGGCGATCACGGCTTCTAGGGTCTCGCTTGCGGGCATGGTTTCTTGCTGGCGGCCGTAAGGACTGTGACCGCGCCCGCTACCACAGCCGTGCCCCTCATCCTCCTCTTCGTCCATCGTGCCGACGCAGGCGCTCATGCGGGCATCCATGGATCTGCCGCTCTAGAGGACGCTGGCCCACTACCGCCCCGTCACCGGCTGCCTCACCGCCGACGACGATGGCGAGCTCCTACGCATCAGGGGCGCAGCCGGCATGCCGTTTGTTGCCGCGTCGGCGCGCGCATGGCAGACCTCACTGTGCCGCTGCTCGGGGGCCTCGTGGCGCGGTACTTACCGGCAGGTTCGGCCGCCTTGCCCACCCGCTGCTCCTGGTGCAGGTCAACGAGTTCACCTGCGACGGGTTCACGGTCGCGGCGACGTGGAACCACGAGCTGACGGACGGCGATGACATGGCGCAGTTCCTAGGGGCCGTCGGGGAGCTCGCGCGTGGGGCGTTCATGGCACCGACGACGGCTCGCTCCCACGCCTGCCGCCGTCAATGGTCGCCGCATAGAAGCTGGAGGGCAGCTCCATGTTCAGCACGAACTTCGTGCTCCTCGACGTGATCATCCCCGTCGGCCTCATCGGAGACATTAGGGTCGAGTTCGACGCCACCGGCCTCGGCGACTTGTGCACGGTGTTCGTCGTCGCAGCGGTGTTGTGCACCTGTTGCAGTGCCGGACCGAGGCCCGCGTGACCCTCTCGTTCACGGCCAACATGCGCCGTCTCGTAGGCGCCAGGCACGGGTACTACGTCAACTGCACGGTGCTGCAGTCACTGTGACAGCTTGGAGCATGAAGCTGAGAGAAGAACATCTGTTGTGTTCTTCGTGACCTTGTCTTTCATCTTGGGGTCCATCCGAAACCTCCCTTGGAAGGTCCATATCACCTTGTTGGTTAAATACGGGTATAGTGCAAGACCAAGTCTAGATATGTCAATCTCCTCATTGCCTCCGTTGTGAATAACAGCAAGAAACCTGCGGCCCTGCATGCTCCTCTGGATCTCAATTGCGACATCTGCTATCTCTGCGCGAGAGCCTTGATCAGTAATCCCATTGAAATCATCCTCCTCATCCTGCTTGTCAAACATCTTCATCACCCAATTGGAAAGCTTCGGCTGCTTTGCGACTTCTCTCTGCAGTGCTCTTGTGCTCTCCCACTTTGAGCAGTCGATGTGGATGACTTGCTCAAAATCCAGTTCCATAGAAACTTGCCATAATTCAAGTATGAACAAAAAACTCAAATGATGATTTTTTACACTATAATTGAACAGAAAATCAGCTCCTCAGTCCAGACATATTCTTCAAGATTTCTCTTTCGAATTCAAGATAAACCACTAGACAAAATATACAGCTGCCTGGCTGTGACTGGGGATACATGAACAAAAATGAAAGGGGGCACGAGACATATCTCCAACGCGGTTGTGCCCTCTCGTGGGCGTGGACATCCGTTCTCCACTGCCGTGAGTTCCTTACTTTCCTCCTCCGCGACTTCCTTACTTTACTCCACTGTATTTCTTCATCTAATATAAAAGGGCATGTGAAGTCGTCCTCTTTGTGAGTGGAAATGCATGTATTACTGGATTGTCATCGCGTTTTTTGAATGTTGTCAAGCAGTAAAATTGATTTATGGTCATATCGAATTTTCTAATGTATTCCTGTATTTTGCTAGGGGCTTTCCACTATCTTGCTTTCAGTTCTGACAGCCGTGGTTTCTCATGGGGTCGAAATGAAGTATGAGTTGATGCTTAATTTTGTTATGTTTCTTACTTAACACTATTTTTATTTCTAGCATAAGGGGAGCTGGGACATGGGGACACTCTTTTGTAACCCGACGACTGTTGTTTCTAAACTATCAAAGTAAGAAAATCAACTGCACTGCCCTTCATTTTAGTTTTCTGAACATGTGTGTATGGTATTGCCGTATTGCTGAATCCATAAATATATGAGCATATAGAACTTATATTATTCATGATGCTGGGTGTAGCTCTGACAGTTCTATGGGAACTAAACCATATAGGAAGCTGATTTTCCCTCTGGGTTCTAACTCTGCTCTTATATTTGTGTTGCCCTGCCTTAGTGTTTTTCTATATTTGGTGCAGGAACTAAGGTGTCACCAGTCAGTGCCTTTGTTACTATACCAACCATCGTGCTGACTTAATGTCTAGGTGTCACCATTCTTTATTTGATGCTCATATTTTAATCATTTTGTATTTGCAAGATCACTCCTTAATACTAAGAGAGCAAAGAGATGATTTTAAGGATACATTTTTCAAAGGAGAACATTAAAAAAAATATAAGGAGCTTGCAACCATGATGGAATGGTACAGCGACATTGATAAGGTTAGTGCATTGTTTCTGACACAAAGTAATGCATATGCTACTAGGAATATGACTAAATCACTAAATGTTGTTACTTTGTTTTTGCACCTAAAATCTTTGCATGGTATCCCGCTTACCACCGAGTTAGTGAGCTCCTGAAGAAAGAAGGTGACAAAGATGGCAAAGTTACTTATAAATGTCTTGTTTCTTAAGAATTTTAGCATTTACTAAAGATGTGGTGATTTTCCATTGCTGCTAAGCCAATTATGAACAAACACTTTATGATAAACATCTGGTAATGCTTGTCCATTGATATACTTTATTTCTATTTTTATGTGTTTTTCTCCTAAGAGATTTTATTACATTCAGTTAGGCTCTAACTGGATTTGCAAATGAATAAATTTTCTGCATTTTTCATAAAATAATGATGGACTACACATATCTTGAAGCTTATTTATTATATCAGGAGCAGCCTAATAGATTAATTTCTCTCTTTCTTGGCACCATTATCTATTGCAGGTTGTGTTCGGGCGAGGCCCAGATACAACAGTCTACTTTTTTTTGGCTGAAATGATCGCTACTTAACTACAAGGTAACCAGTTGAACGATGCTACATTATGATGCTTTTTCTTTGTCACTAAGCTTGAGAACTTAAGCTTTACGGGCATTAGAAAAAAACTTTAGTTATAGTTATATGGGATACAATACAAGGACTGTAGGAGTAACGTGATTCGTTTCTGTAGGTTGTGGTTGGATATTGGATGCAGAGGAATAGTAATTTGGCTGATGAGGTCTTAAGGTAAGGAAAAAAGAAATATTACCCCACTGTTTATCGTTCGTCTGGTTGTGGTGATAGTGTATTTTAAGCCCATATGATTTTATATGGCTTTGAATTATATATTCACACGTATGTAGAAATAGTAAGATTAAGTTCGTTTCAGCCTACAAATGGGTGCTCCTATTTCTGCTTATCTTTGTTTGCCTATAATTTTCTTAAAAAGATATGCTTTTTTTTATCATTAGAAGTGCCCTCTTAACTTCACTCATATCTAAACCATTTTACAACAGATAATGCCTTTGATGTTAAAAGATCTTGCATCGTGTGAGGCTACTATAGGAGAAATGACACTTTCTCTCTTGGCGAGTTATTCAAGAATGGTAGTGCTACAACACCGAAGTACATATATTACTTACAATCATAGATATATCATGCCTACCTTTACAAAAGCTCCTCTACGGAAACAAGGGGCAGATGACTATTACTTGAAATTTGTCGTGCATTTTTTTTGGTTATGTTCCAAAAGTTTAGATGCATAGCAATGCACACTAATTCATACGTGAATGGTTTTTTGTGCTGATTCATATTTCATTACTTTTACGAAAGGCAGGGGTATGCATTTTTTACCATCAATTTTAGAATAAGACGCCTACAGGTGAGGTGTAGACGTGTAGTTGATGAAAATATTGGTTACCACAACTCTTATTAGTGCCAAGTCCCAGTATCTGAATTGCAGTATTTTTTCATAGACTTTCTTAGCTCAGTTTATTTCTCATGGAGTGGCTGACCTATATAGTGCTGTAATAAGTCATAAATACAAACTGTCGGGCAAAAATATTGACATCTGCGAGTGTTTCCCTTTATATTGGAAAATACTGGAAATGATGAAGAAATGCGATGCAAGCATATTGGCATCAGACTTCAGGTGAGAATTCAGTTTGCATCATCAATGTGTTATTGCTCATAAAATTAGTTAAGTACATTATGTTTTAATAAAGGACTCATAAAGTTTACTTGGAATTGGAAGAGATTACTTCACGGAACAACACTCTCCGAGTGATATGCTAATTAATAAACAGGTACATACGTTCATTCAGGAGTTTGCCATCAATTTGGCTGTGGTTGTCGTAAGTCATGGACTACTAAAGAACTAATGATATATAAATCTAAAGGTTGAACTCTTGTTATACACTGAGTGTTGTCGATTTTCTAGAGAATAACGAGGCATGCTACCTGCTCTATTCTTCCGTGCATACTACATGTGCAGCTGTACCTTATCATTTATAGTTTTCAAAAGCATACATGTTTTCATTTCTCATCACAGTGATTTATACACTATAGTTATGCAGCAACCTATTACGCCAAAGCGAGCCACAAAATTGGGCCATTGGATAGCTGGGAGGTGAACATGGACTAGCAGTAACTGCCCAGGCTGGTACTCGTTGGGCTGAAGAGCCATGTCATCCTCATTGTGTATAATTTTGATGGCATCGATGGGATTCTTCAACAATCGAAGTTCTTTGGGAGGCCCGGGTATTTTCTGCCCATCGTCGTCACCATTGCCATCGTGAACGCCATAGACTAGGAGACCAAGAAGAAGAATAGGGGCATGAACACTCGACAAAGCGGCCATGGTTGTTTGGATGAAGGTACCGAGTGACTATAAGGTGACAATGGTTAAAACATTTTCTCAGAATTGTTTGTAGATAGGACTGAGCACAGTTGTGGTTTTGGAGTAATATTCGTAATGGGTCATGTAGCCATTGTGAAGTGTGATGATGTCTACTGTACCCATGGGAGAGATGCCATTATGTACCGTGCATGAACAAGTGTGTCATTTTGATCTCTCGCAAGCGCTGTTTTTTATATCTTATTCACACGAATGTATGTGCAGATCGTCATTAGGCTTGTGTCAAAACCAACCTTGTCCCTCGTTTTACCATTGTGTGAAAACCACACTTATGCACTTAACAAGTAATGCCATGTTAGTTTTAATTACACAAGTTCTTGGTGTTCCTTTTAATATGATATACATCATATATCTTTCTAAGTCAATTGAATGTCAGTCAAGTTAAAAAAACAAACTCGAAAAAGACGTCGTCAAAGAGGTGTTGATGATGAAATACATAGTGCCCCGGATGCTTACAAAAATGATGAAAAGACCAAAGATTTGAAGTAAGGTGCGTGTTTGGGTTGACAAAGAAAGACAGCAGCCATGCGGGGCGCTAGGTAGGGTTGGTGAGGATAAGATAAAGGAGAGGGCTATAAACTAAAAAATAAACATGAATGGGAGGATAACATAAAGGAGAGGGATAGATTAAAAAATAAACATGAATTCACCATCATCACGCGGACATGGCGTGTGACGATAGGGGAGCATGCAGACATGAGCTTCATCATCGACATCAAGGTAAACGTTGTGAAGTACAAGATGTTTGATCAATGTCCCTATGTTTGAGTTTTTATCCCGTGGCAACGCATGGGCAATCAACTAGTCATTTGCAAATTACCATTCGTTACGGGCCCAACTTTCAACAAACTGGGTTGGTTTTGGCTCGACTGCATGGGTTAACTTTAACTTTTCCATGGCCACCACTTCTCTAATGCCGTGAATATGCAAAGGTTGTGTATCATTAACTGATAGGTAGGAGGAAACAACAACAATAACATATACTTCCTTCATTCTAAAATAAATGTTGTTCATCTAGTATATAAAATTTATATTCTATATCTATATGTCTATACGTACTAATAAAAGAAATATGTATTCTTGATCTGTCATGACATTTTGCAAAATCCCCTTCAATTTTTATAAACCTGCGGTATTGGTATAAGTTAAAAAAATGATTCAGATTTTGCAATATTAGCCTTGACTTTATCAATAATCAAACCACGGTTTTTAATAAGTGACAAAATAAATGATGCACACAATCGGAGTCGAACCCATGACCTCTTTGTACAAACCACGAAGAAAGAACCAACCAAGCCCTACACACTTCCTGCTCAAATTTTTAGTTACACCAATGCCATTTGGGCCACTGAAAAAGAAGGTTTTCGATTTGGGCCTATATGATTCGTGTGGAGTTGGTATTGGGCCTCCTTTGCTCGTATTAAAAAAAAAACTTCCAAACGTCCACTATCTTGTATTAAAAAAACTTCCAAACTCTTTCTCATTCCTCTGAACTTGCACGAATACATGCACACGCTCACAACTCCTCCTTTCTCTCAATGACGCCGTCGATCTGGACTCTCCGCTTTCTCTCCAGCCCCTTGCTCTTCTTCCCCTTCCCACCCACCCTCAATCCTACCCAGGGCCACACCCAGCCTCCTCCATGTCGATCTTCTTGCGCTGGCAGCCATGTCCGACTTGGATCAAAAATCGGATTCATTGCCAGGTCAGGGAACTACTCCAGCAGGATTTTCATGGGTGCGTGACCTCGATTTCACATATTCTTTGGTGTCATAAAAAGAAAGCCTCCACTTGAATAGATCACAAGTTCTAAAGACGAACAGATCAATGTCGCCTCCGCGTACTTGGCCGTCACCTCCGTGTACTTCGCCTGAAGACCATTCGTCATAGTGTCCGTCGACTTCGCCACCGTTGTCTCCGTCGACTTCGTCGCCGTCGTCTCCATCGACTTCGTCGCCGTCGTCTCCATCGACTTCACCGTCGTCGACTTCGCTACAAGACCATTTGTCATCGTCTCCGCCGACTTTGCCATATGCGGATGCCTTTCAGAGCTACTGAACATATACATGTTTATTAACTCTTTGTTGGGAGGAGGATTTTGTATTTTTCTTTAGCTAGCGCATACGTCCGCAGATGCATGTACACTTAAAGTCAGTGCTACTGGACATATACATGGTTATTAACTCTTTGTTGGGAGGAGGATTTTGTATCTTAACTAAAATTAAGGAACAATTCCATTCTCTAAAAAAAAGTTACCCGTTATATGTTTTCTCTATGCAAATTATAATAGAACTATGTTTTATTTACAGCTATTTACATAAAGATATTGCTAATGTAGATGGCTGACCAGAACGCAGTATTGCAACATATCATCTTAATTTTGTATCTTAATTGAAAATAAGGAACAATTCCATTTTCTAAAAAGAAGTTACCCGTTATATGTTTTCTCTATGCAAATTATAATGGAACTATGTTTTATTTACAGCTATTTACATAAAGATATTGCTAATGTAGATGGGCGACCAGAATACAGTATTGCAACATATCATCTTAATTTTGTATTTCATTAGCACACAGTACAAGTAGTAACAATGAATAAGATGTAGTAACCATGAACAAGATGTTTGTGATTCTGTTTGCTGCAGTACCAATGTATCATAATATCACCTTCTTCTTATTTTTATGTTAAGATGACATAGATAGTTTGATCAAACTCAGCTTGCTGGTTACATATACACACAGTTCTCAGCCCATATCTTGCTGGAATCCGAAAATCCATGAACAAGATGTAGTAACCATGAACAAGAATTCCCGATTGTGTAGTATGTGTTGTACAATACAATTCTTTTTTGCTGCAGTTTCAGTGTATCACAATACCACCGTCCTCTTATTTTTTTATTAATATGACATAGCTGGTTTGATCCGACTCAGCTTGCTGGTTACATATATACACAGTTCTCTGCCCATATCTTGCTGGAATCCGAAAATCCACCCTATAATTAGCTTTTCAATATTATTAGATGATTTCATAATTGAAGGTTTAACTTTAAATTGTGTTCTTATTACAGAAAGTGAATGTCATCGCTGAATTGACCTTTGTACAAGATTTCGATAACCGGCCTTCGAAAAAAGCAAAATGTTCTGGATTAGGTGTTTTGGAGCCATCACCTACGTCACCATCGATCTCAACATCATCTTTGATTTTTGAATGTTTTGCATCAAGTGTGCCGGAATCCGATACCCATTGCAATCACCTCATTCTCCAAACAGCTTGACATTATCTCCATATTTCGGGTTGATGAATGAAGCAAAAGTTTCAATAGAAGATGATAATGAAAGAGATGAGGATACACACATCAAAGTTGATGAACCATATGACTATCTCCCACAAGGTAATTCTTTGATTTATAACATGTACTTTTATATCTCCAATCTTCAATGTTTTTTCTATGTGGGCGGCCGAACGGGAGATTGGGAGGGTCGGCCACCCGAGCAGGACCTGATTAGGCAGTCTCACATATGTGGAATGTAGGAACATGATTTCAGTTTGGTGCGTCGTATGTGGAATGTAGGAACATGATTAGGCAGCCTCACATTCTTCTAGCAAATATAGAAAGACACCCTTTCTTATTCAACAATTTAACGACAAGTCAATACATGTTCCTTCCCTTTGTTCCATATGGCTGCAAAATCCTTGATGTGCTAATGATTTTGTACTAGAAAAATAGGTCCTGAAATGTGCATTTTTTGCAGTGAAAACATGTATGTTTTTGTGTCACTTCTGCATAATCCAGCAGTGTTACGAGTAGTATAGGACATCGTAAAAGCTTCGCTTTTTGGCATGTTCCAGCAAGGGCACCAGTTGATATAGAAATAAATGTTTGCATATTTAATTTTCGCCCGGTGCAAGGCACGAGCATGTGTATTAGTAATTTCATACAAATTTTGCGACACTTATTTTAAGACAGAGGGAGTATGAGAGAGGGAGGTATCACACTAGGTCGCGACTCCAGGACTGATTGGATCAACTTAACCCCCACCTCAAGTGTCTAGTAGAGTCTGCAAGTGGGTTGCATGACCCGCCCGGACCGAAGGATGAAGCCATGGAGGGAAGCGTCAACAATGTTGTACATGGCGTCCCGAATGCCCACGACTTTAGCAGCCCGAACCAAGCATTATGTCCACCATCTTCAAATCCAACATTGAGCACATCGTGAACAACCTAGACAATGTCTTGATGAAGGGGAGAACATCGAAACACGGCTGCTGTATAGTCGAGCGAACCGGATAGGGTTTCCATTGCTAGTCGCGTAGCGTGGGGAGAGAAGGCTATGACCGCGTCTCCAAAAAAGGGATAACACCCGAAGCCCGTAGGTGTTGCCGCCGCCAACATCAGCAAATCGACAAGAGATTTCATGCCCCACTTTGTTATCAGTCTGCAATATGCCTCCTTTAGTGTGAGAATCAATGATGAGATAGGCCCCCACTTTGTGGGGGAAAGGGCTTAAACAAGGGGACCCTTCACTCCCTTCTTTTTTAACTTAGTGGCAGATGTTTTTCTAAAATGCTTCAAAAATTAGTAGATCAAGATTTGATTGGGGGGCTTGTGCCTCATGTCATTCCTGGGGGTGTTGTCAGTGTGCAATATGCAGATGACACTATCCTCTTCTTGGAGGATTTAGTTGATAAGGCCGGGAATTTTAAATGGCTATTATCCTGTTTTGAGAACCTCTGTGGCATGA
Organism: Hordeum vulgare subsp. vulgare; assembly: GCF_904849725.1. Taxonomy (NCBI): domain Eukaryota; kingdom Viridiplantae; phylum Streptophyta; class Magnoliopsida; order Poales; family Poaceae; genus Hordeum; species Hordeum vulgare. The sequence goes on along the minus strand of NC_058522.1, from coordinate 443,061,393 downwards.
AAATCATTTTCCATAAAAGTGACTTGATGACTGTTAATATTGAGGAAGATGTTGCTAAAGAATTTGCCCAGATTTTTGCTGTAAATTAGGCTCTTTTCCTATCAAATATTTGGGGGTGCCTTTGCACTATGACAAGTTGAAAAGGGAAGACCTACAACCTTTGATCGATAGGATCATTAAAGGGTTGTCGGGATGGATGGGGAGATATCTCACTTATAGGGGTAAAAGTATTTTGATATGTGCTTGTATTATCAGTATTCTTGCGTAAATTTTTTCCAAATGAGCTATCAATGCCATTAATTCACAAATGGTGCATTTCTTTTAGGGAAACATGGGTGATCAACACAAATATCACCTTGCTAACTAGGTACGGTTTCTAGGAAAAAAGAATTCGGTGGCCTAGGTATTCCTAATATTAAGAAATTTAACATGGCCTTATTGGCCTGGTGGGGGAAGCGGTTCTATGATGGCTCTGATACAGATTGGAAAAAGATTAATTCATATAAATATAAGGTGGATGATCCAAATATTTTTTGGGCCAAGGGGGGGGGGACATGATCTGCCTTTTGGAAGAGTATTACGTGGGCTTTGCTGCTTCTAAGAATGTTTACAAATGGAAACTAGGTAATGGAGAATCGATTAGTTTCTGGTACGACACCTAGGCAAGGGATTGTTCCCTTAAAGTGCAATTTTGGGACCTGTTTAAAATGTATAACCAACAAGATAGCTCGGTTGCACAGGTCTGGTACGGAGCTAATCTAAAACTGACCTTTAAAAGATGTGTTGACCATTTTGGGATGGATCTGTGGCACCAGCTACTTACGTTAGTGAATAAGTTCCCTCCCCTTGAGGAAGTTGATATTCCAATTTGGACTCTAGAACTGAATGGAATTTACTCAGTCAAATCTATGTATGCTAAAATTAACCTTTGGGGGGGCGTAGTATCAGCTATTGGTGGCTATGGAAGATGTCTTGTCCATGGAAGATTCATATTTTCCTTTGGCTATATGTGTACAATAAGGTTCTTACATGAGACAATCTAGCAAAACGTAGGCCAGTAGAAGATTTTTCCTGCTTGTTTTGTGGAGAAGATGAAACTACCAACATCTTATTTTTGACTGTGTGGTTGCCCAGTAATTGTGATACTTTGTCTCTGAATTTTTTTGTACTAATAAGATTGTTGGTTTGGGTGATGTTATTGCATTGTGGAAGAATCCCAAAAGGAATATTGTGCTTAATTTGGTTATTGTTGCCTCCTTGTGGAGCATTTAAAAATTAAGGAACGAGTTTTTCTTTCAGGGGTGTACATGGAGAAGTGTCAAATGTATACTTGCTAAGCTGAATGTCTACCTAAACCAGTGGAAAGTGCTCTGCGACGATGCATAGGCGGTGCTGCTGTAAAGATGCATCCTTCTGTTGAACAAACGAAATGGAGAGGTATTGTTAGGACACCGTCGCTGAGGAATGGAAGATGAACTTGATGTGTCAACGAGGCCTTCCTTAGTTGTAGTCCATGATGATATAATAAAAAGTTAGACCCTATCGGCCAGATATTTGGGGCAATTGCGCTTCCAGGGACCAGTCACCTTGCAATAATAGCACTCAGTTTCTGGCTTAGGCCCAACCATGGGTTTCTTCGTCGGAGGGGAAACGGTTTTGCCACTCTTCTTGGAGTTACCCTTCTTGCTTTTGTCGTTCTTCTTGAAACTAGTGGTCTTATTGACCATCAACACTTGATGTTCTTTCTGGATTTCTGAGTCAACGACTTTCAGCCTCGCAAATAACTCGCCGAGTGACTTATTCATCCCTTGCATGTTATAGTTCAACACGAAGCTCTTCTAGCTAGGTGGCAGTGATTGAAGAATTCTGTCAGTGATAGCTTCTTGCGGGAGAGTGATCCCCAGCTCAGCTAGACGGTTTGAGTAATCAGACATTTTGAGCACATCTTCAGTGACAAACGAATTCTCCTCCATTTTGCAATCATAGAATTTACCGGAGGTCTCATACCTCTCGATCCGGGCATTCTTCTCAAAAATAAACTTCAACTCCGGGAACATCTCATATGCTCCATGACTTTCAAAACATCGTTGAAGTCCCGGTTCTAAGCCATACAAAACTGCATGTTGAACTAGTGAGTAGTCATCCTTACGAGCTTGCCAAGCGTTCAAAACATCTTGGTCAGTTGTAGCTGGTGGTTTATCTCCTAGCGCTGCATCAAGAACATAATTCTTTTGCCCAGCTTGAAGGATAAGTCTCAGATTTTGAGCCCAGTCTACAAAGTTGCTACCATCATCTTTCAGCTTAGCTTTCTCTAGGAACATATTGAAATTCAGGGTTGCTACTGCGCGAGCCATTGATCTACAACATAAAATTTTGCAAAGATTACTTAGACTATGTTCAAGATAATTGAGTTTAGCTAATCATATTACTAATAAACTCCCACTCAAATAGACATCTCTCTAGTTATTCGAGTGTCGCATGATCCAAATTCACTAACTCAAGTCCGATCGTCACGTGAGTTGAGTATAGTTTCAGTGGTAAACATCTCCATGTTGATCATATCTACTATACGATTCTTGTTCGACCTTTCGGTCTCTTGTGTTCCGAGGCCATGTCTGTACATGCTAGGCTGGTCATGTTTAACCCGAGTGTTCCGCGTGTGCAACTGTTGTGCACCTGTTGTATGTGAACGTTGAGTCTATCACACCCGATCATCACGTGGTGTCTCGAAATGACGATCTATCGCAACCGTGCACAGTCGGGGAGAACACAATTTTATCTTGAAATTTTAGTGAGGGATCACCTTCTAATGCTAGCGTCGTTCTAAGAAAAAAATTGCATAAAAGGATTAACATCGCATGCAATTCATAAGTGACATGATATGGCCATGATCTTGTGCTTCTTGATCTCCATCACCAAAGCACCGGCATGATCTTCATCATCACAGGCGCCACACCATGATCTCCATCATTGTGCCACCATCGAGGTTGTCATGCTATCTATGCTATTACTACTAAAGCTATTACCTAGCAATATAGTAAATGCATCTGCAAGCACAAACGTTAGTTTAAAGACAACACTATGGCTCCTGCCGGTTGCCGTAGCATCGACGTGCAAGTCGATATTTAACTATTACAACATGATCATCTCATACATCCAATATATCACATCATGTCTTTGGCCATATCACATCACATGCATACCCTGCAAAAACAAGTTAGACGTCCTCTAATTTGTTGTTGCATATTTTAGTGGCTATTATGGGTATCTAGTATGATCGCATCTTACTTACACAAAGCCACAACGGTGATATGCAAATTGCTATTTAACCTTCTCCAATGAAAGCCTCGGTCAAATCCGATTCAACCGAAGTTGAAGAAACAAACACCCGCCAGTCATCTTTATGCAACAAGTTGCATGTTAGTCGATGAAACCGGTCTCTCGTAAGTGTACGAGTAAGGTTGGTCTGGGCCTCTTCAATCCAACAATACCGCCGAATCGAGAAAATAATAAGGTGGGCAGCAAATAGAACATCAACGCCCACAAAAAGTTTTTTGTGTTCTACTCGAGATTTCATGTATGCATGAACCTAGCTCATGATGCCACTGTTGGGGAACGTTGCATGGGAAACAAAAAATTTCCTACGCACACGAAGACCTATCATGGTGATGATCATCCACGAGAGGGAGATCGGATCTACATACCCTTGTAGATTGCTAAGCGGGAAGCATTAAGAAATGTGGTTGATGTAGTGGAATGTCTTCGCGATCCAAATCGCAGATGTCCCACGATCCGTCCCGATCTGGTACCGAACGGATGGCACCTCCGCGTTCAGCACACGTACAGCTCGATGACGATCTCTGCCTTATTGATCCAACAAGAGATACGGGGAAGTAGACGAGTTCTCCGGCAGAGTGAGGACGCGCGTGTGGTGTTGGTGATCTATTCGTGCAGGGCTTCGCCTAAGCACCGCAGAAATCCGATCTAGAGGAAGAACTACAAACTAGAGGAGAGGGTTGCACGTGGCTGAAATTGTGTCTCAAAAACCCTAAAACCTCTAGTATATATAGGAGGAAGGAGGTGTCTAGCCTTGAGCACCAAGGAGAACTTCCTTGGGCTCGGCCGAAGCTAGAGAGGAGGAGTCCTCCTCCAATCTTACTTGGAGTAGGACTCCTTCCTAAATTGGCCACCTCTTTTGGTTTTTTCTCCTTTTACCTCATGGGCTTTCTTTGGTAGACTAGTCAGCCCACTAAGAGATATTGCGCCACCATAAAGTCCATGTGGCCCTCTTGGGGAGTGGTGGGCCCACCTGGTGGGGCCCCGGTACCCATTCGTCACTCCCCGTACACTGCTGGCAATGACTGAAACCTTTTCGGAATCCAAACACCAACTTCCTATATATCAATCTTTGTTTCCAGACCATTCCGGAAACCCTCGTGACGTCTGGGATCTCATACGGGAGTCCGAAAAAAACTTTGGTCACCAGCACCTATAACTCAACTATACCGAAACGTCACCGAACCTTAAGTGTGCAGACCCTGCGGGTTCGAGAACTATGTAGACATGACCTGAGACACTCCCCGGTCAATATCCAATAGCGGGACCTGGATGTCCATATTGGATCCTACATATGCTACGAAGATCTTATCGGTTGAACCTCTATGCCAAGGATTCATATAATCTCGTATACCATTCCCTTTGTCCTGCGGTATGTTACTTTCCCGATATTTGATCGTCAGTATCTCTATACCTATTTCAATCTCGTTACCGGCAAGTCTCTTTACTAGCTCCGTAATACAAGATCTCGTGACTAACTCTTTAGTCACATTGCTTTCAAGGCTTATATGTGATGTTGTATTACCGAGTGGGCCCCGAGATACCTCTCCGTCACACGGAGTGACAAATCCTAGTCTTGATCCATGCTAACTCAACGGACACCTTCGGAGATGCCTGTAGAGTACCTTTATAGTCACCAGTAATGTTGCAACGTTTGATACACACAAGGCATTCCTCCGGTGTCAATGACTTACATGATCTCATGGTCATAGGAATGAATACTTGACATGCAGAAAACAATAGCACCAGAATGACACGATCATATGCTACGTTCATAGTTTGGGTCTTGTCCATCACATCATTCTCCTAATGACGTGATCCTGTCATCAAGTGACAACACTTGTCTATGGCTAGGAAACCTTAACCATCCTTAATCAACAGGCTAGTCAACTAGAGACTCACTAGGGACACAGTTTTGTCTATATATCCACACATGCATTTATGTTTCCATTCAATACTGTTATAGCATGGATAATAAACGATTATCTTGAAATAGTAAATATAATAATAACTATTTTATTATTGCCTCTAGCGCATATTTCCAACAGTTTGGTGTTTTTTTTCTGTCGACTCAGTTGCGGCAGCTCTGTCATGCTTCACATTCCTAGTGCTAGACACTAAGGTCTTGCTTTGGGTAGCCACTGGATCATGGAGATGCTTGGATCGAGACTAGGGTCGCGGAGGAGACTAGTTCCCTTCATCACCCACATCCGAGTCATCTTCACTCCCCTCGCTGTCTTCAGCATAGTCGCTGTCAATGCTGCCACCTTCTCTTTGCCCACCTACGTCAAGCTGATCCCCGTTCCGCACGGGTGAATACATGTTTGTCCGATCCTACAAGATGTAAAGATAGCAAACTCATTCGACCGAAGAGTCAATCACTCGAAAAAGATATAAAAGTTATCAACAAGGAAATAACTGACCACGTTCGGTGGCTTGTTTTCAGCAGAGAAAGGCAGGACCCGCTTGGCTCCTAATGGTTTTCCCAGGTTCGAGTGATGCCTTTGAGCCACTGAGCCATAGTTTCTTCATAAACCTCCTCCGGGTGCGACCGAGTGGAATCCTCAGGGCCTGAATAGTGCCACATATCATGATCCCTCACCTGAAGAGGCTGAATACACCGACCAAGGAATGTTGCAAGGAAGTCCATTCCGGTCACTCCACCACGGACCAAGTTCACCACCTCATTTACCAGGATCCCTACTTGAGTCTTTTCCTCATCCGACACGTTTATCGTTCTAGGAGCAGTCGGTCACTCCAAAGTGAATGGGGGGAGGCCATCGACGTATTTGGAGATGCAATATCATTATAGTAAAACCAAGTCGACTGCCAGTTCCGGACTGACTCGGGAAGGATCATCTGAGGATACGTACTCCTACTCCTCTTTTGAATCCCCAGACCACCACACAACTGAATGACATTGGTCCTACTGTCACTCGGATTAGCTTTCTTCGCTGATTGGGAGCGCAGAGTTAAGATGTGTTTAAATAGTCCCCATTGAGGAGGACAGCCCAAAAAGCATTCGCACAGCGTAACGAATGCAACAAGGTATGCGATGGAATTGGGAGGAAGACGATGAAGTTGCGCACCAAAGTAATGCAGAAAACCACGAATGAAAGGATGAGGGGGCAAAGAAAAACCTCGCTCAATGTGAGTAAGGAGGAGGACTCGTTCCCCTTACTGTGGTTCTGGATCCATCTCCCCTTCAGACAGCCTCCATGACTTCTCAGCTATCATCCCATGTTCGACAAGCTCCGAAACATCCTCCTTCCGGACAATTGACAAGAGAAAATCTCCCTCTACCCACCCTGGCGGCAGCGTAGATCGGCCGCCTCGCCTCTTTGACTTTCCGCCCTTCTTGGCGCGCTCGAGCTGGCTCGTCTTCCCTTTCGTCATTGTAGCGGTGGCAGAGATAGATCAAAGCAGCATCTGCAAGCCGAAGAGGTAGAGGAAGCAGGGAGAATCAGAGAAAGCACTGCTCCAACCCTAGCGTCCGCCAGATTTATAACAGCCCGAGTGAGTCACTAACTGGTGGACCCGACGGATCTCTATCTATCCCGATAACAAAGGGGACGCAATACATGGAGATAAGGGCGGCACGATAATCAAACCGTCGCTACCCCACTTGCCCTGGTTGTTGCGTCATCATCGCGCAGCGCACGCTAACCAAAATTCCGAATCCTGATAAATCCATACCTCACGAAGTGATCCGTCACATCTCAAGATCTCGTTAGTCACTCGGATCAACCTCAATGCTCAACGACGTACTTCACAACAGAATCGATGAGGGTGAATAACAAAGACTTCAATCGACGAATAGTTCTATTAAGCCCGGAAGCACGTTCAAGATTTGTATGCCTCGACAGAATCTGCATTGACCCCTTTCTCACTCGAAACCCGATCCATTCAGGTGCTAATGATGGGGACATGTACCTAGGGTAGGGTCACATGCCTGACGTAGATGTCCTACCTAAGGGCATCTCATTAAAGACTTGAAGACTACAAGGAGGATTCCGATTGGATAGCCATAGCGTCCGAGTCACTCGGTAAGAAATCACTCGGAGGATTTCCCCCTTCACTCGACAACCAACTTCCACTCAAAAGAACCAGAAGCCAGTCGGTGCAGAAGACCAGAAGCCACTCCTGGGAGGCAAACAAACGAGCATTCGGATAGTCATCATAAGTAACATTAATTACGAACGTTATCAATAATGTACACCTTTAAACTCCATTGATCGAACCCTTAGCGACGTGGTATTGATGAGGGCAGCGTACTCTATATAAGACGCCCCTCCCCTCTGGCACAAGGGTTCGCACCCCGTGTAACATGCATTCTACACTGCAAGAGCCCATGAGCACTGAGACGTAGGGTTGTTACCTCTACGAGAGGGGCCTGAAGTCATACATCTTGCATACAAGCTTGTTGTAGCTAGGACTCTACCCTCTCCTTTCATACCCTACACCTCTACTGTCAGGTTCATTCCCACGACATAACCCATATTGCGTCGTGTCCAAGGTAGTCCAACAATGAAATCCATGCCGATCTCATCCCACTTCCACTCACGTACTTTCATAGGTTATAGTAGGCCCACTGGTTTCTCGTGCTCGGCCCTGATTCGTTGACATGAATTGCAGCGTGCAATAAAAGAGGCGATATCTCTCTTCATTCCGTGCCACCAATATTTTTCTAAATGTACTTGTACATTTTTGTGCCTCCTCGATGGATCGAGTATGGCGCATTGTGGGTTCTTCTAAAATCTTTGCCTTGAGGTCCTCTTGGTCAGGTATGCACAGTCGATAGTCGTATCATACTATCCCTTGCTCATCCACTGTAACGACTAAAATGCGGTCCTTTCCGATCTAGGAATCGAGGCCCCGAATTGGAAAGGAGCGCATCTAAGCGTTTCGCAAACTGGGTAACACAACACATACATATAATCAACAGAATGACAATAAGGGGTTCAATTGCCATCACATTAATATATCAGAGTACATCATGCATACAATCAAGGTAGTTCCGATACGGACTACAAAACAAGGGAAATGACTATGCTACCCTGCCTGCTGGCCCACGATCATGACCACGCCTCAATCTTCTAGATAGTTCACGTAGAGGCGGTCGTTCTCCTCATCGTACTGCCACGCCAGCTGCGTGTCGTCGGGATCATCTGTCTTGGGGGTACCTGAACCTGTTGGTGTTGTGAAGGAATCTGTGAGCCACGGGGACTCAGCAATCTATGACCTCGGTGCCAGAACTAGTCAAGTTATTAGGTTGGATAGGTGGAGTATTTAGGTTGCAGCATCCTAAGCTTGATATGGTGCCTATCTTACGTAGAACTTGTATGAAGGTGGTCTATACTAGCGGTCGATTATACTTGATCACTAAGTGATCCTGAACACCTACCTACGTCAATCATAACCCCACCGTATTCCCAATCTAAGAGAGGTCTTCGAGGGGACAGTCACGGTTACGCACACAGTTGGCAATTTTATTAGCTTATGTTTAAGTTATCTATTACCGGATGTTAACAAAATATTCCAAGTTGCCACATAACCGCGGGCACGGCTTTCCAAAAGATTAAACCCTGCAGGGGTGCTCCAACTAGTCCATCACAAACGTACACGGGCCGCAAAGTAATCCTCTATCACGAATCTCGTGATCTCGTCGGATTCCTTAGAGGAAAACCTCAACTCTGGGGAGAACCAAAGCTTCACCAGGATTCCTATACGCAAGATATATCGCTAAGGTAAGACAACTCTAGGAGGACCTCCCGTCGTGTCGACGACCCCGATAAGTGTTGGAAATATGCCCTAGAGGAAATAATAAATTAGTTATTATTATATTTCTTAGTTCATGATAATCGTTTATGATCCATGCTATAATTGTATTGAATGAAGACTTATATACATGTGTGGATACATAGACAAAACACCGTCCCTAGCAAGCCTCTAGTTGGCTAGCCAGTTGATCAAAGATAGATAGGTTCTTCTGATTATGAACAAGGTGTTGTTGCTTGATAACTGGATCACGTCATTAGGAGAATCACGTGATGGACTAGACCCAAACTAATAGACGTAGCATATTGATCGTGTCATTTTGTTGCTACTGTTTTCTGCGTGTCAAGTATTTGTTCCTATGACCATGAGATCATATAACTCACTGACACCGGAGGAATGCTTTGTGTGTATCAAACGTCGCAACGTAACTGGGTGACTATAAAGATGCTCTACAGGTATCTCCGAAGGTGTTCGTTGAGTTAGTATGGATCGAGACTGGGATTTGTCACTCCGTGTGACGGAGAGGTATCTCGGGGCCCACTCGGTAATACAACATCACACACAAGCCTTGCAAGCAATGTGACTTAGTGTAAGTTGCGGGATCTTGTATTACGGAACGAGTAAAGAGACTTGCCGGTAAACGAGATTGAAATAGGTATGCGGATACTGACGATCGAATCTCGGGCAAGTAACATACCGAAGGACAAAGGGAATGACATACGGGATTATATGAATCCTTGGCACTGAGGTTCAAACGATAAGATCTTCGTAGAATATGTGGGATCCAATATGGGCATCCAGGTCCCGCTATTGGATATTGACCAAGGAGTCTCTCGGGTCATGTCTACATAGTTCTCGAACCCGCGGGGTCTGCACACTTAAGGTTCGACGTTGTTTTATGCGTATTTGAGTTATATGGTTGGTTACCGAATGTTGTTCGGAGTCCAGGATGAGATCATGGACGTCACGAGGGTTTCCGGAATGGTCCGGAAACGAATATTGATATATAGGATGACCTCATTTGATTACCGGAAGGTTTTCGGAGTTACCGGGAATGTACCGGGAAAGACGAATGGGTTCCGGGTGTTCACCCGGGGGGGGGGGGGGGCAACCCACCCCGGGGAAGCCCATAGGCCTTGGGGGTGTCGCACCAGCCCTTAGTGGGCTGGTGGGAGAGCCCAAGAAGGCCCTATGCGCCATAGGAAAAAAATCAAAGAGAAAAAAAAGAGGAGGTGGGAAAAGGGGGAAGGACTCCTCCTTCCAAACCTAGTTGGAGTCGGTTTGGAAGGGGAGGGATGCCCCCCTTGGCTCGGCCGAACCCCTTGGGGGTCCTTGGACCCCAAGGCAAGGCTCCCCCTCTTCCCCCTATATGTACGGAGGTTTTAGGGCTGATTTGAGACAACTTTGCCACGGCAGCCCGACGACATATCTCCATGGTTTTACCTCTAGATCGCGTTTCTGCGGAGCTCGGGCGGAGCCCTGCCGAGATAAGATCATCACCAACCTCCGGAGCACCGTCACGCTGCCGGAGAACTCATCTACCTCTCCGTCTCTCTTGCTGGATCAAGAAGGCCGAGATCATCGTCGAGCTGTACGAGTGCTGAACGCGGAGGTGCCGTCCGTTCGGCACTAGATCGTGGGACTGATCGCGGGACGGTTCGCGGGGCGGATCGACAGACGTGAGGATGTTCCACTACATCAACCGCGTTCACTAACGCTTCTGCTGTGCGATCTACAAGGGTACGTAGATCGAATATCCCCTCCCGTAGATGGACATCACCATGATAGGTCTTCGTGCGCGTAGGAAATTTTTTGTTTCCCATGCGACGTTCCCCAACAGTGGTATCATGAGCTAGGTTCATGCGTAGATGTCTTCTCGAGTAGAATACAAAAGTTTTTGTGGGCAGTGATGTGCGTTTTGCTGCCCTCCTTAGTCTTTTCTTGATTCTGCGGTATTGTTGGATTGAAGCGGCTTGGACCGACATTACTCATACTCTTACGAGAGACTGGTTTCATCGCTACGAGTAACCCCGTTGCTCAAAGATGACTGGCAAGTGTCAGTTTCTCCAACTTTAGTTGAATCGGATTTGACCGAGGAGGTCCTTGGATGAGGTTAAATAGCAATTCATATATCTCCGTTGTGGTGTTTGCGTAAGTAAGATGCGATCCTACTAGATACCCATGGTCACCACGTAAAACATGCAACAACAATTAGAGGACGTCTAACTTGTTTTTGCAGGGTATGCTTGTGATGTGATATGGCCAACGATGTGATGTGATATATTGGATGTATGAGATGATCATGTTGTAATAGTTAATATCGACTTGCACGTCGATGGTACGGCAACCGGCAGGAGCCATAGAGTTGTCTTTAAACTAACGTTTGTGCTTGCAGATGCGTTTACTATATTGCTAGGACGTAGCTTTAGTAGTAATAGCATGAGTAGCACGACAACCCCGATGGCGACACGTTGATGGAGATCATGGTGTGACGCCGGTGACAAGAAGATCGTGCCGGTGCTTTGGTGATGGAGATCAAGAAGCACATGATGATGGCCATATCATGTCACTTATGAATTGCATGTGATGTTAATCCTTTTATGCACCTTATTTTGCTTAGAACGACGGTAACATTATGAGGTGATCTCTCACTAAAATTTCAAGACGAAGTTGTGTTCTCCCCGACTGTGCACCGTTGCTACAGTTCTTCGTTTCGAGACACCACGTGATGATCGGGTGTGATAGACTCAATGTTCACATACAACGGGTGCAAAACAGTTGCACACGCGGAACACTCGAGTTAAGCTTGACGAGCCTAGCATGTGCAGACATGGCCTCGGAACACATGAGACCGAAAGGTCGAGCATGAATCGTAGATTTGATATGATTAGCATAGAGATGCTTACCACTGAAACGATTCTCGACTCACGTGATGATCGGACTTGAGGTAATGGATTTGGATCATGTACCACTCAAATGACTAGAGATATGTACTTTTTGAGTGGGAGTTCTTAAGTAATATGATTAATTGAACTAATTGTCAAGAACATAGTCTAATGGTCTTTGCGAATTACGATGTAGCTTGCGCTATAGCTCTACTGTTTTTATATGTTCCTAGAGAAAATTTAATTGAAAGTTGATAGTAGCAAACTTTGCAGACTGAGTCTGTAAAACCGAGGGTTTTCCTCGTTGCCGTGCAGAAGGCTTATGTCCTTAATGCACCACTCGGTGTGCTGCACCTCGAGCGTCGTCTGTGGATGGTGTGAACATCCGACATACACGTTTCTGATGACTACACGATAGTTCAGTGCAAAATACTTAATGGCTTAGAAGCAAGGCGCCGAAAACTTTTTGAAACGTCACGGAACATAAGTGATGTTCTAAAGAGATGAAATTGTGATTTCGTGCTTGTGCCCTTGTTAAGAGGTACGAGACCTCCAACAAGATTCTTTGTCCACAAAGTAAAGGAGAAAATCTCAATCATTGAGCGTGTGCTCATATTGTCTGAGTACGACGATCACTTGAATCAAGTGGGAGTTAATTTTCCAGATGAGAGAGTGATGGTTCTCCAAAGTCACTGCCACCAAGCTGTGAGAGCTTCGTGATGACCTATAACATATCAAGGATAGATACAATGATCCTTGAGCGATTCGCGATGTTTGACACTGCGAAAGTAGAAATCAAGAAGGAGCATCAATAGTTGATGGTTAGTAAAACCACTAAGTTTCAAGAAAGGCAAGGGCTAGAAGGGATACTTCGTGAAACGGCAAAACAGTTGCTGCACTAATGAAGAGACCCAAGATTAAACCCAAACCCGAGACTAAGTGCTTCTGTAATGAGGGGAACAGTCACTGAGGCGGAGCAACTCTAGATACTTGGTAGATAAGAAGGCTGGCAAAAGTCGAAAGAAGTATATTTGATATACATGATGTTGATGTGTACTTTACTAGTACTCCTAGTAGCATGAGGGTATTGGATACCGGTTCGGTTGCTAAGTGATTAGTGACACGAAATGATAGCTACGGCGTAAACGGAGACTAGCTAAAGGCGATGTGACGATACGTGTTGGAAGTGTTTCCAAGATTGATATGATCAAAACGTCGCACGCTCCCTCTACTATCGGGATTGGTGTTAAACCGAAATAATTGTTATTTGGTGCTTGCGTTAAGCATGAACATGATTGGATCGTGTTTATTGCAGTACGATTATTCATTTAAAGAGAATAATGGTTACTCTATTTGCTTGAATAATCACCTTCAATGGTTTATTGAATCTCGATCGTAGTGTTACACATGTTCATAATATTGGTGCCAAAAGATACGAGGTAATGATGTTAGTACCACTTACTTGTGGCACTGCCGCTTGAGTCATGTTAGTATAAGTTGCATGAAGAGGCTCCATGCTGATGGATCTTTATATTCACTTGATTTTGAATCACTAAGTGACATGCTAATTATACCACATGAGCAAGGCCTTGTTTTCATTGAGATGAAACAAGATAGTAACTTGTTGGAAGTGATACATTTTGATGTATGCAGTCCAATGGGTGCTGAGGCACGCAGTGGATACCATTATGTTCTTTCTTCAATGACGATTTAAGTAGATGCAAGAGTATTTACTTAATGAATCACAAGTCTGAAATATTGAAAAGTTCAATTCTGTTTCAGAGTGAAGTTCGTCGTAACAAGAGGATAAACTGTGTACGATATGATCATAGAAATGAATATCCGAGTTACGAGTTTTGGTACGCAGTTAAGACAATGTGGAAATTGTTTCGCAGTTCATGCCACCTGGACCATCATAGTGTGATGATGTGTGTGAACGTCATAGCTACGCACTATTTGTTATGGTGCATGCTATGATGTCTCTTATCGAATTACCACTATCGTTTATGGGTTATGCATTAGAGACAACCGCATTCACTTTAAATGGGGCACCGCATATTTCCGTTGAGATGACACGGTATGGACTGAGGTTTAGAGAAATCTAAACTGTCGTTTCTTGAAAGTTTGGGGCTTCGACACTTATATGAAAAAGTTTCAGTCTGATAAGCTCGAACCCAAAGCGGATAAATGCATCTTCATAGGATATCCAAAACACTTGGGTACATCTCCTATCTCAGATCCGAAAGCAAATTGTTTGTTTCTAGAAACGGATCCTTTCTCGAGGAAAGGTTTCTCTCGAAAGAATTGAGTGGGAGGGTGGTAGAACTTGATAAGGTTATTGAACCATCACTTCAACAAGTGTGTAGCAGGGCGCAGGAAGTTGTTCCTGTGGCGCCTACACCAATTGAAGTGAAAGCTGATGATGGTGATCATCAAGCATCGGATCAAGTTACTACAAACCTCGTAGGTGGACAAGGTCGCGTACTGCTGCAGAGTGGTACGGTAACCCTGTCTTGGAGGTCATGTTGTTGAGCAACAGTGAACCTACGAGTTATGAAGAAAGCAATGGTGGGCCCGGATTCCGACAAATGGCTGGAGGCCATGAAATCCGAGAGAGGATCCATGTATGAAAACAAAGTGTAGACTTTGGAAGAACTACTTGATGGTCATAAGACTATTGAGTAAAGATGGATCTTTGTAAGGAAGACAGACGATGATGGTGATAAGTCACTATTAAGAAAAGCTCGACTTGTCGCAAAGATGTTTTCGACAAGATCAAACAGTTGACTATGATGAGACTTTCTCATTCATAGCGATGCTGAAAGTCTGTTAGAATTATGTTAGTTGCTGCATTATTTATGAAATATTGCACATAGGATGTCAAAACATCGTTTCCTCAACGGTTTCCTTGAGCAAACATTGTATGTGATACAACCAGAAGGTTTTGTCGTTCCTAAAGATACTAACAAGTATGCAAGCTCCAGCGATCCTTCAATGGATTGGTGCAAGCATCTCGGAGTTGGAATATACACTTTGATGAGGTGATCAAAGATTTTTGGTTTTGTACAAGGTTTATGAGAAACTTGTATTTCCAAAGAAGTGAGTGGGAGCACTATAGAATTTCTGATAAGTATATGTGGTTGACATATTGTGGATCAGAAGTAATGTAGGATTTCTGTAAAGCATACAAGGTTGTTTGAAAGGGTTTTTCAAAGGAGTACCTGGATTGCGCTACTTGAACGTTGAGCATCAAAGATCTATGGAGATAGATCGAAAGCGCTTAATGGAAGTTTCAACAAGATGCATGCCTTGACAAGTTTTTGAAGGAGTTCAAAATAGATCAGCAAAGAAAGAGTTCTTGGTTGTGTTGTGAGGTGTAAATTTGAGTAAGACTCAAAACCCGACCCCGGCAGAATAAAGAGAATAGACGAAGGTCGTCTTCTATGCCTTAGCCGTAGACTCTAAAGTATGCCATGCTGAGTACTGCACCTAATATGTGCCTTGCAGCAAGTCTGTTAAGAGGTACACAGAGTGATCCAGGATTGAATCACTGATCAGAGGTCAAATTTATCGTTAGTAACTAAATAGACTAAGGAATTTTTTCTCGATTATGGAGGTGGTTAAAGAGTTCGTCGTAAAGGGTTACGTCGATGCAAGCTTTGACACTAATCCGAATAAATTTGAGTAGTGAAACAGATTCGTATAGTAGAGTAGATATTTGAAGTATTTCCGAATAGCACATAGTAGCAGCATCTATAAGATGACATAAAGATTTGTAAAGAACACACGGATCTGAAAGTTTCAGAACCGTTGACTAAAACCTCTCTCACGAGCAAGACGTGATCAGACCCCATAACTATATGGGTGTTGGATTCGTTGAAATCACATGGTGATGAGAACTAGATTATTGACTCTAGTGCAAGTGGGAGACTGTTGGAAATATGCCCTAGAGGCATTAATAAATTAGTTACTATTATATTTCTTATTTCATGATAATCGTTTATTATCCATGCTATAATTGTATTGAATGAAGACTTATATACATGTGTGGATACATAGACAAAACACTGTCCCTAGCAAGCCTCTAGTTGGCTAGCCAGTTGATCAAAGATAGTCAGGGTCTTCTGATTATGAACAAGGTGTTGTTGCTTGATAACTGGATCACGTCATTAGGAGAATCACGTGATGGACTAGACCCAAGCTAATAGACGTAGCATATTGATCGTGTCATTTTGTTGCTACTGTTTTCTGCGTGTCAAGTATTTGTTCCTATGACCATGAGATCATATAACTCACTGACACCGGAGGAATGCTTTGTGTGTATCAAACGTCACAACGTAACTGGGTGACTATAAAGATGCTCTACAGGTATCTCCGAAGGTGTTCGTTGAGTTAGTATGGATCGAGACTGGGATTTGTCACTCCGTGTGACGGAGAGGTATCTCGGGGCCCACTCGGTAATACAACATCACACACAAGCCTTGCAAGCAATGTGACTTAGTGTAAGTTGCGGGATCTTGTATTACGGAACGAGTAAAGAGACTTGCCGGTAAACGAGATTGAAATAGGTATGCGGATACTGACGATCGAATCTCGGGCAAGTAACATATTAAGTTGTGTCGAGAGTTCAGGGGAATTTCAATGCCTTCGGCTCAAGTTGTCCATGACCGTGGACACGGCTAATCGATTAGGTTGGGCACTCTGCAGAGTTTTGCACACGTTCCCCACAAGATTTGATCGCCTCCGTGTTTGTCCTCGCACTTCAAGGTGTTTGAAGACCGGATGATCAAAACATGGTCTTTCAACGGGTCCCTCTGAATCCCTGTCGGTGCCCATCCATTCCTACCGTTCTTCTACATCTGCTAGCACTGCCTGTCCAGAGTCGCCGCATTGTCCAACCAAGCCAGAGCCCATAATGACTTGTGGCTGTGCAGGTAAGCGTTGAGTCTTGAAGTCTCCGTCCGTCTCTTCGAGCCTGGGTGAAGCTTTCCGCAGGATGTCATGGCCGTCCCCAGTATCCCGGGTCATCCACTGGGTTCTCCAGGGAGCCGATCAACCGTCCTTTACCCAGAGTTGCATTGCGTCCGAGGTGTTGAAAATCTTGTCTTAACCGGTCTTGATTATTTAATCAACCTCGCATCACTCGTGTTATGCACTCAACCGAAAACCCGTCTACTCAAGCATAGCAATAAGAAATTGTCGTCCCGGGGCCAAGTATGGGGGTTGTTGTGTGCCTACCACATGATACTACAACTTATACTAAAATTTCCAAGTACCTAGGCAGCATGCAATTGGGCAAAGAAAGGTGAACTACCATGCATCGAAAACATAGGAAAAATAACATGATCAAAATGACTTGCCTTGATGATAGTTGTCTTGATCGAGCGTTTCTAAGTAACACGCTTCGCACTCCGGGTGATCTACCGATACAAAGACAATACACACCATAAGCACTACAATCAAGCAACAAGTAAAAATAACATCACAAGTAAAAGTTTGCTATGGCCTAAGTGAAAGAATTCAACATGCGTTACTAAGGTAGAAACTTGTTTCTGTTAAAAACACCAGTAAAAATACTTTAAAATTTGAAACTTCTACCACAGTAAGATATAATCACTAGGAAGCAGTAGCAAAAAGAATGAACTCAAAATCATTTTTTAAACTCCTGGAATAGGCAAAACAAGGTTTAAACTAAATCTGATCTAACTTATATTTGAAAATTTCAAACATAGACAAATTATATTTTTTTAAACTACAGAAAAATTGGAGTCTACTGGAACAAGAATCAATATCATTGGACTTCGGGATCAAAGTTATGGCCAAAACAAAACAAAACTTTGCTGTTTTTGCAACTAGACAGAAAAAAAGAAACTAATTTGCTAACAGACAGGGGTATACGTGGTGCGTTGTGATTGGCTAAGGGGGTGTTTGCTGCGAGGCTTATAAGAAAATGGCCGAATTCTAACTAAAAGCTCCGGCTAACAGTTAAGCGAAATAAAAACCGACGGTTTTCTGATCTAAACCGAAAGGTTACCCTACTTCTAATCTACACCATTGAATACGATCCAACAGATGAGAATAGGGGGGGGGAACTCACACGAGGTGGTGGTGCTCCGATGGTGGTTGACTCCGGCGAGGCGAGGCGAGCCGGCGATGGGGAGGGGCTCCGGTGGTGGCGACGGGACGGGGAGGCGGCGACGGCTTCCCTCCGGCGATTGGGGGCGTCGGGCGGAGTCGGGGGTGGCACTGGGGTGGATGCCCCAGGTGCGGCCGAACTGGAGCTTCGGGCTCCGGTGGTGGCTGCGGCAGGGGCTCGGGGCGGCGGCTCGGCGAGTTGGTGGTGGGAACGGGGTGCGGCCGGGGGCTCGGGGTTTTATAGCCGGGGAGGGGCTTGGGGAAGGAAGGGGAGAGGGGGTCCGAGAGGATCCCGGTGGTGGGGATACGGGCTGGTTCGGGGTGCTCTGTTAGGAAAGAGAGGAGGGGGAGAGGTGGGGGGTGACCGCGGGGAAGAGGGGGTCGGCCAGGGGGGACCCAGCGGTAGTGGGAGGAGGCGGGGGAAGGAAGGGGGCGGTGGCCGATCCGAAAGAAATTCGGATCCCGGGCTATGGGGGGGATTCGGCCCAGCTATTAAACGCCCAGGCGGTTGCCTCTTTTAAAGAAGACTTTCCTAATTTAAATCTTTTCCAAAACAGAAAAACAAAAGTGAATAAAAAGGAAGTAAATCAAATATTTAATATGGAGTATTATATACCAAAAAAATCAGAAAAATATCCTTTACCCGAATAACATTTTTCCAAAGCAAAAAATAAAAACTTTAAAAAAATGTTTTTTTTTCAGAAATTCCCCAAAATGCTTTATTTTCTTTTTGCAAATATTTTTGCAAATAAACTTTGGATTTCTTGGCTCCAATATTTCAGAAATGCCCGCACTTTGGAGGGTCATTTTCCTCCGCTTTCTCTCTTGCGTGCAAGAGAGTATTTTCCCGGCATTTCTCGTGTGAGGAAAAAATAGAAAATGCAAAAACAAAAGACGAAAGAATTCGAATGCCAATTTTATTTCAATCAATATGCATAGATGCTTAGCTACAATGTAAAACATTCCCAATTAGGGAAATTGGGATGTTACACTCGTCTACCTCTCTGTCTCTCTTGCTGGATCAAGAAGGCCGAGATCATCGTCGAGCTGTACGTGTGCTGAACGCGGAGGTGCCGTCCGTTCGGCACTAGATCGTGGGACTGATCGCGGGACAGTTCGCGGGGCGGATCGAGGGACGTGAGGACGTTCCACTACATCAACCGCGTTCACTAACGCTTCTGTTGTGCGATCTACAAGGGTACGTAGATCGAATATCCCCTCTCGTAGATGGACATCACCATGATAGGTCTTCGTGCGCGTAGGAATTTTTTTGTTTCCCATGCGACGTTCCCCAACAATAAGAGCCGTGTATCTCAGTCTCAGGACACGACGGATGGAAAAGCCTAAAGGAGCCAAACCTCAAGTTTCCCTGTGGTGGCCCCCGCAGTGTGTCCATTTTGGACCAACACTCATGAGGAGCACTGGCCCGGGTTGTTGATTAAAGATCCTCGGGGTGATCATTCCCTATGCAGATTATTATTAAGTGATTAGAAAATTAACACCAATGTTGGGTCCTGCCGGACAAGTCTTAACACTACGCGATTTATCCAGGGGGTCCCCATAACAACCCCGAACGTGTTAGGAGCGATCAATATGGAACCAAACACCAGTAGCCGGTAACTATGGCGGAAATAACGGAACAAAACACCCAGCAAAAGGCTAGGCCTTCCGTTATTTACCATGTATATAGGTGCATTAATTAAATAACAAAATTAAGATAATGATATCAAGCTCATGTTATCACATGAGGCAAAGCACCTGCATCTAGCAACGCTAACATTAGTAGCTGAGCAAAGCCTACTTAGCCATTCAAGTTTGCTAGGAAGGGATAAGTGTTTGGGTTTCATGGCAATTCAGGAGGCAATTATTTCAGTGGTAGGAAGCGAGAATATGACAAGGAATCCTAAACTAGCATAACAAGTCTAGAGATGGAATCAAGGTCATATCATCTTGCCTGTGATATCCTCAGCTTGGAATGGTTCTTGTTCGTCCTGCACGTACTCTCCCGAATCCACGTACTCGTTCTCCGTTCCCGGTGCTACCCAACATAAGAATAACACCCAATGAACAACAACACCTCAAGATGCAACAAGCACATGATGCATGAGATGAATATGAGCATGCATCACTATTCTACTCACTAGCACAAGCATGAGAAGTAAATACATGTTCCTAGAAAGAACTGCATCCTAAGCTATATTGACATGCATGAGAATGACATGATCAGATGCGTCTCGATAATACAATGCAAAATCATATAAAGAACATATCAATCGGAGCTATAGATAAACGTGAATCGACGAAGCAAGACATGAAGAGCTGCGTGTCAAATTCATCACACCACACCCAAATGGCTCAACTCTGGTATTTCCAGGTAGCCAAGACATAAAAAAAACCAACATGGATGGGGTGGAGCAAGGAAGAACACCACATCATCAACTAAGCACTCACAAACATCAAAATACCAAAACTACACAATCTGCCATAAACTGCATCATAGCACTTTGTGAGCTACATGCAAAGCACCTACAACCACCCAAATATGACAAATAATATATGTGGCTGTAGCTATCCAAGATTACTAGAATCAAAACCAAGAATCACACACAAAGTAATTAAACACAGAAAGTTACAAGGCTGCAAACTTGCCCAAAAATACCAGATTTCAGGGACTTAGTGAAAATTCCAGATTCTCACTTTTTGTCTATGCTCTGAAGCATTTTGACACCAGCCAAAACAACATCTACAGGACTCCAAATGGAATGAATATTTACAGGGAGCTAGACAAACATATCAGCTTCAACTTTCCAGTTAAAACCTAAGGCTAGATCACAACACATTGACCTGCACAAGCTCATCTATAGGAGAAGAAAATATAAACAGATTCTCACACTTAGTGAAAATCTCACTAATCTGGAATTTCAGCCACATGCCTACTTTGAGTGGGCACAACTTACACACATGGATTCCTAAACATGAAATGAAACCAACTTGTGGTAGAGGGGGTCACCCTCTACTAGCACAACCAAGAAGCAAACCTTTGTGCTCATCAAATCACATGGAACCAAGCTCTAAACATGGAACAAATCTATAATATGTCATATCTAGAAATTGTTCCAATGTTAAAACTAATCTCAGCAATGGATTCCTGGGATGATTCTACCCCAAAAGCATATAAAATACATATGCACTTGCTTGGAACAAGTGAGCACAAACTAGGAAAGAAAACTACATAGTTTCACATAGAGATGAATATGCATCATCACATGTGATTCCACTAGCTCAACACCTACACCATGAACATACACACACTCACAAGGAAGGGCACACACTCACACATATGGACATGTGTTGGTGCACCTAGCTTTAGTAGGTGGGGTGAACCCACATACACCCACACAACTACACACACACACACTACAACTATTACACCACATCTACTCAAGGTGCACAAGCAGGTCACCCTTGGTGATTGCACCACACTCATGCACATGAACTCTTGTTCATGTGTGTGAGATGCAAACACACACATCCACCTCTTGCATGTGTGCTACCACACACACACAACACAACACCATCACCTACACTACACACTCTTCAGATCACAATCGCAAATCACATCACTTCACTATATCTCATGAGGGGTAACTACACATGCTGCTACCAAGTATATAAACACACACACATATACACTCTCGCACCCAACTCCAAATGCACATATACATCCACTACACCTAGTGCACACACACACATCAAAATACCAAAATGCTCCAACATGTAATCTTCACTTGCAGCAAACAAGGGCAACAAAAACTAAAAGAAAATCTAGCCTAACATAATCTGAAACACATACACCTGCAAACACTATTGCTAGCAGCAAATACAACACGACAAAGAAAAATAAATTAGGGAAAAAAATAAGAGGCTTGGGGGGGTCGAAGCCAAGCCCTCTCTGCAGTGCACTGCTGCTGTTGCCACCCTGTTAGACACCAGGCTCTGACAGAGAAGACTCAGCTAGCAGGTTATACCTCTGGTGCTGCATCTACTGTCGAACAGGAAGGAAACAGGGAAAAAAGGGGTGCACCACATAGGACTCGAACCCTGCACCTGCGGTTAGTCCAAACAACAGCGCCCTCACAACCACCACTGGGATACACGACAGGAGCTTCGGAGAAAGGAACATATTGCAAGGAATACTATATCTACTGCATGCTCTGTTCTGCACCAATAAGTGTCGGTGACAGGGAGGCCGCCGGGGCTAACTGCTGAGCTGCGCCGCGCCAGGGAGGTTGACAAATGCATGTAACTAGCTACGGTTGGTGCTACTCCATCTGCACCACCACATGAACTAACTACACAGAGCACCCCATCAACATACACGCACATCAGATCCACGGCTGCTGCTCGGGACAGGGGTGCATCGCTACTGCACCTAACCGGATCTACTCGAAGGAGAGGGGAGGAAGGCGGCCGGCTCACCTAGGGAGGAAGAGGGGGCGCTGAACTAAGGAAGAGGCGCTCTGGAGCCGAGCCGAAGAGGAAGAAGCGGAGTTGACGTAGACCCTGCTGCAGACCGAGGACGATGAAAGAGTTCACCGAAGCCGCGGCGATGGCGAGCTCCTGGCCATCGAGGAGGGCGTTCCCCAGCCTCAGTGAGGTCGGGAATGGGACGCGGGGAGCAACCCCTCGCCCGTGTACATGGCGGATGGCGCGACCATCAATGAGAACGGGGGTTAGACGACGGCGGGCTGCTCTCTCTCTCTCTGCTCCTATCTGCAGAACCTTACCAGGAGGAGGAGAAGAGAGATGGGGAAGGAGATGGTGGCGGCAGCGGATGGGAGAGGGGGAAAACCTAGGAGAGGGAGAGGGCATGGACGCCGAGATAAATAAGGGGGGTGACCTCGACGTTAGTGCCTCACGACGGCAACTCTCGCTCTCTGAAATGCCTGAAGGAAAGGTGCAGAGGAGGGGGGTAAACGCCGTCTGCAGGAGGAGAAGGGAGGTCGCGCATGCTGGGCTCCTGTGCGTGAAGGAATGGGAGTGATGGGCGGCCTTGTGGGAGGGAGCCCACAAGGTGGCGCCACTTAAAAGAAAATAATACTCTGGTGCCTTTTCTATTTACAGGAAAAGCCCCAGGAGATATTAATACCCAGGAAAGGAGATAAAAATACAACAAAAATACCACTGACCAAGGAAAAATACAACCTATTTGAATAAAATAACTAAGATGTATTTGGGGCAACTAAATATTTACAAAACAACATTATCATTGGCTATTTTTTAACTAGTTGCACCTTTTAAACTTGTTTTCAAAATAGCAAACATACCCCTCCATATCCAACACAAAAACTGCTAACTCATAGGCATTTTTAAAACAGGAAAGGAAGAAGAGTATCTTGAACTTGGAATAAAAGA
The DNA here is from genome assembly GCF_904849725.1 of Hordeum vulgare subsp. vulgare. NCBI lineage: Eukaryota > Viridiplantae > Streptophyta > Magnoliopsida > Poales > Poaceae > Hordeum > Hordeum vulgare. Next base: position 443,037,844 of record NC_058522.1, on the reverse strand, counting down.
GAGAGGAAAGGTTTTAAATCCTAAGCAACCCAACATAGATGAACCTACTTGCACAAGTCATACTCCACACAAGATCATATCTCACATCACCACATAAGATCACATGAAACCACATGACTCAAAGCAACAACACCTGACACATGAAATGATATGATATGCATGCATGCAAAGGAAGAAATGATAAGGAGACAACACATGAAATCATAACACAGATAACTCTCATAGCATTGACAAGGTGGAACCACATAGGAAGGTTCCAAATAGGGAAGGTTACACATCTGGGGCATTACAAACTCTACAACACTACAAAAAAGATCTCGCCCCGAGATCTACGCCTGAAAGAACCCCAGAAATTCAGAACGGAGGTGATCCTCGCGTTCCCAAGTAGCCTCTTTATCGGAATGGTGTGACCACTGCACTTTGAGAAATTTGACGGTCTTGTTGCGGGTCTTGCGCTCAGTCGCCTCGAGAACCGCAACTGGATGCTCATGATAAGAAAGGTCAGGCTGAAGGTCGATGTCTAGAAGATCAACAGTGCGCTCGGGGGTCTTGAAGCTCCTCCGAAGCTGAGAAACATGGAACACATCATGAACATTTGCAAAGTTTGACGGAAGCTCGAGCTGGTACACAAGGTCGCTTCTCTTGCCAACCACTCTGAACGGACCAACGAAACGAGGCACAAGCTTGCCTTTGATGCCAAAGTGTTGCATGCCCTTCATAGGCGACACCTTGAGATAGACGAAGTCATCAAGCTCATAAGAATAGCTCTTCTGACGGGACTGAGCTGCTCTGAGGTTGTCACGAATGACCCGACACATGTCCTCAGCTTCTTCTATCAAATCATTCCCAAGGATCTGGCGCTCTTCGGTCTCGGACCAGTTGAGCGGGGTACGACACTTCCTGTCATAGAGAATTTCAAACGGAGCCTTGCCAGAACTAGCTTGATAACTGTTGTTATACGAGAACTCTGCAAAAGGCAGACAATCCTCCCACTTCATGCCAATAGAGATAACACATGCTCTCAGCATATCCTCAAGAACTTGATTCACTCGCTCCACTTGACCACTAGTCTGAGGATGGAACATTGTGCTGAAGCGGATCTTCGTGCCCATAGCAGACTGAAAGGAGTACCAGAACTTGGAAGTGAATATACTTCCGCGATCCGAAGAGATCATTGTAGGGGCACCGTACAAGGACACAATCCTGGAGGTGTACAACTCTGCAAGCTGCGCTGCTGAAATGGATTCCTTGACTGGAAGAAAATGAGCCACTTTACTCAACTTGTCGATGACGACGAAGATGGCATCATTACCGTTCTTCGACTTCAGAAACCCGGTGACGAAATCCATCTCAATGTGATCGAACTTCCACTCGGGAATCGGCAAAGGCTGGAAAAGACCTGCTGGACGTTGATGTCCTGCTTTCACCCTTCGACATACATCACATTCATTTACGAACTGAGCAATCTCACGCTTCATACGAGTCCACCAGAAGGTTTGTTTCAAGTCGTGGTACATCTTGGAGCTTCCAAGATGAATAGAGAGCAGAGAGTTATGAGCTTCCTCCATGATTACCTTTCTGAGATCACCTTTCGGGACGACCAGGCGATCCTCGAAGAACAACGTGTCTCTGGCATCAACAGTGAAGCACTTATACTTTGGAAGACTCTTTGCCACGCCAATCTTGACTTTCTTCACCATAGCATCAAGAAGCTATGCTGCTCGGACCTGATCTTCCAAGGTAGGAGAGATCTGAAGGTTTGCAAGAAATCCCTGAGGTACTAACTGTCGTGGTTTTGTCACGGCAGATGTCCTCGTGAAAGGACTTAGTGTTGGAGCCATCGCACCTTGGGGGCGACTCAAAGGGGTTGAACGGGAGCGAGACAAAGATTTATCCAGGTTCAGCCCCTCGTAAGGAGGTAAAAGCCTACGTCCTGCTTTGTGTTGTATTGATGGTGTTTCGATTACAAGGAGGTCGTAACTCGCCTGACCTAGCACTCGATGATTTCTAACCTACCCTCTCCTCCCCCAGGACTCGCCTTTATATACAGGTCAAGCCCTTAGGGTTTACAAGAGTCCTTACCATTATGCAAGTCATGATTATTTATATCTCTAAGTCGCCTTGCTTTCCAAGACTTAGAGGTCTTTCCAATGATTGACACTCCACGAGGATCTTGAACCGCCGTCTAGCTTCTGGGCTCACAGGCCAAAGCTTGAATCGCCAAAGGATGAGTCGCCCGCTTGGTGACCCGGCCCAACTAGGGCGGGTCAGACAACAGATAATATCCCCAACATTAGGCCCCAGATTGACCTGAACCTGTTCATGCCAATTCTCACCTTGCCAGGGGCGACTCACTCTGCTTCCTTTATACATCATACGATTTATCCACCATTCTATCATGGAGATATCCAAGTCGCCGAATCGCTTCTTGTTGACATCATCTTATCCCTTTAATCTCGGAAGAAATGATGACGCAATCCCCAACGGATCCTTCGGCACAGATATCCTGAAAATTTTGGGCGCCATTATAGCGAATCATTATCCTGTCGTCAGTTCCCGCACGAGGCGCCTCGATTCCAGCGCCCGACCCAATAAATAGGCTGGGGGAAGGGGGTAGGAAACTTCCCCACCTACCCATTTCATCGACCCCTTCTTCCTTGCGACTGCACCGAGAAACCCATCGCCGCCCAAGGACCTCCGTCTCTGGCCGCCGCGTCCGACGCATCCCCAGGCCGACTAAGTGCGCAACATTCGTCACGGATCTTCCTCGGTCACCTCCGGTGGCCACCATCAGGTCAGTCTTTTGCCATTAGAGGTAGATCTTAGCTCCTCAAGGTTCATCGCTTGCCGGTTTCTTAGAACACCTCGAATGCCTCCATAGACGTTGATTAGATCACAATGATAATGATAGGTATGATAGCATCGACCATATCCTTAGTTGACTAGCTCTTGTTTGAAGATCCAAAAAAGGCTCCTATCAAATCAGCTTTGCTATTCTTACCCTAGCCATAGGCTGTTCTACTTTATCCAGGCCTTTTTCATTCATTTTTGCCTGCTCCGTAGATCTATGTGTTACTGCTTGCTGTGTAAAACATGTTTATAAATTCGCCCTTCACCATTTTAGCGAACATCTCTGAAGCTCCGAGTTGTCTCCTTTTGAGCAATAGGAAATTCCTAAATCGCCCTTGTATTCTGACCCGGCTCCTTGTTCGCGAGTCAACAGACTCCCGTAGTCACCTGACAATTGTTCGGCGAGTTAATTAACCTTTTTAACCCCTCAGTAAGCACTCGGCGAGTTAACTTATCTGTAATCTTTTCCTTTGTAGCCATGGGTACCGTTTTCAAAGCCGATTGGCTCCCAACCAAAGTTACTGAAGCTTTTCTCGATGACTGTGTGAAGACGGGAAATCTCAACCCGAAAGAGGTTATCGGATGGCGATCCGGGTTTGGAGAAGAAATTCCTAACCCGAAGGAAGGGGAATAGTTGTCTTCGCTGAGTACCTCGAACGGGGTTTTAAGCCGCCAGGGTCCAAATTTCTCAGAGATGCCATGACTTTCATGAACGTCCGCCTCCAAGACTTAGGACCTAACTCGATTAGTAACTTATGTTAGTTCCAAGTGTTCTGCGAAGCTTACTTGTGGATGGAACCTTCATTTCCTTTGTTCTGGTACTTTTTCCATTTGAACCGCCAGACCGAATTTTCCAATGGCCCTAGCTTGGAACTTGCAGGTGTCAACGTTCAATGCCGTAGGGACAGCCCATTCCCATCACTCGCCATGCCAAGCTATCCCAAAGCCTGGGGCGAGTCTTGGTTTTATTGCCAAGAAACTTCTCCTGAGGGTGAAAACAAGCTCCTTGGCTATAGGGAGGAACACCTTCCTACAAACTTCAAACTTCCAGACAAGCTTACTGAAGAAGAGGAGTCAGATTTTATCCCGTTGCTATCCGAGTTACGATCTCTGACAAACAACGGTCTTACCGGGATTGATCTGATCTGCTGCTGGGTTGAATGGCGCATCCTCCCCTTGAGTCGCCGAGACGGCTTGATGTGTGAATTTGATGGCACCTTGTACCATCCCCAGTGCTACTTCCGTACAACACTGACAGAGAATGACATCGTGTTCATCATCAAGAAGCTAACCGGCGAGCCCTTGGCCAAGTGTGGCCAAATAGGTCTTAAGCCATTCTGCAATATCAACCCGGCTCCTAAGGTAAATAACTTAACCGCCTTTACTTTATTCTTTCTGACTTACTTGAATTCTTATTCTCATAATAAAAAATGCCACTTCAGAAAGGTGACAAATTCTAGTCCAAGAGGCCGAAAAAGGTGGCCCTGAAGCAAGCCAACCACCCCCAAAAAAGAAATCCAGGAGAAAAGGCAAAGCCGCAGTTATCGAACCGTCTGATGCGGACGAATCCCAAGTCGGCGATGTATTTTCAGAGGTAAAATTCTATCTTCTTTGTCTTGCCATCCATTGCTATAGCTTTCTGTTCACACGTCTATATCTCTTGTGTAGAAGGAGGGCAACGAAAGCCAAGAAGACGCCGTAGAGGTAATTTCTGTTTCCTCCGACTCATCTTCTCCTCCGCCTATGCCGGCCAGGCGGATTTGTCGTAAGGTTCCCATGTCTCACCCAAATGCTTGTTTGGATCCTAATTTCCTTTTGAAGAAAGCGCAACATGTTTCCTATCAGAAAACTCGGAGTCATTCTGGAGACTTGGTGTCCGGGTTACCAATGAAAACTCCTACCAAGAAGAGGCAGAATGAGGTATCCTTTAACAGCGTCCCCTTTTGTTTCCTTTTGGATCATACTTATAACTTGCTCATATCTTGAGGTATTACTTTTGCAGAATTCTCCCCCTTTGTCATGCGACTCAGTGATGTCAGCTCTTCCGCCGATGGTCCGCGTTCCAGGGTAAATTCTTATAATACTTACATTGTCCTGATGATGATGATGCCTGTTTTTAAGCACATCCTCTTCTCTTTTAGGGAACAAGCGAAGGAAAGGAAAACTCGCGGGTCAATTTCCACTACAGCTCCGGAGCCTATTGAAAAGCCGGCGCCGACTCATGATAACCCGGCAAAGGATAAATCTGATGACCAAGCGGATCTCCCGAATTCTCCCATGGAAGGCATGGAAACGCCCAATCCGCTGAGTTCGTTGAAAACGGCACAGGATCTAGATGTTGTAATCATCACTGGTACTAGCTTCTCTAAGCCGGCTTCGACAGTCTTGTCGAAGCACGTATCAACATCAACCCAGCCTTCTATTGAACATGAAGTTTCCAAGGCCAAGCTATCTCAATATGAAAATCATGAATTTAAAGAGCTCTGCTCCAGCTTTGCAAGTTCCCTGGAGGCGAGTTATGAAATGGAGAATAGTATACTCCTTATGATGAAGAATAGACATGAGGTACGCCTTAATGCATACCATCCTCATTAACCCCCAAGGGCCGGGTCATCTGTTAAAAGATGAGCCGGGTCTTGATATTAGAAAAATCTTTTGACCTGTAACCCCCAAGGACCGGGTCATCTATTGAAAGATGAGCCAGGTCTTGATATTAGAAAATGTTTCAACCTGTAACCCCCAAGGGCTGGGTCATCTGTTGAAAGATGAGCCGGGTCTTGATGTAGAAAATCTTTCAACCGGTAACCCCCAAGGGTCGGGTCATCTATTGAAAGATGAGCCGGGTTTTGATATTAGAAAATCTTTTGACTTGTAACCCCCAAGGGCCGGGTCATCTGTTGAAAGATGAGCCGGGTCTTGATATTAGAAAATCTTTCAACCTGTAACCCCCAAGGGCCGGGTCATCTGTTGAAAGATGAGCCGGGTCTTGATATTGTATAATTTTGTCTAAAAAATTATACATTAGCCCCCAAGTGTCACAGATGTTGCTTGCAATAATTCTGAAACTTGCCCCTTGATAATATATTTTGACAGGAATCTCTTGCCCAAGCTGAGTCGGCATTTGGTGACTTAAAGAAAAGTTTAGCCGACCAGCAAGATGCACGGGCAAAATCAGAAGAAAAATATCAAGTGATCTTATCTGAGATGGAGAAGCTGAAGGCCGCCCATAATAAGGCTCAAGTTGATCAAGACGTCGCGGTAAAGCAAGCGGAAAAAGCTGAAGCAAAATTGGAAGCCGTGCAACAAGAGCTGGCCGGTTTAAAGCAACATATCTCCAACATGGCACAGGCTATCTTTGGTAAGAAGCAAAGCCCTGACCTTGCACTTTGTAAAAAAATAACTTAATATGAAGAAGTTACTGACCATCATTATCCCTTATATAGGTCCGAGAGACGCCAACCTTCAGAATGATTGTGTCCTGATGCTGAAGGCGATTTACACATTAACAGAGCAAGTGTATACCGGAAGCGTGCTGACCGTGAAGGCAGTGATGGGCGCCAAGGAACCCATAACATCAATCAAAAAGATGCTTGGCTGCTTATCTACCCTTCCGCCTCAGATAGGTGAGCTAACTCGGTTAGGTGCCCGAAAAGGAGTACTGACTACGCTGAGTCGGTGCTTAGCATACGCTCCGGAGTTAAAACCCGAAGAAGTAGCAGCATGCTTTCCCCAGCTCAAGGAGGACGGGTCAGAATTTACTCAAGAGGATTATCAGCGCGTTGTCAAAGAATCCCACTTGGCGGCGACTCAGCTTGCAGCAAGCTTGGATTTATCAAAGTATCAAGCTGCTTATGATGAGAAGAATAAGAAAATAAATTTGCCAACCTTTGTGACAACCAGCTTGACTCCGCGTCGACCCAAGAACCCATTTGATTTGGAGGCGGACCTCTCGTCATTTCTGAATCATGAAGATGAATTCGCCGCCTTATCCAAGTGTAATTGGGTATTGGGCGACTTGCCAGTTGAAGTCGGTCAGAGCTCAAAGCAAGCTGACCCGGGAACATCAACGGAGTAGTTCTTCATGGATTTGGCCATCAGAGCCATGTAATAGGTCATTCGTAGAAAACAACCTTGTTCCATGATTTCTTTAAAACCCTTGTGTCACCCTCAGGCCGTCTTATGATACTTGACCCGCCATGGCAATAGTGATTTTGATCATCAACCTGTTAGGCTTAAAAACATACATCAAACCACCTCAGTGAGTAATGGATGATAAATAATAACCGGCTCACGATGTTAAGGTGAGTCAGAAAATTTTGAAAAACCTTGTGGCAATGCCAGGAAGGTGAAAGTAGAAATTTTGTCGTCTCGTTCAAGTCGCGACAGGATAGGACGAGTTATATAAACTCAAGTGCTACCCGAGGGAGACTTTTTGTATAAAAACGCTCAAGTATTTAGACCAGCTGATCAGGCACGAGTCAAGCTTCAATGAAGCAGGTTCAGTGAACCAATGGTTTCTCTATTTTCCATGTGGGGCACTAGCCGGTACTAGACATGTTTTAACCAAGGCAAGTTCAGGGTCCATAAAGCGGAGTAACTCGCCAAGAGTTCATGGGTCCATATGGCGATTCGGCCAACACACAGTCCAGTATAACCATTTGTAATGCGGTAATTTTTCGCAGCCCAAATGGGTAGTAAGGCTGATCTCAGTGAGATGAAGCCCCCAAGTGACCTATGATTAGGGGAAAGACCGGTTATGGGATTGTAGAAGCGTATACACTATTACCACAAAACGACTTGGGAAAAAATAGCCCCCAAGTAAGCCGAGCTAATCCACAGAATCATATAAGGCGCCTATGTTTGAATCATGCGCTTGTAGCGACTTGATCCTCTTTGGCTTACCGATACCCAGTGTTGTAATAAGTGCATGATGGCGACTTATGCTCTCTGGTATGGATAGCGTCCATGCTTGGGCGACTTGTTAAGGAGCAAGATCAAAAATCCATACTTTCAATAAGATGAAATAGCAGGAAAGCCCCCGAGTTCGTGGGCATCAATTTTATTGCTTCATAAAAATGAAAAACTTACAATTTTTCAAGAGAAGAAAAAATAGAGCCGATAGCTCAAGTGTAATAAGGCCGCGGGTGGGCTATGTTCCAGAGGCGAGTTGACTCAGCCTCCGTGGTTGGCCGATCAGGCCGAAGATCCACCAAATAGTACGACCCGTTGCGAAGGCTTTTGCTGACAACGAACGAACCTTCCCATGGTGGTGATAACTTATGCATGCTAGTGCGATCTTGGATCAATCGAAGCACTAAATCGACCTCCTGAAAAGTTCGGCTCTTAACTCGGCGGCTGTGGTAACGCCGCAAGTCCTGCTGATAAATAGTCGATCTGGCAGCAGCCAAGTCGCGTGCTTCCTCCAAAGCGTCCAAAGAATCTTGACGCGCCAACTCGTTATCCTGTTCCACATAAGCAGCAACTCTGGGCGAGTCATGCCTAATGTCAGTGGGAAGAACAACTTCTGCTCCATATACCAGGAAAAAAGGAGTAAAACCCATAGACCGGTTTGGGGTGGTCCGGATGCTCCATAGTACTGAAGGCAACTCCTCAACCCAACACCCTGGGGTGCGTTCTAGGGGAACCGTAAGTCGGGGCTTGATTCCTCGCAATACTTCATGATTCACCCGTTCTGCCTGCCCATTAGATTGTGGATGAGCAATTGCAGAGACATCAAGCCGGATGTGCTCACGATGGCAAAACTCCTGCATCGCTCCTTGTGATAGATTAGTACCATTATCAGTAATAATGCTGTGTGGATATCCGAACCGGAAGATCAGTTTTTTCAAGAACTTGACCGCTATCTCCGCATCACAAGCACCAACAGGTTCTGCTTCGACCCACTTGGTAAATTTTATCAACCGCCACTAGCAGATGAGTTTTTTTGTTGGACGACAACTTAAAGGGGCCAACCATGTCTAGCCCCGAGACCGCGAAAGGCCAAGTAATAGGTATCATCCTTAGTTCTTGAGCCAGCACATGAGCCTGTCGTCCGTAAGGCTGGCAACCATCACATCGATGAACTATCTCTTCTGCATCTGCATGAGCCGTCAAGCAAACCAATCCGTGACGGAACGCCTTTGAGACCAGGGAGCGTGACCCGGCATGATGCCCACAATCTTTGGCATGGATGTCGTTCAGAATCACACACCCTTCTTCGGAAGAAACGCATCGCTGGAATACCCCAGAAGTGCTTCACTTATACAATTCGTCATTGATGATGACCATGGATTTGCTCCGACGGATAATCTGGCGAACCAACACCTCATTCGAAGGTAACTCGCCTCGTGCAAGATATGCCAAATAAGGAAGAACCCAATCCGGCGTAACACGGAGAGCCGCCACAAACTGGGACTCAGGGTCTGGTATTGCCAACTCCTCTTCTGAGGGCAATCTTACGGAAGGATTATGCAAAATATCCAGAAAGACATTGGGAGGAACCGGCTTACGTTGTGAGCCGAGACGTGAAAGAGCGTCAGCTGCTTCGTTAAGGCGTTGGTCGATATGATAAACTTGATAGCCATGAAAATGACCCGCCACATCGGATACAACCCTTCTGTAAGCCGCCATCAAGGGGTTCATACTCTGCAGCGTTGTTGGTGCATGGAAACATGAGTCGGAGAACATAACAGAATTTGTCTCCCTGGGGCGAAATTAACACCATGCCAGCCCCCGAGCCTTCCAATTGCCTAGACCCGTCAAAGTAAATAGTCCAGTACGTGAGGTCGGGCCTGTCTTCCGGAATCTGCAATTCGGTCCAATCGTTGATGAAGTCAACCAAGGCCTGGGACTTGATAGCCGTGCGAGGGATGTATCGCACGTGGTGCGGCCCAAGTTCGATCGCCTATTTGGCAATTCGCCCTGTCGCTTCTCGATTTTGGATGATGTCCCCGAGAGGAGCGGAACTTACCACTGTGATGGGATGCTCTTGGAAATAGTGTTTGAGCTTCCGACTCGCCATAAAGACCCCATACACCAGCTTATGCCAGTGCGGGTAACGTTGCTTGGAGAGGGTTAGCACCTCACTAATGAAGTATACCGGGCGTTGCACTGGATATTCCTTCCCTTCTTCCTTCCGTTCGACAGCCACTGCCATGCTCACCGCCTTGGAGTTTGGCGCGATGTACAGAAGCATAGGCTCTTTTTCAGTCGGGGCGGCCAAAACCGGCGGGTTGACCAGCTCCTGCTTCAAGGCTTCAAAAGCTTCATTGGCCTCGTCTGTCCAAACAAAATGGTCAGATTTCTTAAGCAACTGATAGAGGGGAATAGCTTTTCCCCCCAGGCGGCTTATGAAGCCAATTAACGCCGCGATATGACCCGCCATCCGTTGAACTTGATTGATACTCGCTGGTTTCCCAAGCGAAGTAATCGCCTCAATTTTGTCCGGGTTGGCCTCAATGCCGCACTCGGACACCAGGAAACCCAACAACTTTCCTGTGGGGACACCAAAGACACACTTGGTGGGATTAAGCTTCATCTGCTATACCTGCAGGTTGTCAAAAGTTTCCCTTAAATCTTCCAAGAGCGTCTCCCTCCTATGAGTTTTAACCACAATGTCATCAACGTAAGCGTGGACGTTGCGTCCGATTTGGCCACAGAGAAAATTTTGGATGCAACGCTGGTAAGTCGACCCAACGCTTTTGAGCCCAAACGACATGGACACATAACAAAAAGCCCCGAAGGGGGTTATAAAAGCGGTCTTCTCCTGATCTTCCACAGTCATTTTGATTTGGTGATATCCGGAATAAGCGTCCAGGAAACACAAGCGCTCGCAGCCCGCCACTGAATCAATGATTTGATCAATGCGGGGAAGGGCGAAAGGGTCCTTTGGACAAGCTTTGTTAAGATCTGTGTAATCAATGCACATGCGGAAGGTGCCGTTCTTTTTGAGCACCAGGACCGGGTTGGCCAACCACTCGGGGTGGAAGACTTCTACGATGAATCCGACGGCCAAAAGACAGGCGCCTTCTTCCCTGATTGCCTTGCGTCATTCCTCATTGAACCTGCGAAGATATTGCTGAATCGGCTTTGCTTTTGGGTCAACAATAAGATGGTGCTCAGCGAATTTTCTCGGTACACCGGGCATGTCAGAAGGTTTCCATGCGAAGATGTCCCGATTCTCACGAATGAATTCGATGAGCGCGCTTTCTATTTAGGATCCAGACCCACGCCGATAGTAAACTGCTTGGATGAGTCACCAGGAACGAAATCCACCATCTTAGTATCATCAGTTGGTTTGAACTTGAGGGGTGGCTCAGCGTATGTTGTTGGCTTCTTTAGAGGTGGCATATCTGCTGGATCAACATTGGCCTGGTGATACTTGAGATCTTCCGCAGCGTAGGCGACTTCTACGTAAGCCGCACCCCCTTCCTCACACTCTCTCGCTATCTTCCTGTCACCATTAACCGTGATGGGTCCCTTAGGACCATGCATCTTGAGTTTAAGGTAAACATAGCAGGGGCGAGCCATGAAACAGGCGTAAGCCAGTCGCCCAAACAGCGCATGATAAGGGCTCTTTAACTTGACCACCTCAAATATAAGTGACTCACTCCTGTAATTGGATGCTGTTCCAAACGCCACTTTGAGTTTAACCCGGCCTATGGGGTATGCCGACTTACTTGGGACAATTCCATGGAAAACCGTGGTTGACGGCATTAAGTCCTTCTCCAGCAGGTTCATCCTTCGAAAAGTGTCGAAGTATAGAATGTTGATGCTACTACCACCATCCATCAGTACTTTCCATAAGGTATATCCCCCAACTTGAGGAGCCCCGACCAACACTAAGTCGTCGGGGTTGTCAACTCTGGGCGGGTGATCCTCCCTACTCCACGATATAATCTGCTCCGACCAGTGGAGGTACCTAGGGAATGCCGGCTCAGATACACTGTACGCTCAGTGACTCACCTTTTTTTCATGCCTGCAGGCATTGGTGGTGAAGACGTGGTATTGCCTGTTGCTTAATTGTTTGGGATTATTGCGGAACCCGCCATGATCATCCGGCCCCTGTGGAGCCCCCTATGGGGGTGGCTGCTGAAAAGCTCCGGGCGGGTTATACCGCTGTTGGTTATGCACTGGATACTGACCGCTGCTTGGCTGTGAGCCGCCCTGAGTCCCCGGTTCGAGGAAGCCGCCGAACGGGTTCTCGCGTTGATTAGGTGCACCAAACTATTCCTGCCGTTGGTCCCGGTTACCGTTTTGGCCCTTTTTAATCGCCTCCGCCCGAAATTCCCGCATCACGTAACAGTCCTCCCAGGAGTGAGTCGCCGATCCGTCCGCCGTGGCGTGGTGCGGGCAGGGGCCCTTGAGTATGTTGTTATAATTGCGGGGCTTCTTGCCACTGTAACCCCTCTTCTTCTGGCGCTGGTTGCCGTTGTTGGCATTGGTGTTGGCGATGAAATCCATGGATCCTTCCTGCTGCCTTCTCTTGCCGTTCCCCCCATGATTATGGTGGGCGCGTCCCTGGAACCGGGTATGGTTTTTGGATGACACGCCCTTCCTCGGTGAGTTGGCCTTGCCGCCATCCTCTCCTGGATCTTTGGTATCGTCCGCCTCGGTGTACCTGGTTAGGGTGTCCATCAGTTCCCTCATATCTTGGACCTTTTGCTTGAGTTGCCCCAACTTCTGTACCAAGGGTTCATAGTGGCAGTTTTTCTCTAAGATCAGCACAACCCGAGCCGCCGTGATGCCGTCCGACGAGTGAATGATTTCTGCGACCCACCGCATCCAGCGGTCGGCCGACTCATCAGGGCGCTGAACGCAGTGCTGTAAATCGACTATTGTCATTGGGCGTTTGCAAGTTCCCCGGAAGTTTTTGATGAAACATTCTTTCAATTCAGACCAAGTTTGGATGGAGTTGGGGGGCAGGTTTTTCAACCAAGTACGCGCCGTCCCCTCGAGCATCATCGTGAAGTACGTGACGCAGATTGCTTAATTTACATCGAGCATGTCCATGGCGATTTCGTAACTCTCAACCCACGACGCCGACTCAAGGTCCGGAGTGTAGTTAGGCACCTTCCTTGGTCCTTTAAAATCCTTCGGCATCCGCTCATTGCGAAGGGTGGGGGCCAAGCATGGCACCCCTACATGCCTGCCGCCTCCGACAAGTGGTGCTGGGTCGGTTTGGATGTCCGAGCGATCCCGACCCGGCGGATCCCAATGGTTAGGCGGGTTAACCTGGGGAAGGGGTCGCGGTCCGCTGGTTATGGCGGGTTGATCCTCTAGCCGGCTCCTGGTGCGGCTTGCTTGGGGGGTGGAGTGCAGCCGATCGAGGCTGTGCGAGAACTGGGCGTTTTGAACCACCGCCATCTTCAACATCTCAATGGCGTTTCCTACTTCTATTTCGGCGGGGGTGTTGCCATGAATCGGAAGGGATTCTAAATGGCGAGTCGCAGCGAGCACGTTGTCCACCGGGATGGAAAAGTGACCCCGAGGTGTCTGGAAGTGGGGAATGTGATCAACCGCTGGCTGAAGCGGCGGGTTTGGCGGCTGACCCGGTCCTCCTCCTGGAGCGTCTCCTACCCCGGGAGTGCGTGGAGTGTCGAATAGTCGACTAGGGTTGAGATCAGGGGGTAAACGCCCCTGGTGTCTCCTCTGATGAACAGCGTCGGATGCGCGCTGATGCCTCTCGAGCCGCCAGTTTTCGGTGTTCAAGCGGGCTGTCTCAGCGATGATTTGAGCTTGCCGGGTCTCGATCCTGGCGGCTTCCGTTTCAGCATCCCGCCGAGCCTTTGCCACCCCATCTCTTAGCTTTGCCAACTCGGCATTTATCGTCTCCTAGTTTTCTGCTATTACAGGGGTCGCCATGAGCCTTGTTATCTCCGCCGCCAAGTCCACCAAGATCGCAACTGGGCTTCTCGATGTTTCGCCAGTCCCGTTGTTGCCCGCGGGGTTTTGATGGGTCTGAGTCGCCCCCGCCATGTAAACGGCGATCTGATGGCGGGTCCGATCGAGAACCTCGGGGTCCATTGCCAATGACAGGCCTCCGAGGCAGCCCCCATGTAGAGACTGAATTGAATCTGAGTCACCCATGGATGATTCGTCATTAGTATTGACCGGCGTAGTCTCCTGAGTCACCGATCGTTCTGGTTCCTCAGATCCCTGTGTGAAACCGACAAAAACCGAGCGGGTTAGGTTTGACGTCGTAACTGGGCGGACATACCTGGCCGGCTTGACGATGTCGGTGCAGATGTCCGGCTCAGGCACGGGTGATCCAACCATGCCGACAAAGATGTTGATGTTGCCGAAGGGGACTATGTAGCCGGATTCGATTGAATCGGCCTCAGGCCCCCACAACGAGTTATCGATGTAGTACTTCCCGCGGCGGCTCCGAGTCATGAGCCCCGCCGTGTAGCTCCCTGACCCTGGTAGGGCTCCCTTTGAGAACTCAACTCCACCGTGCGCAGGCCCCATGGTGGGCGCCAACTATCGTGGTTTTGTCACGGCAGATGTCCTCGTGAAACGACTTAGTGTTGGAGCCATCGCACCTTGGTGGCGACTCAAAGGGGTTGAACGGGAGCGAGACAGATATTTATCCAGGTTCGGCCCCTCGTAAGGAGGTAAAAGCCTACGTCTTGCTTTGTGTTGTATTTATGGTGTTTCGATTACAAGGAGGGCGTAACTCGCCTCACCTAGCACTCGATGATTTCTAACCTACCCTCTCCTCCCCCGGGACTCTCCTTTATATACAGGTCAAGCCCTTAGGGTTTACAAGAGTCCTTACCATTATGCAAGTCATGATTCTTTCTATCTCTAAGTCGCCTTGCTTTCCAAGACTTAGAGGTCTTTCCAATGATTGACACTCCACGAGGATCTTGAACCGCCGTCTAGCTCCTGGGCTCACATGCCAAAGCTTGAATCACCAAAGGATGAGTCGCCCGCTTGGTGACCCGGCCCAACTAGGGCGGGTCACACAACAGATAATATCCCCAACACTAACTCAAGGTTGAGCTTCCTGAAAGACTCACAAAGACTAGGCTGGAGAGGTTGCAGAATCAGACTGTTGCAGTATGCCTTCCTGCTCAATGCATCCGCCACGACATTAGCTTTGCCTGGCGTGTACTCAACACTAGGATTAAAATCCTGGAGCATTTCCACCCAACGTGTTTGCCGAAGATTCAGGTTAGGCTGAGTGAAGATGTACTTGAGACTCTTGTGATCGGTGAAAACTTCAACCTTACGTTCCAACAAGAGGTGTCTCCAAGTCATCAGAACGTGTACCACAGCTGCTAGCTCAAGATCATGCACAGGATAGTTCTTCTCCGTTGGCTTCAACTGCCTGGAGGTATAAGCAACCACCTTCTTGTCTTGCATCAGAACTGCACCAAGACCCTTGAGAGAAGCGTCGCAGAAGACCTGGTAAGGCTTGGAATCATCCGGAGGAACCAAGACTGGAGTGGAGGTAAGCTTCTCTTTGAGTGTGTCGAAGGCCAACTGACACTCTGGAGACCAAGCATACTTAACACCCTTCTGAAGAATACTTGAGAGCGGCTTGGCGATCTTGGATAAGTTCTCAACGAACCTTCTGCAATAGCCAGCAAGCCCGAGAAAGCTTCGAAGCTGCTTCACATTCTGCGGAGGCTCTCATTCAACAATGGCCTAAACTTTGGACGGATCAACTTTGATGCCCTCGACAGAGATAATGTGCCCAAGATAAACCACTTCTTTCAGCCAGAACTCGCACTTGGAAAACTTGGCATATAGCTTGTACTCTCTGAGCTTATCAAGCACCAATCTGAGATGTTCTTCATGTTCTTCCTCAGTTTCAGAAAAGACCAGAATGTCGTCGAGGTAGAGCAAGACACAGTCATTCTTGAACAGAGAGAATATGTAGTTCATCAATCGACAGAATGTCGGAGGAGCATTAGCGAGACCAAAAGACATGACCGTATACTCATACGAGCCAAAACTAGTCCTGAAGGCACTCTTCGGAATATCTTCTTCGCGAATGCGAATTTGATGATAGCCCATTCTGAGATCAAGCTTGGAGAAGACCTTAGCACCTTTCAACTGTTCGAACAACTCAGTTATGTTCGGAAGTGGATATTTGTTCCTGATTGTCTTCTTGTTCAATGGACGGTAGTCGACACACAGCCGGTCCGTGCCATCCTTCTTCTTGACAAACAGAACTCCACAGCCCCATGGAGACGAGCTCGGTCTGATCAAACCCAAACGCTCCTGCTCATCGAGTTGCCTCTTAAGTTCCTTCAATTCTTCTGGACCCAGCTTGTACAGCCGTTTGCACATCGGCTCGGTGCCTTGCTCAAGCTCAATGACAAACTCAACTTCACGGTGCAGAGGCATGCCTGTCAGCTCTTCAGGAAACACGTCTTCATATTTGCAGATCACTGGGACATGCGAAATAGGATTGATCTCACCCTTTTCATTCAAAGAGAACAGACGGATTGCATCATCGCGCGCCGTGAATATTATCACGTCCTCCGAAGAGTGGGTAAGCTTCACTTCTTTAGCTTCACAATCAATTGATGCCTTGTTCATGGCCAGCCAGTCCATACCAAGAATCAAGTCGATGTAGGAATTGCCCAAGACAATAGGAGACGCCAGAAAAGCATAAGCACCCATCTTGACAGAAATATCAGGAACGAACAAACTAGAACTCAAATGATTTGCAGGAGAAACGACTCCAATGGCTTAGACAACTGCTCCTGACGCAGATTATGCTTGGAAGCAAATGGATATGGCACTAAGCAATGCGAAGCTCCATAATCAAATAACACTTTAGCAAGAATATCATTGACGAGGAGGTTACCCATGATCACATCTGACGAGTTTTCTGCCTCAACTGCATTCACCATGTTGACTCGAGCTGATCTGGGGTTGAACTTGACAAGAACATTGCTTGGAGGTTTGCCTGGAGGAGGAGGCGGCAGTCGGAGCTGAGAAGTACACTTGTTGGCATAATGTCCCTTCTGACCACACTTGTGACTAGTAACCTCTGCTGGCTGCCGGTACTGAGACTGAGGAGGCCTTGCTTCTGATGCTGGAATCTCTACTGGAAGACAAGGTTTGGTGGGTGGGAAGAACCACGACCACTAGAGTCCTTGATCTGCTCCGAGTGCCGAGGAGGAGGAGGAGACACCCAAAACTTTTGTTGCTTCTGAACCACCTGAGTCGAGGAAGAGCTGGAATCTCTGAAGCGCTTCTTAGAATTCTCCACCCTGAGCAAGGTTGCCTCTGCTCTGAGAGCTAAATTGTAGAACTTGTCGAACTCCTCAGGATCGTGCAAAGCAAGAGCTAACTGCAAATCTTCTTTCAAGCCACCTCTGAACTGATAAATCTTGCTCTCCTGATCCGGGATATCCTGCATCGCGTATCTGGCTAGCTCGTGGAACTCAACATTGTACTTGTACACGGAATTGCCACCCTACTTCAAACGCCTGAACTTCTCACGCATCTCCTCCACAAAGCTGGAAGGAATGTAGTGGGACCTGAAGTCACGGCAGAACTCATCCCAAGAAATCACCCTAGTGCCTCTGGAGTCCTTCAGCTGTTGCCACCAGATAGAAGCCTGCCCCTTCAACTGGAATGTTGCAAATTTGACGAAATCCTCAGGACGCACATTGCTACACTCGAAATGCTTGTCCATATCATGGATCCAGTCCTCTGCATCAAATGGCTGGTCGCAGGAAGTGAAAGTCTTTGGCTGGTTCGACAGGAACTGACTCAGACTAGCAAACTGATTGCCACCATGCTGGAAATTGCCTTGCTGCTGATTGGCTCTCCCTTGCAACAACTGTAGCAACATCTGGGTGTTTGCATTAGTGGCAGCCATCACTGCTTGCCAGGCCTCTGTAGGAGGAGGCGGCAGCGGCGGAGGATTCTCCGGAGGAGGAGGTGGCGGTGGCATATCCTCACGCCCTGGGTTCTGATGCGTTGGTGGAGCCATCCTGAAGACGGACAACACATTAGCCCACAGAATAAATTGAAGATATTGCTGAATCAAAAGACAGGAATATCTGAATAGGAATAAAGCAATTGCACTCGAACTAAATTGTAAGAATGCTTCCTCAAAGTGACGGTCGACAAAATTCCGATTAAGAGCACTGCAAACAAGTATGAGCTAGAACTGCTCGAAACAAACGTATGATCGAGATTTCATCCGATATCTTCGTGGATAAGATCGCACGGGCTCGAATTTACAATAGCCATCCTGTGCAAGGCAGTGCACACGACATACGAAGTATCCCCGAGTCGTAGCGAGCTACAAGGACTCCTTAAGACACAACGAGAACCGCTGTAAGACGACGGTGAACAAACGCACCCACTGAACATCGAATCCTGACCTCCATCATGCATCTATAGGAAGATAGTCCTATAAGATACTACGTGATATCCCACCTATGAATTCCCAAAATAACTGGTCATCCAATCTAGTACACGGATACAAGGAGTAATATCACGCAACTCCTATACTAACCCGTCACCTGTATCACATCCGTCAACACACCACCGGCATCTCGGACCTTCATCTATAACAGACCCTCGTGATCACAACGATACCAAGTATGGCAGTAGTCCCGAACAATCTGCACCAGTACTGGGGACATCGGGGTTATCTCGCCACTACCAGTATTGAAGCAATTACGAACATCCTTCGTTCTTAGATACTCATAAATCTGAATGATGGCGATGTGCGCAAGAATCCCCTGGAGCTCAACTCCCCGGAAGAAATCAAAGCAGACAGGAGGAACCAAAACAGAACTCTGTCACATCGAAATCATATAGATTTCACAAATACCCGCTTGATCCTAAATTTTTTTTGAGCAAGAAGAGGAGTATAATTAGATTTCTTAAGACGGGAACCTCACCAGAGCATGGAAGAGGAGAAAAAAGAATCCTACTCTCCGATATAACTAAGACTCAAAACATTTTACTAGACTCGACTCGGCCAAGTACGATCACACAAAGGCTCCTATGGTCGTAAGGCTCTGATTACCAACTTGTAACGACTAAAATGCGGTCCTTTCCGATCTGGGGATCGAGGCCCCAAATTGGAAAGGAGCGCATCTAAGCATTTTGCAAACTGGGTAACACAACACATACATATAATCAACAGAGTGATAATAAGGGGTCCAATTGCCATCACATTAATATATTAGAGTACATCACGCATACAATCAAGGTAGTTCCGATACGGACTACAAAACAAGGGAAATGACTATGCTACCCTGCCTACTGGCCCACGATCACGAGCACGCCTCAATCTTCTAGATAGTTCACGTACAGGCGGTCGTTCTCCTCATCGTATTGCCACGCTAGCTGCATGCCGTCGGGATCATCTGTCTCAGGGGTACCTAAACCTGTTGGTGTTGTGAAGGAATCTGTGAGCCACGGGGACTCGGCAATCTATCACCTCAGTGCGAGAACTAGTCAAGTTATTAGGTTGGATAGGTGGAGTATTTAGGTTGTAGCATCCTAAGCTTGATATGGTGGCTATCTTATGTAGAACTTGTATGAAGGTGGTCTATACTAGCGGTCGATTATACTTGATCACTAAGTGATCCTGAACACCTACCTACATCAATCATAACCCCACCGTGTTCCCGATCGAAGAGAGGTCTTCGAGGGGACAGTCACGGTTACGCACACAGTTGGCAATTTTATTAGCTTATGTTTAAGTTATCTATTACCAAATGTTAACAAAATATTCCAAGTTGCCACATAACCGCGGGCACGGCTTTCCGAAATATTAAACCCTGCAGGGGTGCTCCAACTAGTCCATCACAAACGTACACGGGTCACAAAGTAATCCTCTATCACGAATCTCGTGATCTTGTCGGATTCCTTAGAGGAAAACCTCAACTCTGGGGAGAACCAAAGCTTCATCGAGATTCCTATACGCAAGATATATCGCTAAGGTAAGACAACTCTAGCAGGACCTCCCATCGTGCCGACGACCCCGAGAAGAGCTGCGTATCTCAGTCTCAGGACACGACGGATGGAAAAGCCTACAGGAGCCAAACCTCAAGTTTCCCTGTGGTGGCCCCTGCAGTCTGTCCATTTTGGACCAACACTCATGAGGAGCACTGGCCCGGGTTGTTGATTAAAGATCCTCGGGGTGATCATTCCCTATGCAGATTATTATTAAGTGATTAGCAAATTAACACCAATGTTGGGTCCTTCCTGACAAGTCTTAACACTGCGCGATTTATCGAGGGGGTCCCCATAACAACCACGAACATCTTAGAAGCGATCAATATGGAACCAAACACCGGTAGCCGGTAACTATGGCGGCAATAACGAAACAAAACACCCGGCAAAAGGCTAGGCCTTCCGTTATTTACCAAGTATGTAGGTGCATTAATTAAATAACAAAATTAAGATAATGATATCAAGCTCATGTTATCACATGAGGCAAAGCACCTGCATTTAGGAACGCTAACTTTAGTAGCTGAGCAAAGCATACTTAGCCATTCAAGTTTGCTAGGAAGGGATAAGTTGTTGGGTTTCATAGCAATTCAGGAGGCAATCATTTCAGTGCTAGGCAGCGAGCATATGACAAGGAAACGTAAACTAGCATAACAAGTCTAGAGATGGAATCAAGGTCATATCATCTTGCTTGTGATATCCTTAGCTTAGAATGGTTCTTGTTCGTCCTGCACCTACTCTCCCGAATCCACGTACTCGTTCTCCGTTCTCGGTGCTACCCAACATAGGAATAACATCCAGTGAACAACAACAACTCAAGATGCAACAAGCACATGATGCATGAGATGAATATGAGCATGCATCACTATTCTACTCACTAGCACAAACATGAGAAGTAAATACATGTTCCTGGAAAGAACTGCATCCTAAGCTATATTGACATGCATGAGAATGACATTATCAGATGGGTCTCGAGAAAACGATGCAAAAGCATATAAAGAACATATCAACCGGAGCTACGGATCAACGGGAATCAACAAAAGAAGATATGAAGAGCTACGTGTGAAATTCATCACACCACACCCAAATGGCTCAACTCTGGTATTTCCAGGTAGCCAAGACATAAAACAAACCAACATGGATGGGGTGGAGCAAGGAAGAACACCACATCATCAACTAAGCACTCACAAACATCAAAATACCAAAACTACACAATCTGCCATAAACTGCATCATAGCACTTTGTGAGCTACATGCAAAGCACCTACAGCCACCCAAATATGACAAATAATATATGTGGTTGTAGCTATCCAAGAGTACTACAAGCACAAGCAAGAATCACACACAAAGGAATTAGACACAGAAAGTTACAAGGCTGCAAACTTGCCCAAAAATTCCAGATTCTCACTTTCTGTCTATGCTCTGAAGCATTTTGACAGCAGCCAAAACTATATATACAGGACTCCAAATGGAATGAAAATTTACAGGTAGGTAGAAAAACATATCAGCTTCAACTTTCCAGTTGAAATCTAAGGCTAGATCACAACATATTGACCTGCACAAGCTCATCTACAGGAGAAGAAAATATAAACAGATTCTCAGACTTAGATTTTCACTAATCTGGAATTTCAGCCACATGCCTACTCTGAGTGGGCACAACTTGCACACATGGATTCCTAAACATAAAATGAAACCAACATGTGGTAGAGGGGGTCACCCTCTACTAGCACAACCAAGAAGCAAACCTTTGTGCTCATCAAATCACATGGAACCAAGCTCTAAACATGGAACAAGTCTATAATATGTCATCTCCAGAAATTATTCCAATGGAAAAACTAATCTCACCAATGGATTCCTGGGATGATTCTACCCCAAAAGCATATAAAATACATATGCACTTGCTTGGAACAAGTGAGCAGAAACTAGGAAAGAAAACTACATAGTTTCACATAGAGATGAATAGGCATCATCACATGTGATTCCACTAGCTCAACACCTACACGGTGAACATACACACACTCACAATGAAGGGTACACACTCACACATATGGACATGTGTTTGTGCTCCTAGCTTTAGTAGGTGGGGTGAACCCACATACACCCACACAACTACACACACACGCTACAACTATTACACCACATCTACTCAAGGTGCACAAGCAGGTCACCCTTGGTGATTGCACCACACTCATGCACATGAACTCTTGTTCATGTGTGTGAGATGCAAGCACACACATCCACCTCTTGCATGTGTTCTACCACACACACACAACACAACACCATTACGTACACTACACACTCTTGAGATCACAAGCACAAATCACATCACTTCACTATATCTCATGAGGGGTAACTACACATGCTGCTACCAAGTATATAAACACACACACATATACACTCTAGCACCCAACTCCAAATGCAATTATACATCCACTACACCTAGTTCACACACACACATCAAAATACCAATATGCTCCAACATGTAATCTTCACTTGCACCAAACAAGGGCAACAAAAACTAAAATAAAATCTAGCCTAACATAATCTGAAACACATGCACCTGCAAACACTATTGCTAGCAGCAAATACAACACAGCAAAGAAAAATAAATCAGGGAAAAAATAAGAGGCTTGGGGGGGTCGAACCCAAGCCCTCTGTGCACTGCACTGTTGTTGTTGCCACCCTGGTAGACACCATGCTCTGACAAAGAAGGCTCAGCTAGCAGGTTATACCTCTGGTCCTGCATCTACTGTCGAATAGGAAGGAAAAACAGGGAAAAAAGGGGTGCACCACATAGGACTCGAACCCTGCACCTGCGGTTAGTGCAAACAATAGCGCCCTCAAAACCACCACTAGGAGCTTGGCAGAAAGGAACATATTGTAAGGAATACTATATCTACTGTGTGCTCTGTTCTGCACCGATAAGTGCCGGCGATAGGGAGGCCGCCGGGCCTAACTGCTGCTGCTGCTGCACTGTGTCGTGCCAGGTAGGTTGACAAACGCATGCAACTAGCTACGGCTGCTGCTACTCCATCTGCACCACCACATCAACTAACTACACAAAGCACCCCATCAACATACACGCACATTAGATCCACGGCTGCTGCTCGGGACAGGGGTGCATCGCTACTGCGCCTAGCCGGGTCTGCTTGAAGGAGAGGGGAGGAAGGCAGCCGGCTCACCTAGGGAGGAAGAGGGGGTGCTGAACTGAGGAAGAGAACTGGGGAAGAGGCGCTCTGGAGCCGAGCCGAAGAGGAAGAAGCGGAGTTGACATAGACCCTGCTGCAGACCGAGGACGATGAAGGAGTTCACTGGAGCCGCGGCGATGGCGAGCTCCTGGTCATCGAGGAGGGCGTTCCCCGGCCTCAGCGAGGTCGGGAATGGGACGCGGGGAGCAACCCCTCGCCCCTGGACATGGCGGCTGGTGCGGCCGTCGACGAGAACGGGGGCTAGACGCTGGCCGGCTGCACTCTCTCTCTCTGCTCCTATTTGTAGAACCTTAGCAGGAGGAGGAGAAGAGAGATGGGGAAGGAGATGGTGGCAGCGGCGGATGGGAGAGGGGGAAAACCTAGGAGAGGGAGAAGACACGGACACCGAGTTATATAAGGGGGTGGCCTCGACGTTAGTGCCTCACGGCGGCAACTCTCGCTCTGTTCAACGACTGACGGAAAGGTGCAGAGGAGGGGGTAGACGCCATCTGCGGGAGGAGAAGGGAGGTCGCGCGCGCTGGGCTCCTATGTGCGAAGGAATGGGAGTGCTGGGCCGGCCTTGTGGGAGGGAGCCCACAAGGTGGCGCCACTTAAAAGAAAAGAATACTCTGGTGCCTTTTCTATTTACAGGAAAAGCCTCAGGAGATATTAATACACAGGAAATCCCACCGGAGATAAAAAATACAACAAAAATACCACTGACCAAGGAAAAATACAACCTATTTGAATAAAATAACATAGATGTATTTGGGGCAACTAAATATTTACAAAATAGCATTATCGTTGGCTGTTTTGTAACTAGTTGCACCTTTTAAACTTGTTTTCAAAATAGCAAACATACCCCTCCATATCCAACACAAAAACTGCTAACTCATAGGCATTTTTAAAAGAGGAAAGGAAGAAGAGTATCTTGAACTTGGAATAAAAGAGAGAGGAAAGGTTTTAAATCCTAAGCAACCCAACATAGATGAACCTACTTGCACAAGTCATACTCCACACAAGATCATATCTCACATCACCACATAAGATCACATGAAATCACATGACTCAAAGCAACAACACCTGACACATGAAATGATATGATATGCATGCATGCAAAGGAAGAAGTGATAAGGAGACAACACATGAAATCATAACACAGATAACTCTCATAGCATTGACAAGGTGGACCCACATAGGAAGGTTCCAAATAGGGAAGGTTACACATCTGGGGCATTACATCCACATTAAACCCTGGGGCCTTGCCGAAACTCGTTTTCCTTTTTATTACCTCAATGTGGGATGACCATCTTGAGTTTGCTTGATTTATTCGTCCAGGCGTGCAACGGTGCCTTCTGGGACGAGGAGCATGTTGAGTTTGGCGAAATCTTGGATAAACTCTAGTCTAAAATTCTGAATAGCGGTGTTGTCGAGGGTTGGCTTCCTGCTGAGAGCATGGGCTACCATGTTTTCCTTGCTGGGATGATATTCAATTCTGACATCATACTCTTTGATTAACTCTAACCAATGGCATTGCCGCAGGTTGATCTCTGGTTGTGTGAAAATATACTTGAGACTTTTGTGGTCCGTGTATATCTCACAACGATTTCCAGGTAGGAAATGCCTCCATTCCTTGCGAGCATGTATTACTGCGGCTAGTTCCAAGTCATGAGTGGGATAGTTTTCTTCATGTCATTGTAGTTTCCTTGAGGCGTAGGTTGATAACCCACAAGTATAGGGGATCGCAACAGTTTTCGAGGGTAGAGTATTCAACCCAAATTTATTGATTCGACAGAAGGGGAGCCAAAGAATATTCTAGAGTATTAGCAGCTGAGTTGTCAATTCAACCACACCTAAAAGTCTTAATATCTGCAACAAAGTATTTAGTAGCAAAGTAGTATGGAAGTAATGGTAACGGTGGCAAACGTAACAGTAGCAATTTTGTAGTGATCGTAACAATAGCAACGGAAAAGTAACTTAGCAAAGACCAACAAGTGGAAAGCTCGTAGGCAATGGATGAGTGATGGATAATTATATCGGATGGCATTCATCATGCAAAAGTCGTAACATAGGGTGATACAGAACTAGCTCCAATTCATCAATGTAATGTAGGCATGTATTCCATATATAGTCGTACATGCTTATGGAAAAGAACTTGCATGGCATCTTTTGTCCTACCCTCCCGTGGCAGCGGGGTCCTAATGGAAACTAAGGGATATTAAGGCCTCCTTTTAATAGAGAACCGTACCAAAGCATTAGCACTTAGTGAATACATGAACTCCTCAAACTAAGGTAATCACCGGAAAGAATCCCAGTTATTGTCACCTTGGGGGATGCGGATCATAACTCGTAATAGGTGTCCATAACTTGCAATATAACATCAAGAACACATATATATTCATGAAAACATAATAGGTTCAGACCTGAAATCATGGCACTCGGGCCCTAGTGACAAGCATTAAGCATAGCAAAGTCATAACACCATCAATCTCACAACATAGTGGATACTAGGGATCAAACCCTAACAAAACTAACTCAATTACATGATAGATCTCATCCAACCCATCACCTGTCGACGAAGCCTACGATGGAATTAGTCACGAACGATGGAGAGCATCATGAAATTGGTGATGAAGGATGGTTGGTGACGACGACGGTGGCGATTTCCCCTCTCCGAAGCCCAAATCAAACTCTTGATCTGCCCCCCCCCCCCCCCCGAGGAAGAACATGAAATGGCGGCGGCTCCGTGTCATAAAATGCGATGAATTCTTCTCCTTCATTTTTTCTCCGCAGATGGGAATATATAGGAGTGGAAAATAGGTCGGTGGAGCTTTAGGGGCCCCACAAGCCCGGGACGCGGCCTAGGGGGTGCGCCCTGCATGCTTGTGACCTGGGGTGGCCCCTCTCCGGTAGATTATTTCACCAGTATTTTTTATAAAAAGCAGAAATATAGTCCATAAATTTTCAGTTCAATCCGAAAACTTTTATTTCTGCACAAAAATAACACCAAGGCAATTCTGCTAAGAACAGCGTCAGTCCGTGTTAGTTCCATCCAACTCATGCAAATTAGAGTCCAAAACAAGGGCAAAAGAGTTTGGAAAAGTAGATACGTTGGAGACGTATCAACTCCACCAAGATTAAACCTTTGCTTGTCCTCAAGTAGTTCAGTTGATAAACTGAAAGTGATAAAGAAAACTTTTACAAACTTTGTTTGATCTTGTTGTTTTAAATATGTCTAACTTATGTTCAGATTTTCAGCTCAAAGTATGGACTAACCACATTCACAATAATACTTAGGTCTCTTGTTTACTTATATCAATGGCATAATCAACTAGCGAGCAATAATAATAAGGCTCAGATGACAACAATTTTATCAAAACAATCATAATATAATATGATAAACTGGTATCTCGCTAGCCCTTTCTTAGACCACAAAACATAAATGTGGAGCACCTCCAAATAACAAGGACTGACTAGACATTGTAATTCATGGTAAAAGAGATCTAGTCATACTTATACTCAACATCAATTAATAACAAAGCATACAAATGATGGGGGTGCTCTCTAATTGGTGTCTTTTTATAAGAAGAGGATGAATCAATAGTAAAGTAAAATAGATAGGCCCTTCGCACAGGGAATCATTGATTTGCAGAGGTGCCAGAGCTCGAGCTTTTAAAACAGGGATGAATCAAAAATTTGGGTGGTATGCTTTCCTTGTCAACGCAACAACTAAGAGATCTCAATATCTTCCATGCCAAATACATTATAGGTAGTTCCCGAACAGAATAGTAAAGTTTTTACTCCCCCTCCACCAATCAATCACATTCCACGGTGGGCCGCATCCACGGGTACTGTCCATACAAACAACAATCCTCGGGGAGTTTTGTTTCATTAAGTTTGATTTGACTTTTAAGCATGGAACTGGGCATCCCGATTACCAGCCACTTTTTCGTGAATGATAGTGAATCAACACATATCTTGAGAATAACCCACCTAGCATGGAAGATACTGATAGCCCCTAGTCACTACATGACTGATTTGGGCATACAAAACAGAATATTTATTTGAAGGTTTAGAGAATGGCACATGCAAATTTACTTGGGACGGTAGGTAAATACCGCATGTAGGTAGATATGGTGAACTCGTATGGAACAAATTTGGGTTTATGGAAATGGATGCACAAGCAGTATTCCGGCTTAGTACAAGTGAAGGCTAGGAAAAGACTGGGAAGTGACCAACTAGAGAGTGACAACAGTCATAAACATGCTTTGAGATTACCCAACATTGAATGCAAGCATGAGGAGGATATAAATCACTATCAATATAAACATCATAGAGGCTATGTTGATTTTGTTTCAACTACATGGGTGAACATGTGCCAAGTCAAGCCACTCGAATCATTCAGAGGAGGATACCATTCTATCAGACTACATCACAACCATTTTAATATGTATGTTGGCACTCAAGACAACCCATTATTCACTCCTAGATAATTAAGCATTGCATAAGTAACTATAATCTCTAAATTTCATTGCAAACATGTTCAATCCATAACGAGCTGAATCTGGAACGATGAGCTAATCATATTTACAAAAACAAAATAGGTTGAGTTCATACCAGCTTTTCTCCATCTCAGTCACTTCATCATATATCGTCATTATTGTCTTTCACTTGCACGACCGAAAGATGTGAAAAATAATAAGAGTGCACGTGCATTGGACTAAGCTGGAATCTGCAAGCAATAACTCAAAGGAGAAGACAAGGTAGTATGGACTCTCTGATAGATAAATGATGATAGATATGAGAGCCACTCAGCATGTCATTGTGGTCTTCTCCTTTTGACCCAAGGAAGAAAGAAAAACTATTTTCACGGGAAAGCACGCAACAAGCAAAAGAAGAAGGAAAAACCTTTTTGGTTTTTCTTTTAACACTACAACTAAACAACTAGAAGGTGAAGCTAAACTAATTATATATATGTTTATTTTCTCAAGGTTAATGAAACACACAAGAAGAAAACAAAGAAATAAACTACCATGGATAGTACAATGAAAGAGTATGAACACCGACAACTGGAATGTGTTTGTGAACATGAATATAATGTCAGTGAGAAATACGTACTCCCCCAAGCTTAGGCTTTTGGTAAGTTAGTCTAAGGCCATGGTTGGCCCGGATAATATCCAAAGTCGTAGTTGGGGTTGTACAGTGCTGCGACAGCTGCTGCTTGAACGGCTTCAGCATGGAGGCGAGCGGCTGTCGCCTATCTATCGTACTCGTCTGCCTCCTCTCTCGTTACGATGTACCTTTGTTTTCCTGAAAGTTAAAGAAGGCAGGAGCAGGAAGGGTAATATGGACAACATGTTGTCTATCAAAAATTAGTCGATATAGGAGATGTTGTTCATTTCTCTTGAGGAACTGGTAGCGTACTGATGACGAGTTCATGGATATACTTCTCGCCCCTCGTTGGTTACCCCAAGTGGATGGTGAAGATGTAGTGAGCAGCAGATTTCCCTTACACGGAGATTGTAAGGTTTATCGAACTAGGAGGACTCCTAGGCTCAACGAGTAGGTGTATTCCACCCTGGCGCTAGCAGAAGATGTGGACCTGCACACACAACAAATAACTTTGCTCCCAACGAGTACAGAGAGGTTGTCAATATCTCCTGCCTTGATTGCAAAGGATCAAAACACAAGCAGGAAAGTAATGGTGATTGCAACGAAAAAGTAAATGAAAGCGGTAAATGATGGACGTTTAAACAATGATGGTGATATAGACTAAAGTGACATGATGTTCACTAGTGATGTCTATCTCCCAAAAGACGATAAACAACTATGCTTGGGTAAACAAATCATAGTTGGGCAATTGACATAATTATGATCGCACCGCAATGAAAATTATGCTACTTGATAGTTAGAGGTTCAATAGTAATGGGCACTACGCCAAGACAAGTAGACCGTTTATTCATCAACATCTACTTAGTAATCATCCACCTTGAGATATCTATCCAGAACATATCTCCGGTATTAAGTTGCGAGCCCCACACAAAGTGTAAGCACAAAGCAACGGACAACTACATTAACGAACTATGCGTAAGGTAAACAGTCCTTGCAACAGTGGTCACAAGCACCATTGTTTTCTCCCTGGTGGCAACAAGCACATCCCCTAGTCTCATGTTTCTGTCACTCAAGCTAGACATCGAGGGGAATGAACCCACAATCATGCATAATTCTCCCTCTTGGAGTTACAATCTACTACTCGGACAAAGCAATAAATAGCAACTGAGAACATGCATCAATCACTAAGGAACATAATATAAAAGGATAATCAAATATGTAACTCATAACAATCTGAACATAATCTCATAATCCAACGGATCCCAACAAACCGAGCATAGCAATAGCAAGAGAATTACATAGATGCCTTGATGATGTAGGGCAGCTCACAAGGACTAACCATTAAAGCACAAGATTGGAGAGAATACATCACATAGCTACTGGTCATGGACTCATGGTCCAAGGAGGACTACTCACGGCACGTCCGGGAAGCGTCCATGGCGGTGCAGAAGCTCCCGGAGGTCAATCCTCCCTCCGGCAGGGTGCCGGGAAGAGGTCTCCTGACTCTCTCGATCTCGGAAGCTCTGGGGTGGCGGAACGATGGAGAAATTCGCGATTGCAAAAGTTCTTGAAGGATTTCCTCTCGGGACTCTAAATATAGGCCAAAGGAGGGCACCGGAGGAGGTGGGACCCACCCAGGCGGCCTCCTGGCATGGCCAAGGGCCTGGCTGCGCCAGCAGGTCGCCTGGGAGGCCCTTGTCCCCCCTTTGGCCCATCTTCGGTGATCCAGAAGCTTCTGTTTCGCTGATTATTTATATATTTTTTCTGGAGTTTTTCAGGGTTCGGAAAATTAGGTAAAAGCCCCTGCAAAATAGACATCAGCTGACAGAAACTGGCACTGGGTGCACTGAGTTAGTGGGTTAGTCCAAATATGTGTAAAATGATATATAAGTGTAGCAAACCATATAACAATGTCACCCAAAAGATCATGGAACAAGCAGAAATTATAGATACGTTTGGGACGTATCAACATCCCCAACCTTAATTTCTACTCGTCCTCGAGTAAAATAAATGATAACACAATAATTTCTATGGTGAAATGCTAACACACATATAAGAACTTCAAAGTAAAGCAAGTGAGATATGCAATTCAAGTCAAGACAATAACAAGCAAGAGTCTATATCTAGTATTGAGTTTAGCAAAGTAAGAACATAAGGGTGCAAGGGCTCTCGCTGTCCGTGACTTGAATGTCGCCAAATGGTGTTTTCGTGCAAGAAGTTGGAGATGGGTTGAGATCATAAAATATTTTTTAATTGAGAACTCAATCTACTAAAATTTCACACTTAGCCTCCTTCGGACTCTTATTTTGACTCATCCCCAGACCACTAGTCAGGCACAAGTCAAAATGATCCTCTCCCTTTCGACTTTGAGCACTCATGGAATGGATGAGCGTAAGCAAGATATGTTGGCACTTAGGATGGGAATTAGAATAATGATGGGGAAGGAAGACAAAAAGGTGTGAAAGGCTCACATCAATGAAGACAACCATAGGCGAGAGAAAGCCAAATGATAAATATGATGTGAGGAGTAGGGATTGCCATGTAACAGATGCAAATATGAGCTAAGGTAAGCTCTCCAATGGAACTACTGGGGGTGCATCCAACTTGTTTGCTCATGAAGATCTAGATCTCATTTGAGGAGGCTCGTCATTGGAATATGCAAAGCAAGTTCTATAGTGTAAGGGTCCCCACATAGTTATGCATGAATGATAACCTCTATGTAGTACCAATATAGCAATGGAGTACAAGTGTGGATCTTTCAAAACTAATAGTAGTGTTGCCCCCTTCTCTCTTTTATTTCTTTATTTCTTTTTCTCTCTTTTTTAAAAAAAAATTGTGGCCTCTTTGGCTCTTTCTTTTTATCTCTCATTTGACCTCTTTGGGATCTTTTGTTTTGTCCATTTTGGGATATTTTCCTCACTTAAGGGAAACACTCTATGTTTTACATGAATAAAAGAAAATTCATCACACTTTATAAGAAGTACTCAACATAAAGGCAAGTCAAAACTATCATGATGTATGCAAATGTGTGCCTCTGCCAGTGTAGCAGGATATGCAATGATACTAGCGCGTCATGTAGCAATAATTGGGGCAAGGCCCAACTATCATGCATCTCTACGATCAAGCAAAAGCATGTATGACATGAAGATCAAGTCATGAGATGGTGGATGTTGCATGGCAATGTATCTTGGAAAGGCTATGGAAATGCCTTAATAGGTAGGTATGGTGGTTGTTTTGAGGAAAGATACAATGAGGCTTATGTATGACACAACATATCATGTCATGGGTTTGGATGCACGGGCGGAGTTTGCACCAACTCTCAATGTGAGAAAGGGCAATGCACGGTACCGAAGAGGCTAGCAAAATATGGATGGTGGAAGTGCCAATGATCGAATACTCACATTAGTCCGAAGAACTCATACACTTATTATCGATAACTCTCTATCTAGTTAGGAAATTCACAAAGAGACAAGTACCCCGAGGAGGAGTGTTTGGGGGTTTGGTTATCCTTGCGCATCCTCGACCCAAGGTAACGTGAGGGTACTCTATATATTCCAACCCCTCTAGAGGTTAGCGATCAATTTAGTAGCTAGAGTTTTCAACTAATTTTTAGTTTTGGAAAAACACACGGATTTCCCAAAATAGGACACCTATCACTAATAGGCTCAAGCTCTTGGCACCAATAGTCCAAACATTACTCGAATCAATACCTCAAAACTATTGCAAGTTACTACTATACATAAATAGCAACCTCAATTACCTACTCATGCAAAACACACAACTCAGTGCAACGAGCCAACTCTCTACACAATATAAGCATGATAACTCAAGAGAGCTCCAGAAGCAACTTAAATAATAGCTCTTAAAAATATAAGCATGAAAACTAAGAGCTAAGCATGACACTAGCTATGAAAAGATGAAGAACACACAAAAAGGATAAGCATGAAAACATATGTTGTGTTCTAGAGTGGAATGGAGCGTGTGTCTCTCCCAAACAAGGTAGGCTAGGTTCTGACTTGTTATGAAGAACAAGCAAAACTAAAACAAACTAAAAAGTAAAGAACGAGATGCTCCAAGCATAGCACATATTATATGAAGTGATAAAAATATAGCATGGAGATGGACGAACTGATGATTGTTGATAGAGAAGGGGATGCACGGGGGCATCCCCAAGCTTAGACGCTTGAGTCTCCTTTGAATATTTCTTGGGGTGCATGGGGGCATCCCCAAGCTTGAGCGCTTGACACTCATGTATCTTCTTTCATCATCTCCCATCGCATACTTGAGAACTCCCTTCATACGAAACTCATCATAAGCTGATTAGAGTGGTTAGTTCCCTTAATAAAATAATTCATTACCTACTCGAAATAGAGATTTTCATGAAAAGCTACTGCTTCTTATGAATGCCAATAGGTTTTTGCAAATAAAAAGTAAGCTTAGGATTTGCAAAACAACGAAAACGCAAAACATGGACGAATCTGTGAAAAACAGAACAACGGGTAGTAAATAATTAATTCGTGACACTTCTGCAACTCAAATAAAAAAACTCAGAACATATGCAAGAAAGACAATTATATAGAGCATGCTGCCAAAACAATTCAGATCAAAAAGATGATCTGGTGATTTTTGTCGAATTTTTCCGTCAAGCGGACTTAATCTGTTTCTCGACAGCATGTCACAATTTTTGAACTTTCTTGCAATCGGAGGCTATAACTTGGCACAAAGCTTAAAAATAAAGATACAAAGACGTTCCTACAGTAGTAACAAGCATCAAGACAACTAAAACAGAAAGTAAAAACAAATTGGGTTGCATCCCAACAAGCGCTTTCTTTTATGCCTTTGAGCTAGGCATAATGCAAGAAGATCAAGTGTTATCAACTCCAAAAGAATAACTTGCCCCAGTAACGGACTCATGAGATAACTTAATCTTATTTCTATGGAAGTGTTCCATTCCATTTTTAAGAGTAAATTGGAATTTAATAATCCCATCTTTCATGTCAATGATAGCACCAATGGTGCGGAGAAAAGGGCGTCCCGAAATAATTGGACATGAAGGATCACATTCAATGTCCATAATAAGAAAATCAATGGGCACATAATTATCATTGACAATAATAAGCACATCATCGATTCTCCCTAAAGGTTTCTTTATGGAAGAATCAACAAGACGAACACCAAAAGGACATGGATCATAATGTTTCCAATCAAGCATATCATACATTCTTTTGGGCATAACGGAAGCACTAGCTCCAACATCACACAAAGCAAAGCAAGAGATATTATTCAATTTTATTTTGACCATAGGATCCCAACCATCTTCTAGTTTCCTAGGAATAGAAGTCTCTAGCTTGAGCTTCTTCTCCCTAGCTTTGATAAGAGCATTGGTAATATGCTCGGTGAAGGAAATATTAAGTGTACTAGTGTGGGGGTCTTTGGTCATTCTTTGCAAAAAGGTGATAACTTCGGAGAGACTACAATTGTCAAAACGGCGCTGCTATACGTACGACGTTTCTCGTACGATAAACGTCTGACCCTACGTGGCAGCTACTTCGGGGCAATGGAAGCCGAACTGCATCGTCACATGCTGGGTTTGGGTTCAGACCGGGGCTGGATCAGCGTGCATCTCCAGTCCTGATAGGCCCCACCTCTTAAAAAGTAATTTCTTTTTTTCTTTTTTCAACTAGCACGTTGCCTTATCCCTTTGCTGGCTTGTACGGAGTGTTCTAGCTGCTACCAAGTGCTACCTTACCATCTCATGTGATACCACTGTGTAAGAATATTTCAGCAAGCAAAGTGAGATCCATGAGAGAAGCAAGATTAAGATAGTACAAGGGATGGCAGCCTCATAGAAGTGTCGTAGGCTTATCGTACGACAAACGTCGTACGTGAAGCAATTTTGTTGTCAAAATCAAGGTTACTACCATTAATTAAAGTGGTAGTAATGTCATCTAAGCTCATTGTTTTGGTAGTCTATAAATTCAAAGGACCTTCTTGTCCTATAGTTTAGGTATTAGCATCACCATTAATAGGTCCATTGGGACTAGGAGTGCGATGGGTGCTAAAAGTTTTGAGATCCTCAACAACTTGTATAGTAGCAATGGTAGTGTGTGTAGGAAGGCTCTTAATTCTCTCTTCCTCTTCCTTTTCTGTAGCCCATCTATCTTTAAGTTTGGCTAGAATTCTTATGTTCTCATTAATTTGGACTTGGATAGCATTCATGGGTGTGGTGTTCCTTTCCTCAAGTGGGGAAGTTCTAATTTTAAGCATCTCTACATCATGAGCTATGTTATCCACCTTCAAAGAGAGACTATCTAATTTTCTAGTTTCTCTTCTACACTCTTGTTGAAGCCTTTTTGAGAGGTGATAAAATCTTTAAGCATGCTCTCTACTTCAGAAATGGAGTTTTTGGTGCTAGGATAATTGTTATTGTTCCCATAGTTGTTGGATGGGATCTGTCTAGGATTGTTACCAAAATTACTCCTATAAGCATTGTTATTGAAGTTGTTCCTAGAAATAAAATTAACATCCACTTGCTCTCTTTCTTGAGCAACCAAATAATTTAAAGGAATATCATGAGGATCAATCGGATCTTTCTTAGTAAGTAGAGTCATGATCATGTCAACCTTATCATTAAGGGAGGAGATCTCCTCAACAAAGTTTGCCTTCCTACCTGTTGGAGCTCTCTTGGTGTGCCATTGAGAATAATTTTTCATCATCTCATCCAATAGCTTTGTGGCAGCACCAAGTGTAGTT
Source organism: Hordeum vulgare subsp. vulgare (assembly GCF_904849725.1). Taxonomy (NCBI): domain Eukaryota; kingdom Viridiplantae; phylum Streptophyta; class Magnoliopsida; order Poales; family Poaceae; genus Hordeum; species Hordeum vulgare. The sequence continues at coordinate 443,002,998 of NC_058522.1, read as the reverse complement.
GACATAAAGTTTCCTCCCGCGGCCGAGTCTAACAGATTCCGCGAGGTAAATTTCAATCCTGCATGGAAAGTTTGGATAACCATCCAAGTAGTCAAACCATGTGTAGGGCAATTCTTAACAAGAGATTTCATACGTTCCCAAGCTTGAGCAACATGTTCATTATCCAATTGCATGAAATTCATAATGTTACTCCTCAACTGGATAATCTTAGCAGGCGCGTAATACTTCCCAATAAAAGCATCTTTGCACTTATCCCAAGAAACTATGTTATCCGTAGGCAAAGATTGAAGCCACACTTTAGCTCCTCCTCTCAAGGAGAAAGGAAAAAAAAGCTTAAGTTTAACAATATCACCATCTACTTCTTTATATTTTTGCATATCACAGAGCTCAACAAAATTGCTCAAGTGCAAAGAACCATCATCTCCAACACCAGAAAATTGATCTTTCATAACTAGGTTCAGTAAAGCAGGTTTAATCTCATAGGACGTGCCTCTAGTGGCAGGAGCAGCAATAGGAGTGCAGATAAAGTCATTGTTGTTGTGACTAGTGAAGTCACACACCTTGGTGTTTTCAGTGGAACCCATAGCAGCAGAAACAAGCAAGAACAAAGCAACTAATTTTTTTGTGGTTTCTGGTATATGACTCTAAAGCAAAAACTAGAAAGAAAACTAACAAGACTAAAAAGCAAAGGTAAAGGATAGTGTGCAACTCCCCTATCTTGAAGACTGGAGTACCCGGCAACGGCGCCAGAAATTTTCTTGATGACGAGTTGATGGATATACTTCTCGCCCCTTGTTGGTTACCCCAAGTGGAAGGTGGAGATGTAGTCAGCAGCAGATTTGCCTTACACGGAGACTGTAAGGTTTATCGAACCAGGAGGAGTCCTAGGACCAACAAGTAGGTGTCTTCCACCCTGGCGCTAGCAGAAGATGTTGACCTGCACACACAACAAATAAATTTGTTCCCAATGAGTACAGAGAGGTTATCAATCTCTTCGGCCTTGTAGTTTGTAAAGGATCAAAACACAAGCGGGAAAGTAATGGTGATTGCAACGAAAAAGTAAATTAAAGCGGTAAATGATGGAGGTGTACACAATGATGGTGATATGAACCGGAGTCACATGATGTTCACTAGTGATGTCTCTCTCCCAAAATACGATAAACAACTATGCTTGGGTAAACAAATCACAGTTGGCAATTGACAGAATTATGATCGCACCGTAATGCTAATTATGCTACTTGATAGTTAGAGGTTCAATAGTAATGGGAAGTATGCCAAGACAAGTAGATCATTTATTCATCAGCATCTACTTACTAATCATCCACCTTGAGTTATCTAAGACAAGTAGAACATCTCTCCGGTATTAAGTTGCGAGCCCCACCCAAAGTGTAAACTCAAAGCAACGGACAACTACATTAACGAACTATGCATAAGGTAAACAATCCTTGCAACCGTGATCACAGGCATAGTTGTTTTCTTCCTGGTGGCAACAAGCACATCCCCTAGTCTCATGTTTCTGTCACTCAAGCTAGACATCGAGGGGCATGAACCCACAATCATGCACGACGCTCCCTCTTGGAGTTACAATCTACTACTCGGCCAAAGCAATAAATAACAACGGAGAACATGCATGAATCACTAAGGAACATAATATAAAAGGATAATCAAATATATAACTCATAACAATCTGAACATAATCTCATAATCCATCGGATCCCAACAAACCTAGCATGGCAATAGCAAGAGAATTACATAGATGCCTTGATCATGTAGGGCAGCTCACAAGGACCAACCATTGAAGCACAAGATTGGAGAGAAGACATCACATAGCTACTGGTCATGGACTCATGCTCCAAGGAGGACTACTCACTACATGTCTGGGAAGCGTCCATGGCGGTGGAGAAGTTCCCGGAGGTCAATCCTCCCTCCGACAGGGTTCTGGGAAGAGGTCTCCTAACGCTCCTGATCTCTGAAGCGCTGCAGCGGCGGAACGATGGAGAAATTCGCGATTCCAGAAGTTCTTGAAGGGTTTCCTCTCGGGACTCTAAATATAGGCCAAAGGAGGGCATCGGAGGAGGTGGGACCCACCTAGGCGGCCTCCTAGCGCAGCCTAGGGCCTGGCCGCTGTTGTGGAACGTCGCATGGGAAACAAAAAAAATTCTACGCGCACGAAGACCTATCATCGTGATGTCCATCTACGAGTGGGGATTTCTGATCTATGTACCCTTGTAGACCGCACAACAGGAAGCGTTAAGAAACGCGATTGATGTAGTGGAACGTCCTCACGTTCCTTGATCCGCCCCGCGAACCGTCCCATGATCCGTCCCACGATCCGCTCCGATCTAGTGCCGAATGGACGGCACCTCCACGTTCAGCACACGTACAGCTCGACGATGATCTCGGCCTTCTTGATCTAGCAAGAGAGACGGAGAGGTAGATGAGTTCTCCAGCAATGTGACGGCGCTCCGGAGGTTGGTGATGATCTATCTCAGCAGGGCTCCGCCTGAGCTCCGTAGAAATACGATCTAGAGGAAAAACCGTGGAGGTATGTGGTCGGGCTGCCGTGGCAAAGTTCTCTCAAATCAGCCCTAATACCTCAGTATATATAGGAGGGAGGGGAGGGACCTTGCCTTGAGGCTCAAGGGAGCCCCAAGGGGTCGGCCAAAGGGGGGAGGAGGAATCCTCTTCCAATCCTAGTCCAACTAGGATTGGAAGGTGGAGTCCTTCTCTACTTTCCCACGTCCCCTTTTTTTCTCTTTGATTTTTCTTCTCTCCTGCGCAAGGGCCCTCTTGGGCTTGCCCACCAGCCCACTAAGGGCTGGTGCAGCACCCCTAAGGCCTATGGGCTTCCCCCGGGTGAGCTGCCCCCCCCCCCCCCCGGTGAACACCCGAAACCCATTCGTCACTCCAGGTACATTCCGGTAATGTAGAAAACTTTCCGGTAATCCAATGAGGTCATCCTATATATCAATCTTCATCTACGGACCATTCCGGAAACCCTCGTGACGTCCGTGATCTCATCCGGGACTCCGAACAACATTCGGTAACCAACCATATAACTCAAATACGCATAAAACATCGCGGAACCTTAAGTGTGCAGACCCTGCGGGTTCGAGAACTATGTAGACATGACCCGAGAGACTCCTCGGTCAATATCCAATAGCGGGACCTGGATGCCCATATTGGATCCTACATATTCTACGAAGACCTTATCGATTGAACCTCAGTGCCAAGGATTCATATAATGTCATATGTCATTCCCTTTGTCCTTCGGTATGTTACTTGCCCGCGATTTGATCGTCGGTATCCGCATACCTATTTCAATCTCGTTTATCGACAAGTCTCTTTACTCGTTCCATAATACAATATCCCGTGACTTACACTAAGTCACATTGCTTGCAAGGCTTGTGTGATTTTGTATTACCGAGTGGGCCCCGAGATACCTCTCCGTCACACGGAGTGACAAATCCCAATCTTGATCCATACTAACTCAAGGGACACCTTCGGAGATACCTGTAGAGCATCTTTATATTCACCCAGTTACGTTGTGACATTCGATACACACAAGGCATTCCTCCGGTGCCAGTGAGTTATATGATCTCATGGTCATAGGAATAAATACTTGACACGCAGAAAACAGTAGCAACAAAATGACACGATCAACATGCTACGTTCATTAGTTTGGGTCTTGTCCATCACATGATTCTCCTAATGATGTGATCCCGTTATCAAGTGATAACACTTGCCTATGGTCAGGAAACCTTGACCATCTTTGATCAACGAGCTAGTCAACTAGAGGCTTACTAGGGATAGTGTTTTGTCTATGTATCCACACAAGTATTGTGTTTCCAATCAATACAATTATAGCATGGATAATAAACGATTATCATGAACAAAGAAATATAATAATAACTAATTTATTATTGCCTCTAGGGCATATTTCCAACAGCCGCACCAGCAAGTCGCCTAGGAGGCCCCTGGCCCCTCTGTGTCCCATCTTCGGTGATCCGGAAGCTTCTGTTTCGCTGATTTTTTATATATATTTTCTGGAATTTTTCGAGCTTCGGAAAATTGGGTAAAAGCCCCTTCAAAATAGACATCAGCACACAGAAACTAGCACTAGGTGCACTGAGTTAGTGGATTAGTCCAAATATGTGTAAAATGATATAAAAGTGTAGCAAAACATATAACAATGTCACCCAAAAGATCATGGAACAAGCATAAATTATAGATACGTTTGGGACGTATCACGTGTCATAACCTCATAATCAAGAAAAGCATGTGGTAGCTCAATATCATTCTCCTTTATAGGTATCCTAAGATAATTGGCTACACGGGTGGCGTAAATTCCACCAAAGAAATCTCCGTCCTTAGCATTTTTATGTAGCCTCCTAGCAATAATAACTCATAAGTTATATTGTCTATCACCCATGACCGCACTCTTAAGAATGGTACGGTCAGGTACACAAAGGTGGCTATGCTCATGTTTACCGTTAATACATCTACCTTAGACCAAGATAATGTATGGTAGGAAAGTGAATGATCCCCACGGTATCCTATGTAATATTTCTAGTTTCTCCCCTAGTGATGCTAGCAACAAAATCATTATATCCAGCTTTGTGAGGATCACTAAAGCTACCCCATTGTAGAATCTTGCATGCATGGTTAAAATCTTCTAGGTCCATAGTATAAGATTCATCAAAAAGATAAAATAGAACGGAATGTGTGTTACGCCCGGACGAAAATTCAAACCTCCGCATGAAGGAATCAGTGAGTTGATAATATTGCTTGCATTGGTCAACAAAATCTTCAAGGCCAGCATTTCGTATATACGCGTAAAATTCTTCCTTGAATCCAGCCTGGACCATGAATAATTCCGATGGCCATTCACACGGCCGCACTTGAGCTTCCCTTGGGTGTTCAAGGTCGGGCTCGCATATCGCGGGTCTCGGGGTCTTCTTTCTCGAGGAACCACCTTGGTATATTTTCCTTAACATTTTTATTTTTATGAAAAATAATCTGAATTTTTTAGTAACTCCACATAATAATGAACAAACTAAATCAAAACTTATAGCAACTACTCCCACAAGTGCCTAGAAGCTATATCATGCATCAAAACTACTTGGGACCCTACAAATTTGACATGCAAGCTTAAGAACAAGGTCACCATAGCAGCAAGATTATGCAATATATGAAGCACTAGAACAAAAACTAATTGGACTATCGGAGGAGTCACATACCGATGAACAATCCCTTAAAATAGTTTTGCAAATGAAGCTTTGAGAAAGGATATCGAAAATGGGAGCAAGATGAGTAAAACGCGAGTTTGAACAGTGGTGGGATTTTTTCTGGTGGAAGGAGTGGATGGGTATTGGAATAAGTGAAGAGGCCCCACGTGGAACCCACAAGCCAAGGGGTGGCCGCGCCCTGCAGGCTTGTGGCCCACTGGTGCAGCCCCCTGATGTGGTCTTAGTACCAGAAATTCTTAAACATTCCAGAAAAAATAATACTAAATTTTCAAGGAGTTGTGAGAAATTTTATTTTTCTATTGCACGGATAAAACGTAAAACAGGGAAGTAATAACTTTCTTAATAAATTGAAACTAGAGAACAGAAAATAAAAGTTTAGGTATAGAAGGTTTGATTTCTAAATTCATCGAGCTCATGCCCGTCAAAAAGAATCCATCAATAAGGTTGATCAAGTCTTATTGACAAACTTTTTTTGAATGACATGGAACCGGAGAGCTTTCTAATAACACTAGGTTACCTCAATGGGGATATGCATGTCCCCAATAATAAGTATATCATATTTCTTCTTGGTAGTAGGAAGAGGGAATTCAAAGTCTCCAATAATGAACTTGGAATTTTTTCAATGGAGTTGATGCTATGGACTTGAGATTGCTTCTTCGGAAAGTGTACCGTATGCTCATTACCATTGACATGAAAAGTGACATTGCCTTTGTTGCAATTAGTAACAGCCCCTGTAGTATTCAAAAAAGATCTACCAAGGATGATCGAAAAACTATCGTCCTCGGGAATATCTAGAATAACGAAGTCTGTTAAGATAGTAACGTTTGCAACCACAACAGACACATCCTCACAAATACCGATAGGTAAAGCAGTTGATTTATCAACCATTTAAAGAGAGATTTTAGTAGGTGTCAAGTTATTCAAGTCAAGTCTATGATATAAACAGAACGGCATAACACTAACACCAGCTCCAAGGTCACATAAAGCAGTTCTAACATAATTTTCTTTAATGGAGCATGGTATAGTAGGTGCTCCGGGGTCTCCTATTTTCTTTGGTATTCCAACCTTAAAAGTATAATTAGTAAGCATGGTGGAGATCTCAGCTTCTGGTATCTTTCTTTTATTAGTAACAATATATTTCATATACTTAGCATAGGGAGACATTTTTAGAATATCAGTTAAGCGCATACGTAAGAAAACATGTATCAACACTTCAGCAAAGCGCTCAAAATCCTTATCATCCTTCTTTTTGGATGGTTTAGGAGTAAAGGGCATGGGCTTCTGAACCCATGGTTCTCTTTCTCTACCATGCTTCCTAGCAACAAAATCTATTTTATCATATCTCTTATTCTTAGGTTGTGGGTTATCAAGATCAGCAGTAGGTTCAATCTCCACACCATTCTCATTACTAGTTTGAGTATCAAGATGAACATCATCATTAATATTATCACTAGGTTCATGTTCATTACGAGATTGTGTCTCGGCATAAGAAATAGAGGTATCATTTGGGTTTTCATGAGACTCTATAACACGTTCACTAGAAGCATGCAAAGTCGTATCACCATTCTTCTTCTTTTTATTAGAAGGACCAGGTACATCAATATTATCCCTCTGAGATTCTTGCTCAATTCTCTTAGGATGGCCCTCAGAATACAAAGGTTCCTCAGTCATTCTACCACCTCTAGTCACAACTCTAACAACATGATCATTGTTCTTACTAGTCATCTCATTGAGCAAATCATTTTATGCCTTAAGTACATGTTCTACTTGAGTAGTTACCATGGAAGCATGTTTACTAATAAGCCTAAGGTCATTAACAATCCTGCTCATATATTCACCCAAGCGATCAAGCATGTAAGCATTCTGTTTCAATTGACTACTAACATAAGCATCGAAATTTTCTTGTGTAACAACAAAATTATCAAATTCATCCAAGCATTGGCTAGCAGACTTATTATAAGGAATATAACCTTCATCAAATCTATGAAGAGAATTTACCTCGACTACCTGTGTCGGGTTATCAAGACCATGTATTTCTTCAATAGGTGGTAGATTCTTAACATCTTCAACTTCAATACCTTTTTCTTTCATAGATTTCTTTCCCTCTTGCATATCTTCAGGACAAGGGAATACAATACGTCTTTTCTTCGGAGTTGGTTTTAGAGGTGGTTCGGGAATAGTCCAATCATTATCATTGCTCAATATATTATTAAATAGTAGTTCAGCTTGTTCAACAGTTTGTTCCGTGAAAACACAACTAACACAACTATCTAGGTGGTCCCTAGAAGCATCAGTTAGTCCATTATAAAAGATATCAAGTATTTCATTTTTCTTGATAGGGTGATAATGTAAAGCATTAAGTAACTGGAGAAGCCTCCCCCAAGCTTGTGGGAGACTCTCTCCTTCAATTTGCACAAAGTAAAATATTTCCTGCAAGGCAGCTTGTTTCTTATGGGGAGGAAAATATTTTTCAGAGAAGTAATAAATCATATACTGGGTACTACGGACACAACCAAGAGCAAGAGAGTTAAACCATATCTTAGCCTCACCCTTTAATGAGAACGAAAAAAGCTTAAGAATATAATAGTAACGAAGTTTTTCCTCATGAGTAAATAGGGTGGCTATATCATTCAATTTAGTAAGGTGTGCCACAATAGTTTCAGATTCATAACCATGAAAAGGATGATATTCTACCAAAGTAATTAACTCAGGATCAACAGAGAATTCATAATCCTTATCAGTAATATAGATAGGTGAAGTAGCAAACTTGGGATCATATTGCATTCTAGCATTCAAAGATTTTTTTCCTTCCACTTGCATATCAATTCCTTAAGATCATCTCTATCCTTACAAGCAAGAAACTCCCTAGCTACTTCTACTTCCATAACATAACCCTCGGGTATATTAGGCAATTCATATCTAGGAGAGCTATGTCTAGCAGGTGAATCATAGTGTTCAGTTTCATCAGATTCATCAATATTATCAGTTTTAGCATTTACTCTAGCAATTTGTTCATCAAGAAATTCACGAAGTGGCACAGTAGTATCGAACAAAATGTCATCATAAGCATCATGTATAGTAGAAGTAGCATCATCAATTACTTGCAACATAACAGATTCAATAACAAGTGGTGGTGTCGTAAGTTTACTCATAACACATGGTGAATCAAGTGATGAGCTAGATGGTAGTTCCTTACCTGCCCTCGTAGTTGAGGGGTAGATCTTGGTTTTAGCGTTTTTCAGATTCTCCATAGTGATCAACAGATATAAATTCCAAGTGACTCAAAGAATAAAGCTATGCTCCCTGGCAACGACGCGAGAAAAACGTCTTGATAACCCACAAGTAAAGGGGATCACAATAGTTTTTGAGGGTAGAGTATTCAACCCAAATTTATTGATTCGACACAAGGGGAGCCAAAGAATATTCTCGAGTATTAGCAGCTGAGTTGTCAATTTAACCACACCTGGAAGACTTAATATCTACAGCAAAGTATTTAGTAGCAAAGTAGTATGGAAGTAACGGTAACGGTGGCAAACGTAACAGTAGCAGTTTTGTAGTGATCACAACAATAGCAACGGGAAAGTAACTTAGCAAAGACCAATAAGTGGAAAGCTCATAGACAATGGATCAGTGATGGATAATTATGTCGGATCACATTCATCATGCAACAGTCATAACATAGTGTGATACAGAACTAGCTGCAATTCATCAATGTAATGTAGGCATGTACTCCATATATAGTCATACGTGCTTATGGAAAAGAACTTGCATGACATATTTTGCCCTAACCTCCCATGACAGCGGGGTCCTAATGGAAACTAAGGAATATTAAGGCCTCCTTTTAATAGAGAACCGGACCAAAGCATTAGCACTTAGTGAATACATGAACTCCTCAAACTACGGTAATCACCGGAAAGAATCCCAGTTATTGTCACCCTGGAGGATGTAGATCATAACTCGTAATAGGTGTCTATAACTTGCAAGATAGGATCAAGAACACATATATATTCATGAAAACATAATAGTTTTAGACCTGAAATTATGGCACTCGGGCCCTAGTGACAAGCATTAAGCATAGCAAAGTCATAGCAACATCAATCTCAGAACATAGTGGATACTAGGGAACAAACCCTAACAAAACTAACTCGATTACATGATAGATATCATCCAACCCATCACATGTCTAGCAAGACTACAATGGAATTACTCACAAACGATGGATAACATCATGAAATTGGTGATGAAGGATGGTTGGTGATGACAACGGCGTCGATTTCCCCTCTCCGGAGCCCAAATCAGACTCCAGATCTGCCCTCCTAAGGAAGAACAGGAGGTGGCGGCGGCTCCGTGTCGTAAAACATGATGAATTCTTCTCCTTGATTTTTTTCTCCGTGGATGGGAATATATAGGAGTGAAAATAGGTTGGTGGAGCTTCAGGGGCCCCACAAGCCCAGGGGCGTGGCCTAAGGGGGCGCGCTCCAGGCTTGTGGCCACGGGGTGGCCTCTCTCCGGTAGATTCTTTTGCCGGTATTTTTTACTAAATCCAGAAATATTCTCCGTAAATTTTCAGGTCAATCCAAGAACTTTTATTTCTGCACAAAAATAACACCAGGCAATTCTGCTGAAAACAACATCAGTACGGGTTAGTTCCATTCAACTCATGCAAATTAGAGTCCACAACAAGGGCAAAAGAGTTTGGAAAAGTAGATACGTTGGAGACGTATCATAGGCCATGACTTTTCCCTCTTGCATGAGTACACATCCAAGGCCTTTCCTTGAAGTGTCGCGGTATACTTGAAAATCTTTGTGCAGATCGGGAACGATTAATACAGGTGTGATGGTTAATATCTTCTTCAATTCTTGGAAACTATTCTCACATGCTTCAATGCACTCGAACTTCTTATTCTTCTTGAGCAACTGAGTCATTGGTTTGGCTATTGTCGATAAACCATCAATAAATCTTCGGCAATATCCTGCCATTCTAAGGAAACTCTGTACGTCTATCACGTTTGTTGGTTGTTACCATCCATTTATGTCCTTGACCTTCTTGGAGTCCATGGCAATGCCTTCTTGAGTCACTACGTGACCCTAGAATCCGACTTCCTTTCGCCAAAATTCGCACATGCTGAATTTGGCGTACAACTGATGTTTACACAGCTCACCTAATACAATCTTCAGGTGTTGTACATTCTCTTTGGGTGTCTCGGAGTACACCAATATATCGTAGATGAAAACCACGACGAACTTGTCCATGCACTTCATGAAGTCCTTGTTCATTAGGTGCACAAAATACGGTGGGGCGTTCGTTAGTCTGAACGACATCACTGTAAACTCGTACAATTCGTATCGGAAAGTAAAGGCTATCTTGGGAATATCTGTTGGGCATAACTTTAGCTGATGATACCCTGACCGTAAATCAATCTTTGATAAAACTTTTGCTTGTGTGAGTTGGTTGAATAAGTCATTTATCCGAGGCACTGGATACTTGTTCTTGATGGTGGCCATGTTGAGAGCTCGATATTCAACACATAGCCTCAGTGTTCCATCTCTCTTTTTGGAAAACAGTACTCGTGATCCCCATGGTGAGGAGTTGGGCCTGATATACCCTTTGTCCAGTAATTCCTTTATTTGCTTCTTCAACTCAACCAATTCGGTCGGTAACATTCGATAAGGCTTCTCGTAAATTGGAGTTGTATCACGTGCAAGTTCGATGATAAACTCTATTTCGCGGTCTTGTGGCATACGTGGCAATTCTTCTGGTATTACGTCCGGAATTCACACACTACCGGGACCTTCTTTCACTCAAAAATGTCCACTTTATTCAGTTGGGCTTGAGGTGGTGTGGGTCTCTCCATGGCTGCAACTCTTACCCTTTCTCCCTAATGATGGGTGAGTGTTACAGTCCGGTTGAAGTATTCAATAAATCATTTGTTTGTATTCAACCAATCCATTCCCAAAATAACATCGAGACTGTTGCTTTCTATCACAATCAGATTTTCCCAGAATGTCAAACCTTTGATTTCAATGGTAACACCCTTGCAATAACTTTGAGTGACTTGTTGTACTCCCGGGACTTGATGGTCATTGAAATTTCCAAGGAGAGAATCAAAAAATCGTGTTTCAAGGCAAATATTTCCGAAATGAACGAATGTGAAGCTCCAAAATGAAACAAAATCATGGCAGGAATTGTGTTGACACAAAACTTACCGAGTACGATATCCGGTGCGTTCGTAGCCTTTGCCTTGGCCACATGATTCACATGACCCTTCCTATGGTTGTTGTTGGGGTTGAAATTGTTGCGCTTTGGTGCTGAATTGTTATTGGGGTTGTTTGGCTTTGGTGCAGCATTTCCTGACTTTGGGCATTGTCTGGCATAGTGCCCTGCTTCTCCGCAAGCGAAACAATTGTTGCCTGAGCGGGGAGTGAAATCCTTGTTCCTTGCATAGTATTTTTTCTTGGGTTGTGAGTTGATGATGGAGCTCGGGAGTTGAATTCCTCGGGATCTTAGTCTTCTGCCTGTTGTTGCAAGATTGCGCAGAATTATTATGATGGTGCTTGCGAATGTCATCCATGTTGTGATCCTCGGTCTCAAGCATAATGGCCTTGTCCACGAGTGTCTTCAGATCTGGGAATGTGTGAACAACTAGTTGACACTTCAACGTTGGAGCGAGTCCATCTAGGAAATTTTCCATTCTTTTCTCTTCTGTTTTATGTTCATCACAAGCATAACGAGACAGTTGGTTGAACTGGTCCAAATAATACACCACAGTTGAACTCCGTTGTTTGAGGTCTTTAAATTCCCTCTTCTTAATTTTCATGATGTTGTTGGGGATATGCGCCTCACGAAAGCTTTCCTTGAATTCAGCCCAGGTGATGTTGTTCTTGTTTGGGTGCACGCGTAGGAAATTCTCCGACCACGGGGCTACTGCTCCAGTCAGATAATGAGGTGCGTACAACACCTTATCATAGTCTGAGCATTGGGAAATAATCAGTTTCCTTTCAATATCACGCAACCAGTCATTGGCTTCCATTAGTTTATTGGTGTGTGAGAAAACTGGTGGACGAGTCTTCTGCAATTCAGCCAACCGGGAACGCTGTTGGTGAGGTCCATGGTGATTTTCCATATGCAAAAGCTGATTCATCATTTCATGGTGATGTTATTGACTTTTCTCATATACGCGAAAAACTTACGAGATTGCTGAGTCACTATCTTGCTGACTTGGCTGCCCTTGGGTAAAGTTGTTGCCTGTATAAGTGAGATGATTCTCTTCCAGCGGACTAGGCATGGAGCGACTCCAGGGACGATGCAATTTAACTCTGGGGCATTGTTGTAAAAAACAAATGAGAAAATCTGAGTATATTGTGAAATAAATATTTTTGTGAGCCAGAGAAATACCAAATATTTTCCATAAAACATTCATCGCGTTCGGAGAAGGACTGCGGGTACATATCTTATTACAAGCATATTTATATAGTACAACACTTAGGGCGTGCGCACACATCCCGACATGTTATTTAGCTAGTTCACTTCTTCTGATCCTACATGATGCAACACGACTACTTCTCTTCATCCTACAAGCACGCAACCATATCATACATATCATACAAGCGTCCTGATGCACTACTACACCACTTCTAGCTGAAGGTGGAGGGTACCTCGATTGGCTGGCCTAAGGTAAGTCCCACACGAGGTGTTGGGGACTCAACCTCCTCCTACACAGGATCTAGGCGGGTGGTGCGAGGCGGTGAAGCATGCAGGGGGCTAGCAGGTGGAGCAGCTCTAATAGGGGTAGGAGCAAAACTTGATTGAACTCCTCAAGAGAAGGCAGTTCGCAACTTACTAGCTGGATTGAGGGTGCGCATGAAGCAGAGGATGAAGGGCATGACCGGGGTGGCGTGGGACGGAGAATCTTAGTCCTGTTAGGAGGACGTGCCTGAGCAGCCTCCATACGAGCAGCCACCAAGTCATCCACTAAGACATCGAAGGCTGACTCCAGGGCCATGAGGTACTACACGAGCTTCTCAATGGCCTCATCATTCTCCCCTCTAGTGCAGGCAAAAGCATAGAGACTAGTGTACGGAACATGGCACGGGAGGTAGTGATAAGGAAGAGTCTTCATCACTGGAAGGGTGTCCTGGAGGCGTGCAATTGCCTCCCTCGCAGCCATCTACATAGCCTGCCTCTCTGTAGGCATGGGTCTCCCGACGAAGCAAAGATGGGGGTCTTGATGTGTCCACCATTGAACTGCACTGAGGCCTGATGCATATTCAGAGTGTCGTTGATCTTGTGGCGATAGAATGTGTACTCGGTACGAGTCGTCGGTCCAATTAAGATCCTAACAATGATGGAGAGGAGTCACGAAAATCCCGCCGGCTTGTTGGCGAACACATGTAACGGACAACCGTTGCCAGCCATCTACACAGTAGACAAAAATTTCACATGGTCATAACATAAATATATGTTGACTAACAGAAATGTTTCTACAATATGCAAAAAACTCAAAATTAACATACACTAATTTACCAGTTAGCGAGCGAACCTAGTGGCTTCCTATAGTCAGCCTCGCTTTGATACCAAGGCTGTCACGACCGGCTTCCAAATAATATAATTATCAGAAATCAGCCGTGAATGTCATCCAACATAGAAAATCATTCACACTAGTAGACCAACTTGATATAGAAAACTAGTAGTTCTTGATATTTAACAAGGTAGAGCGGAGGTCGCTCAATAGTTTAGTACACACATGCCGATAATTGGCTTAAAGGTGGTTATCTCACAATGATCATGGTTATCACTCATACTCGCATCGATAGGTGGACATGTCACCCCGGAGTGAAGTGACAAGGGTGAATTACTACTACATGCCAAGCGTCAGAGTGAGGCGTGACAATTATTCATGGTGGCCGAAGTGGTGAAATAATACAACGACGGACTCCAAGATCGCAAGACTAACTAGGACCCCTCTAGGCATAGGACTCGTTATCGTACTCTTCATCCATGAGATCTTCTTCATCCATATCTCACCAAACCAACAAGCAAGTGAGTACTTTGAAAGCACTCGCGGGATAGTTTGCACATAAGATAAGATGAATGCAACAATTTCACATGCATTGGTTAATTTAGTTATCACAACTAACAAGATATTTAATTTAATAGTAAGTTAAGTTAGGGTATATAAGTCAGGCGGTAATCCTCCTGAAATATCCAAGAAAGTAAAAATGCACCGATAGGGTGTGTGAAGCGATGCCTCGAAAGGTTAACAATTAAAATATAAATGCCACAGTTGGCGTCTAAGCGACACCACATACGGGGCTTAATAACTTAACAGCACAGAGTCGGGCATCTATGTGACGCCACAGAAAGGGCATAATAAAGTAAATAACTGGCCATAGAAAGGGCATAATAAAGTAAATAACTGGCCACAGTCGGACATCTCAGCGACACCACGGAAAGGGCATAATAAAGTAAATGACTGGCCGCACTCGGGCGTCTCAGCGACCCCATGGAAAGGGTATAATAAAGTAAATAAATGGCCACAGTCGGGCATCTCAGCGACACGACAGAAAGGGCATACTATGTTCGGGTGGTTCAACCAACCTTTAGGATATTCAACATAACCCAGGTTTCATCAGGTTAGTTCTCAAATATCACGGTCGTATAAAAAAAGTGAGAGTTTCATGAGTAATATTATGTTCTCCAGAAACTAACACGAAGACCGACACTTGACCTGTCAACCAGTCGTCCTTGACCATGGACACAGCTACCCGAATAGTTTTGAGTCTGTTGAGGGTTACTCTTTACCCACATCCAACGGGTTTCAAAAGTCACAAGAACTAATCCCATGTACGGTATTTTAGAAGTAAACACATAAACCCGCATACACCCATTTTTACCCAGCGAGGTGTGGAATCACTCGTACTACGCTTCCAAGGGAAAAACTACAAGACGGGGACGCCAACATCCTCAAATAGCATGGTATCAAATTTCTACCGCATGCTACGGGGGGGTGCCCCCCTCTTGGTCCCAGACTAGAAAACACCCATGCCCCCTTACCGGATGACTCGCATTATTCCACAACCATGGAACCTTTATCTGGTCCCTCTACTCGGGAAGACCTATGGCAGCATAAAAAGTTAGGTGACGCACTAACAAGACTGGATCTATGCCGACACTCGAGTTGTTAAGTGCATCCACATGGTGTCATGCATCAGGCATCATCAGGCCACAACCTATCACGTCCCACGTGACTAGGCTGCCCACGACCTCTCACTGTTTCATAGGTTATAACCTTTGCCATGCATGAAATCATACCACATGATATGCAAGTTATCTTATGCAGCAAATTATCAAACAATCATATCAGCAAACATCACATAAAATGTTCAAACATGCTTCTCCCCCTTCGGTATCTACGTCACACGCATTGGATTTCCAACATGAATATCAAGCATCCATAAACATTATCTCAAAATATTTTTGAATAGATATAAAAAACTAGGCAGCAGAATAAATTTTTTAGAAAAAGAATGAACTCAAAAGTCCTTGTAGTTTAAAAGTTGTGAAAGAAACAAATTTAGGGATCAATCTATGATAAACAGAAAGTTACCCACGGGGCCGACTGAAAAAGCAGAAAATTCTCTAATGAAAAATACACAAGCCAGAGGAGAAGACGCATTCTAACGAAAGACGCCTCCAGAAAATGATTCGGAAATTAACAAGATCCTCACAGTGGGCCACCACTGTCAGGTTTGAAAATCCTCGCCGGCAACAGAGGACTCACGTCGTCGGTGGCGGTGTTCTGCTGCGATTCAGAGGGGGAAGAGGGAATAAGTGCACTCACTTGACTATTATGCAATGGTGGGAGGTGGAAGAGGTCGTCGGTGAGCACCACATCGATGGCAACTCCAACTCTGGCGAACGGCGCTTTTGGGTGCAGTTCGATCTTGTGGGAGGAATCTGCAAACATCGAATTGACGTGGGGCTTAGAAGTGTGGATGCTCAAGAATCGCACTGGCCAATCTAGGGCTGCAGGGGCACGCTCACCTGAGCGAATTTTGCCGAAGCTCGAAGCTGATCGGGGCAGCTGGAGGTGGGGAAGATGACCCTCCCGAGGTCCTCCAAGGGGTTTCGTACGGCTTTGGTGAGGTGAAGTGGAGTTCCCGGATGCAGAAGGGCTCGAGGTCCTCTATTAATAGGCGGGCGGGGGAGTGTTGTGACGGTATCAACTCTGAGGTCGATTAAGGCGAACCAGAGGGGTCTGCGGGTGCTTACGGCAGTTGGGGCAGCTACAGCAGCCTACGGGGGTTCTATTTTACCTCTGGCCTTGTGCTAAAACGCGGTGAGGCCATCGCTCGACGGAACGACATCTTACGGACGCGGTGATTCCATAGAGCATGCTTTGCGCTGCCCAAGCCACGGCGACGATGCGGCAGTGTGCGTAGGGTGGGGGATGGACATGCGAGGGCTCATGGTGGTTTGGGCGGTGCCGAACGGCACGACTTTGCAGCGGGGTTCTCTGGCGACCGAAGCAGGCGTAGCTGACACCGCTGCCAAGTTTGGTGGTGACAGGCCAGCTCATCCCCGACAACCACAATCGGCCAAGAGACCATGATGCACCATGGATAAGAAGGAGGCACGGTGCGCAAGCTGCCAGAGAGAGCTCTAACGAGATTGACGCTGCACCTCAACCTCTAGAAAGTTGTGCTTGCCATGTGCTCGACAAAATGCTTCACGCACGAGGAAAATGAGTTTGAAGTTGAAATTTTTTGGAGAGGCTCCTCTATGGCTCTAGAAACTGCGTGCAAATTTTCAAAAAAATTGAAGATGGTTAAGCTGGGTTTTTAATAAAAAAACAACAGATCTGGTCCAAACTTTAGTCAAACAAAATTTGAAAATATTTAACTGGCAACCAGAATATTTTTGGTGTTATAAGCTGAGGGTACCTAGGGCTACCAAGGATAGTCTACTTGGGGTCAGAAACCAAAGGAAACTATAGGTTCCTTTGTAAATTTTTGGGGTTCAAAACTGATTACAAAAATTTCCAAAAATCATTTTAAAATAGATAAAACTATTGAATACTCCCAAAACTTTGTGAAACTCTTTTAATAGATGTCCAGACGTTAGAGGAGGGTTATTGGAAAGAATCCTTTGAAATAGAAGGAGGGAAGAATTTTAGTGAAAACCTTGCAAGAGAGAAAAAATTTAGCATAACCCATTTAGCACTTTAAAATAAAATGAGAAATGAGATTCGAAGATTGAAATTTCAATCAAGTAAGAATTTTGCAGGAACTCTTGTCAGAACAGGAGTGAGGTCAAAGAAATCTCATAAGAATTTTATCAAGATGGAGTTTTCAAAAGATTCCGAAAGGGGTTTTCATAAAAAAAATTAATAACCACATTTTAAAAATAAATCAAAATCTGAAAATCCCAAAATTAAAAATTTGAGGGTGTTACAACACGCGGGCCCTAGGCATCATCGAGAGGGAGAGAGAGGCAGGACAAGGCAGAGGCTCACGGGCGGACCCCTATGTTAGGATCGCCGTCAACCGCCGTCCACAGGATGGCGGGGCTCATCGGCGAAGCTAGGAGGCACGTCGAGGGCAACCGACAACGGGAGTGGAACCAGGGGGAAGTCGTTGTTCAGATGGTGGTCGGAGGAGTCACCGGAGCGTAGGGACTCGTCGGCAATGAGCAACCGTGGCGGAGGAGCTTTGAGAGGAGGTCGTCATCGACGACTGGAGCTGTAATCCGAGCAGGATAGACGGAGGAAAGGGTGAGTGTCACGCTACGGTTCCAGGTAGGCGGAGATTAGGGGCCGAGGGGGATCCTATCGTGCGAACACCGGCGATCAGTAACGGTGGAGCTCGGCTCGATCCTGTCCACACGGGCTTCAAGGGGTAGAAAGGGGGCTCGAGTTGGTCAATTCGGAGGCAGAGAGGATCCAAGTGGGAGAGAGAGCTCGGAGCACCATGGTGCACCGTGCTCCCATGCACCGGTGAGTACTTACCCAACGCTGGAGGACACGGGGGCGAGTCTTAGGCATTCGTGGGATTGGTCCACGACAGGGGGAAGCAAGAGAAGAGGCAAGGGAGGCTTGGGTGCCCCACGCATGCGAGCTCGCGCATTGGCTGGCTCGGGCGGCTATGGGCATGTGTTGTAGGGGTCGCCAGAGGGACAGAGGGGAAAGGGCCGGCAGACCGGCGTGTTGCGGATGCCAAGGTGCATCGACTAGTGCGAGAGGAAGGGCTCGAGATGGCCAGGGTATGGGCGGGGCGTGAAGTCATCTCTCGATTGTCCTATAGCGTTATCCAAAGCACGTCTTTGGCCGACATGTGATACCACCGGCTGCACAAGGATTAAACAATGGGGGAAATGGGCACCAAATGCCCTGGAACTTGCCAGGAGAGAGGGAAGGATGAGAGAGGGTGATACGTCCCAAACGTATCTATAATTTCTGCTTCTACCATGATCTTTTGGGTGACATTCTTATATGTTTTGGTACACTTTTATATCATTTTACACATATTTGAACTAACCTAGTAACTCGGTGCACCCAGTGCCAGTTTATGTCTGTTGATGTCTATTTTGCATGGGCTTTTACCCAATTTTCCGAAGCACGAAACATTCCAGAAAAAATATAAAAAAATCAGCGAAACAGAAGCTTCTGGATCACCGAAGATGGGCCACACGGGGGCGAGGGGCTACCCACACGACCTGCTGGCGCGGCCAGGCCCTAGGCCGCACCACCAGGCCGCCGGGGTGGGCCCCACTCCTCTGGTGCCCTCCTTTGGCCTATATTTAGGGTCCTGAGAGGAAACCCTTCCATAATTTCTGGAATCGCGAATTTCTCCATCGTTCCACCGCCGCAGCGCTTCCGAGATCGGGAGAGTCAGGAGACCTCTTCCCAGCACCCTGTCGGAGGGAGGATTGACCTTCGAGAGCTTCTTCACCTCCATGGACGCTTCCCGAACGTGTCGTGAGTATTCCTCCTTGGACCATGAGTCCATGACCAGTAGCTATGTGATGTCTTCTCTCCAATCTTGTGCTTCAATGGTTAGTCCTTGTGAGCTGCCCTACATGGTCAAGGCATCTATGTAATTCTCTTGCTATTGCTATGCTCGGTTTGTTGGGATCGATGGATTATGAGATTATGTTCAGATTGTTATGAGTTATATATTTGATTTTCCTTTTATATTATGTTCCTTAGTGATTCATGCATGTTCTTTGTTGATATTTATTCCTTTGGTCGAGTAGTAGATTGTAACTCCAAGAGGGAGTGTTATGCACGATTATGAATTCATGCCCCTCGATGTCTAGCTTGGGTGATAGAAACATGAGACTAGGGGATGTGCTTGTTGCCACCAGGGAGAAAACAACGGTGCTTGTGACAACGGTTGCAAGGATTGTTTACCTAACGCATAATTCATTAATGCAGTTGTCCATTGCTTTAAGTTTACACTTTGGGTGGGGCTCGCATCTTAATACCAGAGAGATGTTCTGGATAGATATCTCAAGGTGGATGATTAGTAAGTAGATGCTAATGAATAAACGGTCTACTTGTCTTGGCGTACTGCCCATTATTATTGAACATCTAACTATCAAGTAGTGTAATTAGCATTGCGGTGCGATCATAATTCTATCAATTGCCCAACTGTGATTTGTTTACCCAAGCATAGTTGTTTATCGTCTTTTGGGAGAGAGACATCACTAGTGAACATCATGTGACTCCGGTCCATATCACCAGCATTGTTTACACCACCATCATTTACCGCTTTCATTTACTTTTCCGTTGCAATCACCATTACTTTCCCGCTTGTGTTTTGATCCTTTGCAAACTACAAGCCGGAGAGATTGACAACCTCTCTGTACTTGTTGGGAGCAAAGTTATTTGTTGTGTGTGCAGGTCCACGTCTTCTGCTAGCGCCAGGGTGGAAGACACCTACTTGTTGAGCCTAGGAGTCCTCCTGGTTCGATAAACCATACAGTCTCCGTGTAAGGGAAATCTGCTGCTCACTACATCTCCACCTTCCACTTGGGGTAACCAACGAGGGGCGAGAAGTATATCCATCAACTCGTCATCAAGCAAATTTCTGGCGCCGTTGTCGGGGACTCCAGTCTTCAAGATAGGGGAGTTGCACGCTATATTTTACATTTGCTTTTTAATCTTGTTAGTTTTCTTTCTAGTTTTTTCTTTAGAGTATTATACCAAAAACCATAAAAAAATTAGTTGCTTTGTTCTTGCTTTTTGCTGCTGCTATGGGTTCCACTGAGAACACTAAGTGGTGTGACTTCATTAGTTAGGCTTATGGAAAACTGCACTCTTAGTTTGCTTCTTGGGGAAGGCCTCTTTACCACACCCGTGGTAGAGAAGTCTCCTTCACCTACTGAATGTATCCCATTCAAAATACCACTTGGGATAATTGAAATAATTAGGAATGATTGTTATGCAGGAGATGGAACAATCAATCCTAGTATTCGTTTGTTGAAACTTACAGAACTTTGTGAGTTGTTTAAAATTTCAGGTTTGACAAGAGATGGAGTCATGAGGAAATTATTTTCCTTGTCACTGAAAGGAAAAACATTGGAATGGTATAGGCTACTAGATGATTCTCACCTATGGGATTGGGAAGAGATTCAGTCTCTCTTTTACTCCAAGTTTTATCCTCTTCATGGAGTCCATGTGGATCGTGGTAACAATGCTTTATGTGATACTTATATTTTTGAGTTTATTCATGATCCCATTGAAAATTATTATGAGAAGGGAACATATGCTTATAGATATTTCAATAATATCAAGTTCCCTCTCTTTATGTTGAAGGTTTTGAAGATGTACTTGTTTTGCCTTCCTATGCTTATTGCTTTGTGCTTCAATGAATTATTCTATTGCAATATTCCTATGCATAGGAAGCATGTTAGACTTAAATGTGTTTGGTATTTGCTTCTTAATTCTCTCTTTTGTTCTACAACTCTTATTCCTACGAGAGCATCATTAAAATCTTAAGCCTGTCTTTATGGCTATAAAGAAAGAGCTCTAGGGAGACAACCCTTCTTATCTTTACTTTGAGTTTTTATTTTCAGTTTTTAGTGGTCTTGATGCTTGTTACTACTGTAGGAACATAATTGTATCTTTATTTTAAGCTTTGCGCCAAGTTATAGCCTCCGATTGCAAGAAAGTTCAAAAATTGTGACATGGTGTCCAGAAACAGATTCTGTCTGCTTGACGGAAAAATTCGTCATAAATCACCAGATCATCTTTTTTATCTGATTGTTTTTTAAAGAATGATATATATAATTTCCTTTCTGGCATATGTTCTGAGTTTTTTTATTTGAGTTGCATAAGTGCCCCGAATAAATTATTTACTACCTACTATTCTGTTTTTCACAGATTCTGCCATGTTTTGCGTTTCCATTGTTTTGCGAATCCTAAGCTTGCTTTTTATTTGCAAAAACCTTTTGTAAATCATGAGAAGCGGTATCTTTTCATGAAAATATTTATTTCCAGCAGGTAACGAATTATTTTATTAAGGGAACTAACCACTCTAATCAGCTTATGATGAGTTTCGTATGAAGGGGGTTTTCAAGTATGCGATGGGAGATGATGAAAGAAGATACAGGAGTGTCAAGCGCTCAAGCTTGGGGGTGCCCCCATGCACCCCAAGAAATATTCAAATGATACTCAAGCATCTAAGCTTGGGGATGCCCCCGTGCATCCCCTTCTCTATCAAGAATCATTAGTTCGTCCATCTCCATGTTGTATGTTTATCACTTCATAAGATATGTGCTATGCTTGGAGCGTCTCGCTCTTTACTTTTTAGGTTGTTTTAGTTTTTCTTGCTGTTCATAACAAGTCGGAACCTAGCCTACCTTGTTTGGGAGAGAGACACGCTCCATTCCACTCTATAACACAACATAGGTTTTCATGTTTATCCTTTTTGTGTGTTCTTCATCTTTTCGTAGCTAGTGTCATGCTTAGCTCTTAGTTTTCATGCTTATCTTTTTAAGAACTATTATTTAAGTTGCTGCTATAACTCTCTTGAGTTATCATGCTTATATTCTTTAGAGAGTTGGCTCGTTGCACTGAGTTGTGTGTCTTGCATGAGTAGGTAACTGAGGTTGCTATTTAAGTATAGTAGTAACTTGCAATAGTTTTGAGGTATTGATTTGAGTAATGTTTGGACTATTGGTGCCAAGAGCTTGAGCCTATTAGTGATAGGTGTCGTATTTTGGGATATTCGTGTGTTTTTTAAAAACTAAAATTAGTTGAGAACTCTAGCTACTAAACTGGTCGCTAACCTCTGGAGGGGTTGGAATATATAGAGTACCCTCATGTTACCATGAGTCGAGGATGCGCAAGGATAACCAAACCCCCAAACACTCCTCCTCGGGGTACTTGTCTCTTTGTGAATTTCCTAACTAGATAGAGAGTTACCGATAATAAGTGTATGAGTACTTCGGACTAATGTGAGTATTCGATTGTTGGCACTTCCACCATCCATATTTTGCTAGCCTCTTCAGTACTGTGCATTGCCCTTTCTCACATTGAGAGTTGGTGCAAACTCCGCCGGTGCATCCAAACCCATGACATGATACGCTCTGTCATACATAATCCTCATTATATCTTTCCTCAAAACAGCCACCATACCTACCTATTAAGGCATTTCCATAGCCTTTCCAAGATACATTGCCATGCAACATCCACCATCTCATGACTTGATCTTCATGTCATGCATGATTTTTCTTGATCGTAGAGCTGCATGATAGTTGGGACTTGCCCCAATTATTGCTACATAACGCGCAAGTATCATTGCATATCCTGCTACACTGGCAGAGGCATACATTTGCATTCATCATGATAGTTTTGACTTGTCTTTATGTTGAGTACTTCTTATAAAGTGTGATAATTTTTCTTTTATTCATGTAAAACATAGAGTGTTGCCCTTAAGTGATGAAAAGATCCCAAAGTGGACAAAACAAAAGATCCCAAAGAGGACAAATGAGAGATAAAAAGAAAGAGCCAAAGAGGCCACAAAAAAAGAGAGAAGGGGGCAACACTACTATTCCTTTTGAAAGATCCACATGTTGGGTAACGTAGCATAAATTCAAAAATTTCCTACGCCATATTCAGATCTTCCTATGGAGAGACCAGCAATGGGAGAGGGGTGAGTGCATCTTCGTACCTTTGAAGATCGCTAAGCGGAAGCGTTGCTAGAACGCGATTGATGGAGTCGTACTCACGGCGATTCAGATCGCGGTGTGATTCCGATCTAGTGCCGAACCACGGCACCTCCGCGTTCAACACATGTGCAGCCCGGTGACGTCTCCCGCACCTTGATCCAGCAAGGAGGAGGGAGAGGTTGGGGAAGATCTCCGGAAGCACGACGGCGTGGTGTCGATGGAGAGACGAGGTCTCCCGGCAGGGCTTTGCCAAGCACCGTGGAAGAGGAGGAAGGAGGGGAGCAGGGCTGCGCCGAGGGAGCGGGAAAACCGTGTGAAAAACAGCCCCAAAACCCTCCCTATATATAGGAGGAGGGGAGGGGTGTGTGCCAACCCTAGGTGGTGCGGCAGCCCCCCAGATGGGAGGTGCGGCGGCGAGGGCACGGGGAGGGGGTGGCGCACCCCTAGGTGGGCCTTAGGCCCACCAGCGCCTAGGGTTTCCCCCTCTCCACCTCCTGCGCCTTGGGCCTCTATGTGGGAGGCGCACCAGCCCACTTTGGGCTGGTTGCCCTCCACATTTTGGCCCATGCTGCCTCTTGGGGCTGGTGGCCCCTCCCGGTGGACCCCCGAGACCATTTCCGGTGGTCCCGGTGGTCCCGGTACGCTACCGGTGACGCCCGAAACATTTCCGGTGTCCAAACCCATCCATCCTATATATCAATCTTTACCTCTGGATCATTCTGGAGCTCCTCGTGACGTCACGGATCTCATCCGGGACTTCGAACATCATTTGGTAACCTCGTATAACAATTCCCTATAACCCTAGCGTCATCGAACATTAAGTGTGTAGACCCTACGGGTTCGGGAGGCATGCAGACGTGACCGAGACACTCTCCGGCCAATAACCATTAGCGGGATCTGGATATCCATGATGGCTCCCACATGATCCACAATGATCTCATTGGATGAACCACGATGTCAAGGATTCAATCAATCCCGTATACAATTCCCTTTGTCTGTCGGTATAGGACTTGCCCGAGATTCGATCGTCGGTATACCTATACCTTGTTCAATCTCGTTACCGGTAAGTCTCTTTACTCGTTCCGTAGCACGTCATCCTGTGACTAACTCCTTAGTCACATTGAGTTCATGATTATGTTCTACCGAGTGGGCCCAGAGATACCTCTCCGTCACATAGAGTGACAAATCCCGATCTTGATTCGTACCAACCCAACAAACACTTTCAGAGGTACCCGTAGTGCACCTTTATAGTCACCCAGTTACGTTGTGACGTTTGATACACCCAAAGCACTCCTACGGTGTACGAGAGTTGCACAATCTCATGGTCGAAGGAAAAGACACTTGACATTAGAAAAGCTTTAGCATACGAACAATACGATCTAGTGCTATGCTTAGGATTGGGTCTTGTCCATCACATCATTCTCCCAATGATGTGATCCCGTTATCAATGACATCTAATGTCCATGATCAGGAAACCATGATCATCTATTTGTTAGTGAGCTAGCCAACTAGAGGCTTGCTAGGGACACATTGTGATCTATTTATTCACACATGTATTACTGTTTCCCGTTAATACAATTATAGCATGAACAATAGACGATTATCATGAACAAGGAAATATGATAATAACCATTTTATTATTGCCTCTAGGGCATATTTCCAACAGTCTCCCACTTGCACTAGAGTCAATAATGTAGTTACATTATGATGTATCGAACACCCATAGAATTATGGTGTTGATCATGTTTTGCTCGAGGAAGAGGTTTAGTCAACGGGTCTGCAACATTCAGATCCGTGCCAACATTATGATGTTCTTCTTGATGCCTTCGATGCTCTCGTGTTCCTTCTATGCTTTCTTGATATCATCCATCAATGTAGGCTATGCTTCAAGGTCTGCCAGAAATCCTGGTGCAACTAGTTCCAATCTGAAGCTTTTAAGTTCTTCATACAAGGCGGGTAGCCTTTCCTTAATCATAGCATTTGAGGAACAAGCCTTTCTGCTCAAGGCATCTGCTACCACATTGGCCTTTCTGGGGTGGTATTGAACATTGAGGTCGTAGTCTTTGATCAACTCCAACCATCTTTGCTTCCTCATGTTCAATTCCTTTGAGTGGAAATATACTTCAAGCTCTTGTGGTCAGTGTATATCTCACATCGCTTTCCTAGAAGGTAATATTGCCATATCTTCAAGGCATGAACCATAGTTGCTAACTCAAGATCATAAGTGGCGTAGTTTTCTTCATGGGGACCTAGTTGTCTGGATAGATATTCTATGACCCCACCTTCTTGCATCAGAACACCACCAAGCTCGGTTCTTGACGCATCACAATATATCACGAACTCCTTGTGAATATCGAGAGTGGACAAAATTGGGGTTGTTGTCAATCTCTTCTTGACCTCTTGGAAACTTTCTTCGCACTTCGGTGTCCATTAAAACTTCTTGTCCTTCTTCAAGAGTTCAGTCATAGGTCGGGCAATGCTTGAGAATCCTTCAATGAACTTGTGGTAATATCCCGCGAGTTCGAGGAAGCTTCTGACTTACTTCCATTGCTTGGAGATTTCCATTCAGTCACGGCTTCAATCTTGGCAGGATCCACTAGCAGTCCTTCTATTGTCAACAAATGACCCAAGAATCCAACTTCATGCTGCCCAAATTCGCACTTGTTGAACTTGGCATAAAGCTAGTGCTATTGAAGCTTATCCAGAACCATCCTCAAGTGTTGCTCATGTTCTTCTTCAAACTTGGAGAAGACAAGAATGTGATCGATAAATACAACGACAAACTTGTCCAAATACGCCATGAAGACTTTGTTCATGAGGTACATGAAGTAGGCTAGGGCATTGGTTAACCCAGATGACATGACCATGCATTCATACAGGCCATACCGGGTCACAGATGTCATCTTTGGAATATCTTGAGGTCTGATCTTCAACTTCTAGTACCCAGACTTGAGATCAATCTTGGAAAACACCTTGGCACCATTTAGCTGATGGAACAAGTCTCCAATCTTGGGGACTGGGTACTTATTCTTTATTGTGACCTCATTGAGAGAATGCTAATTCACACAGAGTCAGATAGTTCTGTCCCTATTTGACACAAATAGAACAGGTGACCCCCAAGGAGAGGCACTAGGGTCAATAAACCCTTTTCTGAGCTTCTCAACTAGTTGCTTCTTCAGTTCAGCCAACTCTTCGGATCCCATTATATATGTTTTCTTATAGATGGGTCTTGTTCCGGGCATCAGCTCAATAATGAACTCAATGTCGCAGTGAGGAGGCATTTCGGGCAGCTCATCAGGAAAGACAACTGGGTATTTGCATAGTACTGACCCTTGATCCATCTCAACTCTAGACAGACAATTGACCTACGGGTCTTGAGCAGAGGTGGGGTTGGTAACATGCTTGACTTAAACTCCTTGGCTTGGTCATGGTAACAATTTGCTTGCCATAGTCTAGCAAGCCTCGATGCTTGGTCAACCAATCCATGCCAAGGATCACATCCAAGCCTTGCGACTTTAGGATGATAAGATCTGCTAGGAAGTCTACCCCGTTGATGGTAATCCCAACTCCTTCAGAACCTATATTTGTCCTTAATACTGCACCCGAGGTTTTTACCATCATATGACTACCCAAAAGTGTAGGCTTCATACCACTATCTAGTGCAAACTTTTGGGTAACAAAAGAATGTGAAGCACCACAATCAAACAGAACTGTTGATGGGGTTGAGTTGACAAGGAATGTACCTGGTATGGCATCCGGGTCTTCCTGGGCTTCCTCAACGGTGACGTGATTCACACGACCCTTGTCATTGTTGGGCTGGTTTCGGGGAGCTTGGTTCAGGGATTAAACAATGATGGAAAGGGGCATTTGATGCTGTGGAACTTGCCAGGAGAGAGGGAAGGATGAGAGGGGGGAATGGTTGTCTAGGGAGTGCAAGTGGGGGTTTCACCCCCTTAATCATGGAGCTAGTCGTTGGGATTGCTACTTGAGATGTTGTGGGTCTTAGATAGGTTGTGGTAAAAATTTGGGGGGCAAGGAGAATAGTATTTGAGGTCAAACCAGTAATTTCTAGATTATGTGAGAAGGTGTCCGATGGAGTTCTTGGCAAGTAAATGGAGACAACTTGCCATGAGACTTGACATGATCAAATTGTGTGTAGAAATGAGATGGGTCACAATTATTGAGCCTATTTGAAAAAAGTTGGCAAAGCAAACATAGAAAGCCCTAGAGATGGGCAAAATCTGGTTTTCTTAGATCTAGCTAGGCAACATTGTTCTCCTTAATGCACCACTTGATTTAGCATCATTATTTAGGGACTAGATCACTCCTGCAAAGTTTGAGAGCAATTGGACAAACTTGGCAATGTAGAGTTGCTCAAATTTGGTTCTCGACATAGAGGGTTTTGGAATATTTTGGTGGCCCAAATTAATTTGGCTTAAGATGAAACTTGGCAAGATTATTACATATATCATGTGTAACTTGCTAGAATTTTCTTGGAATTATTTGGGAATATTGCCTATGGAAATATTTGAAAAGCTTTAAATAGGCACTAAGGGTTTGGAGGGTTTGTCCAATATTTTGAACATGACCATGTGTTTAAACTCTTATATATGGAAAATATATGTCCACTGAGTTTCCCTAATTTTTCTCAAATATTTTGAGAGCATAGTGATAATTCTTCCCTATAAAAGACCATTTTTCCTTTAGAAAAAGGTATTTAATTAAAATAGGAAAATAGATTTTAAAATAATAATTTGTGTTTTTGGGAAGTCTTTTTGATAATAGGATCCAAATAAATCTTTGGGGAAAACCATCTACCCTAATTTGAGGACTTGTCGTACAACCCTCAGTTTAGGGGGGTTTGGAAACTTAAATTAAAGAAAAGCTTTTTGGTCAAACAAATATTTAGTAAAAATAGTTTTAGGTCATATACACATGGTATGGTCATTGGGCAAGGTTTTAGAGCAACAAGATGAGTTTTGAGAGAGGGGAATTTTTTGTCAATAAAAACCCAAATAGGCAAACAAGCATATAGCAACCAATTCAATCACGAGATCACACAAAAGTTTTAAATGGTTCCAAATTTTATAAAAATCATAATGTGGCAAAGTGGTACAAATAGAGGGTGTGACAGTATTTGACAAAATCTATCAAGCGTCATTCGATGAGGGATGTCGTAAAGATGAAATGATACTGCGAGTGGGTCTTTCCTAGACAGGAATCATTTTTTTGCACGAAAGTATTGGTGAGTAGGATATATTGATCACATTTATCTTAGAGAAATGGGGTGAGACCAGCATTATCCGCCAAATGGTAGATATCTTGTTGAAAACCCGCTTCTGCCATGAATACATCGTGTGGCCATTCAGAAGGCCGCACCTCGACGGCACGAGGAAGGTTGTATTTGGGATTCTCCATTAGAGTTTTCGCGGCTAGAATAACCTCTCAAGAACCTGTTCATCATTTTCTCTTCTAAAAAAATTCTAAATTTTTTAGTCCCCAAAATAGAAGTAAATAGAACTCGATAAAGTTGATAGCAACAACTCTCATAAGTGCCTTGGGGCCATATCAAGCATCAAAACTACTTATAACCAAGTAAATTCAAGATGCATGCTCATATTGTTGGTCACAAACATTAGCAAAATACACAAAATATAATCCACTAGAATGAATATTAATTGGAGCATTGGAGGTGTCACTACCAAGGAGCAGTCCCTCCGAACAGTTTCAGGAATGGAGCTTACAGCAAAGTGATTGAAAATCTCAGAAAAATGAGCAACAACACGGGAATGGAAGCAAGCATGACTTTGTATGGAGGTAAGAAAAGTGGTACGGAAGTGCACCGATTAAGTGGGGCCGTGTGGGGCCCACAAGCTCACATGGTGCGCCCAAGGGTAGGCGCGTCGTGTGTGCTTGTGGCTCATGGGTGCTCCCCCTTGGGTCTCGGTGCAAAAAATACTTATATATTCTAGAAAAAATCATACTAAATTTTCACGACATTCCGAGGACTTGTGTTTCCATGACATTTTTTATTGCATAGATAATTAAGAAATGGCATAATCATGGCATTTTACTTTATTAAACCTTAAAATGATAGGGATAAAATTATAAATATAGAAGTTTTTGCTTAATGAATTCATTGATCATATGTCCCTCAAAACGGATCCATCAATGAGGTTGATCAAGTCTTACTAAAAAACCGTTTTTGAATGACATATCGAAGAACTTTTGTATCGCACTATGTTACCTCAACAGGGATATACATTTCCCCAACAACAAGATTATGATCATTTCTTTTTTGGAGTGAGAAGAATGAATTCAAAACGTTTAATAGTAATTGTCATAATTCTTTCAATGGAGTTGATAGTAATCATTTAGTTTTGCTTCTTTACCATAAACATGAAAAGTAACATTGCTTTTGACATAATCAATAGTAGCCCGTGCAATATTCAAAAAAGGACTACTAAGGATAATCGACATATTATCGTCCTCGGGCATATCAAGAATAACAAAGTCTATTAGGATAGTGACATTAGCAACTACATCACGAACATCCTCACAAATTCCAATAGGTATAGCAGTCAATTTATCACCATTTCCAAAGAAAATTTTGTAGGTGTCAACTTACTCATATCAAGTCTTCTATAAAAATAGAAAGGCATAACCCTAACACTGGTTCCTAAATCACATAAGGCACTTCTAACATAAATGTTTTTATGGAGCATGGTATAGTTGGTATTCCTGGGTCTCCTAGTTTCTAAGATACTTTTACTTTGAAAGAGTAATTTGCAATCATAGTAGAGATTTCAGCCTCTGTATTTATCTTTTATTGGTGACAAAATATTTCATGTATTTGTCATATGGAGGCATTTTCATAATTTCAGTCAAGGGTGTGCGAAGATACAAAGGTATAAGCAATTCCACAAAGGGATTAAAAGCATGTTCATCTCGATGTTTCATAACTTTACCATGAAATGGCATAGGTTTTTGAACCCAAGGTTCTCTTTCCTTACCATGTTTTCTAGCAACAAAGTCTTTTTGTTCATACCATTTATTTTTAGGCGGTGGGTTATGAATCTCAACTGTAGGTTCTATTTCTATGGCATCATCAAATTCTTTATCATTGTCTGGCTAAGTACCATTATGATCATCATCATTATTATTATCACTAGGCAAGTGTTCATAAGAAGACTATGTCTGAGCATCGAAAATAGAAATGTTATTAAGATTCTCACGAGATTTCTCTAGAGTATGTTCACTAGAAGCATGTGAAGGCTTACACTTTTCTTTTTATACTAGGTGAATTAGGTGCACTTTTATTCATATTTGAGATTATTCTTCAATTATTTTAGGGTGACCCTCAGGAAACAAAGTTTCCGGGTCATTTTACCTCCTCTAGTCATTACTCTAATATCCTAATCATTCATGTTATTGTTCATCTCATTAAGTAAATCATTTTGTGACATGGAGACTTGTTCTAATTGAGTAATAGCCATAGATGAATGTTTACATAAGCCCTTAACATCATTTGCAATTCTAAACATCATATCACTCAAGCGTTCAATTATAATAGCATTACATTTCAATTGACTACTTATGTATTTATTATTATTTTTCTTGCTTAATAATAAAATCGTCAAATTCGTCCAAGCACTCACTAGGGGGCTTATTAAAGATAATATCACCCTCATCAAATCTACAAAGAGAATTTACCTCTATTACTTGTGATGAAATATTGTGTCCGTGTATTTCTTTAATGGGTGGTAACTTTTTAACATCTTCAGATTGAACCCCTTTCTCTACCATAGATTTGTTTGCTTCTTGCACATCTTCTGGACCGAGGAATAGAATACCTCCTTTCTTCAAAGTAGCATTGGATGGTGGTTCAGGAAGTGTCCAATGATCTACATTTCTTAATGAGTTGTTCAATAGTTCTTGAGCCTATTCAAAAGTTTGTTTCCTGAAAACACAAGCAACACAACTATCTATGTAATCCGTAGAAGAATTGATTAGTCCATTACATAAGATATCAAGTATTTCATTATTCTTAAGAGGATGATCATGCAAAGCATTCAGTAATTTGATAAGCCTCCCCCAAGCTTGAGAGTGATGAACTTCCTCAAATTGCGCAAAGTTGTAAACTTCCTGTAAAGTAGCTTGTTTCTTATGAGCACGAAAATAGTTCTTAGTAAAGTAATATATCATATCCTAGGGACTAGTGATACGTCCATTTTGCATCATTTTTTTACTGATATTTACTACATTTTAGGTCATTAGTTCCCTTTCTAATGTAATCCTAATGCCTTTCCTCTCTTATTTTGCAAGTTTCACACAAAGGGGGAGATTGCCGGCAGCTGGAATTCTGGACCTGAAAAGGCTACAACATAGTTGCATATTCACAAATCCAAAGGACCTAAAAATATAAGGAGTTATTTTAGAATTTTAAAAAATATACTAGTGGGAGAAATAGCAGGAGGGGGCCACCATAGAGTCATGAGCACTTTTGAGATGAAGCGCTTCCGTTTTGAGGCGGAACCTCGGCACGAGCACTTTTGCTCTCTGGTGAAGTGATTCCATCAGGGTACTTCCCTCTGGGAGGGGGAAATCAAAGCCATCGACAGAAGCAACAATCCTCTCATCATGGTAGGAACAATCTTCATCAACATGTTCACGAGCACCATCTCATCTAAAAGCCTAGTTCATCTCTTGTATTTAGTGTTTGCCTCAAAACCTTAGATTGGTACATGGGGTTTGCTAGTAGTGTTGATTACATCTCGTAGTTGATGCTAGCGGGTTTATTTGGTGGAAGATTGAATGTTCAGATCCTTAATCATATTCAAACCCCTGTGATCTGGAACATGAATATGAATTGTGACTTGTTACTTTTGTTCTTGAGGACATGAGAGAAGTCTTGTTATAAGTAATCATGTGAAGTTGGCATTCGTTCGGTATTATGATGATATGTATGTTGTTCTTCCTTTAGTGATGTTATGTGAATCTAAACTACATGACACTTCACCATACTCGGGCCTAAGGGAAGGCATTGGGGAGTAATAAGTACAAGATGGGTTGCGAGAGTGACAGAATCTTAAACCCTAGTTTATGCATTATTTCGTAAGGGGCTAATTTGGATCCATATGTTTCATGATATGGTTAGATTTAACTTAATTCTTTTTCCGTGTTGCGGATGCTTGTGAGAGGGGTTAATCATAAGAGTGTCTCTTGTTCAACAAAGAACAACACCCTAGCACCGGTCCACCCACATATCAAAGTAACGAACGTGAATCAACTAAACATGATGAACGTGACTCGATGAGAATTCCCATGTGTCCTCGAGAATGCTTTTCTTGCTACAAGATAACTTTCCAGCTTGTCCTTTGCTATAAAAAGGATTCGGCCACCTTGTTGCACCTTTGTTACTATTTTTACTTGTTACTTGTTACAAATGACCTTTCTACAAAATTATCTGTTACCACTACTTTCAGTACTTGTAGAGAATAGATTGCTGAAAATCACCAATCATTTCCATCTACCCCTCGTTGGGTTCGACACTCTTACTTATCAAAAGGACTATGGTTGATCCCCTATACTTGTGGGTCATCAACTACACACACACTAAGGATCAAGAGTGTTGAACCATTCTTTAGCCTCACCCCTTAACGAGTAAGGAAATAACTTAAGAATACAATAGTAGCGAATCTTTTCCTCGTGAGTAAATAGGGTGGCAATTTCGTGTAGCTTAGTAAGATGTGCAATAATACTTTTAGATTCATAGCCATGAAAAAGGATCAGATTCTACCAAGGTAATAAGTTCGGGGTCAACGAGGATTTCATTATCCTTATCATCAACAAGAATAGGCGAGGTTGCAACTTTTTGGGTCATGTTTCCTCTTTTCATTCACACATTTCTCTTTAAGCTTACTCAACAATTTCTTAAGATCATCTCTATCATTACAAATAGGAAATTATTTAGCAATTTCTCCATCCATAACGTAACCATCAGATACGTCAAGAATCTTAGTTCTAACAGAAGTACTAGGTGTAATAGGTGATTTCGTATTTTCATCAGACTCATGTTCCCTATCTTTAACAATATGAGCATCAAGTAATTCACCAAGTGGCACACAAGTATTATCAAGCACAGTAGTGTTATAAAGCATAGTAGTAGCATCATCATAGGTATCATCCATAGTAGAAGCATTGTCTATTACTTGTGACATATCAGATTGAATAACATGTGGTGGTGTCGCAAGCTGACTTAACACAGAAGGTGAATTAAGTGCAGAGCTAGATGACAATTCTTTACCTCCCCTCATCTTAAAGGGTACGATCTTGGTCTTACTTCCTCTTAGATTCTTCATAATGATAAGAAGATAGATAGTTCCCAAGTGAACTCCATAGATAAATCTATGCTCCCCGGCAATGCGGCCCGAAAAAGGTATTGATAACCCGCAAGTATAGGGGGTCGTGACAACCTTCGAGGGTAGTATTTCATCCGATTTATTCATTCGACACAAGGAGAGCCAAAGAATTTTTATGATCCCTAGCAGTTGAGTTATCAATTCAACCACGCCTAGAAGTGTATCTTTCTTCAGCAAAGTATTTAGTAGCACACTAGTTTGTAGTTTTGATAGTAGCGGTAACAATAACAGTAGAATTTTTGTAGTAATTGTAACAGGAGTAGCAAGAGTGGTAACTTAGCAAAGACAATATAAGCAAAGAGTAGGCATTGGATCAGCGATGGATAATTGTATGGATAACATTCATCATGTAACATTCACAACCTGGAGCGACACACAACTAGCTCCAATTCATTAATTCAACGTAGGCATGTATTATGTATATAGTTATATGTGCTTATAATAAGAACATGCATATCATATTTTGTCCAACTTTCCTGTGGCAGCGGGGTCCTAATGGAAATCTAAGGGTAATTAAGGTATCTTTTTAATTGAGAACCAGAGCAAAACATTGACAAACACCGAATACATGAACTCCTCATACTAAAGTCATCACCGGAGGGGGTCCCAATTGCATTCACTTTGGGGTCTACGGATCATCTCACATAGTAGGTGCATACAACTTTCAAGATATTATCCAAAATAGTCTTATATTCATGGAAACATAATAGGTTCAGATCTGAAATCATGGCACTCGGGCCCTAGTGAGAAGCATTAAGCATAACAAAGTCATAGCAACATTAATCTCAGAACATAGTGGATACTAGGGATCAAACCCTAACAAATTGACTCGATTACATGACAAATATCATCCATCTCCATCACCGTTTAGAAAACCTATGAAGGAATTAATCACTCCCGGTGGTGAGCATCATGGGATTGTTGATGGAGAAGGGTTGTTCATACAATGGCGATGAATCCCCCTCTCCAGATCCTGAACTAGCGACTTCATATCGTAAAATACGATGAAAAATTCTCCTCTATTTTTTAGTCCGTGAGACGAAACTTATAGGACCAAAGGTAGGGCGAACGGAGGCTCCAGGGGGCCACAAGCTTATCGTGCATATTTCATTCACGGGCTTCCTGAAATACCCCAGTTATTCATGAGAAAGTAAGTTAGATGCACACCCACTTATTGAGTAGAGAGATTTCATACACTTATAGCTCTAGTGCATGAAAATTTGCATGTCAATCCCTACTCCTCACATCGATTGAAAGGTGTCTCCATGGCCTAACGACCCGCTGGCTTGATGCGAGCCTATCTTTATTTTTGTCTTCCCTTATCAATCCTTACCATCATTCTATTCCACCCAAAGTGTTGAAATTCCATGGCTCACGCTCAGGTATTGAGTGAATTTGAAAAGGCTAAAGCACATGAAAAGTACGAGTTAAATGCTTGGTTAGGCATCAGAGTGATCATGATTTTTTGCTTTACATTAGGAAGATGGAATTATGTCATTGCTTACATGATTAAATGAGTACATATAACATTGTCTAGTGTTTTTATTTCCAAATGCAATGATTATTTGTTGGTATTCATCTATATTATCATTTCAATATTTACTAAGTCATCATTTCTCAACATTTCTACCTAAAATATTACTTGATATACATGTTAGGTAGCATTCAACATCAAAAATTCTGTTTTTTGTCATTCACCAACTTGAGGAGAACCAGGAATTAAGCTTGGGGGTGATGATACGTCTCCAATGTATCTGCAATTTTTTATTGTTTCATGCTATTATTATATCTGTCGTGTATGCTTTATACATCATTTTATATCGTTTTTGGGAACTAACCTATTAACCTAGTGCATAATGTAAGTTGCTATCTTATGCTTGTTTTTACCTTTTCAGAAAATGTGTTCCAAATGGAGTCCAATGGCGACGAAACTTATGACGATTATTTCTGGACCAAAAGAGCACATGGAAGCTTTGGAAGGAGTCGAGATGATACAAAAAGAAGTGACAAGTATAAGGAGTGCCCTAGGGGGTAGGGCACACACTCCCTCCTTGTGACTCCCCTGTGGCCTAATTGGCCGTCTCTTCGTCCTATAAATTCATAACCATCCTGAAACCCTGAGGAAGCATTCAAAACAATTTTTTTGCTGCCGCAAGTGTTTGTTGTTCTAGGATCTCATGTGGAGGCCTTTTCTAGTACTCCGCTCAAGGAGGAATCTATCACGTAGGCTATCTTCATCAACCTTGTTGCCTCCCTAGTGATGTGTGACTAGTTCCTACAGGACCTACGGGTCCATAGAAGTAGCTAGATTTCTCTCTCTCTCTCTCTCTCTCTCTCTCATTTGATCTTCAATACAATGATCTCTTCAGAGAAAATTTTGATGTAAACTCTGCGATGTGTCTGTTGGGATCCGATGAATTGTGAGTATATGTTCAGATTATTCATTAAATGTAATTGATCCAATCTGAGATGTATTATGTGTGATTTCATATAGCTATGTATGCTTTTGGTCTATAAGTTTGCTTTGGCCAAGTATATGAGTAGATCTTCCCAGGGAGTGGTGCATAGTAGTAGGTTCAATCTCGCGGTGTCCTCGCTCTATGAGAGGAGGAGTAGGGAGGCACTTATTTGTATTGTTGATGCTAAGGATAAAATGATGGGGTATGAACATGTTAATTGCTCTTAATTTTTCTATATTATGTTATCTTGCTCGAAGCATTACTCTGTTTGTAATGAACTTAATACCATAGGAGCATGCTAGATAGTGGTCGATTGGTGGACTAATATTAGTAGGTGTCAGTAAGTTTAGCGGTCTACTTATAACGTACATAATGCCTATGTATTGATCATTCCATGAATAACAACATAATTGTTCACTTTTCTATCAATTGTCCAACAGTAATTTGTGCACCCATAGCTACTACGCTCAAGAGCGAGATGCCTCTAGAGAATGTTATGGGCCCCGGGTATATCTTCCTATTATATATTCCAAAAACATATAAAATACTTGTTGTTATTTATATTTACAATTATATATCATATAATATCATATTTAATCCTTGCAGTTAACGAGTACAAGGGGCTTGACAACCCTCTTGCCCGCGTTGTGTGCACGTATTTCATTTTGTGTGTGCACATATAGTTGATCGATTGTTTGCATGTAAAATTTTATTTCTGCATGGGAACCACCATTAACGTGTTTACATGGAAGATATTGAAATCCTTTGTCATGACGGGGAAAGGAAAAGCACACTACATAAAATGTATTCATCTTTGTTTAAGCTCACCTCCTTCACCTCTACAAATATCTACTTCCCTCCACGGAGGGTCATTCTATTTAGTTTATGTTATTTACCTTTTCTGTTGAGTCATCACCTTCTCAATCCAACATTAATTTGGAGAGCACTATTGTCATTCTTATGCACTGGGTCTAGTTAATGTTCGATGTGAGCATGACTGGATGTCTTCTAGTCTAAATTACAATGTTTAGTCGTTGCTTGGACTCTAGAGGTGTTCTGTATTTATGTTTTGCGGTCTCGGAAAGGGCTAGCGAGATACCATACTATCATATTATATCCTTGTTATTTCGATAAGTGTTGGCATTTGAGATATATTATTATTGCTTGCTAGTTGATTATGTCATGATCATGCATAAATATAATTTCTAAGTGTTATTATTCATATGGTTAGTTCATGATCTTTTCTAAAAACTTGGTTACCAGTTAAGCTTATATATGGCAACAAAAATAAAGTAGTTTGTATCAAACGAATTGCTTGAGGACAAGCAATGAGTTCAGCTTGGGGGAATTGATACGTCTCAAATGTATCGACTTTTCCAAACACTTTTGCTCTTGTTTTGGACTCTAATTTGCATGATTTGAATGAAACAAACCCAGACTAACGCTGTTTTAGGCAGAACTACCTTGGTGTTGTTTTTTGTGCAGAAATAAAAGTTCAGAATTGGAAAAAATTGAGAGACAATTATTTCAGAATATATAAAAAATACTTGCGAAAAGATCCACCGAAGGAGGGCCACCATAGAGCCACAAGCTTAGGTGCCACGCCCCCGAGGGCCCGCCATCTGAGCGTGTGGGTTTGTGTCTTCTCCCATGTCGCTCTAGGTCGTGACTGTTACATGGCGAATTTCATCCAAATATCCATCGCTACTCCATGCCTACACTTTTCTCATATTGTGTTTGCTAAGTTATTACTATTGCTACTATTGTTCTAACTACTATGGAACTACTATTGTTATTGCTAACGTTCCTAGTTTTATTACCGCTATCAAAACTATAAAACTGTTGTGCTATTAATATTTTGTTGTAGAGAAATAATTTACACGCATGGTTGAATTGACAACTCAACTTCTAAGGCTCATAAATATTCTTTGGCTCCCCTACTATCGAATCAATAAATTTGGGTAGAATGCTTCACTCGAAGACTGTTGCGATCCCCTATACTTGTGGGTCATCATGGAGCAATTCTGTTGAGGAAACTTCCCTTCGGGAGGGGGAAATCAAAGTCATCGTCATCACCAACACTCCTCTCAACGTGGTAGGACTCATATCCATCAACATGTTCACCATCACCATATCATCTCCAAACCCTAGTTCATCTCTTGTGCACAATCTTTATCCAACCTCATATTGGTGCGTGGGGTGCTAGTAGTATTAATAACATCTTGTAGTTGATGCTAATTGGTGTATAGTGGAAGATCATATTTTTAGATTGTTAAACACATATTTATCTTCTCTCATCATGAACACAATTATGATTTATGAGTAGTTATGTTTGTTCTTGAAGGCATGAGAGAAGTCTTGTTATTCGTAATCATGTAAACTTCATGTGAACATTGGTTTCCGTTCAATCTTTTGAAGATATGTTGTGTTGTTTTCCTCTAGTGCTGTCATATGAATGTCGACTATATAACACTTCACGATGTTTGGGCCTAGGGGAAGGCATTGTGGAATTAGTTTCTAGATGATGGGTTGTGGGAGTGAACGAAACCTAAACCCCAATTTGTGATTTGTTTCGTAAGGGGTTATTTTGGATCCATATGTTTAATGCTATTGTTAGATTTATTTTAATTATTCTCTTGTATTTGCGGTTGTTTGCATGAAGGGAATAAATATAAGTAGGTTATTTGTTAAAATACGAACAACACTAGATCCAATCCACACACGTAACAATTTATGAAAGCAAAGAACATGAGACAATGAATCATGGTGAAAGTAACTAGACGAATTTCATGTGTGTCCTCAAGAGTGTTTTAATCATTATAAGAAGTTACTCCGACTTGTCCTTAGCACTAATAAGGATTGTGCCATCTTGTTGCATCCTGTTACTTTGGTTGTTTGTTACTTGTTATCAATTATCTTTCTATCAAACTATATATCAAAATTATCTTACAACACTTGCACAGAATACCTTACTCAAAACCACTTATTGATTCCTTTTACTCCTCGTCGGGTTCGACACTCTTACTTATCAAAAGGACTACAATTGATACCCTATACTTGTGGATCATCAGCTCCTTTACTTGCTCATGGTGATAGCCTCTACAACTACGACTACAAGTAGAGGTAGCAGTGCGTGGTGAGCTTTGCTTTGCCAAAACTGGCCCACGCCCATTGACTCCTTCTAGGCTAACTGAGCAGCCAATAATTATCATCCGCAATAACAAATCACTTAACTAGACGGTCCCCGAGGCACCACTCCGACGTCGTTCCCGTGTCTCACTCCCACTCTCCTCGCCTGCTTGTCCCCCTCAAATTTGCAATCCTCGTGCGCCTCTTCAAACGCCCACCACCACGCCACCCCATCAAATTCCCCGTCCACATACAAACCACCAGGCATGCGTCGCCACACCATCATACACACATCACATACGTCTCATGCAACTGCACAGAGGATCCCGAGAAACATCGGAACGTTCGCCGCCATGTGGGGCATCATCACGCCGGGCCCACACATCATCACAGGGTCGCACTTTGTTTGCTTCCACGCGGGGCAAGGAGACGATTGACGGCAATTGCACGGGCTGCCTTGTAGGAGCACGCATCAACAGGCCCCATGTGTCAGTCAGTCACACGGTTTTTGTGAGAGCTCATGCCATCGACATTGCATCACACCGCACTTGAGCTGGAGTGCACCTGTCACGGCGCCCTGGCCCTGATCCCAAGCGTCACTGAGGTGCTAGCTAGATATTCGAACCGTCACGCTCCCACATAGCGAGAGTCGGTTTCTCCCAGAGGCAGAGAGAGAGAGGAAGGGAGGGCTAGCTCCCCATGCACGGAGGCGTAGCGCAACCCCGTGATCCATCCTGTCGTCGGCAAAGCACGCCTACTTCTCGTGTTATTTAAGGAGGAGTTGGTTGTTGGCGATTTGTTACGCGTAGGAGGGAAGGCGGAGGTGGCGGCAAGGTAGGCGATGTACTTAGACACTCGTAGTTGTCGTTAACGTTGACCTGGCCACCTATGCATGAGGACAAGTGTGACCACGTCACCATGGGATGATGCCTCTCAAGCTCCAACCTCCGCACATGTATTTTAAAAGAGGCACACCTCTCCCTCCGGTTTATATTCGATTCGATTTCAAGCATGACTTATTTCAAGGTGGAACAAGCGCTAACGTGACTCTCCTCTTGAGCCGACCCATGTAAAGTGACCACTTGATCACTTCACCGATTCGCTCGAGGGCAATTTGACCAGTCATGGTCATAGTGGACTTTAAAAAATTATAAAAAAATCATGAATTTAAAACACATTCACTCATTTCAAAAAGATGTTCAAAATTTCAAACAAATCATGAATCTATAAAAAAAATGTTCAAAGTTTCAAACAAATCAGGAATTTCAAACAATATTTCAAACTTTTCCATTGATTTTCAATAAAGTTCACCAAATTTAAAAATAGTTCATCTAATTGAAAAAACTTCATCGGATTTGAAAAAAACTTGTTCGATTTTTGAAGAAGGTCAACAAAAATTAAAAAAGTTCTTCACTTTTGAAGAAAAAATCTTCATTCTAAAGAAATCATCGAATTTGAAAAAAGTTCATCGGATTTGGATTTTTTATTAATTTAAAAAATGCTCATAATTTTGATAAGATTTCATTGATTTGAAAGAACAAATCATGAGTTTGAAGTTTTTGAAAAATCATCTATTACAAGAAAAAGTTTTCGAATTTGCAAAAACAAAATATAGATGAAATACTAAAAGTAAAAGTAAAGAGAAAACAAAACAAAACAAAATGAAGAAAGAAGAAATAAGAAATGGCAAAAACGTGTATATAATCAAACCTACGCGAAGGTGTCAGGTGTTTATCGCATCGATCACCAAACTCCCGCGTTATGGCTTCGAATGCCAACGTGTGAGTATCTTTTGCATTTTAGAAAAAAAAATTGGCCGGCCAACATTCCCTATTTCTATTATTTCTTTGATCTTTTTATTTATGAAAAACCCTATTCGTCGCTCTGTGTGAAACGATGTCGGACTTCGCAAAGAGCGAGAGGGCGTCGATTTCAAATGGGCTGGCCCATTTAACAAGGATGCAGGATTTCCGGTTTTGGGAATCTTTTAGAGGTTCTAACCGATTTTACCGGTTTTGTAGACTTCTAGAAGGTTTGCTCAACCGTGGTTTTTTATATTTTTTATTTTTTTAGAGTTTTATGTTTCTTTTCTTATTTTCTGGTTCTGTTTTAGAAAATGTTCTGGATTTTCCAAAAATACTTTTGAATTTTCATAAAATATTCTTGATTTTAGAAAAATGTTTAGTATTTACCAAATATTGTTTTCGGTTCATATGATTCAAATTTATTCTCGGTTTCAAATTGTGTTCTTAAGATTTAAAAAATGCTTATGCTTTAAAAAATTGTTCCAGCATTCAAATTTGTTCATTTTTTTCAAAATTTTCTTCTCAAGACTAAAAAACGT
Source organism: Hordeum vulgare subsp. vulgare (assembly GCF_904849725.1). Lineage (NCBI taxonomy): Eukaryota > Viridiplantae > Streptophyta > Magnoliopsida > Poales > Poaceae > Hordeum > Hordeum vulgare. Next base: position 442,961,221 of record NC_058522.1, on the reverse strand, counting down.
CTGTGCTTTAAAAATTTGTTCGCGCTTCCAAATTTGTTCAGGATTTTCAAAATTGGTCTCGGTTTCAAATTTTGTTCTTAAGATTCAGAAAATGTTCGTGTTTTCAAAAATTGTTCGCGATTCCAAATTTATTCGTGGTTTTTTGAAATTGTTCTTCATTTCAAAATTTTGTTCTTAAGATTCAAAAAATGTGTCTGCTTTAAAAAATTGTTCGCGCTTCCAAAAAAATTCAGGCTTTTCCAAACTTATTCTCGGTTTCAAGTTTTGTTCTCAAAATTCAAATAGTGTCCGTGCTTTAAAAAATCGCGCTTCCAAATTTGTTCAGGGTTTTCCAAAACTGTTCTCCGGTTCAAAATTTATTCTCAAGTTTCAAAATTTGTTCATGCTTTAAAAAATTGTTCAAATTATTCTCGGTTTCAAAATTTGTTCTCAAAATTCAAAAAATGTCGGTGCTATAAAAATTTGTTCGCTCTTTCAAATTTTTTCTGAGTTTTCCAAAATTATTTTCCTTTTCAAAATTTTGTTCTCAAGATTCAAAAAATTGTTCGTGCTTCCAAATTTGTTCACAAATTTTGAAAATATTTCTCGGTTTCAAAATTTGTTCTCAAAATTCATAAAATATCCGTGCTTTAAAATTTTGTTCGCGCTTTCAAATTTTTTCGGTTTTTTAAAAATTGTTCTCCTTTTGAAAATTCGAAAAATGTTCGTGCTTTAAAAATTTACTCGTGCTTCCAAATCTGTTCATGGTTTTCCAAAATTGTTCTTTATTTCAAAAAAAATGCTTCAAATACAAAAAAAAATGAAAAATGAAAGACAAAAAGTATGAAAAAAGGAAATAAATAGAAAAGGACAAAAAGTAATAGAAAAAAAGATACAAAACTCGGCCAGCCTAGTCGGAGCGCCCGCCTTGTGCGATGGAGGAGTCCCTCACACAATGAGCGGCACGTAGGAGCTCCCCCCAACGTTCCATATTCGGAGTTGAATTGTAGTGTTATTTGCAAACGAGCGCACCCTCGCTAGGCCGGAGTTGAATAAGTTGAGGAACTATTGTACTATGGAATTGACATACATCAAATTTGATGAAATTTGTTGTAAATAGAGGGGGTCCATAACACTAAGATGGGAAGGCGGTTGCCGCCCTTGTCCCGTGCTACTGGCATGTCACGGCGTCGTCGAATACTGGCTCATTTAGAACATGAATTGATGAATTTTGTCATAAGAATGAGGGTTGAGAGTGAGCGGGGTGAGGGTTGAGGTTGGTCTGTTCAGTTACGGCTATGTGGGCGGGATAATTTCCCTACTTTAGGAATTTTGGCAAAATACATTCAATAGTGATGGTTTTGCAGCAAATTGCATGTGCAAGTAGTTCCTATTAAGTTTTGATCACATGCAATCTTTTGGTTAGGATAAAAGGGTAAATGCATTGTTTGATTTCTTCAAGAGTTAATAACATATTTTTTTGGTTAGGATATATTAGTAAATGTATTGGTTGGGTGCTTCAAGAGTTAATAACAGACACGCGGGGTATCAATTGCCTACCAAACAATGGATATCTTATTTTTGTTTCGTGGTAATGCACAACATTCAAATGTATGTTAGAATGCAATGGCTTAGGAGACATCAGATTTGCGTTCTTGGCTCGCGGGGGGGGGGGGGGGGGGGGTCACGGGCATCACACACCTCATCTCCCTTGATGGTGGTGGCAGACCAACATGAACATGAGGGAGGGGGAGGGGCACGGGTGGCACATACCTCCTCCCCCTTAATGGCGGTGGTAGATCGACATGAACACAGGAGGGGGTGGATTAGGGCAAAGTGTGAGGCGATTGGTGGGGGACTCCTTGCCAATCTATTGGCAAGTAAGGTGTGAAGGAGAGACACCACCATGGAAAAGGTGAGGTGTGCGTCATCCGGTTAGAAATGTCCCGCTACGGCAGGAAACCAATCAGGAAGTGGATGGTTTGACACGAAAGAAGAAGGGTGCGTCGGAGGTGTTTTTTGTGTTGGGGCAAGCATTGGGGATAACACGAGAATATTTCGAACAACCGTATTCCTCCCCCCTCACATATGGGTTGGATTTGAGGAAACCCACACTGTTGAGACAGTTGAGTTTTGAGGAGCCCTCTAGACGTCTGTTTGATGTGCAAACACACCCAAACATATGAGGAAGAAATGAACTCCGACCTTAGAGAATACCTTAATCATTTTTATGTGCATTAAATTGTCTAGCAACACACGAATGTTCAAAGGGTTACCGATAGGAGGGAACGCGCGAGCGAGGAAGCCAAATCGATCATGAATCATCTTCTTCCTTTCCCTTGTCAGCGTCCCGCAAAGGGGAAAACCTAGCCGGCGCCTGATACGTCTCCGTCGTGTCTACTTTTCCGAACTCTTTTGCCCTTGTTTTGGGCTCTAATTTGCATGATTTGAATGGAACTAACCTGGACTAACGCTGTTTTCAGCAGAATTGTCATGGTGTTGTTTTTGCACAGAAATAAAAGTTCTCGGAATGACCTGAAAATTTACGGAGAATTTTTTTGGAATATATAAAATATACTGGCGCAAGAATCAACGGAGGAAGTGGAGCTGTGAGCCCACAAGCCCACCAGGCGCGGGCCCCCCTGGTCGCGCCTTGCAGGCTTGTGGGGCCCACAATGCTCCATCGCCTCCAATCTCACCTCTATTTAGTCCGCCTCGCCCAAAAAAAATCAAGGGGAAGAGTTCATCGCGTTTTAAGATACGGAGGCGCCGCCACCTCCTGTTCTTCATCTGGAGGGCAGATATGGAGTCCGTTCTGAGCTCCGGAGAAGGGAAATCGTGGCCATCGTCATCATCAACCTTCCTTCATCGCCAATTCCATGATGCTCTTCACCGTTCGTGAGTAATCTCATCGTAGGCTTGCTTAAAGGTGATGGGTTGGATGAGATCTATCATGTAATCGAGTTAGTTTTGACGGGGATTGATCCCTAGTATCCACTATGTTCTGATATTGATGTTGCTACTACTTTGCCATGCTTAATGCTTGTCACTAGGGCCCGAGTGCCATGATTTCAGATCTAAACCTATTATGTTCTCGCCAATATATGTGTGTTCTTGATCCTATCTTGCAAGTTGTAGTCACCTACTATGTGTTATGACCCAGCAACCCTGGTGTGACAATAGCCGGAACCACTCCCGAAGATGACCATAGTATGAGGAGTTCATGTATTCACCAAGTGTTAATGCGTTGGTCCAGTTCTTTATTAAAAGGAGAACCTTAATATCCCGTAGTTTCCATTAGGACCCCGCTGCTACGGGAGGGATGGACAATAGATGTCATGCAAGTTCTTTTCCCTAAGCACGTATGACTACATACGAAATACATGCCTACATTAGATCGACGAACTGGAGCAAGTTACATATCTCTCCGTGTTATAACTATTACATGATGAATAGCATCCGACATAATCATCCATCACCAATCCAATGCCTACGAGTCTATTCCTACTTGTCCTTGCTACGTTACTTTGCTGCTACTGTTGTCACTGTTGCTACTGTTACTCTGCTGCTACTGCTGTTACTCTGCTGCTACTGTTGTTACTTTGCCGCGACTGGTTACCGTTGCTACTCTTGCTATCACACTACTTTGCTACTGATACTTTGCTGCAGATACTAAATCTTTGATGTGTGGTTGAATTGACAACTCAACTCCTAATACTTTAGAATATTCTTTGGCTTCCCCTTGAGTCGAATCAATAAATTTGGGTCGAATACTCTACCCTCGAAAACTGTTGCGATCCCCTATACTTGTGGGTTATCAAGACCTTTTTCTGGCGCGCTGCCGGGGAAGCACAGCTATATTCTCTGAGTCACTTGGAACTTACGTCTGCTGATCACTATAAGGAATCCGATAGATCCAAGAACTAAAGTCTTGCCCTCAACTACGAGGACAGGTAAGGAACTGCCATCTAGCTCTGCACTTGATTCACCTTCAGTTATGAGTAAGTTTGCGACACCACCTCCTGCTAGAAATCTTGATATGTCGCATGTGCTTGATGATGCTACTTCTGCTGCTTATGATGATGCTATGCTTGATAATGCTTTGCCTGATGATGCTATGTTTGATACTGCTTTGCCACTAGGTACATTCCTTGATGCACAAATTGCTAGAGTTGCTGCTAGATGTGAGGATACTTCTGAAACTGCTGATACTATTGAAGTAGAACCTACTATTTTGCTTGCTAGAGCTACCTCTCCTAGACATGAATTGCGTGATATGCCTAAGTGTTATGTTATGGAGGGAGAGATAGCTGAGGATTTTCTTGCGTGTAAGGATAGCTATGATGTTGAGAAATTACTGCTCAAGTGGAAATAAAAATCTTTGAAAGCTAGGATGAAATACGACCCGAAGTTTGCTACTTCACCTATCTTTGTGACCGATAAGGATTATGAATTCTCTGTCGACCCTGAGTTAATCACTCTGGTCGAATCTCATCCTTTTCACGGTTATGAGTCTGAAACGGTTGTAGCCCATCTTACCAAACTGCACGATATAGCCACCCTATTCACTAGCGAGGAAAAGATCTGCCACTACTATATCCTCAAGTTGTTTCCTTTCTCGCTAAAGGATGATGCTAAGACTTGGTTCACTTCTCTTGCTCCTGGTTGTGTGCGTAGCCCCCAGGATATGGTCTACTACTTCTCTAAAAAATATTTCCCTGCCCATAAGAAGCAAGCTGCCTTGCAGGAAATATACAACTTTGCTCAAGCTGAAGAAGAGAGTCTCCCACAAGATTGGGGGAGGCTCGTCCAGCTATTGAATGCTTTGCCTGATCACCCTCTTGAGAAGAATGAAATACTAGATATCTTCTATAATGGACTTACCGATGCTTCTAGAGACCACCTAGATAGTTGTGTTGGTTGTGTTTTTAGGGAACGAACTGTAGAACAAGCTGAGATCCTATTGAATAACATCTTCTGCAATGAGAATGCTTGGACTATTCCAGAACCACCTCCTAAGCCAACTCCGAAGAAAAGATGTATTCTATTCCTCAGTCCCGGAGATATGCAAGAAGCTAAGGAATCTATGAAAGAGAAAGGCATTAAATCTGAAGATGTCAAAAATCTACCACCTATCGAAGAGATCCATGGTCTTGATAACCCGATAGAGGTAGTAGAAGTAAATTCTCTGCGTAGGTTTGATGAGAGTGATATTCCTTTTGATAAACCTGCTAGCTTATGCCTGGATGAATTTGATAACTTTTTTGCCAAACAACAGAGTTTCAATGATTATGTTAGCAGACAATTGGAACAGAATGCTCGTATGCTTAGTCATTTACGTGCTTGTGTGGACAGAAATGTCAATGATCTTAAGCTCATGAGTAAACATGCCTCTATGGTTACTACTTAGGTAGAACAAGTACTTAAATCTCAGAATGACTTGCTCAATGAGTTGAATGACAATTCTGTCAGAGTCGTCACTAGTGGCGGTAGAATGACTCAGGAACCTTTGTATCCTGAGGGTCATCCAAAGAGAATTGAACAAGATTCTCAAGGAGTTAGCACTGATGCACCTAGTCATCCTAGAAAGAAGAAGAAAGATGATAGGAACTTGCACGCTAGCAAACCAGATGCTGATACACCTGAGAGTCCAAACGATGTCTCTGCTTCTGATGCTGAAACACAATCTGGTGATGAACATGAGCCTAATGATAATATCAATAGTGATGTTCATGAAGATGCTCAACCTAGCAACGATAAGGATGTGGAGATGGAACCTGTTGATCTTGATAACCCACAACCTAAGAATAGAAGATACGATAAGAATGACTTTACTGCTAGGAAGCATGGTAAAGAAAGGGAACCATGGGTTCAGAAACCCATGCCCTTTCCTCCCAAACCATCCAAGAAAAAGGATGATGAGGATTTTGAGCGCTTTGTTGAAATGATTAGACATGTCTTTCTGCAAATGCGTTTGACAAACATGCTCAAAATGTCTCCGTATGCTAAGTGCATGAAAGATATTGTGACTAATAAGAGGAGGATACCTGAGGTTGAGATTTCCACCATGCTTGCTAACTATACCTTCAAAGGTGGAACTCTTAAGAAACTAGGTGATCCCGGAGTGCCCACTATACCTTGCTCCATTAAAGGAAACTACGTTAGAACTGCTTTATGCGACCTTGGAGCCGGTGTTAGTGTTATGCCTCTCTCTCTTTATCGTAGACTTGAACTGGATAAGTTGACACCCACTGAAATCTCCCTGCAAATGGCCGACAAATCAACTGCTTTCCCTATAGGCATTTGCGAGGATGTGCATGTTGTGGTTGCTAATGTCACTATCTTAACAGACTTTGTTATTCTAGATATTCCCGAGGACGATGCCATGGCGGTCATCCTCAGAAGACCCTTTTAAAACACTGCAAGGGCTGTTATAGATTGCAACAAAGGCAATGTCACTTTCCATGTCAACGGTAATGAGCACACAGTGCACTTTCCAAAGAAACAATATCGAGTACATTGCATCAATGCTATCGAAAAGACTTCATCGATTCTTATTGGGAGCTTTGAATGCCATATTCCTCCTGTTAAGATGAAGTATGATTTGCTTGTTGGGGAGATACACATCCGAATTGAGGTGACCTAGTGACTATTCAAAAATTCTCCATTCTCTTTTGCAATTCAAAAAGGTTTGTCAACGAGACTTGATCAACCTCATTGACGGATTTCTTTCGATGACCATGAGACGGATGAATCGAGGAGTCACAAACCTCTGTTCCAAGTTTTCACCTTCGGTTGCTTAGAAGAAAAATGATAGATTTAGTTTAGTTTTCCCTATTTTCTATTTTATTGTCCCGTAGAAAAGTACCTTGAAAATAAAAGTTCTCCGAACGTCTTGAAAATCAAGTATGATTTTTTCTGGAATTTTTGAAAAATATTGAGACGAAGAGCTAGTCTGGGGGCTGCACGAGTGGGCCACAAGCCCTGGAGGCGCGGGCACCCCCTGGTCGCGCCTACCAGGCTTGTGGGGCCCACGTGCACCCCCTCCACTCATTCTGGCTCTCATCTGCTTCTCCTACCTCCAGAAAAAATCGTTTCGCAGCTCAAAGCCGTGTTCTTGCTCTTCTTGCTGGGATTTTCGATCTCCTTGCTCAAAGCACCATTCTCCGAACTGTTTTGGGGAAAATACTCCTTGGTAAGTGACTCCTCCATTGGTCCAATTAGTTTTTGCTTTAGTGGCTTATACATCGCGTATTTTTGCTTCCTTGGTGACCCTGTTCTTGAGCTTTGCATGCTAATTTTAGCTGGTCCCAAGTAGTTTTGATGCATAATATGGCCTCTAGGCACTTGTCAGAGTAGTCCCTACGAGTTTAGTTGAGCCTTGTTCACTTTTCCTTAGAGTCAATAAAAATTTCAGAAATTTTCAAGAGATACGAAAGGGAAAAGATGAGGAGTTTCTTAAGAGGCTCTTCAAGCCGTGACCCCAAGGATGATGGAAGTGAGAAGAAGCCCAAGTATTCGGTCCCTCGAGTTGCAGAAGTTCGAGCGTGCGAGTGGCCAAGCGATGTGTTCTTACGCGCCGCCGGACTTTGTGAGGACTTTTATTACTTGGTGGAGAATGTAGGCCTTACCGCCTTCTTTGAAGATAAGTGTCTGCAATACCTCCTCCTCACTAATATCTTCGTACAAAGCTTTAACTTCTACCCGAGGAAGAATCCTCGTATAACTGAGTTCAAACTTTATGATATCCCCCAGCGCATGTCACTCCAGGATTTTTGCAATGTTTGCAAATTACCTTACGTTGGGGATATTCATGAACCTCGTCCACAGGACTTGGAAGCTTTCATCGATACTATTGCTGTAGGAGAGGAGAGAGGAGTGTCTTGCGCTAGAGGTGCTAGCATACATTTTCCCGTGCTTCGGTACTTCTCACTATTTGTGGGAAAATGTTTGATTGTCCGTGGGAAATCTGGGTCCCTTAGCTCCCCAAATCTTGTGGTCTTGCGTGAAGCCCTTTATAATGATAAAACTTATAGCTTGCGCGCTATAGTAGCTCAACGGTTGAACAAGAACCGTTCTAAAGGCGTTGTCTATGGAGGTATCTATGCTACTCGTCTTGCTAGACATTTTGAGATACCTATTAGACTGGACGAGGAAGAAGAGATTCTTCCTCCCAAGAGATATCTAGATTACGATAGCATGGTTCGCCATGAATTTCTTGATAGAGATATAAATAGAAGGATGATTTATAACCTGGTATTAAGTCAGGGTACTCGTGAGACAATTACTTTGCTTGCTCCTTATTTGTTCAATCTTCATGCAGGCAGGTAAATTATTATGCCCTCGGACATCTTCTCATATTGGGGCTTAGCCCAACCACAGGTGCCCGTGCCCAAGCCACCAGTCGAGTACCAGACGCCAGTTTATCAGTGGGAGCCAGAGGAGCTCACACAGCAGTGTCATCCTCAGTCCACTCCGGAGTACCCCGGAGCTGGTTATTTCCTTCCATGGGAGTAGACCAACTTAGGCCAAAAGCCTAAGCTTGGGGGAGTACGTGTTTCTCACCGAATTTATATTCTTGCTTATGCTTTCACTTTGTTAGTCGGTGTTCACACTTTGCCACTGTATCATCCATGCTAGTTTATCTTCTTTTTCTTGTTTTCTTTTCGTGTGTCTGTCTAGTTTGAGAAAACCCAAAAAGATTTTCTTGTTCTTCTTTTGCTTGTTGCGAGCTTTCCCGTGTAAATAGTTTTCTTTTTCTTTGGGTCAAGGTAGAAGACCATGGTTACAATGTTTAGTGGCTCTCGCTTGCATATCTGTTTATCTGTTAAAGAGCCATATTACTTTGTATTCTCCTTTGTGTTTGCCTACAGATTCCAGCTTAGTCCAATGCACGAGCACTCTTATTATTGTTCACACCGTTCGGTCGTGCAAGTGAAAGGCAATAATGACGATATATGATGAAGTGACTGAGCCTGGAAAAGCTGGTATGAACTCGATCTATTTAGTTTTCGTAAATATGACTAGCTCATCGTTTCTAGTTCAACTTTGTTGTGAGAGAAACATGTTTGCAATGACAACTTAGAGATCATAGTTTCTGATGCCATGATTAATTAGTTAGGAGCTTATAATGGTTTGTCTTGGATGCCAACATGAATTTTGAGATGACTATGATGTAGTTTGATAGGATGGTATCCTCCTTTGAATGATTCAAGTGGCTTGACTTGGCGCATGTTTACGCATGTAGTTGAAACAAAATTAACATAGCCTCTATGATATTCATGTTCATGGTGATTTATGTCCTACTCATGCTTGCACTCAATGTTAGTTAATCTCATTGCATTTTGATGACTGTTGTCGCTCTTTAGTTGGTCGCTTCCCAGTCTTTTGCTAGCCTTCACTTGTACTAAGCGGGAATACTGCTTGTGCATCCACTTCCATAAACCCAAAGTTGTTCCATATGAGTCCACCATACCTACCTATATGCGGTATCTACCTACCGTTCCAAGTAAATTTGCATGTGCCACTCTCTAAACCTTCAAGAAATAATCTGTTTTGCATGCCTGAACCGCTCATGTGGTGACAGGGGGCTATCAGTATCTTCCATGCTAGGCGTGTTATCCTTGATATGTGTTTATTCACTATCATTCACGAGAAAGGGGCCGGTAATTGGAATGCCCAGTTCCATGCTCAAATCGAAAAGATAATTGCAAACAAAACCCCCCGTGGATTGATGTTGGTATGGACGGCACCCGAGGATTCGGCTAATCGTGGAGTGTGATTGATCGGTGGAGGGGGAGTTAAAACTTTACTTTTCTGTTTGGGAACCGCCTATAGCATGTGTCGCGTGGAAGATGGTGAGAACTCTTAGTAATTGTGTTGACAATGAAAGCATGCCATCCAAAATTATTATCTCTGTTTTCAAAGCTTGAGCTCTGGCACCTCTGCAAATCAATGCTTCCCTGTGCGAAGGGCCTGTCTATTTATGTTCCTGTTGAGTCATCCTCCTCTTATAAAAGCACCAATTAGAGAGCACCTCTCTCATTTTTATGCTTTGCTTTTAACTGTGATTGAGTATGACTGTGACTGGATCTTCTTTGCCTTGAATTACAATGTTTAGTCAGCCCTTGGTCTTTGAAGGTGCTCTGCATTTATGTTTTGCGGTCTCAGAAAGAGCTAGCGAGATACCATCTGTTCGTACTACTTCATGATTGTTTTGATTGAAGTGTTGACGTCTGAGACTTGTTATTATTTGCTCGCTAGTTGATTATGCCATTGATATGAGTTTACCGTGAGACCTAGATGTCATTTGCTTATGTGGTTTCGCTTGTGATCTTGCTGAAATTCTGATTATGAGCTAGACATAGTTGCAACAACAAGATCAAACAGAGTTCGTAAAAGTTTTTATTTTGTCTCTTTCAGTTTGTCAACTGAATTGCTTGAGGACAAGCAAGGCTTTAAGCTTGGGGGAGTTGATACGTCTCCGTTGTATCTACTTTTCCGAACTCTTTTGCCCTTGTTTTGGACTCTAATTTGCATGATTTGAATGAAACTAACCCGGACTAACGCTGTTTTCAGCAAAATTGCCATTGTGTTGTTTTTGTGCAGAAATAAAAGTTCTCGGAATGACCTGAAAATTTACGGAGAATTTTTCTGGAATATATAAAAAATACTGGCGCAAGAATCAGCGGAGGAAGTGGAGCTGTGAGCTCACAAGCTCACCAGGCACGGGCCCCCCTGGCTGCGCCTTGCAGGCTTGTGGGGCCCACAATGCTCCACCGCCTCCAATATGAGCTCTATTTAGTCTGTCTCGCCCGGAAAAAAATCAAGGAGAAGAGTTCATCGCATTTTACGATACGGAGGCGCCGCCACCTCCTGTTCTTCATCTGGAGGGCAGATTTGGAGTCCGTTCTGGGCTCCGGAGAAGGGAAATCATCGCCATTGTCATCATCAACCTTCCTTCATTGCCAACTCCATGATGCTCTTCACCGTTCGTGAGTAATCTCATCATAGGCTTGCTGGACGGTGATGGATTGGATGAGATCTATCATGTAATCGAGTTAGTTTTGACGGGGATTGATCCCTAGTATCCACTATGTTCTAAGATTGATGTTGCTACTACTTTGCCATGCTTAATGCTTGTCACTAGGGCCTGAGTGCCATGATTTCAGATATGAACCTATTATATTCTCGCCAATATATGTGTGTTCTTGATCCTATCTTGCAAGTTGTAGTCACCTACTATGTGTTATGACCTGGCAATCCCGGAGTGACAATAGCCGGAACCACTCCCGGAGATGACCATAGTATGAGAAGTTCATGTATTCACCAAGTGTTACTGCGTTGGTCCGGTTCTTTATTAAAAGGAGAACCTTAATATCCCGTAGTTTCCATTAGGACCTTGCTGCCACGGGAGGGATGGACAATAGATGTCATGCAAGTTCTTTTCCCTAAGCACGTATGACTACATACAGAATACATGCCTACATTAGATTGACGAACTGGAGCTAGTTACATATCTCTCCGTGTTATAACTATTACATGATGAATAGCATCTGGCATAATCATCCATCACCAATCCAATGCCTACGAGTCTTTTCCTACTGGTCCTTGCTATGTTACTTTGCTGCTACTGCTGTCACTACTGCTACTGTTACTCTGCTGCTACTGTTGTTACTCTGATGCTACTGCTGTTACTTTGCCGCTACTGGTTACCGTTCCTACTGTTGCTATCACACTACTTTGCTACTGATACTTTGCTGTAGATACTAAATCTTTCAGGTGTGGTTGAATTGACAACTCAACTGCTAATACTTGAGAATATTCTTTGGCTTCACCTCGAGTCGAATCAATAAATTTGGGTTGAATACTCTATCCTCGAAAACTGTTGCGATCCCCTATACTTGTGGGTTATCAACGCCCCCTCCCCGTCCCACCAATTACCATTGGTATCCTCCTCCGTGACCCGCCCATCGCCATCGGTATCCTCCTCTGTGACCTGCTCATCACAACCAGTATCCTCCTCCGCGACCCGCCATTGCCGCTACGCTCCCCGACATGCGCAACCTCCTCCTCTGCGACCTCCTCGAGCCCGAGCTCCTCCTACACAATTTTCCCTCTACCACCGTCCTCCCCGACCTACTGCCTGTAACGCCTAAGATGCGATCCTATACTTATTTTTGGCACGAGGGCCTCGACAGGGATGGAATTGCATCTTTTGCAAGAATGGATATCGTTACAAGTACATGTACTGAAAAGGTGAGTATATGGAATTGGCTTACACTCACCACAAGCTACATCAAGTTCACATCAATACAATAGTATACGGTCATCATGTAAAAGAGCAGGGTCTGACTACGGACGAAAACAAACGATAAAAGAACGACATCCATCCTTGCTATCCCAGGCTGCCGGCCTGGAACCCATCCTAGATCGATGAAGAGGAAGAAGAAGAAACTCCAAAACACAATCATCGCACTCACGTCATAGTATCACTTTACCTACACCTGCAACTGGTGCTGTAATAATCTGTGAGCCACAGGGACTCATTAATCTCATATCCAAAGGTATCAAGACTAGCAAAGCTTAAGTGTGAGGTATTCTTAAGTGGTGAGGCTGCAGCAAGCGACTAAGCATTTATTTGAGGTGGCTAACTTACGAGTACAAGAATAAGAGAGGGGGATGAACTACGCATAACGAACGTGAACTATTGATGATCAAATGAATGATCCTGAACACCTATTTACACCAAACATAACCCCACCGTGTCCTCTTCCGGATAGAGAATACACAAGAAGAGACAGTCACAGTTACGCACACAGTTGGCATATTTTACTTAAGTTTACTTCAAGTTATCTAGAACCAAATGTTGAACAAAGTTTCCAAGTTTGCCACATAACCGCGGACACGGCTTTCCAAAAGATTTAACCCTGCATGGGAGCTCCAACTAGTCCATCACAAATTACCACCAGCTGCATAGAAAGCCTCGATCACGAAAGTCGTGATCTCCTCCGATTCCTTAGTGGAAAACCTCAACTCTAAGATAGCCCAAAGCACCACCGGAATCCCGACGCACAAGATATTTCGTAAAAGGTAAAACTAGTCCAGCAAGGCCACCCGGCGTGTCGATGATCCTGATAGGAGCCGTGTATCTCATTCTCAGGACACGATGGATTGTCCAATCTTCCGGTAGGTCAATCACAGAGTTGACCCTGGTAGCCACCGGTGGTTGACAGGTTGGACCAACACTCATGCAAAGCACTGGCCCGGGGGTTGATTAACTATCCACGGGGTCCGAAAGATCCCTATGCAATTTTATTAGGTTATTAGGCAAATGTAGTACCAATGTTTGGCCTTGCCAGACCAGTCTTAAACTAAAACGAATTATCAAGGGGGTCCCCATAACAACCCCGAGCATGTTAGGAGCGCTCAATTATGGAACATAACACTGGTCATTTAAATGAGGTCGGAAACATCATATAGCATTTCTGAAACAACCCCACGCGTTAACTTTGAAATCTATCCCGATCTAACCTAAACATATTTTATATTTGTTAAACGACAAAATAAAGTGGTTCATGTGAAACTACAAGTCATTCTAGTCGGTTTACATATATAGTTAATCTCCAACGGAGTTACGATCTAAAAGATATGGTCATTGCAAGATGATATGCCACGAACACGAATGCATGCAAATGACAGCCACAACATGTTAAACATTTCAAACACATGTGAGAGTTGCATATTGTGAAATTCACAAAGACGTCCAAGTGCGTGTGACAACATCTATAAAAACAAAGGACAAAAAAAAGATGGGGCACATAGGATTTGATCCTATGACCTCCTGATTACAATCCATTGAGCTGACGACTTGGGCTACGAGAGAAGTGCGGTCAAGAATAAATTTTGGGCTAGACGGACTAGCACCTTTCACTGACTGAAAGGAACAGAAAGTTTTGCTGAATCAACAACTGAACACAAAACAAAAGAAAACAGGGGCCCGTGGGATTTGAACCCGAGACCCCTTTTTTCAGTGCATGCGATAACTACCAGCTGGGCTAGCGCGGAATTGCGGAAGTAACACACTGGCATGGCTAAAGAACCTATGAGACAGAATGGATCTAGAGCAGAACAGTATCCTTCCGGACATGGCGTTCTTCTTCTCACCAGCGACGAACGGGTCGATGGCGTTCGACGAAGCGACCGGGAAGCGGCGGATTTGACAAAGCCGAGGGCAGCATATCCATTCCTGGTGGCGGCGAGCTCTGGTTTGAGGTAAGAACGATTGAGACAGGAGAGGCGCTGCGGGAAGAGATACACTCGACCGTCCATGGCGACAGCAATGATGTCGAGGGGCAAGGAAGGGCGACTAACGACGGGGAATGGATGGGTCGGGGTTGAGGCAACCGGATCCGACAGGGCATGAGTTGGGGCGGCGCATCGGTCGGCGAGGGATCTCCGGGCATCCATAGCATTGCTGTTGCCTCAAGAAAGAAAGGGACACAGAGAATTTAGAGAAGAAACAGGAGGAGGAATAAGAAAGAGAGAGAGGGAGGAGGAGGTCCAGCGGTCTCGACCGGCTCGTCGCTGGCGAGGTCAGCGACAAGGCGAACGGCTAGAGGCGGGGCTCTCCTGCTCGAGCGCCTTGATTTCATACTCACACACGAGCGCGGGAGGTGGCAAGGCGAGAAGAGGCGGCACGTCAGACCCTCACGATCGCCTCACCGGTAGGTGGCTGCAAGGTGCTTCGGCATCGGGCGTCCGCAAGCTCCTCTTTAATGAAGTTACGGACTAAAAGATATTGTCATCGCAAGATGATATGTCACGAACGTGAATGCATGCAAATGAAAGTCATGACATGTTAAACATTTCAAACACATGTGAGAGTTGGATATTGTGAAATTCGCAGAGACGTCTAAGCACCTGTGACAACATCTGATTACAATCCATTGGGCTGACCAGTTGGGCTACGAGAGAAGTGCAGTCAACAATAAATTTTGGGTTGATGGACGAGCACCTATCACTGAATCAACAACCGAACACAAAACAAAAGAAAACAAGGGCGCGTGGGATTCAAACACCAGACCCCTTGGTTCAGTGCACGCAATGACTACCAGCTGGACTAGAAGAGGCGGCACGTCAGACCCTCACGATTGGCTCACCCGTAGATCTGACATAGACATATTTTATATTTGTTAAATGGCAAAATAAAGTGGTTCATGTGAAACTACACGTCATTCTAGTTAATTTACATAGATAGCTCATCTCTAATAAAGTTACGGACTAAAAGATATGGTCATCGCAAAATGATATGCCACGAACGCGAGTGCATGCAAATGACAGCCACGACATGTTAAACATTTCAAACACATGTGAGAGTTGGATACTGTGAAATTTGCAGAGACGTCTAAGCACGTGTGACAACACCTTATTACAATCCATTGGGCTGACCAGTTGGGCTACGAGAGAAGTGCAGACAACAATAAATTTTGGGTTGATGGACGAGCGCCTATCATTGACTGAACAAAACAGAAAGTTTTGCTGAATCAACAACCAAACACAAACCCCTTGGTTCAGTGCACGCGATGACTACCAGCTGGACTAGCACGGAATTGCGTAAGAAACACACTAGCATGGCTAAAGAACATATGAGACAGAACGGATCTAGAGCAGAACAGTACCCTTACGGCCATGGCGTTCTTCTTCTCACCAGTGACGAATGGGCCGATGGCGTTCGACGGAGTGACCGAGAATCGGCGGATTTGACAGAGCCGAGGGCAGCAGATCCATTCCCGGTGGCGGCGACCTCTAGTTCGAGGCGAGGACGACTGAGACGGCAGAGGCGATGCGGGCAGAGCTACACGCGACCATCCATGGAGACGGCAATGATGCAGGGGAGCAGGGAAGGGCGACTGACGACGGGGAATGGACGGGTCGGGGTTGAGGCAACCGGATAAGACAGGGCATGAGTTGCGGCGACGCATCGGTCGGTAAGGGTGTCAGGACCCAGAGACGATGACGCGGCCCCCTTTTAAATTCGAACGTTGGCGCCAAGCTACCGCAGCCGTTGATCGTCGATCCTGCGCTCTTTGTGCCTTCGTACCGCTTCGCACTTGTCGGAAGAGATGAAGACCATTGATGGGAGATCCAACGGCCGCGAGCCACCCCCGCGTCGCTGTAGCCTTCCAGCACCAGCGCCGATCGCCGGCTAGCTTTCTACACCCACCTTTTCCATTTTTATTGCATGTAAGGCTATAAAGCCATTGGATTCCAGCTCGTGGAGCATGTGATCTTTCTTAGGGTTCCCCCCTTGCGCCGCCAGTGTTCCTGGCCGGCTTAGGTGCCTCCGTTTGCAACCTGAACTCCCCTAAATTTGAGCAGTAATTCCATCAGAATTCTCGTGTTCATCACTAAAAGCTCTTCGATAGATAGGTGGGTCTAACAAGTCGTAATCAGAGCCCCTGATTCTTGGCGGCGTCAACGATCTCGAGGCCGAAAAAGGGGTTGGAGGTGCTGTAAAATCCCCCTCTTCTCCTCGGATCGCGGCGGCGGTGGATATCAGTGGCGCGGGCGACGGTGTTAATTCGGTACAGGTTTGGTACTGGTAAGTGGTTGCACAAGCTCCCTGCTTGCGCTGTAAAATCCCACCTCCCACCCAGATCCGGTGTACTAGGCGGCGGACGTTGGAGTTGTGAAGGCGGCGGCAGGATTTCAGCACAAAAAGGTCAGGTTGCAGCTCCGGCTGTGGTAAAATTCCCCCTTTCGTGCCTGATAATCTACACAGAAAGGTAACTGGTTCCCTGCCAGTACACCCTTCTGAACTTCTTCTGCGATGGCAAATCCTGGGGACTCCTGTTCCACACCCCAGCTGGAGTTCAACTCTCTGCAGTCAGAGATCCAGATGCTCCAAAAGAATAGAGAGCAGGACATGTTGGAGTTTGAGGAATTCAGAGACTATGTGCACACCAATTTCAGCTCAGTGCAAAAGACCCTGGTAGATCTCCAAGATACCCTGTCTGGATTCCTATCTGGTTTCCCAAAACCCAAGGATAACCCTCCCAACCCTTTGGATGTACCTCAAGCTAGTGTTCTAGCCAACACACCACAAGAACCTAGCAATAGAGGGATAGACCATCTGAAATCCCCAGATACAGTAGGATCAGGCACTCTAGTTGACAAACACACATGAAAAGAGCTGAATCTTGATGGCAGTCTTAAAAACCCTTACAGACACCCTAACTTTGCTGAGAAGCCTCAAGATGTCAGGTTTCAACCTGCAGCCACTCAACCTCCACAGATTGTCCACCTAGACAGTGACCAGAGAGATGGGCCTTCTAATCCCCTTGAAAGGAGAGTGGGAACTCCTCAAGACAACAGAAGACCACAAACACTGGTTAAGCCTGCTAAATACAACATTCCTGAATTTGATGGTGTGGACACTAATTCATGGATTCATACAATTGAAATGAATTTTGAAGCTGCTAGAACTCCTGTTGAACAGAAAACAGAGATTGCTGTGACTTACCTTAAATGTCCAGCTATTGAATGGTGGAGAGGCACTGGTATGGTGGCCAATACAATACCATGGTACAGATTTTGCAGGTTTGTGGGAGACAGATTTTCAGAAACTTCTGTCTGTGACAATTTGAGAGCTTTTCACAACCTCATTCAAACTGGAACTGTCAATGAATATGTTACCTAGTTTGAACAATTGATGAACTTGATGAGAAGAGACAATCCAGTCCTGCCAAATGAGTATTACAAGCACAATTTTTCATTTCTGGACTGAATGATCACATCCAGCATCATGTGCAGTGCCATGAGCCCCCTGATCTCCAAAAGGCCATCTGGTTAGCAAGGAGAATGGAGCAGGCTCAACCACAGAGAAAGCCACCTCCTGCCCCTATTTACCCTTCACCAGCAAGGAAGCAATTACGGATTGATCCAGGAAAACCTAACCCAATTAACTCTGCCTCCATAATCCAACAAGCAAGATTAAAAGGGATTTGCTACAGGTGTAAGGAACCTTGGTTCCCTGGTCATAAAAAGGTGTGTAAGTTAGCCAATCAGGCTCAAATTCAAGCACTATAGGAATCCTGCCCTGATGATGCTGAACTGGTGTACTACACTGCTGTAACTGAGGAGGGTGATCCTCCCCCTCCTACTGAAGTTGATGACACTCCTCTCCAGATATCTATGCATGCATTGATGGGCATGAGCACTACAAGAAAGCTGAGCTTTACTGTCACTATAATGATGGGCTCCACTCCTGCAACAGCCCTCATTGACAGTGGTAGCACTGCCACTTTTATTACTCCAAAGATAGCAGCTCTAGCTAAGTGTCCCTTAACCCCTACTAAAAGAAAACAAGTCCTAGTTGCCAATGGTGAAACACTCTGGTCTGGGTTTATTGCTATTCAAGCACCCTTCTCACTACAAGGCTCAAGGTTCTCCACTGATTTCAGAGTTTTCAAACTCCAAGGATATGATATTATCCTTGGTGCTGACTGGATGGCCTCCTTCAGCCCTGTTGAACTTGACTTTGATGAGATGCAAGTAAAGCTTACTATGAAAAATGGGGACAAGTTGATTATTAAAGTTGAAAGTTTTCCTACTGCCCCTGTCCCTGAATTGATCAGCAAGGAAAATCTTTCTGAGGAACCAGTTTGTGGAGCTGTTTTATACCTAAACAGAATATGAGTGATAGAACAACTGGAGCCTGTTGTGCCTCAACCAGTAAAATCAATGCTGGAGAAGTTCTCCCCTATTGTCAGTACTCCCACAACCTTGCCCCCTAATAGATCTATTGATCATGTGATCACTTTCACTCCTCAAGCTAAGATCATAAATCAGAGACCTTATAGGCTCCCTCACCACCAAAAGGATATCATGGAGGGTATTGTGAAAGATATGATCAAGAACCAAGTTATCAGAGATAGCAACAGTCCTTATTCCTCTCCTGCGTTGCTAGATAAGAAGAAAGATATGACTTGGAGATTAGTCAATGATTTCAGAGAAGTAAATGAACAAACTGTCAAGAACAAATACCCTATCCCTGTGATTGAAGATCTGTTGGATGAGCTAAAAGGAGCTACTGTCTTCTCCAAACTGGACCTCAGAAGTGGTTACCATCAGATAAGAATGAATGAGCATGATATCCGAAAAACAGCATTCAGTACCCACTGTGGACATTATGAATATCTGGTAATGCCTTTTGGTTTAACAAATGCTCCAGCTACTTTTCAACTGCTCATGAACACCATCTTAGCCCCCTACCTAAGGAAGTTTGTGCTGGTCTTCTTTGATGATATACTGATCTTCAGTAAAAATATGAAAGAACACTTGCTCCACTTGCAACTAGTTCTGCAGGTCTTGCAAGAGAACCAGTTGTTTGCAAAACTGAGTAAATGTTCCTTTGCACAAACTCAAGTGGAATACCTGTGCCATGTAATTAGAGGTGATGGTGTTGCTACTGATCCCTCCAAGATTGCAGCTATTGTCCGATGTCCAACACCAACAAACATCACTCAGCTAAGAAGTTTCCTTGGGCTCACTGGGTATTATAGAAGATTTATCCAAAACTATGGTTACATTTGCAAACCTCTGTATCAGTCCCTCAAAAAGGATAATTATAAGTGGGGCCCTGAGAAAGTGCAAGCATTCAACACTCTGAAAAACAAAATGACCCAAGCTCCTGTATTAGCACTTCCTGTCTTCAAACTTCCATTTGTTCTTGAACTGATGCTTGTGCCTATGGCATAGGAGCAATGCTCATGCAAGAAGGAAAACCATTGTCATTCTTCAGCAAAACTATTGGCCCTAAAGCAGCAGCAATGTCCACTTATGACAAAGAAGCAATGGCAATAACTGAAGCACTTAAACATTGGAAGCATTACTTTGCTGCATCCTCCTTGGTCATTAGGACTGACCAACAGAGTCTCAAATACATTCAGGAGCAAAAGTTAACTGAAGGCATACAACATAAATTGTTGGTACAATTTCAGAGTGGAATATAAGAAGGGTAAAAATAACAAAGTAGCTGATGCCCTATCTAGAGTCCAATACAAACTTCACTCCTTGGTTGCTTCAAAAGCTCAACCTGTCTAGATTTCTGATGTCATCAACAGCTATGCTCAAGATCAGAAATGCAAGGATATGTTGTTCCAATTGGCTACTTCTGGAACATCACTCCCCAACTATACCCTACAACAGGGCATTACCAGATACAAAAACAGAATTGTTATTGGAAATGACCTTAACCTCAGAAACAAACTGGTAGCTGCTTTACACAACTCTGAATTAGGGGGACATTCTGGTCATAGGGCTACCTACCAAAGAGTTAAACTATTGTTCCATTGTTCTGGCATGAAACAATTTATTGTGAACTTCATCAAGGAATGCCAACATGCCAAATCAACAAACCTGAGCATTGCAAATACCCTGGGTTGCTCCAACCTCTACCTGTCCCTATTTTTGCCTGGTGTCACATCAGTATGGACTTCATTGAAGGACTCCCTACTTCTCTCAACAAGGATATGATCCTAGTGGTGGTGGATAGATTCACAAAGTATGCCCATTTTATTGCAATGAAGCACCCAATCACTGTCAGCACTGTTGCCACTACATTTACATACAACATCTTTAAGCTGCATGGTCTCCCCTCGGTAATTGTCACTGACAGAGACAGGATTTTCACTAGTCACCTCTGGCAGGAGCTATTCAAAAAGCTGGGTATTGAGTTACAGATGAGCACATCTTATCATCCCCAGTCTGATGGACAAACAGAGAGAGTGAATCAATGTTTGGAAAATTATCTCAGATGCATGCCCTTCCTTCAGCCAAAGAAATGGATGCAATGGCTCTCCCTAGCTGAATGGTGGTACAACACCAGCTACCACACCTCATTGCAGATAACTCCATTCCAGGAACTTTATAACAGGCCACCCTCTATGCTGGCTGAAGCAGCACTATACCCTCCTGAACATACACATGAATTCAGCTCCATTATCACCGCTGAACAGGTTGCTGCACAAATCAAAGCCAACCTGCTCAAGGCTCAGGAAAGAATGAAACACTTTGCTGATAAGAAAAGGTCAGAAAGGACATTGGCAGTAGGTGACATGGTCTACCTCAAACTACAACCTTACAGGCACACTACACTCAGTGTTCATAGATGCCTCAAGCTCCATTCCAAATATTATGGTCCTTTCAGGATCATCAAGAGAGTGGGCCCTGTAGCTTACAAGCTACTCCTCCCTAACCATTGTAAACTTCACCCCACCTTCCATGTCAGCCAGCTGAAACTACACCTGGGCCCAAAGGCAATCCCCAACCCCAACCTGCCTCTCCTCCATGTGAATGGGTCTGCCTGTTGGAACCGAAAAAGCTACTACAACGAAAGCTAATCCCCAGAACCCAAGGAGACATTCAAATTTCAGTGGTTCATTGTCTTATCAATTGGACCAATCTGGGAGAAGAAGAAGCCACTTGGGAAGGTGCAGCTTTCATCCAGAAGATCTTCCCCCATTTCATCCCTGAGGACAGGTATGGAGTTCAGCGGGGGGAATTGTCAGGACCGAGAGACGATGACACGGCCCCCTTTTAAATTCGAACGTTGGCGCCAAGCTACCGCAGTCGTTGATCGTCGATCCTGCGCTCTCCGTGCCTTCATACCGCTTCGCACTTGTCGGAAGAGATGAAGACCATCGATGGGAGATCCAACGGCCGCGAGCCACCCCCGCGTTGCTGTAGCCTTCCGGCACCAGCGCCGATCGCCGGCTAGCTTTCTACAGCCACCTTTTCCATGTTTACTGCGTGTAAGGCTATAAAGCCATTGGATTCCAGCTCGTGGAGCATGTAATCTTTCTTAGGGTTTCCCCCTTGTGCCGCCAGTGTTTCTGGCCGGCTTAGGTGCCTCCGTTTTGCAACCTGAACTCCCCTAAATTCGAGCAGTAATTCCATCAAAATTCTCGTGTTCATCACTAAAAGTTCTTCGATAGATAGCTGGGTCTAACACAGGGATCTCCGGGCATCCATGGCATTGTTGTTGCCTCAAGAAAGAAAGGGACACAGATAATTCAGGGAAGAAATAGCAGGAGGAATAAGAAGGAGAGGGAGGAAGAGGTCTAGTGGTCTTGACCTGCTCGTCGCTGGCGAGGTCAGCAACAAGGCGACGGCTAGATGTGATGCTCTCCTGCTTGAGCGCCTTGATTTCATACTCACACAAGAGCGCAGAAGGAGGCAATGCGACAAGAGGCGGCACGTCAGACCCTCACGATCATCTCACCGATAGCTGGCTGCACGGTGCTTCGGCATCGGGCCTCCGTAGGCTCCTCTCGAGCATACGAGTAAGGCAGGGAGGAGGGGCTCTCAGCTACGGGAGGGGTGGACGCGTCCATGGGTTGGCGGCGATGGATCGAGGGGAGAATCTCTCGAGCGATGCTGGTTGGAGAAAATAGATCTGGGATGATCCCGAGGAGCCCGGGTGGAGAGTGGCGGTTGTGAGTGGATGGGACAAGGGAATTTGTCCCTGATATTTAGGGTTTTGGCCTAAGATTTAACAAGGGGGCTTTCAAATAGGAAGAGCGATAGATTTTTGACCATCAGATCATGACCGGGTGTGAAAGGATGTGTATGTCGCCTAAAGGGGGTGAATAGGCGCTTTAAAATAATTATGATTTAGGCTTGACCAAATGCAGAATAATACTAACATTTAATTTGTCAATCACAAAACCTAAAACAACTAGGCTCACCTATGTGCACCAACAACTTATGCTAAGCAAGATAAACAACTAAGTGATAGCAAGATATATGACAAGAAACAATATGGCTATCACAAAGTAAAGCACATACGTAAAGGGTTCGGGTAAGAGATAACCGAGGCACGCAAAGACGACGATGTATCCCGAAGTTCACACCCTTGAGGATGCTAATCTCTCCTTGGAGCAGTGTGGAGGCACAATGCTCCCCAAGATGCCACTAAGGCCACAGCAATCTTGTCGCACCCTCGCACAATGCAAGATACCGTGATTCCACTAAGGCGGTGTCGATGGCGCTCGACGGAGCGACCGAAAAGCAGCGGATTTGACAGCCGAGGGCAGCAGATCCATTCCCGATGGCGGCGAGCTCTGGTTCAAGGTGAGGACGACTGAGGCGGCAGAGGCGTTGCGGGCAGAACTACACGCGTCCGTCCATGGAGACGACAATGATGCCGGGGAGCAGGGAAGGGCGACCGATGACGGGGAATGGACGGGTCGGGGTTGAGGCAACCGGGTAAGACAGGGCATGAGTTGGGGCGTCGCATCGGTCGGCGAGGGATCTCCGGGCATCCATGGCGCTGCTGTTGCCTCAAGAAAGAAAGGGACACCGAGAATTCAGAGAAGAAATAGGATGAAGAATAAGAATGAGAGAGAGAGGGAGGAGGAGATCCAGCGGTCTCAACCTGCCCGTCGTCGGCGAGGTCAGCGACGAGGCGACGACTGGAGGCGGGGCTCTTCTTCTCGAGCGCCTCGGTTGCGTACTCACAAACAAGCGCGGGAGGAGGCAAGGCGAGAAAAGGCGGTGCGTCAGACCCTCACGGTCGGATCACCGGTAGCTGGATGTTCGGTGCTTCGGCATCAGGTGACCGCATGCTCCTCTTCAGCATGTTGAAATTAGTAGTGGGCCTGAGGTCCATAAGAGAATTTCAGAAATCTTCAAGGGCCCATGTAGGTGGTGGCATGACAAGGTGGTGGTGGTAAGTTTAGTCCCACCCCGCTAGTGGAGAAGAAATTGAACCCCTTTATAAGGGTCTCTCTTCTACATGCTATTGGAGAGTGAGAAGAGAAGATGCCCTCGCGTGCTCCTCCTCCACCCGCCACGGGTTGCAGGAATGAGCCGAGCTGAGCTCATACCTACGCGCTTATTTTTGCCGGCCAGGAACGTAGAATATGTAAAGGATGCGCCATGATCTAAGACGTCGGATCGCGGGTTGTTACCGACTCGGACGTGGGTTCATCCCACGTCTCTCCACCCGACCACCTATATAAGCAGGGTTAATGCCAAACCTAGCCGTCACGAGATCAGATCGCCTCTGCCTCACGCGCTCATTCTTTTGCTGCTGCTACCACCGGCGACTCCGTCCCGTTCACTGCGTACATGGTCAATGGGAGAGCAGGCCTCCGAAACCCCGCTTCTCCGGTTCCTGTATGGGAGAGGGGCGATTAGGTTTTTGGGGAGCGATCACGCGATTCCTCGCCTCCATACGTCTGCTTCGTCTACGTCCACGTCGTCCTCGTCATCGCCATGGCTGAACCATCTATGGCCGGTCGTCTTGCCCTTGAAGCTGAGAAGAAGAGGGCAGAGGATGCTACGGCTGTGTCCGCCGCCAAAGCCGCTGCTATAGCCAACTGGCCTACTAGAGGGTATAACTCGTTTATCCCACTCCTCTTCAGTTCAATCCTAGCAATACTAATGGCATGCATAGATGTATCAATTATATCCGTAGTATGTTCTAGATTAGTTCATGATCAGTATGTCATTAGTCTAGTCAATGCCATGCTAGTTATTATCTCCTGGATTAATCTACTCGGAAAATTGTCTATTTTCTCAACAATCCAAAAACCCAATTTGTGTAGGAATTTTTTGAGTAATGGTTTTGCTGCTGCACTGAAACCGGATAAGTTTACCGGCACTTATTTCAAGCGTTGGCAAACAAGAACCACCTTATGGCTCACGGCTATGAATGTGTTCTGGGTAGCCGGTGTCACTCCCACGGGAACGATCTCTCCTGAACAGGAGAAGATGTTCGCGGAGGCCACCATCCTATTCCTTGGAACAATTATAAGCGTGATCGGAGATAAGCTGGTTGATGCATATTTACACATGCATGTTGCCAAGGATCTGTGGGAGGCGCTCGAATATAAATTCGGGGCCACCGATGCTGGGAGTGAGATATATGTTATGGAGCAGTTCCACGATTACAAAATGGTTGACAAACGTTCTGTATTGGAATTGGCTCATGAGATACTATGCATAGCTAAAGAACTTGAGGTTCTTAAGTGCAATTTGCCGGGCAAGTTTGTCGCGGGCTGTATAATTGCCAAGCTCCCTAGTTCCTAGAGGAACTTTGCTACTACTCTAAAACATCAGAGGCGTGAGTTCTCAGTAGAGGACATTGATACGTCTCTGTCGTATCTACTTTTCCGAACTCTAATTTGCATGGAACTAACCCGGAATAACGTTGTTTTCAACAGAATTGCCATGGTGTTGTTTTTGTGCAGAAATAAAAGTTCCCGGAATGACCTGGAAATTTACGGAGACTTTTTCTAGAATTTATGAAAAATACTGCCGCAAGAATCAGCGGAGGAAGTGGAACCGTGAGCCCACAAGCCCACCGGGCGCCCCCCTGGCCGCGCCTAGCAGGCTTGTGGAGCCCACGACGCTCCACCGCCTCCAAATGCAGCTCTATTTAGTCCGTCTCGCCCGAAAAAAAAATCAAGGAGAAGAGTTCATCGCGTTTTACGATACGGAGGCGCCGCCACCTCCCGTTCTTCATCTGGAGGGCAGATCTGGAGTCCGTTCCGGGCTCCAGAGAGGGGAAATCGTCGCCATCGTCATCATCAACCTTCCTTCATCACCAATTCCATGATGCTCTTCACCGTTCGTGAGTAATCTTATCATAGGCCTGCTGGACGGTGATGAGTTGGATGAGATCTATCATGTAATCGAGTTAGTTTTGACGGGGATTGATCCCTAGTATCCACAATGTTCTGAGATTGATGTTGCTACTACTTTGCCATGCTTAATGCTTGTCACTAGGGCCCGAGTGCCATGATTTCAGATCTGAACCTATTATGTTGTAGCCAATATATGTGTGTTTTAGATCCTATCTTGCAAGTTGTAGTCACCTACTATGTGTTATGACCCGACAACCCTGGAGTGACAATAGCCGGAACCACTCCCGGAGATGACCATAGTATGAGGAGTTCATGTATTCACCAAGTGTTAATGCGTTGGTCCGGTTCCTTATTAAAAGGAGAACCTTAATATCCCGCAGTTTCCATTAGGACCTCGCTGCCACGGGAGGGATGGACAATAGATGTCATGCAAGTTCTTTTCCCTAAGCACGTATGACTACATACGGAATACATGCCTACATTAGATTGACGAACGGGAGCTAGTTGCATATCTCTCCGTGTTATAACTGTTACATGAAGAATCACATCCGGCATAATCATCCATCACCGATCAATTGCCTATGAGTCTTTTCCTACTGGTCCTTGCTACGTTACTTTGCTGCTACTCGTTACTGTTCTCCTGCTGCTATCACCATACTTTGCTACTGATACTTTGATGCAGATACTAAATCTTTCAGGTGTGGTTGAATTGACAACTCAACTGCTAATACTTGAGAATATTCTTTCGCTTCCCCTTGAGTCGAATCAATAAATTTGGGTTGAATACTCTACCCTCGAAAACTGTTGCGATCCCCTATACTTGTGGGTTATCAAGACTATTTTCTAGCATCGTTGCCGGGGAGGCACAGCTATATTCTCTGAGTCACTTGGAATTTATGGTTGCTGGTCACTATGAGGAATCCGATAGATCCAAGAACTAAAGTCTTGTCCTCCACTACGAGGACAAGTAAGGAACTCCATCTAGCTCTGCACTTTATTCACCTTCAGTTATGAGTAAGTTTGAGACACCACCTCCTCCTAGAAATCTTGATATGTCGCCTCTGCTTGATGATGCTACTAGTGCTTTGCCTGATGATGCTATGCTTGATACTGCTTTGCGTGATGATGCTATGGTTGATGCTGCTTTGCCTGATGATGCTATGCTTGAAACTGCTTTGCCTGATGATGCTATGCTTGATACTGCTTTGCCACTAGGTGCATTCCTTGATGCACAAATTGCTAAAGTTGCTGCTAGATGTGATGATACTTCTGAAACTATTGATACTATTGAAGTAGAACATGCTATTATGCATGAATTGCCTGATATGCCTGATATGCCTAAGCGTTATGTTATGGAGGGAGAGATAGCTGAGGACTTTCTTGCGTGTAAGGATAGCTATGATGTTGAGAAATTACTGCTCAAGTGGAAAGAAAAATCTTTGAACGCTAGGATGAAATACGACCCGAAGTTTGCTACTTCGCCTATCTTTGTGATCGATATGGATTATGAATTCTCTGTCGACACTGAGTTAATCACTCTGGTCGAATCTGATCCTTTTCACGGTTATGAGTCTAAAACGGTTGTAGCCCATCTTACCAAACTGCACGATATAGCCACCCTATTCACTACTGAGGAAAAGATCCGCCACTACTATATCCTCAAGCTGTTTCCTTTCTTGCTAAAGGATGATGCTAAAACCTGGTTCACTTCTCTTGCTCCTAGTTGTGTGCATAGCCCCCAGGATACGGTCTACTACTTCTCTAAAAAATATTTCCCTGCCCATAAGAAGCAAGCTACCTTGCAGGAAATATAAAACTTTGCTCAAGCTGAAGAAGAGAGTCTCCCACAAACTTGGGGAGGCTCGTCCAGCTGCTGAATGCTTTGCCTGATCACCCTCTTGAGAAGAATGAAATACTTGATATCTTCTATAATGGACTTATCAATGCTTCTCGAGACCACCTAGATAGTTGTGCTGGTTGTGTTTTCAGGGAACGAACCGTGGAACAAGCTGAGATCCTCTTGAATAACATCTTGTGCAATGAGAATGCTTGGACTATTCCCGAACCACCTCCTAAGAGAACTCCGAAGAAAAGAGGTATTCTATTCCTCAGCCCTGGAGATATGCAAGAAGCTAAGAAATCTATGCGAGCGAAAGGCATTAAATCTGAAGATGTCAAAAATCTACAACCTATCAAAGAGATCCATGGTCTTGATAACCCGATACAGGTAGTAGAAGTAAATTCTCTGCGTAGGTTTAATGAGAGTGATATTCCTTTTGACAAACCTGCCAGCGTATGTATGGATGAATTTGATAACTTTGTTGCCAAACAACAGAGTTTCAATGATTATGTTAGCAGACAATTGGAACAGCATGCTCGTATGCTTAGTCATTTAAGTGCTTGTGTGGACAGAAATGTCGACGCTCTTAAGCTTCTGAGTAAACATGCCTCTATGGTTACTACTCAGGTAGAACAAGTACTTAAGGCTCAAAATGACTTGCTCAATGAGTTGAATGACAATTCTGTCAGAGTCGTCACTACAGGCGATAGAATGACCCAGGAACCTTTGTATCCTGAGGGTCATCCGAAGAGGATTGAACAAGATTCTCAAGGAGTTAGCACTGATGCACCTAGTCATCCTAGAAAGAAGAAGAAAGATGATAGGGATTTGCATGCTAGCAACCCTATTGCTGCTACACCTAAGAGTCCAAATGATGTCTCTGCCTCTCATGCTGAAACACAATCTGGTGATGAACATGACATGATGATGCTCAACCTAGCAATGATAAGGATGTGGAGATTGAACGTGTTGATCTTGATAACCCATAGCCTAAGGCTAGGAGATACGATAAGAATGACTTCACTTCTAGGAAGCATGGTAAAGAAAGGGAACCATGGGTTCAGAAACCCATGCCCTTTCCTCCCAAACCATCCAAGGAAAAGGATGATGAGGATTTTGATCAATTTGTTGAAATAATTAGACCTGTCTATCTGCAAATGCGTTTGACAGATATGCTCAAAATGTCTCCGTATGCTAAGTACATGAAGGATATTGTGACTAATAAGAGGAGGATACCTGAGGTTGAGATTTCCACCATGCTTGCTATTTATACCTTCAAGGGTGGAACTCCTAAGAAACTAGGTGATCCCGGTGTGCCCACTATACCTTGCTCCATTAAAGGAAACTACGTTAGAACTGCTTTATCCGACCTTGGCGCCAGTATTAGTGTTATGCCTCTCTCTCTTTACCGTAGACTTGAACTGGATAAGTTGACACCCACTGAAATCTCTCTGCAAATGGCCGACAAATCAACTGCTTTCCCTATCGGCATTTGCGAGGATGTGCCTGTTGTGGTTGCTAATGTCACTATCTTAACAGACTTTGTTATTTTGGATATTCCCGAGGACGATGCCTTGGCGGTCATCCTCAGAAGACCCTTTTTAAACACTGCAGGGGCTGTTATAGATTGCAACAAAGGCAATGTCACTTTCCATGTCAACGGTAATGAGCATACGGTGCACTTTTCGAAGAAACAATATCGAGTACATTGCATCAATGCTATCGAAAAAACTTCATCGATTCTTATTGGGAGCT
This sequence comes from Hordeum vulgare subsp. vulgare, assembly GCF_904849725.1. Classification (NCBI taxonomy): domain Eukaryota; kingdom Viridiplantae; phylum Streptophyta; class Magnoliopsida; order Poales; family Poaceae; genus Hordeum; species Hordeum vulgare. Next base: position 442,931,992 of record NC_058522.1, on the reverse strand, counting down.
TTGAATGCCCTATTCCTCGTGTTAATATGAAGTATGATTTGCTTGTTGGGGAGATACACATCCCCATTGAGGTGACCTAGTGACTATTCGAAAATTCTCCATTCACTTTTGTGATTCGGAAAGGTTTGTCGAGGAGACTTGATCAACCTCATTGATGGATTTCTTTCGATGACCATGAGATGGATCAATCGAGGAGTCACAAACCTCTGTTCCAAGCTTTCACCTTCGGTTGCTTAGAAGAAAAATGATAGGTTTAGTTTAGTTTTCCCTGTTTTCTGTTTTAACGTCCCGTGGAAAAGTACCCCTAAAATAAAAGTTCTCTGAACGTCCTGAAAATCAAGTATGATTTTTTCTGGATTTGTTTGAAACATACTGAGACGAAGAGCTAGTCTGGGGGCTGCACCACTGGGCCACAAGCCCTGGAGGCGCGGGCACCCCCTGGCCGCGCCTACCTGGCTTGTGGGCCCACGTGCTCCCCTCCACTCATTCTAGCTCCCATCTGCTTCTCCTACCTCCAAAAAAAATCGTTTCGCAGCTCAAACCCGTGTTCTTGCTCCTCTTGCTGGGATTTTCGATCTCTTTGCTCAAAGCACCATTCTCTGAACTGTTTTGGGGAAATTACTCCTTGGTAAGTGACTCCTCCATTGGTCCAATTAGTTTTTGCTCTAGTGCCTTATACTTCGCGTATTTTTGCTGCCTTGGTGACCATGTTCTTGAGCTTTGATGGTCCCAAGTATTTTTGATGCGTAATATGGCCTCTAGGCGCTTATGGGAGTAGTTGCTATGAGTTTTGTCGAGCCTTGTTCAGAAATTTTCACAGATAGAAAAGGGAAAAGATGAGGAGGTTCTTAAGAGGCTCTTCAAGCCGTGACCCCAAGGATGATGGAAGTGAGAGGAAGCCCAAGCATCCGGTCCCTCGAGTTGCGGAAGTTTGAGCGTGCGAATGGCCAAGCGATGTGTTCTTACGCGCCGCCGGACTTTATGAGGACTTTTATCACTTGGTGGAGAACGCAGGCCTTACCGCCTTCGTTGAAGATAAGTGTCTGTAATACCTCCTCCTCACTAATATCTTCGTACAAAGCTTTAACTTCTAGCCGAGGAAGTATCCTCCTATGGTTGAGTTCAAACTTTATGATATCCCCAAGCGCATGTCACTCCAGAATTTTTGCAATGTTTGCAAATTACCTTACGTTGGGGATATTCATGAACCTCGTCCAAGGGACTTGGAAGCTTTCATCGATACTATTGTTGTAGGAGAGGAGAGAGGAGTGTATTGCGCTAGAGCTGCTAGCATACATTTTCCCGTGCTTCGGTACTTCTCACTATTTGTGGGAAAATGTCTGATTGGCCGTGGGAAAGCTGGGTCACTTAGTTCCCCAGATCTTGCAGTCTTGCGCGAAGCCCTTTATAATGATAATACATATAGCTTGGGCGCTATAGTAGCTCAACGGTTGAACACGAACTGTTCTAAAGGCATTGTCTATGGAGGTATCTATGCTACTCGTCTTACTAGACATTTTGAGATACCTATTAGACTACACGAGGAAGAAGAGATTCTTCTTCCCGAGAGATATCTAGATTATGATAGCATGGTTCGCCATGACTTTCTTGATAGAGATATAAATAGAAGGATGATCTATAACCCAGTATTTAGTCAGGGTACTCGTGAGACTATTACTTTGCCTGCTCCTTCTTTGTTCAATCTTCATGCAGGCAGGTACATTATTATGCCCTCGGACATCTACGCATATTGGGGCATAGCCCAACCACTTGTGCCCGTGCCCGAGCCACGAGTCGAGTACCAGACGCCAGTCTATTAGTGGGAGCCAAAGGAGCTCACACAGCAGTGGCATCCTCAGTCCACTCCGGAGTATCCCGGAGCTGGTTATTTCCCTCCTTGGGAGTAAACCAACTTAGGCCAAAAGCCTAAGCTTGGGGGAGTACGTGTTTCTCACCGACTTTACATTCTTGCTTATACTTTCGCTTTGTTCGTCGGTGTTCACACTTTGCCACTGTATCAGCCATGCTAGTTTATTTTCTTTTTTTCGTTTTCTTTTCGTGGTCTGTCTAGTTTGAAAAAAACCCAAAAAGATATTCCTTTTCTTCTTTTGCTTGTTGGGATCTTTCCTGAAAGTGTGTTATATCGACTAGAGGGAGGGTGAATAGGAGATTTTTAGAATTTCATCACTCAGGAAATTCCTTTTGAGGAAATTTCTCACTGATGACTAACTTACAACGGAAACAGTAAAGGATCAGAAGTGCAAAGTTTCACAACAGCAGTTTTTCAGAGTGAAGAATGTGAAAACAGATTGCACCGTGAGCAGGCACGCAGAATACAGATGAGGATAAACTGACGTGAAGATTTTGGGGTCGAGGAAATTCAGAGAAAGTCTTCAGCAAATTCTTCAAACAGTCGCAGTGAAAGTCATCAACACATAATACGAGGAAAGTAAGGAGTTGAGGAATTAGAACCCGTTTCTCAGTGAAGACATTCGTTGATGACCCAGTTCCAACTGCTGCGACAGTCGTACATCCGGTTTGGAGCGGCTTGGTATTGAAACCAAAAGACACACAGTCCCTACCGTATTCTCCTTGAGCTAAGGACACACAGTCCTCACCCAACACTCGTGGTAAGTCTTCAGGGCAGACTTCCGAACCCTCACAAACTTGGTCACCCGGCGATCCACAATTGACTGCTGGAAAGCTCTAGACCATGACGCCTAACTGTCTGGAGGATGCACAGTCCTCAAAGGTAAAAGGCTTCAGTCCCACACAGGAACAACTTCTTCAGTGATGCTCAATCACTAGGTTTGGTTTGTGGTTTCGGTGTATGGTGTATTTCCTCACTGATGAATTACTCTCGAAGACTCTAAGGAATTGGGTTGCTCTTATGACAAGTGTCAGTTTCTAACGGAGCAGCCAACCAGCTAGTGGTTGTGGGGGTGGCTATTTATAGCCTGGGAGCATCCCGACATGATTTGACACTAATGCCCTTAAATAATATGACCGTTGGAGTGGATAAGACCAATGACTTGGCGTGGCTATCGAAATGGTCGAAACCCTCAACTGTGAGAGTCCTCATGTCACTCGTATTCCTCACTTGAGGCTTTTGGTAGGATTAGGCTTGGGTTGAGCATCATGAGGAAATTCATTCCAAAGTGTAACTTCGACCCCCTTTAACAGTACGGTGTTCCTAGTACTCAAATGCGAAGAAAATAAAACAGAAACTGTAAATCTTCATGCTTCAAATTCTTTAGAGTGATTTTCTTCAGGACACACCGGATTCCTCAATATCAGTATCTTCATGAGGAATATCAATTTCATCGCAGATTCCTCGCGACTCATTTCTTCAGCTTTAGACCAATTTCTTCAACTGAAGACATATATTTTTAGGGGTCGATATTCTTCCAATATCTCAAACTCCTCAATGACTTATAGATCATGTGTACACTCATAAACACATTAGATACTTAACCTATAAGTCTTCAAACCACCAAAATCACAAAGGGGCACTAGATGCACTTATAATCTCCCCCTTTTTGGTGGTTGATGACAATTAGGTTAAGTCTTCAACAGGGATAAAAAATATGAAGTGTAAATACTCATTTGAGGAATTTGAAATCAAGATTCAGAGAGACCCCCCTCAAGATGTGCATTTCTTGAAGATTTTGCTTTTCACAGCAAATGCACATTGATGATTTATATCATGGAGATCTCCCCCTGAGTCTTGTAAATCATGCATACATGTAACATATCATATGAAGAAAATGAAAATGCATGATGACAAATGGTATCTGACGAATTCCAGCATGCGTGCATTAAAACTTGAGGAATAAGCATGCGAAGAAAAACGTTCAAAAGCGTCAGAGTACCATCGGGCTTAAGTTACAACTCATTACATAAAAACTTCAGAAGAGCCAAGAGTTTGTAACTTAAATATAGTTCATAAGCCCCAAAAATATCCCGCTTGAAGACTAACTCTCAAGTTTCTCCCCCTTTGTCATCAAGTGACAAAAAGGGACAAACTGAGGACTAACACCCGTGAAGACTTCACTTCTTAGCGGTTGAGGAAGAGCCGGGATGCTTCTTGGGAGTAGTCTTCTTCCTTGGACCGGTAGCAGTGTCGAGTTGTTCTTCATCAGTTTCAGCAGTGCGGAATGAAGAAAAGGAGCTGTCTTCAAGGTCTGGAACTGGAATAGGCCTGAACTTCTTCTTGGGAGGCCATAACCATTCAAAGTCTCGCTCAAAGTCCATTTCTTCAAGCTCGGTCTGAGTCTTCAGATGTGCAAGTGTAGCCCAGGTGCGATCAAAAACCTCATGCAGATAGTGATGGTTGAGCTTCACAGAGTTCGGTGTTTGAGTGAGGGTTTTCACAATGGCGCCAAACTGGCGTTTGACCCACTTGTGATTGCGATCCACCTCTTGGTGAAGACTGAGGAGGAGCTCTCTTGTTCATCACGCGAGGAGGAACGGGGCTTGCCGGACGAGTCTCAGTATCATCCCATGAAGAATAAGCTTCTGGCTCTCTGAACTGGCCATCAAGGGGCCTACTGCCTTCTTCAATCACGGATTTGCCTTTTCCTTCAATGGACTCAAAAGTCTTCTTGTTGACCCGGATAGGAGGCATATAACCAACATGGTTTTGGAAATCAGCGTGGAAGTTGATGCATGTCCTTGTGTGATGAATCTCATGATCCATGGGGCATATATCTTGTGATCAAAAGGACACATAGCATTGTCGGCCAAAGTCCTCAAGAAGAAATCATGGATGTTGATAGGAATACCATGAATGATGTTGAAGAGGATATTCTTCATGAGGACTACAACATCTTCTTCGTCATCATGGCCTTTGATCGGCGCGAGCACACTGCAGAGGATTCTGTAAACAGATCTGGGTGTGTACATGAGCTCGTGGACGAGGAAGGTTGTTCTCGGAGATTTTCCTTCAGCCAAAGGCTTTATGAGGACTTCCATCATCCCATTTGGCAGCTCACGCTCACCATAAAGCTTCACAGCCTCATCTGACGGAATTGGCACAGGCAGTTCACGGAGAAGCTCAGTGGCAGGCGCCTTGTAGTGAGTGTTCTGTGTCATCCAGTCAAACACCCATGTGTTAATGTCTTCAGGGTTACCAGAGATGTGAAGAGTGGCATAGAAATGAAGAATTAGTTCGTTGTTCCAGTCAGAGATGTCGGAGCACATTGGTAGTAAACCAGCATCATGGAGTACACTGAGGATGGCGCCAGGCACCGTATTGCTTCAAGTTCAACATGAGGAATATGCATGTGCTGGAATATCTTATTTTGTCCACATAGCATAGAGGCATAGTAACTCATCTGAGTCCTAGTCCAAAACTTCAGATGCCTCATTTGAGGCTTGTCATAGGGGTTCTCTCCAATGAAGTACATGCGTTCTTCAAAGAAATTTTCCTTTTGAAACTTAGGACGCTTGGAGAATGGCTGACGCTGAACTGGCTTAAGATTTTGCTGAGGAACAGGAGGGGAGACAACAATGGAAGTCTCTGGGTTGAGCACGACGATGCATTGTCTCGGTCAGGTGCATTTTCCTCAGCATTTTCCTCAGGGTGAGGAATTTCAGCAGCTGGTACTTCAGGCTGAGGAGATGGTGCTGGCTGGGTGTCAGGTTGAGGGGCTTGCTCTGGCTGTGCATCACGCTGAGGAATAGCTTCTTCTTGCTCAGTTGGAGGAGTTGGGTCAGCCTATTCCTCATCTTGAGGATTTTGCTCAGAGCGTTGAATTTCATCAGCATGAGGATTTCCATGTTGTTCTTCCTCAGCTGGCTTGGTGGCAGATGCAGTTTCATCAGCTGGTGTAGCTGATGCTTGAACAGTGTCTTTCTGAGGAATGAAGGGCTGAGGACTGTCGTTTATATGAATTTCCTCATCAGTGTGTTCCTCAGAGGCGGCATCCTTCATTTCCTCATCTGCCTTCTTCGCTGGATCATCAATGATGATCATTTTATAGGAAGGAGCGACATTCAGGGGCACAGGGTCCAAAGGAGCAGTTTCTTCAAGTGCTTTGAGGCGCTTGGCCCTTGTTTCTTCTTCTGCCGAGGAGGTCTTTCTCTTTTTGGCTTCCTTCTCAGCAGCCCTGGTTTTCTTTACGTCTGATGCAGCCGGAGTCATCTTCTTCACCGTTGAAGTTTTTGGTGAAGGGGTTCTCTTGACAGATTCTTCAGCTGGTATTGAGGAACCAGCTGGAACAGAGTCATCATCTTGCTTTGACGACGCAGTTGGGTCAGGGGTAGTCTCATCAGCTGCAGAAAATTCATCAGCTGGAGTTTCCATGATGATTTCTTCAATGGCCGGTTCATCCACACGGCGATCTTGTTGTACTTCCTCAGCTTGAGGAGTTTCCTCATCATGAGGAGATTCATCTGCTGGCTCCTCAATCAAGGGCTGAGAAGTTGGTGCTGGGGGTGCAGCCTTCTTATTGTAGTCATCAACAGCACTAGTGGCCAGCTTGATGAAATTGCTCTTGAGACTCTTACGATCTGACAGCTTGGAGTACTTGTCAGTCAATTTCTTCAGCTCTGCCTGTGTTGACACCAGTGCATCAGGAGTCAATTTGAGGAGATTCTGCATGAGGAATTTCTCCTTTTTAAGCTTTGCAATTTTGGCCTGCTTGGCCTGCTGTTCTTTCCACTTGGCTTCATTGATGAAAGTGGTCACCATGTGGCTGATGCCAGGGGGAAGCTTCAAATCATCAAGTAGAGTGTTTGGGTCCTCATACCAGATGTTGATGTAGTCAAGGAGGACCTTGGGGTCCATTGCCAGAGGAATGGCACTGCCTGATGCTTGAGCTACTCTTTCTTGCTTGTTTCTGATGATGGCTTGCAGGGTTTGATCATCAAATTCATCACTGCCCTCTGATGCAGACGGGACCGTGATGATTTTGCTGGGGCTTGGCAGAGTTGCACGTTCAGCAGATACCTGAGTCTTCGCAGGAGGTGGTGAAGACTTTGTCTCCGAGCTGGTTGCAGCTGGGAGTGAGGAGCTGGAGCTGGCGGTCATAGGCTTCATGACTTGCTTCTGTACTGGTTTCTCTTGAGGCTTTGGAGGTGGAGCTGAGGATTTTGGAGCTGAGGAGATTGGCACTGAGGGTTTTGGCGCTGATGGTTTTGGTGCTGAAGGTTTTGTGGCTGAAGCCTGAGCAGACTTCTCTTGAGGCTTTGGAGCCCTTGGCTTTGACGGTACAGACTGCCTTTGAGGAATTTCCGAACCAGAAGTCTCAGCGGCAGAGGAGGTAGCAGCAGCTGAGGATTCATTGAATTTCCTCACTGCAGCTTCTGCCTGCTTTTTCAGCTTAGCCAGATGCTTTTCCTTCTCATGTGGATAGTCATCAATGGTCATGAGGCTTGAGGGATGTGCTACTTGATGATCCTCAAGTGGGGCCTGTCTGCCAGAGGGCTTCAGAGCGAATTTCTTCGCATACTTGGGAGTCACAAACCTGTATTCCTTCCATTTCTTCGCCCATCGGCGTTTTGTCTTCTGCAGCCGTATCTTTCTCTTGGCCATTGTCTCATTTTCATCAGGCGTGCAATAGTCCAAGTAAATATCCTCAGGGATATCCGCAGCTGTGTTTTGCTCAAGTTTCTTTCCTCCCTTCTGTTTTCTGTCATCCTCCATTTTCTTCAGCTGAGGATTTTGCTGATGAGATTGAACTCTTGAGGATTCTGATGAGACTTGAAGATTTTCTTCCAGAAAGGCTGCAAATGAGTTAATGTGATGAGAACCGAGAGATTCATGAGCTGACATGTGTGTACTTGTGAACAGAGTATAGTTGCGAGGAATTTGGAGAGGTCAGATGCGTTCTCAGATTTGAAGAAAATGAAAAGTTTGACAGTTGAGGAATATGACCAGTGGTTGAGGAATTTTCCTAAGCATACTGTTCTTGGGTTCCAGAGTTGTGCAGATCCGAAAATTCGCACAATTGAGGAATCTTGTGAAAATCTTAGATGCTTAGCATAGTTCATCAATGATGTGGTGATAGGCAGTGTTTGAGGAATCAAGTGCTTATCGATTCTTGAGGAAAAACAGATTTCACATAGAAGATGTAAAATTTTAGATCTAACTTGCGGTAAAAATGGGATTTATTTACCCTGGAAGGTGCGCACGAAGAACACAGAAAGTTGTGTAGTGAAGCTCTTCGGTCGCGTGTCCAATGCACCCTAACCCGGCGACATAGGACGTCTACGGCGGCGGATGAAGATGGTCCGGCTCCGGCGTGATTCCGGCGACGGAGAAGTCGAGGCAGTGAAGCTCTTCCTCACCGGCGACGAGACTTCCAGCGATGGCGCTAGGGTTCGGTGGTGTTTGCTGTGACAGGAGTGCGATGGAGCGAAGAAGAGTATGCCAAGGGGGATAAGGACATATTATAGCCAAACAGTTACTGTTGGCGCGAAAATTTCGGACCAAACAGCCCTTGCCTCTACGTCTCCACACGACACGTGTAGCTCCCGAACACTGCGGTGGGGATAGTGGAGATCGTGGTTATCCGATCGTGGGAAGTGGGGTTCAGTTACTGTGTATTAAAGAAACAACTTTTGAAGTTTGAGGATTTTCGTTACAAATTCATCAGCTGACAAGGACGCAGTGAGGATTTTGAACAAAGTTTCAAGTAGAACGCATATGAAGAATTGAATAGACTGGATGAGTATAGCATAGAGGGAAAGTAGGGTCCGATCACATTCACTTAGCAGAAATATCAACTTGAAGAAATAGCAAAAAGTGAATGTTGTTGAGGACTTGAAATCACAGTCTATCTAGTCAAATGAAAGTCATCAAGTGTTTTTGAAGATTTTGTGATAAATCGTCACAATGAAGAACAGCTGTGTTGAAGAAAAACACATTTTGAGGAAATAGAACATTTGAAGAAAATCAACTTGAGGAATTTCACATTGGGCGGTGGCGTGACCCACCATATAAGAATGTTGATTACAGACGCCGCGTACAATTGTCGTAGGGCCCTGAGAATCAATTTCTTCGTTGATTTCTTCACATTCAGAGTGACATTCTTCATCAGTTGAAGAAATCGATTCATCATGTGTTGCACATCTAAGTCATCAATTTTGCATAAGTGTTAGGATGTGTGCATGTTTTTACAAAACATTTGAAGATTCTAATATATTTAGCTCACACCGCAACTTGCAAAGCCTTTTCTCATCCAAGGGCTTAGTGAAGATATCTGCCAATTGATCATCAGTTTTCACATGGTCGATGAGGATATTGCCCTTGAGGACATGATCCCGAAGAAAATGATGACGAATCTGGATGTGCTTGGTCTTCGAGTGTTGTATTGGGTTATATGCAATCTTGATAGCACTCTCATTGTCACAGTAGAGAGGCACATTCTTCATGTTGATGTCGTAGTCCTTGAGAGTTTGCTTCATCCATAGTAATTGAGCATAGCAAGAACCAGCAGCAATGTACTCAGCTTCGGCAGTGCAGAGTGATACGCAGTTCTGCTTCTTTGAGGACCAGCAAACTAGTGATCTTCCGAGGAAATGGCGTGTGCCAGAAGTTGACTTGCGATCCACACGGTCACCAGCATAGTCAGAATCAGAATACCCTACCAGATGAAGATTTGAGCCCTTGGGATACCATAATCCTAGTGTTGGTGTGTGAGCTAAGTATCGAAGAATATGTTTCACAGCCTTATGGTGTGATTCGTTCGGTTTTGCTTGAAAACGTGCACACATGCAAACACTAAGCATTATATCTGGCCTAGATGCACATAGATACAATAAAGAACCAATCATAGAACGATATACCTGTTGATCGAAATCTTTACCATTTTCATCAGTGCCGAGGTGGCCGTTGGTAGGCATTGGAGTCTTGGCACCTTTGCATTCATGCATGTCAAATTTCCTCAGGACATACTTGAGGTATTTCTCCTGTGATATGAAGATTCCATTGCTTTGTTGACGAATTTGAAGACCTAAGAAGAATTTCAGCTCCCCCATCATGGACATCTGATATTCCTCACTCATCATGTAAGCAAATTCATCACTGTATCGTTTGTCAGTACAACCAAATATGATATAATATCAACATATATTTGACACACAAATAGCTCATTATCATAGGATTTAGTGAAAAGAGTGGATCGAGTGAACCAGGTTTGAAGCCTTTCTTCATGAGGAATTCCTTCAATGTATCATACCATGCCCGAGGGGCTTGCTTGAGACCATAAAGAGCCTTTTTGAGTCTGAAGACTTTGCCTGGATTCTTTGGATCCTCAAAAACTGGGGGCTGAACAACATATACTTCTTCCTCAAGCTTACCATTGAGGAATGCACTTTTCACATCCATTTGATATAAGATGATGTTATGATGATTAGCATAAGCAAGTAGTATTCGAATAGCTTCAAGTCTAGCAACAGGTGCAAAAGTTTCATCGAAATCTATTCCTTCAACCTGGGTGTAGCCTTGGCTACAAGTCGTGTATTGTTCCTCACCACTTGACCGTCCTCATCTTGCTTGTTTTGGAAAATCCACTTGGTGCCGATGATGTTGTGCTTGCGAGGATCTGGTCGTTTGATGAGCTCCCATACGTCATTCAGCTTGAATTGAAGAAGTTCGTCTTGCATAGCTTGGATCCACTCCGGTTCCAGAAAAGCCTCAGCAACTTTTGAGGGTTCTGTGATGGATATAAAGGAAAAATGCCCACAAAAGTTAACTAAATGTGAAGCTTTTAGCGAGTGAGAGGACCTGGCGCGTTGATGTCGTTGAGGATTTTGTCAAGTTCTACTTCATTTGCAATCCTTGGATGAGCTGGTTGAGGATTTCGTCTAGGCTGAGGAAGTGGTTCTGGTGCAATTTCCTCAGGAGCAATTCCTTGATTTTCATCAGTGATGGGGATCGTTTCTTCACCAATTTCCTCAATGGGGACAATATCTTCAGTAGGTTTGAGCTTTATTGCTTCCTCAGGAGATAGTTTATCTGGATCAGGGGGCAATTGCTCTCTTTGCGAGCCATTAGTTTCATTGAACCGCACATCTACAGTCTCAACAACTTTGTTGTGATAGTTGTTGAAGACTCTATAAGTGTGCGAGTCCTTTCCATAACCGAGCATAAAACCTTCATGTGCCTTAGGTGCAAATTTTGAGCTATGGTGAGGATCTCTAATCCAGCATTTTGCACCGAAGACTTTGAAATAACTTACATTGGGTTTCTTGTCAGTGAGGAGTTCATATGAGGTTTTCCTGAGGAATTTGTGAAGATATACCCTGTTGATGATATGGCATGCAGTGTTGATTGCTTCAGGCCAAAGGCGACGAGGAGTCTGATATTCTTCAAGCATAGTTCTTGCCATTTCAACCAGAGTCCTGTTCTTCCTTTCGACGACACCATTCTGCTGAGGGGTATAAGGAGCAGATAATTCGTGAGTAATACCAAGTTCATCAACATAATCATCAAGTCCAGTGTTTTTGAACTCGGTTCCATTATCACTCCTGATATGTTTGATCTTGATGCCAAAGTTCGTCGAGGCCCTTGAAGAAAATCGTTTGAAGATTTCCTGCACTTCAGTTTTATACACTATGATATGGACCCATGTATATCTGGAATAATCATCAACTATGACGAAGCCATATAAAGATGATGCATTGGTTAGTGTGGCATAGTGAGTAGGTCCAAATAAATCCATATGAAGCAATTCGAATGGACGTGTAGTGGTCATGATAGTCTTCGTGGGATGCTTGGATCTGGTCATTTTCCCAGATTCACATGCACCGCAGAGATGATCCTTGAGGAATTTGACTGATTCGATGCCGATGACATGCTTCTTCTTTGCAAGCGTGTGCAAATTCCTCATGCATGCATGACCTAGTCTTCGGTGCCACAGCCATCCTTCAAAGGTTTTTGCTAGTAAGCAAGTGGCTGGTTGAGGACCTGTAGAGAAATCAGCAATGTACAAATCCCCTCTTCTTACACCTTCGAAGACTTTGGATCTGTTAGATTCCATGATGACTACACATCTATATCTACCAAAGATGACAATCATATCAAGATCACAAAGCATTGAGACTGACATGAGGTTAAAACCAAGGGATTCAACAAGCATCACTTTGTCCATATGCCTATCCTTGGAAATAGCCACTTTGCCAAGTCCCAATACCTTGCTTTTACCTTTGTCAGCATATGTGATTTTCTTCAGAGGTGATGGAGTTAGTGGCATATTCATCAGTAAGCTTTTATCACCAGTCATGTGATGTGTGCAGCCACTATCAAGAACCCACTCAGTATTCTTAGGTTTGTCATCCTGCAGATGAATTAGTATAGCTTACCATCTCATATGCTTCAGATTTGAAGAATATGATATCAATTTCATTAGATAAGAATTTCATCACAACAGAGATATAAGGACGTGTGAAATATTTCTATTTCATCAATCATTAGCTTGCGTCCTATCAAGCATTTCTTCAGGTCTCCAGCAAATTCTTCAGATGACGATTTTGATCTGGAGACCTGACCTGCAGAAGTGATTAGTTCGATTTCTTCACCACCCACATCTGAAGGGGTGGCAAAGCATTCATCATCCTGCGAGCACCATATGAGAACGGTGGCATTGAGGCCAGTGCACTCCTCTTAGCAGTAGGGGGATTAAAGTACTCATATGAATATGCAGAGAACTGGTTTGAGGATTTATGAAAATAATGATTTGAGGATTAACGCTCATACTCATATTCCTTGTAGTTTCCCTGCATGTTAGATGCATTAGCACGGGTACGAGCATAGTTTTGACCAGTTGAGGATTTTGATCCTCTTGAAGACTTTGGTCCTCCTGAGGAATTTGATCTGGGGTTCAGATTCTTCAGTGGTGGTGTCATGAGGACATTCACGTGAAGATTTTCAAGACAGCTTTTGGGAACCCATATTTTCCTCAGGGGAGGGCCATTCCTGCAGTTAGTTCCAACATATCGAGCAAATACTTCACTAGATTGATTTTTGAACAGTTTATAGTTGGAGTCAAATGACTCATCTGAGGAATAGGATAATTCACATGAAAAGCCAGTTAGATTAGATGGATCAAAAGGAGGCCCAGTACCAGCAACCCATGAGGTTTTGGGATACTGCTCAGGTCTCCAATAAGATCCATCAACATTTAATTTCCTCCCAAAGGAAATTCCTTCTTTCGTCGGGTTCCTGTTCAAGATCTGCTTTTTGAGCACATCACAAAGGGTTTGATGTCCTTTGAGGCTTTTGTATATGCCTGTCACGTACAATTCCTTCAACCCTGCATTTTCATTAGTAACATTTTGTTTTCCTCAAGTCAGGAAATAGACACAACAGGTGCAGTTGAAGAATTTGTAGCAATGGTAGCATTTGATGATTCTGGTGATGAATTAGCAGTTTTGCGTTCAATGCATTTAAGACATGGAGGAATAAATTCAACTTGACCAGCACTCATCTGTTGAGCTACTAATGAATCATTTTCCATACGAAGATCATCATGAGACATCCTCAGCTTCTCAAGATCAAGCTTCCTTTGAACAAATTCATAGGAAAGCTTCTCATGATCAGTGAGGAGTGTATCATAACGATCCTGAAGATTATCAAATCTAGACTGAAGACTTTTCACATCTTCAGTGAGGATTTGGGTAAGGTTGATTTCATCATTCAACAGATCATCACTTTTACATAGCAGTTTCTGAAGCTTTTCCAGAGCAGTTTGTTGTTTAGTGGCAATGATAGCAAGTTTACTGTAACTGGGTTTCTTATAATCATTAGGTTCACAGTCACTTGAATCAGAGGAGGAGGCATTATTTGGTACCTTTGAACCTTTTGCCATGAAGCAATAGGTTGGAGCGAAGTCATCAACATAGTCATCTGTATGAATGGTGCAATCATTTTCTTCAAGATTGAATATTGACTTGCTGACGAAGGTGGTTGAGAGTGCAAGACTAGCCTGTCCGGATTCTGAGTCTTCATCAGAACCCTCTTCTTCATCACATTCCTCTGATTCTGCCTCGGAGTCCATTTCCTTGCCAATAAGTGCCCGAGCCTTTCTGAAACTAGTCTTCTTGTGCGATGAGGGCTTTGAAGATGAGGATTTTGAAGATTTCTTCTTCTTCTTCGAGTCATCAGAACTGTCATCCTTGTATTTATTCTTCTTTGATTCCTTTCCCCAACGGGGACAATCAGCAATGTAATGACCTGATTTCTTGCACTTGTGGCAGGTTCGTTTCTTGTAGTCCTCAGATGACGATTCTAATTTCTTCATGTCTCTTCTTGAAGATTTACCGAACTGGCCACGTCGTGTAAATCTCTGGAATTTCCTCACGAGCATTGCAAGATCCTGTCCAAATTCTTCAGGGTCACCAAAGCTGTCTCTGTATCTTCTTCTTCACATGAGGAAATTGCTCTAGACTTCAGTGCACGTGGTATGTAATAGCTTGGTCCATATAAATCTTTCTTTTCTTCTAGCTAGAATTCATGAGTATTTAGTCTTTCAAGTATATCAGCTGGATCAAGCATCTTGTAGTCTGGTCTTTCTTGAATCATCAGAACTAAAGTATCGAATGAAGAATCCAAAGATCTCAGCAGTTTCTTCACAACTTCGTGATCAGTGATGTCTCGAGCTCCCAGTGCTTGCAGTTCATTTGATATGTCAGTGAAGCGATCAAAGGTGTCTTGGCAGCTTTCATTGTCATGTCTCTTGAAGCGATTGAAGAGATTGTGAAGAACATCAACACGAGAGTCACGCTGGGTTGATACTCCTTCATTTACCTTGCACAGTCTCTCCCAGATCAGTGTTGCAGAGCCCAAAGCACTTCCTCTTCCAAACTGGCCTGGGCTCAGATGGCCACAGATGATATTCTTCGCTTGAGAATCGAGTTGCTTGAATTTCTTCACACCGGCAGCAGAGACACTGGCAGAGATGATGGGGACGCCATGTTCCACAATATACCAGAGATCATTATCAATAGCTTGTAGGTGCATTTGCATTTTGTTCTTCCAGAAGGGAAAGGTCTTTCCTTCCTAGGTAGGACATGCTGCAGTCACCTTAAACATGCGTGCAGTCGACATAACTAAAACTCCAGGTGGTTAAACCAAAATCACACAGAACAAGGGAGTACCTAGCTCTGATACCAACTGAAAGTGCGTTATATCGACTAGAGGGGGGTGAATAGGAGATTTTTAGAATTTCATCACTGAGAAAATTCCTTTTGAGGAAATTCCTCACTGATGACTAACTTACAGCGGAAACAGTAAAGGATCAGAAGTGCAAAGTTTCACAACAGCAGTTTTTCAGAGTGAAGAATGTGAAAACAGATTGCACCATGAGCAGGCACGCAGAATACAGATGAGGATAAACTGACGTGAAGAATTTGGGGTTGAGGAAATTCAGAGAAAGTCTTTAGCAAATTCTTCAAACATTCGCAGTGAAAGTCATCAACACATAATACGAGGAAAGTAAGGAGTTGAGGAATTAGAACCCGTTTCTCAGTGAAGACAGTCGTTGATGACCCAGTTCCAACTGTTGTGACAGTCGTACATCTAGTTTGGAGCGGCTTGGTATTGAAACCAAAAGACACACAGTCCCGGGACACACAATCCCTACCGTATTTCCTTGAGCTAAGGACACACAGTCCTCATCCAACACTCGTGGTAAGTCTTCAGGGCAGACTTCCAAACCCTCACAAACTTGGTCACCCGACGATCCACAATTGACTGCTGGAAAGCTCTAGACCATGACGCCTAACCGTCTCGAGGATGCACAGTCCTCAAAGGTAAAAGGCTTTAGTCCCACACAGGAACAACTTCTTCAGTGATGCTCAATCACTAGGTTTGGTTTGTGGTTTCGGTGTATGGTGTATTTCCTCACTGATGAATTACTCTCGAAGACTCTGAGGAATTTGGTTGCTCTTATGACAAGTGTCATTTTCTAACAGAGCAGCCAACCAGCTAATGGTTGCGGGGGGTGGCTATTTATAGCCTGGGAGCATCCCGACATGATTTGACACTAATGCCCTTAAATAATATGATCGTTGGAGTGGATAAGACCTATGACTTGGCGTGGCTATCGAAACGGTCAGAACCCTCAACTGTGAGAGTCCTCATGTCACTCGTATTCCTCACTTGAGGCTTTTGGTAGGATTAGGCTTGGGTTGAGCATCATGAGGAAATTCATTCCAAAGTGTAACTTCGACCCCCTTTAATAGTATGGTGTTCCTAGTACTCAAATGCGAAGAAAATAAAACAGAAAGTATAAATCTTCATGCTTCAAATTCTTCGGAGTGATTTTCTTCAGGACACACCGGATTCCTCAATATCAGTATCTTCATGAGGAATATCAATTTCATCGCAGATTCCTCACGATTCATTTCTTCAGCTTCAGACCAATTTCTTCAACTGAAGACATATATTTTTAGGGGTCGATATTCTTCCAATATCTCAAACTCCTCAATGACTTATAGATCCTGTGTACACTCATAAACACATTAGATACTTAACCTATAAGTCTTCAAACCACCAAAATCACTAAGGGGCACCAGATGCACTTACATTTCCCGTGTAAATAGTTTTCTTTTCCTTTGGGTCAAGGTAGAAGACCATGGTTACAATGTTTAGTGGCTCTTGCATGCATACCTGTTTAGCTGTGAAAGAGCCATATTACTTTGTCTTCTCCTTTGTGTTTGCCTGCAGATTCCAGCTTTAGTCCAATGCACGAGCACTCTTATTATTGTTCACATCATTCAGTCGTGCAAGTGAAAGGCAATAATGACGATATATGATGAAGTGACTGAGCGTGGAAAAGCTGGTATGAACTCGATCTATTTTGTTTTTGTAAATATGACTAGCTCATCGTGCCTGATTCAGCTTTGTTGTGAGAGAAACATGTTTGCAATGACAACTTAGAGATCATAGTTGCTGATGCCATGCTTATTTAGCTAGGAGCTTATAATGGTTTGTCTTGGATGCCCACATGAATTTTGAGATGACTATGATGTAGTAGGATAGGATGGTATCCTCCTTTGAATGATTCAAGTGGCTTGACTTGGCGCATGTTCACGCATGTAGTTGAAACAAAATCAACATAGCCTCTATGATATTCATGTTCATGGTGATTTATGTCCTACTCATGCTTGCACTCAATGTTAGTTAATCTCAATGCATTTTGATGACAGTTGTCGCTCTCTAGTTGGTCGCTTCCCAGTCTTTTTCTAGCCTTCACTTGTACTAAGCGGGTATACTGCTTGTGCATCCACTTCCATAAACCCAAAGTTGTTCCATATGAGTCCACCATACCTACCTATATGCAGTATCTACCAGCCGTTCCAAGTAAATTTGCATCTGCCACTCTATAAATCTTTAAGAAATAATCTGTTTTGCATGCCCGAACCGCTCATGTGGTGACAGGGGGCTATCAATATCTTCCATGCTAGGCGTGTTATCCTCGATATGTGTTTATTCACTATCATTCACGAGAAAGGGGCCGGTAATTGGAATTCCTAGTTCCATGCTCAAATCGAAAATATAATTACAAACAAAACTCCCCCTGGATTGATGTTGGTATGGACGGCACCCGAGGATTCGGCTAGTCATGGAGTGTGATTGATTGGTGGTGGGGGAGTCAAAACTTTACTTTTCTGTTTGGGAACCGCCTATAGCATGTGTAGCGTGGAAGATGGTGAGAACTCTTAGTCATTGCGTTGGCAATGAAAGCATGCCACCCAAAATTATTATCTCTGTTTTCAAAGCTTGAGCTCTGGCACCTCTGCAAATCAATGCTTCCCTGTGCGAAGCGCCTGTCTATTTATGTTCCTATTGAGTCATCCTCCTCTTATAAAAGCACCAATTAGAGAGCACCTCTGTCATTTTTATGCTTTGCTTTTAACTGTGTTGAGTATGACTGTGACTGGATCTTCTTTGCCATGAATTACAATGTTTAGTCAGCCCTTGGTCTTTGAAGGTGCTCTGCATTTATGTTTTGTGGTCTCAGAAAGAGCTAGCGAGATACCATATGTCCGTAGTGCTTCCTGTTGTTTTGATTGAAGTGTTGACGTTTGAGACTTATTATTATTTGCTGGCTAGTTGATTATGCCATTGATATGAGTTTACCGTGAGACCTAGATGTCATTTGCTTATGTGGTTTGCTTGTGATCTTGCTGAAATTATGGTTATGAGTTAGACATAGTTGCAACAACAAGATCAAACAGAGTTCGTCAAAGTTTTTCTTTTGTCTCTTTCAGTTTGTCAACTGAATTTCTTGAGGACAAGCAAGGCTTTAAGCTTGGGGGAGTTGATACGTCTTCGTCGTATCTACTTTTCCGAATTCTTTTGCCCTTGTTTTGGACTCTAATGTGCATGATTTGAATGGAACTAACCCGGACTAACGTTGTTTTCAGTAGAATTGTCATGCTGTTGTTTTTGCGCACAAATAAAAGTTCTCGGAATGACCTGAAAATTTACGAAGAATTTTTCTGGAATTTATGAAAATACTGGCGCAAGAATCAACGGAGGAAGTTGAGCCGTGAGCCCATATGCCCACCAGGCGCGGGCCCACCCTGGTCGCGTCAGGCAGGCTTGTGGAGCCCACGACGCTCCACCATCTCCAAATCCAGCTCTATTTAGTCCATCTTGCCCGAAAAAAATCAAGGAGCAGAGTTCATCATGTTTTACGATACGGAGGCGCCGCCACCTCCCGTTCTTCATCTGGAGGGCAGATCTGGAGTCCATTCCGGGCTCCGTAGAGGGGAAATCGTCGCCATCGTCATCATCAACCTTCCTTCATCGCCAATTCCATGATGCTCTTCACCGTTCGTGAGTAATCTCGTCGTAGGCTTGCTGGACGGTGATGAGTTGGATGAGATCTATCATGTAAGCGAGTTAGTTTTGACGAGGATTGATCCCTAATATCCACTATGTTCTGAGATTGATGTTGCTACTACTTTGCCATGCTTAATGCTTGTCAATAGGGCCCGAGTGCCATGATTTCAGATCTGAACCTATTATGTTGTCGCCAATATATGTGTGTTTTAGATCCTATCTTGCAAGTTGTAGTCACCTACTATGTGTTATGACCCGGCAACCCCAGAGTGACAATAGTCGGAACCACTCCCGGAGATGACCATAGTATGAGGAGTTCATGTATTCACCAAGTGTTAATGCGTTGGTCCGGTTCTTTATTAAAAGGAGAACCTTAATATCCCGTAGTTTTCATTAGGACTCCGTTGCCACGGGAGGGATGGACAATAGATGTCATGCAAGTTCTTTTCCCTAAGCACGTATGACTACATACGAAATACATGCCTACATTAGATTGACGAACGGGAGCTAGTTACATATCTCTCCGTGTTATAACGGTTAAATGATGAATCACATCCGGCATAATCATCCATCACCGATCCAATGTCTACGAGTCTTTTCCTACTAGTCCTTGCTACGTTACTTTGCTGCTACTGGTTACTGTTGCTCCTGGTGCTATCACCCTACTTTGCTACTGATACTTTGCTACAAATACTAAATCTTTCAGGTGTGGTTGAATTGACAACTCAACTGCTAATACTTGAGAATATTCTTTCGCTTCCCCTTGAGTCGAATCAATAAATTTGGGTTGAATACTCTACCCTCAAAAACGGTTGCGATCCCCTATACTTGTGGGTTATCAGACATCATTGGCCATCTGAGTGTTGAGCAGTATTCGAGAGCAAAGGACTCCAATGGAAAAGCGGCCGAAAGCTCTTATGTTGTCAATATGGTACATCAGAGGAACTTCAATTCCCACAAGCCCAAGGGAAAGAATTCTGTCCAACAGAATACCGACTTCAAGAAGAAGGGAAAGAAGACCTTCAAGAAGAATAAGAAGGGAGAGGGTTGCTTTACTTGTGGTTCAGATGAACATTGGGCGAACAAGTGCCCAAACAAGTACAAGAAGCCGGCGTAGGACTCTAAGTCAGCCAATATGATTGTGGGCAACAATGAAAGTGGTGCATCTGGGTACGGTAATTTATTTACTGTATTTCAGTTTGTCAGTCCACCGATTGTTGGGTGGACACGGGTGCAAATATTCATGTGTGTGCTGACATCTCATTGTTCTTTTCTTAGCAGGCCATAGGTCGCAGGTCCGTATTGATGGGAATGGCGCGAGTGCTTCTGTTCTTGGTGTTGGCACGGTCAATCTGAAGTTTACTTCGGGAAGGATCATGCAGCTGAAGAACGTGCAGCATGTCCCTGCCATCAAGTTGAACCTCGTTAGTGGCTCCCTTCTGTGTAGAGAAGGGTTTAAGTTGGTATTCGAGTCTAATAGAGTAGTATTTATGAAATATGGATTTTTTTGTTGGTAAAGGTTATGAATGCGGAGGTCTGTTCCGCCTTTCCCTTGCAGATTTTTGTAATGAAGTCGTGAACAATATTTATTTGAGTGTTAATGAATCTAAAGTTTGGCATTCACGTCTTTGTCACATAAGTTTCGGTGTTATGTCGTGGCGAGCAAAACTGAATTTAATCCCGACTTTCACTTTAGCCAAAGGTTCTAAGTGCCATTCGTGTGTGCAAGCAAAGCAACCTCGGAAGCCTCACAAGGCTGCAGAGGAGAGACACTTGGCACCATTAGAACTCATACATTCTGATCTTTGTGAGATGAATGGTGTGTTGACTAAAGGTGGAAAGAAATATTTCCTGACATTGATAGATGATTCCACTAGATATTGTTATAAGATGAGGCTCTACACTACTTTAAAATCTATAAGGCAGAAGTTGAGAATCAACTTGAAAAGAAAATTAGACGAGTCCGGTCTGATCGTGGTGGAGAGTACTTCTCAAACAAATTTGATTATTTTTGTGTGGAGCACGGCCTTATTCATGAGAGGACGCCTCCCTATTCACCCCAGTCAAACGGGGTTGCCGAGCGAAAAAACAGTACTCTAACTGATTTGGTTAACACCATGTTAGATACATCGGGTTTATCCAAGGCATGGTGGAGGGAGGCTATATTGACCGTGTGTCATGTCCTGAATAAGGTTCCTACAAAAGATAATGAGGTCACTCCCTATGAGGAGTGGTCGAAGAGAAGGACGACGCTCTCATACTTACGTACTTGGGTATCCTTGGCGAAAGTCAATGTGTCGATCCCCAAGAAGCGTACGCTTGGACCAAAGACTGTGGACTGTGTTAATTTGGGATACGCTTAGAATAGTGTAGGCTATAGATTTCTAGTAGTGAAATCTAAGGTACCTGACGTGAAGGTCGGTATAATTATGGAGTCGAGGGATTATACATTCTTTGAGGATATTTTTCCCATGAGAGATATGCAAAGCACTTCTAGACAGTAATCTGAGGAAACTCCTGAGCCTGCCATTCCTATGGAATATTATGAACAAACACATGATGATAATCCTGAGGAGGATGACGAGGAAACCCTTGGTAGGGGCAAGAGACAAAGGACTGCAAAGACCTTTGGTGATGATTTCTTCGTATACCTCATGGATGATAATCCCACTTCTATTTCAAAATCGTATGCTTCTCCAGATGCTGATTACTGGAAAGTTGCGGTCCGTAGCGAGATGGATTCCATCATGGCTAATGGGACATGGGAAATTACTGATCGTCCCTATGGTTGCAAACCATTGGGATGCAAGTGGGTGTTCAAAAGGAAGCTTAGGTCCGATGGTACGATTGAAAAGTACAAGGCTAGGCTTGTGGCCAAGGGCTATGCCCAAAAAGAAGAAGAAGATTTCTTTGATACTTATTCACCTATGGCTAGACTGACCGCCATTCGAGTACTACTCTCATTGGCGGCCTCGCATAGTCTTCTCGTTCATCAAATGGACGTTAAGATGGCTTTCCTGAATGAAGAGCCAAATGAGGAAATCTATATGCAACAGCCAGATGGCTTTGTGATAGAAGGTCAGGAAGGAAAGGTGTGTAAGTTGCTGAAATTCTTATATGGTCTCAGACAAGCACCTAACCAATGGCATGAGAAGTTTAATACAACTCTGACATCTGTTGGCTTCGTTGTTAATGAAGTTGAAAAATATGTATACTATCGCCATGGTGGGGGCGAAGGAGTTATATTGTGCTTGTATGTTGATGACATACTGATATTTGGAACCAACCTCAAAGTGATTGAGGAGGTTAAGTCTTTTCTGTCTCAAAACTTTGAGATGAAGGACCTTGGGGTGGCTGGTGTTATCTTGAACATCAAGCTTTTGATAGATGATGAGGGTGGGATTACACTTCTACAATCCCACTATGTCGAGAAGATTTTGAGTTGCTTTGGATATTGAGAGTGCAAAATTTCTCAAACACCATATGATCCTAGTGTGCTGATTCGAAAGTTCAAAGGCACAACTATAGATCAATTGAGATTCTCTTAAATTATTGGTTCGCTTATGTATCTAGCTAGCGCAATGAGGCCCGACATCGTGTTTGGTGTGAGCAAACTTAGCTGGTTTGTTGCCAATCCGGGCGATGTTCATTGGCATGCTGTTGAAAGAATTATGTGCTATCTGAAAGGTATTGTCAACCACGGACACCACTATACGGGATACCCATCGGTACTTGAAGGGTATAGTGATGCGAATTGGATCTCTGATGCTGATGAGATGAATGCCACTACTGGGTGTATGTTTACTCTTGGGGGTGGTGTTGTTTCCTCGAAGTCTTCCAAGCAAACGATCTTAACGAGATCGACAATGGAAGCAGAATTAACAGCATTAGACACATCTGGTGTCGAAGCAGAATTTCTTCGAGATCTTTTGATGGACTTACCTATGGTTGAGAAGTTGGTTCCGGCTATCCTTATGAACTGCGATAATTAGATGGTTGTTGTCAAAGTGAAGAGTTCAAAGGACAATATGAAGTCCAACAAACATATAAGAACGAGATTGAAGTCTGTCAGACGTTTGAGAAACACCGGAGTGATAGCGTTGGCTTACATCCAAACGGCTAAGAATCTGACAGATCCCTTTACTAAAGGGCTATCACGTGATGTGATAGATAGTGCATTGAGGGAGATGGGTATGAGACCCACATGAGTTGCCATGGCAGTAACCCAACCTATATGATCGGAGATCCCGTGAAGTAGGACCTAGGAAAACAAGCCAGTGGTGAACTGAGGAGAGTAACTTTACTAACACACTCCGTTGGAGATGCAATGCTCTCGGATACTATATGATAGGATGACTATTGTCTCAGTGTGTTCTAAAGCTTATGTGTAAGCAAGATGCTATCCTACAGAGCGGTCTTTGGAGGAACACACCTATATGAGTCTGACTGCTGGTCACAGTCTATGAGATTGGGGTGATCTCTAGTAAACTCATGAATAGGCCAGGAGTGTGACTTATATGCTCCACCCGAGGGGTCAGCCTTCGGTAGCCTAGTACTAGTAAGACTTGTGGTGAAGCTTCTTTATGCCAAAACTGACAATTCAAGTCATAGTCCATTGTTCAGTTGTAAAGGGGTGTAGCTACTTGTTCTAGGTGAAGCTACAGTGATTGGAACGAGGGAACACGATGTGCCCTTGAGATCTGGTGGGGGATTGTTGAAATTAGTAGTGGGCCTTAGGCCAATAAGAGAATTTCAGAAATCTCCAAGGGCCCATGTAGGTGGTGGCATGACAAGGTGGTGGTGAAAATTTTAGTCCCACCCCGCTAGTGGAGAAGAAGTTGGACCCCTTTATAAGGGCCTCTCTTCTACATGCTATTGGAGAGTGAGAAGAGAAGATGCCCTCGCGCACTCCTCCTCCGCCGCCCGCCTCGCCACGCCACGCCTCGTCATGACGCGCCGCGGGTTGCGGGAATGAGCCGACGTGGGTTCAGCCCACGTCTCTCCACCTGGCCGCCTATATAAGCAGGGCTAACGCCAATCCTAGCCATCACGAGATTAGATCGCCTCTGCCTCACGCGCTCGTTCCTTTGCTGCTGCTGCCGCCGGTGACTCCGTCCCGTTCACCGCGTACACGGTCGACGGGAGAGCAGGCCTCTGAAACCCCGCCTCTCCGGTTCGTGTACGGGAGAGGGACGATTAGGTTTTTGGGGAGCGATCACGCGACTGCTCACCTCCGTCCGTCTGCTTCGTCTACGTCCACGTCATCCTCGTTATCGCCATGGCTGAACCATCTGAGGCCGATCGTATTGCCCTTGAAGCTGAGAAGAAGAGGGCAGAGGATGCTACGGCTGCGTCCGTCGCCAACGCCGCTGCTACGGCCAACTGGCCTACTGGAGGGTATAACTCGTTTATCCCACTCCTGTTCTTTTCAATCCTAGCAATACTACTGGCATGCATAGATGTATCAATTATATGCGTAGTATGTGCTAGATTAGTTCATGATCAGTATGCCATTAGTCTAATCAATGCCATGCTAGTTATTATCTCCTGGATTAATCTACTCGGAAAATTGTCTATTTTCTCAACAGAGCATACGAGGAAGGTGGGGAGGAGGGGCTCTTAGCTGCGGGAGGGGTGGATGCGTCCATGGGCTGGCGGCGGTGGATCGAGGGGAAAATCGAGGGAGCGATGCTGGTTGGAGGAAATAGATCTGGGATGATCCCGAGGAGACCAGGTGGAGAGTGGCGGCGGTGGGTGGATGGGACAGGGGAATTTGTCCCTGAATTTTAGGGTTTTGGTCTAGGATTTAACAAGGGACCTTTTAAATAGGAAGAGGGATAGATTTTTGACCATTAGATCATGACCGGGTGGCTTCGATGAGAGGAGGTTAGGGTTATGTGGGTTGTGAGCTATGTAGAGTGGTAGTGGGCCGATATGAGAGGGAGATTGGCAGCCCATTACAAAGTTTTTAAGCACCGAAAAGGTCCGATAAATAACCAATGACGACGCCGCTACACACGACCGTTCGGGTATCAAACAAACTCCTATTGCGACGAAATTTGGCAGGCGATCTAACTACACTATATTAAGACCGCACACCAAGTTTCAACCCAATCCGTGAAAGTTTTACACACACTTTTAAAAATAAGATTTTAACGATGCCACGGGCGTGTGCGTGTGTGGTTGGTCTCAAAACGGTCAACGACAAAAACGGAGAGAACCGACAACTAATAACGGATGCAAGTTTTGAAAACTGGCAGCAACCGGGTATCGATGCAATGCATATGATGCGAATGATGCGAAGATGAATTCCACAAACAAATAATCACAGTACGGCAACGGAATAAAAGGGGAATCTTGTGGAGCGTCGGTCTCGGGCTGTTACAACTCTCCTACACTAACAAGAGATCTCGCCCCGAGATCTAAGAAAGAAAGGGGAAGAGAAAGAGGAAGAGAAATAGGTAAAACTTAGTTGCTTCTATGACAAACGAGTGAAACCAACGATCCTTGAATGTTGCAAAGGGGTTGAAGAATGACATGAAGAACAAGCAAGAATTCAAAGAAATTTCGGCAGCACTTCGGTGGGAAATTGAGGCAAAATTTGATAAGATAGAAGATCTTGACAAGATTCACAACTAAACAACTAAATTGATAAGGAAGAAAGAACATGAAAGAAAACAAAACACTCTGGTTACATGAACAAGAAGGGAAAGAACATGATCTTGACAAAATTAGATAATTGATAAAAGAGAGCAACATCAAAACAACTCCAGAACAAGAGAATAGACTAGATTTTTGGGAAGAAAGAATGGAGAAGAAAAGGAAAACTTCTACCACAATTGAATTAAAGAGCATCCCGACAAGAAGAATTGAACGGAGTTGTTGGAAATCAACAACGAAAAGAAGAAGCTTGTAGTGGACTTATGAAAACCATCTCAAATAATGAGGTGATAATCAGCCACAAATCAAGACAAGGATTGCTTGGATTTAACAAGATAAGCAGAACTTGTTGCAACAAGAGGACACATTGAGAACTTGCATCAACGATAATCACCATAATAGCAACAATCCTTAGGAAAAGCTTTAGGTGAAATCTAAACCCAGATAACTCAATGAAGAAACCCTGGGTTAAAACAACTCATGATCAAATGAATAGGTGAATTTAACTATCTCATTCTTGAAATAAATTCTCTCCGAGGCTCCTCCACTAACAATAATGATATAACACCACCTCAAAGGGGAAAAGGAGGAAGAATTGTACTTTGAAATGCAAGACAAATGACATTTGAGGTTCTCCAACAAGAATCTTGAAGAACACTTGAGAATGAATTGAAACCTTGATGAACCACCACGAAGGACCTCCGGAATAGAAGGATGATAGAAAAGAATTGAAGCTTGAAAAAGAATAAGATTGAGGCCTTGCAAAGATTTAGATGAAGCTTCACGAACTGATGCTTGAGAAAACTTGGAACTTCGGAAAAAGAAGATGAACAACATAGAATAGAAAATTGATATCATGAGCCACTCCGGAAGAAGAATTGAAATAACCTTAATGAACAAGAATAAGAAATATGGTATGTGTATCCTTCATCAAATTTAAATTGATGACAAGTAACGGATTTATCACACCACTTATTCTTCTTGAAAAGATTGGAGATAGAGAGAAAGAGCACAAACTTGAAGAATTTTTGAACGAATCACCGGTAAGAATTTTGAATGAAAGAGGATAACACAAATGAGCTGGGCTACATGAGGATAAATAGAGCACGATTCAATTAGAGAATGCTTGAACAAGACGTCGGTAAGAATTGCCAATGAATGGGCATACCATGAATGAATGAACATACATGAGAACGAATAGATCAGGATCCACTTGAAGAATTTAGAAATATGGGGATATTAGAATTGAATGGAATACATGAGAACGAAGAGATCTTGAGCCGCCTAATAGAAAAATTGGATGAGGCACCAGAATAATTGAGATATGAATGAAGAGACAACACTTGAGAAGAATTTGAGAATGAAAGCTGAAAGCTAAGAACGAAGAAATCTTCTGAAATGATGGCCTTCGGAGGATCAAGAAATAAAAGCAACACTGAAATGCACCGTATAGATAGGGAAGGAATTACTCATGATTGGAAACAATTGAGAAGATAACACGAAGCTCAGATGACAATCTTCAAAAGAATGGGCAAGAATTGAGAGAGGCACTCCTTCGAACTTCCAGCTTAGAATGAGGACGAGGAACACCATCAAGAGTAACTAAGACACTCCGAATAAGAATAAGGAAAAGGTTGAGCCAACGATGAAAATGAATTGAAGCAATCTTGAAGAAGGAATACGACTAATGGAAATCGTTCTTACATCACCTTTGAAAAGATTTAGAGACCTCCGGAAAAGATTACAAGAGCCAGGAAAGATTCTGGGAAAACACATGGGTTATGGGGCCACTAAAAGAAAACATCGTTGAAACAATTGATTAGAAAAGAGATATTGCACCGGTACAAATGAAAACTTGATGATGTGAGACGCCCAAAACAATTGAAAGGATTGAAACCAAAGAAACTTATGAGATATCTTCAACACTCCGGGTAAAATAGAGAGGGATGAAAACAAGAGAGGCTTGGATAAGAATTTCCAACACAGAATCATTAGAGGAAGAAAAGGATATGATGAACATCGAAAGCTTGAATTGAATCCACCGGGAAGAGAGAGAAAACAAGAATAAAGAATGTTGAACTAGCAACTCCTGAGAATCTTCATAATGAATAATCGAATAGAATACAGAATAGAAGATAGCGGAAGCATCATGAAAAGAAATGCACTTAGATGAGAATTAAATCATTGAAGAAAAGGGAGGGAGGGCGGGAAAACAAAGACAACTCGGGACAGATGAGACAAACTCCTGAAGAATAAGAGATTGATCTTCCAAATATTGAAAAGGATATAATTGACTTGAAGAGAAGCACACCGGTTGAAAGGAATCTAACATGACAACTCCGGTTGCAAAGAATTGATAAGACAACTTGATTGAGCAAAAGAATTTGTATTCCCATAAGAAAATTTGAGACACCTCTTGGAAGGATATGAAATCACCACTTGACATCGAAGAGCAACTCGAATTACCATACTATAGCCAAACAAAGGGTGCGGCTTACGAAACAAGCCAGAACAAATTCATGACAGAGATTTCCGCTCGATATTTTTGTGGATAGGATCGCACGAGCTCGATCATACATTGGATTGTCATGTTGAAATGATGCTTGAATATGCTCCCTTGGTGTAGAGAACTACAGGGCTTGTCGAAGCATACTGATGACATATATCGAGATTGTCCTATATAAAAATGACCATGAACAAACGAATCCACTAGATGTCGAACCCCAACCTCTCATCATGCATCTGTTGGAAGATTGTCCTATAAGTAACTACTTTAATTCCCACCTAAGAACTCCCGAAATTTTCTGGTCATGCAATTGGGTCCATGGATACAAGGAGTAAGAATCCATCACTCAACTCCTAGCAATAACACTAATTTGTACAGTGTATCACATCCTTCAACACATAACCAGAGATCTCGGAAACTCATCTATCTCAGACCCTCATAATAACAATGATACTAACTACGACAGTACATCCGGACACTCTCCAACGGTACTGGGGATGCCAGACTTCCCTCAACACTACTAGTATTGAAGCAATTTCAAACATCCTTCGTCCTGAGATACTAAGAAATCTAAATGATAATGATGTCCTCAAGAATCCCCTGGAGCTCAACTCCTCGGAAGAAATCAAGTCAGATAAGAGGCACCAAGACAGAACTCCGTCACATTGACATCATATAGATTCCAAAAATATCCGCGTAAACCTAAAAATATTTGAGTGAGAAGAGGAGTAGAATTAAAATTATTAAGTCAAGATTCCTCACCAGAGCATATAAGAGGAGAAAAAAGAATCCTACTCTCTGATATATATAACTAGACTCAAAGTAGTTTTTTTCACTAGACTCGATCACGGCCAAGTTCGATCAATCAAGGGGGATCCTAGGTCGGTACTCCTCTGATACCAACTTGTAACGCCCAAGATGCGATCCTATCCATATTTTTGGCACGAGGGCCTCAACAGCGATAGAAGTGCATCTTGTCGTTTTGCAAGAATTGATATCATTACAAGTACACGTACTAAAAAGGTGAGTATATAGATATGGCTTACACTCGGCACAAGATACATCAAGTTCACATCAATATAATAATATACAGTCATCATGTAGAAGAGCATGGCCCGACTACGGACAAAAACAAACGATAAAAGAACGACGTCCATCCTTGCTATCCCAGGCTGCCGGCCTGGAACCCATCCTAGATCGATGAAGAAGAAGAAGAAGAAACTCCAAAACACAATCATCGCGCTCACGTCATAATATCACTTTACCAGTACCTGCAACTGGTGTTGTAGTAATCTGTGAGCCACAGGGACTCAACAATCTCATATCCAAAGGTATCAAGACTAGCAAAGCTTAATGGGTGAGGTATGGTTAAGTGGTGAGGCTGCAG
Organism: Hordeum vulgare subsp. vulgare; assembly: GCF_904849725.1. Classification (NCBI taxonomy): domain Eukaryota; kingdom Viridiplantae; phylum Streptophyta; class Magnoliopsida; order Poales; family Poaceae; genus Hordeum; species Hordeum vulgare. Next base: position 442,902,643 of record NC_058522.1, on the reverse strand, counting down.
CAAGCGACTAAGCATTTATTTGAGGTGGCTAACTTACGAGTACAAGAATAAGAGAGGGGGATGAACTACGCATAACGGACATGAACTACTGATGATCAAATGAATGATCCTGAACACCTACTTACGTCAAACATAACCCCGTCGTATCCTCTTCCGGATAGAGTACACACGAGAAGAGACAGTCACAGTTACACACATAGTTGGCATATTTTACTTAAGTTTACTTCAAGTTATCTAGAACTGGATGTTAAACAAAGTTTTCAAGTTTTCCACATAACCGCAGCCACGGCTTTCCGAAAGATTTAACCCTGCAGGGGTGCTCCAACTAGTCCATCACAAATTACCACAAGCCGCATAGAAAGCCTCGATCACGAAACTCGTGATCTCCTCGGATTCCTTACTGGAACACCTCAACTCTGAGATAGCACAAAGCATTACCGGAATCCCGATGCACAAGATATTTCATAAAAGGTAAAACAAGTCCAGCAAGGCCGCCCGACATGTTGATGATCCCGATAGGAGCCGCGTATCTAGTTCTCAGGACACGGCGGATTGTCCAAACTTCAGGTAGGCCAATCATAGAGTTTCCCCTGGTAGCCATTGGCGGTTGACAGGTTGGACCAACACTCATGCGGAGCACTGGCCCGAGGGTTGATTAATTATCCAGGGGGTCCGGAAAGTCCCTATGCAATTTTATTAGGTTATTAGGAAAATGTAGTACCAATGTTGGGCCTTGCGAGACCAATCTTAAACTAAAACGAGTTATCAAGGGGGTCCCCATAACAACCCCGAGCATGTTAGGAGCGTTCAATTATGGAACATAACAACGGTAGCCGAAACTAAGGCGGCAAAGATGGAACAAACATCCAGGCTTGAAGGCCAGGCCTTCCATCTTTTACCAAGTATATAGGTGCATTAAATTAGTAGCAATTACATGGTGATATAACAAGGAACCGATGTTTTCACATGGAAGCAACTGCACCTACAACTAGCAACGCAACAATAAGACTGAGTACGCAGTAACATAGCCAAACAGTGGTTTGCTGGGTTGTGGATAGATTAGAGGTTTTCATGGCAATGTTGGGAGGCTGACATTTAACGGGTGGTAGGCAACGAGACATAGCGATAGAAACAAAACAACTAGCATGGCAATGATAGTAATGGTATCTAGGGAAATGATCATCTTGCCTGAGATCCCGTTTGGAAGAAGAACAAATCCATGAAGCAGACGAACCGACGTATTCGAACGGATCCTCACATTCCGACGCGGATGGGAACTCTATCGAGAAGAAGCAAACTGGAAACAAGAATCAACACACGATATCACCACACATATGCACGATATGATGCACAACCTAATATGATGCGTGTCCAATTCAGTTATACAAGGCATGACATGGAAATTTACACCAATCAAACACTACACATTAAGTGAAGCTCAATATGCAGCGAGTTGCATATTGACGAAACTCCGCATTCGAATCATTTAGTTAACTCCCGTTTAGGTACACGACAATTTTAAAATGTTGTTTAAACATGGCAAGAGGTAAATCACAAATAAACTACCTATCTAGGCATTTAAATGAGGTCGGAAACATCATATAGAATTTCCGAAACAACCCGACGCGTTAACTTTGAAATCTGTCCCGATCTGACCTAAACATATTTTATATTTGTTAAACGACAAAATAAAGTGGTTCATGTGAAACTACAAGTCATTCTAGTCGGTTTACATATATAGCTCATCTCCAACGGAGTTACGATCTAAAAGATATGGTCATTGCAAGATGATATGCCATGAACGCGAATGCATGCAAATGACAGCCACTACATGTTAAACATTTCAAACACATGTGAGAGTTGCATATTGTGAAATTCGCAGAGACGTCCAAGTGCGTGTGACAACATCTATAAAAACAAAGGAAAAGAATAATATGGGGCACATAGGATTTGATCCTACGACCTCATGATTACAATCCATTGAGCTGACGAATTGGGCTACGAGAGAAGCGCGGTCAAGAGTAAATTTTGGGCTAGATGGACTAGCACCTTTCACTGACTGAAAAGAACAGAAAGTTTTGCTGAATCAACAATTGAACACAAAACAAAAGAAAACAGGGGCGCCTGGGATTTGAACCTCAGACCCCTTTGTTCAGTGCATGCGATGACTACCGGCTGGGCTAGCGCGGAATTGCGGAAGTAATACACCGGCATGGCTAAAGAACATATGAGACATAATGGATCTAGAGCAGGAAAGTACCCTTCCGGACATGGCGTTCTTCTTCTCACCAGCGACGAAAGGGTCGATGGCGTTTGACGAAGCGACCGGGAAGCGGCGGATTTGACAAAGCCGAGGGCAGCATATCCATTCCTGGTGGCGGCGAGCTCTGGTTCGAGGTAAGGACAACTGAGACGGGAGAGGCGTTGCGGGAAGAGCTACACTCAACCGTCCATGCCGACAGCAAGGATGTCGAGGGGCAGGGAAGGGCGACTGACGACGGGGAATGGACATGTCGGGGTTGAGGCAACCAGATCCGACATGGCATGAGTTGGGGTGGCGCATCGGTCGGCGAGGGATCTCCGTGCATCCATGGCATTGTTGTTGCCTCAAGAAAGAAAGGGAATGATACGTCCCCAACGTATCTATGATTTTTGATGGTTCCATGCTATTATCTTGTCAACTTTGGATGTTTTGTATGCATGAATATGCTATTTTTTTGGGACTAACCTATTAACTCAGTGCCAAGTGCCAGTTTCTATTTTTTCCGTGTTTTTGACCTTCTTCAGAGGAGAATATTAGACGGAGTCCAAACGGAATAAGACCTGCGGAATGATTTTTTCCATAACAGAATATACGCAGGGAACTTGAGAACCAAGGCAAAGGACCCCGGGGGAGGTCACAAGCCCCCTAGGCGCGGCCTGGGGGCGCACCTAGCAGGCTTGTGGGCCCCCCGTGGTTCCTTTCCCTACTTCTTCAGCCTATAAATTCTCCAAAAATCTGAAACTGCCAGAGAGAGCCACGGAAATACTTTTCCTCCGCCGCAAGCTTCTGTCTCCGCAAGATCCCATCTGGGCATGTTCTGGTGCCCTGCCGGAGGGGGGATTCGGATATTGTTGGGGATATTACCTCTGAATGACCCGCCCTAGTTGGGTCGGGTTACCAATCAGGCGATTCACCCAAACAATTATTTGGGCCTTGTCCTGGCCGGATCAAGGTCGTATGACGGTCTATTATTTCTGGAAGGTCTCCAAGCTTTGGAAGATGGCGACTTAGAGACCACAGGGGTCACAATTTGTAGGAAGGAAAGTACCCTTGTAAACCCTAGGGGTTCGACCTGTATATAAAGGCGAGTCCCAGGGGAGGAGAGGGTAGGTTAGAAATCATCAAGTGCTAGGTTCGGCGAGTTACGCCCTCCTTGTAATCGAAACTACATCAATACACACCAAAGCAGGACGTAGGCTTTTACCTCCTCACGAGGGGCCGAACCTGGGTAAATCGCCGTGTCTCTCCCGCTTAACCCCTTTGAGTCGCCACCAAGGTGCGATGGCTCCAGTACTAAGTCCTTTCACGAGGACATCTGCCGTGACAAAACCACGACAGTTGGCGCCCACCATGGGGCCTACGCACGGTGGAGTTGAGTTCTCAGAGGGAGCCCTACCAGGGTTTGGGAGTTACGCGACGGGGCTCATGACTCGGAGCTGCCGCGGGATAACCTACATCCACAACCAGCGATGGGGACCTGAAGCGGATTCGATTGAATCTGGTTACATGGTCCCCTTCGGCAAGATCAACATCTTCATCGGCATGATTGGATCATCCGCGCCTGAGCCGGACATCTCCACCGACATCGTCGAGCTGGCTAGGTACGTCCGCCCAGTAATAATGCCAAATCTGACTAGCCCGGTCTTTGTGGGGTTCACGCAGGGATCGGAGGAGCCAGAGCGCTCGGCGACTCAGGAAACTACACCCGTCAACTCTGATGACGAATCATCCATGGGCGACTCAGATTCAATCCGGTCTCTGCATCGGGATTGTCTTGGGGGCTTGTCGCTGGCCATGGACCCCGAAGTCCTTGACCGAACCCGCCGCCAGATTGCCATCTACATGGCAGGGGCGACTCAACCCACACAAAACCCTACCGGAGGCGATGGAACCGGCAAGACGTCTAGGAGCCCGGCCGCAGCCCTGGTGGATTTAGCGGCGGAGATCACAAGGCTAATGGCGACTCCCCTCACACCAGAAAACCAGGAGGAGATAAACACAGAACTGGCGAAACTCAGAGAGGCAGTGGCAAAGGCTCATCGGGATGCCGAGATAGAGTCCGCCAGGATCGAGACTCAGCAAGCTCAAATTACGGCCGAAAGGATGCGTTTAAACACTGACAACTAGCGGCTTGAGAGACACCAGCGCACATCCGACGCCGTCCATCAGCGGAGACATCAGGGTCGCCTGCCCCATGATCTCAACCCGACCCGCCTGTTCGACACTCCACGAACCCCTGGGGCGGGAGCCGCCCCAGGGGGAGGACCGGGCCGCCCGCCTAACCCGCCGGCTCAGCCAGTTGAGGATCACATTCCCCGATTCCGGACGCCTCAAGGCCACTTTTCCAACCCGGTGGATAACGTGCTTGCTGCAACTCGCCATCTGGAGTCTCTTCCGATCCACGACAACACCCCTGTCGAGATAGAAGCAAGGAACGCCATCGAGATGTTGAATACAGCGGTGGTTCAAAACGCCCAGTTCTCACATAGCCTCGAGAGGTTGCATTCCACCCCCCAAGCAAGTTACACCAGGAGTTGGCCAGAGGACCAGCCCGCTGTAAACAGCGGGCTGCGACACGTCCCACAGGACAACCTGCCTGAACCGAACCCGCCGGGTCGGGATCTCCCAAACGTCCAAAACGCCCCGGCCCCCCTCGTCGGGGGCGGAGGGCGAGTAGGAGTACCATGCTTGGCCCTCGCCCTTCGTAACGAAAGGATGCCCAAAGACTTTAAGGGACCAAGAAAGGTGCCTAATTACACCCCCGGACCTTGAGCCGGCATCATGGATCGAGAGTTATGAGATTGCCATGGACATGCTCGATGTGAACGAGGCGGTTTGCGCCAGATACTTCACGATGATGCTTGTGTTGGAAATATGCCCTAGAGGCAATAATAAGTTAGTTATTATTATATTTCTTAGTTCATGATAATCGTTTATTATCCATGCTATAATTGTATTGATTGGAAACACAATACTTGTGTGGATACATAGACAAAACACTGTCCCTAGTAAGCCTCTAGTTGACTAGCTCGTTGATCAAAGATGGTCAAGGTTTCCTGGCCATAGGCAAGTGTTGTCACTTGATAATGGGATCACATCATTAGGAGAATCATGTGATGGACTAGACCCAAACTAATAGACGTAGCATGTTGATCGTGTCATTTTGTTGCTACTGTTTTCTGCGTGTCAAGTATTTGTTCCTATGACCATGAGATCATATAACTCACGGACACCGGAGGAATGCTTTGTGTGTATCAAACGTCGCAACGTAACTGGGTGACTATAAAGATGCTCTACAGGTATCTCCGAAGGTGTTCGTTGAGTTAGTATAGATCGAGACTGGGATTTGTCACTCCGTGTGACGGAGAGGTATCTCGGGGCCCACTCGGTAATACAACATCACACACAAGCCTTGCAAGCAATGTAACTTAATGTAAGTTGCGGGATCTTGTATTACGGAACGAGTAAAGAGACTTGCCAGTAAACGAGATTGAAATAGGTATGCGGATACTAACGATCGAATCTCGGGCAAGTAACATACCGAAGGACAAAGGGAATGACATACGGGATTATATGAATCCTTGGCACTGAGGTTCAAACGATAAGATCTTCGTAGAATATGTAGGATCCAATATGGGCATCCAGGTCCCGCTGTTGGATATTGACCGAGGAGTCTCTCGGGTCATGTCTACATAGTTCTCGAACCCGCAGGGTCTGCACACTTAAGGTTCGACGTTGTTTTATGCGTATTTGAGTTATATGGTTGGTTACCGAATGTTGTTCGGAGTCCCGGATGAGATCACGGACGTCACGAGGGTTTCCGGAATGGTCCGGAAACGAAGATTGATATATAGGATGACCTCATTTGGTTACCGGAAGGTTTTCGTGCATTACCGGAAAAGTTTCGGGCTCATCGGTAGTGTACCGGGAGTGCCGGGAGGGGTGCCGGGGACCATCGGGAGGGGTGTCACGCCCCAAGGGGTCTCATGGGCTATGGGAAGAGATAAACCAGCCCCTAGTGGGCTGGAATAAGTTCCCACTAAGGCCCATAAGGTTTGAGAAGGAAAAAACACAAGGTGGAAAGAGTTTCCAAGTGGGAAGGTGGAATCCTACTCCAAGTAGGATAGGAGTAGGACTCCTCCACCTCCAATTTCGGCCAAACCTTTAGGTTTTGAGGCTGCCTCCTCCCCTCCCTCCCACCTATATATACGGAGGTTTTAGGGCTGATTTGAGACGACTTTCTCACGGCTGCCCGACCACATACCTCCATAGTTTTTCCTCTAGATCGCGTTTCTGCGGAGCTCGGGCGGAGCCCTGCTGAAACAAGATCATCACCAACCTCCGGAGCGCCGTCACGCTGCCGGAGAACTCTTCTACCTCTCCGTCTCTCTTGCTGGATCAAGAAGGCCGAGATCATCGTCGAGCTGTACGTGTGCTGAACGCGGAGGTGCCGTCCGTTCGGTACTAGATCGTGGGACTGATCGCGGGATTGTTCGCGGGGCGGATCGAGGGACGTGAGGACGTTCCACTACATCAACCGCGTTCACTAACGCTTCTGCTGTACGATCTACAAGGGTACGTAGATCACTCATCCCCTCTCGTAGATGGACATCACCATGATAGGTCTTCGTGCGCGTAGGAAATTTTTTGTTTCCCTTGCGACGTTCTCCAACAGTGGCATCATGAGCTAGGTTCATGCGTAGATGTCTTCTCGAGTAGAACACAAAAGTTTTTGTGGGCGGTGATGTGCGTTTTGCTGCCCTCCTTAGTCTTTTCTTGATTCCGCGGTATTGTTGGATTGAAGCGGCTTGGACCGACATTACTCGTACGCTTACGAGAGACTGGTTTCATCGTTACGAGTAACCCCCTTTGCTCAAAGATGACTGGCAAGTGACTGTTTCTCCAACTTTAGTTGAATCGGATTTGACCGAGGAGGTCCTTGGATGAGGTTAAATAGCAACTCATATATCTCCGTTGTGGTGTTTGCGTAAGTAAGATGCGATCCTACTAGATACCCTCGGTCACCACGTAAAACATGCAACAACAAAATTAGAGGACGTCTAACTTGTTTTTGCAGGGTATGATTGTGATGTGATATGGCCAACGATGTGATGTGATATATTGGATGTATGAGATGATCATGTTGTAATAGAAATATCGACTTGCACGTCGATGGTACGGCAACCGGCAGGAGCCATAGGGTTGTCTTTATACTAACGTTTGTGCTTGCAGATGCGTTTACTATTTTGCTAGGATGTAGCTTTAGTAGTAATAGCATAAGTAGCACGACAACCCCGATGGCAACACGTTGATGGATGATCATGGTGTGGCGCCGGTGACAAGAAGATCGTGCCGGTGCTTTGGTGATGGAGATCAAGAAGCACGTGATGATGGCCATATCATGTCACTTATGAATTGCATGTGATGTTAATCCTTTTATGCACCTTGTTTTGCTTAGAACGACGGTAGCATTATGAGGTGATCTCTCACTAAAATTTCAAGACGAAATTGTGTTCTCCCCGACTGTGCACCGTTGCGACAGTTCTTCGTTTCGAGACACCACGTGATGATCGGGTGTGATAGACTCAACGTTCACATACAACGGGTGCAAAACAGTTGCACACGCAGAACACTCGGGTTAAGCTTGACGAGCCTAGCATGTGCAGACATGGCCTCGGAACACGTGAGACTGAAAGGTCGAGCATGAATCGTATAGTTGATATGATTAGCATAGGGATGCTTACCACTGAAACTATTCTCGACTCACGTGATGATCGGACTTGAGATAGTGGATTTGGATCATGTACCACTCAAATGACTAGAGAGATGTACTTTTTGAGTGGGAGTTCTTAAGTAATATGATTAATTGAACTAATTGTCATGAACATAGTCTAATGGTCTTTGCGAATTACGATGTAGCTTGCGCTATAGCTCTACTGTTTTTTTATGTTCCTAGAGAAAATTTAGTTGAAAATTGATAGTAGCAAACTTTGCAGACTGAGTCTGTAAAACCGAGGATTGTCCTCGTTGCTGCGCAGAAGGCTTATGTCCTTAATGCACCACTCGGTGTGCTGCACCTCGAGCGTCGTCTGTGGATGCTATGAACATCCGACATACACGTTTCTGATGACTACACGATAGTTCAGTGCAAAGTACTTAATGGCTTAGAAGCAAGGCACCGAAAACGTTTTAAAACGTCGCGGAACATAAGTGATGTTCTAAAGAGATGAAATTGTGATTTCATGCTTGTGCCCTTGTTAAGAGGTACGAGACCTCCAACAAGATTCTTTGACCACAAAGTAAAGGAGAAAAGCTCAATCGTTGAGCGTGTGCTCAGATTGTCTGAGTACGACAATCACTTGAATCAAGTGGGAGCTAATCTTCCAGATGAGATAGTGATGGTTCTCCAAAATCACTGCCACCAAGCTTTGAGAGCTTCGTGATGAACTATAACATATCAAGGATAGATACAATGATCCTTGAGCGATTCGCGACGTTTGACACTGCGAAAGTAGAAATCAAGAAGGAGCATCAATAGTTGATGGTTTGAAAAACCACTAAGTTTCAAGAAAGGGGAGGGCTAGAAGGGATACTTCGTGAAACGGCAAAACAGTTGCTGCGCTAATGAAGAGACCCAAGATTGAACCCAAACCCGAGACTAAGTGCTTCTGTAATAAGGGGAACAGTCACTGAGGCGGAGCAACTCTAGATACTTGGGAGATAAGAAGGCTGGCAAAAGTCGAGAGAAGTATATTTGATATACATAATGTTGATGTGTACTTTACTAGTACTCCTAGTAGCACGAGGGTATTGGATACCGGTTCGGTTGCTAAGTGATTAGTAACGCGAAATGAAAGCTACGGCATAAGCGGAGACTAGCTAAAGGCGAGGTGACGATACGTGTTGGAAGTGTTTCCAAGGTTGATATGATCAAACGTCACACGCCCCCTCTACCATCGGGATTGGTGTTGAACCTAAATAATTGTTATTTGGTGCTTGCGTTAAGCATGAACATGATTGGATCGTGTTTATTGCAATACGATCATTCATTCAAAGAGAATAATGGTTACTCTATTTGCTTGAATAATCACCTTCAATGGTTTATTGAATCTCGATTGTAGTGTTACACATTGGTGCCAAAAGATACGAGTTAAATGATGATAGTACCACTTACTTGTGGCACTGCCGCTTGAGTCATGTTAGTATATAAATTGCATGAAGAGGCTCCATGCTGATGGATCTTTACTCACCTGATTTCGAATCACTAGTGACATGCAAATCATACCACATGAACAAGGCCTTGTTTTCATTGAGATGAAACAAGATAGTAACTTGTTGGAAGTGATACATTTTGATGTATGCAGTCCAGTGAGTGCTGAGGCACGCAGTGGATATCATTATGTTCTTACTTCACTGACGACTTGAGTAGATACAGGAGTATTTACTTAATGAATCACAAGTCTGAAATATTGAAAAGTTCAATTCTGTTTCAGAGTGAAGTTCGTCGTAACAAGAGGATAAACTATCTACGATATGATCATAGAAATGAATATCTGAGTTGCGAGTTTTTGGTACACAGTTAAGACAATGTGGAAATTGTTTCACAGTTCGTGCCACCTGGAACATCATGGTGTGATGATGTGTCTGAACGTCATAGCCACGCACTATTTAGTATGGTGCATGTTGTGATGTCTCTTATCGAATTACCACTATCGTTTATGGGTTATGCATTAGAGACAACCACATTCACTTTAAATAGGGCACCGCGTATTTCCGTTGAGATGACACAGTATAGACTGAGGTTTAGAGAAATCTAAACTGTCGTTTCTTGAAAGTTTGGGGCTTCGAAACTTATGTGAAAAAGTTTCAGTCTGATAAGCTCGAACCCAAAGCGGATAAATGCATCTTCATAGGATATCCAAAACAGTTGGGTACATCTCCTATCTCAGATCCAAAAGCAAAGTGTTTGCTTCTAGAAACGGATCCTTTCTCGAGAAAAGGTTTCTCTCGAAAGAATTGAGTGGGAGGGTAGTAGAACTTGATGAGGTTATTAAAACCATCACTTCAACCAGTGTGTAGCAGGGCATAGGAAGTTGTTCCTGTGGCGCCTACACTAATTGAAGTGGAAGCTGATGATGGTGATCATTGAGCTTCGAATCAAGTTACTACAAACCTCGTAGGTCGACAAGGTCGCGTACTGCTGCAGAGTAGTACGGTAACCCTGTCTTGGAGGTCATGTTGTTGAGCAACAGTGAACCTACGAGTTATGGAGAAAGCGATGGTGGGCCCAGATTCCGACAAATGGCTGGAAGCCATGAAATCCGAGAGAGGATCCATGTGTGAAAACAAAGTGTAGACTTTGGTAGAACTACTTGATGGTCATGGGACTATTGGGTAAAATGGATCTTTAAAAGAAGACAGACGATGATGGTGATAAGTCACTATTAAGAAAAGCTCGACTTGTCGCAAAGATGTTTTCGACAAGATCAAACAGTTGACTATGATGAGTCTTTCTCACTCGTAGCGATGCTAAAGGTCTGTTAGAATTGTGTTAGTAGTTGCTGCATTATTTATGAAATATTGCACGTAGGATGTCAAAACGTTGTTTCCTCGACGGTTTCCTTGAGCAAACATTGTATGTGATACAGCCAGAAGGTTTTGTCGATCCTAAAGATACTAGCAAGTATGCAAGCTCCAGTGATCCTTCAATGGACTGGTGCAAGCATCTCGGAGTTGGAATAAGCACTTTGATGAGATGATCAAAGATTTTGGGTGTGTACAAGGTTTATGAGAAACTTGTATTTCCAAAGAAGTGAGTGGGAGCACAATAGAATTTCTGATAGGTATATGTGGTTGACATATTGTGGATCAGAAGTAATGTAGAATTTCTGTAAAGCATACAAGGTTGTTTGAAAGAAGTTTTCAAAGGAGTACCTGGATTACGCTACTTGAACGTTGAGCATCAAAGATCTATGGAGATAGATCGAAAGCGCTTAATAGAAGTTTCAACAAGATGCATGCCTTGACAAGTTTTTGAAAGAGTTCAAAATAGACCAGCAAAGAAGGAGTTCTTGGTTGCGTTGTGAGGTGTGAATTTGAGTAAGACTCAAAACCCGACCACGGCAGAATAAAGAGAATAGACGAAGGTCGTCTTCTATGCCTTAGCCGTAGAAACTAAAGTATGCCATGCTGTGTACCGCACCTGAAGTGTGCCTTGACTCAAAGTATGTTGAGAGGTACAGAGAGTGATCCATGATTGAATCACTAGCAGCGGTCGAAATTTATCCTTAGTAACTAATGGACTAAGGAATTTTTCTCGATTATGGAGGTGGTTAAAGAGTTTGTCGTAAAGGGTTACGTCAATGCAAGCTTTGACACTAATCCGGATAACTATGAGTAGTGAAACGGATTCGTATAGTAGAGTAGATATTTGGAGCATTTCCGAATAGCACGTAGTAGCAGCATCTATAAGATGACATAAAGATTTGTAAAGAACACATGAATCTGAAAGTTTCAGAACAGTTGACTAAAACCTCTCTCACGAGCAAGACGTGATCAGACCCCATAACTATATGGGTGTTGGATTCGTTGGAATCACATGGTGATGTGAACTAGATTATTGACTCTAGTGCAAGTGGGAGACTGTTGGAAATATGCCCTAGAGGCAATAATAAGTTAGTTATTATTATATTTCTTAGTTCATGATAATCGTTTATTATCCATGCTATAATTGTATTGATTGGAAACACAATACTTGTGTGGATACATAGACAAAACACTGTCCCTAGTAAGCCTCTAGTTGACTAGCTCGTTGATCAAAGATGGTCAAGGTTTCCTGGCCATAGGCAAGTGTTGTCACTTGATAACGGGATCACATCATTAGGAGAATCATGTGATGGACTAGACCCAAACTAATAGACGTAGCATGTTGATCGTGTCATTTTGTTGCTACTGTTTTCTGCGTGTCAAGTATTTGTTCCTATGACCATGAGATCATATAACTCACGGACACCGGAGGAATGCTTTGTGTGTATCAAACGTCGCAACGTAACTGGGTGACTATAAAGATGCTCTACAGGTATCTCCGAAGGTGTTCGTTGAGTTAGTATAGATCGAGACTGGGATTTGTCACTCCGTGTGACGGAGAGGTATCTCGGGGCCCACTCGGTAATACAACATCACACACAAGCCTTGCAAGCAATGTAACTTAATGTAAGTTGCGGGATCTTGTATTACGGAACGAGTAAAGAGACTTGCCAGTAAACGAGATTGAAATAGGTATGCGGATACTAACGATCGAATCTCGGGCAAGTAACATACCGAAGGACAAAGGGAATGACATACGGGATTATATGAATCCTTGGCACTGAGGTTCAAACGATAAGATCTTCGTAGAATATGTAGGATCCAATATGGGCATCCAGGTCCCGCTGTTGGATATTGACCGAGGAGTCTCTCGGGTCATGTCTACATAGTTCTCGAACCCGCAGGGTCTGCACACTTAAGGTTCGACGTTGTTTTATGCGTATTTGAGTTATATGGTTGGTTACCGAATGTTGTTCGGAGTCCCGGATGAGATCACGGACGTCACGAGGGTTTCCGGAATGGTCCGGAAACGAAGATTGATATATAGGATGACCTCATTTGGTTACCGGAAGGTTTTCGTGCATTACCGGAAAAGTTTCGGGCTCATCGGTAGTGTACCGGGAGTGCCGGGAGGGGTGCCGGGGACCATCGGGAGGGGTGTCACGCCCCAAGGGGTCTCATGGGCTATGGGAAGAGATAAACCAGCCCCTAGTGGGCTGGAATAAGTTCCCACTAAGGCCCATAAGGTTTGAGAAGGAAAAAACACAAGGTGGAAAGAGTTTCCAAGTGGGAAGGTGGAATCCTACTCCAAGTAGGATAGGAGTAGGACTCCTCCACCTCCAATTTCGGCCAAACCTTTAGGTTTTGAGGCTGCCTCCTCCCCTCCCTCCCACCTATATATACGGAGGTTTTAGGGCTGATTTGAGACGACTTTCTCACGGCTGCCCGACCACATACCTCCATAGTTTTTCCTCTAGATCGCGTTTCTGCGGAGCTCGGGCGGAGCCCTGCTGAAACAAGATCATCACCAACCTCCGGAGCGCCGTCACGCTGCCGGAGAACTCTTCTACCTCTCCGTCTCTCTTGCTGGATCAAGAAGGCCGAGATCATCGTCGAGCTGTACGTGTGCTGAACGCGGAGGTGCCGTCCGTTCGGTACTAGATCGTGGGACTGATCGCGGGATTGTTCGCGGGGCGGATCGAGGGACGTGAGGACGTTCCACTACATCAACCGCGTTCACTAACGCTTCTGCTGTACGATCTACAAGGGTACGTAGATCACTCATCCCCTCTCGTAGATGGACATCACCATGATAGGTCTTCGTGCGCGTAGGAAATTTTTTGTTTCCCTTGCGACGTTCTCCAACAGCTTGAGGGGTCAGCACGTACTTGGTTGAAAAACTTACCTCCCAACTCCATCCAGACCTGGGCCGAGTTAAAAGAGCGTTTCATCAAAAACTTCCGAGGAACTTGCAACCGTCCGATGACGATCGTCGATCTACAGCACTGTGTTCAGCGTCCGGATGAGTCGGCTCACCATTGGTCACGGCGGGTCGCAGAAATTATCCATTTGTCTGATGGTATTACGGCGGCTCAGGCTGTGCTGATCCTCGAGCAAAATTGCCATTACGAACCCCTGGTGCAAAAATTGGGGCGACTCAAGCAAAAGGTCCAAGACATGGGAGAACTGATGGACACCCTCACTAGGTACGCTGAGGCTGATGACACCAAAGATCCTGGTGAAGACGGTAAGGTTAATTCGCCCAAGAAAGGCGAGTCATCCAAGAATCATGCCCGGTTCCAAGGACGTAACCGCCACAATCAAGGGACTAACGACAAGCGAAGACCGCAAGAAGAGCCCTCGTACTTAGTCGCCAATACCAACGCCAACAACGTCAAGAACAAAAACAGGGGGTTTAGCGGGAAGAGGCCGCGTAACTACGAAGAGCTACTCAAAGGCCCTTGCCCGCACCACGCCATGGCAGACGGTCCGGCGACTCACTCTTGGGAAAACTGTTTCGTGATGCGAGAGTTTCGGGCGGAGGCGATCAAGAAGAGTCAAAATGATGACCCGGACCAGCGCCAGGAGCAATTCACCGCACCCAACCAAAGACAGAACCCTTTCGGTGGTTTTCCCGAACAGGGGGCTCAGGGAGGCCCACAGCCAGGCGGCAGCCAATACCCGGTGCACCACCAGCAATGGTATAACACGCCAGGAGCCTTCCAGCAGCCACCCCCACAGGGGGCTCCGCAGGGTCAGGACGATAATGGGGGTTTCCGCAGCAACCCCAAACAGTTAAGTAATGGGCAGTATCATGTTTTCACCACTAATACTTGCAGGCGTGATAAGAAGGTGAGTCACCGGGCGTACAGTGTATCTGAACCGGCGCTTCCCAGATACCTCCATTGGTCTGAGCAAACCATAACGTGGAGCAGGGAGGATCACCCGCCGAGAGTTGATAACCCGGGCGATCTGGCGTTGGTCGTGGCTCCCCAAGTTGGGGGTTACACCCTATCAAAAGTGCTAATGGATGGTGGCAGCAGCATCAATATCCTATACTTTGACACTTTCCAAAGGATGAACCTATTGGAAAAAGACCTGATGCCTTCAACCACGGTTTTCCACGGAATCGTCCCAGGCAAGTCGGCTTATCCCATAGGCCGGGTCAGGCTCACAGTGGCATTTGGAACTGCGCAGAATTATAGGTCAGAGTCACTGATCTTCGAGGTGGTCAAATTGAAAAGCCCCTATCATGCACTGTTTGGGCGGCCGGCTTACGCCCGCTTCATGGCTCGCCCGTGCTATGTCTACCTCAAGCTCAAAATGCCTGGTCCCAAAGGACCCATCATGGTTGATGGAGATAGAAGGATTGCAAAGGAATGTGAAGAAGGGGATGCGGCTTATGCAGAAGTCGCATGTGCTGCGGAAGAGCTCAAACACCATCGGGCCAACGTTGACCCGGCGGACATGTCACCCCTAAAGAAGCCGACTACAGATTCTGAGTCGCCCCTCAAGTTCAAGCCAACGGACGACACTAAGACAATTGATTTCGTGCCTGGCGACTCATCCAAGCAGTTCACCATCGGGACGGGTCTGGACCCCAAATAGGAAAGCGCACTCATCGAATTCATCCGTGAGAATCGAGACATCTTCGCATGGAAACCTTCTGACATGCCTGGTGTGCCGAGAGAATTCGCTGAGCACCATCTTAATGTTGACCCGAAGTGTAAACCCATCCAG
The DNA here is from genome assembly GCF_904849725.1 of Hordeum vulgare subsp. vulgare. Taxonomy (NCBI): domain Eukaryota; kingdom Viridiplantae; phylum Streptophyta; class Magnoliopsida; order Poales; family Poaceae; genus Hordeum; species Hordeum vulgare. The sequence continues at coordinate 442,887,054 of NC_058522.1, read as the reverse complement.
CAGTACCTTCGCAGATTTAACGAGGAGCGACGCAAAGCGATTGGGGAAGAGGTTGCCCGTCTTTTAGCCACCGGGTTCATCGTGGAAGTTTTTCACCCCAAATGGATGTCAAACCCGGTTTTGGTACTCAAGAAGAATGGTACTTTTCGTATGTGCATTGACTACATAGAACTCAACAGAGCTTGTCCAAAAGATCCCTTCGCTCTTCCCCGCATCGACCAGATCATTGATTCGGTGGCGGGATGCGAACGATTGTGTTTTTGGATGCCTACTCAGGATATCACCAAATCAAGATGGCCGTGGAGGATCAAGAGAAAACAGCTTTTATAACCCCCTTCGGGGCTTTTTGTTATGTGTCCATGCCCTTTGGACTCAAGAGTGCGGGGGCGACTTATCAACGCTGCATCCAGAATTGCCTCCGCAACCAAATCGGTCGCAACGTCCATGCCTATGTCGACGATATTGTGATCAAAACCCGCCACGGGGAGACGCTACTAGAGGATCTCAAGGAAACGTTCGATAATCTACGGGTATATCAGATGAAGCTAAATCCCACCAAGTGTGTTTTTGGTGTGCCTGCAGGGAAATTGCTGGGTTTCTTGGTATCGGAGCGCGACATTGAAGCTAACCCGGACAAGATCGAAGCAGTTACGTCCCTCGGAAAGCCGGCGAACGTTAATCAAGTTCAACGACTGGCTGGTCGCATTGCGGCCCTAAGTCGTTTTGTGAGTCGCCTGGGGGAGAAGGCGATCCCTCTTTATCAGTTATTGAGGAAATCCGATCGGTTTGTTTGGACGAATGAGGCAGACGAGGCGGTCGAAGCCCTAAAATGCCAATTGGTTAACCCGCCGGTTCTGGCCGCCCCGACTGAAAAAGAGCCCATGCTTCTGTATATCGCGACAAATTCCAAAGCAGTAAGTGTGGCAGTGGTCGTTGAGAGAAAGGAGGAAGGGAAGGAATACCCAGTGCAACGCCCGGTATATTTTATCAGCGAGGTTCTAACCCTTTCCAAGCAGCGGTACCCACACTGGCAGAAGTTGGTATATGGGGTGTTTATGGCGAGTCGAAAACTTAAACATTATTTCCAAGAACACCCTATCACAGTGGTTAGCTCTGCCCCCCTTGGGGACATCATCCAGAATCGGGAGGCAACAGGGCGGATCGCCAAGTGGGCAATAGAACTTGGGCCCCATCACATACAGTATACCCCCCGCACAGCCATCCAGTCCCAGGCTTTAGTTGATTTCGTCAACGACTGGACGGAGTTACAGGCTCCGGAAGACCGGCCTGATCTCACTTACTGGACTATTTATTTTGATGGATCTAGGCAGCTGGAAGGCTCGGGGGCTGGTGTGGTGTTCGTATCCCCTCAAGGAGATAAATTCTGTTACGTTCTCTGACTCATGTTTCCGTGCACTAACAATGCGGCGGAATACGAAGCTTTGCTTCACGGCTTGCGGCTCGCCAAGGAGATGAATCTAACACGAGTCAGATGCTTTGGCGACTCTGATTTGGTGGCACAGCAAGTTTCAGGTACCTGGAATTCTCGGGACCCCATGATGGCGGCTTACAGAAGACCTGTGTCTGATGTGGCGGGTCATTTTCATGGTTATCAGGTGGACCACATTGATCGGCGCCTCAACGAGGCAGCTGACGCCCTCTCGCGACTTGGCTCCCAGAGAAAGCCAGTGCCTCCCAATGTTTTTCTGGATATCTTGCATAAACCATCCGTGATTCTACCATCGGAGGAGGAATTGGCAATACCAGATCCTGAGTCTCAGCTCGTGGCGGCTCTCCATGTGACGCCGGATTGGGTTCTTCCTTATCTGGCTTATCTCGCTCGGGGCGAGTTACCAGCAGACGAAGTTTTGGCTCATCAAATCGTTCGGCGCAGCAAATCCATGGTCATCATCAATGGCGAGTTATATAAGCGGAGCGCCTCTGGAGTTTTTCAACGATGCGTTTCCTCCGAAGAAGGATGCGTAATCTTAAATGACATTCATTCCGGAGATTGTGGGCATCATGCCGGGTCACGCTCTTTGGTATCGAAGGCTTTCCGTCATGGTTTCTTTTGGCTGACGGCTCATGCAGATGCGGAAGATATAGTTCGTCGGTGCGAAGGATTCCAACGTTATGGGCGGCAGGCTCATGTGCCGGCTCAAGAATTAAGAATGATCCCCATCACTTGGCCTTTTGCAGTCTGGGGGCTGGACATGGTCGGCCCCTTTAAAATGTCTTCTAACAAGAAGACCCATCTGCTGGTGGCGGTTGATAAGTTCACCAAGTGGGTTGAGGCGGAACCTATTGGAGCTTGCGATGCGGAAACGGTGGTCAAATTCTTGAAAAAGTTGATTTTCCGGTTTGGATACCAGCACAGTATCATTACTGATAATGGTACTAACTTGTACCAAGGGGCGATGTAGGAGTTTTGTCGTTGAGAACATATCCGGCTTGATGTTTCTGCAGTCGCTCACCAGCAGTCTAACGGGCAGGCAGAACGGGCGAATCAGGAGATTTTGCGAGGGATTAAGCCCTGACTCATGGTTCCCCTGGAAAAAACCCCAGGGTGTTGGGTTGAAGAACTGCCTTCAGTATTGTGGAGTATCCGAACCACCCCGAACCGGTCCACGGGTTTCACGCCTTTCTTTCTGGTCTACGGAGCAGAGGCTGTTCTTCCTACTGATATAAGGCATGATTCACCTAGAGTCGCCGCATATGTGGAACAAGACAATGAGCTAGCACGTCAAGACTCTTTGGACGCCTTAGAGGAGGCACGTGACCTGGCTGCCGCCGTTCAGCTATCTATCAACAGGATCTACGGCGTTATCACAACCGCCGGGTTAAAAGTCGGACCTTTCAGAAAGGAGACTTGGTTCTTCGGTTGATACAAGATCGTGCAGGCATGCATAAGTTGTCACCACCTTGGGAAGGACCGTTCGTCGTCAGTAAAAATCTCCGCAATGGCTCTTATTATTTGGTGGATCTCCGGCCTAACCGGCCAACCACGGAGGCTGAGTCAATTCGCCCCTGGAATATTGCCCACCTGCGGCCTTATTACACTTGAGCTCTTAAGCTCTACATTTTGTAAGTTTTTCAGTTTCATTATAAAGCAATAAAGTTGAATATACTCCCTGACTTGGGGGCTTCTTCATTAAAAGAACAATTTTTGTCATCCTGTTGCAACCTTATGAGCCGACAGAATCATCATCTTAGGGTGGTGCTTGAGCTTTCTGACTCGCCCCATCCTGTCGCGACCTTATGAGCCGACGAAATCATCAGCATTTAGGGTGGCGCTTGGGTTTTCTGACTCGCCCCATCCTGTCGCGAGCTTATGAGCCGACGAAATCATCATCATTTTGGGTGTGTGCTCGAGCTTTCTGACTCGCCTCATCCTGTCGCGACCTTATGAGCCGACGAAACTTGCATTCTAGGGTGTGTGCTCGAGCTTTCTGACTCGCCTCATCCTATCGCAACCTTATGAGCCGATGAAATCTAGGGTGTGTGCTCGAGCTTTCTGACTCGCCTCATCCTACCGCGACCTTATGAGCCGACGAAACCTGCATTCTAGGGTGTGTGCTCGAGCTTTCTGACTCGCCTCATCCTGTCGCGACCTTATGAGCCGACGAAACCTGCATTCTAGGGTGTGTGCTTGAGCTTTCTGACTCGCCTCATCCTGTCGCGACCTTATGAGCCGACGAAACCTGCATTTTAGGGTGTGTGCTGAAGCTCTTTGACTCGCCCCATCCTGTCGCGACCTTATGAGCCGACGAAACCATCATTTTTGGGTGTGTGCTCGAGCTTTCTGACTCGCCCCATCCTGTCGCGACCTTATGAGCCGACGAACTTGCTGTTTTTATTTGTGGCATAGCCTTGAGGGTTTTAAACCTTTCTTTCTGATGATTCTTGAAAATATTTGTTATCATTTATTTGGTTTCACATATGTTGTTTTCAAAGCTTAAGTCAGGATGATGATCAGAATTACTTCGTCCATGGAGGATTAAGCATCATAAAGGATGCTCAAAGGGCAGGTCAAATATTTCAAATCGCCTTAAGTGCGATATAAAGATTCTTTCAAAGAGTATCACAAAAACAGTATCAACTTATGAAAAAGACCTATTACATGGCTCTCAGGCCAAATCGATGAGGTTTATTCTGTTGGCGCCTTAGGATCATTTTGCTGCGAGCTTTGGCCGACCTCAACTTGCAAATCGCCCAGTACCCAGTTGCACTTAGCCAGAGCTACGAAGTCATCTTCATCAGTCAGGATTGATGCCAGGTCTACTTCCAAGTCAAAAGGGTTCTTGGGTCGCCGAGGAGTTAAACTGGTCGTCACAAAGGTTGGCGGGTTGACCTTCTTGTTTTTGCTGTCATAAGCCGCATGATACTTTGATAAGTCAAGACTTGCTGCGAGTTGGGTTGCTACCAGCCAGGAGTCCTTGACAACACGTTGATAGTCCTCTTCAACGAATTCTGACCCATCATCTTTGAGTTGAGGAAAGCCTCCCGCTACCTCTTCCGGTTGATCTCTGGAGCATACGCCAAGCAGCGACTCAAGGCAGTCAGAACACCCTTTCGGGTGGCTGACCTTGTTAGCTCGCCAATCTGAGGGGGAAGTGTGGATAGGCAACCAAGCACCTTCTTTATGGAAGTTATCGGCTCTTTGGCACCCATCACAGCTTTAACAGTTAAGACACTGCCGGTGTACAGTTGCTCTGTCAGCGTGTAAATCGCCTTTAGCATCAGCACGCAATCTTCCTGAAGGTTGGCGGCTCTCGGACCTGAGTAAGGGGTCATGATAATCAGCGACTTACGATAAGAGTTATTTATACAAAAAAAGGGGGGAGAGAAGACCAAAAGTTTGAGTAAGTTTACCAAAGACGGCTTGCATCATGTTTGAGATATGACGCTTCAAGCCGGACAATTCTTGTTGCACAGTAGCCAGCCTGGCTTCAGCCTTCTCTGCTCTTTTTATGGCGGCATTTTGGTCAGCTTGAGCTCTTTCCAAGTCGGCTTTGAGTTTTTCCAGCTCAGCCAAGGCCAATTGATATTTCTCCTCCGACTTAGCTCGGGCATCTTGCTGACCAGATAAGTTTTTCTTTAAATCGCCAAGCGCCGATTCAGTCTGAGCAAGAGTTTCATGTTGAAAGTACAAAAAAAGGGGCAAGTCTCAGAACTATTGCAAGCAATATCCCTGACACTTGGGGGCTAATGTATAATTTTTTCTTTTCAGATAAAATTATACAATATCAAGACCCGGCTCATCTTTTTACTGATGACCCGGCCCTTGGGGGTTACTGGTCGCAAGTTTTTTATAAACTTATCAAGACCCGGCTCATCTTTTTACTGATGACCCGGCCCTTGGGGGTTACTGGTCGCAAGTTTTTCTAAATTTATCAAGACCCGACTCATCTTTTTACTGATGACCCGGCCCTTGGGGGTTAGTGGTCGCAAGTTTTTTCTAAATTTGTCAAGACCCGGCTCATCTTTTTATTGATGACCCGACCCTTGGGGGTTAATGGGAGTAATACAATATAACAAAACTTACCTCATGTTTGTTTTTTAACATCCGCAGCAGGCTTTTCTCCATCTCATAGCTCGCCTCCAGGCGACTTGAAAAACCAGAGCAGAGTTCCTTGAACTCCAGATTTTCATATTCAGAAAGCTTAGCCTTGTAAAGTCCCGATTCAGGGATGGCTTGAGAGGAGGATGCCACATGCCTTGACAAAACCGTTGCCGCCGGCTTAGAGAAGCCGGTACCAGTAATAACTACAGCATCTGGGTCTTCTGTTGTCATCAATGGACTTGGCGGCTTAGGGACATCAATTGCTTCCTTGGGCGAGTCTGGAAGATCCATTTGATTTTCAGGCTCGCCTTGGTCTGGGTTGTCCTGAATCGGCACTGATTCTTTGATGGGCTCTGAAGTTGTGACAGGAGTTGATCCGCTGGTTTTCCTTTTCTTGGCATGTGCCCTAAAAGAAGGGAGAAGCGCCTTAAGGGACTGAAAGGTTATTACCCTCAGGATTCAAAGTAAGATTATCAAAAGACTTACCCAGGAACTTGAATCATTGGCGGAAGTGTCGACATCACTGAGTCGCTAGATGTAGGAGGAGAGTTCTGCAAGAACTATACGTCAAAAATATAGGCGGGTTACAGACGTGATCCAAAGAAACATGAAGGATTGTTATTCATAAGTACCTCATTTGGATTCCTTTTGTTCGTTGTTGGTAAGCCGGACACCAGATCACCGGAATGACTTCGGGTCTTCCGATTTGAAGTATGTTGTGCTTTCTTCAGAAGGAAATTTGGGTCCAAACAAGCATTTGGGTGTGAGAAGGGAACTTTCCCACAAATTCGCCTGGCCGGCTTAGGTGGAGAAGGAGATGAATTGGAGGAAACAGAAATTACCTCAACAGAGTCCTCCTGGCTTTCGTTGTCTTCATTCTATTTCAAGAGAGACAGAGATATAAATACAAAGATTAAACAGTAGTGGATGGCGAGTGAAAAGAGGATGAATTTTTACCTCCGAAAGTGCATCGCCGACTTGAGATTCATCGACTTCGGATGGCTCAGCCGCAGCAGCTTTGCCCTTACCCTTGGTTTTCTTTAAGGGCGGCTTAACATTTTTCATGGCTGGCCTTTTGGGCTTCCTGGACCAAAACTTATCGCCTTTCTGAAATAGCATATGTTACAAAAACCACAATACAAATGAAGCATAAGAAGTAAATACCAAAGGCGGGTTAGATTTGTTCACCTTGGGCGCCGGGTTAATTTTGCAGAAAGGCTTGAGGCCGATTTGGCCGCATTTTCCCGCACGCTCGCCAGTCAGTTTCTTGATAATGGTGACAATGTCCTTTTATATTAAAGTCGTATGGAAATAACATTGAGGATGATCTAGGGTGCCATCAAATTCGCACATTAGACCGTCCCGGCGACTCAGAGGGAGGATACGCCATTCGACCCAGCAACGGATTAGGTCAACCCCAGTAAGGCCGTTGTTTGTCAAGGATCTTAACTCGGATAGTACTGGGATGAATTCTGATTCCTCCTCCTCGGTGAGCTTGTCTGGAAGCTTGAAGTTCGTTGGAAGGCGATTTTTTGTGTAGCCCAGAAGCTTGTTTTCGCCTGCAGGAGAAGTCTCTTGACAGTAGAACCAAGACTCGCCCCAAACTTTGGGATGGCTTGGCATGGCGAGTGAGGGAAACGGGCTATCCCTGCGGCGCTGTACATTGACACCGCCGAGTTCCAGGCTGGGGCCATAGTGAAATCCCGTTTGGCGATTCAGATGGAAAAAGTGCCAGAATAAGGGGACAGAGAGTTCAATCGGCACGTAAGCCTCACAAAATACTTGGAATTGGCATAAATTACTTATGGAATTGGATCCCAGATCCTGGAGGCGGACGTTCATGAAAGCCATGGTATCTCTAAGAAACTTCGATCCGGGCGGCTTAAAACCTCGCTCCAAATGTTCAACGAAAACGACTATTTCCCCTTCTTTGGGGTTGGGGAGATCTTCTCCGAACCCGGTACGCGAGCCGATAACATTCTGAGGGTCCAAGTTGCCCGTTTTCACATAGTCTGCTAGTATGGTGCCATCGACCTTGGTAGGAAGCCAGTCACTTTTAAAGATGGTGCCCATGCTACAAGGAAGTAAAGTATGAATTTATACGCCTTGAACATCTACTGTAAGTGGTGAAATGAGTTCATCTAACGCGCCAAGTAATTTGTTTGCGGACTAAGATGGAGACTTGACCCGCCATATCAAGAGCCGAGTTGGGTTGCTATGGCGACTTACGAAGTCTGGCTATTCTCGAGAGCTGCGATTCTAAGGATGATGGAGACGTTTGTTCGAAACATCAAAGTGTGGAGACTACAAACAGCTTTTTGCAAAACAGTAGGTAAATTATGGATCTACTGGGCAGATGAAAAAACATGAGAAAGGTGGCTAGATGCAACAATCTATTACTAGGGCAAGGTGACGCCTTTCTCTTGATGAAACACTATTCTAAGTTCACGAGTAAGAGCGGATAAATGAAGGTATTCAAAGCATTGGCTATCTCGTCGACGTTTATGCTAATCAGTTTAGGGTAAGCAACACATGCTCGCAAAGAACATCAAGAACACGACAGTGACTGGAGCTTCAAGCAGAGATTGGATCTGTTCCTAACCTGATGCTCTCGGTCGAAAGAGGCCGACAATGACAGAGGTTGTTGTAGAAGCACGGAGGTCCCGTCGAGCGAAGAGATCTTCGACGGTGGTGGAGTTCGTGGCGAACGGCGAGATGGTCGACGATGATGCGGTGGTCAATGGCGGCGGACGGATTGGCCGCAGTGTGAAGCTTGACGACAACGAAGGCCTATGGGCGGCGCCGAAGCTTCTCGGGCGAAGACGGAAAGTACGGTCGGCGGTGGAGCCCTCGGGAGGTGATGAGATTTCCTCGCTGTGATAATGGGGAGGAGATTGACAAGACTGGTAGGTGGGAAGCGCCAGTCCTGTCCCCCCCCCCCGTCTATTTATCAGGGCGGGCGCTGGAATCGAGGCGCCGTGAGCGGGAACCGCCGGGGAATAAAAAGATTCGCTATAAAGGCGTTCCGAAGATTTTGGGATAACGATGCACTAAGATCCGTTGGGATTATGTCAGTCTTCCCGAAAATCTAGGGATAAGAAGAGGCCAACGAGAAATGGTTTGGCGACTTAAAGAGTTTTCGGTGCCAGATGGCGGGTTACAATTTCTGACGTATGAAGAAAAATGAGGAATGAATCGCCTTCAACTAAGCAGAAGTATTGGCATGAAAAAGAAGTTCAAGTCGATCTTGGGCCTAATGGTGGGGATATTACTTGTGAATGACCCGCCCTAGTTGGGCCGGGTTACCAATCAGGCGATTCACCCAAACAATTATTGGGACCTTGTCCTGGCCGGATCAAGGTCGTATGACGGTTTTTTATTTCTGGAAGGTCTCCAAGCTTTGGAAGAGGGCGACTTAGAGACCACAGGGGTCATGATTTGTAGGAAGGAAAGTACCCTTGTAAACCCTAGGGGTTCGACCTGTATATAAAGGCGAGTCCCAGGGGAGGAGAGGGCAGGTTAGAAATCATCGAGTGCTAGGTTCGGCGAGTTACGCCCTCCTTGTAATCGAAACTACATCAATACACACCAAAGCAGGACGTAGGATTTTACCTCCTAACGAGGGGCCGAACCTGGGTAAATTGCCGTGTCTCTCCCGCTTAACCCCTTTGAGTCGCCACCAAGGTGCGATGGCTCCAGTACTAAGTCCTTTCACGAGGACATCTGCCGTGAAAAAACCACGACAGATATGGAGGGCTTCTTCATCAACACCATTGCCTCACCGATGATGCGTGAGTAGTTCACCACAGACCTTCGGGTCCATAGCTAGTAGCTAGATGGCTTGTTCTCTCTGTTGGATCTTCAATACAAAGTTCTCCATGATATTCATGGAGATCTATCCGATGTAATCTTCTTTTGCGGTGTGTTTGTCGAGATCCGATGAATTGTGGATTTATGATCAGATCATCTATGAATATTATTTGAATCTCCTCTGATCTCTTATATGCATGATTTCGTATCCTTGTAATTCTCTTCGAGTTGTGGGTTTCGTTTGGCCAACTTGATCTATAATTCTTGCAATTGGAGAAGTGCTTGGTTTTGGGTTCATATCGTGCGGTGTCCTCACCCAGTGACAGAAGGGGTAGCAAGGCACGCATCATGTTGTTGCCATCAAGGGTAAAAAGATGGGGTTTATATCTATTGCATGAATTTATCCCTCTACATCATGTCATCTTGCTTAAGGTGTTACTCCGTTTGTTATGAATTTAATACACTAGATGCATGTTGGATAGCGGTCGATGTGTGGAGTAATAGTAGTAGATGCAGAAAGTATCGGTCTACTTGTCTCGGACGTGATGCCTATATGTATGATCATTGCCTTAGATATCATCATGACTTTGCGCGGTTCTATCAATTGCTCGACAGTAATTCGTTCACCCACCGTAATATTTGCTATCATGAGAGAAGCCTCTAGTGAACACTATGGCCCCCGAGTCTACTTCACATCATATTTTCAGCTCTACACTTTTACTTTGTTGCACTTTCCACCTTCAGATCTCACCTTGCAATTAATCATGAAGGGATTGACAACCCCTTTATAGCGTTGGGTGCAAGTTTGCTTGTTTTTGCGCAAGTACTTTGGAAACTTGTTTTTATACTCCTACTGGATTGATACCTTGGTTCTCAAACTGAGGGAAATACTTACTACTACTGTGCTGCATCACCCTTTCCTCTTCAAGGGAAAAACCAACGCAAGCTCAAGAGGTAGCAAGAAGAATTTCTTGCGCCGTTGCCGGGGAGGATCAAGTCAAGAATAGTCTCCCGTCAACGTGCCAATTTCTGGCGCCGTTGCCGGGGAGCATCAAGTCAAGAATAGTCTCCCTTCAACGTGTCAATTTCTGGCACCGGGGACTATTCTAAATGAAGCTTATCCAATTAATTGTCGCAAACTCATCTCTTGCATTTACTTTTTTGCCTTTTGCCTCCCATTTTCCTCTCCCCCACTTCTGAAAAACAAAAATTTACAAAAATATTTGCCTTTTTCGTTCGCCCTTTTCTTTCGCTTGCTTTCTGTTCGCTTGTGTGCTTGTGTGCTTGCTGAAGTCACCATGACTGAAAACACCAAATTGTGTGACTTCTCGAATACTAATAATAATTATTTTATTAGTACTACGATTTCTCCCGCCATTAGTGCGGAATCATATGAAATCAATGCTGCTTTGCTGAATCTTGTTATGAAAGAGCAATTTTCCGGCCTTCCTAGTGAAGATGCCGCATCCCATCTTAATACCTTCATTGAGTTATGCGATATGCAAAAGAAGAAAGATGTGGATAATGATGTGATTAAATTGAAGCTATTTTCGTTCTCATTACGAGATCGAGCAAAAACTTGGTTTTCATCTTTACCCAAAAATAGCATTGATTCTTGGAACAAGTGTAAAGATGCTTATATATCCAAGTATTTTCCACCGGCTAAGATTATCTCTCTCTGTAATGATATCATGAATTTTAAGCAACTAGATCACGAACATGTTGCACAATCTTGGGAGAGAATGAAATTGATGATTAGAAATTGTCCCGCTCATGGCTTGAGTATTTAGATGATTATACAAATCTTCTATGCTGGTTTGAATTTTGCTTGTAGAAATATCTTGGATTCCACCTCTGGTGGAACTTTCATGGAAATCACATTAGGATAAGCAACAGAACTCCTAGACAATATCATGACAAACTATTCTCAATGGCTCACTGAAAGGTCACCTACTAGTAAAAAAGTGCATGCTATAGAAGAAATTAACTCTTTGAGTGCTAAGATGGATGAGTTAATGAAATTGTTTGCTAGTAAAGGTGCTCCTCTAGATCCAAATGATATGCCTTTGTGTTCCTTGATTGAGAATAGCAATGAAAGCTTGGATGTTAATTTTGTTGGTAGGAATAATTTTGGCAACAACAATGCTTATAGAGGTAACTTTATTCCTAGGCCTTTTCCTAGTAGTCCCTCTAATAACTTTGGCAATTCCTACAACAATGCTCATGGAAATTACAATAAATTACCCTCTGATCTTGAGAGTAATATTAATTAGTTTATCAAGTCGCAAAAGATTTTCAATGCGTCCATAGAAGAAAAACTGCTCAAAATTGATGACTTGGCTAGGACCGTTGATAGAATGTCCCTTGATATTGATGCTTTGAAATTGAGATGTGCTCCTCCCAAGATTAATATGGATGAAACTTTGAAAGCTGTGCTTGTTTCCATGAATGAGAGTAAATAAAGAACCACCCAAATTTGTGCTAGACATGAATGGCTTAAAAAGGCGTGTTCTCGTGATGAGAATCACGAAGATCTTAAAGTGCTTGGTGTGACTCCTATTGAATCCTTGTTTTCTAATATCAATCCTAATGATGATGGGGCTGTATATGAATCCACTTTGGTTGAGAAACACCCCAATGATTCGGAGTGTATCTATCTTGATGCTAAAAGCACTGAAAGTGGAGTAGAGGATATCAAAACTTTGAGTAGTAATGAAATTACTACTTTGGATTTCAAGGAATTCAATTATGATAGTTGATCTTTGATTGAATGTATTTCCTTGATGTAATCCATGCTAAACTCTCCACACGCTTATAGCCAAAATAAGGCCTTTACCGATCATATCGTTGATGCTATAATGAAATCTCTTGAAGAGAAACTTGAGTTGGAGATATCTATTCCTAGAAAACTTCATGATGAGTGGGAACCTACTATCAAAATCAAGATTAAAAACTTTGAATGCAATGCTTTGTGTGATTTGGGTGCTAGTGTTTCCGCTATTCCAAAGTCTTTATGTGATGTTCTAGGCTTCAACGAGCTTGATGAGTGCTCTCTTAATTTGCATCTTGAGGATTCTACTATTAAGAAACCTATGGGAAGGATCAATGATGTTCTTATTATTGCAAATAGGAACTATGTACCCGTAGATTTCATTGTGCTTAATATTGATTGCAATCCAACATGTCCCATCATTCTTGGTAGACCTTTCCTTAGGACTATTGGTGCTATTATCGATATGAAGGAAGGGAATATTATATTTCAATTTCCATTAAAGAAGGGCATGGAACACTTTCCTAGAAATAAAATAAGATTGCCTTATGAATCCATGATGAGGGCTACTTATGGTTTGAGCACCAAAGACGACGATACTTGATTCTATCGCCTTATGCCTAGCTAAGGGCGTTAAACAATAGCGCTTGTTGGGAGGCAACCCAATGAATTTATCTTTGCTTTTTTCTTTCTTTTTTGTTGTGTCCACACCATCATAATTCTGTTATGATTGTGTTTTTTGTGTTTATTTTTGTGTTTGAGCCAAGTAAAACCTTTATGACTAGTTTTGGTGATGGTTGTTTGATCTTGCTGAAAAACACAGAAACTTTGCGCTCACAAAATTATTTTTAATTCCTATCCAGAAAGAGCTTTTGAGTTGATTATTTTTGTTGCTGGTTGATATGCAAATTGACTTAATTGTCATAATTGTTCACAATTTTTGAGATACCAGAAGTATACGAAGTATACAGATTGCTACAGACTGGTTTGTTTTTGACAGATTCTGTTTTTGTTGTGTTGATTGCTTATTTTGATGAAACTATGGATAGTATCGGGGGGTACTAGCAATGGAAAAGTGAGAATACAGTAATCTAACATCAATCTAAATAGTAATCAAGTTTACTACAGTACCTAAAGAGTTGGTAGTTTGTTTTCTTGTGCTAATGATATCACGAGTTTCTGTTTAAGTTTTGTGTTGTGAAGTTTTCAAGTTTTGGGTTATGTTCTCATGGACAATGGGATAAAGAGTGGAAATAGCTCAATCTTTGTGATGCCCAAGGCATCCCAAGCCAAATTCAAGGACACCAAAAAGCCTAAGCTTGGGGATGCCCCGGGAAGGCATCCCCTCTTTCGTCTTCAATCCATCGGTAACGTTACTTGAAGCTATATTTTTATTCACGACATGATATGTGTTTAGCTTGGAGCATCGTGTATTATAGGAGTCTTTTCTTTTTGTTGTGTCACAATCATACTTGCTGCACACCTTTTTGAGAGAGACATGCACTCATCGTGAATTTGCTAGAATACTCATTGAGCTTCACTTATATCTTTGGAGCTAGATAACTTTGCTCTAGTGCTTCACTTAGATCTTTTTAGAGCACGGCGGTGTCATATTTTGTAGAAATAAAAACTCTCACTCTTAACTTATATCTTTTTGAGAGTGCTCTCCCTAAGTAACTTGGTAATTGGCATGTGCTATAAAAGTAGTCCTAAAGATGATAGGCATCCAAAGAGGATAAAATAAAAACTTCCATATTCAAGTGCATTGATTAGTAAGAGAAGTTTGATTCCTCACAATTAGTTTCGAGATATGGATATGGTAATATTAGAGTTATGTTAGTAGGGTGTTGTGAATCTAGAAATACTTGTGTTGAAGTTAGTGATTCCCGTAGCATGCACGTATGGTGAACCGCTATGTTAGGAAGTCGGAGCATAATTGATTTATTGATTGTCATCCTTTGTGTGGCGGTCGGGATTGCGCGATGGTTAACACCTACCAACCCTTCCCCTAGGAGTATGCGTTAAGCACTTTGTTTCGATTACTAACAAAACTTTCGCAATAAGTATATGAGTTCTTCATGACTAATGTGAGTCCATGGTATAGATGCACTTTCACCTTCCACCATTGCTAGCCTCTCTAGTCTCGCGCAGCTTTCGCCGGTGCACAAACCCACCATATAACTTCCTCAAAACAGCCACCATACCTACCTATTATGGCATTTTCATCGCCATTCCGGGATATATTGCCATGAAACTCCCACCGTTCTGTCTCATGACTTGTGTCGTCACTTTCATATTGCCATTGCATGATCATAAGATAGCTAGCGAGATGTTTCAACATCATACGCCAAGCTAGATCGTTGCACATCCCGGTACACTGCTGGAGGCATTTCCTATAGACTCATCATTGTTCTAAGCATTGAGGTGTGAGTAAATAAAAGTGTGATGACCATCATTATTAGAGCATTGTCCCATGTGAGGAAATAAAAAAAAAGTGGCCAAAGATGCCCACCAAAAAAATTGAAAAGAGGCCAAAGAGCCCAAACAAAAAAAAAGAGAGAAAAAGAGAGAAGGGACAATGCTACTATCTTTTTCCACACTTGTGCTTCAAAATAGCACAATGTTCTTCATGATAGAGAGTCTCTTGTTTTGACACTTCCATATACTAGTGGGAATCTTCATTATATAACTTGGCTTGTATATTCCAATGATGGGCTTCCTCAAAATTGCCCTAGGTCTTCGTGAGCAAGCAAGTTGGGTGCACACCCACTAGTTCTCCTTTTGAGCTTTCACACACTTATAGCTCTAAGTGCATCCGTTGCATGGTAATCCCTACTCATTCACATTGATATCTATTGATGGGCATCTCCATAGCCCGTTGATACGCCGAGTCGATGTGACCATCTCCTCCTTTTTGCCTCCCAACCTCCACCACACTCTATTCTACCTATAGTGCTATATACATGGCTCACGCTCATGTATTGCGTGAGAGTTGAAAAGGTTTGAGAAAGTAAGAGTGCGAAAACAATTACTTGGTCAATACCGGGGTTGTGCATGATTTAAATTCGTTGTGTGGGGATGATGGAACATAGCAAGACTATATGATTTTGTAGGGATAACTTTGTTTGGCCTTGTTATTTCAAAAGTTCATGTTTGCCTTGCTAGTTTGCTTGAAGTATTATTGTTTTCACGTCAATAGTAAACTATTGTTTTGAATCTTACGGATCTGAACATTCATGTCACAAGAAAGAAGTTACAAAGGAAAAATATGTTAGGTAGCATTCCACATCAAAAATTCAGTCTTTATCACTTTCCTACTCGAGGACGAGCACGAGTTAAGCTTGGGGATGCTTGATATGTCTCCAACGTATCTATGATTTTTGATGGTTCCATGTTATTATCTTGTCAACTTTGGATGTTTTGTATGCATGAATATGCTATTTTATATCTTTTTTGGGACTAACCTATTAACTCAGTGCCAAGTGCCTGTTTCTATTTTTCCGTGTTTTTGACCTTTTTCAGAGGAGAATATTAAACGGAGTCCAAACAGAATAAAACCTGCGGAATGATTTTTTCCATAACAGAAGATACGCAGGGAACTTGAGAACCAAGGCAAAGGACCCCGGGGGAGGTCACAAGCCCCCTAGGCGCGGCCTGGGGGGCGCCTAGCAGGTTTGTGGGCCCCCCGTGGCTCCTTTGCCCTACTTCTCCCGCCTATAAATTCTCCGAAAATCTGAAACTGACAGAGAGAGCCACGAAAATACTTTTCCGCCACCGCAAGCTTCTGTCTCCGCAAGATCCCATCTGGGGCACGTTCTGGTGCCCTGCCGGAGGGGGGATTCGGATACGGAGGGCTTCGTCATCAACACCATTGCCTCACGGATGATGCGTGAGTAGTTCACCACAGACCTTCGCGTCCATAGCTAGTAGTTAGATGGCTTCTTCTCTCTCTTGGATCTTCAATACAAAGTTCTCCATGATCTTCATGGAGATCTATCCGATGTAATCTTCTTTTGCGGTGTGTTTGTCGAGATCCGATGAATTCTGGATTTATGATCAGATCATCTATGAATATTATTTGAGTCTCCTCTGATCTCTTATATGCATGATTTTGTATCCTTGTAATTCTCTTCATGAGAGAAGCCTCTAGTGAACACTATGGCCCCCCGGGTCTACTTCACATCATATTTTCAGCTCTACACTTTTACTTTGTTGCACTTTCCACCTTCAGATCTCACCTTGCAATTAATTGTGAAGGGATTGACAACCCCTTTATAGCGTTGGGTGCAAGTTTGCTTTTTTGCGCAGGTACTTTGGAAACTTGTCTTGATACTCCTACTTGATTGATACCTTGGTTCTCAAACTGAGGAAAATACTTATTGCTACTGTGCTGCATCACCCTTTCCTCTTCAAGGGAAAAATCAATGCAAGCTCAAGAGGTAGCAGGGACACAGACATTTTAGAGAAGAAACAGGAGGAGGAATAAGAAAGAGAGAGAGGGAGGAGGAGGTCCAGCGGTCTCGACCTACTCGTCGCTGGCGAGGTCAGCGACAAGGCGACGGCTAGAGGTGGGGCCCTCATGCTCGAGTGCCTTGATTTCGTACTCACACACGAGCGTGGGAGGAGGCAAGGAGAGAAGAGGCGGCACGTCAGACCCTCACGATCGGCTCACCGGTAGCTGGCTGCAAGGTGCTTCGGCATCGGGCGGTCGCACACTCCTCTCCAATGAAGTTCGGATTAAAAGATATGGTCATCGCAAGATGATATGCCACGAACGCGAATGCATGCAAATGACAGCCACGACATGTTAAACATTTCAAACACATGTGAGAGTTGGATATTGTGAAATTTGCCGAGACATCTAAGCACATGTGACAACATCT
This sequence comes from Hordeum vulgare subsp. vulgare, assembly GCF_904849725.1. Lineage (NCBI taxonomy): Eukaryota > Viridiplantae > Streptophyta > Magnoliopsida > Poales > Poaceae > Hordeum > Hordeum vulgare. The sequence goes on along the minus strand of NC_058522.1, from coordinate 442,870,028 downwards.
GATTACAATCCATTGGGCTGACCAGTTGGGCTACGAGAGAAGTGCAGTCAACAATAAATTTTGGGTTGATGGACGAGCACCTATCATTGACTGAACAAAACAGAAAGTTTTGCTGAATCAACAACCGAACACAAAACAAAAGAAAACAAGGGCGCGTGGATTCGAACCCCACACACCTTGGTTCAGTGCACGCGATGACTACGAGATGGACTAGAAGAGGCGGCACGTCACACCCTCACGATTGTCTCACCGGTAGATCTGATCTAAACATATTTTATATTTGTTAAATGGCAAAATAAAGTGGTTCATGTGAAAGTACACGTCATTCTAGTTAGTTTACATATATAGCTCACCTCCAATGAAGTTACGGACTAAAAGATATGGTCATCGCAAGATGATATGCCACGAACACGAATGCATGCAAATGACATCCACGACATGTTAAACATTTCAAACACATGTGAGAGTTGGATATTGTGAAATTTGCAGAGACGTCTAAGCATGTCTGACAACATCTGATTACAATCCATTGGGCTGACCAGTTGGGCTACGAGAGAAGTGCAGTCAACAATAAATTTTGGGTTGATGGACGAGCACCTATCATTGAGTGAACAAAACAGAAAGTTTTGCTGAATCAACAACCGAACACAAAAGAAAAGAAAACAAGGGCGCGTGGGATTCGAACCCCAGACCCCTTGGTTCAGTGCACACGATGACTACCAGCTGGACTAGCGTGGAATTGCATAAGAAACACACCAGCATGGCTAAAGAACATATGAGACAGAACGGATCTAGAGCAAAACAGTACCCTTACGGCCATGGCGTTCTTCTTCTCACCAGCTACGAATGGGTCGATGGCGTTCGACGGAGTGACCGAGAAGCTGTGGATTTGACAGAGCCGAGGGCAGCAGATCTATTCCCGGTGGCGGCGAGCTCTGGTTCGAGGCGAGGATGACTGAGACGGCAGAGGCGTTGCGGGCAGAGCTACATGCGACCATCCATGGAGACGACAACGATGCCGGGGAGCAGGGAAGGGCGACTGACGACGGGGAATGGACGGGTCGGGGTTGAGGCAACCGGATAAGATAGGGCATGAGTTGGGGCGATGCATCGGTCGGCGAGGGATCTCCAGGCATCCATGGCATTGGTGTTGCCTCAAGAAAGAAAGGGACACAGAGAATTCAGAGAAGAAACAGGAGGAGGAATAAGAAAGAGAGAGAGGGAGGAGGAGGTCCAACGGTCTCGACCTGCTCGTCGCTGGCGAGGTCAGCAACAAGGCGACGGCTAGAGGCGGGGCTCTCGTGCTCGAGCGCCTTGATTTCGTACTCACACATGAGCGCGGGATCAGGCAAATCGAGAAGAGGCGGCATGTCAAACCCTCACGATCGGCTTACCGGTAGCTGGTTGCACGGTGCTTCGGCATCGGGCGTTGATACGTCTCAAACGTATCTATAATTTTTGATGGTTTCACGTTGTTATCTTGTCAACTTTGGATGTTTTGTTTACCTTTTATATCTTTTTTGGGACTAACTTATGAACTCAGTGCCAATTGCGACTTCCTGTTTTTTCTGTGTTTTTGACTCTTTTCAGATCTGATTTTGGAACGGAGTCCAAACGGAATAAAATCCCCAAAATGATTTTTTCCAGAACGGAAGAAGATCGGGAGGCTTGAGGGCCAAGCAAGTGGGCCCACACGGAGCCCACAAGCCCTTTTGCCGCGGCCAGGGGGGAGGTTGCGGCAACCAAGCTTGTGGCCCCCTTGGCGCTCCCCTGCCCTAGGTCTTTGGCCTATAAATTCCCTAAAAATCCAGAAAAAATCAGGGCGTCCACGAAAACACTTTTCCGCCGCCGCAAGCTTCCGTTTTCGCGAGATCTCATCTGGAGACCCTTCCCGGTGCCCTACCGGAGGGGACTTTGGAGTTGGAGGGCTTCTTCATCAACATCATCGCCCCTCCAATGACTCGTGAGTAGTTCACTTCAGACCTACGGGTCCGTAGTTAGTAGCTATATGGATTCTTCTCTCTCTTGGATCTTCAATACAAAGTTCTCCATAATCTTCATGGAGATCTATACGATGTAATCCTCTTTGGCGGTGTGTTTGTCGAGAACCGATGAATTGTGGATTTGTGATCAGATTATCTATGATATATATTTGAGTCTTTGATGATTTCTTATATGCATGATTTGATATCCTTGTAAGTCTCTCTGAGTCTTGGGTTTTGTTTGGCCAACTAGATCTATGATTCTTGCAATGGGAGAAGTGCTTGGTTTTGGGTTCATACCGTGTGGTGACCTTTCCCAGTGACAGAAGGGGCAGGAAGGCACGCATCATGTTGTTGCCATCAAGGGTAACAAGATGGGCTTTTATCATAGATATGAGATTGTCCATCTACATCATGTCATCTTGCTTAAGGCGTTACTCTGTTCTTTGGACTTAATACACTAGATGCATGCTGGATAGCGGGCGACGTGTGGAGTAATAGTAGTAGATGCAGAAATTATCGGTCTACTTGTTTTGGACGTGATGCCTATAGATATAATCATTGCCATAGATAACGTCACGACTTTGCACGGTTCTATCAATTGCTCGACAGTAATTCGTTCACCCACCGTCTACTTGCTTTCATGAGAGAAGCCACTAGTGAACACTACGGCCCCCAGGTCTATTCACACCTATCGTTTCCACTTTTGCTTTTACTTTGCTTTGTTTCTTTGTTGCTTTCAATTCTCACTTGGCAAACGATCTATAAGGGATTGACAACCCCTTCATAGCGTTGGGAGCAAGCTCTTTGTGTTTGTGCAGGTACTTGTGATATTCCTTAACTGGATCGATACCTTGATCCTCAAAACTGCGGGAAATACTTACCGCCGCTATGCTACATCACCCTTTCCACTTCGAGGGAACACCAACGCAAGGCTCCAAGGCCATGGGGGAAATCCTTTGCATATTTGCCTAGGAAGTCCCTAAAGGCGTAGCCGTAGCAGAAGGATTCCTGGTGCCGTTGCTGAGGAGTATCAAGACAAGAATAGTCTCCCGTCAGCACGCTTGTTTCTGGCGCCGTTGGAAGGTCTTTTGTTGCAGTAGCAGAAGTATTTCTGGCGTCGTTGCGTGGGAAGGAGAGATCTATCCAAGTAGGTCTCACAAACTCATCTCTTGCATTTAAATTTTTTTGACTGTTGCCTCTCGTTTTCCTCTCCCCCACTTCACATTCGTCATTTTCATTTGCCTTTCTCCTTTGCTTTTCTCTTTTTCCTTTTGCCCTTTGCCGGTTTTCTTGCTTGTTTGTTTGTTGAAGTCATCATGGCTGAAAACACCAAACTTTGCGACTTCTCGAGTACCAATAATAATGATTTTATTAGTACTCCGATTGCTCCCGCCACTAGTGCGGAATCATATGAAATCAACGTAGCTTTGCTGAATCTGGTTATGAAAGAGCAATTCTCTGGCCTTCCTAGTGAAGATGTCGCATCTCATCTCAATACCTTCATTGAGCTTTGCGATATGCAAAAGAAAAGAGATGTGGATAATGACATGATTAAGTTGAAGCTTTTTCCTTTCTTGTTGCGAGATCGCGCAAAAACTTGGTTTTCTTCTGTGCCTAAAAATAGTATCAATTCTAGGGATAGGTGCAAAGATGCTTACATATCCAAGTATTTTCCGCCGGCTAAGATTATCACCTTGCGTAACGATATCATGAATTTCAAGCAACTTGATCATGAACACGTTGCACAATCTTGGGAGAGGATGAAGCTTATGATTAGAAATTGTCCCGCTCATGTCTTGAGTTTGTGGATGATTATACAAATCTTTTACGCTGATTTGAATTTTGCTTCTCGCAATATCTTGGACTCCGCCTCAGGTGGAACGTTCATGGAAATCACGTTAGGAGACGCTACAAAAATCCTAGACAATATCATGACCAACTACTCTCAGTGGCACACTGAAAGGTCACCTGCTAGCAAAAAGGTACACGCTATAGAAGAAATTAACTCGCTTAGTGTATGGACGAGTTGATGAATTTGGTTGCTAGTAGAAACGCTCCTTTAGATCCTAATGACATGCCACTATCTTCCTTGATTTAGAGTAGCAACGCTAGTTTGGACGTTAATTTTGTTGGTAGGAACAATTTTGGCAACAACAATGCTTTTAGAGGAAACTATGTTCCTAAGCCTTTTCCTAGTAACTCCTCTAACAATTGTGGCAATTCCTACAACAACACTTATGGAAATCACAACAAATTACCCTCTGATTAAGAGAGTAATATCAAAGAGTTCATCAACTCTCAAAAGATTTTCAATGCGTCCATAGAGGAAAAACTACTCAAAATTGACGATTTGGCTAAGAGCGTTGATAGGATGTCTTGTGATATTGATGCTTTGAAAGTTAGATGTGTTGCTCCTAAGGTCAACTTGGATGAAACTTTGAAAGCTATGCGTGTCTCCATGAATGAGAACAAAGAAAGAACCGCCCAAATTCGCGCTAGGCATGAATGGTTTAAAAGGGTGCGTTCTAGTGATGCAAATCACGAAGATCTTAAAGTGCTTGGTGTGACTCCTCTTGAATCTTTGTTTTCGTGTGTCAAGCCTATTTATGAAGGGGCTGGATATGCATCCACTTTGGTTGAAAAACACCCCAATGATTCGGAGTCCACCTATCTTGATGATAAAGGTGTGGAGAGTGGAGTAGAAGAAATCAAAAAATTGGGTAGTAATGAAACTCCCACTTTGGATTTCAAGGAATTCAATTATGATAATTGCTCCTTGTTTGAATGCATTTCTTTGATGCAATCCATTGCAAACTCTCCACATGCTTATAGCCAAAGCAAAGCCTTTACCGCGCATATCGTAGATGCTATGATGAAATGTCTTGAAGAGAAGCTCGAATTAGAAGTCTCTATACCTAGAAAACTTCAAGATGAGTGGGAACCTACTATCAAAATCAAGATCAAAAACTATGAGTGCAATGCTTTGTGTGATTTGGGTGCTAGTGTTTCCGCGATTCCGCGATTCCAAAGTCTTTATGTGATATTCTTGGTTTTCATGAGATTGAAGAGTGTTCTCTTAATTTGCATCTTGCGGATTCTACTGTCAAGAAACCCATGGGAAGGATCGATGATGTTCTTATTGTTGCAAATAAGAACTATGTACCCGTGGATTTCATTGTACTTGACATAGATTGCAATCCTTCATGTCCATTATTCTTGGTAGACCTTTCCTAAGGACTATTGGTGCTATCATCGATATGAAGGAAGGTAATATTAGATTTCAATTTCCTCTAAATAAGGGCATGGAGCACTTTCCTAGAAAGAAAATAAGATTGCCTTATGAATCTATGATGAGGGCTACTTATGGTTTGAGCACCAAGGATGACTATACGTGATTCCATCACCTTATGCCTAGCTAAGTGCGTTAAACAATAGCGCTTGTTGGGAGGCAACCAACGAATCTATCCTTTTTCTTTCTGTTTTGTGTTTTCCACACTTTCATAATTCTGTTATGATTGTGTTTTTTGTGTTTCTTTTTGCGTTTGTGCCAAGCAAAACCGTTATGATTAATCTTGGGGATGATCGTTTGGTCATGCTACAAAAGACAGAAACTTTCTGCTCACGAAAATAATTTTCATTTTTCTTCTGCAGAGCTTTTGAGTTGATTCTTTTTGCTGCTGATTGCTATGCAAATTCTTCAGAGTGTTGAAAGTTTCCAGAATTTTTTAAGTACCAAAAGTATACAAAGTATACGGATTGCTACAGACTGGTCTGTTGTTAACAGATTCTGTTTTTGTTGTGTTGGTTGCTTATTTTGATGAAACTATGGATAGTATCAGGGGGTATTAGCCATGGAAGATTGAAAATACAGTAACCCAACATCAACATAACTAGAATTTAAGTTTTCTACAGTACCTAGGGAATTGGTGGTCTGCTTTCTTATACTAATGTTATCACGAGTTTCTGTTTAAGTTTCGTGTTGTGAAGTTTTCAAGTTTTGGGTGAAGTTCTTATGGACAAAAAGATAAAGAGTGGCAAGAGCTCAAGCTTGGGGATGCCCAAGGCACCCCAAGATGATTCAAGGATGCCGTAAAAGCCTAAGCTTGGGGATTCCCCGGGAAGGCATCCCCTCTGCCGTCTTCAATCCATCGATAACGTTACTTGGGGCTATATTTTTATTCACCACATGTTATGTGTTTTTCTTGGAGCGTCTTGTATCGTAGGAGTCTTTTGTTTTTGTTGTGTCACAATCATTCTTGCTGGACACCTAGAGAGAGAGACACTTACCGTGATTTTGTCGAGCTTCACTTATATCCTTTGGTTAGACAATTCCGCTCACATGTGCTTCACTTATATCTTTTGAGCTAGTTGATTTTGCTCTATGTGCTTCACTTATATCTTTTAGAGCACGGCGATGCGTGGCTTGGTAGTTGATCTATGCTATGAAAGTAGTCTCAAAAGGTGTAGTTATCGAAAGGGATACGAAAACTTCAACCTTCATGTGCATTGAATAGTTAGAGAAGTTTGATTCATCTCAACTAGTTTTGAGTTGTGGTTATGGTAATATTGAAGTTATACTAGTAAGGTGTTGTGGATCTAGAAATACTTGTGTTGAAGTTACTGATTCCTGTAGCATGCACGTATGGTGAAATACTTGTGTTGAAGTCTAAGAATGATTAGTCTATTGATTGTCATCCTTTGTGTGGCGGTCGGGATCGCGCGATGGTTTATACCTACCAACCCTTCCCCTAGGAGTATGCGTTGAATGCTTTGTTTCGCTTACTACTAAAACTTTTGCAACAAGTATATGAGTTCTTCATGACTAATGTTAAGTCCATGGTTTAGATGCACTTTCACCTTCCACCATCACTATCTTCTCTAGTGTCGTGCAACTTTCTCCGGTGCACAAAGCCCACCATTAGCCTCCCTCAAAACAGCCACCATACCTACCTACTATGGCTTTTTCAAAGTCATTCCAAGATATATTGCCATGCAACTACCACCATGTCATGTGCCACCAAGTCTACATTGCCATTGCATGATCTTAAGATACCTAGCATGATGTTTCCATTAATGTCCATGCCATGCTAGATCACTGTCACGGTACACTACCGAAGGCATTCCATATAGAGTCATCCTTGCTCTAAGTTTTGAGTTGTAAGTGTGATGATCATCATTGATGGAGCATTGTCCCATGTGAGGAAATAAGAGGCCAAAGATGCCCACCAAAAAAAGAGAGGCCAAAGAGCCCATTCAAAATAAAATAAAATAAATGAGAGAAAAAGAGAGAAGGGACAATGCTACCACCTTCCCACACATGTGCATATTAAGCACCATGATCTTCATGATTGAGAGTCTCTCGTTTTGTCACTACCATATAGCTAGTGGGAAATTTTCATTATATAACTTGGCTTGTATATTCCAATGATAGTCTTTCTCAAATTTGCCTTAGGTCTTCGTGAGCAAGCAAGTTGGATGCACACCCACTAGTTTTCATTAAGCGCTTTCACATACTCTTAGCTCTAGTGCATCATTTGTATGGCAATCCCTACTCATTCATATTGATATCTATTGATGAGCATCTCCACAGCTCATTGATATGCCTAGTTAATGTGACCATCTTTTCCTTGTTTGTCTTGCAACCTCCACCACACTCCACACCACTGATAATGCTAAAACCATGGCTCACGTTCATGTATTGCGTGAGAGTGGAAAAAGTTTGAGAAAGTAAAGGTGTGAAAACAATTACTTGTCCAATACCGAGGTTGTGCATGATTTAAATTCGTTGTGCAATGATGATAGAGCATAGCCAGACTATATGATTTTGTAGGGATAACTTTTTTTTGGCCTTGTTATTTTGAAAGTTCATGGTTACTTTGTTAGTATGCTTGAAGTATTATTGTTTCCACGTCAATAGCAAACTATTGTTTTGAATCTAATGGATCTGAACATTCACGTCACATAAGAGGAGTTACAAAGGACATCTATGATAGGTAGCATGAAAGCATAAAAAATTCATTCTTTATCACTTCCCTACTCGAGGACGAGCAGGAGTTGGGGATGCTTGATACGTCTCAAACGTATCTATAATTTTTAATGGTTTCACGGTGTTATCTTGTCAACTTTGAATGTTTTGTTTACCTTTTATATCTTTTTTGGGACTAACTTATTAACTCAGTGCCAGGTGCCAGTTCCTGTTTTTTCTGTGTTTTTGACTCTTTTCAGATCTGATTTTGTAACGGAGTCCAAACGGAATAAAATCCCCAAAATGATTTTTTTCCAGAACGGAAGAAGATTGGGAGGGTTGAGGGCCAAGCAAGTGGGCCCACAGGGAGCCCACAAGCCCTGTTGCCGCGGCCAGGGGGAGGCCGCGGCAACCAAGCTTATGGCCCCCCCTCGCGCTCCCCTGCCCTAGGTCTTTGGCCTATAAATTCCCTAAAAATCCAGAAAAAATCAGGGCGTCCACGAAAACACTTTTCCGCCGCCGCAAGCTTCCGTTTCCGCGAGATCTCATCTGGAGACCCTTCCCGGTGCCCTGTCGGAGGGAACTTTGGAGTTAGAGGGCTTCTTCATCAACATCATCGCCCCTCCAATGACTCGTGAGTAGTTCACTTCAGACCTACAGGTCCGTAGTTAGTAGCTAGATGGCTTCTTCTCTATCTTGGATCTTCAATACAAAGTTCTCCATGATCTTCATGGAGATCTATCCGATGTAATCCTCTTTGGCGGTGTGTTTGTCGAGATCCGATGAATTGTGGATTTGTGATCAGATTATCTATGATATATATTTGAGTCTTTGCTGATTTCTTATATGCATGATTTGATATCCTTGTAAGTCTCTCCGAGTCTTGGGTTTTGTTTGGCCAACTAGGTCTATGATTCTTGCAACGGGAGAAGTGCTTGGTTTTGGGTTCATACCGTGTGGTGACCTTTCCCAGTGACAAAAGGGGCAGCAAGGCACGCATCGTGTTGTTGCCATCAAGGGTGACAAGATGGGCTTTTATCGTAGATATGAGATTGTCCATCTACATCATGTCATCTTGCTTAAGGCGTTACTCTATTCTTTGGACTTAATACACTAGATGCATGCTGGATAGTGCTCGACATGTGGAGTAATAGTAGTAGATGCAGAAAGTATCGGTCTGCTTGTTTTGGACGTGATGCCTATAGATATAATCATTGCCATAGATAACGTCACGACTTTGCGCGGTTCTATCAATTGCTCGACAGTAATTCGTTCACCCATCGTCTACTTGCTTTCATGAGAGAAGCCACTAGTGAACACTACGGCCCCCGGGTCTATTCACACCTATCGTTTCCACTTTCGCTTTTACTTTGCTTTGTTTCTTTGTTGCTTTCAGTTCTCACTTGGCAAACAATCTATAAGGGATTGACAACCCCTTCATAGCGTTGGGAGCAAGCTCTTTGTGTTTGTGCATGTACTTGTGATATTCCTTCACTGGATCGATACCTTGGTTCTCAAAACTGAGGGAAATACTGACCGCCGCTGTGCTACATCACCCTTTCCGCTTCGAGGGAACACCACCGCAAGGCTCCAAGCCCACGGGGGAAATCCTTTGCATATTTGCCTAGGAAGTCCCTAAAGGTGTAGCCGTAGCAGAAGGATTCCTGGTGTCGTTGCTGAGGAGTATCAAGACAAGAATAGTCTCCCGTCAGCACGCTTGTTTCTAGCGCCGTTGGAAGGTCTTTTGTTGCAGTAGCAGGCATCTGGAAGCACCTCTCGAGCATACGAGTAAGGCAGGGAGGAGGGGCTCTAAGCTACGGGAGGGGTGGACGCGTACATGGGCTAGCGGCGATGGATCGAGGGGACAATCGCTCGAGCGATGCTGGTTGGAGGAAATAGATCTGAGATGATACCGAGGAGACCGGGTGGAGAGTGGTGGCAGTGAGTGGATGGGACAGGCGAATTTGTCCTTGAATTTTAGGGTTTTGGTCTGAGATTTAACAAGGGGGCTTTCAAATAGGAAGTGGGATAGATTTTTGACCATCAGATCATGACCAGGTGTGAAAGGACGTGGATGTCGCCTAAAGGGGGTGAATAGGCGCTTTAAAATAATTATTGTTTAGGCTTGAACAAATGCAGATTAAAACTAACATTTAATTTGTCAATCACAAAATATAAAACAACTAGGCTCACTGCTACCTCTTGAGCTTGCGTTGGTTTTCCCTTGAAGAGGAAAGGGTGATGCAGCACAGGAGCAGTAAGTATTTCCCTCATTTTGAGAACCAAGGTATCAATCCAGTAGGAGAATCGCGCCAAGTCCAGAGTACCTGCGCAAACACAAAAGAGCTTGCACCCAACGCTATAAAGGGGTTGTCAATCCCTTCAAGATTGATTGCAAAGTGAGATCTGAAGACGGAAAGTGCAACGAAGTAAAAGTGTAAGGCTGAAAATATGGTGTGAAGTAGACCCGGGGGCCATAGTGTTCACTAGAGGCTTCTCTCAAAATAGCAAATAATACGGTGGGTGAACAAATTACTGTCGAGCAATTGATAGAACCGTGCAAAGTCACGACGATATCTAAGGCAGTGATCATACATATAGGCATCACGTCTGAGACAACTCAAAAGATATAAGTGAAGCATGATGAGCATTCTAGCAAATTCACGATGAGTGCATGTCTCTCTCAAAAGGTTTGCAGCAAGGATGATTGTGACACAACAAAAAGAAAAGATTCCTACGATACAAGACGCTCCAAGCAAAACACATATCATGTGGTGAATAAAAATATAGCTCCAAGTAATGTTACCGATGGGTTGAAGACGAAAGAGGGGATGCCTTCTCGGGGCATCCCCAACCTTAGGCTTTTTGGTGTCCTTGAATTTATCTTGGGATGCCTTGGGCATCCCCAAGCTTAAGCTCTTTCCACTCTTTATCCCTTTGTCCATGAGAACATCACCCAAAACTTGAAAACTTCACAACACAAAACTTAAACAGAAACTCGTGATATCATTAGCACAAGAAAACAAACTACCACCCCTTTAGGTACTAAAGCAAACTTGATTTCTATTTATATTGGTGTTAGATTATTGTATTCTCACTTTTCCATGGCAATTACCCCCCCCCCCCGATACTATCCATAGTTTCATCAAAACAAGAAACCAACTCAACAAAAACAGAATCTGTCAAAAACAGACCAGTCTGTAGCAATCTGTATATTTCGTATACTTCTGGTACCTCAAAAATTTTGAAAATGTACGACTGCTGGGGAAAAAGGCATATAAACCAGAAGAAAAAATAATCATCTCAAAATCTCTTTCTAAATAAAAATTAAAAATAATCTCGTGAGCGAAAAGTTTCTGTCATTTTCCAGCAGGATCAACAACCATCACCAAGACTAGTCATAAAGGTTTTGCTTAGCTGAAACACAAAAAGAAACACAAAAGACACAATCATAAAAGAATTATGATGGTGTGGATGCAAAAAAACAGAAATAAAAAGCTAAATTCATAGGGTTTCCTCCCAACAAGCGCTATTGGTTAACGCCCTTAGCTAGGCATAAGGCGATAGAATCACATATCGTCGGCTTTGGTGCTCAAACCATAAGTAGCCCTCATCATAGATTCATAAGGCAATCTTATTTTCTTTCTAGGAAAATGCTCCATGCCCTTCTTTAAAGGAAATTGAAATCTAATATTCCCTTCCTTCATATCGATGATAGCACCGATAGTCCTTAGGAAAAGGTCTAGCAAGAATAATAGGGCATGTAGGATTGCAATCAATGTCAAGCACAATGAAATCCACGGGTACATAGTTCCTATTTGCAATAATAAGAACATCATTGATCCTTCCCATGGGTTTCTTGACAGTAGAATCTGCAAGATGCAAATTAAGAGAACACTCCTCAATCTCATTAAAACCCAGGACATCACATAAAGACTTTGGAATCGCGGAAACACTAGCACCCAAATCACACAAAGAATTGCATTCATAGTTTTTGATTTTGATTTTGATAGTAGGTTCCCACTCATCATGAAGCTTTCTAGGGATAGAAACTTCCAATTCAAGTTTATCTTCAAGAGATTTTATCATAGCATCGACGATATGATCGGCGAAGGCCTTGTTTTGGCTATAAGCGTGTGGATAGTTTAGCATGGATTGCATCAAAGAAATGCATTCAATCAAGGAGCAACTATCATAATTGAATTCCTTGAAATCCAAAGTAGTAGTTTCATTACTACTCAAGGTTTTAATATCTTCTAATCCACTTTCAATGCTTTTAGCATTAAGATAGATGGACTCCGAATCATTGGGGCATTTTTTAACCAAAGTGGATTCATATCCAGCCCCATCATCATTAGGTTTGACACAAGAAAACAAAGATTCAATGGGAGTCACACCAAGCACTTTAAGATCTTCGTGATTCTCATCACAAATTTCAGGTTTAGCAGCCATTTTATTGACTAAAGTAGCCTGTTTATCAGAAATCTGGCCTACCAATTTTTCAAGACGAGCAAACTGAGAATTTAGCGCAAGGAATTCTTTGGCCATATCATCAACTTCTTTATTCATAAAAGCCAAAAAAGGATTTTGCTCCTTCGGTTCCCTATGAAAGTACCTGTTGTAATCGAACTGTGTAGGCATGAAGCCTTTAACACTGGTTTCAATCTCTTCCAACATCACATAGTAAGCATCAAAATCTCTTGGTTGGGCCATACAGGTCTTAGCAGGCAGACAAGCGGACAGAAAGCAAGCGAGAGAAAAGGGCGAACGAAAAAGGCAAATATTATTGTAAATTTTTGTTTTTCACAAGTGGGGGAGAGGAAAAGGAGAGGCAAAAAAGTAAATGCAAGAGATGAGTTTGTGACACTTACTTGGATGAGTTCTTGACTTGATCCTCCCCAGCAACAGCGCCAGAAATCCTTCTGCTGCCTCTTGAGCTTGCGTTAGTTTTTCCCTTGAAGAGGAAAGAGTGATGCAGCACACGAGCAGTAAGTATTTCCCTCAGTTTGAGAACCAAGGTATCAATCTAGTAGGAGAATCGCGCCAAGTCCAGAATACCTGCCCAAACACAAAGAGCTTGCACCCAACGCTATAAAGGGGTTGTCAATCCCTTCAAGAATGATTGCAAAGTGAGATCTGAAGGCGGAAAGTGCAACGAAGTAAAAGTGTAAGGCTGAAAATATGGTGTGAAGTAGACCCGGGGGCCATAGTGTTCACTAGAGGCTTCTCTCAAAATAGCAAATAATACGGTGGATGAACAAATTATTGTCGAGCAATTGATAGAACCGCGCAAAGTCACGACGATATCTAAGGCAATGATCATACATATAGGCATCACGTCCGAGACAACTAGACCGTACTTTCTGCATCTACTACTATTACTCCACACATCGACCGCTATCTAGCATGCATCTAGTGTATTGAGTTCATGACGAACAGAGTAATGCCTTAAGCAAGATGACATGATGTAGAGGGATAAACTCAAACCAATGATGAAAACCCCATCTTTTTACCCTTGATGGCAACAACACGATACGTGCCTCGCTACCCCTTCTATCACTGGGTGAGGTCACCGCACGATATGAACCCAAAACCAAGCACTTCTCCCATTGCAAGAATCATAGATCAAGTTGGCCAAACAAAACCCACAACTCTCAGAGAATTACAAGGATATGAAATCATGCATATAAGAGATCAGAAGAAACTCAAATAAGATTCATAGATAATCTGATCATAAATCCACAATTCATCGGATCTCGACAAACACACCGCAAAGAAGATTACATCGGATAGATCTCCATGAAGATCATGGAGAACTTTGTATTGAAGATCCAAGAGAGAGAAGAAGCCATCTAGCTACTAGCTATGGACCCAAAGGTCTATGGTGAACTACTCACACATCATCGGAGAGGTCATGGTGTTGATGAAGAAGCCCTCCTTATCTGGATCCCCCCTCCGGCAGGGCACCCGAACGTGCCCCAGATGGGATCTGGCGTAGACAGAAGCTTGCGGCGGCGGAAAAGTATTTTCGTCAATCTCTCTCGCAGTTTTGGAAATTTTCTGAATTTATAGGCGGAAGAGGTAAGGCACACGAGCCACAGGGGGGCCACGAGCCTGCTAGGCGCGGGCCCCCCTGGCCGCACCTAGGGGGCTTGTGGGGTCCCCTGCCTTGGTTCTCAAGTCTCATGTGTATCTTCTGTTCCGGAAGAAATCTTTTCGGAAGTTATATTCCGTTTGGACACCATTTAAAATCCTCCTCTGAAAAGGGTCAAAAACACGGAAAAAACAGGAACTGGCACTTGGCACTGAGTTAGTAAGTTAGTCCCAAAAAATATATAGAAGGCATACAAAACATCCAAAGTTTGACAAGATAATAACATGGAACCATCAAAAATTATAGATACGTTGGAGACGTATCACACACCTATGTGCACCAACAACTTATGCTAAGCAAGATAAACAACTAAGTGATAGCAAGATATATGACAAGAAACAATATGGCTATCACAAAGTAAAGCGCATACGTAAAGGGTTCGGGTAAGAGATAACCGAGGCACGCAAAGACGACGATGTATCCCGAAGTTCACACCCTTGCGGATGCTAATATCTGTTTGGAGCGGTGTGGAGGCACAATGCTCCCCAAGATGCCACTAAGGCCACCGTAATCTCCTCGCGCCCTCGCACAATGCAAGATACCGTGATTCCACTAAGGGACCCTTCAGGGCGGTCACCAAACCTGGCAATCTCCACAACTTAATTGGAGGCTCCAAACAACACCATGAAGCTTCACCACAATGGCATATGGCTTCGAGGTGACCACAAATGCTCGGGGCAATCTCCACAACTTAATTGGAGACCTCGAAGCTTGCCCAGAGCTTTACACCACGATGATTGAGCTCCCACGCACCACCAAGCTTCTAGGTTCCCAAAGCATCCACGAAGAACAATCTCTAGGGGTACCAAGTACCCAAGGGTAACAAGCTACTCAACTTCTCACTTCCACATATCACCGTGGAGAACTCAAACCAATGCAACTAATGCAATGGCAAGAACACACGAAGTGGTCAAGTCCCTCACACTCAAATCCCTCCACAACAACAAAAGCTATGGAGAAATATGAGAGGAAAAACAAGGAGCTCACAAAGAACTCCAAGAACAAGACCCAAGGGGTTCCCCTCACATAGAGGAGAAAGTGATTGGTGGAGATGTGGATCTAGGTCTCCTCTCTCTTTTGCCTCAAGAACTAGCAAGAATCATTAGAGGGATTGAGAGTTAGCAAGCTCTAAGAAGGTCAACAATGGGGGAAGAACACGAGCTCAATGGATGGCTTAGATCCAATGGGGAAGAAGACCCCCTTTATATAGTGGGGGAAAGAATCCAACCATTACCCCCACTCACAGCTCGAGTAGAGCGGTACTACCGCTGCTAGGAGTGGTACTACCGCATGGTAAAAAATTACTTTCGTGCCTACCACCGCTGAGGATGTGGTTGTGCAAAAGTCCGACGGCACGGTAGTACCAAACGGTACTACCGCCAGAGAGCGGTTGTAGAAAACTACTACCGCTCCAAGAGTGGTACTACCGCTGGCACCTGCGGTACTACCGTTGGCCACTGAAACTGCCATAACTTTCGCATACGAGCTCCGAATGAGCAAACTCAAGCTTGTTGGATTCAGGACGACAAGAGCTATCCAAACAGCACATGTGAAAATGCCAATAATATAGAGATGTGAGACCTCTACGAATGAAGAACCGGCAAAAACTTCAACATCGAAAACATCATAGAAGATGCATATGGACTCTGTTTTTGATGAACTCAAGGTTGTCATGAAGATGACCATAAGCTCTAAAACTCACAAAGAGAAACACCACACAAGAACCAAGAAATATGATGCAACGATGCAAATGGTTTGAGCTCTCAATAAACTATACGATCAAGCTACTCACTTGAGAGCCCCCCCTTGACAGTACAACAATCTATCCTACAATAGAGAAACCTATCAAGGGCAAACTTGTACCTTGCACCTATTTGATACGTCCCAAACGTATCTATAATTTATGCTTGTTCCATGATCTTTTGGTTGACATTGTTATATGTTTTTCTACACTTTCACACCTTTTTACACATATTTGGACTAACCTACTAACTCAGTGCACCCAGTGCCAGTTTCTGTCTGCTGCGTCTTTTTTGCATGGACTTTTACCCCAATTTATGGAGTCCCAAAAATCCCGAGAAAAATATATAAAAGTCAGCGTGACGGAAGCTTCACGAAGCACGAAGATGGGCCAGAGGGGAGCCAGGGCCTGCCCAGGCGGCCTCCCTGCGCGGCCTACCCCCTCGCCGCGCCCACAGGTCGCCTGGGTGGGGCCCACGCCCTCTGGTGCCCTCCTTCGGCCTATATTTACCTCTCCGATAGGAAACCCTTCGAGGAGATCCAGAATCGCGAATTTCTCCATCGTTCCACCGCCGCAGCGCTTCTGAGATCGGGAGCGTCAGAAGACCTCTTCCCAGCACCCTGTCGGAGGGAGGATTGACCTCCGGGAGCTTCTCCACCGCCATGGACGCTTCCCAAGCGTGCCGTGAGTAGTCCTCCTTGGACCATGAGTCCATGACCAGTAGCTATGTGATGTCTTCTCTCCAATCTTGTGCTTCAATGATTAGCCCTTGTGAGCTGCCCTACATGATCAAGGCATGTATGTAATTTTGCCGCTATTGCTATGCTTGGTTTGCTGGGATCCGATGGATTATGAGATTATGTTCAGATTGTGACGAGTTATATATTTGATTATCCTTTTATATTATGTTCTTTAGTGATTGATCCATGTTCTTCGTTGCTTTTTATTGCTTTGGCCGAGTAGTAGATTGTAACTCCAAGAGGGAGCGCTATGCATGATTGTGGGTTCACGCCCCTGATGTCTAGCTTGAGTGACAAAAACATGAGACGAGGGGTTGTGTTGTTGCCACGAGGGAGAAAACAATGGTGCTTGTGACTGCGGTTGCAAGTATTGTTTACCTTACGTGAACTTCGTTAATGCAGTTGTCCGTTGCATTGAGTTTACACTTTGGGTGGGGCTCGCAACTTAATAACAGCGAGATGTTCTGGATAGATATCTCAAGGTGGATGATTAGTAAGTAGATGTTGATGAATAAACGGTCTACTTGTCTTGAAGTACTGCCCGTTAATTTTGAGCGTCTAAATTTCTAGTAGCATGATTAGCATTGTTGTGCGTTTATAATTCTGTCAATTGCCCAGCTGTAATTTGTTTACCCATGCATAGTTTTTTATCGTCTTTTGGGAGAGATACATCACTAGTGAACATCATGTGACTCCGGTCCATATTACCACCATTGCTTACACCTCCACCATTTACCATTTTTATTTACTTTTCCGTTGCAATCACTATCACTATTCCTGCTTGTGTTTTGATCCTTTGCAAACTACAAGACCGGAGAGATTGACAACCTCTCTGTACTCGTTGGGAGCAAAGTTATTTGTTGTGTGTGCAGGTCCACGTCTTCTACTAGCGCTAGAGTAGTGTACATCTACTTGTTGATCCGCGGAGTCCTCGTGGTTTGATAAACCTTACAGTCCCCATGTAATGGAAATCTGCTGCTGACTACATCTCCACCTTCCACATGGGGTAACCAACGAGGGGCGAGAAATATATCCATCAACTCGTCATCAAGCAAATTTCTGGCGCTGTTGTCGGGGACTCCAGTCTTCAAGATAGGGGAGTTGCACGCTATCCTTTACCTTTGCTTTTAGTCTTGTTAGTTTGCTTTCTAGTTTTTGCTTTAGAGTCTTATACCAAAAACCACAAAAAAATAGTTGCTTTGTTCTTGCTTGTTGCTGCTGCTATGGGTTCCACTGAAAACACCAAGTTGTGTGACTTCACTAGTCACAACAACAATGACTTTATTTTCACTCCTATTGCTGCTCCCGCCACTAGGGCAACCTCCTATGAGATTAAACCTGCTTTACTGAACCTTGTTATGAAAGATCAATTCTCCGGTGTTGGTGATGATGCTGCTTTGCACTTGAATATTTTTTTGAGCTTTGTGATATGCAAAAAATATAAATAAGTAGATGGTGTTATTGTTAAACTTAAGCTTTTTCCTTTCTCCTTGAGAGGAGGAGCTAAAGTGTGGCTTCAATCTTTGCCTAGGAGTAGCATAGATTCTTGGGATAAGTGCAAAGATGCTTTTATTGGGAAGTATTACCTGCCTGCTAAGATTATCCAGTTAAGAAGTAACATTATAAATTTTAGGCAACTGGAAAATGAACATGTTGCCCAAGCTTGGGAACGTATGAAATCTCTTGTTAAGAATTGCCCTACACATGGTTTGATTACTTGGATGGTTATCCAAACTTTTTATGCACGATTGAACTTTACCTCGCGGAATCTGTTGGACTCGGCAGCGGGAGGAACCTTTATGTCAACTACACTTGGTGCTGCCATGAAACTATTGGACGAGATGATGAGAAATTATTCTCAATGGCACACCGAGAGAGCTCCAACGGGTAGGAAGGTAAACTCTGTTGAGGAGATCTCCTCCCTTAATGATAAGGTTGACATGATCATGACTTTACTTACTAAGCAAGCTCCTATTGATCCTCATAATGTTCCTTTAAATTCCTTGGTTGCTTAAGAAAGAGAGCAAGTTGATGTTAATTTTATCTCTAGGAACAACTTTAATAATAATGCATATAGGAGTAATTTTGGTAGCAATCCTAGACCGTTCCCATCCAACAACTATGGGAACAACAACACTTATCCTAGCACCAAAAACTCCACTTCTGAATTAGAGAGCATGCTTAAAGACTTTATCACTTCTCAAAAAGCCTTCAACAAGAGTGTAGAAGAGAAATTAGAAAAATTAGATAGTGTCCCTTTGAAGGTAGACAACATAGCTCATGATGTAGAGATGCTTAAAATTAGAACTTCTCCCCTTGAGGAAAGGAAAACCACACCCATGAATGTTATCCAAGTCCAAATTAATGAGAACATAAGAATGCTGGCCAAACTTAAGGATAGATGGGCTAGAGAAAAAGAAGAGGAAGATAGGATTAAGAGCCTTCCTACACACACTACCCTTGCTACTATACATGTTGTTGAGGATCTCAAAACTATTATCACCCATCACATCCCTAGTCCCAATGGACCTATTAATGGTGATGCTAATACCTCACCTTTAGGACAAGAAGGTCCTTTGAACTTAGAGACTACCCAAAGAATGAGCTTAGATGACATCACCACCACTTTAATTAATGGTAGTAATCTTTATATTGATAATTGTAGTCTTTCCGAAGTTATCACCTTTTTGCAAAGAATGGCTAAAGACCCCCACACTAGTACACTCAATATTGCCTTCACCCATCATATTACCAATGCTCTTATCAAAGCTAGGGAGGAGAAGCTCAAGCCAAAGACTTCTATTCCTAGAAAACTAGAAGATGGTTGGGATCCTATGGTCAAAATTAAATTGAATAATATCTCTTGCTTTGCTTTATGTGATGTTGGAGCTAGTGCCTCCGTTATGCCCAAAAGATTGTATGATATGCTTGATTTGAAACCTTATGATCAATGTTCTTTTGGTGTTCGTCTTGTTGATTCTTCCATAAAGAAACCTTTAGAGAGAATTGATGATGTTCTTATTTTTGGCAATGATAATTATGTTCCCGTTGATTTTCTTATTATGGACATTGAGTGTGATCCCTCATGTCCAATTATTTTGGGACGTCCCTTTCTCCGCACCGTTGGTGCTATCATTGACATGAAAGAAGGGACCATTAAATTCTAATTTCCCCTTAAAAAGGGAATGGAACACTTCCCTCCAAAGAAGATTAAGTTACCTTATGAGTTAGTTAGTCGAGCAAGTTATTCTTATGGAGTTGATAATACTTGATCTTTTTGCATTATGCCTAGCTCAAAGGCATAAAAGAAAGCGCTTGTTGGGAGGCAACCCAATTTGTTTCTACTTTCAGTCTTAGTGGTCACGATGCTTGTTACTAATGTAGCAACATCATTGTATCTTTATTTTGAAGCTTTGTGTCAAGTTTTAGCCTCCGATCGCAAGAAAGTTCAAAAGTTGTGACATGCTGTCCAGAAACAGATTTTGTCTGCTTGACGGAAAAAAATTGATAGCATGCTCTATATAATTGTCTTTCTGGAACCTATTCTGAGTTTTTTATTTGAGTTGTAGAAGTGCCCAAAAAAATATTTACTACCTGTTGTTCTCTTTTTCACAGATTCCGCCACGTTTTGCGTTTTCATCATTTTGCAAATCTTAAGCTTGCTTTTTTTACAAAAACCTTTTGGCAATCTTGAGAAACAGTAGCTCTTCATGAAAATCTTTGTTTCCAGTAGGTAATAAATTATTTTACTATGGTCACTAACCACTCTAATCAGCTTATGATGAGTTTCGTATGAAGGGAGTTTTCAAGTATGCGATGGAAGATGATGAAAGAAGATCTAGGAGTGTCAAGGGCTCAACCTTGGGGATGCCCCCATGCACCCAAATAAATATTCAAGGAGACTCAAGCGTCTATGCTTGGGGATGCCCCCGTGCATCCCCTTCTCCATCAACAATCATCAGTTCGTCCTTCTCCATGCTATATTTTTATCACTTCATATGTTATGTGCTACGCTTGGAGCGTCCCCCTATTTACTTTTAGTTTGTTTTAGTTTTGTTTGCTGTTCATAACAAGTTGGAACCTAGATTTCTTTGTTTGGGAGAGAAACACGCTCCACTCCACCCTAGAACACAACATAGATTTTCATGCTTATCTTTTTGTGTGTTCTTTATCTTTTCATAGCTGTTGTCATGCTTAGCTCTTAGTTTTCATGCTTTATCTTTTTAAGAGCTTTTATTTAGGTTGCTTTTGGAACTCTCTTGAGTTATCATGCTTATATTGTTTAGAGAGTTGGCTTGTTGCACTGAGTTGTGTGTCTTGCATGAGTAGGTAATTGAGGTTGCTATTTAAGTATAGTAGTAACTTGCAATAGTTTTGAGGTATTGATTTGCGTAATGTTTGGACTATTGGTGCCAAGATCTTGAGGCTATTAGTGATGGGTGTCGTATTTTTGGAAATCCGTGTGTTTTTCAAAACAAAACAAATTACTTGAGAACTCTAGCTACTAGATGTATCGCTAAGCTATGGAGGGGTTGGATTATATAGAGTACCCTCACGTTACCATGGGTCGAGGATGCGCAAGGATAACAAAACCCCCAAACACTCCTCCTTGGGGTACTTGTCTCTTTGTGAATATCCTGACAAGATAGAGAGTTACCGATAATAAGTGCATGAGTTCTTCGGACTACTGTGAGTATTCGATTGTTGGCACTTCCACCATCCATATTTTGCTAGCCTCTTCGGTACCGTGCATTGCCCTTTCTCATGTTGAGAGTTCATGCAAACTTTGCCAGTGCATCCAAACCCTTGGCATGATACGCTCTGTCATCATAAGCCTCATTATATCCTTCCTCAAAACAGCCACCATACCTACCTATTAAGGCATTTCCATAGCCTTTCCGAGATACATTGCCATACAACATCCACCATCTCATGACTTGATATTCATGTCATACATGCTTTTGCTTGATAATTGAGCCGCATGCTAGTTGGGCCTGCTACTGCAACAAAAGACCTTCCAATGGTGCCAGAAATAGGTGTGTTGACGGCACCAGGAATCCTTCTGCTACTGCTACGCCTTAAGGGACTTCCTAGGCAAATATGCAAAGAATTTCCCCCGTGGCCTTGGACCCTTGCGTTGGTATTCCCTCGAAGCGGAAAGGGTGATGTAGCGCAGCGGTGGTAAGTATTTCCCTCAGTTTGAGAACCAAGGTATCGATCCAGTGAAGGAGTATCACAAGAGCCTGCACAAACACAAAAAGCTTGCTCCCAACGCTATGAAGGGGTTGTCAATCCCTTATAGATTGTTCGCCGAGTGAGAACTGAAAGCAACAAAGTAACAAAGCAAAGTAAAAGCAAAAGTGGAAATGATAGGTGTGAATAGTGTTGGAATATGCCCTAGAGGCAATAATAAATGTATAGTTATTATTATAATTCCTGTATCAAGATAATAGTTTATTATCCATGCTATAATTGTATTGAATGAAGACTCATTTACATGTGTGGATACATAGACAAAACACCGTCCCTAGCATGCCTCTAGTTGGCTAGCCAGTTGATCAATGATAGTCAGTGTCTTCTGATTATGAACAAGGTGTTGTTGCTTGAAACTGGATCACGTCATTGGGAGAATCACGTGATGGACTAGACCCAAACTAATAGACATAGCACGTTGATCGTGTCATTTTGTTGCTACTGTTTTCTGCGTGTCAAGTATTTATTCCTATGACCATGAGATCATATAACTTACTGACACCGGAGGAATGCTTTGTGTGTATCAAACGTCGCAACGTAACTGGGTGACTATAAAGATACTCTACAGGTAACTCCGAAGGTGTTAGTTGAGTTAGTATGGATCAAGACTGGGATTTGTCACTCCGTGTGACGGAGAGGTATCTCGGGGCCCACTCGGTAATGCAACATCACACACAAGCCTTGCAAGCAATGTAACTTAGTGTAAGTTGCGGGATCTTGTATTACGGAACGAGTAAAGAGACTTGCCGGTAAACGAGATTGAAATAGGTATGCGGATACTGACAATCGAATCTCGGGCAAGTAACATACCGAAGGACAAAGGGAATGGCATACGGGATTATACGAATCCTTGGCACTGAGGTTCAAACGATAAGATCTTCGTAGAATATGTAGGATCCAATATGGGCATCCAGGTCCCGCTATTGGATATTGACCGAGGAGTCTCTCGGGTCATGTCTACATAGTTCTCGAACCCGCAGGGTCTGCACACTTAAGGTTCGACGTTGTTTTATGCGTATTTGAGTTATATGGTTGGTTACCGAATGTTGTTCGGAGTCCCGGATGAGATCACGGATCTCACGAGGGTTTCCGAAATGGTCCGGAAACGAAGATTGATATATAGGATGACCTCATTTGATTACCGGAAGGTTTTCGGAGTTACCGGGAATGTACCGGGAATGACGAATGGGTTCCGGGAGTTCACCGGGGGGGCAACCCACCCCGGGGAAGCCCATAGGCATTGGGGGAGCCACACCAGCCCTTAGTGGGCTGGTGGGACAGCCCAAAAGTGCCCAATGCGCCAAGAGAAGAAAAATCAAGAGGAAAAAAAAAAGGGAAGGAGGTGGGAAGGAAGGGGGACTCCTCCCACCAAACCAAGTCCAACTCGGTTTGGGGGGGGAGTCCTCCCCCCTTTGGCTCGGCCGACTCCTTGGGGGTCCTTGGACCCCAAGGCAAGGCCCCCCCTCCCTCCTCCTATATATATGGAGCAATTAGGGCTGATTTGAGACGACTTTCTCACGGCTGCCCGACCACATACCTCCACGGTTTTTCCTCTAGATCGCGTTTCTGCGGAGCTCGGGCGGAGCCCTGCTGAGACAAGGTCATCACCAACCTCCGGAGCGCCGTCACGCTGCCGGAGAACTCTTCTACCTCTCTGTCTCTCTTGCTGGATCAAGAAGGCCGAGATCATCGTCGAGCTGTACGTGTGCTGAACGCGGAGGTGCCGTCCGTTCGGTACTAGATCGTGGGACTGATTGCGGGATTGTTCGCGGGGCGGATCGAGGGACGTGAGGATGTTCCACTACATCAACCGCGTTCTCTAACGCTTCTGCTGTACGATCTACAAGGGTACGTAGATCACTCATCCTCTCTCGTAGATGGACATCACCATGATAGGTCTTCGTGCGCGTAGGAAAATTTTTGTTTCCCATGCGACGTTCCCCAACAGTGGTATCAGAGCTAGGTTCATGCGTAGATGTCTTCTCGAGCAGAACACAAAAGGTTTTGTGGGCGGTGATGTGCGCTTTGCTGCCCTCCTTAGTCTTTTCTTGATTCCGCGGTATTGTTGGATTGAAGCGGCTTGGACCGACATTACTCGTACGCTTACGAGAGACTGGTTTCATCGTTACGAGTAACCCCCTTTGCTCAAAGATGACTGGCAAGTGACGGTTTCTCCAACTTTAGTTGAATCGGATTTGACCAAGGAGGTCCTTGGATGAGGTTAAATAGCAACTCATATATCTCCGTTGTGGTGTTTGCGTAAGTAAGATGCGATCCTACTAGATGCCCTTGGTCACCACGTAAAACATGCAACAACAATATTAGAGGACGTCTAACTTGTTTTTGCAGGGTATGATTGTGATGTGATATGGCCAACGATGTGATGTGATATATTGGATGTATGAGATGATCATGTTGTAATAGAAATATCGACTTGCACGTCAATGGTACGGCAACCGGCAGGAGCCATAGGGTTGTCTTTATACTAACGTTTGTGCTTGCAGATGCGTTTACTATTTTGCTAGGATGTAGCTTTAGTAGTAATAGCATAAGTAGCACGACAACCCCGATGGCAACACGTTGATGGATGATCATGGTGTGGCGCCGGTGACAAGTAGATCGTGCCGGTGCTTTGGTGATGGAGATCAAGAAGCACGCGATGATGGCCATATCATGTCACTTATGAATTGCATGTGATGTTAATCCTTTTATGCACCTTATTTTGCTTAGAACGACGGTAGCATTATGAGGTGATCTCTCACTAAAATTTCAAGACGAAATTGTGTTCTCCCCAACTGTGCACCGTTGCTACAGTTCGTCGTTTCGAGACACCACGTGATGATCGGGTGTGATAGACTCAACGTTCACATACAACGGGTGCAAAACAGTTGCGCACGCGGAACACTCGGGTTAAGCTTGACGAGCCTAGCATGTGCAGACATGGCCTCGGAACACATGAGACCGAAAGGTCGATCGTGAATCATATAGTTGATATGATTAGCATAGGGATGCTTACCACTGAAACTATACCCAACTCACGTGATGATCGGACTTGGGATAGTGTAAGTGGATCATGAACCACTCAAATGACTAGAGAGATGTACTTTTTGAGTGGGAGTTTAGCATATAATTTGATTAAGTTGAACTCTAATTATCTTGAACATAGTCTAAGTCCACTTTGAATATATTTGTGTTGTAGATCATGGCTCACGCGAGTGTCATCCTGAATTTTAATACGTTCCTAGAGAAAGCTAAATTGAAAGATGATGGAAGCAACTTTGTAGACTGGGCTCGTAATCTTAAGCTAATCTTACAAGCTGGGAAGAAGGATTATGTCCTTAATGCTGCGCTAGGAGATGACCCACCCACTACGGCTGATCAGGATGTTAAGAACGCTTGGTTAGCGCGTAAGGAGGACTACTCAATAGTTCAATGTGCAGTCTTATATGGCTTAGAACCGGGACTTCAACGTCGCTTTGAGCGTCATGGAGCATTTGAGATGTTCCAGGAGTTGAAGTTTATCTTTCAGAAGAACGCCCGGATCGAGAGGTATGAGACCTCCGATAAATTCTATGCTTGCAAGATGGAGGAAAACTCGTCTGTCAGTGAACATGTGCTCAAAATGTCTGGGTACTCAAACCGTCTAGCTGAGCTGGGGATTGAACTCCCGCAAGAGGCTATGACTGACAGAATCCTTCAATCACTGCCGCCAAGCTATAAAGGCTTTGTGTTGAACTACAACATGCAAGGGATGAACAAGTCTCCCGGTGAGTTGTTTGCGATGCTGAAAGTCGCAGAGTCTGAACTCCGTAAAGAGCATCAAGTGTTGATGGTGAGCAAGACCACTAGTTTCAAGAGAAACGGCAAAGGCAAGAAGGGAAATTCGAAGAAGAGCGGCAAGCCTGTTGCCAATCCGCCGAAGAAACCCAAGGCTGGACCTAAGCCTGAAACAGAGTGCTTCTATTGCAAGGGTATGGGTCACTGGAAGCGCAATTGCCCCAAGTATCTGGCAGATAAGAAGGCGGGCAAAGAAAAATCAGGTATATTTGATATACATGTTATTGATGTGTACTTAACCGGCTCTCGTAGTAGTGCCTGGGTATTCGATACCGGTTCTGTTGCTCACATTTGCAACTCGAAACAGGAACTGCGGAATAGACGAAGGCTGGCGAAAGACGAAGTGACGATGCGCGTAGGAAATGGTTCCAAGGTCGATGCAATCGCCGTCGGCACAGTGTCACTTCAGCTACCATCGGGATTAGTGATGAACTTAAATCATTGTTATTTAGTGCCTGCGTTGAGCATGAACATTATATCTGGATCTTGTTTATTGCGAGACGGTTACTCTTTTAAGTCAGAGAATAATGGTTGTTCTATTTCTATGAGTAACATCTTTTATGGTCATGCACCGAATGTGAGAGGATTGTTCATATTGAATCTTGATAGCGATACGCATATACATAACATTGAGACCAAAAGAGTTAGAGTAAACAATGATAGCGCCATATTTTTGTGGCACTGCCGCTTGGGTCATATTGGTGTAAAGCGCATGAAGAAACTCCATGCTGATGGACTTTTGGAGTCACTTGACTTTGATTCACTTGACACGTGCGAACCATGCCTCATGGGCAATATGACTAAAACTCCGTTCTCCGGAACAATGGAGCGTGCAAGTGACTTGTTGGAAATCATACATACCGATGTATGTGGTCCAATGAGCGTAGAGGCACGCGGCGGATATCGTTATTTTCTAACCTTCACTAACGATTTGAGTAGATATGGTTATGTCTACTTGATGAAGCACAAGTCCGAAACATTTGAAAAGTTCAAGCAATTTCAGAGTGAAGTGGAAAATCATCGTAACAAGAAGATCAAGTTCCTGCGGTCTGATCGTGGGGGTGAATATCTGAGTTTCGAGTTTGGTGCTCACTTAAGACAATGTGGAATTGTTTCGCAGTTAACACCGCCTGGAATGCCACAGCGTAATGGTGTGTCCGAACGTCGTAATCGTACTTTGTTAGAGATGGTGCGATCTATGATGTCTCTTACTGATTTGCCGTTATCATTTTGGGGTTATGCATTAGAAACAGCTGCATTCACTTTAAATAGGGCACCATCAAAATCCGTTGAGACGACACCATACGAACTGTGGTATGGCAAAAGGCCAAAGTTGTCGTTTCTTAAAGTTTGGGGATGTGATGCTTATGTCAAAAAGCTTCAGCCTGAAAAGCTGGAACCCAAAGCGGAAAAATGCGTCTTCATAGGTTACCCAAAAGAGACAGTTGGGTACACCTTCTATCTCAAATCCGAGGGCAAAGTGTTTGTTGCTAAGAACGGAACTTTTCTCGAGAAGGAGTTTCTCTCGAGAGAATTGAGTGGGAGGAAGATAGAACTTGACGAGGTTGTCGAACCTCTCATCCCTCTGGATGGTGGCGCAAGGCAAGGGGAAACCTCTCTCATTGCAACGCCGGTTGAGGAGGAAGTTAATGATGATGATCATGAAACTCCAGTTCAAGTTTCTGTTGAACCACGCAGGTCGACGAGATCACGCGCTGCTCCAGAGTGGTACGGTAATCCCGTCTTATCAATCATGTTGTTAGACAACAATGAACCTGCAAATTATGAAGAAGCAATTGTGGGCCCAGATTCCAACAAATGGCTAGAAGCCATGAAATCCGAGATAGGATCCATGTATGAGAACAAAGTGTGGACTTTGGAGATACTACCTGAGGGCCGCAAGGCTATTCAGAACAAATGGATCTTTAAGAAGAAGACGGACGCTGACGGTAATGTGACCGTTTATAAAGCTCGACTTGTGGCAAAGGGTTTTTCACAAGTTCCAGGAATTGACTACGATGAGACTTTCTCTCCCGTGGCAATGCTTAAGTCCGTCAGAATCATGTTAGCAATAGCTGCATTTTTCGATTATGAAATCTGGCAGATGGATGTCAAAACGGAGTTCCTTAACGGTTTCCTTAAGGAAGAGTTGTATATGATGCAACCCGAAGGTTTTGTCGATCCTAAAAGTGCTAACAAGGTGTGCAAGCTCCAGCGATCCATTTATGGACTGGTGTAAGCATCTCGGAGTTGGAACAAACGCTTTGATGAGGTGATCAAAGCATTTGGGTTTATACAAGTGGTTGGAGAATCTTGTATTTACAAGAAAGTGAGTGGGAGCTCTGTGGCGTTTCTAATATTATATGTAGATGACATATTACTGATTGGAAACAACGTAGAGCTTTTGGAGAGCATAAAAGGTTACTTGAATAAAAGTTTCTCTATGAAGGACCTAGGAGAAGCTGCTTACATTCTAGGCATTAAGATCTATAGGGATAGATCAAAACGCCTGATAGGACTTTCACAAAGCACATACCTTGATAAAGTTTTGAAGAGGTTCAAAATGGAACAGTCCAAGAAAGGGTTCTTGCCAGTGTTACAAGGTACGAGATTGAGTAAGACTCAGTGCCCAGCAACTGATGAAGATAGAGAGCATATGCGCTCCGTCCCCTATGCTTCAGCCATAGGTTCTATCATGTATGCGATGCTGTGCACTAGACCGGATGTTAGCCTGGCCATAAGTATGGCAGGTAGGTTCCAGAGTAATCCAGGAGTGGATCACTGGACAGCGGTCAAGAATATCCTGAAGTACCTGAAAAGGACTAAGGAGATGTTTCTCGTGTATGGAGGTGACGAAGAGCTCGCCGTAAAAGGTTACGTCGATGCAAGCTTTGACACAGATCCGGACGACTCTAAGTCGCAAACCGGATACGTATTTATTCTTAATGGGGGTGCAGTAAGCTGGTGCAGTTCCAAGCAAAGCGGCGTAGCAGATTCTACATGTGAAGCGGAGTACATGGCTGCCTCGTAGGCGGCTAAGGAGGGTGTCTGGATGAAGCAGTTCATGACGGATCTTGGAGTGGTGCCAAGTGCACTGGATCCAATAACCTTGTTCTGTGACAACACTGGTGCCATTGCCTTAGCAAAGGAACCAAGGTTTCACAAGAAGACCAGACACATCAAACGACGCTTCAACCTCATCCGCGACTACGTCGAGGAGGAGGACGTAAATATATGCAAAGTGCACACGGATCTGAATGTAGCAGACCCGCTGACTAAACCTCTTCCACGGCCAAAACATGATCGACACCAGAACTGTATGGGTGTTAGATTTATTACAATGTAATTCACATGGTGATGTGAGGGCTAGATTATTGACTCTAGTGCAAGTGGGAGACTGTTGGAATTATGCCCTAGAGGCAATAATAAATGTATAGTTATTATTATAATTCCTGTATCAAGATAATAGTTTATTATCCATGCTATAATTGTATTGAATGAAGACTCATTTACATGTGTGGATACATAGACAAGACACCGTCCCTAGCATGCCCCTAGTTGGCTCGCCAGTTGATCAATGATAGTCAGTGTCTTCTGATTATGAACAAGGTGTTGTTGCTTGATAACTGGATCACGTCATTGGGAGAATCACGTGATGGACTAGACCCAAACTAATAGACGTAGCATGTTGATCGTGTCATTTTGTTGCTACTGTTTTCTACGTGTCAAGTATTTATTCCTATGACCATGAGATCATATAACTTACTGACACCGGAGGAATGCTTTGTGTGTATCAAACGTCGCAACGTAACTGGGTGACTATAAAGATACTCTACAGGTAACTCCGAAGGTGTTAGTTGAGTTAGTATGGATCAAGACTGGGATTTGTCACTCCGTGTGACGGAGAGGTATCTCGGGGCCCACTCAGTAATGCAACATCACACACAAGCCTTGCAAGCAATGTAACTTAGTGTAAGTTGCGGGATCTTGTATTACGGAACGAGTAAAGAGACTTGCCGGTAAACGAGATTGAAATAGGTATGCGGATACTGACGATCGAATCTCGGGCAAGTAACATACCGAAGGACAAAGGGAATGACATACGGGATTATACGAATCCTTGGCACTGAGGTTCAAACGATAAGATCTTCGTAGAATATGTAGGATCCAATATGGGCATCCAGGTCCCGCTATTGGATATTGACTGAGGAGTCTCTCGGGTCATGTCTACATAGTTCTCGAACCCGCAGGGTCTGCACACTTAAGGTTCGACGTTGTTTTATGCGTATTTGAGTTATATGGTTGGTTACCAAATGTTGTTCGGAGTCCCGGATGAGATCACGGACGTCACGAGGGTTTCCGAAATGGTCCGGAAACGAAGATTGATATATAGGATGACCTCATTTGATTACCGGAAGGTTTTCGGAGTTACCGGGAATGTACCGGGAATGACGAATGGGTTCCGGGAGTTCACCGGGGGGGCAACCCACCCCGGGGAAGCCCATAGGCATTGGGGGAGCCACACCAGCCCTTAGTGGGCTGGTGGGACAGCCCACAAGTGCGCAATGCGCCAAGAGAAGAAAAATCAAGAGGAAAAAAAAAGGAAGGAGGTGGGAAGGAAGGGGGACTCCTCCCACCAAACCAAGTCCAACTCGGTTTGGGGGGGGAGTCCTCCCCCCTTTGGCTCGGCCGACTCCTTGGGGGTCCTTGGACCCCAAGGCAAGGCCCCCCCTCCCTCCTCCTATATATATGGAGCAATTAGGGCTGATTTGAGACGACTTTCTCACGGCTGCCCGACCACATACCTCCACGGTTTTTCCTCTAGATCGCGTTTCTGCGGAGCTCGGGCGGAGCCCTGCTGAGACAAGGTCATCACCAACCTCTGGAGCGCCGTCACACTGCCGGAGAACTCTTCTACCTCTCCGTCTCTCTTGCTGGATCAAGAAGGCCGAGATCATCGTCGAGCTGTACGTGTGCTGAACGCGGAGGTGCCGTCCGTTCGGTACTAGATCGTGGGACTGATCGCGGGATTGTTCGCGGGGCGGATCGAGGGACGTGAGGACGTTCCACTACATCAACCGCGTTCTCTAACGCTTCTGCTGTACGATCTACAAGGGTACGTAGATCACTCATCCTCTCTCGTAGATGGACATCACCATGATAGGTCTTCGTGCGCGTAGGAAAATTTTTGTTTCCCATGCGACATTCCCCAACAAATAGACCCGGGGGCCGTAGTGTTTACTAGTGGCTTCTCTCATGAAAGCAAGTAGACGGTGGGTGAACAAATTACTGTCGAGCAATTGATAGAACCGCACAAAGTCGTGACGTCATCTATGGCAATGATTATATCTATAGGCATCAAGTCCAAAACAAGTAGACCGATACTTTCTGCATCTACTACTATTACTCCACACGTCGACCGCTATCCAGCATGTATCTAGTGTATTAAGTCCAAAAGAACACAGTAACGCCTTAAGCAAGATGACATGATGTAGATGGACAATCTCATATCTACGACAGAGCCCACCTTGTTACCCTTGATGGCAACTACACGATGTGTGTCTTGCTGCCCCTACTGTCACTGGGAAAGGTCACCACACGGTAAGAACCCAAAACCAAGCACTTCTCCCATTGCAAGAATCATAGATCTAGTTGGCCAAACAAAACCCAAGACTCGGAGAGACTTACAAGGATATCAAATCATGCATATAATAAATCAGCAAAGACTCGAATATATATCACAGATAATCTGATCACAAATCCACAATTCATCGGATCTCGACAAACACACCGCCAAAGAAGATTACATCAGATAGATCTCCATGAAGATCATGGAGAACTTTGTACTGAAGATCCAAGAGAGAGAAGAAGCCATCTAGCTACTAACTACGGACCCGTAGGTCTGAAGTGAACTACTCACGAGTCATTGGAGGGGCGATGATGATGATGAAGAAGCCCTCGAACTTCAAAGTCCCCTCCGGCAGGGCACCGGGAAGGGTCTCCAGATGAGATCTCGCGGAAACGGAAGCTTGCGGCGTCGGAAAAAGTATTTTCGTGGATCCCTTGATTTTTTATGATATTTAGGGAATATATAGGCGCAGGATCTAGGTCAGGGGGGCGCCAGGGAGGCCACAAGCCTGCCCACCGCCGCCCCCTGGTGGCGGAGTGGGGGCTTGTGGGCTCCTTGTAGCCCTCCTAGCTTGGTCCAGAAGCCCCCTGATCTTCTTCCGTTCGGGAAAAAATCATTTCGGGGATTTTATTCCGTTTAGACTCCGTTCCAAAATCAGATCTGAAAAGAGCCAAAAACACAGAAAAAACAGGAACTGGCACTTGTCACTGAATTAATAAGTTAGTCCCAAAAAATATATAAAAGGTACATAAAACATCCAAAGATGACAAGATAATAGCATGAAACCATCAAAAATTATAGATACGTTTGAGACGTATCAAGCATCCCCAAGCTTAACTCCTGCTCGTCCTCGAGTAGGGAAGTGATAAAGAATGAATTTTTTATGCTTTCATGCTACCTAGCATATATGTCCTTTCTAACTCCTCTTATGTGACGTGAATGTTCAGATCCATTAGATTCAAAACAATAGTTTGCTATTGACGTGGAAACAGTAATAATTCAAGCAAACTAGCAAGGTAATCATGAACTTTCAAAATAACAAGGCCAAAAGAAAGTTATCCCTACAAAGGCATATAGCCTGGCTATGCTCTACCATCATTGCACAATGAATTTAAATCATGCACAACCCCGGTATTGGCCAAGTAATTGTTTCACACCTTTACTTTCTCAAACATTTTCAACCCTCACGCAATACATGAGCGTGAGCCATGGTTATAGAACTATAGATGGTGTAGAGTGTGGTGGAGGTTGCAAGACAAAACAAGGAGAAGATGGTCACATTAACTAGGCATATAAATGATCTGTGGAGATGCTCATCAATAGATATCAATGTGAATGAGTAGGGATTTCCATACAAATGATGCACTAGAGCTACGAGTATGTGAAAGCTCTTAAAGAAAACTGGTGGGTGTGCATCCAACTTGCTTGCTCACGAAGACCTAAGGCAATTTTGAGGAAGCCTATCGTTGGAATATACAAGCCAACTTATATAATGAAAATTTCCCACTAGCTATATGGTGGTGACAAAACGAGAGCCTCTCAATCATGAAGATCATGGTGCTTAATATGCACAAGTGTGGAAAAAGTGGTAGCATTGTCCCTTCTCTCTTTTTCTCTCATTTTTTGGTGGGATCTTTGGCCTCTTTTTTTTTGGTGGGCTTCTTTGGCCTCTTTTATTTCCTCACATGGGACAATGCTCCATCAATGATGATCATCACACTTTCAACTCAAAACTTAGAGCAACGATGACTCTATATGGAATGCCTTCGGTAGTGTACCGTGGCAATGATCTAGCATGGCATAGACATTAATGGAAACTTCATGCTAGCTATCTTATGATCATGCAATGGAAGTGTATACGTGATGGCACATGTCATGGTGGTATTTGCATGGCAATATATCTCGGAATGACTTTGAAAAAGCCATAGTAGGTAGGTATGGTGGCTGTTTTGAGGGAGGCTAATGGTGGGTTTTGTGCACCGGCGAAAGTTGCACGGCACTAAGAAGATAGTGATGGTGGAAGGTGAAAGTGCATCTAAACCATGGACTCAACATTAGTCATGAAGAACTCATATACTTGTTGCAAAAGTTTTATTAGTAATCGAAACAAAGCATTCAACACATACTCCAAGGGGGAGGGTTGGTAGGTATAAACCATCGCGCGATCCCGACCGCCACGCAAAGGATGACAATCAATAGACTAATCATGCTCAGATTTCATCACATAGAGGTTCACCATACGTGCATGCTACGGGAATCACTAACTTCAACACAAGTATTTCTAGATCCACAACACCTTACTAGCATGACTTCAATATTACCAAAACCACAACTCAAAACTAATTGAGATGAATCAAACTTCTCTAACTATTCAATGCACATGAAGGTGGAAGATTTCGTATCCCTTTGGATAACTACCCCTTTTGAGACTACTTTCAAAGCATAGATCAACTACCAAGCCATGCACCGCTGTGCTCTAAAAGATATAAGTGAAGCACATGTGAGCTGAATTGTCTACCAAAAGATATAAGTGAAGCTCGACAAAATCACGATGAGTGCATGTCTCTCTCTAGGTGTGCAGCAAGGATGATTGTGGCACAACAAAAATAAAAGACTCCTATGATACAAGACGCTCCAAGCAAAAACACATAACATGTGGTGAATAAAAATTATGGCCCCAAGTAACGTTACCGATGGATTGAAGACGAGAGAGGGGATGCCTTCCCGGGGCATCCCCAAGCTTAGGCTTTTACAACATACTTGAATCTCTTGGGGTGCTTTGGGAATCCCCAAGCTTGAGCTCTTGCCACTCTTTATCTCTTTGTCCATAAGAACTTCACCCAAAACTTGAAAACTTCACAACATGAAACTTAAACAGAAACTCGTGATAACAGTAGTATGAGAAAGCAAACCACCACTTCCTTAGGTACTGTAGAAAACTTAAATTCTACTTATGCTGATGTTGGGTTACGGTATTTTCAATCTTCCATGGCTAATACCCCCCGATACTATCCATAGTTTCAACAGAATAGCAACCAACACAACAAAAACAGAATCTGTTAATAGCAGACCAGTCTGTAGCAATCTGTATATTTAGTATACTTCTGGTACTTCACAAATTCTGAAAAACTACGACAGTCTGAAGAATTTGCGTAGAAATCAGAATCAAAAAGAATCAACTCAAAAGCTCTTAAGGAACAAAAATGAAAATTCTTTTCGTGATCACAAAGTTTCTGTCTTTTCCAGCATGACCAAACGATCATCCCCAAGACTAATCATAACGGTTTTGATTGGCACAAACGCAAAAAGAAACACAAAAAACACAATCATAACAGAATTGTGAAAGTGTGGAAAACACAAAACAGAAAGAAAAAGGATAGATTCGTTGGGTTGCCTCCCAACAAGCGCTTTTGTTTAACGCCCTTAGCTAGGCAAAAGGTGATGGGATCACGTATAGTCATCTTTGGTGCTCAAACCATAAGTAGTATGATCATTTATCATCTTAAGATCTTAATCTTTATTGGATGACTCACCACTAGCTTTAGGAACAAAAACAGACTTGACGGTCTTTTTGAGAATGAGATTTGGAGTATTTTGCACAGCGGCAAAAGCGGAACCCAAGTTGGTTATGACATCTTCTAATTTGCCAATTCTAGAAGAATCATTAACTATAAGTTCCTTCTCCCTTAAACTTTTCAAAAACTTTCCCACTTTGGATCCGTACTGAGTAATTTTATTGTGTATCTTTCTATCCAAACCCTCAATAAGTTCAACTGTGGCAATTTTTTTTTCAATAGCGTCAAGCCTTTGCATCACGTGTTCCAAGGTCAAGGTAGTTCCATTAACCATGAGCGGGGGTGAGCCTACCAAATTCATGATAGCTCCATAGGAGTCAACAGTATGTCTCCCCAAAAAATTCCCGCCTACGAGGGTATCAAGGATGTACCTATTCCAAGGAGAAATGCCAACATAGAAACTGCGATGGAGGACGGTAGTGGATTGCTTACGAGTAGATCTACTCTGAGCATTGCAAATCCTGTACCAAGCGTCCTTTAAATTTTCTTCCTCATTCTGCCTGAAATTCAGAACTTCATTCTCAGGAGTATCGTTTGGAGTGGTGGGTCTAGCCATTGATGAACTATCTCACACACAAACGAGCAGGAAGAGAGAGTGAAACGGGCAAAAGAAAATGGCAAAGGAGAAAGGCAAATGAAAACGGCAAATGTGAAGTGGGGGAGAGGAAAACGAGAGGCAACTGGCAAAAAAGTAAATGCAAGAGATGAGTTTGTGAGACCTACTTGGATAGATCTCTCCTTCCCCGGCAACGGAGCCAGAAATACTTCTGCTACTGCAACAAAAGACCTTCCAACGGTGCCAGAAATAGGTGTGTTGACGGCACCAGGAATCCTTCTGCTATGGCTACGCCTTAAGAGACTTCCTAGGCAAATATGCAAAGGATTTCCCTCGTGGCCTTGGAGCCTTGCGTTGGTGTTCCCTCGAAGTGGAAAGGGTGATGTAGCGCAGCGGTGGTAAGTATTTCCCTCAGTTTGAGAACCAAGGTATCGATCCAGTGAAGGAGTATCACAAGAGCCTGCACAAACAAAAAAAGCTTGCTCCCAACGCTATGAAGGGGTTGTCAATCCCTTATAGATTGTTCGCCAAGTGAGAACTGAAAGCAACAAAGTGACAAAGCAAAGTAAAAGCGAAAGTGGAAACGTAGGTGTGAATAGACCCGGGGGCCGTAGTGTTTACTAGTGGCTTCTCTCATGAAAGCAAGTAGACGGTGGGTGAACAAATTACTGTCGAGCAACTGATAGAACCGCACAAAGTCGTGACGTCATCTATGGCAATGATTATATTTATAGGCATCACGTCCAAAACAAGTAGACCGATACTTTCTGCATCTACTACTATTACTCCACACGTCGACCGCTATCCAGCATGCATCTAGTGTATTAAGTCCAAAAGAACAGAGTAACGCCTTAAGCAAGATAACATGATGTAGATGGACAATCTCATATCTACGACAGAGCCCACCTTGTTACCCTTGATGGCAACTACACGATGTGTGCCTTGCTGCCCCTACTGTCACTGGGAAAGGTCACCACACGGTAAGAACCCAAAACCAAGCACTTCTCCCATTGCAAGAATCATAGATCTAGTTGCCAAACAAAACCCAAGACTCGGAGAGACTTACAAGGATATCAAATCATGCATATAAGAAATCAGCAAAGACTCAAATATATATCATAGATAATCTGATCACAAATCCACAATTCATCGAATCTCGACAAACACACCGCCAAAGAAGATTACATCGGATAGATCTCCATGAAGATCATGGAGAACTTTGTACTGAAGATCCAAGAGAGAGAAGAAGCCATCTAGCTACTAACTACGGACCCGTAGGTCTGAAGTGAACTACTCACGAGTCATTGGAGGGGCGATGATGATGATGAAGAAGCTCTCCAACTCCAAAGTCCCCTCCGGCACGGCACCGAGAAGGGTCTCGAGATGAGATCTCGCGGAAACGGAAGCTTGCGGTGGCGGAAAAGTATTTTCGTGGATCCTTTGATTTTTTCTGATTTTTAGGGAATATATAGGCGCAGGATCTAGGTCAGGGGGGCGCCAGGGAGGCCACAAGCCTGCCCACCGCCACCCCCTGGTGGCGGAGTGGGGGCTTGTGGGCTCCCTGTAGCCCTCGTGGCTTGGCCCACAAGCCCCGTGATCTTCTTCCGTTCGGGAAAAAACATTTCGGGGATTTTATTCTGTTTGGACTCCGTTCCAAAATTAGATCTGAAAAGAGCCAAAAACACAGAAAAAACAGGAACTGGCACTTGGCATTGAATTAATAAGTTAGTCCCAAAAAAGATATAAAAGGTACATAAAACATCCAAAGATGACAAGATATCAGCATGAAACCATCAAAAATTATAGATACGTTTGAGACGTATCAGGGCCTTGCCCTTATTATTTCTACATGACACGCTAGTTTCATTGCATACCCTGCAACACTGGCATAGGCATACATTTGCATACATCAAGATAGTTTTCGTTTGTCTTTATGTTGAGTACTTTTTATAAAGTGTGAAGATCTTCTTTTATTCTTGTAAAACATAGATTGTTGCCCTTAAGTGAGGAGAAGATCCCAAAGAGGATAAATTAAAAGATCCCAAAGAGGACAAATGAGAGATAAATAGAAAGAGCCAAATAGTCCACAAAAAAATAAAAATAAATAAAAAGAGAGAAGGGGGCAACACTACTATTCCTTTTGAAATATCCACACTCGTACTCCATTGTTATATTTGTACTCCATAGAGATTATCATTCATGCATAACTATGTGGGGACCCTTACACTATAGAACTTGGCTTGTATATTCCAATGGTGAGCCTCCTCAAATGAGCTCTAGGTCTTCATGAGCAAGCAAGTTGGATGCACCCCCACTAGTTCCATTGGAGAGCTTACCTTAGCTCATATGTGCATCTGTTGTGTGGCAATCCCTACTCCTCACATCATATCTATCATTTGGCTTTCTCTTGCCTATGGTTGTCCTCATTGATGTGAGCCTTTCACACCTTTTTTGTCTTCCTTACCCATCATTATTCTCTTTGCCATCCTAAGTGCCAACATATCTTGCTTGCACTCATCCATTGCATGAGTGCTCAAAGTCGAAAGGGAGAGGATCATTTTGACTTGTGTCTGACTAGTGGTCTCGGGATGAGTCAAAATAAGATTCTAAAGGAGACCAAGTGTGAAGTTTTAGTTGAAAGTGCATGCTATGCTCCTAATCGACTTTTGGTGTTAATGACAACACATACATAGGAAACTAATCCTATTTGTTGAGTATATCTCACGATGGCAGGTACTTTAGTAGATTGAGAATTATGTGCCAAAGGTGGTCTGAGAAGATCGGGATTTATATTTCGAGAAGGCTCGGGATTAAGAAAAGATGATGTAGACTATTCTTTTGAGTTTACTGATATTGAGTATAGGGATCCCGCACTATTAAGAGGGGATCACAGGTTTTGCGATGAACTTGCTCATACCACATCTTCACTGTCATACCCAATACCACATATTCTCCACTCTGTTCTTATCTCTCAACAGGTCTATTTTCTCGGACGTCCGGCTCCCTCCGGACGTCCGAGGGCCGGACGACCGGTAGGCTTCGGAAATCCGGAGCCCTCCACCAGAAGTATTTGAGTCATATAACTCGGATTTCCGGCTCCCTCCGGACATCCGAGGGCTGGAAGTCCGACCAGCCTCGGAAATCCGGAGCCCTGCAACAGTAGAACATGAGTTCTTTAACTCGGATTTCCGGCTCCCTCCGAACGTCCGAGGGCCGGACGTCCGACCCCCTTCAGAAATCCGGAACCTACCACCAGAAGAAGTTGAGTCAAATAACTCGGATTTCCGGTCCTCTCCGGACGTCCGGTCGCTGTTCAATTCACAGTATTTTCAGTCATATCTACAAGCCTCGGACAACCGACCCCTGTCGGACGTCCGACCCCTCGCGGACGCCCGGACTTCCGGCAACTGTGGACGTCCGGACCCTGTGTGACTTAAAGTGTCCCCAACGGCTGTTTTTCACTCCCCACTATATATATACTCTTCTCCCACCTCGTGAAAGGGTGTTCAACACAGCTAGAATACATCCAAGAACACCTTTCCTCTCACTCACTCTTGTCTACACCAAATCCTAGATCCCAAGAGCATTTGTGAGTCCCTCTGAGTGTTGTTCCAATCAAAAGATAGATCGTCTCCCTCTCCTCCTTCCCACCAAAGTGATTTGTTATTTGAGCAAGTTTTGAGAAATCCCCGTGATCTTGTTACTCTTGGAGGTTGGAGACTCCTAGGCAGTAGGAGTCTTCCGAGAGGAATCAAACCATTGTGATTTCCCTCGGAAAGTTTGTGAAGGTTTGGAAGCCACCTCAAGGCTTACCACTAGTGGTTGAGAAACGCCTTCGTGGAGTTATCTCAAAGGGAGAATAGGGTGAGCCTTCGTGGCGTTGGTGTGCCTTCGTGGTAACATCCGCCCCTTTAACGGTGACGTAGCTTCCCTCCAAGGAATTGAACATCGGGATACATCCTTGTCTCTCTTGGAGTTTCGGTTATTCCTAGCCCTAACTCTCTACTTGTGTTAATCCTTATTACGTACTTGTATTTGATTATTGTTTACTGCTTGTCTTACTTCATCTAAATAGCTTACTCCTTGTCGTAGCAATTATTAGGCCTACACTCATATTCCGCACTTCTGCCTAAAATTGCTAAGTAATTATTAAAATTTGGATTTGTACCTATTCACCCCCCTCTAGGTCCATCTTGATCCTTTTCAATTGGTATCAGAGCCTCATGCTCTATTCTTGTGGCTTAACCATCCTAGAGCGAGATGGACGGGTTTCCAGCTACGGTAGCTCATGTTCAGAGGGACGGGACTTCCTCGAAAGTCAAGTCTTTCACCTCTGAGGACCTGGAATGGGCCCTTGCCAAGAAAAAAGAGGAGCATGATGCTTCTCTTGAGGCCATGGTCCAAATGAGACTAGCATCACTAACCACGGGGACAACCACGTCCCCGAGGGCCTCAGGGCCACATGTGCACGGTACTTCATTTGGCCAACAACCTCCGGAAAGGAACCAAACCAGTGTTCCATGGCTTTATTCTAGATCTCAAATTGATAAACCTAAGTACAATCCTGGAGGAAAACCTCCCTTGCTTGATGAAAATTCCGATTTTGCTTTGTGGAGAGTTGGTATGCAGGATCATCTTAGGTACGCCAATGATGAGATGTTGGACATCCTCGAGCATGGGTACAATCCTGTAGATCCAAGGTGCCTCACTCCCAGAGAAACTTATGACAAGCATCTCAATGACACTGCAATCATGTGCATAAGAAAAGGAATGAATGACAAGCAACGAAGACCTTACATTCACATCACAAGTGCCAAGGAACTGTGGGATAGCATTATAAGGACCAAGACCGGTACCTCCACTCTTCGGCTTGCTCAATATGAAATTGCCAAGGGGCAATTACAGAATTTCTGTATGGAAAAGGGTGAATCTCCCAAGCAACTACTAGAACGGCTCATGACTCTCGCCGCAGACATTGAGTCATGTGACTGTGACAAGACGCAAGATGGTTTCAATCTGACCAAGAGATTTCTTGTGGACAAGTTACTTCATGCTCTTGCTCCGTATCACCATCAAATGGTATGGGACATGAGGCAGCACCATGGGTTCAAAGAAATGACTCCAGATGACATCATATCCACTTTCCAATTATTTGAAGAGTCAAAGGCAAATGCAACAAAGCACCTTGCCATGCATGGCACTTCAACATCAAAGATCAATCTTGCTTTGAAAGCCAAGCATGAATGTGATGAAGAAGAAAGTGAAGAAGAAGAGGGTGATGATGACTGCAAAGATGGTGATGATGTTGACTCTGATGAAAGCCCATCTTATGAGGACATTGCTCTCTTTGTAAAGAAGTTCAGTGCAGGAAAGTTCAAGGGAAGATTCCCAAAGAAGAAGGTAAGGAAATGCTATAACTGTGAGGAAACCAACCACTTCTCCAATGACTACCCTTATGAGAAGAGAGAAGACAAACCAAGGTTTCCAAAGACCTTTGTAATAAAGAAGTTGCCAAACCCTATGAACTCCAAGTTCAAGAGGACACATGGAAGAGCAATGGTTGCACAAGAAGAATCAGATCCAGAAGATGTTGGTGGAGTTGCCGGAGTAGCTCAGGATACACAAAACACCTTGAGGCTAGTCAACAAAAGTGGTGATGTTGTTCACTACAACTATATGAAGGACTACAAGGGCAACGCTCACAAATGTTTGATGGCAAAGACTGCCATGGGAGATGAGGAAGACCAAAGCTTCCATGATAAGGTTAAGGTAACTCCACGGTTAAACTCCTTCACTCTAGTTTCTACTCCATCTGATGAGTATCTTGATGCAGAAGATCACTATGAGGATAATGACTTAGATCATCCCATGTTTGCTAAAATAAACAAATTTATGTGCTCTCTTAAAGGAAAGAAGCTCACTATGTTTCGCATACTTACGGAAATGGTGAGTAAGCACACCAATACCATCAAGGAACTCGAAACCCTCATCACTGAGGAGAAGGAAAGAAATGAAATCCTTTAGCAGAAAGTCTTGTATGAGGAAGCACAAAATGATGCACTATGCTAAAAAGTAGGTGAAAACCTTGATAAACATGCTAATGATCTTGCCTCCTTGAAAAAGGTTGAATCTGTGTGCAAAGTATTACTAAATGATAAAGACCGACTTGTGAACTCTCATGCTTCCCTTTCTAAGGACTGTGAGCGTCTATCCTTGTCTCTCAAAGACAAGGAAGATAAACTCATTGTTCTTACAAAGAGCTTTGAGGCACTTAAGGTTACCTATCTTGACACTCTAGCTAAGGCCTACTCCTCACCTATCATTAATGTTGATACCTACACTACTAACTCTAGTAGTGAACTGACATCTATCCTTGAGGAAAACTGTTCACTAAAGGCACAGCTAGACAGAGGTCTCATGACATGTGCACAAGGACAAAAGACTCTCAATGAGATCTTAAGTCGACACAATGGAGGCTTCGCCAAGGAAGGGCTTGGGTTCAACCCAAGCACTGCCAAGAAAAGTGCATCTCCTCTCAAGTGTACCACTCCGCTTAAAGAAATATTTGTACGAGAGGGACACAAGGAGAAAGGTAAGGTTGTGAGTGGATCGGCCACTAGGGGTTCGCCTACTCACAACAAGACAACTGAATTCATGCCTCCATCCTATGTACTACGCAAATCAAAGGAAGGAGAGGTCTATGCTAAATTCGTTGGTCCCCGTAATGCATTCCGATTCTATGTTATTTGGGTTCCTAAGACTCTTGTAACTAATGTGAAAGGCCCCATGACAAAATGGGTACCTCAAACCAAGTCTTAATTCGTTACAGGCTGTTTTCTCCAGAGGAGCCAAATGGGTGATCGACAGTGGATGCACCAATCATATGACCGGAGATAGTAACTTGCTCTATGACTTCATGCAAGCCATTCGACCATACATGAGCATTGTATTTGGTGGAGGGTCGAAAGGGCAGGTAATTGGGTTGGGCAAGGTGGAAATCACTAATGACATGTCTATTGCAAATGTCATGCTTGTCCAATCTCTTCAATATCATTTACTTTCAGTTCGCCAATTGGCTTCCGTCGGTTATGACACATTATTTGGACTAACGGATGTGAAAGTCTTTAAGAGAGACACTCTCGAAGTGGCCTTTGTTGTAGAGTTGGATGGCAACCTTTACACGGTTGATTTCTCGAAAGAGAGAACCTTCCATACAACTTGTCTAATGGCCAAGGCCGACATGGGATGGTTGTGGCATCGCCGCCTCGCCCATGTTGGCATGAAAAATCTTCAAAATCTCTTAAACGGCAATCACATCCTTGGACTAACAAATGTATCTTTTAAGAAAGACCGTGTGTGCAGTGCATGCATAGATGGGAAACAACATCAATCAAAACATCCACCCAAGAACATTGTATCCACTTCGAGGCCATTAGAGCTCCTTCATGTGGATCTGTTTGGGCCTCCTTCATGGGAAAGTCTTGGAGGGAAAAAGTATGTCCTAGTCATTGTTGATGATTACTCAAGATATACATGGGTGTTCTTTCTCAAGTCCAAGGACGAGACGAAGATCACCTTCATTGATTTTGCCAAACAAGCCCAGCTGAAGTTTGACAAGGACATCAAGGCAGTAAGAAGTGATAATGGCTCTGAGTTCAAGAACTACACCCTAGAAGAATTTCTTAGTGATGAGGGAATTGAACATCAGTACTCCGCACATTACACCCCTAAAAAAATGGTGTGGCAGAGAGGAAGAACCGGACACTTGTGGAAATGGCAAAGTCCATGTTAGACGAATACAAGTCACCACATAGTTTTTGGGCAGAGGCCGTCAACACAGCATGTCATGCATCAAACCGGCTCTTCCTTCGATCAATATTGGAGAAGACTCCATATGAGGTCCTAACTGGGAACAAGCCCAATGTTAAGTACTTTCGTGTGTTTGGATGCAAATGTTTCATCCTCAACAAACGGGAACGGTTAGGAAAATTTCAATCCAAAACAACTGAAGGGACTTTTGTTGGCTATGGGTCAAACTCTCACGCCTACAGAGTCTACAACAAATCCACTGGATGTGTTATAGAAACCTGTGACGTGACGTTTGATGAATTTAACCGCTCCCATGGGGAGCAAGTTGATCTAAATGATGCAGGTGAAGAAGACTCCCCACAAGATATCTTAAACATGGGTGTGGGTGCACTTCTTCCCATGGAACACAGACCACATGATAATGATGAAGATGATGAGAGTATTTCTCATCCTCAAGACAGTTCACTGCCCGTACCTCCACAAGATACTAGCACACACATCATGCCAGTTGTTGAGGATCAAGTGGGAGAACATGTCTCTCACCCTGATCACACTCAAGAACAAGTTGATCTTCAAGAGGTAGACCAAAGTATGGGTATGTTTGATGATGAACCTCAACAGGTGCAACGTGAAGAGGAATATCTTCCTCCGCACATAAATGATCCATATGTTGAGGACGTTGATGATGGAAACAAAGTCGAACCTCGTGAAACCTTGACCTCCATCATGCCACGTGTGGCCGGTCGTGTTGATATTGATCAAATCCTCACCGGCGTGTCGGAAGGTAGAGTGACTCGTAAACAATTAACAAACTTTGGTGCTCACTTTTCATTTGTCTCTAGTACCGTGCCACACAGGGTTCAGGATGCATTGTGTGACAATGACTGGCTCCTTGCTATGCAAGAGGAGTTAAACAGTTTTACACGCAACGAAGTATGGTCATTGGTAGAACGACCAACTGAGGAACATAATGTCATTGGAACTAAATGGATTTTCAAGAACAAGGAAGATGAGAACGGGACTGTCCTACGCAACAAGGCAAGGTTAGTAGCACAGGGGTACTCCCAAGTTGAAGGTTTGCACTTTGGTGAAACTTTCGCCCCTGTTGCTCGTCTTGAGTCCATTCGCATTTTATTGGCCTATGTTGCTTTCAATGGTTTTACTTTGCATCAAATGGATGTGAAAAGTGCTTTTCTTAACGGTCCTCTACAAGAAGAGGTATATGTATCACAACCACCTGGGTTTGTCGACCCTCATCACAAAGACCATGTATATAAACTTCA
Organism: Hordeum vulgare subsp. vulgare; assembly: GCF_904849725.1. Lineage (NCBI taxonomy): Eukaryota > Viridiplantae > Streptophyta > Magnoliopsida > Poales > Poaceae > Hordeum > Hordeum vulgare. Next base: position 442,825,501 of record NC_058522.1, on the reverse strand, counting down.
CAAGGCTCTGTATGGCCTCAAACAAGCACCACGTGCTTGGTACGATCATCTTAAGAAGTTCCTACTCGATGATGGCTTTGTGGTGGGGGTGATCGATCCCACTCTTTTTACTAAGAGGGAAAATGGTGATTTGATCTTATGCCAAATCTATGTAGATGACATCATCTTTGATTCTCCTAACATCCATTTGTGCAAGAAGTTTGCGGCTTCCATGACCAAGACCTTTGAGATGTCACTCAACACGGACTTGAAGTTCTTTCTTGGTTTCCAAATACAACAATTTCAAGAAGGGATTTTCTTGTCTCAAACTAAGTACCTCAAGGACATTCTTGAAAAATTTGATATGACAAATGCTAAACCAATGAAGACACCCATGGTCACTGATGTAGTTCTAAATGAAGACACAAACGGTATTCCTTTTGACCCATCTACCTACCGCTCCATTATTGGTTCACTACTTTATCTTTGCGCATCTAGACCGGACATCATGTTAAGTGTAGGCATATGTGCTAGATTTCAAGCTTCCCCTAGGGAAAGCCATCACATGGCGGTTAAGCATATTCTTAGATACCTTGTTCACACCCCAAAGTTAGGCTTATGGTACCCTAAGGATGCAAAGTTTGATCTTATTGGGTATTCCGATGTGGATTGGGCCGGTGATAAAGTGGGACGGAAATCCACTTCCGGTGCATGTCAGTTTCTTGGACGCTCCTTGGTAAGTTGGTCCTCAAAAAAGCAGAACTCTGTTTCTCTCTCCACGGCCGAGGCCGAATATATTGCAGCTGCAAGCTGTGAAACCCAATTGCTATGGATGAGGCAAACACTAAAGGATTATGGTATCACGTATCGACACGTTCCTCTTCTCTGTGATAATGAAAGTGCCATAAAGATCTCCGAGAACCCCATTGATCACCCTCGCACCAAACATATTGATATTAGGTATCATTTCTTGAGAGACCATGTGCAAAAGGGTGACATTGATATTACCCATGTGGGTACCGACATGTAGTTAGCCGACATTTTCACCAAGCCACTTAGTGTTGCTAGGTTCAGTCAACTTAGGCGTGAACTTGGTATCTTGGAGCTTGACAACATATCTTGAAACCTTGCACACATACACACACTCACATTATGTTTGTGTCTTGATGTGGGCATGCATTTAGAGGGAGTGAGTCTTAATTTTCTGTTTTTAAGCTTACAAAGTACGCATAAATCAATTTCTGTCTCCAAGTAGTATATGTTATGCTTGTAGGCAACTATGTTTGTATTTTTTTTGTGAGAAACCATGCAAGTCATCATCTAATCATCAAACAAAATCCAGCATCAGTCTCTGCCTCCTCCTCTTTCTCGGACGTCCGACATGTCTCGAAAGTCCGACGGGAAATCCCTTCCGGTCGTCCGACCAGTGTCGGTCGTCCGACGCCACAATCACCTCCAGACGTCCGACGCCTGTCGGACGTCCGACGCCTCGGGCCTATAAATAGTTGGGCGCGGGGCTGGGCTTTTGCCCTAACCCTCGCGCGCCCCTTTTCTTCCCTACCGCCGCCGCCGCCAGCTCGAGGAGCTCTCGCCTGCGCCACCAGACTCGAGATCGGGCCGATCTCCTCCGCGGATCCTCCTCTTCTTCCTTCCTTTCCTTCGCGGGATCCGTCTACAGGTCGCTCCTCTGTTCCTTTCGCGTTTGTTTTGGTTCTCTCCCATGAGTCTCCATGTTCGTTCCTTATTTGGGATTTTTCATCCGCGTAGAATTTTGTGCTCCATGGGCAAGACCAAGCACGCCGCTCGGAAGACCGTGGCTGGCTCATCATCTCGCGCCCCTACTAGCACAGGATCGGACTCGGATGAGCCACGTCGTCCCTTCAAACAGACTGCCCGACGTTCTCTGGCCCGGCGTTCTCCGTCTCCACACCTCCCCTCGTCGTCTGATGGTGATGACCCCGACTTCGAGGAGGAGCTTGCCGCCGAGGACCTTGCTGACCAGCACGCCGATCGGAGGTCCAAGCCAAAGCCCGGGACTCGCAGGGCATCCTACATGCCACCACCTCCTCCTGCCCAGCCCGCAGGTGAAGCTCGTCGCATCTCACTAGAACCTCCTGCTACTTTAGGTCGTGCAATCACGAACTTCACCACACTTGGCGCGGCTTCATACCTCACTTTCCGTCGCGACCTTGATCCATACGTTGTCGTACGTGACTCTACGGACTCACGTTTCCGCACACACGTCTAGGCGGACATTTTTACCACAGTCATAGTTCCTAAGGGTTTATCTGTTCATCTCTATATTGATGTTGAGCATATTCACATGCACCCGGCGAAATATCCGGGTGCCATTGAGCTTATTGAGGCATCGGGGCTTGCCGCCCCGTTTGCTTTTCATCGCGACTTTAATGCTGCTGCCATTCACCAGTTCTATGCCACATGCTACTTTGGTCCAAACCACACTGTCAGCTGGATCACCTCTGACGTTCGCTTCACAGCTTCTTATGATACATTTGTTGCCGCACTTAGTTTCCCCAACTCCGGCTTCAAAATACATAGGGATGATCCTAACCATGTGCCTAAGTCCATTGACGCATGTGGGTATCTTCTCAAACCACTAAGTGAGCTTGATGCGGATGAACGCATGAAGGACCTTAACCAAGTATCCATCTGGCGCTCACCTTACTTCATCATTTTTCAGTGTCTCATCCGCACCATCTATCCCAAGATGGGTGATAAGGGTTCTTGCAGTGGCTATTGTACTGACATCATGTCTCACTTGTTCGAGCACCCCAAGGGCAAAATCAATGTGCCTCATTTTCTATGGCATGAGATTCGGCTTGCTAGCTTTTAGTACAAGCGAGCCTTTCCTCATGCCCCCTTCATCCAGGCTCTTATTAACCATGTTGTTGATTTCTCTGTGGCTGTCACTCACACACATCACAAGTGGGTCATTCCCGCTCACATGGCGGATAACTATGCTCCCAAGAAAACCCCCTCATCCTCCACATCCACTCGCCGCACTGCTGCCCGGGCTGCCACCCCCTCATCTAGCTCCGCTCCTCTCGGTTGCATTGCCAAATTCCTTGGCAAGGCACATTCTGCTTTGATGAAGGCCGTCTCTTTCCAGTGTGGTCAAACTCATGATGTGGTTTCTCACTTAGTCTCCTCCAAGAATGCCCTCAAGGCTCGTCTGAGAGCCTCGAGCGCTCTTGATGTGAGTGATGATGAGGCCCCTCCTGTTGCTCCTCCTACTGATTTTGGCTTCCTATCTGGTCCTGAGTGGGCTGATTTCCTTGACGAGGCTGGTGGCAGTGGCTTGCCTGATGATGCTGATGAGCTCTGAGCGTGGTTGGTGCTGTTGGTGTCTCCCTTTTTGGTACTTGGTGCCAAAGGGGGGGGGTAATGTATCGTAGTTTTTAGTCTTTGGAGATTTAATGTAATGGATAAACTCATGTATGGCTACTTATGAATGATTGTGATTTGCTATGGATTGCTATGATATCATCATAGACTATTATGTTTTGCTCCACTACTTCTATGATGATCTATTGTCTTTCTATGATGATCTATTATCTTTACATGTTGATCCATTGGAGCTTCGATATTTTATCATGCATATACTAAGGGGGACTTCGTACTAAAAATATCTCCTAGGCTATAATGTATGTTAAATGTTTTTGAGACCTATGTATATGTTGTCATCAACTACCAAAAAGGGGGAGATTGAAAGTGCATGCTATGCCCCTAATCGACTTTTGGTGTTAATGATAACACATACATAGGAAACTAATCCTATTTGTTGAGTATATCTCAGGATGGCAAGTACTTTAGTAGATTGATAATTATGTGCCAAAGGTCGTCTGAGAAGATCGGGATTTATATTTCGAGAAGGCTCGGGATTAAGAAAAGATGATGTAGACTATTCTTTTGAGTTTACTGATATTGAGTATAGGGATCCCGCACTATTAAGAGGGGATCACAGGTTTTGCGATGAACTTGCTCATACCACATCTTCACTGTCATACCCAATACCACATATTCTCCACTCTATTCTTATCTCTCAACAGGTCTATTGTCTTGGACTTCCGGCTCCCTCCGGACGTCCGAGGGCCGGACGACCGGCAGGCTTCGGAAATCCGGAGCCCTCCACCAGAAGTATTTGAGTCATATAACTCGGATTTCCGGCTCCCTCCGGACATCCGAGGGTCGGACGTCCGACCAGCCTCGGAAATCCGGAGCCCTGCACCAGTAGAACATGAGTTCTTTAACTCGGATTTCCGGCTCCCTTCGGAGGTCCGAGGGCCGGACGTCCGACCCCCTTCGGAAATCCGGAACCTACCACCAGAAGAAGTTGAGTCGAATAACTCGTATTTGCGGTCCTCTCCGGACGTACGGTCGCTGTTCAATTCACAGTATTTTCAGTCATATCTACAAGCCTCGGACGACCGACCCGTGTCGGACATACGACCCCTCGCGGACGCCCGGACTTCCGGCAACTGTCGGACGTCCGGACCCTGTGTGACTTAAAGTGTCCCCAACGGCTGTTTTTCACTCCCCACTATATATATACTCTTCTCCCACCTCGTGAAAGGGTGTTTAACACAGCTAGAATACAGCCAAGAACACCTTTCCTCTCACTCACTCTTGTCTACACCAAATCCTAGATCCCAAGAGCATTTGTGAGTCCCTTTGAGTGTTGTTCCAATCAAAAGATAGATCGTCTCCCTCTCCTCCTTCCCACCAAAGTGATTTGTGAATTGAAGCAAGTTTTGAGAAATCCCCGTGATCTTGTTACTCTTGGAGGTTGGAGACTCCTAGGTGGTAGGAGTCTTCGGAGAGGAATCAAACCATTGTGATTTTCCTCGGAAAGTTTGTGAAGGTTTCGAAGCCACCTCAAGGCTTACCACTAGTGGTTGAGAAATGCCTTCTTGGAGTTATCTCAAAGGGAGAATAGGGTGAGCCTTCGTGGCGTTGGTGTGCCTTCGTGGTAACATCTGCCCCTCTAATGGTGACGTAGCTTCCCTCCAAGGAAGTGAACATCGGGATACATCCTTGTCCCTCTTGGAGTTTCGGTTATTCCTAACCCTAACTCTCTACTTGTGTTAATCCTTATTACGTACTTGTATTTGATTATTGTTTACTGCTTGTCTTACTTCACTCTAAATAGCTTACTCCTTGTCGTAGCAATTATTAGGTCTACACTCATATTCCGCACTTTTGCCTAAAATTGCTAAGTAATTATTAAAATTTGGATTTGTACCTATTCACCCCCCCTCTAGGTCCATCTCGATCCTTTTCATTAGTAGATTGAGTTCTCAATTAAACTATAAAAAAAATATGCTCTAAACCCATCCCATTTCTTGCACGCAAACACCATTTGGAGACATTCGAGTCACGGACAGCGAGAGCTCTTGCACCTTTATGTTCTCACTTTGCTATTTTCAATACTAAATATAGACTCTTTCTTGTTATTGTCTTGACTTGAATTGCATATCTTACTTGCTTTACTTTGAAGTTCTTATATGTGTGTTAGCATATCACCACAGAAATTATTTGTGTTATCATTTACCTACTCGAGGACGGGCATAATTAAGCTTGGGGATGTTGATACGCCCCAAACGTATCTATAATTGTTGCTTGTTCCATCATCTTTTGGGTGACATTGTTATATGTTTTGCTACACTTTCATACCTTTTTACACATATTTGGACTAACCTACTAACTCAGTGCACCCAGTGCCAGTTTATCTCTGTTGATGTCTTTTTTGCAGGGATTTTTACCCCAATTTACAGAGTCCCAAAAATCACGAGAAAAATATATAAAAATCAGTGTGATGGAAGCTTCACGAAGGACGAAGATGGGCCAAAGGGGAGCCAGGGCCTGCCCAGGCGGCCTCTGTGCGCCGCCTACCCCCTGGACGCGCCCACAGGTCGCCTGGGTGGGGCCCACGCCCTCTGGTGCCCTCCTTCGGCCTATATTTACCTCTTTGATAGGAAACCCTTCGAGGAGATCCAGAATCACGAATTTCTCCATCGTTCCGCCGCCGCAGCGCTTTCGAGATCGGGAGTGTCAGAATTCCTCTTCCCGACACCCTGTCGAGGGAGGATTGACCTCTAGGAGCTTCTCAACCGCCATGGACGCTTCTCGGACGTGCCGTGAGTAGTCCTCCTTGGACCATGAGTCCATGACCAGTAGCTATGTGATGTCTTCTCTCCAATCTTGTGCTTCAATGATTAGCCCTTGTGAGCTGCCCTACATGATCAAGGCATCTATGTAATTTTCCTGCTATTGCTATGCTTGGTTTGCTGGGATCCGATGGATTATGAGATTATGTTCAGATTGTGATGAGTTTATATATTTGATTATCCTTTTATATTATGTTCTTTAGTGATTCATGCATGTTCTCCATTGCTTTTTATTGCTTTGGCCGAGTAGTAGATTGTAACTCCAAGAGGGAGCGTTATGCATGATTGTGGGTTCATGCCCCCTGATGTCTAGCTTGAGTGACAGAAACATGAGACTAGGGGATGTGTTGTTGCCACCAGGGAGAAAAGAATGGTGCTTTTGACCGCGGTTGCAAGTATTGTTTACCTTACGCAAACTTCATTAATGCAGTTGTCCGTTGCTTTGAGTTTACACTTTGGGTGGGGCTCGCAACTTAATACTAGTGAGATGTTCTGGATAGATATCTCAAGGTGGATGATTAGTAAGTAGATGTTGATGAATAAACGGTCTACTTGTCTTGGTGTACTACCCATTACTTTTGAGCCTCTAACTTTCTAGTAGCATGATTAGCATTGTGGTGCGTTTATAATCCTGTCAATTGCCCAGCTGTAATTTGTTTACCCATGCATAGTTGTTTATCGTCTTTTGGGATAGAGACATCACTAGTGAATATCATGTCACTCCGGTCCATATTACCACCATTTCTTACACCTCCACCATTTACCGTTTTTATTTACTTTTCCTTTGCAATCACTATCACTATTCCTGCTTGTGTTTTGATCCTTTGCAAACTACAAGCCCGGAGAGATTGACAACCTCTATGTACTCGTTGGGAGCAAAGTTATTTGTTGTGTGTGCAGGTCCACGTCTTTTGCTAGCGCCAGAGCAGTGGACACCTACTTGTTGATCCTCGGAGTCCTCCTGGTTCGATAAACCTTACAGTCCCTATGTAAGGGAAATTTGCTGCTGACTACATCTCCACCTTCCACTTGGGGTAACCAATGAGGGGCGAGAAGTATATCCATCAACTCGTCATCACTAGTCCTCTTGAGCTAGATGACGATGATCTTGCCTTACTCAAGATGGACCACCTTTCTTGATTGCGTTGGTTTGATGAAGACTAGTTGATTGCTCCCCCATACTCACTACGGGTGAGCCACTCTTCAGCACATCTTCACAAGTCCATTGCCACCAAAATGGATGGCAAGATTCAAGCATGATATCTTTGTGATGCTCCACTTGAACTTGCACACCGCAATCTTGATGACGATCACCACTTGATATTATCCTTCATAGGTTGAATGCGATCTTCTTCTTGACGCAAACCCATGGAAACACACCTAACCCCACATAGAACTCTCACGAAGAACATGGGTTAGTACACAAAAGTGTTATGGACAATGCTTACCATACCATGGGATCACTTGATTCCTCTCGGTACATCTTGTACACTTTGTGTGTTGATCATCTTGATTTTCTCTTTGCTTAGTCTTGATCAACCTTGTGTATTTATGACCAATCTTTGGATAATACTTTGAATACCACCTTGGTCATCAAATAAACTCCTCAAACCAACAGATGGACTTCAAGAAGTGCCTATATGGACAAATCCTTCAAATATAACTCAATGCAACCATTAGTCCATATGAATTGTCATCAATTACCAAAACCACATATAGAGAAATATGCTCTAACAGGGTGGCTCTGATCAGGGGCGGTCAGGGTTAGGTGGGTTGTGAGCTATGTAGAGTGGTAGTGGGCTGAGATGAGAGGGAGATTGGCAACCCATGACAAAGTTTTTAAACACCGAAAACGTTCGATAAATAACCAATGACGGCGCCGCTACGGACGACCTTTCGGGTATCAAACGGACTCCGATTGTGACAAAATTTGACAGACGGTCTAACTACACTATATTAAGATCGTGCGCCAACTTTCAACTCAATCCGAGAAAGTTTTACACACATTTCTAAAAACAAGATTTTAACGATGCCACGGGCGCGTGCGTGTGTGGTTGGTCTCAAAACGTTCAACAACAAAAATGGAGAGAACCGGCAACTAATAACGGATGCAAGTTTTGAAAACTGGCGGGAACGGAGTGCCGATGCAATGCAGATGATGCGAATGATGCGATGATGAATGCAACAAACAAATAATCATAGGACGACAACAGAATAAAAGGGGAATCTTCTGAAGCGTCGGTCTCGGGGTGTTACACTGCCCCATCTCTTCGAAGAAAGTGAGGAGATGGTTGACATCAAGCTCATAGGTGTGTGATGCTAGTGCTCACAGATGTGTGTGTAGATGTGTGAGAGCAAGTGCTCATCTTTGTTCTGTTAGCGCTATTTGCTATGTGTGTAGATGTGTGATAGCAAACTCATAGTGACAACAAGTGCTTGTTAGGCCCTGTTCGAAAGCTCTCCATGAGCCAGCTTCCGAACAAGCCCGCAAAGCCTCCCCGAACGCTCTATCTCCGAGAAGCCACCTCCAGGAGAACGACGGCTGCATAGTGCAAAATTTTTAGCCTCAATGCATTGCATTAAACAATGTGCGAAGCCAAATTGCTCTCCATAAGAGAGATACACATGGATCGGGTCCGTCAGTAATAAAGGTTGTCATTCATGCCATCAACAATTCCTTGGTTGCAAGGGCATGTGCTACCTGGTTACATGTTCTAGGACAGTACACAATTTCCCACTCAATAGAGTTACAAAGTAGAAAGGTTTTCAAGCGATCAGTCACAACATCCAGCTCAGAGAAATCAACACTGCTCCATCGAGAGCTTCTTTCAGCAGTAGTGCATTAGTCTCCAGGTACACCCTCCCCATTCCTAGGCCTGAAGCCAACTGGCGAGCAACTTCACCAGCAAGCATCTCTGAATGTAGAGCATTCAGAATATTTGGGAGGAAACCTGCAGCACACACCATTGCATCACCCACATGGTCCCTGAATACTACACCCTAGCCCCCATTCATATCGTTTGGTCTGAAAGAGCCATATATATTAATTTTTATCCACTCCTTAGGTGGTGGTTTCCAGCGTTGTTTGGGGATCGAACAAGTGTTCCTTTGATTCAGCTGAAGGTTGCACAATTCATTCATCTGATGCTGGATAACCCATACCAACTCCTCGCTCAGTTCGCCCCTTCCTCCTTCGCTTCGGTTATATACGCTCACACCACCAATTCCACATGAGTGTAGCAATGAGGGCTTGCTTCTTTGCAGGGAAGTCAACCAACTTCTCCATCATTGTCAATGTCGTGCGTTGTCGCATTAAAATCAATCTTTCTGCCTCGAGACCACACATACGTCAAATCTCCTTAATTTGCTTGCATTTGAAGAGGAGATGGCCCTAATCCTCCACATGAGTACAACAATCTTGGCAGTTGGGAGATATCTTGATCCCCTTTCTTTGCATGTTCACATAAAAAGCCATCGAGTTATGCGCTAGTCTCCACATGAAATGCTTGATTTTGCCTGGGACCGTCAACCGACATAACTTCTTTCATGGGGACAGATTGTTTGAATCCTCAATCCCTGAAGAAACACATCTTGGCCCCTCCATAGCATTATCATGCACATGAATCCACTAAGCACATTTTACTGAGAAGACACCCCTCTTGGCCCCTCCATAGCATTATCATGCACATGCTCACTGTTTGTGGGTATGGCAAGAATTCAAGAAGTTTCATCCTCATGAAAAGTGGCCCTCACAAGCGATTCATCCCACGAACCCGTTATTGGGTCGATCAGATCACTTGCTTTCGAGATTAAATTGGTGTCCCTTGACGTAGCTAGGAGCCGATTCGTTCCCCTAGGATCTACGGGTCCTTCCAAATATTATAGACTCGCCATTCCCCGCTCGCCAAATGGGGCCTTTTTCAGCACTTGTATTCCTTTAAAGACACTCCTCCATGTGTAGAACATGTTGCTAATTTTCCCTGCATTCAAAAAATTTTCACCGGGAAAACATTTCGCCCCTAATACTCGAGCACACATGGACTCTGGGTGCTACAACATTCTCCATCCCTATCGTGCGAGCATAGGCATGTTGAAGCTATAGATGTCACGGAAGCCAGCGTAGTGCAAATTTCTGGAGCAGCAAAATCATAGCTTCATCAAAACAAAAAGTTGCAGAGGCCGAGGGACATCCTCCTTTTCGAAAAAACCAAAACAAGAAGTGGGAGCTGCTAAAAATTACACGCACGAAGCGTTTTAGAGCGAGTACAATAGAATTGAGTCCCCGGACTATAAAAAATAAAATAATATATTTTTGCTTAGTTGGAAGAAAGAGAAGAGGAGAAAGTCAGCTCTAACACGTGCTCGTAGACACTTTGTGAGAGTGAAAGATGGGTCATATATAAAAATAGTGTCTAATAAACATCCACCATCACAATAACCGTCGGATCTCCGCGCGCGCAATCGTCTGTAGCTATGCAATCTAACTCCTAGCACGCGGCTCGGTCGCCTCCCTCGACACATTAATTTCTGAAACAATAAACCAGTTGCGGAAACAACCGCTTTGTTTCGGCCCCGACAGAGCTGTAAACGACTATAGAATTTTTTCTGCCATAAAGATTTAATACGGGGTGACCGACAGATTGAGGTGACACCTTTTGCAACAAGCATAATGTTGCGTTCGGACGTTTGCAACAGGGGTCGTGTTGCAGAACTTTTACAACATAGATATTGTTGCAGGAATTTTTCTGCAACCAAGCTAATGTTGCAGTTTTTTTTGTTTTCAAATTTACATTGATGTTACGGAAGATGTTCTGTAACATAACTAATGTTGCAAAAAAAATCTTGCAGCAAGGAGGATGTTGGAGGAAAAAACCTAAATCCATTTGCTCACCCTCCCAGTCAGACGAGCTCCGAAACACCCCTACTGTTATCCAGTATCAGGAATGCCTGTCCTGAAACGACGGGTGAGTTGCAGGAAAACGAAAATGGCTTCGGAAAAAGCGGGACGCTATTGATCGTTTGATCAACACACGATCGAACGACCACGGAGCCAACGGACGGCCGCGCTCGATCGACCGGTAGAAGATAATATTTCTCAACTATTATACATGTTAGCTATAAGATGGATTATAGATAACATAACAACGTCATATAGCCAGCAGCTGGTGTTGGGGGAATGTACCATGGGAAACAAAAAAAATTCCTACGCACACGCAATACCTATCCATGGTGATGATCATCTATGAGAGGGGAGAGTGAATCTACATACCCTTGTAAATCGCTAAGTGGAAGCGTATATAACGCGGTTGATGTAGTGGAACATCTTCGCGATTCAAATCGCAGCCCGTCACGCGATCTCATCATGATCCGTCCCACGATCAATCCCGATCTGGTGCCGAACGGACGACACCTCCGCGTTCAACACACGTACAGCTCGATGACGATCCCCGCCTTCTTGATCTAGCAAGAGGCATGGAGAGGTAGATGAGTTCTCCAGCACGGCGGTGTGGTTGTGGTGGTGGTGAACTAATCCAGCAGGGCTTCACCTAAGCACCGCCGAACTAGACTAGAGGAGAAACCCATCTAGATGAAGTAGAGGGAGCACGTGGCAATTAGGGTTAGGGCTGCCTCTAATTCCTCTAGTATATATAGGAGGGAGGGAGGGGAGGAGGCAACCTCAAACCCTCAAGGTTTGGCCAAAATTGGAGGTGGAGGAGTCCTAATCCAATCCTACTATGAGTAGGATTCCTCCTCTCCACTTGGAAACCCTTTCCTCCTCTTCCACCTTTGGGTTTTTTCCTTCTCAAACCTCATGGGCCTTAGTGGGGGCTTAGGCCAGCCCACTAGAGGCTGGTTTGTCTCCTCCCACAGGCCATGAGGCCCCTCGGGGTGTGACACCCCTCCTGATGGTCCCCGGTGCCCTCGAGGCACTCCCGGTACACTACCGAAGTACCCAAAACTTTTCCGGTGATCAAAACAGGACTTCCTACATACCAATCTTTACCTATGGACCATTCTGGAGCTCATCGCGACGTCCGGGATCTCGTCCGTACTCCGAACAACTTTCGGTTACCAACACACATAACTCAATAATATCGAAACGTCCACCGAACCTTAAGTGTGTAGACCCTACGGGTTTGAGAACTATGCAGTCATGACCTGAGACACTCCCCGGTCAATAACCAATAGCGGAGCCTGGATGCCCATATTGGCTCCTACATATTCTACGGAAATCTTTATCGGTTGAACCTCTATGTCAAGGATTCAGTTAATCCCGTATGTTGTTCCCTTTGTCCTTCGGTATGTTACTTGCCCGAGATTCGATCGTCAGTATCTCCATACCTAGTTCAATCTCGTTACCGGCAAGTCTCTTTACTCGTTCCGTAATACAAGATCCTGTGGCTAACTCTTTAGTCACATTGCTTGCAGGCTTGTTTGTGATGTTGTATAACCGAGTGGGTCCCGAGACACCTCTCCGTCACACGGAGTGACAAATCCCAGTCTTGATCCATGCCAACCCAACATACACCTTCGGAGATACCTGTAGAGCACCTTTATAGTCATCCAGTAACGTTGCGACGTTTGATACACACAAGATATTCCTCCGGTGTCCGGGAGTTGCATGATCTCATGGTCATAGGAACAGATATATTGACATGCAGAAAACAGTAGCAACAAACTGACACGATCATATGCCACGTTTATAGTTTGAGTCTTGTCCATCACACCATTCTCCTAATGATGTGAACCCGATTTCAAGTGACAACACTTGTCTATGGCTAGAAAACCTTGACCATCTTTGATCAACGAGCTAGTCAACTAGAGACTCATTAGGGACAGTGTGTTGTGTATGTATCCACACATGTATTTGAGTTTCCAATCAATACAATTCTAGTATGGATAATAAACAATTATTATGAATAAAAATATATAATAATAACCAATTTATTATTGCCTCTGGGGCATATTTCCAACAGCTGGCTATATTATGAACCATGCTCTTATCTCGCTACAGTCCGGCCCGAGAGCTAGCTCTGTCTCACCAACCCACGTCAATCCTCTAGCAACCCTAGCCGAGCTGCCGCCTACGCGTCGGCGCGCCACGACGGCGCCGCCCTCGCATCCTAGCCTTGTCTCCGTCCGTCGCCTCTTGCAATTGCCGCGCAGCTATCCCCTACATATGATTCGGATAAGTGTCATAGACATTTTGCAATACTCACAATTCCTACAACTGTCCAACAACAGGGTAAATGAACATTTTGCTTCTGATTCTCAGGAATCCACAACAACAACTGATTCTCAGAATTTGTAGCCCAAACAATAGTGTTGTTAATCATTTTGACCTGAGTGCAAATTGTTCATTGAGCCGATCACATGCAGCTACATATTTCTGGGATAACTGTCCATAATAGTGCAAGTGATTGCCAATACGGAGTACTGTACTTGTTAAGTGTAATTGTTATGTTGAAATTTGTTGGTTTGCTGGACTTAAATTGCATGCAGTGTAGATCTGGAGTATTATTATTATCCCAACTGCTGCGCGACGCGCGCGCGCGATCCGGGCGTCTCGAGCGGCCGGCCGTGGACAGATAAGCCCGACCACGCCAAGGATATTTTGGGACGACGCCGTCCACTCATCAGGTCCTCCCGTCCATTCGCCTCTGCCCACAGTCGAGCGGGGAGCGAGAGGGTCGTGCGCCGACGAGAGGAAGGGCGGGGCGGGCGGGGGGGGGGGGGGGGGGGGGGGGGGGGATGAATGGAGGAGGGGGAGGTCCGCCGGGGGGATGTGAACGACGACGGCCCGGAGAACCACTACATCGATTGGGAGAAGGTAAGACCGCGCCCTAGGTGTATTTTTCGTCTCGCGAACAGGGAGGAGGGAGGGACATGGTGTGATGTCGCCGGAATCGCAGGAAGGGCGAGGCCGGGGTGGCCGGACTAGCGGGGTGGGTAGGGAAATCTACAGGCAGGGGGGATTCGCCGAGATTGAGTCCTAGCTTTTACAGGAGTTTTTGGTTAACTATAGTAGCAAGAACAGTATAATATGTTTTTTCTGTTGCTTTCTGCTAGGGGGTTCATGACAGCTTTGTTAGGGGTTGTATGTAGGCAAGTAGATCACAACTTAGTCATTTCGTTAGTTATGGTGATATGTTTGACATGTTTTTATTTTGTGATGCTACTGTACATACACTATCCATCTACATTTGGTTCTAAGACCCCAGAAATTTTTAGGCAAAACACAAGAGGGCATAAGAAGAGTTTAGGGGGGAGGGGAGGCAGAAATTAGTGAGGAACACAAACAAGGGCGCTGCTATCTACCGGTCGCCTACTTTTTTCTGAAAATAAGAAGGGGTTAGAGGGGGGCTACACAATTTTTCAGCTACCTTCATACTCCCTCCGTCCCAAAATAAGTGTCTTAAGCTTAGTACAACTTTGTACTAGAGCTAGTGCAAAGTTGAGAGACAGTTATTTTGGGACAGAGGGAGTACTTGTTATCTTTTGTTCGTCTCCCAACCTACAAGAAGCATGTGTTTCCCTTTTACCCAATTTTTTTGAGATATAGTCCTATATTTTTATTAAACGCTAAGTTGATAGTATGATGCATCTGTTCTATTTATTTCTTTTTCGAGACGTTGGCAGGAGCGCCGACGTATCTATTAGAGGAGAAGAAATACACAAGTTAAGGCCGAAGCCTGGTTACAACCGGATGCAATGGCCTTAGCCTCCATCATCCTGTCCCACTCTGGCAAAAGCCAACTCTCTCGTTCAGATGGACTCCTCAATTCTGAAGAAGGTGTCCTGGACACCAGCATAAGAATTTTCAAAAACTCTCCCATTCCTATCTTTCCAAATCTGCCAAAAAGTGTAAGCTACAATCTCATCGAACTTGCGTCGATTGGTCTTAGGGATTTCGCAGGCTCGCTCTAGCCACCAGGAGTACACTGTGCCCTCCCTCGAGGCCATCTTCAGGTGATAATGTCTCCAAACCAGACCAAGACGTGATCCTCCTCCACACTTGGCGGGCAAAAAAACAATTCAGAAGAAGATCCTCTGCTGACTCCTCATGCGAATCACACATTGAACAAATCTCGCTTCCTTGCCATCCTCTCCAAATCAGTTTGTCCACGGTCAGAATCCTTCCAAGTGACAGGAGCCAGCATAATTTTTTTACTTTGTTTTCAGCCAAAGCCTTTCCAAAAAGTTTGAGGACAAGTGCCCGAGTAAGAGCACCAGAACATTGCCTAAGCAATCCGATAACTCAAATATACCAAGTCGCCGAATCCGAAATCTCACACACAAACGAGCCGCCTAAGCAAAAACATGGAGTTCCCCCACCCGACAGGAAACAAACCGGGAGGTGAACTAAGTTGCCTTCTTTTTCTCCCTGTAGTCGCCCGCCCATATGCCCATAGTCGCCAAGCATCCCTCTCTACTAAGAGCCTCACACATTGAAGTCGCAAACATTTCAAAATTAATAGCATAGGGTCGCCTACCACCCAATCACATAGTCGCCGCATCATGAGGGGTGGGGCGTGGCGGGGTTCTTGATAACCCGAATATACTAAGTCGCCCAATCCAAAATGTCACACACAAACGAGCTGCCTAAGCAAAAACATGGAGTTGCCCCACCCGACTGGAAACAAACAGGGAGGTGAACTAAGTCGCCTTCTTTTTCTCCCCGTAGTCGCCCGCCCATATGCCCGTAGTCGCCAAGCATCCCTCTCTACTAAGAGCCTCACACACTGAAGTCGCACGCATTTCGAAATTGATAGCACAAGGTCGCCTACCACCCAATCACATAGTCGTCGCACCATGAGGGGTGGGGCGCAGTGGGGTTCTCAATAACCCGAATATACTAAGTCGCCCAATCCAAAATCTCACACACAAACGAGCTGCCTAAGCAAAAACATGGAGTTGCCCCACCCGACCGAAAACAAACCGGGAGGTGAACTAAGTCACCTTCTTTTTCTCTCCGTAGTCGCCCGCCCATATGCCCATAGTCGCCAAGCATCCCTCTCTACCAAGAGCCTCACACACTGAAGTCGCACACATTTCGAAATTAATAGCACAGGGTCGCCTACCACCCGATCACATAGTCGTCGCACCATAAGGTGTGGGGCGCGGTGGGGTTCTTGATAACCCGAATATACTAAGTCGTCCAATCCAAAATCTCACACACAAACGAGTTGCCTAAGCAAAAAAACATGGAGTTGCCCTACCGGACCGAAAACAAACTGGGAGGTGAACTAAGTCGCCTTCTTTTTCTCCCCGTAGTCGCCCGCCCATATGCCTATAGTCGCCAAGCATCTCTCTCTACTAAGAGCATAGGGTCGCACACATTTCGAAATTAATAGCACAGGGTCGCCTACCACCCATTCACATATTCGCCGTGCCATGAGGGGTGGGGCGCGGCGGTGTTCTCGATAACCTGAATACTATAATAAGTCGCCACACCATGAGGGGTGGGGGTGGTTGTGTTCTTGCCAAGCCCAATATACTAAATTGCCCAATTCAAAATCCCACACACAAACGGGTCGCCTAAGAAAAACAAATGAGTTGCCTCACTTGTTCAAAACCAACAGTTGGGAGCCAACCGGGACTAAGTCGCCGTCCCCTTCTCCCTATAGTCGCCCGCCCATAGTCGCTAAGCATCTGCCTACTCAGTAAGACACCACAAAACTGAGCAACTATACATTCTTTTGATTTCTTTAAGTTTTCAGGTGCCCTTTTTTGTAGCCGCTCTTATTTTTCCCTTTTTTGGATTTTTATGAATGAAACAAATCCCCTACAAAGCAAGAAACCACTGATTTGGAAGTCTTATTTTCCTGAAGCTACCAGCAACTATATCATCTCTGGTCATTCTTCAGCGTTTCTAGCAACTAGCTTCGTTCAATTTCGTTCACCAACACAATTGCCTACAAGGTCCTGAGTATCTAGTTCTTTTTCATTTGTGTATTTTTACCTAGGTTTCATATCAGGACTCTTATCAGGTTTTTATTTCAAGGTGCTGCACAGTTGCCTACAATTTTTTTCAACACTGTCCAGCCGTGGGAAAGCCCCGCATAACGCGCTCTCGCTGTGTAGCAGTGTCCTATTATTATTATATTGGCGGCGTATACTAAGAATAGATTTGGTCCCCAGGTTTGGGAGGTTTTGGTGCCAAGGGTAATTCACCGGTTCATCACCAAGGTAATATATGCTTCGTCCTTCCCATTGTTTGACTATGCTCTTTTTTTTGGTAGATACTTATATCATCTTAGAAATAATAATGTTATACTTTGTATGTGTAGAAAACCTATCATAGTTGCATATCCCGTTGACTTTATTTTTTTCCTTTAAAGACCGAGAAGGATGGCATTTGAACGCCTCACCAGTAGATCGCCCATACTTGGGAGAACCATACCAGTATTGGCACTACTTGGAAGATGCATATATTGGACCTTAGTGTCATTTTTCTTCATGCTTTGTGAAGGAGAACTTCATGCAAGTCATATGCTCTTTTTGCCGTAATGGTGTATACATGCTTGTAGTTGCAAGAGATGTCTCAGTTGAGCCTCCACTCAAATTTGCCGTGGTAGTTTTCCTGAAAAATAGGTAATGGTAGTGCAGTTCCCCCATATAGCTATACACACTACGATATGTACACATCATGGGGCCATATTTTGGCTGGGCCCTGGGCCGTCTCACTTCTTTCCATGGCCTAGAGCTGGCCCTTCCTAACTGGTTCGCCAGTGCTTATGGGTTGAACTTTACAATCATTTGCACTACCTGTAAAGGTACACTGAGCCTCAAGTTTCCTTGTTCTTCCTTCAGACATTTTGGTGTCTGGTTGGGAGAACCATAGTAGTATTAGCACTACTTTCCAGGTGCATATATTGAACCCCGTCATGCCATGTGAAGGAGAATTCATGCAAGTCATATGCTGTTTTCAATACGGTGGTGATACAAATGCTTCTAGTTGCAAGAGATGTCTCAGTTGAGCCTCCACTCAAATTTACAGAGGTAGGTTTCTCGAAAAAAAGGTAGTGCTAGTGCAGTCCCCCCATATAGCCATATGCACTATGAAATGTACACGTATCATATCACTGGGCTCTGTTTTGGCTGGGCCTTGACATGGATTATGAGTCCAAGGATTAGTCAAGACTAGTCTATAGATTAGTCTATGAGTCTCAACTCGAGGGCCGACTACACTTCAGTGTCGACTAGTCTAGTGTCAATCAGTCATGCTTAGTCTATGAGTCTCAACCTCGGAACGACTCATCGGCTCGTAAATCCGCCCTAGGCCGTCTTACCTTTTGCCATGACCTAGAGTAGGGCCTTCCTAACTGGGTTGTCCAGTGTTGATGGGTGGACTACTGGACTTTACCGTCATTTGCAACTTACACTCGCTGCAAGGTACGCTGGAACTCAAGTTTCATTGTTCTTACTTCAGATGTTTTGGTGTTTGCTTGGGAGAACCATAGTAGTATTAGCACTACTTTCAAGGTGCATGTATTGAACCTATTCATGCCCATGTGAAAGAGAACTTCATGCAAGTCACATACTCTTTTTGACGCGGTGGTGATACAAATGCTTCTAGTGGCAAGGGATGTCTTGGTCGAGCCTCCACTAAAATTTACGAAGCGTAAACAAGGGGTTTTATAATGCTTCTTGCACTCTTCAGGTTTTCGTAATTTTTAATGTAACAACTGTTGTAAGAGGGTGTAAAATACTAAAATTGGAACTATTTCAATGAGTCAATGAGTGAACCCATTGCCAAAAATTCCTGGCTCCACCCCTGATGATATCATGGGGCCCTATTTTGGCTGGCCCTGGGCCGTCTCATCTTTTGCCATGGCCTAGAGCCGACCCTACCATCATGTGCACTACCAGCAAGGTACGGTACCTCAACTTCTTTCCTAAATTGCAGGCACTCATGCTCATGGTCACAACAGGGAGGGCCCTCTCACAATTAGTCAATGAGTGAACCCATTGGAAAAAATTCCTGGCTCCGCCCCTGGTATCATGGGGCCCTATTTTGGCTGGGCCCTGGGCCCTGGGCCGTCTCATCTTTTGCCATGGCCTAGAGCCAACCCTACCATCATGTGCACTACCAGCAAGGTACGTTAGACCAGTGGCGGAGCTAGCTGAGAATTTTAGCTGAGAAAATATGCACCTTTGGGGAGGCCAAATAACAACAATCTTCTTAATTTAAGGCTCTAATTTTTTTTTCCTTCAGTAAACATGCAGCAGCTGGGGGGCAGCGGCCCCCTCAGCATTGCACATAGCTCCGCCACTGCATGCTGCCCCCCTCAGCATTGCACATAGCTCCGCCACTGCATGCTGCCCCCCTCAGCATTGCACATAGCTCCGCCACTGCGTTAGACCTCAAAAGTTCTTTCCTAAATTGCAGGCACTCATGCTCATGGTCACAACAGGGCAGGGGCGGACCCACGTTGATGTGAGTGGGGGCCATGGCCCCCACTCAAGTTTTGAAAACCCTGTAGAATTTGATTGTATATTTAGAAAATATATACTAAAACTCTCTAAATTTATACAAAATGTGTTAAAATTTACCCCCACTCAAGTATTTTGCCCCCACTCAATAAAGTTTCTAGGTCCGCCCCTGCAACAGGGAGGACCCTCTCACAATGAGTCCATGAGTGCACCCATTGGAAAAAATTCCTGGCTCTGCCCCTGATGATATCATGGGGCCCTATTTTGGCTGGCCCCCTGGGCTGTCTCATCTTTTGCCATGGCCTAGAGCCGACCCTACCATCATGTGCACTACCAGCAAGGTACGTTAGACCTCAAGTTCTTTCCTAAATTGCAGGCACTCATGCTCATGGTCACAACAGGGAGGACCCTACCATAATTGGAGCTATTCAGGCTTGTCAAGGTCCAGTGGTGATAGTGCTACAGATGCATCTGCATGCATGATATGTCTCCCTCATGCCTCCACTCAATATTGTGGCTAGGTCCAACTTGTGAAGGACCTAGCCAGCCATAAAGTTTGCCCTGGAAACCATGGGTATCAATCAAGATTGTAGCCAGTGGTGGAGCTTGAACGCAATTTGCAGAGGGGGCAGCTTCAAGAGGACGAGAATCTCCAAGAGGAATGAAACTCACAAGAGAGGGCTGAGGGGCCAGGCCATGGCTCCCTGGTCTTCACTAAGCTCCGCCACTGCTGAAAAGGTTTCCCAATGTAATAATATCTGGCTCGGGAAAATATCAGGTGATATGTGAGCACCTAAGTTTAGGTGCTCCAGGAGCTCCTCTACCGTTGGATCTAAAATCCAACAAGAGTTGTAACTATATTCCATTAGAGGAGTATCTTAATTCATTCATGTTTCCACCTCTGGGTATTAATGCTATCTTACTCACTTTGGCAAAAGAATAAAGAAAGTTAGAAACCTTGTTGTAATGAAAAAAAGAATATCTCTCTACTTAAAAAACACTTTTGATTTTCCCCCTCCTTGTTTTCTTTCATCGATTTTCCTTGAAAACTGTTTTAACTGTTCCATTTTTATTGACATGCAAGTAAGTGACTACAAATAAAATCTTAAAAAAATATTTAGGTAGGTGAATCACGAGCAGGATTTGATAAACATTTATTTGCAGTCACATTAATATGTGCAAGTAAGTAATGAGCTAATGTAATATAGAATATTTATACCCCGTTGTAATGTACCGGTCAATTAACTACTCCCTCCTTTCCGGTTTATATGGTTCATCTCAAAAAATTTAGATTTTCATTATATTAGAGGGTTTTTCATTATATTAGAGGGTGCTTGGATCCAAAAGACTTATTTTAGTCTGATTAAAAATAGTCTTTTTAAGAGGCTAAAGTTTCAAGCACCCCTGACTAAAGAGGGACTAAAACTAGTCTTGAGACTAAAAAAAATTAGTCAGGGGTACCCTACTAAAATATGGATTAGTACTCTCTCTCTTTATTTAACTCCCCTCCTTTAACACATGCGAGTTCTGGATTGAAGGGTTTGAAGGATAATAAATGCTCATTAACTTGATTTTAGTCTCTTTAGTATTTGGATCCAAGCATGGGTGACACTAGCAAGTTTTAGTCCCACTACTTTTAGTTATGGGACTAAAACGTATCCAAGCACCCTCTTAGGCTCATTTTGAGTCTAAGTGAGTTAAAGTGCTTTCAGTCTCACGTCATATTTAATTCATAGAGTTTAGATAAAGGAGATGAGTGGCTATGCATGCATCGTTTTCTACATTCATCATGCAAGTCCAATGAAAGGAAGGATGCTATGCTACATTTATTGTCTTGGAAATTGAATATGTGAGAAATATTTCATTGACTAGTTTAAACTAGTGCCATCCACTCACAATTCACCTTGATTGATGAGATTTTAGATTTAAGCCCTATAAACAGGAAAGGAGGGAGTAGTTATGAAAAAAAGGTAACAATACTTTTACTACATGCATATACCAAGTCACATAATTTTTAATCCAACTAAAAATAAAATATTTCAAGGAAGAAGAAAAGGATGATTCTTCTTGAACACCCCCTCGTCGTCTTTCTATGACTTGGGGGCAAACCCTAGCCGCCGCCTATTCTTCGTGCCACCACCCACCTTGACCGTGCCACTAGGCCCTAGTCGACGAAGTTCGAGCTGGTGCCGGGGAAGGTGGTGGCGAGGCCTTCGTTCGGTTCATTGGTGGCATGCCTATCGCATGGCTGCTTTCTCGCTCCCATGAGGCCTTCGACTCCCTCATCTCCATCCACCACTTGTCGACTGCCACTTGCCTCTCTGTTGGGCGTTGGCCATGGTGGGGGTGACTTCTTGTGGCACATCGGATGGTGGCCTTGACCCCAGTTTCAACGGCCACACTCAAGATCCACCCCAACTGCCCCTTGTGTGTGTGGTGTTAGTGGGATTTACCAGATGTGGCCTATGGCGGGCCTTATAGCATGGTCTATCGAAGGCATAGTTTGAAAAATCGAACCAGAAAGGTTGTCGGTTCTGATTTTTGTCGGTTAGACTGCCGGTTCATCGGTTCGATTGTCGTTTTTTAAGCAAAAAATAATACTCCAGTATTAAGTAATATATGTATTAATATAGTGTAAAACAATGATTAAATAGAATTATTTCTTGTAATGGACAACAAAGTAGCATAGCTGAATTGGTTATAGTGTTATGGGTATTCGTGAAAGAGATAAAGAAAAGTGGATCTATACAACGTTAATATGGTCAATGGGCTAAATTCACTGGGGAAATATCAGGTGCTCCCTATGCTCCAATTCCAAGATATCAAATTTAAATGTTTCAAAAATTATGAAACAAAATATGAATGTTCACAAAGAATGTGAATATACCTGTAAAATTTCAGATCCAAACTCGAAATGTACATTGAGAAACAAAAAAGACAAATTCAAATGTCAATAGTATCAAATGTTGTTTTTGTCCCTTTTGACACTATTCATGCTAGATTTCACATTTTTGTTTCTCAATGTGCTCTTAGAATTTGGACCTGAAATGTGTAGGAGTTGTAGTCACATTCCTTGTAAATATTTATATTTTTTCTAGAATTTTTTGAAACATTTTAAATTGATCTTTTTGAAGTTGGGGCATGGGGAGCACCAGGAGGATGGGAGCACTTGATATTTCTCCTAAATTCACTGTCCAAGTTCACAGATATATTTATTCTTTTTGTTTCTGGATTTCTTTCAATTTTAATTTGATCTTTTGTTACTAGTTCTATCTATGTTATCATTTTTTTAGCACATCACAAATGCGGATGTTCATACACTCATTCATATGAATGCACACCCACACACCCCTATAAACATCTTTGAAAGACCGATCCATCTATGTTACCATTTTCTCTGGATCTTTTTCATTATAGTGAGATTACAAACGACACGATCGTGTATGGCCATCTCACGCTAGTTTGAAAGAAAAATGTACCGAATGCATTATGACGTTGGGGTTCATATTCCCAGCTCAACCATAGGAAACTGACACGGATTTGGCGCAACGTCTTCTTAGCAACATATTCAAGTTCATGTGCAAATGGACGAATAGTAAAATAAGAAAAAGATAAAATAATCTGATATTTTTTTGGCAACAAAAGTGTTCATGTGTTCTCAGTATGTGCAGTTTTTATTAAAAAAGGACATTCAATGTACTCTGAAAAACTTTTAGAACAGAACCTTTTTAGAACGCCGACTTTTTTTTTCCAATAAACAATATTATTTTTCATGAAAAATTGCACCCGGTTAGAATGCGTGGACATGTTTGTTGCCAAAAAGGTCAATTTTGTATGCTGTTTTTATTTTATTTTACAGTCGCACCGGTGCACATGAGCTCAAGCTTCATTTTGAATATCCGTGGATATTATCATGTTATTATTATTATAGCACAAAAAAACACTGCACGTATTATTTCAAACTTATTGTTTAATTAGAAGACATATCAATACAAAGTAAGCGATGTCATGTGCCCGCAGTGGATGCACGCGAGCAAATTTTAAGGATTAGGTAGAGCGCTCAAAATTACATAAATCGAACAAATTTGAAGGATTGGGTATGGTGCTCAAAATTACATCACTCAAAAAAATTTGAAGGGTTAGGTATGCTGCTCAAAATTACACCAATCAAATACCACAAGGCGCATCTAAAAGAAACATATATGTTGTTTACGGAAGGCAACACACACACCAAACTGTCTTTTCGCCGTCTTCAAGTGTGGTCATTTTCCCATGCCATTTTCATTTATAGTTTTCCAACATATTTTAGTAGAATAACTTAGCTCACGTGCAAACTTCATCCAGCTTCTTTGTTACTCCTTCCTCCGTTCGAAAATACTTTTCCTAGAAATGAATAAAATGAATGTATCTATAACAAAAATAAGTCTAGATACGTTCATTTTTAGGACAAGTATTTCCGGACGGAGGGAGTACTATATATCTAACAGACAAGTTGAATACAACAGTGTTATTTGGTTCTAACTTGTAAAAAAAAGGCATTTTCTACACTATTTTTCTTGCAGTGTGATAATGAATAGAAATTTTATTCGTTTTTTATCTAGTTTTATGTAGCATGTACAATATCCGCTAAATCTTCTGGAATCCAACTATCTTGTACTCCCTTCGTTCCTAAATATAAGTCTTTTTAGAGTTTGCACTAGGGAACTACATAGGGATGTATATAGACATAATTTAGAGTGTAGATACACTCAATTTGCTCGGTTTGTAGTCCCCTAGTAAAATCTCGAAAAAGACTTATATTTGGAAATGGAGGAAGTACTACGCTGTTAAAGAAATGATTCAAGTCAGTACACTGTACATGCTCATACGTGGATGATTATCTTCGCTAATTGAATGCTCGAGCCTTACTGGTAGTAAAATAAGAGACGCGTAAATATTTTCTTTTTCTTACGGGAGAAACAACTTCTATCAGGTCAAATTATCAAAACATACAAAGGGGAGGTCATTGACCGAAACGTGTGTAGGACTAGACCAGTCCAACAAGCAGTTAGACCTATAGGAAAAAGCTAGATCATGTCTGAACATGTTCTGACCATGCCGAATTTTATAGAACCTCAAGCTAAGCGCTTCACTTCTTGCAGTACCTTCCATACCAGATGCTGTGAGCAGCGAGCTTAGCCTCCAAAGCATCTGAACAGTGGCGCCGCTGGTTTTGCCAGATGTGTGAACATGCCGCTGCACCTGAGACAGTTGAGCCATCAGATGTGTGTAACCGTTTTTTCTCACGGCAGGAATGCCCTGATAGTGCTTAGGCAGTTACACATCTTTCGAAAGAGGCAGTTGCACACCTTATTATTTTTGTTTTCCCTACCCGGAAGCCAAAAAAATATAGTGCATGAACTGAAACTCAGAAGGAAGTGGCCTGAAGACAAGCAACAAATGTACAGTGTCACTGTAAAAAGACAGCGGTTGAAATTGCTTATCACTCAACAGCCTAGATGCATCAAATCATCACTTTATGCTGGCATCAGTAGTGCTGAACAACTTGTTTACAACTGTCCCCATCAATCGCAGACCTGATTTCAGTGTAACCATATGAAGTAGGAGAAAAGACATACATGAGGTGCGAAGGCCACATACGCTAGCAACTGACATGCAGCACCACGAGCAAGTTCGTTTTTTGGCTCAGCATCTCAAGTTCTAATTCCCACTGACAACTCCTATAGTTAAAAGTTAGCCATGTTCTCCACTGAGACAATTTCTCAGTGATCCAACAAATTTAAGCAGTTCTCAGAGTGCAAACGTTCCACTACACTGAAAATATGGTTGTTTGGTTAGTTCTAGCATACCAGTTCCTGAAAGTAAAGTTTCCAGTTGGATCTCGTGAGTGCAAGTTTGCTTTGGTGAAAAGAACTGCAGTATATTTCTTCCAGTTTGTGTGAACCGATGATCTGCTCAGAATCTCATGGTCGAAACCTAGGAAACAAACATTTGTACATCAATGCTGTAATGACCAATGCAAAGAGACTGCCGTAATCTAGTACTCCCTCCGTCCCGAAAATACTTGTCGCGCAAATGGATACAAATGGACGATTTTGGGACGGAGGGAGTATATTTGTAGCAGGACATGCTATTGTTAGCAGAGAAAAATACAATGAAAGAAAACAGGGCATCTTCAGGTCAAGAGAATAGAAGTACCGATAGTATTTCAATTCTCCACTGACCCTCGGCCCACATATTCAGGAAAGCTAGATCAGTATATGTAGCAGTTGTATGTAATCTGTGATGTTAATGATCATACCGTATCTTTCAGGATCATCTCTGAAGGATCCATTGCACCCAAAGTCTCATAAATGGCGCGACTAATTATATATCCAATGTTTGTTGAAGAAACCTTGATGTTAGCCTGAATTTGCCTACTTGCCTGAGGAGCCAGGGTGTAGTTCTGAGAGCGCACAACTTCTGCAGCTTTAGCCGCTGTTGCAAACTCAAAATACAAGTTCTGCTGTGTTCCTTATGTTTAGTTTATGACTGTAATATCAACTACAGCATACATAATATTGATTGATTGACAGTAACAAATGCTTCAGCATTCACAGTATCAGTAAACCCTGTCAGTTAAACAGGGCGGTTCATCATCTGCATCCTTCATAGATTCACCATTTTCAGCCTCTAAATCATCTCGGACCTCATCTTCCCAACTCAAGTTGGCTCATTCCCTGCAAAAATAAATGCATAAATTTAACACTAGTGTAACATGCCCTAAAAGAGACGAGGATTATGCTTCGCGGTCAGCTCTGATATACAGTAACAGAACTAACATGCCTTTGGTATCCCTCTGATAATGAATGGAAATTTTATTTGGCAATTTGTTATCAAGTTTTACCTAGCAAATACAGTACCTGCTCATACTTTCAGAATCCAACTTCCTTGTAGGAAGTAAAAGCGACGATTTAAGTTAGCATAGTTTACATGGTCGTAAGTGAATTATTCTGTTTATCTACCTATCATTTACATATATGGACTTGTTTGAGACACTTATTTTATAATTTTATCCTCATATTAATTATTAGTCCCTCCACTTCATAATATCCGTTTTCTGGCTTTTTTCTGGGTCAGTTCTCAAAGTTTGGCCAAGTGTGTTGCCAAATAAATTTGTTAATAAAAATACATACATAAAATTGTTATATTTGATTGACTATTTGGGAAAATTACAATGCTATTCCTTTCATGTTTATAAAAATATATAATTACCATCATTAACTGACTGACTTTTTACATCTTATTTTTAATTTTCAGATGACGGTGCCTGGCATCAAGATACCCCTTCTGTTACTTGTCTTGGTTTGTCTGCTGAGTGCCTCTACTGCTGGAAGCGAGATGCCAACCATTAGTTGCTCTGGCGGCAACTACTCCACAGGATCGAGATGCCAGGAAGTATTCCAGTCGCTGTCTGTAACACTCACTTGGCAGGTGGCCAGTTCTCCAGTAATGTTCGGGAGACACGCCAATGTGTCAGGAGAGGCGACTTACGCCCTAGCCCAGTGCCGAGGCGACACAGACGCCATCAGATGCAGCACCTGCATCAACGAGGCCATCCATAAGGCATGGGCTGCTTGTGGGCTGAGAAAGGAAGTACCCTCTTTTACGATCTTTGCACACTGCAACTTTCTGGTGACATGATCGAGTGGACATCTCGAGTGGGCAGCATATCAATGGAACAGGTTAACGGTACCACCGTGCAGAGCAAGGCATTTGACATGGGAATCAGTGCTCTTATTGCCGGTGTATCAGGCATGGCAGCAAACATGTCTGAGAGATTCGCCACTGCAGTTCAGGAGATCAACATAGATGGCACCAAGTACACCGCTTACGGCTTGGCACAGTGTGTTCCAGAGTTGACGCCTGCAGCGTGTGGACACTGTCTCCAGGACCTGACCTCTACCAGAAGTTTCACCAGGCAGTCAGGTGAAAGGTTTGCTTCGCCATGGTGTAGCTACCATTTTCAGCTGTATAAGTTTTACGCCGGCATGCCAATGGAGAGACTTGATACATTCACATTCAACACAGGTAAGTTGATAACAAAAGGAAAACTTGAATACTCCCTCCGTCCCAAAATTCTTGTCTTAGGTTTATCTAAGAATGGATGTATCTAAATACTAAAACATGACTAGATACATTCATATCTAAACAAAACTAAGACAAGAATTTTGGGACGGAGGGAGTACTACTTATAAGCTAAAGTTTTCATTTGAATAATACTGTCTGAATGTATGCAGATGACAAGAAGAAGGATAAGAAGAAGAAGGAGGAGAAGAAGTTGAAGATAATTTTGGGTGTGGTTGCCGCTTTAGTAGTGGTCATCCTGGCACTCCTTGCCTGGGTTATTTTGTGGAGGAAAAGAAGGTCATCGCAGAAGGAGTCTTCAGGTAAGGGTGTCATTACACTTTTAAACGATGTCCACCGGCTAGGAAAACTGTCATCACAGAGTTGGGTGCAGCCTCATTCCAAAAAAAAATCAGAACTGACCCTACGAACAAGACTTGCATAAACATTGCAGTGTTTTGTTGTTCAGGATTTGGAGCTTCAAAATTCTTGTCCTCGAGTGTGAAAACTTGGAAACACTGTCTTAATGAACTCCCACCATTAAGCATCCACTAGAACCATTAGAATTCAGGGCTGGCTTCACATAGCAGTACCCAAGGTGATGGGGGTTGTCCTGAAGTACTAGCTGGTGTGAAATTACCTCGTATGCTTGATCTTCTGTCAGAAGCCTCTCCTCCTTGTAACTCTCAATTTTCCAGCAGAACTGCTAACATCTGAGCCATTTTGTTCCGCTTGAGGTTGGTGTCTGCCTGCACCTTTCCCAGATCTTCTCTGGCACTTGCTTATGATTTAGTGTTATGACCGGTACACAATATAGCCGGAGGGGGCCCACTGGCGCAGGCAGTTAAAAGGCCTGGCCCAACTATCTTATCGTTATTAGGGGCTTAGCCCAGTTTATCATATTTGTTAGCATAGGGAGATTATACATACTCATGTAAGGACTCAGTTTTAATCAAGCAGAAGCAATCATATTTGCTCGACTTCCTTCAGGAGCCGAGACCCTAAACCCTAGCCGCCGTCTCTCTCTCTCTCTCGCGACCACGGCGCCCCAGCGCCGCCGGCCGCGCCCTCCACCTGGCCAACCCTCCTTCCACCCTTACAACCTGAGAGCTCGCCCTGGTAGGGACTCGGTTCCTATCAATCTGGTATCAGCTAGCTCAGGTCCGATCATGTCTACTCCTCCGCCCACCCCTAGCCTGCCGCTGCCGGTCACCCCTACAGCGGGCGTGCCGACCCCGTCCGGGTAGCTCTTCGCTCCCGCTTGGACGCCGCCGGGTTCTGCCGCTGTCGTCTTAAACCCCGGCGGAGATGACGGCTACGCTCCAGGAGCTAGGGCAGGCGGTTGCTGGCATCCGCACCTTCCTCGCCGGGCCCTGTGCCCCGATGCCGGACGCCGCCTTCATCCCCACCCTGACACAGCCGCCGCAGCTGCTGTCACCACCACCTCCGCCCCTCTCAGTCGCCCCGCACTCCCAGGGACTGCTGGGGGCGGCCTCGACTCAGGGCAGCCCGACCCCGATCTCGGGGGTGCCCATCCAGCACGATCGGTTTCCCTGTCGCCGTCTCCGTTGCCCGCCTGGCTAGCGGCACCCGTCTACATGAAGGCCCCGGGCAAACCGTACCTGCCGCCGCCACCGACTTGGCACCCGGCCAGGCAGTTCGACGAGCCCCCGGGTTCCGGGGGTCCCTACGCGAGCGTGGACGGGCCCCCTGTTCCACGGTGGTACTCTGCAGCCCGCCTACCCGGCTCCGTCGTCCTCGCTGCTCCGCGCAGATGAGACACATACCGCCGTGGGCCACGCCCAGACACCTCCGCGCTTCTGCAAGCTGGAGTTCGCCACCTACTACGGCGTCGCGGACCCCCTGAATTGGCTCAACCAATGCGACCAATTTTTCAGGGGGCAGGGCACCCTCGCGTCCGACCGCACCTGGATCGCCTCATATCATCTTTGCGGCGCCGCGCAGACGTGGTACTACGCTCTCGAACAGGACAAGGGCGGGATGCCACCATGAAAACGATTCCGCGATCTCAGCCTCTTGCGTTTCGCCCCCCCCCCCCACATGCGCGGGCCACGAGACCACCAGACGGCCATGTACTACGCCCGCGCATTCGAGCGCCGTGCAGTGGCCATGCAGCAAGCGTCACCGTCCCGGGCCACTCGGCCGCCACCTCGGGCGACAGTTTCCGTACCGGGCCGACCTCCCCCGGCTCCCGCGACGGCCCCCGTCACGGCCGAGGCGCGCCCGTTCCGTCGGCCGAGCAACTCGAGCGTCGTCGCCAAGGGTTATGCTAGAACTGCGACGAGCCCTATGTCGGGCCGCGTCTGCCCGCGCCACTTCTACTTGGAAGCGGCAGACTACATCGAGGAGGACATCGTCGTCGCCGGGCTCGGCGACCTGCCCGACCCTGTCGATGCGGCGGTCGCGCCGGCACCCGCTCCTACGACCGCCCTCGTGGTTTCCCTCCATGCCCTCGCGGGTATACGGGCGGAAAAGACTATGCTGCTGCCGGTGACGATCAACGGGGAGCGCCTCCTAGCCCTCGTGGATACGGGCTCCACCAATAACTTCCTGCCCGAGTCAACCATGCGTCACTTGGCGCTTCAGTCGACGGGCAGGGAGCAGCTCCGAGTTATCGTGGCTAACGGTGATCCCCATCGTCATCGGCGATGAGCACTTCGCCACCACGTGCGTCGGCACTGACTTCTGTTGTTTCGACTTCATCCTCGGCGTCGACTCTTTGCGGACCCTGGGTCCCATCCTATGGGACTACGACGCCATGTCGATGACCTTCTGGCGCCTGGGTCGCTGCGTCCGATGGAGGGGCGTAGGTGGCGCTGCACCAGTGGCGCCCCAGCCACAGCTGACAGCGGCCCCCGCTGAGCCCAAGCCGCCCCTGTTGGCTCGTCTTTTGTAGCAGCACAACGACCTCTTCGACGAGTCGCAGGGCCTGCCGCCCGCACGGGCCTATGACCACCGCATTCACCTACTTTCAGGCATAACCCCCGTCGCCGTACGGCCATACTGCTATCCACAACTTCAGAAGGATGAGCTGGAGCGGCAGTGCGCGGTCATGCTTGCGTTGGGCATCATCCGGATTTCAACCTCGCCGTTCTCGGCGCCGGTGCTCCTCGTTCGCAAGACCGAAGGCTCGTGGCGTTTCTGCATCAACTATCATGCTCTTAATGCCAAGACGCCCAAGGACAAATTTCCCATACCTGTCGTGGATGAACTCCTGGACGAGCTACATGGGGCACGCTTCTTCACTAAGCTCGACCTTCGTTCAGGCTACCACTAGGTTCGGATGCACCCGGACGACGTCGCGAAGACGACATTTCGCACCCATCACGGCCACTTCGAGTTCTTGGTGATGCCTTTTGGCCTCTCCAATGCCCCGACGACATTTCAGGCCTTGATGAACGACGTCCTCCGCCCCTACTTGCGGCGGTTTGTGCTCGTGTTCTTCGACGACATTCTCATCTACAACTCCTCATAGGCATAGCACTTGCAGCACGTCGCCATCATCTTCAAGGAGCTTCGGGCGCACCAGCTGCACCTCAAGCGCTCGAAGTGCTCGTTTGGCACGTCGTCCGTCACCTATCTCGGCCACGTCATCTCGGCGGAGGGAGTCGCCATGGATGCGCACAAGGTCGCGGCTGTCGGGGCCTGGCCAACGCCGCACTCGCCACGGGCCCTCCATGGTTTCCTGGGCCTCGCAAACTAATACCGGAAGTTCATCCGGGAATTCGGCCTTACCGCCGCACCGCTCACTCGCTTGTTGCGCCGCGACGCCTTCGCCTGGGATAGTGAGGCGGCCGACGCTTTCCAGTCACTTAAGCAGGCTCTCACCACAGGACCGGTCCTCCAGATGCCGGACTTCGATCAACAGTTCATGGTCGATTGCGATGCCTTGAGAGTGGGGTTCGGCGCCGCCCTTCACCAGGGCGCCGGGCCGCTTGCGTTTGTCAGCAGGTCGTTCGCCGCGCGTCATCACAAGCTCGCGGCCTACGAGCGGGAGCTCATTGGCTTGGTACAGGCTACACGGCACTGGCGGCCTTATCTCTGGGGGCGCCACTTCCTGATTCGCACGGATCACTACAACCTCAAGTTTCTGTTGGACCAACGCTTATCCACCGTTCCGGAGCACCAGTGGATCAACAAGCTCTTCAAGTTCGATTTCACGATTGAGTACTGGCCGGGCCGCCTCAACATCATGGCGGACGCCTTGTCCCACCGCGACACCGACAACACCACGGGCGTCGCCCTCTGCATCAGCTCTGGGCCATTGTTCGCCTTCCTCGACGACATCCGCCGCGCCACCACGACGGCCGCAGATGCGCAGCTCCTTCGGCAACGCCTCGCTGAGGGCGACTTGCCGGCGCCGTGGCGCCTGGACGACGGGTTACTCCTGGACGGGCGACGCCTCTTCGTGCCGGATCACGACGATCTCCGTCACCAGGCCATTCGGCTGGCGCACTCGGCCGACCACGAGGGTGTGCAGAGGACTCTCCACCGCCTCCGCGCCGATTTCTACATCCCGGGGGACAGTGCGCGGTGTGTGGCGCCTCTTGATCCAGTGGCAAGGCCTTCCGGAGGACACTACTTGGGAGCCCCTTGACGAGTTCCGCAAGCAATTCCCCGACTTCCAGCTCGAGGACAAGCTGTTTGCGCAGGCAGGGAGAGATGTTATGACCGGTATACAATATAGCCGGAGGAGGCCCACTGGCGCAGGCAGTTAAAAGGCCTGGCCCAACTATCTTATCGTTATTAGGGGCTTAACCCAGCTTATCATATTTGTTAGCATAGGGAGATTATACATACTCATGTAAGGACTCAGTTTTAATCAAGCAGAAGCAATCATATTTGCTCGGCTTCCTTCAGGAGCCGAGACCCTAAACCCTAGTAGTCGTCTCTCTCTCGCGCAAGCGACCACGGCGCCCCAGTGCCGCCAGCCGCGCCCTCCACCTCGCCAACCCTCCTTCCACCCCTACAACCTGAGAGCTCGCCCTGGTAAGGACTCGGTTCCTATCAATTTGGTATCAGCTAGCTCGGGTCCGATCATGTCTACTCCTCCGCCCACCCCCAGCTTGCCGCTGCCGGTCACCACCATGCCGATGGCCACCACAGCGGTCGCGCCGACCCCGTCCGGGTCGCTCTCCACTCCCGCGTGGACGCCGCCGGGTTCTGCCGTTGTCATCTTAAACACCAGCAGAGATGACGGCTGCGCTCCAGGAGCTAGGGCAGGCAGTTGCTGGCATCCGCACCTTCCTCGCCGGGCCCTACGCCACGATGTCGACCGCCGCCTTCGTCCCCACCCTGACGCAGTCGACGCAGCTGCTGTCACCACATCCTCCACTCCTCTCAGTCGCCCCGCACTCCCAGGGACTAATGGGGGCGGCCTCGACTCAGGGCAGCCCAACGCCGATCCCGGGGGTGCCCATCCAGCATGTTCGGTTTCCCCGTCGCCTTCTCCGTTGCCCGCTTGGCTAGCGACGCCCGTCTACATGACGGCCCCGGGCCAACCGTACCTGCCGCCGCCACCGACTTCGCACCCGGCCAGGCAGTTCGACAGGCTCCCTACGCGAGCGTGGACGGGCCCCTGTTCCACGACGGTACCCTGCAGCCCGCCTACTCGGCTCCGTCGTCCTCGCTGCTCCGCGCAGATGAGACACATACCGTCGTGGGCCACGGCCAGCCACCTCCACACTTCTCCAAGCTGGAGTTCGCCACCTACGACAACGTCGCGGACCCCCTGAATTGACTCAACCAATGCGACCAATTTTTCAGGGGGCAGCGCACCCTCGCGTCCGACCGCACCTGGATCGCCTCATATCATCTTCGCGGCGCCACGCAGACGTGGTACTACGCTCTCGAACAGGACGAGGGTGGGATGCCACCATGGGAACGATTCCGCGATCTGAGCCTCATGCGTTTCGCCCCCCCCCCCCCATTCCGCGATCCAGTGGCAAGGCCTTCCGGAGGAGGACGCTACTTGGGATCCCCTTGACGAGTTCCGCAAGCAATTCCCCGACTTCCAGCTCGAGGACGAGTTGTTTGCGCAGGCGGGGAGAGATGTTATGACTGGTATACAATATAGCCGGAGGGGGCCCACTGGCGCATGCAGTTAAAAGGCCTGGCCCAACTATCTTATCTTTGGGCAGTTAAAAGGCCTGGCCCAACTATCTTATCGTTATTAGGGGCTTAGGCCGGTTTATCATATTTGTTAGCATA
This sequence comes from Hordeum vulgare subsp. vulgare, assembly GCF_904849725.1. NCBI lineage: Eukaryota > Viridiplantae > Streptophyta > Magnoliopsida > Poales > Poaceae > Hordeum > Hordeum vulgare. The sequence continues at coordinate 442,791,560 of NC_058522.1, read as the reverse complement.
GGGAGATTATATATACTCATGTAAGGACTCAGTTTTAGTCAAGCAAAAGCAATCATATTTGCTCGACTTCCTTCAGGAGCCGAGACCCTAAACCCTAGCCGTCGTCTCTCTCTCGCGCGACCACGACGCCCCAGCGCTGCCGGCCACGCCCTCCACCTCGCCAACCCTCCTTCCACCCCTACAACCCGAGAGCTCGCCCTGGTAGGGACTCGATTCCTATCACCCAACTCAATTCTAATCCAAAGCAAACAGAGAGACTATAACAGTAACGATGCTTCATTTGTTACTTTTACAAGAATATTCAAAGCAAACAGAAAGTATAGCAGATCCATTAACTCTTATGTCTTTGTTTGTATTGGTATCTCAGGTGATGAACCAAGAACGAAGACTCCCATCACTGACGATGAAAACACCCTTGGTGCTCCAAGAGCGACCCACACCGCTCCTGCTTCGGGTGCCGTGGTAACGAAATTGCTATCATTCTTGAAACCCCTATTCTCTATTATCTGGTGATTGGCTTATGGAAAGCAATTTTGTGATGCTTCATGTATTCCAGGTTCTACCTTCTGCCATGGATTCATTCAATGATATCATAGCTCAGGCAGATGGGAAGATGATCCTGTTATTCTTGGACTATGACGGTACCCTTGCACCAACCGTAAACAATCCTTCGATGGCGTTTATGCCCACAGAGGCAAGTATACTTAAACACACCAAAGACTGACATGATTATTGATGTGTCTAACTGATTATTTCTTAATATAAAATAACCAGATTCGCCGAGCCGTCCAAGCCGCTGCGGAGTACTTCCCCACTTCGATCCTGACCGGGAGATCCGTTCCCAAGGTATTATCATATATTCATAGTGCCCAATATTGTTATTTGAGTGATTTATAAATTTGTGATCACCTAACGTAATGTTTATTTTTTTCTATTCGTTTTCAGGCAATAAACTTCGTGAAACTCGACAATCTCCATTATGCCGGAAGTCATGGCTTGGACATCAAAATCGTAAGTCTCTTCAATTGGTGCTACCCCAACTCTATCTCGTATATCATCATTCGAGACCCGGTCCTTCCTTGTGTGGCCATACATCCAACTCAACATGCGCATCTCTGCCACACCTAATTGTTGAACATGTCGCCTTCTAGTCGGCCAACACTCAGCGCCATACAACATTGCAGGCCGAATTGTCGTCCTATAGAACCTGCCGTTTAGCTTATGTGGTACTTTCTTGTCACAGAGAACACCAGAAGCTTGGCGTCACTTCATTCATTCAGCTTTGATTCGATGTTTTACATCTTCAACGATACCCCTATCCTTCTGTAACATTGACCCCAAATATCGAAAGGTATCCTTTTGAGGCACCTCCTCCACCCCGTGCCTAGTATTAGTGAAACTGCACCTCATATACTCGAGTTTAGTTCTACTAGTCTAAAATATTTCGATTACAAGGTTTGTCTCCATAGCTCTAACTTCCTATTAACCCCCGTCTGACTATCATCGACTAGCACCACATCATCCGCAAAGAGTATACACCATAGGATATCTCCTTGTATATCCCTTGTGACCCCATCCATCACGAAAGCAAGGTGCAGTCCTATTTTAATCGGAAAGTCATCAGTGTCGCCATCACTTGTTCGAACACTTGTCACAACATCATCGTACATGTCCTTAATGAGGGTAATGTATTTTGCTGGGACTTTGTGTTTCTTCAAGGCCCACCACATGACATTCCACGATATCTTATCGTAGGCCTTCTCCAAGTCAATGAACATCATATGCAGGTCCTTCTTTTGCTCCTTGTATCTCTCACTAAGTTGTCGTACCAAGAAAATGGCTCCATGGTCAACCTCTCAGGCATGAAACAAAACCAATTTTGGGTCATGCTTGTCATTCTTCCTAAGCGGCGCTTAATGATTCTCTCCCATAGCTTCATTGTATGGCTCATCAACTTAATTTCATGGTAAGTAGTACAACCGTGAACATCCCCCTTGTTCTTGAAGATTGGTACTAATATACTCCATCTTCATTCTTCTGGCATCTTGCATGCCCGAAAAATGAGATTGAAAAGCTTAGTTAGCCATACTATCGCAATGTCTTCGAGGCATCTCCACACCTTAACGGGGATACAATCAAGGCCCATCACATTGCCTTCTTCCATCCTTTTAAAAGCCTCCTTGACCTCAGACTCCTGGATTAGCCGCACAGAACGCCTGCTGGTATCATCAAAGGAGTCGTCCAGTTCAATGGTAGAGCTCTCATTCTCCCCATTGAATAATTTCTCGAAGTACTCCCGCTATCTATGCTTAATCTCCTTGTCCTTCATCAGGAGTTGGTCTGCTCCGTCCTTGATGCATTTGACTTCGCCAACATCCCTCGTCTTTCTCTCTCGGATCTTGGCCATCTTATAGATGTCCCTTTTGCCTTCCTTCGTGTCTAACCACTGGTAGAGGTCCTCATACGCCTGACCCCTTGCTTCACTCACAACTTGCTTTGCGGTCTTCTTTGACACCTTGTACTTATCTATGTTATCTGCACTCCTATCCAGGTAAAGACGTCTAAAACAATCTTTCTTCTCCTTAATAGCCTTCTGGACATCATCATTCCACCACTAGGTATCTTTAGCTTTGCTTCTACTTCCCCTAGACACTCCAAACTCCTCTGAGGCCACCTTATGAATGCAAGTAGCCATCTTCATCCACATATTGTCTGTGTCACCTCCTTCCTCCCAAGGCCCCTCATTAATGACCCTCTCCTTGAACGCCTGAGCTACACCCCCTTGAGCTTCCACCACTTTATTCTAGTGACTTTGGCACACTTATCCCGCTGGACGCGAACCCGAAAGTGAAAGTCAGCCACCACAAGCTTATGCTGAGGGACAATACTCTCTTTAAGTATCACCTTACAATCCAGGCAAGCACGTCTGTCTTCTCTTCCTGAGAGGATGAAATCAATTTGGCTAGAGTGTTGACCACTACTAAAAGTCACTAGATGTGATTCTCTCTTCTTAAAGAGGGTTTTAGCTACAATCATGTTGTAGGCTAGAGCAAAACTTAACACATCTTCTCCTTCTTGATTCCTGATACCATAACCATAGCCAAAGCCCCCATGCACCCCTTCAAAACCAGTGTTAGATGTGCCAACGTGGCCATTGAGGTCTCCTCCTATGAAGAGCTTCTCGCCAATAGGTACACTCCTAACCATGTCCTCCATGCCTTCCCAAAACTCCCTCTTGGTGTTCTCATTGTGGCATATTTGCAGGGCATATGTACATATAACATTGAGAACTAAGTCCCCAACTACGAGCTCGACCAGGATAATGCAGTCCTCACGCCTATTGACGTCTAACATTCCATACTTGAGGCTCTTGTTGATCAAGATGCCTACCCCATTTTTGTTTACAGCCGTCCCGTGTACCACAGCTTGAAACCGGTACCCTCCATCGCCTTCGCCTTCTATCCCCTCCATTTGATTTCTTGGAAGCAAAGGATATCAACACCTCTCCTCACCGCTGTATCGAGCAGCTCTCGAAGCTTACCTGCCAGGGACCCTACGTTCCAGCTACCTAAGCGGATCCTCCTAGGCTCGGCTAGCTTCTTTACCCATCGCAATCGTCAAGTCAAATGCGAAGACCCTTGCTCATTTTCCACTACACGCGGGCATCGATGTAGCGCATCACTAAGGATGCGATGACCCGATCCTTGCTCACTTGCCACCGTATCCAGATCATGATACAACACCCCACCAGGGGGTGAAAGCCCAACACTTGCCCGTTTGACACCACACCCGGGTTTCGATACAACGCGTCACTCAGAGGGTTATACCCAAACGAATTTCTTTTAGGTTTTATCTCCATAACATGGCTGAGTTTTGACGTTGGCTCGCCAGGCCTATCACAACCCTCCTCCTTTACACGGGCTTGGGACCAGCTATTTTGAGACAACATAGGCGGAGTTCTAATGAATCTTAAACTCATTGACAAAAAAGAGGATAAATAATAAAGTCAGGGAATAAAAGAGGATTTGGGGATAGAAGGACTTGAACCCTCACAACTTATAAAGTCGACGGATTTTCCTTTTACTAGAAATTTCATTGTTATCAGTATTGATATGTAGAATGAGACTCTCTCTTTGTCCTCGTCCGATTAATCCACTTCTTAAAAGATCTCAAAAACTTCAAATTTCAATTGAAGAATTTAATTATTCAATTTAATTATTCAATATTCGACTGGAGTGGATTCACAATCATTAAAAAAATGATATGAGTTTTTTAATTTCATAATAATTTCTAATGTCATTTAAAAAAATATGGTTGCTCCTTATTTACATCTATCATGTGAACCGTAAAAAGAGCCATCAAGGTTGGTTTCGAACCTTCGAGGCCCTTTTTACAGTTGACATGATGGCTCTTTAAAGGCTCATTTAGTTTTACAATTTTTGTTGATAAACTATGAAATGTACTATTTAATTTTCTTATATATTCATTTCTGTAGAGAGACCAACCTGAAAACTTCCAGCCACTTCCCGAGCTGGAACCTCTTGTAACTCAGGCTACAGAGCGTCTGGACAAGGCAGTACAAGGGATCGAAAACGCTTCAGTTGAAAATAATAAATTTTGTGTATCTGTCCATTATCGAGAAGTTGACGAGAGGGTAACTTCATTTTTCTTGCTCCGTTTCTATTTCATAAACTTTGCCTAACATTTTACGTGCCTTTGTTGTATGTAGGACTGGAGACTAGTCGAAGACATTGTGAACAATGTCTTACTTGATTTTCCGGATCTCGAGCGGGCCTCCGGTGACATGGTAAACAGTTACTCTCTGATCCCAATATATTCTCTGATCATGTCAACAACGTCTTGATTGACACTGTTTTGATCAACAATAACGACAACAACAACAAAGTCTTTAGTCCCAAACAAGTTAGGGTAGCTAGAGGTGAAATCCTTAAGATCTCGCTGTTAGGAAAGCAACTTATCTTTATTGAAGGCCCAAGGGGCATATATATATTACACATGACTTTGTTAGGAAAGCAACTTGTCTATATTGAAGGCCCAAGGGGCATATATATATATATTACACATGACTTGATGTGCAAGGAAAGTAAAGATAGACTAATAAGGACTCCTAGACTAATACTAATAGACTAATAAGGACTCCTAGACTAATACTAATACTTCCTAACACCCCCCCTCAAATGCAAAGTGTATGCAATAGCATTGCATTTGAAGAAGTGTAATACTAAAAAAAAAATGATAATCCAAATCCGCGTCTTGAGAGTGTCGTCGTAGCATGAAGAGTCTTCAAAACTTGTCGAGTCGCCGAAGGAGAGAACGAAGAGATGGCACATCAGAGGTAGACACTGCATCACTTGAAGATACAAGATAAGTATCAAGAGAAGATGGGTTGTCAAAAGAAGATGGCACATCAAGAGAATAAAGCATTGTGCAGAAAATCATAGTCCACGACAACCGTCGGCGAAAGAAGCTCAGCGGATAAGGCACGATGGACGTAGAACGACAATGCAAAAGAAGTCCAGAAAATCTTATAGAAAACAACAAGGGCAAATAGGCCACAAAAGTTGCATAGAAAGGATCAGGACCGGAGAAAGGCTGACGGACTAAGGTATGGTGGACTCGCATGGCATGAGAAAACACAAAATATCAACGGATTTGGTGGACGCAGCGGAAAACAAAGAAAACTAGAAAACACACACTAGATTAGGGATGATGGCAGCGGAAGAGAAAAAAAAAGATCATGGCGGCGAAGGCCAATTCCAACCAGAGTGTGCGTAAGACGGTCCTGGCTGTGTAGAAGGTGGTTGCTCAGTGCGGGAAGTCTGAGTCAGAATACCAGCAGTACCCGTCGAGGAAGAACCTGAAGTAGCGAGCAGACGCTTAAGTTGCAGAATATCCTGCTCAGTCAAAGCGATGGCTGAAGCTGTCGAGGTAGATGACGAAGTCTCTGTAGATGATGATTGCGCCTGACGCAAGTGTTTCTTCTTCGTGTAGCAGTGGGACTTAATATGACCATCATTGTTGCAGTAGCCACAATGTGAACGGGGGCGACCTGAGCCTCCAGAAGGAGTGGGCAAGAGCGGCGGAGCACTCGAGTGAGAAGGGGTCGGTGCAGCAGGGGGCGTAGAAGTAGCCCGAGCAGCGAGCACCGAGGGAACCTCCAGCAAACCAGCACCACGTAAGCGAGTCCCCTCAGCACGAATCTCAGAAAGCGCCTCCATGAGAGAAATACAGCCACGAGCAAACAACTTGCACGCCGAGGCTCAAACTCCTTACGGAGCCGAGACAGGAACTCGTAGACACGATGAAACTCCAAGTTGGTCTGGACAACCTGGCAACAGGGGCAAGTACAACAACCAGCAGTGCGGAGAGAATCGAGCTGGCGCCAGATAGCAGAACTCTGTGCATAGAAGTCATCAACAGTAGAGTCACCCTGCTGAAGAGCATGCTCCTGACGAACCACGGAGAGGTATAAGGCATCACCAGAGGGCGCATAGCGCTGACGAAGGCGAGTCCACATCTCAAAGGCAGTAGGAAGGCCCAAAAACTCAGAGACAAACTGAGGCAGAACGCTAGCAGTGAGAACAGCTGCAGCACGAGCATCATCATCAAGCCACTGGGTGTAAGCAGACAGAGCACCATGATACGTCTGAAGAGCCTCCTCATAAGCCAAAGCCTTCTCATCATAAGCACGGATAGCGACCTCATCAGCAAGCTTAGTTGTATCCTTTGCGGCCTGAGAAGCATCCGCAGGAAGAGCCGGTGGGGTCGGCGGAGTGGGAGCCACGGGAGGAACTGGGCATGGCGGACAGCAGACCTCGCCAGAAAGAATACCCCATAGACGGATGCCACGCATGTGAATGCACATGAACCCAATGAACTCAGTGTAGTTACTACCATCGAAGATCACCGAACAACGAGGGACAGCAACATAGCCGGATGCAACAGACTTTTTTTTTTTGGAACTCAGTGGCGAGCCGCGTCCGCGTCTGACAGCAGGATTGGAGACGACGTGGTATGGTGAGATGAGGCGTCAGATCTGGCGGAGCCGTCTGATGGAAACTGCCTCGATCTGGAGATGGGAATCACGTCCGCTGGGAACAGCCTTGATCTGCTGATGGGAACACGTCCCTGCTGATGGAACACGTCCCTGCTGGGAACAGCCTCGATCTGTGGAGGGAACCACGTCCGCTGGGAACCGCTCGATCGGGAGGCTCACGAGGCACGGGAGGAACCGCCTCGATCGGACCGCTGCGATCTGGCGAGCGACGGGAGGGACCACTCGATCTGGCGAGCCACAGGAGGGAACCTCGAGGAGGACTCGATCGAGACGAACGGGAGATCGAGGACGAGATTGGATAGAAGCACGAGTTGCGCGTGCATAAAAAAAAACCTAGGGCTCTAATACCATGTTAGGAAAGCAACTTGTCTATATTGAAGGCCCAAGGGGCATATATATATTACACATGACTTAAGGTGCAAGGAAAGTAAACATAGACTAATAAGGACTCCTAGACTAATACTAATAGACTAATAAGGACTCCTAGACTAATACTAATACTTCCTAACACTCGCGACCAACTCATGGTTCTGGCACATGGGTGGCAAGTTTCCAAGCACTCGTCTCCATGGCTAATTCTTTGGTGATACTCCAGTCGTTCAAATCTCTATTTACTGACTCCTCTCATGTCAAGTTCGGTCTACACCGACCTCTTTTGACATTATCAGCACGCTTTAGCCGTCTGCTATGCACTGGAGCTTCTGAAGGCCTGCGCTGAATATGCCCAAACCATCAGACGATGTTGGACAAGCTTCTCTTCAATCGTGCTATCCCAACTCTATCTCGTATATCATCATTTCGGACTCGGCCCTTCCTTGTGTGTTCACACATCCATCTCAACATGTGTATCCCTGCCACACCTAATTGTTGCACATGTCGCCTTTTAGTTGGCCAACACTCAGCACCATACAACATTGCGGGTCGAACCGCCGTCTTATAGAACTTGCTTTTTTAGCTTTTGATGCACTCTATTGTCCCAGAAAATGCGAGAAGCTTGGCGTCACTTCATCCATCCGGCTTTGATTCGATGGTTCACATCTTCATCGATATCCCCACCCTTCTGCAACATTGACCCCAAATGTCGAAAGGTGTCCTTCTAAGGCACCAGCTGTCCATCAAGGCTAACCTCCCCCTCCCCCTCGTGCATATAGTACTGAAATTGCACCTCATGTACTCGATTTTAGTTTCACTAAGTCTAAAACCTTTCGATTTCATGGTTTGTGTCCATAGCTCTAACTTCCTATTGACCCTCGTCCGACAATCATCGACTAGCACCACATCATCCGCAAAGAGCATACATCATGGGATATCTCCTTGTATATCTGTTGTGACCTCATCCATCACCAAAGCGATAAGATAAGGGCTCAAAGTTGACCCTTGGTCCACTCCTATTTTAATCGAGAAGTCATCAATGTCGCCATTACTTGTTCGAACACTTGTCACAACATCATCGTACATGTCCTTGATGAGGGTAATGTACTTTGCTAGGGACTTCCTATTTCTCCAAGTCCCACCACTTGACATTTCGCGGTATCTTAACGTAGGCCTTCTTCAAGTCAATGAACACCATATGTAGGTCCTTCTTTTACTCTTTGTATCTCTCCATAAGTTATCGTACCAAGAAAATGGCTTCCATGGTCGACCTCCCAGGCATGAAACCAAACTGATTTTTGGTCACGCTCGTCATACTTCTTAAGTGATGCTCAATGACTCTCTCTCATAACTTCATTGTATGGCTCATCAGCTTAATTCCATGGTAATTAGTACAACTCTGAACACCCACCTTGTTCTTGAAGATTGGTGCTAATATACTTCCTCTTCATTCCTCTCGCATCTTGTTTGCCCGAAAAATGAGGTTGAAAAGCTTGGTTAGCATACAATCGTTATGTCCCCGAGGCCTCTCCACGCCTCAATGGGGATACAATCAGGGCCCATTGCCTTGCCTCTTTTCATCCTTTTAAAAGCCAACTTGACCTCAGACTCCTGGATTCGCTGCGCAAGATGCCAGCTAGTACCATCAAAGGAATCGTCTAGTTCAATCGTAGAGCTCTCATTCTCCCCATTGAACAACTTGTCGAAATACTCCCGCCATCTATGCTTAATCTCCTCGTCCTTCACAAGGAGCTAGTCTGCTCCGTCCTTGATACATTTGACTTGGTCAACATCCCTTGTCTTCCTCTCTCAGATCTTGGCCATCTTATAGATGTCCCTTTCGCCTTCTTTCGTGTCTAACCGCTGGTAGAGGTCCTCATACGCTCGGCCCCTTGCTTTACTCACAGCTTGCTTTGCAGTCTTCTTTGCCATCTCGTACTTCTCTATGTTTGTCCGCACTCCTATCCAGGTATAGGCGCCTGAAACAATCTTCCTTCTCCTTAATAGTCTTTTGGACATTATCGTTCCACCACCAGGTATCACTTCTACTTCCCTTGGACACTCCATACTCCTTTGAGGCCACCTTACGAATGCAAGTCGCCATCTTCATCCACATATTGTCTGCATCACCTCCTTCCTCCCAAGGGCCCTCCTTAATGATCCTCTCCTTGAACGCCTAAGCTACCGCTCACCTGAGATTCCACCACTTCGTTCTAGCTACTTTGGCGTGCTTGTCCCGCTGGACACGAATCCGAAAGCGGAAGTCAGCAACCACAAGCTTATGCTCAGGGACAACACTCTCTGCAGGTATCACTTTATAATCAAGGCACACACACCTGTCTTCTCTTCTCGAGAGGATGAAATCAATCTGGCTAGAGTGTTGACCACTACTAAAAGTAACTAGATGTGATTCTATCTTCTTAAAGAGGGTGTTAGCTACGATCATGTCGTAGGCTAGAGCAAAGCTTAACACATCTTCTCCTTCTTGATTCCTGATGCCATAGACATAGCCAAAGCCCCCATGCACTCCTTCAAAACCGGTGTTAGATGTGCCCACGTGGCCATTGAGGTCTTCTCCCATGAAGAGCCTCTCGCCAATCGGTACACTCCTAACCATGTCCTCCAGGCCTTCCCAGAACTCTCTTTGGTGTTCTCATTGTGGCCTAAATGCGGGGGATACGAGTTGATAACAATGAGAATTAAGTCCACAACTATCAGCTTGACTAGGAGAATCCAGTCCTCACGTCTCTTGACATCTACCACTCCATACTTGAGGGTCTTGTTGATCAACATGCCTACTCCATTTTTGTTTGCAGCCGTCCCCGTGTACAACGGCTTGAAGCCGGTACCCTCCACCTCCTCGCCTTTTGTCCCCTCCATTTGGTTTCTTGGATGCAAAGGATATCAACACCTCTCCTCATCGCTATATCAGCTAGCTCCCGAAGCTTACCTGTCAGGGACCCTACGTTCCAGCTAGCTAAGTGGCTTCTCCTTGGCTCGCTTCCTTACCCTTCGCACTCGTCGAGTAAAATGCAAAGACCCTTGCTCATTTTCCACTACACCCGTGCGTCGATGTAGTGCACCACTAAGGATGCGATGATCCGATCCTTGCTCACTTGCCATCATATCCAGATCAAGATACAGTGCGCCGCCAGGGGATGACGGCCAGACCCTTGTCCATTTGACACCACACCCGGGTTTCGATGTGGCGCGTCGCTGAGAGGGTTATGCCCCAATGAAAATCTTTTGGGTTTCATCTCCATAAGAGCGGCTAAGTTTTGACGTTGGCTCGTCAAGCCTATCACAACCCTCCTCCTTTACCCGGGCTTGGGACCGGCTATGTTGAGACAACATAGTCAATATTGTCTTGATCCCTCTAATATATTCTCTGATTCGGTCATGTCATGCGCTTATTTCAACATAAACTGAATATTATTCATTATTGTATAATCTATTAATTTTGTATGAAGAAAACATGATGCATGACTGTCTGTATAATGATGCCCACCAGTCAAACATAGTAGGTGCTCCAGATTTTACTCACTGAATTGCATCTTTTAATTTGTGATGATAAACAATTGGACCCTCATTAGTATTCGTATGCTATCTTTGCAGTTGGTACACCACTAAAGTGTTGTTGCTTTTGCCATTTAAATTTGACTACATAGAACTAGGATCCTACTGCATGGAATTTCTGGATCAAATCAAAACTACCTTTCTGCAATTAACTTACTTTATTTACATGCTTTGATGCTAGTTACCGGGATTCCATCACTCATGTTTTCTTTCGCATTATGGAATAATAGCTACATCAGATCTTATATGTTGAAATTTTACAGGTTTGGGAGGTTCGACCAAAGGCGAAATTTAACAAAGGCGATGCACTGGATCATTTATACCGGTATCTGCTTCAGCATCTCCAGGTGGAAAGCTCGCAGGTTCTAGCAATTCACATCGGAGATGATACTACTGACGAGAACGCTTTCTCGGTAAGATACTGAAAAGATCATCTAAATTGCTCTCATTTCTTAAAGTTCTGGTACTAAGAATTTATCCTACAATCAGATGCTCCGTGAGAAGGGGTATGGATTTGGGATACGCGTCCAGACGGAGCCCAAGCTCACTGAAGCCACTTACTCACTTAAAGATCCTTACGAGGTGATGGGGTTTCTTAAGAAGCTAGTGAAATGGAAAAAGCTTCTGTCAGGAAACAGGTCCAAATGCAATCGTATATGTTTCCACTAAAATACTTCTGTACCAACCTCTGATTCTTCACCACAGCAAACTGCAAGCTTCTGATTCTCCTCCGGTGATGTGCATCTGTAACAGCACATATGTGTAAACTTCATACAATAATAATAAATTAAGTCGTGAGATAACAGAATAACATACCCATACTTCATTAAGCCCTGTGCATCAGAGAGAAGATAGCAGCCGCATCGCCTGCCACCCGACGACGACGGCCCCGCCTCCCAACGCGTGCGCGCCGCACTTGGCCTCCTTCCGCGGTATTGGTTCATCGCGCGGCTTGGGTGGTGGGTGGGGTGCTGGTGGGGGCATTTGACGGATCCGACGCGGCGGAGAGGATACGCTATTCTATGCTATGGCGACGGGGACGGCATGGGCAAAATACAAATCTGATCCTTAGTCGCAAAAGAATCACAAATTGGGACTGCTCAGCTCACATTGTGTATCACCTTAGCCGTAGCGTCACCGTACCTGGCCAAACGGGCCGGGCCGGCCTGCCCCGTCGTAATCGTGTCAGGCACGACATGTCACGACTGGGCTCGATTATTAGCCGGGTCGTGCCGTGCCGGCCCGCGTGTCAGCCTCCCAGGCCCAAGCACGACACGTGGCCTAATCGGACCGGCTCGCGGCACGCTAAGGCACGGCCCGCGACATGTTTACTGTTTTTTCCCTCTGGCCCTCTCTCGCACAGATCCCGCCCAGATCCCGCCCCTTTCCCGCCCTTTCCCCGTTTCCCAATTCCCGCCCGCAGCCCCCGCTCCCACCCATGTGCCGTGCCGACGCCCCTTTCCCGCCCTTTCCCCGTTTGCCAATTCCCGCCTGCAGCCCCCGCTCCCACCCACGTGACGTGTCGACGCCCCTTTCCCGCCCGATGCCCGCACGACCACTCCCCCCGCTTCGTCGCTGCCTAATCGTGTCAGGTCATGCCAGCATGCGGGCTCAGGGTGGCAGCCCGGGCACGGCCCACGGCATACTCATGCCTGGCCCGGCCCGTGTCGTGCCTGGCCTGTGGGCAGTCGGGTCGGCCCGTTTGGCTAGGTTTGGGCGTCACATCCCCGACCACGCTGGCACCTAAGCCTCAGGTGTTGCACTTATGGCAGTGTGGTGTCGAGCGCTTAGGCGCCACACCCCCACTTATCCAACCGCGGGTCGGCCCTCTCCCCCACCCCCTTCCTCATTCACCTCCATCACCAAAGAGAGTTCTCCTTCGAATTCCCCTCTCCCCCTTTCTCAAACCCCTCTTCAAATCAAGCAGATCTGAAGGTTTGGTCCGGACATTTCGTCTCCAATCCCTTCCTTAACGTAATCTCACCCGATCCCCTCCCCCTCATACAAAAAATCTCATTTTCTCACTTTTCTGCAAATGTGAGGAAACCCTAGTTCTTCATGAAATTTGGGATGTGTATGATATTGTTGCACTTGTTTGTATGTTATGATAAGGGGTATGATGGGGTTAGGACTAGGGTTGTTTGGATGTTAGTATTATGGTTGTGTTGGGGCTAGGATTGTGGTTGTTTGGATGTTATGTTGTGTTGTTTAGGGATGTGAGTAACATGTGTTTATGTTCATCACGTAGACAAGGATGCCTTTAAGACAATATTGATCCGGACCCGGATGAGCTTGACATGGTGTTTTGTTGTTGTCCTAGCTATGCCGAGTTGTTGGAACAAGTCTGAAAGAATTTGAATTGGATGGACCCATGTGATGTTGTTGAGTTTGATGGTAGGCATAATATGGGATTTTGAATGAACATTCGTTGGAAGACCATGCGTGTCAACTCCGAGCAACGTCGGCTTACATACAAGGAGACAGTGGCCGAATCACTAGACAAGGCTCTAGAGTTATTTGCCATAAAAAAGATGATCCAAACTTGCACTTGGATTTGAACCGGGTTGCCTCTCCGATTGTTGATGCTAGTCCTCCACGGATCAACAAAGAGGCCAACATTAAACCCCTTGTGACACAACAATCGAGGACAATATTGACCCAGAATTCGGAGATCCAACATGAACCATTCCTAGAAGAGAATAGTGTGCATGATGATGATGAGAATGATGATCTTGTTCTCCATGGCAACAACCTTGGTGATTTGGACAAATATAATTTACAAGAGACAATGGACCATTCAATTCCGTACTCACGTGGCTATGCATCGGAGTCGGACGATGACGGTCCCGATGAAGAAGTTGATGAGGAAGGGTTCACGACAAAGGAGGCTGAAGCTTTCACGAAGGTATTAGGGCGGGATCATCGGACACCATTATTCGAGGATCTTAGTCTTGCGGATGAAGCCGTGGTTGATGGAGGCGAAGGCATATTGTTTGGAGTTAGGCCAACTTATCACCGGGATAAACATGTGAAGAATATTATTTTGCCGGGGTCAAAGGTCAAAACATTCCTCGAACTGAAGATGTGGTTGGATGAATATTCGGTTATGCATTATCGTCCACACAAAGTTGTTCATTCGAACATGAAGCTGCGTTACATGGTTGCATGTGAGGATTCATGATCTCCATGGACTGTCCGTGCAAGACCATGAAAAGGAGGGTCCGGATGGAACATTGTGAGTTGTATGTCTGACCTGTGTCGAGGCAAGAGGGTTGATGGCAAGCTTTCGTCCCAAACCATAGACAACTCACCTCCGAGTTCACCGCTTACGGGCTTTCCAACTTCATCTCCTCTCTTCCTACAATGAGCATAAAAAGCGTACAAGATGTTTTGAAAGCCCTCTTTCACTACCAGGTGAAATACGGGAAGGCATGGAAAGCGGAGCAATCTGCATTCAAGCTATTGTATGGTGATTGGGAGCAAGCGTACAACCGATTACCTAGGTTGTTGGGAGCTATTTCCGCCACTAACCTGGGCATGGTTCATGTGGTCGAGCCGTACGGGGAGAAAACAAGGATTCACAATGGAAAGACGGTCCGCGTATTTGGCCATGCATTTTGGGCATTTGAGCAATGTGTGGGGGCTTTTCAGCATTTTCGGTCGGTCATCTCCATCGATGGCACGTTCTTGACCGGACAATTCAAGGGCACTCTGTTGGTTGCAATAGGAAATGATGCCAATAACCGGTTGTTGCCTTTGGCTTTTGCTTTGGTTGAGGCAGAGAATAATGTTAACTCGGAATGGTTGTTTCTTATTTTGAGAACCAAGGTATTACCATCTGAAAGGGAAATCTGTGTCATATCAGATCGCCATCCAGGAATACTTAACGCGATTGACATTGTCATTCCCGGGCATGCTCCTTTGCACCATCGATGGTGCATGATGCATTTCTGTGCAAACTTCTACCGGGCAAATGATTTGCAAGATTGTACAATGCTTTGCAAGATTGAACACGGATGAACTTCAAGATTGTTGTCAAGCTTTTTCCGACAAACGATTTGCAAGATTGTACAACGTTGTGGTTACAAACAAAAAACTTGATGCAGGGGGTCTTGAGTTTCTCAACAGGCACATTCAACTTAGGACAAAGTGGGCACGAGCTTATAATGAAGATGGCCGAAGATACGGTCAAATGACAAGCAACATGGTAGAATGCTTCAACCGGGTGCTGAAGGGTGTCCGTGTGTTGCCGGCGACGGCAATAGTTCAATACACATTTACAAGTTGAGAGCATACTTTCTAAAGTACTCAACTGACACGGATGATGAGATTGCAGGAGAGAACAAGAAAAGGTACAAGTACAAGTTCCCACCAAAGGTTAAAAATGGATGGAATTTCAATCACAGAAGGCTGACTCCCAAACAGCTACGTTGTACAATAACGAGGATTGGACGTACCAAGTGAATGAGCCCGGAGGAACGACAAATGATGGCCAACAGCATAGAAATAGGGTGTTCAAGGTATATTTATCGTTGTGTGATTGCTCTTGCGGGAGGCCAAGGTTGATTCATCTCGCATGCTCGCACTTGTACACGATAGCTCGCACTAGGAATGTGGACGTCAACCATCCGCTAACCGTGAGGGAGTCCGGGTTCTCTATCGTGACCACGAAGCACACATGGGCTCCTAGATCTGAACCATACTTTGACCAATCACAGCGGCCGGAGTATCATGGGCTTCAACTATGGCCCGACCTAGAATGCAAGGTGGTCAAACGGGGTAGACGAAAGACAAAGCATTTTAGAGAGACATGGATAGATGGGGCCATGGTGGTGGCCGAGAAATGGGGAGGAACCAATTCCAATAGCCTACTGAGAGATCACATTGTGGAGAGTGTGGTGGAAGAGGGCACAACACAAGAAGATGTACCAACCCTAAGAAGAAGTCCAAAAAATGATTCAAGGTCAAGCCAACCAAGTATTAGTCAACAAGTTCCTATCCAACAAGGTCCTAGCCAAGCAAGTAGTAGCCAACAAGGTCCTAGCCAAGCAAGTAGTAGCCAACAAGTTCCTAGCCAACAAGTTTCTAGTCAACATGTTCCTAGCCAACATGTTCCTAGCCGACTTGGACTTACTAGAGGACGTGCTCATGGGATAGTGCATGCTGGTGCTAGAGGTAGGGGTGGGAGAGCTCGTGGACTTACTAGGATTGGTATGCGTGAATATCTACAAGGACCATTTCCGTATGTCACACTATTGACTTATCTTTTTGAAAGGGCGTGGATGTCGCCTAGAGGGGGGGGGGTGAACAGGCGCTTTAAAATAATTACGATTTAGGCTTCAACAAATGCGGAATAAAACTAACATTTAATTTTTAAAGCACAAAACCTAAAACAACTAGGCTCACCTATGTGCACCAACAAACTTATGCTAAGCAAGATAAACAACTAAGTGATAGCAAGATATATGACAGGAAACAATATGGCTATCACAAAGTAAAGTGCATAAGTAAAGGGTTCGGGTAAGAGATAATAGAGGCACGCGAAGACGACGATGTATCCCGAAGTTCACACCCTTGCGGATGATAATCTCCATTTGGAGCGGTGTGGAGGCACAATGCTCCCCAAGATGCCACTAAGGCCACCGTAATCTCCTCACGCCCTTGCACAATGCAAGATGTCGTGATTCCACTAAGGGACCCTTGAGGGTGGTCACCGAACCCGTACAAATGGCAACCCTTGGGGGCGGTCACCGGTACCCGTACAAATTGCTCGGGGCAATCTCCACAACCTAATTGGAGACCCCGGCGCTTGCCTGGAGCTTTATGATACGTCTCCATTGTATCTACTTTTCCAAACTCTTTTGCCCTTGTTTTGGACTCTAATTTGCATGATTTGAATGGAACTAACCTGGACTGACGCTGTTTTCAGCAAAATTGCCCTGGTGTTATTTTTGTGCAGAAATCACAGTTCTCCAAATGTCCTAAAAATTTACGGGGAGCAGTTTTGGAAAATATGAAATATATCTGCGCCAAGTTCCACCTCAGGGGGTGGGCCAGTGGGCCACAAGCCCTGGCTTCGCCACCACCCCCTGGTGGCGGTGGGCAGGCTTGTGGGGCCCACACGGCTCTGCCGCCCCCAGTTCCAGTTATATAAGTTCCCTTTCGTCCCAGAAAAAATAAAAAGAGAAGTTTTCGTCGCGTTTGCGATACGGAGGCGCCGCCACTACCTGTTCTTCATCTGGAGGGCAGATCTGGAGTCCGTCTTGGGCTCCGGAGAGGGGAAATCGTCGCCATCGTCATCATCAACCTTCTTCCCTCTCGAATTCCATGAAGCTCTTCGTCGTTCGTGAGTAATCTATTCGTAGGCTCGCTGGGCGGTGATGAGTAGGATGAGATCTATCATGTAATCGAGTTAGTTTTGATGGGGATTGATCCCTAGTATCCACTATGTTCTGAGATTCATGTTGCTACTACTTTGCCATGCTTAATGCTTGTCACTAGGGCCCGAGTGCCATGATTTCAGATCTGAAATTATTATGTTGTCACCAATATATGTGTGTTTTAGATCCGATCTTGCAAGTTGTAGTTACCTACTATGTGTTATGATCCGGCAACCCCGGAGTGACAATAACCGGAACCACTCCCGGTGATGACCATAGTTTGAGGAGTTCATGTGTTCACCAAGTGCTAATGCGTTGGTCCGGTTCTTTATTAAAAGGAGAACCTTAATATCCCGTAGTTTCCTTTTGCACCCCGCTGCCACGGGAGGGATGTACAATAGATGTCATGCAAGTTCTTTTCCCTAAGCACGTATGACGACACACGGAATGCATGCCTACATCACATTGACGAACAGGAGCTAGCCACATATCTCTCCGTGTTATAATTGTTGCATGATGAATAGCATCCAAACAAATCACCGACCCATTGCCTACGAGTTTGTCCTACTGCTGTTATTACTTGTCTTGCTCTGCTGCTGTTACGTGTCTTGCTCTGCTGCTACTGTTGCTACTACTGTCGCTTGCTACTGTTGCTACTTGTTACTGTTGTCACTACTGTTGTTCCTTGCCACTGCTATTACTCGTTACACTGCTGCTACCTGCTACAATTTTGGTTCGCTGGTCGTTGAGGGGAACTGACAATCTCCGTCAACGAGGCAACTTGGCGCCATTGATACAATCGTTAGAAATAGTCTGCCGTGTCAACAGATCGTTTCTGACACCGTTGTTATCATACTACTTTGTTGTTACTACTTTGCTTGAAGATACTAATCTTTCAGGTGTGGTTGAATCTGACATATTCAGCTGCTAATACTTGAGAGTATCCTCTCACCTCCTATAGGCGTACCAACAAATTTGGGTCGAATACTCTACCCTCGAAAACTGCTACGACCCCACGCACTGGTGGGCGTCAACAACATTCTTCTCGTTTCGATTGCCGGAGAGTGCTAGCAGCATTCTTCTGGTGCCGTTGCAAGGGGAAGAACAGTTGACATCAAGCATTTTTCTGGCGCCGTTGCCTGGGAGGTATTGCTATATTCTCTGAGTCACTTGGAATTTATATCTGCTGATCACTATGAAGAATCTGAAGGATCCGAATACCAAAATCTTGTCCTCAACTACGAGGGGAGGTAAGGAATTGCCATCTAGCTCTGCACTTGATTCACCTTCAGTTATGAGTAAGTTTGCGACATCACCTCCTGCTAGAAATCTTGATATGTCGCGTGTGCTTCATGATGCTTATGATGCTACTGCTAGAGATGCTATGCTTGATACTATGCCTGATGCTGCTAGAGATGCTATGATTGATACTGCTAGAGATGCTATGCTTAATACTGCTTTGCCTCATGATGATAGAGATGCTATTTTGCCTGATGATGCTAGAGATGCTATTATGCCTGATGATGCTATGCTTGATACTGCTAGAGATACTACTTTGCCTGATGTTCCACTAGGAGTGTTCCTTGATGCTCATATTGCTAGAGTTACTGCCAATGCTCGTGATGCTTCTGATACTACCGATACTATTGAGATAGAACCTACTTTTGCTCTTGCTAGATCTAGCTCCTCTAGATATGAATTGCCTGATATACCTGAGGGTTATGTTATGGAGGGATAGATAGCTGAGGATTTTCTTGCGTGTAAGGATGCCTATGACGCTGAGAAATTACTTCTCAAGTGGAAGGAAGAATCTCGGGAAGCTAAGATGAAATATGACCCGAAGTTTGCCACTTCACCTATCTTTATCACCGATAAGGATTATGAATTCTCTGTCGACCCTGAGATAATCTCTCTAGTCGAATCTGATCCTTTTCACGGTTATGAGTCTGAGACGGTCGTAGCCCATCTTGCCAAACTAAACGATATAGCCACCCTTTTCACTAATGAGGAGAAGATCCGCCACTACTACATCCTTAAGTTGTTTCCTTTCTCTCTAAAGGATGATGCTAAAGCCTGGTTCACCTCTCTTGCTCCTCGATGTGTGAGTAGTCCCCTGGAGACGGTCTATTACTTCTGTGAGAAATATTTCCCTGCCCATAAGAAGCAAGCTGCCTTGCAAGAAATATACAACTTTGCTCAACTCCAAGAAGAGAGTCTTCCACAAGCTTGGGGGAGGCTCGTCCAGCTACAGAATGCTTTGCCTGATCACCCTCTTAAGAAGAACGAGATACTTGATATCCTCTATAACAGACTTACTGATGCCTCTAGAGACCACCTAGATAGTTGTGCCGGTTGTGTTTTTAGGGAATGAACTGTAGAACAAGCCGAGACCCTACTGAATAACATCTTGATCAACGATAATGCTTGGACTATTCCCGAACCACCTCCTAAGCCAACTCCTAAGAAAAGAGGTATTCTATTCCTCGTTCCCGAAGATATGCAAGAAGCCAAGAAATCTATGCAAAAGAAAGGCATTAGATCTGAAGATGTCAAAAATCTACCACCTATCGAAGAGATCCATGGTCTCGATAACCCGATACACGTAGTAGAAGTGAATTCTCTTCGTAGGTTTGATGAGAGTGATATTCCTTTTGACAAACTTGCTAGCCTATGCTTTGATGAATTTGACAACTTTGTTGCCAAACAACAGAGTTTCAATGATTATGTTAGCAGACATTTGGAACAAAGTACTCGTATGCTTAGCCATTTAAGCGCTTGTGTAGACAGAAATGTCAATGATCTGAAGCTTCTGAGTAAACATGCTTCTATGATTACTACTCAGGTAGAACAAGTACTTAAAGCTCAGAATGACTTGCTCAATGAATTAAATGACAACTCTGTCAGAGTCATTACTAGAGGAGGCAAAATGACTCAGGAACCTTTGTATCCTGAAGGCCATCCTAAGAGAATCAATCAAGATTCTCAAGGAATCAATGCTGATACACCCAGTCATCCTAAGGAGAAGAAGAAGGATGATAGAAACCTACATGCCAGTTCACCAAATACTGTCACACCGGAAGAACCTAATGATATTTCTGCGTCTGATGCAGAAACACAATCTGGTGATGAACATGAACCTGGTGACAATATGGACAGTGATGTTCATAATAATGCTCAACCTAGCAATGATGAGGATGTGGAGATTGAACCTACGGTTAATCCTGATAACCCACAACCTAAGAAATACGATAAGAATGACTTCACTGCTAGGAAGCATGGTAAAGAAAGGGAGCCATGGGTTCAGAGACCTATGCCCTTTCCTCCCAAGACATCCAAGAAAAAGGATGATGAGGATTTTGAGCGCTTTGTTGAGATGATAAGACC
The DNA here is from genome assembly GCF_904849725.1 of Hordeum vulgare subsp. vulgare. NCBI lineage: Eukaryota > Viridiplantae > Streptophyta > Magnoliopsida > Poales > Poaceae > Hordeum > Hordeum vulgare. The sequence goes on along the minus strand of NC_058522.1, from coordinate 442,770,770 downwards.
CATCTTTCTGCAGATGCGGTTAACTGATATGCTCAAGATGTCTCCGTATGCCAAGTACATGAAAGATATCGTGACTAATAAACGGAAGATACCAGATCTTGAGATCTCCACCATGCTTGCCAACTACACTTTCAAGGGTGGAACTCCTAAGAAACTTGGTGATCCCGGAGTGCCCACTATACCTTTCTCCATTAAAGGAAACTACGTAAGAACTGCCTTATGTGACCTTGGAGCCGGTGTTAGTGTTATGCCGCTCTCTCTTTATTGTAGACTTGAATTGGATAAGTTGACACCCACTGAAATTTCTCTGCAAATGGCCGACAAATCAACTGCTTTCCCTATCGGCATTTGCGAGGATGTGCCTGTTGTGGTTGCTAACACCACTATCTTAACAGACTTTGTTATCTTGGATATTCCCGAGGATGATGCCATGGCTGTCATCCTCGGAAGACCCTTTTTAAACACTGCATGGGCTGTTATAGATTGCAACAAAGGCAATGTCACTTTCCATGTCAACGGTAATGAGCACACAATTCACTTTCCGAAGAAACGATATCAAGTACATTGCATCAATGCTATTGAAAAGACTTCATCGATTCTCATTGGGAGCTTTGAATGCCATATTCCCCGTGTCAAGATGAAGTATGATTTGCTTGTTGGGGAGATACATATCCCCATTGAGGTGACTTAGTGGCTATTAGAAAATTCTCCGTTCTCTCTTGCGATTCGAGAAGGTTTTGTCATGAGGACTTGATCAACCCCATTGACGGATTTCTTTCGATGACCATGAAACGGATGAATCAAAGAGTCACATACCTCTGTTTTGAGTTTTCATTTTCTTTTACTTAGAAGAAAAATGATAGAATTAGTTTAGTTTTTCCTGCTTTCTGTTTTAGCGTCCCGGAGAAAAATACCTCGAAAATAAATATTCTCCGATGGTCCTGAAAATTTAGTATGATTTTTTCTGGAATTTTTGAAAATTTCTGGGCCTGAGAGCTGGCCTGGGGGCCAGACCAGTGGGCCACAAGCCCTGCCACCGCCACCTACCCCCCTGGTGGCGGAGTGCAATCTTGTGGGGCCCACAGGGACCCCCTCCACTCATTCCAGCTCCCAGCCTCTTCTTCCACCTCCAGAAAAAATTGTTTCGCAACTCAAACCCGTGTTCTTGCTCATTTGGCTGTGATTTTTGATCTCCTTGCTCAAAGCACCATTCTCTGAACCGTTTTGGGGAAATTGCTCCTTGGTAAGTGACTCCTCCATTGGTCTAATTAGTTTTTGCTCTAGTGCTTTATCCTTCGCGTATTCTTGCTACCTTGGTGACCCTATTCTTGAGCTAGAAATGTTGATTTTAGCTGGTCCCAAGTAGTTTTTGCGCGTGTTACGGTCTCTAGGCACTAGTAGCAGTAGTTGCTACAAGGTATGATTGGTCTTCATTCACTTTTCTCTTGAACTTAAAAAATTTCAGCAAAAGGAAATTATGTTCAGGAGGAAGTTTCATGGTGGTTCCTCAAGTAAGAAGGGTCCTCGCCTTTCTTTTTGGGAGCCCAAACCTTTTCAACTAAGTGACGCACCGGTACAACCATGTGAATGGCCTTCCGATGAGTTCATGACCGAAGCAAGTTTCAAGGATGAGTTTGATACACTTGTCCGCAATGCCGGGTTAGAAGAATTCCTCTCAGATAAATGTGAACAGTATGCTATGCTCACTGCCTCTTTCGTGCGTAGATTTAAATTTTCAGCTGGCCGTGACTCATCCATACTGTTTGATTTGTACGATAAATCCTATACCGTGGATTTGGAGGATTTGAATAGGATTTGCAAGATACCCGATGGGGGTATTATTAATGATCCTTCCAAGTCTTCGGTCAGAGACTTTGTCTCCAGTATAACTGTTGGAGAAACCAGATATATCACGCAAGCCACCATAGGAAGCATCCATTTCCCTGCCTTGCACTACCTTGCCTTCTTCATAGGTAGGTGCATTAACGGCAAGGGTGCACATTGTCACCTATGCGCTTCCGACCTTAGTATCCTTAAGAGAGCAGTAACTGGTGACAGGAGCTTCAATATGGGAGCTATAATAATAAGGAGGATGAATAAAAATGCCAGTGAGGGGGATTTCTTTGGTGGAGTTTATGCTACATGCTTAGCAAATTTTCTTGGAGTATCCATTCGTCCAGAAGACCCTCCTCTCCGTATATCCTACCTTGATCGTGTCGCTCTAACACGCTACCAGTTCCTTGAGAGAGATCATGGATCCCTCCTATACCGCTTGATATTTAACCGACAGCGTGTTTTCATATTACCCTTCCTGCTCCTGCTTTCTTTGACTTTCAGGTAAAACGAAGATACTACATAACCATAGAAGAGGCAGAGGAGTATGAGAGGGAGGCGACGGCTGCTCAACTTCGTGAGGCAGCTATTCAGGCAGTGGCTGCAGCACTCCCGTATAACACCCATTATGACTTTGGGTTTCACCAGGACCATCCATGGGAGTAGGCCAAGCTAGGCCAATAGCCTAAGCTTGGGGGAGTACGTGTTCTCACCGACTTTACATTCATGCTTATGCTTTCACTTTGTTAGCCAGTGTTTACACTTTGCCACTGTATTATCCATGCTAGTTTATTTTCATTTTCTTGTTTTCTTGTTTTGTGTCCTTTTGAGAAAACCCAAAAAGATTTTTCTTTCTTCTTTTGCTTGTTGGGAGCTTTCCCGTGTAAATAGTTTTCTTTTTCTTTGTGTCAAGGTAGAAGATATTGATTACAATGCTTATTGGTTCTTGCATGCTTACCTGTTTAGCTTTCAAAAGAGCCATATTACTTTGTCTTCTCCTTTGTGTTTGCCTGCAGATTCAGCTTAGTCCAATGCGCTTATTATTGTTCACATCGTTCGATCGTGCAAATGAAAGGCAACAATGATGATATATGATGAAGTGGCTGAGACTGAAAAGCTGGTATGAACTCTATCTATTTTGTTTTTGTAAATATGACTAGCTTGTCGACCCAGATTTAGCTTTGTTGTGAGAGAACCATGTTTGCAATGACAACTTAGAGATCATAGTTTCTGATGCCATGCTTATTTAGCTGAGAGCTTATAATGGTTTGTCTTGAATGCCAATATAGATTTTGAAATGACTATGATGTAGCATGATAGGATGGTATTCTCCTTTGAATGTTTCAAGTGGCTTGACTTGGCGCATGTTCATGCATGTAGTTGAAACAAGATCAACATAGCCTCTATGATGTTCGTGTTCAAGGTGATTTATATCATGTTCATGCTTGCATTCAATGTTAGTCAAACTCATTGCATCTTGATGACTGTTGTCGCTCTCTAGTTGGTCGCTTCCCAGTCTTTTGCTAGCATTCACTTGTACTAAGCAGAATACTGCTTGTGCATCCACTTCCATAAACCCAAAAGTTTTTCCATGAGAGTCCACCATACCTACCTATTTGCGGTATCTACCTGCCGTTCCAAGTAAATTTGCATGTGCCATTCTCTAAACCTTCAAGAAATAATGTGTTTTGCATGCCCGAACCGCTCATGTGGTGACAGGGGGCTATTGGTATCTTCCATGCTAGGAGTGTTATCCTCGACATGTGTTTATTCACTGTCATTCACGAGAAAGGGGCCGGTAATTGGAATGCCCAGTTCCACGCTTAAATCGAAAACATAACTGTAAAACAAGACTCCCCCGAATTGATGTTAGTATGGACGGTACCGAGGATTCGGCTAGCCGTGGAGTGTGATTGATTGGTGGTGAGGGAGTTAAAACTTTACTTTTCTGTTTGGGAACCGCCTATAGCATGAGTAGCATAGAAGATATTGAGAACTCTTGGTCATTACGTTTACAATGAAAGCATGCCACCCAAAATTATTATCTCTGTTTTCAAAGCTTGAGCTCTGGCACCTCTGCAAATCAATGCTTCCCTCTGCGAAGGGCCTGTCTATTTATTTTCCTGTTGAGTCATCCTCTTCTTATATAAGCACCAACTAGAGAGCACCTCTGTCATTTTTATGCTTTGCTTTTGATTGATATTGAGTATGACTATGACTGGATCTTCGTTGCTATGAATTACAATGTTTAGTCAGCCCTTGATCTTTGAAAGTGCTCTGCATTTATGTTTTGCGGTCTCAGAAAGAGCTAGCGAGATACCACCTATTCATATTGCTTCATGCTTGTTTCGATTGAAGTGTTGGTATTCGAAACTCATTATTATTTGCTCGTTAGCTGATTATGCCATTGATATTAGTTTACCGTGAGACCTTTGTGTCACTTGCTTATGTGGTTAACTTGTGATCTTGCTGAAATTCTGGTTATGAGTTAGACATAGTTGCAACAACAAGATCAAACAGAGTTTGTCAAAGTTTTTCTTTCTCTCTCAGTTTGTCAACTGAGTTGCTTGAGGACAAGCAAGGTTTTAAGCTTGGGGGAGTTGATACGTCTCCATCGTATCTACTTTTCCAAACTCTTTTGCCCTTGTTTTGGACTCTAATTTGCATGATTTGAATGAAACTAACCTGGACTGACGCTGTTTTCAGCAGAATTGCCTTGGTGTTATTTTTATGCAGAAATCACAGTTCTCCAAACGTCCTGAAAATTTACGGGGAGCAGTTTTGGAAAATATGAAATATATCTGCGCCAAGTTCCACCTGAGGGGGTGGGCCAGTGGGCCACAAGCCCTGGCTCCGCCACCACCCCCTGGTGGCGGTGGGCAGGCTTGTGGGGCCCACACGGCTCTGCCGCCCCCAATTCCAGTTATATAAGTTCCCTTTCATCCCAGAAAAAATAAAAAGAGAAGTTTTCGTCGCGTTTGCGATACGGAGGCGCCGCCACTACCTGTTCTTCATCTGGAGGGCAGATCTGGAGTCCGTCTTGGGCTCCGGAGAGGGGAAATCGTCGCCATCGTCATCATCAACCTTCTTCCCTCTCGAATTCCATGAAGCTCTTCGTCGTTTGTGAGTAATCTATTCGTAGGCTCGCTGGGCGGTGATGAGTAGGATGAGATCTATCATGTAATCGAGTTAGTTTTGATGGGGATTGATCCCTAGTATCCACTATGTTCTGAGATTCATGTTGCTACTACTTTGCCATGCTTAATGCTTGTCACTAGGGCCCGAGTGCCATGATTTCAGATCTGAAATTATTATGTTGTCACCAATATATGTGTGTTTTAGATCCGATCTTGCAAGTTGTAGTTACCTACTATGTGTTATGATCCGGCAACCCCGGAGTGACAATAACCGGAACCACTCCCGGTGATGACCATAGTTTGAGGAGTTCATGTGTTCACCAAGTGCTAATGCGTTGGTCCGGTTCTTTATTAAAAGGAGAACCTTAATATCCCGTAGTTTCCTTTTGGACCCCGCTGCCACGGGAGGGATGGACAATAGATGTCATGCAAGTTCTTTTCCCTAAGCACGTATGACGACACACGGAATGCATGCCTACATCACATTGACTAACGGGAGCTAGCCACATATCTCTCTGTGTTATAACTGTTGCATGATGAATATCATCCAAATAAATCACCGACCCATTGCCTACGAGTTTGTCCTACTGCTGCTATTACTTGTGTTGCTCTGATGCTGTTACTTGTCTTGCTCTGCTGCTACTGTTGCTACTACTGTCGCTTGCTGCTGTTGCTACTTGCTACTGCTGTCACTACTGTTGTTCCTTGCTAGTGCTATTACTCGTTACACTGCTGCTACCTGACATTTTTGGTTCGCTGGTCGTTGACGGGAACTGACAATCTCCGTCAACGAGGCAACTTGGCGCCATTGATACAATCGTTAGAAATAGTCTGCCGTGTCAACAGATCGTTTCTAACACCGTTGTTATCATACTACTTTGCTGTTACTACTTTGCTTGCAGATACTAATCTTTCAGGTGTAGTTGAATCTGATATATTCAGCTGCTAATACTTGAGAGTATCCTCTCACCTCCTATAGGCGTACCAACAAATTTGGGTCGAATACTCTACCCTCGAAAACTGCTACGATCCCACACACTGGTGGGCGTCAACAACATTCTTCTCGTTTCGATTGCCGGAGAGTGCTAGCAGCATTCTTGTGGTGCCGTTGCAAGGGGAAGAACAGTTGACATCACTTTACACCACAATGTTTGAGCTCCGAGACACCACCAAGCTTCTAGGACTGCAAAGCATCCACGAAGAACAATCTCTAGAGTACTAAGTACCAAAAGGTAATAAGCTTCTCAAACTTCACTTCCACGTATCACCGTGGAGAACTCAAACCTACGCACCAAATGCAATGGCAAGAACACACGAAGTGGGAAAGTCCCTCACACTCAAATCCCCCCACAACAACATAAGCTATGGAGAAAGATGAGAGGAAGAACTAGGAGCTCACAAAGAACTCCAAGATCAAGATCCAAGGGGTTCCCCTCACATAGAGGAGAAAGTGATTGGTGGAGATATGGATCTAGATCTTCTCTCTCTTTTCCCTCAAGAACTAGCGAGAATCATTGGAGGGATTGAGAGTTAGCAACCTCGAAGAAGGTCAACAATGGGAGAAGAACATGATCTCAAGAGATAAGGTTCAATGGGGAAGAAGACCCCCTTTTATAGGTGAGGAAAAATCCAACCGTTATGCTTCACAGCCCGCACAGAGCGGTAGTACCGCTCCCATGAGCAGTACTATGCTACCTCTTGAGTTTGCGTTGGTTTTTCCCTTGAAGAGGAAAGGGTGATGCAACACAGTAGCAGTAAGTATTTCCCTCAGTTTTGAGAACCAAGGTATCAATCCAGTAGGAGAATCAAGCCAAGTGTCCAGAGTACCTGCGCAAACACAAATGAGCTTGCACCCAACGCTATAAAGGGGGTGTCAATCCCTTCAAGATTGATTGCAAAGTGAGATCTCAAGGCGGAAAGTGCAACGAAGTAAAAGTGTAAGGCTGAAAATATGATGTGAAGTAGACCCAGGGGCCATAGTGTTCACTAGAGGCTTCTCTCAAAATAGAAAATATTACGGTGGGTGAACAAATTACTGTCGAGCAATTGACAGAACCGCACAAAGTCATGACGATATCTAAGGCAATGATCATACATATAGGTATCACGTCCGAAACAAGTAGACCGATACTTTCTGCATCTACTACTATTACTCCACACATCGACCGCTATCCAGGATGCATCTAGTGTATTGAGTTCATGACGAACAGAGTAACGCCTTAAGCAAGATGACATGATGTAGAGGGATAAACTCAAACCAATGATGTAAACCTCATCTTTTTACCCTTGATGGCAACAACATGATGCGTGCCTTGCTACCCCTTCTGTCACTGGGTGAGGTCACCGCACGGTATGAACCCAAAACCAAGCACTTCTCCCATTGCAAGAATCATAGATCAAGTTGGCCAAACAAAACCCACAACTCGAAGAGAGTTACAAGGATATGAAATCATGCATATAAGAGATCAGAAGAAACTCAAATAAGAGTCATAGATAATCTTATCATAAATCCACAATTCATCGGATCTCGACAAACACACCGCAAAGAAGATTACATCAGATAGATCTCCATGAAGATCATGTAGAACTTTGTATTGAAGATCCAGGAGAGAGAAGAAGCCATCTAGCTACTAGATATGGACCCGAAGGTCTATGGTGAACTACTCACGCATCATCGGAGAGGCAATGGTGTTGATGAAGAAGGCCTCCGTATCCGAATCCCCCCTCCGGCAGGGCACGAGAACGTGCCCTAGATGGGATCTTGCAGAGACAGAAGTTTGCGGCGGCGGAAATGTATTTTTGTGGATCTCTCGCGTAGTTTTGGATTTTTTGGGAATTTATAGGCGGAAGAGGTAGGGCAGACGAGCCACAGGGGGGGCCACAAGCCTGCTAGGCGCGCCCCTGACCGCGCCTAGGGGGCTTGTGGCCTCCCCTGGTGGCCTCTGCCTTGGTTCTCACGTCCCATGTGTATCTTCTATTCCGGAAAAAATCTTTTCGGAAGTTTTATTCCGTTTGGACTCCATTTAATATTCTCCTCTAAAAAGGGTAAAAAACACGGAAAAAACAGGAACTGACACTTGGCACTGAGTTAATAAGTTAGTCCCAAAAAAAGATATAAAAGGCATACAAAACATCCAAAGTTTGACAAGATAATAGCATGGAACCATAAAAAATTATAGATACGTTGGAGACGTATCAAGCATCCCCAAGCTTAACTCCTGCTCGTCCTCGAGTAGGGAAGTGATAAAGACTGAATTTTTGATGTGGAATGCTACCTAGCATAGTTGTACTTTGTAACTTGTTTCATGTGACATGAATGTTCAGATCCGTAAGATTCAAAACAATAGTTTGCTATTGACATGAAAACAATAATACTTCAAGCAAACTAGCAAGGTAATCATGAACTTTCGAAATAACAAGGCCAAAGAAAGTTATCCCTACAAAATCATATAGTCTAGCTATGCTCCATCATCCCCACACAACTAATTTAAATCATGCACAACCCCGGTATTGGCCAAGTAATTGTTTTCACACTCTTAATTTCTCAAACCTTTTTCAACCCTCACGCAATACATGAGCGTGAGCCATGGATATAGCACTATGGGTGGAATAGAGTGTGGTGGAGGTTGTGAGACAAAAAGGAGGAGATGGTCACATCGACTCGGCGTATCAAAGGGCTATGAAGATGCCCATTAGTAGATATCAATGTGAATGAGTAGGGATTGCCATACAGTGCATGCACTAGAGCTATAAGTATGTGAAAGCTCAAAAGGAGAACTAGTGGGTGTGCGTCCAACTTGCTTGCTCACGAAGACCTAGGGCAATTTTGAGGAAGCGCATCATTGGAATATACAAGCCAAGTTATATAATGAAGATTCCCACTAGCATATGGTGGTGACAAAACGAGAGGATCTCAATCATGAAGAACATGGTGCTATTATGAAGCACGAGTGTGGAAAGAGATAGTAGCATTGTCCCTTCTCTCTGTTTCTCTCTCTCTTTTTTTGTTTGGGCTCTTTGGCCTCTTTCCATATCTCTTTTTTTGTGTGGGCAACTTTGGCCTCTCTTTTTTCTCACATGGGACAATGCTCTAATAATGATGATCATCACACTTTTATTTACTCACAGCTCAAAGCTTAGAACGATGATGACTCTATAGGAAATGCCTCCGGCAGTGTACCGGGATGTGCAACGATCTAGCTTGGCGTATGACGTTGAAACATCTTGCTAGCTATCTTACGATCATGCAATGGCAATATGAGAGTGACGGCACAAGTCATGAGATAGAACGGTGGGAGTTGCATGGCAATATATCTTGGAATGGCTATGAAAATGCCATAGTAGGTAGGTATGGTGGCTGTTTTGAGGAAGGCATATGGTGGGTTTGTGCACTGGTGAAAATTGCGCAACACTAGAGAGGCTATCAATGGTGGAAGGTGAAAGTGCATCTATACCATGGACTCACATTAGTAATGAAGAACTCACATACTTATTGCGAAAGTTTTTATTAGTAATCAAAACAAAGTGCTAAACGCATACTCCTGGGGGAAGGGTTGGCAGGTGTTAACCATCGCGCGATCCCTACCGCAACACAAAGGATGGCATGCTGGGGAACGTGGTACGTGAAACAAAATATTTCCTACGCACACGCAATACCTATCATGGTGATGTCCATCTACGAGAGGGGATTTCCGATCTACATACCCTTGTAGGTCGCACAGCAGGAAGCGTTAAGAAACGCGGTTGATGTAGTGGAACGTCCTCACGTCCCTCGATACGCCCCGCGAACCGTCCCATGAACTGTCCCGCGATCCGTCCCACGATCCGCTCCGATCTAGTGCCGAACGGACGACATCTCCGCGTTCAGCACACGTACAGCTCGACGATGATCTCGGCCTTCTTGATCCAGCAAGAGAGATAGAGAGGTAGATGAGTTCTCTGGCAGCGTGACGGTGCTCCAGAGGTTGGTGGTGATCTATCCCAGCAGGGTTCCGCCCGAGCTCCGCAGAAATACGATATAGAGGAAAAACCGTGGAGGTATGTGGTCGGGCTGCCGTGGCAAAGTTCTCTCAAATCAGCCATAATACCTCAGTATATATAGGAGGGAGGGGGAGGGACCTGCCTTGAGGCTCAAGAGATCCCCAAGGGGTCGGCCGAACTAGGGGTGGAGGAGTCCACCTCCAATCCTAGTCCAACTAGGATTGGAAGGTGGAGTCCTTCCCTTCCTTCCCACTTCCCTTTTTTTGATTTCTTTCTCTCCTGTGCATAGGGCCTCTTGGGCTGTCCCACCAGCCCACTAAGGGCTGGTGCAGCACCCCTAAGGCCTATGGTCTTCCCCTGGGTGGGCTGGCCCCCCCCGGTGAACATCAAGAACCCATTCGTCACTCCCGGTACATTTCCGGTAATGTCCGAAAACTTTCCGGTAATCAAATGAGGTCATCCTATATATCAATCTTCGTTTCCGGACCATTCCGGAAACCCTCGTGATGTCCGTGATCCCATCCAGGACTCCGAACAACATTCGGTAACCAACCATATAACTCAAATACGCATAAAACATCGCCGAACCTTAAGTGTGCAGACCCTGCAGGTTCGAGAACTATGTAGACATGACCCGAGGGACTCCTCGGTCAATATCCAATAGCGGGACCTGGATGCCCATATTGGATCCTACATATTCTACGAAGATCTTATCAATTGAACCTCAGTGCCAAGGATTCATATAATCCCGTATGTCATTCCCTTTGTCCTTCGTTATGTTACTTGACCGAGATTCGATCGTCAGTATCCGCATACCTATTTCAATCTCGTTTACCGGCAAGTCCCTTTACTCATTCCGTAATACAAGATCCCGTGACTTACACTAAGTCACATTGCTTGCAAGACTTGTGTGTGATGTTGTATTACCGAGTGGGCCCCGAGATACCTCTCCGTCACACGGAGTGACAAATCCCAGTCTTGATCCATACTAACTCAATGGCCACCTTCGGAGATACCTGTAGAGCACCTTTATAGTCACCCAGTTACGTTGTGACGTTTGATACACACAAGGCATTCCTCCGGTGCCAGTGAGTTATATGATCTCATGGTCATAGGAACAAATACTTGACACGCAGAAAACAGTAGCAACAAAATGACACGATCAACATGCTACGTTCATTAGTTTGGGTCTAGTCCATCACATGATTCACTCAATGATGTGATCCAATTATCAAGCAACAACATCTTGTACATAGTCAGAAGACCTTGACTATCCTTGATCAACTTGCTAGCCAACTAGAGGCTTGCTAGGGACAGTGTTTTGTCTATGTATCCACACATGTATCTAAGTCTTCATTTAATACAATTATAGCATGGATAATAAATGATTATCTTGATACATGAATTATAATAATAACTTATTTATCATTGCCTCTAGGGTATAATTCCAACAGTCTCCCACTTGCACTAGAGTCAATAATCTAGTCCTCACATCGTCATGCGAATTACATTGTAATAAATCTAACACCCATAGAGTTCTGGTGTTGATCATGCTTTGCCCGTGGAAGAGGTTTAGTCAGCGGGTCTGCCACATTCAGATCCGTGTGCACTTTGCAGATATTCATGTCCTCCTCCTTGACGTAGTCGCGGATGAGGTTGAAGCGTCATTTGATGTGTCTAGTCTTCTTGTGAAACTGTGGTTTCTTTGCTAAGGCAATGGCACCCGTGTTGTCACAAAACAGGGTTATTGGATTCAGTGCGCTCGACACCACTCCACGCCCTCCTTAGCTGCCTCCGAGGCAGCCATGTACCCCGCTTCACGTGTAGAATCAGCTACGACGCTTTGCTTGGAACTGCTCCAGCTTACCGCACCCCATTAAGTATAAATACGTAGCCGCTCTGCGACTTAGAGTCGTCCGGATCTGTGTAAAAGCTTGCATCGACGTAACCTTTTACGGCGAGCTCTTTGTCACCTCCATATACGAGAAACATCTCCTTAGTCCTTTTCAGGTACTTCAGGATATTCTTGACCGCCGTCTAGTGATCCACTCATGGATTACTCTGGAACCCGCCTGCCATACTTATGGCCAGGCTAACGTCTGGTCTAGTGCACAACATTGCATACATGATAGAACCTATGGCTGAAGCATAGGGGATGGAACTCATATGCTCTCTATCTTTATCAGTTGCTGGGCACTGAGTCTTACTCAATCTTATACCTTGTAAAACTGGCAAGGACCCCTTCTTGGACTGTTCCATTTTGAACCTCTTCAAAACTTTATCAAGGTATGTGCTTTGCGAAAGTCCTATCAGGCGTTTTGATCTATCCCTATAGATCTTTATGCCTAGAATGTAAGCAACTTCTCCTAGGTCCTTCATAGAGAAACTTTTATTCAAGTAATCCTTTATGCTCTCCAAAAGCTCCACGCCGTTTCCAATCCGTAATATGTCATCCACATATAGTATTAGGAACGCCATAGAGCTCCCACTCACTTCCTTGTAAATACAGGATTCTCCAACCACGTGTATAAACCCAAATGCTTTGATCACCTCATCAAAGCGTTTATTCCAACTCTGAGATGCTTGCACCAGTCCATAAATGGATCGCTGGAGCTTGCACACTTTGTTAGCATTTTTAGGATCGACAAAACCTTCGGGTTGCATCATATACAACTCTTCCTTAAGGAAACCATTAAGGAACGCCGTTTTGACATCCATCTGCCAGATTTCATAATCAAAAAATGCAGCTATCGCTAACATGATTCGAACGGACTTAAGCATCACTACGGGTGAGAATGTCTCATCGTAATCAATTCCTTGAACTTGTGAAAAACCCTTTGCCATAAGTCGAGCTTTATAAACGGTCACATTACCGTCAGCGTCCGTTTTCTTCTTAAAGATCCATTTGTTCTGAATAGCCTTCCGGCCTTCAGGTAGTACTTCCAAAGTCCACACTTTGTTTTCATACATAGATCCTATCTCGGATTTCATGGCCTCCAGCCATTTGTTGGAATGCAGGCCCATCATTGCTTCTTCATAATTCGCAGGCTCATTGTTTTCCAACAACATAATTGATAAGACATGATTACCGTACCACTCTAGAGTAGTACGCGGTCTCGTCGACCTGCGAGGTCCGACAAAAACTTGATCCGGAGTTTCATGATCATCATCATTAACTTCCTCCTCAACCGGCGTCGCAACGATAGGGGTTTCCCCTTGCCCTGCGCCACCATCCAGAGGGATGAGAGGTTCGACAACCTCATCAAGTTCTATCTTCCTCCCACTCAATTCTCTCGAGAGAAACTCCTTCTCGAGAAAAGCTCCGTTCTTAGCAACAAACACTTTGCCCTCGGATTTGAGATAGAAGGTGTACCCAACTGTCTTTTTTGGGTAACCTATGAAGACGCACCTTTCCGCTTTGGGTTCCAGCTTTTCAGGCTGAAGCTTTTTGACATAAGCATCACATCCCCAAACTTTAAGAAACGACAACTTTGGCCTCTTGCTATACCACAGTTCGTATGGTGTCGTCTCAACGGATTTTGATGGTGCCCTATTTAAAGTGAATGCAGCTGTTTCTAATGCATAACCCCGAAACTATAACGACAAATCGGTTAGAGACATCATAGATCGCACCATCTCTACTAAAGTACGATTATGACATTCGGACACACCATTACGCTGTGGTGTTCCAGGCGGTGTCAACTGTGAAACAATTCCACATTGTCTTAAGTGAGCACCAAACTCGAAACTCAGATATTCACCCCCACGATAAGACCGTAGGAACTTGATCTTCTTGTTACGATGATTTTCAACTTCACTCTGAAATAGTTCGAACTTTTCAAATGTTTCAGACTTGTGCTTCATCAAGTAGACATAACCATATCTACTCAAATCGTCAGTGAAGGTGAGAAAATAACAATATCCGCCGCGTGCCTCCACACTCATCGGACCACACACATCGGTATGTATGATTTCCAACAAGTCACTTGCACACTCCATTGTTCCGGAGAACGGAGTTTTAGTCATCTTGCCCATGAGGCATGGTTCGCACGTGTCAAGTGAATCAAAGTCAAGTGACTCCAAAAGTCCACGGTATGGAGTTTCTTCATGCGCTTTACACCAATATGACCTAAGCGGCAGTGCCATAAAAACATGGTGCTATCATTGTTAACTCTAACTCTTTTGGTCTCAATGTTATGTATATGTGTATTCTCACTATCAAGATTCAATATGAACAATCCTCTCACATTGGGTGCATGACCATAAAAGATATTACTCATAGAAATAGAACAACCATTATTCTCTGACTTAAAACGAGTAACTGTCTCGCAATAAACAAGATCCAGATATAATGTTCATGCTTAACGCAGGCACTAAATAACATTTATTTAAGTTCATAACTAATACTGATGGTAACCGAAGTGAAACTGTGCCGACGGCGATTGCATCAACCTTTGAACCATTTCCCACGCGCATCGTCACTTCATCCTTCGCCAGCCTTCGCTTATTCCGTAGTTCATGTTTCAAGTTGCAAATATGAGCAACAAAACCGGTATCGAATACCCAGGCACTACTACGAGAGCCGGTTAAGTACACACCAATAACATGTATATCAAATATACCTGATTTTTCCTTGGCCGCCTTCTTATCAGCCAGATACTTGGGGCAGTTGCGCTTCCAGTGACCCATACCCTTGCAATAATAGCACTCCGTTTCAGGCTTAGGTCCAGCTTTGGGCTTCTCCGTCGGATTGGCAACAGGCTTGCCGCTCTTCTTTGAATTACACTTCCTTCCTTTGCCGTTTCTCTTGAAACTAGTGGTCTTATTCACCATCAACACTTGATGCTCTTTACAGAGTTCTGACTCTGCGACTTTCAGCATCGCGAATAACTCGCCGGGTGACTTGTTCATCCCTTGCATGTTATAGTTCAACACAAAGCTCTTATAGCTTGGTGGCAGTGATTGAATAATTCTGTCAGTGATAGCCTCTTGCGGGAGTTCAATCCCCAGCTCAGCTAGACGGTTTGAGTACCGAGACATTTTGAGCACATGTTCATTGACAGACGAGTTCTCCTCCATTTTGCAAGCATAGAATTTATCGGAGGTCTCTTACCTCTCGATCCGGGCGTTCTTCTGAAAGATAAACTTCAACTCCTGGAACATCTCATATGCTCCATGATGCTCAAAGCGACATTGAAGTCCCGGCTCTAAGCCATACAAGACTGCACATTGAACTACTGTGTAGTCCTCCTTGCGTGCTAACCAAGCGTTCTTAGCATCTTGGTCAGCTGCGGCGGGTGGTTCATCTCCTAGCATAGCATTAAGGACATAATCCTATTAGGTAACGTCGGATGGGAAACATAAATTTTCCTACGCGCACGAAGACCTATCATGGTGATGTCCATCTACGAGAGGGGATGTGTGATCTACGTACCCTTGTAGACCGTACAGCAGAAGCGTTAGTGAACGCGGTTGATGTAGTGGAACGTCCTCACGTACCTCGATCCGCCCCGCGAACTATCCCGCGATCAGTCCCACGATCTAGTGCCGAACGGACGGCACCTCCGCGTTCAGCACACGTACAGCTCAATGATGATCTCGGCCTTCTTGATCCAGCAAGAGAGACGGAGAGGTAGAAGAGTTCTCCGGCAGCGTGACGGTGCTCCGGAGGTTGGTGATGATCTCGTCTCAGCAGGGCTCCGCCCGAGCTCCGCAGAAACGCGATCTAGAGGTAAAACCGTGGAGATATGTGGTCGGGCTGCCGTGGCCAAGTTGTCCCAAATCAGCCCTAAAACCCCACTATATATAGGAGGGAGGGGGGGGAGCCTTGCCTTGGGGTCCAAGGACCCCCAAGGGGTTCGGCCGAGCCAAGGGGGGAAGGTCTCCCCCCCCAAACCGAGTCCTACTTGGTTTGGAAGGTGGAGTCCTTCTTCCCTTTCCCACCTCCTTCTTTTTTTCTTTTCTCTTTGATTTTTCTTCCAATGCGCATAGGGCTCCTTTGGGCTGTCCCACCAGCCCACGAAGGGCTGGTGCGGCACCCCCAATGCCTATGGGCTTCCCCGGGGTGGGTTGCCCCCCGGTGAACTCCCGGAACCCATTCGTCATTCCCGGTAAATTCCGAGTAACTCCGAAAACCTTCCGGTAATCAAATGAGGTCATCCTATATATCAATCTTCGTTTCCGGACCATTCCGGAAACCCTCGTGACGTCCGTGATCTCATCCGGGACTCTGAACAACATTCGGTAACCACACATATGACTCAAATACGCATAAAACAACGTCGAACCTTAAGTGTGCAGACCCTGCGGGTTCGAGAACTATGTAGACATGACCCGAGAGACTCCTCGGTCAATATCCAATAGCGGGACCTGGATGCCCATATTGGATCCTACATATTCTGCAGCCTTCGTCTATTCCGCAGTTCCTGTTTCGAGTTGCAAATATGAGCAACAGAACCGGTATCGAATACCCAGGCACTACTACGAGAGCCGGTTAAGTACACATCAATAACATGTATATCAAATATACCTGATTTTTCTTTGGCCGCCTTCTTATCAGCCAGATACTTGGGGCAATTGCACTTCCAGTGACCCATACCCTTGCAATAGTAACACTCTGTTTCAGGCTTAGGTCCAACTTTGGGTTTCTTCGTCGATTGGCAACAGGCTTGCCGCTCTTCTTTGAATTACCCTTCTTGCCTTTGCCGTTTCTCTTGAAACTAGTGGTCTTATTCACCATCAACACTTGATGCTCTTTACGGAGTTCAGACTCTGCGACTTTCAGCATCGCAAACAACTCGCCGGGAGACTTGTTCATCCCTTGCATGTTGTAGTTCAACACAAAGCCTTTATAGCTTGGCGGCAGTGATTGAAGGATTCTGTCAGTGATAGCTTCTTGCAGGAGTTCAATCCCCAGCTCAGCTAGACGGTTTGTGTACCCAGGCATTTTGAGCACATGTTCACTGACAGACGAGTTCTCCTCCATCTTGCAAGCATAGAATTTATCGGAGGTCTCATACCTCTCGATCCGGGCGTTCTTCTGAAAGATAAACTTCAACTCTTGGAACATCTCAAATGCTCCATGACGCTCAAAGCGACGTTGAAGTCCCGGTTGTAAGCCATACAAGACTGCACATTGAACTACTGAGTAGTCCTCCTTACGTGCTAACCAAGCGTTCTTAACATCCTGATCAGCCATAGCGGGTGGTTCATCTCCTAGCGCAGCATTAAGGACATAATCCTTCTTCCCAGCTTGTAAGATTAGCTTAAGATTACGAGCCCAGTCTACAAAGTTGCTTCCAACATCTTTCAACTTAGCTTTCTCTAGGAACATATTAAAATTCAGGGTGACTGTCGCGTGAGCCATGATCTACAACACAAATATATTCAAAGTGGACTTAGACTATGTTCAAGATAATTAGAGTTTAACTTAATCAAATTACTCGTTAAACTCCCACTCAAAAAGTACATCTCTCTAGTCATTTGAGTGGTTCATGATCCACTTACACTAGCTCAAGTCCGATCATCACGTGAGTTGAGCATAGTTTCAGTGGTAAGTATCCCCATGCTAATCATATCATCTATATGATTCATGATCGACCTTTCGGTCTCATGTGTTCCGAGGCTATGTCTGCACATGCTAGGCTCGTCAAGCTTAACCCGAGTGTTCCGCGTGTGCAACTGTTTTGCACCCGTTGTATGTGAACGTTGAGTCTATCACACCCGATCATCACGTGGTGTCTCGAAACGACGAACTGTAGCAACGGTGCATAGTCGGGGAGAACACAATTTCGTCTTGAAATTTTAGTGAGAGATCACCTCATAATGCAACCGTCGTTCTAAGCAAAATAAGGTGCATGAAAGGATTAACATCACATGCAATTCATAAGTGACATGATATGGCCATCATCATGTGCTTCTTGATCTCCATCACCAAAGCACCGGCACGATCTTCTTGTCACCGGCACCACACCATGATCTCCATCAACGTGTCGCCATTGGGGTTGTCGTGCTACTCATGCTATTACTACTAAAGCTACGTCCTAGCAATATAGTAAACGCATCTGCAAGCACAAACATTAGTTTAAAGACAACCCTATGGCTCCTGCCGGTTGCCGTACCATCGACGTGCAAGTCGATATTAACTATTACAACATGATCATCTCATACATACAATATATCACATCACATCGTCGACCATATCACATCACAAGAATACCCTGAAAAACAAGTTAGACGCCCTCTAATTGTTCTTGCATGTTTTACGTGGTGGCCATGGGTATCTAGTAGGATCGCATCTTAGTTACGCAAACACCACAACGGGGATGTACGAATTGCTATTTAACCTCTCTCCAAGGACCTCCTCAGTCAAATCCGATTCAACTAAAGTTGGAGAAACTGACACTCGCCAGTCATCTTTGAGCAACGGGGTTGCTCGTAGCGATGAAACCAGTCTCTCGTAAGCATACGAGTAATGTCGGTCTGAGCTGCTTTGGTACAACAATACCGCGGAATCAAGAAAAGACTAAGGAGGGCAGAAAATCGCACATCACCACCCACAAAAACTTTTGTGTTCTACTCGAGATGACATCTACGCATGAACCTAGCTCATGATGCCACTATTGGGGAACGTGGTACGGGAAACAAAAATGTTCCTACACACACGCAATACCTATCATGGTGATGTCCATCTACGAGAGGGGATTTCCGATCTACGTACCCTTGTAGATCGCACAACAGGAAGTGTTAAGAAACGCGGTTGATGTAGTGGAACATCCTCACGTCCCTCGATCCGCCCCGCGAACCGTCCCACGAACTGTCCCGCGATCCGTCCCACGATCTGCTCCGATCTAGTGCCTAATGGACGGCACCTCCGCGTTCAGCACACGTACAGCTCGACGATGATCTCGGCCTTCTTGATCCATCAAGAGAGACATAGAGGTAGATGAATTATCCGGCAGCGTGACGGCGCTCCGGAGGTTGGTGGTGATCTATCCCAGCAGGGCTCCGCCTGAGCTCCGAAGAAATACGATCTAGAGGAAAAACCATGGAGGTATGTGGTCGGGCTGCCGTGGCAAAGTTGTCTCAAATCAGCCCTAATACCTCAGTATATATAGGAGGGACGGGGAGGGACCTGCCTTGAGGATCAAGAGAGCCCCAAAGGGTTGGCCGAACTGGGGGTGGAGGAGTCCACCTCCAATCCTAGTCCAACTAGGATTGGAAGGTGGAGTCCTTCCCTTCCTTCCCACTTCCCCTTTTTTTTTCTTTTCTTTTGATTTCCTTCTCTCCTGCGCATAGGGCCTCTTGGGCTGTCCCACCAGCCCATTAAGGGATGGTGTGGCACCCCTAAGGCCTATGGGATTTCCCTGGGTGGGCTGCCCCCCCGGTGAACATCTGGAACCCATTCGTCACTCCGAGTACATTCCCCGTCATGTCCGAAAACTTTCCGGTAATCAAATGAGGTCATCCTATATATCAATCTTCGTTTCCGGACCATTCCGGAAACCCTCGTGATGTCTGTGATCCCATCCGGGACTCCGAACAACATTCGTTAACCAACCATATAACTCAAATACGCATAAAACATCGCCGAACCTTAAGTGTGCAGACCCTACGGGTTCGAGACCTATGTAGACATGACACGAGGGACTCCTCGGTCAATATCCAATAGCGGGACCTGGATGCCCATATTGGATCCTACATATTCTACGAAGATCTTATCGATTGAACCTCAGTGCCAAGGATTCATATAATCCCGTATGTCATTCCCTTTGTCCTTCGGTATGTTACTTGCCCGAGATTCGATCGTCAGTATCCGCATACCTATTTCAATCTTGTTTACCGGCAAGTCTCTTTACTCGTTCCGTAATACAGGATTCCATGACTTACACTAAGTCACATTGCTTGCAAGGCTTGTGTGTGATGTTGTATTACCGAGTGGGCCCCGAGATACCTCTCCGTCACACGGAGCGACAAATCCCAGTCTTGATCCATACTAACTCAACAGACACCTTCGGAGATACATGTAGAGCACCTTTATAGTCACCCAGTTACGTTGCGACGTTTGATACACACAAGGCATTCCTCCGGTGCCAGTGAGTTATATGATCTCATGGTCATATGAACAAATACTCTGACACGTAGAAAACAGTAGCAACAAAATGACATGATCAACATGCTACGTTCATTAGTTTGGGTCTAGTCCATCACATGATTCACTCAGTGATGTGATCCAGTTATCAAGCAACAACATCTTGTACATAGTCAGAAGACCTTGACTATCCTTGATCAACTGGCTAGCCAACTAGAGGCTTGCTAGGGACAGTGTTTTGTCTATGTATCCACACATGTATCTAAGTCTTCATTTAATACAATTATAGCATGGATAATAAACGATTATCTTGATACATGAATTACAATAATAACTTATTTATCATTGCCTCTAGGGCATAATTCCAACATGACAATCAATAGATCAATTATGCTCCGACTTCCTAACATAGCGGTTCATCATACGTGCATGTTACGGGAATAACTAACTTCAACACAAGTATCTCTAGATTCACAACACCCTACTAACATAACTCTTAATATTACCAAATCGACGTCTCAAAACTAATTGAGAGGAATCAAACTTCTCTTTCTAATCAATGCACAAGAAGATGGAAGTTTTATTGTATCCTCTTTGGGTACCTATAACCTTTGGGACTACTTTCATAGCACAAGCCAACTACCAAGTTACGCACCGCCGTGCTCTAAAAGATCTATGTGAAGCACAAAGAGCAAAATTATCTATCTCAAAAGATATAAGGGAAACACATGTGAGGTAAATTGCCTAACTCAAAAGATATAAGCGAAGCTCAACGAGTATTCTAGCAAATTCACGATGAGTGCATGTCTCTCTCAAAAGGTGTGCAACAAGGATGATTGTGACACAACAAAAAGAAAAGACTCTTACGATACAAGACGCTCCAAGCAAAACACATGTCATGAGGTAAATAAAAATATAGCTCCAAGTAATGTTACCGATGGATTGAAGACGAAAGAGGGGATGCCTTCCCGGGGCATCCCCAAGCTTAGGCTTTTTGGTGTCCTTGAATTTGGCTTGGATAACTTGGACATCCCCAAGCTTGAGCTCCTTCCACTCTTTATCCCTTTGTCCATGAGAACATCACCCAAAACTTGAAAACTTCACAACACAAAACTTTAAACAGAAACTCGTGATATCATTAGCACAAGAAAACAAACTACCACCTCTTGAGGTACTGTAGAAAACTTGATTTCTATTTATATTGGTGTTAGATTATTGTATTCTCACTTTTCCATGGCTAGTACCCCCCAATACTATCCATAGCTTTATCAAAACAAGCAACCAACACAACAAAAACAGAATCTGTCAAAAATAGACCAGTCTATAGCAACCTATATACTTCGTATACTTGTGGTACCTAAAAAATTCTGAAAAATTACGACAGCCTGGGAAAATGGCATATCAAACAGAAGAAAAAAAATCAACTCAAAAGCTCTTTCTGGATAAAAATGAAAAATAAGTTTGTGAGCAAAAAGTTTCTGTCTTTTTCCAGCAAGATCAAACAACCATCACCAAAACTAGTCATAAAGGTTTTACTTGGCTCAAACACAAAAAGAAACACAAAAAACAAAATCATAATAGAATTATGATGGTGTGGACGCAACAAAACTGAAAGCAAAAGATAAATTCATTGGGTTGCCTCCCAACAAGTGCTATTGTTTAACGCCCTTAGCTAGGCAAAAGGTGATGGAATCACGTATCGTCGTCTTTGGTACTCAAACCACAAGTAGCCCTCATCATGGATTCATAAGGCAATCTTATTTTCTTTCTAGGAAAATGCTCCATGCCCTTTTTAAAGGAAACTGAAATCTAATATTCCCTTCCTTCATATCGATGATAGCACCAACAGTCCTTAGGAAAGGTCTACCAAGAATGACATGGCATGTAGGATTGCAATCAATATCAAGCACAATGAAATCCACGGGTACATAGTTCCTATTTGCAATAATAAGAACATCATAGATCCTTCCCATGGGTTTCTTGAGAGTAGAATCCGCAAGATGCAAATTAAGAGAGCACTCCTCAATCTCATTAAAACCTGGAACATCACATAAAGACTTTGGAATCGCGGAAACACGAGCACCCAAACCACACAAAGCATTGCATTCATAGTTTTTGATTTTGATTTTGATAGTAGGTTCCCAGTCATCATGAAGCTTTCTAGGAATAGAAACTTCGAACTCAAGTTTCTCTTCAAGAGATTTTATCATAGCATCCACGATATGATCGGTAAAGGCCTTGTTTTGGCTATAAGCGTGTGGAGAGTTTAACA
Source organism: Hordeum vulgare subsp. vulgare (assembly GCF_904849725.1). Classification (NCBI taxonomy): domain Eukaryota; kingdom Viridiplantae; phylum Streptophyta; class Magnoliopsida; order Poales; family Poaceae; genus Hordeum; species Hordeum vulgare. The sequence continues at coordinate 442,748,458 of NC_058522.1, read as the reverse complement.
TGGATTGCATCAAGGAAATACATTCAATCAAAGAGCAACTATCATAATTGAATTCCTTGAAATCCAAAGTAGTAGTTTCATTATTACTCAAAGTTTTGATATCTTCTACTCCACTTTCAATGCTTTTAGCATCAAGATAGATGGACTCCGAATCATTGGGGCGTTTTTCAACCAAAGTGGATTCATATCCAGCCCCATCATCATTAGGTTTGACACTAGAAAACAAGGATTCAATGGGAGTCACACCAAGCACTTTAAGATCTTCGTGATTCTTATCACGAGAACACGCCTTTTTAAGCCATTCATGTCTAGCACGATTTTGGGCGGTTCTTTCTTTGCTCTCATTCATGGAAACACGCATAGCTTTCAAAGTTTCATCCATATTGATCTTGGGAGGAGCACATCTAACTTTCAAAGCATCAATATCAATAGACGTTCTATCAACGCTCCTAGCCAAATCATGAATTTTGAGTAGTTTTTCCTCTATGGACGCATTGAAAATCTTTTGAGAGTTGATAAACTCTTTGATATTACTCTCTAGATCAGAGGGTAATTTATTGTAATTTCCATGAGTATTGTTGTAGGAGTTGCCAAAGTTATCAGAGGGATTACTAGGAAAAGGCCTAGGAACATAGTTTCCTCTAAAAGCATTGTTGTTGCCAAAATTATTCCTACCAACAAAATTAACGTCCAAGCTCGCGTTGCTACTCTCAATCAAGGAAGACAAGGGCATATCATTAGGATCTAAAGGAGCACCTTTACTAGCAACCAATTTCATTAACTCGTCCATCTTAGCACTCAACGAGTTAATTTCTTCCATAGCGTGTACCTTTTTACTAGTAGGTGACCTTTCAGTGTGCCACTGGGAGTAGTTTGTCATGATATTGTCTAGGAGTTTTGTGGCTTCTCCTAATGTGATTTCCATCAACATTCCACCTGAGGCGGAGTCCAAGATATTTCTAGAAGCGAAATTCAAACCAGCATAGAAGATTTGTATAATCATTCAAAGGCTCAGGCCATGAGCGGGACAATTTCTAATCATCAATTTCATTCTCTCCCAAGATTGTGCAACATGTTCATGATCAAGTTGCTTAAAATTCATGATATCATGACGGAGAGAGATAATCTTAGCCGGCGGAAAATACTTGGATATATAAGCATCTTTGCACTTGTTCCAAGAATCAATACTATTTTTGGGCAAAGATGAAAACCAAGTTTTTGCTCGATCTCGCAACGAGAACGGAAAAAGCTTCAATTTAATCACATCATTATCCACATCTTTCTTCTTTTGCACATCGCAAAGCTCAATGAAGGTATTAAGATGGGATGCGACATCTTCACTAGGAAGGCCGGAGAATTGCTCTTTCATAACAAGATTCAGTAAAGCAGCATTGATTTCGTATGATTCCGCACTAGTGGCGGGAGCAATCGGAGTACTAATAAAATCATTATTATTAGTATTCCAGAAGTCACAAAGTTTGGTGTTTTCAGTCATGGTGACTTCAGCAAGCAAACAAGCACACAAGCGAACAGAAAGCAAGCGAGAGAAAAGGGCGAACAAAAAAGGCAAATATTTTTGTATTTTTTTATTTTTCAGAAGTGGGGGAGAGGAAAACGAGAGGCAAAAAAGTAAATGCCAGAGATGAGTTTGTGACACTTACTTGGATAAGCTTCACCTAGAATAATCCCCGGTGCCAGAAATTGACACGTTGATGGGAGACTATTCTTGACTTGATCCTCCCCGGCAACGGCGCCGGAAATCCTTCTTGCTACCTCTTGAGCTTGCGTTGGTTTTTCCCTTGAAGAGGAAAGGGTGATGCAGCACAGTAGCAGTAAGTATTTCCCTCAGTTTCGAGAACCAAGGTATCAATCCAGTAGGAGAATCAAGCCAAGTGTCCAGAGTACCTGCGCAAACACAAACGAGCTTGCACCCAACGCTATAAAGGGGTTGTCAATCCCTTCAAGATTGATTGCAAAGTGAGATCTCAAGGCGGAAAGTGCAATGAAGTAAAAGTGTAAGGCTGAAAATATGATGTGGAGTAGATCCGGGGGCCATAGTGTTCACTAGAGGCTTCTCTCAAAATAGAAAATATTACGATGGGTGAACAAATTACTGTCGAGCAATTGACAGAACCGCGCAAAGTCATGAAGATATCTAAGGCAATGATCATACATATAGGCATCACGTCCGAAACAAGTAGACCGATACTTTCTGCATCTACTACTATTTCTCCACACATCGACCGCTATCCAGCATGCATCTAGTGTATTGAGTTCATGACGAACAGAGTAACGCCTTAAGCAAGATGACATGATGTAGAGGGATAAACTCAAACCAATGATGTAAACCCCATCTTTTTACCCTTGATGGCAACAACACGATGCATGCCTCGCTACCCCTTCTATCACTGGGTGAGGTCACCGCACGGTATGAACCCAAAACCAAGCACTTCTCCCATTGCAAATATCATAGATCAAGTTGGCCAAACAAAACCCATAACTCGAAGAGAATTACAAGGATATGAAATCATGCATATAAGAGATCAGAAGAAACTCAAATACGATTCATAGATAATCTTATCATAAATCCACAATTCATCGGATCTCGACAAACACACCGCAAAGAAGATTACATCGGATAGATCTCCATGAAGATCATGGAGAACTTTGTATTGAAGATCCAAGAGAGAGAAGAAGCCATCTAGCTACTAGCTATGGACCCGAAGGTCTATGGTGAACTACCCACACATCATCGGAGAGGCAATGGTGTTGATGAAGAAGCCCTCCATATCCGAATTCCCCCTCCGCCTGGGCACCAGAACGTGCCCCAGATGGGATCTTGCGGAGACAGAAGCTTGCAGCGGCGGAAAAGTATTTTGGTGGATCTCTCGCATCGTTTTGTATTTTTTAGGAATTTATAGGTGGAAGAGGTAGGGCAGACGAGCCACAGGGGGCCCACAAGCTTGCTAGGCGCGGCCCCCTGGCCGCGCCTAGGGGCTTGTGGCCTCCCCTGGTGGCTTTTGCCTTGGTTCTCATGTCCCTTGTGTATCTTCTGTTTCGGAAAAAAAAATCTTTTCGGAAGTTTTATTCCGTTTGGACTCCGTTTAATATTCTCTGAAAAGGGTAAAAACACAGAAAAAACAGGAACTGGCACTTGGCACTGAGTTAATAAGTTAGTCCCAAAAAAATATATAAAAGGCGTACAAAACATCCAAAGTTTGACAAGATAATAGCATGGAACCATAAAAAATATAGATACGTTGGAGACGCATCATACTACCGCTCGATAGGTTCACCAACCATGCTAAGGCTAAAAGGATGTGCAAATAAAGTCCGACGGAGCGGTACTACCGCTCGGTAGGTTCACCAAACATGCTAAGGCAAATAGGACGCGCAAATAAAGTCCGATGGAGCGGTACTACCGCTTGTTACAAGCGGTATTACCGCTCGCCACAGAAACTGCCACACCTTTCGCATACGAACTCCGAATTCAATGAAACCAAGTTTGTTGGAAAGCTAATGACATGGGCTAACAAAATATTGATAGAAATATCAATAAGAAGAAAGTGAGAAAAGGCCCATAAGAAAATGTTGAGAACCCTTCCTCGAATAAGACCGGTGAAAACTCCCAACATCAAAAACATCATAGAAGATGCATATGGACTCCGTTTTCGATGAACTCGAGCTTGTCATGAAGATGACCATAAGCTCTAAAACTCACAAAGAGAAACATAAAACAAGAACCAAGAAGTATGATGCAAGGATGCAAATGGTTTGATCTCTCAACGAACGATACGATCAAGCTACTCACTTGAGAGCCCCCCTTGACAGTACCGCAATCTATCCTAAAACAGAAAATCTATCAAGGGCAAACCTATACCTTGCACCTCGTCCTCTTGAGCTAGATGACGATGTTCTTGGCTTCCTCAAGATGGACCACCTTTCTTGATTGCGTTGGCTTGATGAAGACTAGTTGATTGCTCCCCCATACACACTATGGGTGGGCCGCTCTTTAGCATATCTTCACAAGTCCATTGCCACCACAATGGACGGCAAGCTTCAAGCATGATATCTTTGTGATGGTCCACTTGAACTTGCATACCGCAGTCTTGATGGCGATCACCACTTGACGTCATCCTCCATGGGTTGTATGAGATCTTCCTCTTGACGCAAGCCCGTGGAAACACACCTAACCCCACATATAACTCTCACGAAGACCATGGGTTTGTACACAAACACGTAATGGACAATGCTTACCATACCATGGGATCACTTGATCCCTCTCGGTACATCTTGTACGCTTTGTGTGTTGATTATCTTGATTTACTCTTTGTCTGACGATCTTGATCAACCTCGTGTCTCTATGACAATTCTTTGGATAATACCTTGAATACCACCTTGGTCATCATATAAACTCCTTGAACCCAACAGATGGACTTCAAGAAGTGCCTATGGACAAATCCTATAAATATAACTTAAGGCAACCATTAGTCCATAGGAATTGCCATCAATTACCAAAACCACATATGGAGAGATATGCTCTAACATTTTTATGTTGTTTTTAATGCTCCCTTCTGTTAATGATGTACTATTGTTGCTTTACTAACTATTGTGTTGCTATTTTTTCGTAGGTATGGCAGCGTCTCAACCCAACAAGGCAACAACGAAGTGGGTGGAGGACAAGGATGCAGTCAGTGAGGAGCAGGGGCTATGAGAGAGGGTTGCAAAGAAGTTGAGAGAGGAGGATGCATCCAAAGCGGAGAGAAAGAAGGAAGAGGAGAGGGAAGCGACGAGGAAGGAAGAGCTGAAAATGACGATTGATTACTACAACTACCAGAAGCGGGTGAAGGAGGAGCACATGAAGATGATGGAGAAACATCAAAGGGATCTTGTAGCTAACTATAAGAAGTTAGTCGCAGAGAATGCAACAAGGACAGAGTGGAGCACCAACGCTTCACGGAGAGGGTGATTAAAGAGGCTTAAAAATGCGCAAAAGGGAAGAGGAAGAGGAAGATGAGAGGAAGAATAAGAAGGGAAAGGGGCCTTGCTCGACACAATAGAGCGTGCTACTTCTTTTCGTCATGCGCTCTTTCATATTTGAACCTATTGTGTTGTTGAACCTCGTCGACTTGCACGCTTTGTTATTTGGAACTTGTGTACTATGAAACTCCTCTATTACGAAACTGTTCTATTATGAAACTCCTCTATGTGTTGTTGGGCTATTCCTATGATTTGGTATGCTCGATAAATTATGATGTCATATGCTATGATAAATTATGAAGTGGCTGTGATAAATTATGATGTGGTTGTGATAAACTTCCCTGCAGTCTCAACGTGTGTGGCGCCTGACACCTAGGTGTCACCCATGCCAAATGGTGTGGCACCCTTCCCATAGGCGTCACACATGTCAAACACCGTAGTAACAAAGAGTGGCAAGTTTGTGTGGCGCCTTCCTGTTAGGCGTTGCACTAGCCAAATGTGTGGCGCCCTTCACATAGGCGTCACACATGCCAAATGGTGGAGTAACACAGAGTGGCAAGTTTGTGTGGCGCCTTCCTGTTAGACGTTGCACATGCCAAATTGTGTGGCGCCCTTCCCATAGGCGTCACACATGCCAAATTTTACAGGAATTTAACAACTTGCGATTGGCAACTTGACATTAACATATTGCATTTTGACGAATATTTCCATTTGAACCAGCTAGTGACAACAAATAATAAGCTTAATATAAGTTATAATAGAACCAAAAGCTTGATTTCATAGTAATACAAGTTCATTGACAAGTTAAACCAAGGACAAACATTGCTACTAGTTCAACAACTTAAAACAACTACAAGACTACTACTCCGTTCATCGCGTCTTGTGGCCTCGTCCCCTCTTAGAAGGTAGCTTCCTTCTCACAACAGGCTGCAGTTCCTCCAACTCATCGTCATTGTCATCGTCCATACATCTCATCCTTGTCATGTCTTCTGTCATACGTGATCCCTCGGAGAATGGCTTCTTTCCTTTGTTCGCATAGCCCGTCGGTGAGTACCGCTTAAATCCCCTCCTAGGCTTCAACATGTAAGCGGAGTGTTGGTAATCCCCCAACGTCATGTCGTTCTGAACCTTCAATATGAAAATGGTATCATCATCATTTAGCGTGGTATGAAGAGTTGAAAGTGCAGAATCTATGATGGGTATGACATACCTGTGGAGAGAACACATCATCCTCTAAATGAGTTGCTGAGGTAATGTCATCACCATCCATACGAGCTCCCGATGTATTTGAATCGTCTAGAGTATTCCTATGGGATGAACCAGATCTCGACGGTTCAGAATATTCGGGGTCACGACAACCTAAAATGTTGCATAAGCGACGCAACTTCTGGCCCTGTTTCTGTAAGATGCCATTTGAAAGATGAATGAGATATAGAATGTACCAAATGTTGCACTGCTCGATAATTTGTGAATTATGACACAACAACTTGATGAAAAGTCAAAGTGCAGATTCTCCCTTTTTTCCTCTATGTGTTGTGTCTAGAATAGCGTCAGTTTCATCAGCTTGTTTCTTGATCTCTTTGCACTATGATCACACGAAAATGACATGTAAGGCAAGCAAAGATGTGTAGCAATGTTCATAGATAACATAGGGGAGCACACTTACCACAAAGTTGAGCACTGGAGCAAAAGGTGTTTGGTACCCTTTGCTAATTAGCTTGTTGTATTCACCATGGGCAAGTTCATCGAATGCAGTGGGATCTTCCAATATGTCCTCGTGAAAAGCCGGCGGACAAATCCCGACTCTGAAACTATGTGATGTAGTTGTTGAACGCAAGTGGACAACGCTCATGGACCTGGGTTCCTGGCATACTCCTAGCTTCCTCCACACTTTGCTCGAACATGGTGACATACTTCTTATGATGCTTACTCCAATCCTTGATCTTTCGTTGCCTCCTCCTATCCAACCTGATTTTTACATACCTCACTATTAGCTCGAACATAGTTCTTTATTGTGCATGCTTTGTTACCTGTGAAGATGTGCGTTCGTGTCCACACACTTTGGCGGGTGTTGGGGATATTACCTATGGGTAACCCGCCCCTAGTGGGCCGGGTCACCAAAGGGGTGACTTGCCATTAGCTGCGCGTCCCGTGGCCCAGAAGCTGGATGGCGATTCAAGAGGTCGTGCGGATGATGGATTACCAAGAAAGCTCCTGATCATGGGGGACACGGCGACTTAGAGATAAGGAAAGCCACAAAGAGTAGAATGGCAGGACTTTGTAAACCCTAGGGCCTCGACCTGTATATAAAGGCAGATCCCAGGGAGAGGTCAGGCGAGTTAGAGAGAATCGAGAGCTAGGTCAGGCGAGTTACGCCCTCCTTGTAATCGAAACCACCATTAATCCACACAAAGCAGGACGTAGGCTTTTACCTCCTCACGAGGGGTTGAACCTGGGTAAATCTGAGTCTCGCTTTCGCTCACCCCCTTCGAGTCGCCACCAAGGTGCGATGGCTCCATCTCTAAGTTTTTTCACGAGGACATCTGCCGTCACAAAACCACGACAGTTGGCACCCACCGTGGGGCTAGCGCACGATGGAGTTGAGTTCTTGAAGGGAGCCCTACCAGGGTTAGAAAGCTATGCGGTCGGCATCATGACTAAGAGCCGCTGCGGGAAGTATTACATCGACAACTTGCTGTGGGAGCCGGAGGCCGATTCCGTCGAATCTGGCTACCGAGTCCCCTTCGGCAAGATCAACGTCTTCATCGGCATGATCGGGACGCCTGTGCCTGAGCTGGACATCTCCACCAACATCGTCGAGCTAGCCAGGTATGTCCTCCCTGTTGCACGGCGAGACAGGAGTCGCCACGTTTTCATCGGTTTTACGCAGGGAGACGACGCACAAGGCGAAGCGGCGGGCCAGGAGATCACCCCTGTTAATTCTGATGGCGAGTCATCCATGGGTGAGACGGAATCGATCACCCTCTTAAGGAAGGACAGCTTGGGGGGTTGTCGTTGGCAATGGATCCCGAGGTCTTCGAGTGGTCCCGCCGACAAATCGCCATCTACATGGCGGGGTCAGCACAGCCCCAGCAGAATCCAACTGGCAATAATGAGACCGGGGGGACGTCCAAACCCCGAGCGCAAACCATGACGGAGCTAGCGGTGGAGGTCAACGGCCTCATGGTAATCACGATCACGTGTGAGAATCAGGAGTCTTTCAACGTCGAGCTAGCTAAGCTGCGGGAGGCCATGGCCAAGGCACAACGGGACATGGAAGCGGAAGCCGCCAAGATGGAGACGCAGCAGGCCACGGTCGCAGCAGAGACGGAGCGACTGAACACCGAAGGCTGGCGGCTCGAGAGACAGCAGCGCGCGTGTGACGCCGTTCACCAAAGGAGACACAATGGGCACATCCCGGCCGATTTACACCCAACTCGCCTTTTCGACACTCCACGCACCCCCGGGGCGGGTACTGACAGGCCTTTACAAACCATCCCGAGGGGAGGAACGGTTCCACCGCCCAATCCACCGCCGCCTCAGCCAATGGATGCCCATGCGACTCGGTTCGAGACGCCACGGGGTCACTTCTCGAATCCCGTGGACAATGTGCTGGCAGCGACCTGCCACCTGGAGTCCCTTCCGATCTACGGAAACACCCCGGTCGAGATAGAAGCCAGAAACGCTATCGAGATGCTAAAGACGGTCGTGGTTCAGCACACACAATATTCTCATAGCCTTGATCGGCTGCACTCGACGCCTCAGGCGAGTCACACCAGAAGTCTCCATGAGGACTTCCCCGCAGTAACCAGTGGGTCGCGACGATTCCCTCAACACGATCCACTCGGGATGCCCGACACGCGGGCCCAGGATATCGTGGATGCGGCATGAGCCACGCGTCAATTGGAGCCAACAACAGCGACGGGTCAGGTTTAGCCGGCTAGCATGCCATCACCTCCCGCGCCCCTGGATGTTGGGGGCAAGCACATCGAGGTATCGTGCCTTACACCAGTTTTGCACAACGAGCGCTTGCCGAATGACTTCAAAGGGCCCCGGAAGGTCCCCAATTACTCACCGGACCTCGAATCCGGTTCATGGATCGAGAGCTACGAGCTTGCAATGGACATGCTCGATGTGAACGAGGCGGTTTGCGCTAAGTACTTAACTACGATGCTCGAGGGGACGGTGCACGCATGGTTGAAAAACTTGCCGCCCAACTCCATCAACACGTGGGCGGAGCTGCGCTTCATCAAGAATTTCAGAGGGACCTGCAAGCGCCCGATGACCATCGTTGACCTACAGCACTGCGTCCAGCGGCCGGATGAGTCGGCCCCCCATTGGACCCCACGAGTCGCGGAAGTTATTCATTCATCGGAAGGCATCTCGGTGGCTCAGGCGGTGTTGATCCTGGAGAAGAACTGCCATTACGAACCTCTGGTGCTAAAGCTAGGGCAACTCAAGTGAAAAGTACAGGACATGGGCGAGTTAATGGATACCCTTACCAGGTATGCTGAGTCGGACGACACCAAGGATCTTGGGGAGGACGATGACAACGTTAGTACCGCCAGGAAGAGCGAGTTACACAAGGGCCATTCTCAGTTTCAAGGACGGGGCAACCACCACCATGGTGGGCATGGCAAGAAAAGACAACAAGAAGGTCCCTTGGAATTTGTTGCTAATATTAATACTGGCAACGCGAACCCACGACAAAAGAAGCGGGGCTTTAGCGGGAAGAAACCACGCAATTATCACGAGATGCTTAAAGGCCCGTGCCCGCAGCATGCCACGGCGGAAGGACCGACGACTCACTCGTGAGAGGACTGCTATGTGATGCAAGAATTCTGGGCCGAGGCGATCAGGAGAGGCCAAGGTGGCGAACAGGGCCAGCGACAGGAACAACCCGGTGCGTCCGGGTCACACCAGGTCACGTTCGGTGGTTTTCCTAAGCAAGGACCACAGGGCAGGTCACAGCCCAACGCTGGCCGATACCAAGTTCACAACCATCAATACCACCCGCCGGGAGTGTTCCAGCAACCCCTCCTGCAAGGGGACCCCCAGCGGCAGGAAGATCGTGGCGGGTTCCAGAATAACCCCAAACAATTGAACAACGGGCAGTACCACGTGTTCACCACCAACACGTGTAAGCGGGATCATAAGGTGAAGCATCGAACTTTCGTAGCTCAGCCGACGCTCCCCCGATACCTTCACTAGTCTGAGCAACCCATAACCTAGAGCAGGGAAGACCATCCACCCCGAGTAGACAACCCTGGCGACTTGGCTTTGGTCGTGGCTCCCCAAGTCGGGGGGTACACCCTCTCCAAGGTCCTCATGGATGGGGGCAGCAGCATCAACATCCTATATTTCGACACTTTCCGGCGGATGAACCTCTTGGAGAAAGACCTGATGCCATCATCCACGGTCTTCCACGGCATCGTCCCCGGTAAGTCGACATATCCGATTGGGTGGATTAAGCTTAACGTGGCTTTTGGCACGGAGTCAAATTATAGGAGCGAGTCCCTCCTGTTCGAGGTGGTCAAAATCAAGAGCCCCTATCATGCGCTGTTTGGCCGGCCAGCGTACTCCAGATTCATGGCCCGCCCATGCTATGTTTACCTCAAATTCAAGATGCCCGAACCTAAGGGCCCTATTACCATCCACGATGATAGGAAGATAGCCCAAGAGTGTGAATAAGGAGACGCAGCTTATGCCGAGTCATCTTGCGCGGCTGAGGAGCTCAAGTTTCATCAATCCAATGTTGACCCGGCGGACATGACGCCGCTCAAAAGGCCGACCATCGATTCTGAGCCGCCTCTCAAGTTTAAACCAACGAACGACACCAAGGTTATCAACTTTACGCTGGGCGACTCCACCAAGTAGTTCACTATTGGGGCGGGTCTTGACCCCAAATAGGAAAGCGCGCTCATCGAATTCATCCGTGAGAATCGGGACATCTTTGCATGGAAACCTTCTGACATGCCGGGTGTACCGAGAGAATTCGCTGAGCACCATCTTAATACTGACCCTAAAGTTAAGCCAGTTCGGCAGTACCTTCGCAGGTTTAATGAAGAACGTCGTAAGGCGATCGGAGAGGAAGTAGCCTGGCTCCTTGCCACCGGGTTCATCATCGAGGTTTTCCATCCTGAATGGCTGGCTAACCCGGTCCTGGTGCTCAAGAAGAACGACACTTTCCGCATGTGCATTGACTACACTGACCTCAACAAAGCCCGTCCGAAGGATCCTTTCGCCCTTCCCCACATTGATCAAATTATTGATTCGACGGCGGGTTGCGAAAGTCTGTGTTTCTTGGACACTTATTCAGGATACCATCAGGTAAAGATGGCGGTGGCAGATCAGGAGAAGACATCCTTCATAACCCCATTCGGAGCTTTCTGTTACGTGTCCATGCCGTTTGGGCTCAAGAGTGCCGGGGCGACTTACCAGCGCTGCATCCAAAACTGCTTACACAACCACATAGGCCGTAACGTCCACGCTTATGTGGAAGACATCGTGGTCAGGTCTCACTGCAAGGAGTCGCTCTTGGAGGGTCTGAAGGAAACCTTCGGCAACCTGCGCGTCTACCAGATGAGGCTTAACCCCACCAAGTGTGTTTTTGGTGTCCCTGCGGGGAAGTTATTGGGTTTCTTGGTGTCGGAGCATGGCATTGAGGCCAACCCGGACAAGATTGAGGCAATTACCTCACTTGGGAAACCAGCCAACGTTAACCAGGTGCAGCATATGGCGGGTCAAATCGCGGCCCTGAGCCGCTTCATAAGTCGCCTTGGGGAGAAGGCCATCCCTCTCTACCAGTTGCTCAAGGAAACTGATCGTTTTGTATGGACGGAGGAAGCGAATGAAACCTTCGAAGCCTTGAAACGACAATTAGCTAACCCACCAGTGTTGGCGGCTCCGGCAGACAAGGAACCTATGCTCCTGTACATTGCAGCCAATTCCAAAGTGGTCAGCGTGGCAAAAATTGTTGAGCGAAAGGAAGAAGGAAAGGAGTACCCGGTCCAGCGACCGGTGTATTTCATCAGCGAGGTCCTCAACCCTCTCCAAGCAACATTACCCACATTGGAAAAAGTTGGTTTTTGGAGTGTTCATGGCAAGTCGAAAGCTGAAACATTACTTCGAGGAACACCCGATCACGGTCGTCAGCTCCGCCCCCCTCGGCGACATCATACAGAATCGAGAGGCTACTAGACGGATTGCTGAGTGGGCCATCGAGCTTGGATCCCATCAGGTGCGTTATACGCCTCAGATGGCCATCAAATCTCAAGCGCTCGTGGACTTCATCAATGATTGCACTGAGTTACAAATCCCGGAGGAGAGACCCGATCTTACTTATTGGACCATCTATTTCGATGGGTCCAAACAACTGGAAGGCTCGGGGGCTGGTGTAGTGATAACTTCGCCTCAAGGTGACAAGTTTTGTTATGTCCTTCGGCTCATGTTCCCATGTACCAATAATGCAGCAGAATACGAAGCTTTGCTCCATGGTTTGCGACTCGCCAAAGAGATGAATCTCACACGAGTGAGATGTTTGGGCAATTCCGATCTGGTGGCGCAGCAGGTTTCTGGCACTTGGGATTCACGAGACCCTTTGATGGCGGCTTACAGACGAGCTGTGTCAAATGTGGCGGGTCACTTCAATGGTTATCAAGTGGATCATATCGACCGACGACTTAATGAAGCAACATACGCTCTTTCCCGCCTTGGTTCACAGTGTAAGCCAGTTCCTCCCAATGTGTTTTTGGATATATTACATAACCCTTCAGTGAAACTGCCTTCAGAGGAAGATCTAGCGGTACCGGACCCCAAGTCTCAACTCGTGGCGGCTCTTCATGGTACTCCAGACTCGGCGATTCCTTACATGGCGTACCTCACCAGAGGCGAGTTACTAGCCGACGGGTTGCAAGCTCACCAAATCGTCCGTCGGTGTAAATCCATGGTCATACACAATGGCGAGTTACACAAACGAAGCACCTCGGGGGTATTATCAAAGATGCGTCTCTTCTGAAGAAGGATGTTTGATCCTTAATGAGATTCACGCGGGCGACTGTGGTCATCATGCCGGGTCCCGATCCTTGGTTTCTAAAGCCTTCAGACATGGGTTTTATTGGCTGACGACACACGCTGATGCAGAGGAGATCGTTCGCTGATGTGATGGCTGCCAAAAGTTTGGACGCCACATGCATGTGCCGGCTCAGGAATTGCGGATGATACCAATCACTTGGCTGTTTGCAGTCTCGGGGCTTGATATGGTCGGTCCCTTCAAGATGTCTTCCACCAAAAAGACTCACCTATTGGTGGCGGTTGACAAATTTACCAAGTGGGTGGAAGCGGAACCTGTTAGCAGTTGTGACGCTGATATGGCCGTCAAATTCTTGAAGAAGCTGATTTTCAGATTCAGATATCCTCATAGTATCATTACTGACAATGGTACTAATCTATCCAAAGGTGCAATGCAAGAGTTTTGTTCACGAGAGCATATCCGGCTTGATGTTTCCGCGGTTGAATATCCCCAATCTAATGGACAGGCAGAGAGGGTGAATCAGGAAATATTGCGGGGGATTAAGGCTCGGTTCATGGTACCTTTGGAACGCACACCAGGATGTTGGGTCGAGGAGTTGCCATCAATACTGTGGAGTATCAGGACGACTCCAAACCGCTCCACGGGTTTTACTCCTTTCTTTCTGGTCTACAGAGAAGCAACGGTGTTACCAAGTGACATCAAACATGATTCCCCACGAGTCGCCGCCTACGTGGAACAGGACAACAAGTTGGCGCGACAAGACTCGCTGGACACTTTGGAGGAGGAACGTGACTTGGCCGTATCACGATCGACAATTTATCAACAGGACTTGCAACGTTACCATAGCCGCCGGGTCAAGAGCCGAACTTTCCAAGAAGGCGACTTGGTGCTCCGTTTGATTCAAGATCATACTGGTATGCACAAGCTATCACCTCCGTGGGAAGGACCGTTTATCGTCAGTAAGAATCTTCAGAATGTCTCATACTACTTGGTGGATCTTCGCCAGATCGGCCAACTACAGAGGTTGAGACAACTCGCCCCTGGAACATAGCCCATCTGCGGCCTTACTACACTTAGAGCCATGAGCATTCCCCCCTTTTTTCTCTATCAGTTTCTAGAAAATTGTAATCCATGAATTATGAAAGCAATAAAGCCGGCACCCACGAAGTTCGAGGTCTCTTGCCGTTTTAGCTTTTGAAAGCACGAGTCTTTATTGTTCTATAAGTCGCCCAAACATGGACGCTATCAAGGTCAAAGAGCGTAAGTCGCCACGCTGCGCTTGCTTCAAAACTGGGCCTTGATAAAGCCAAAGAGGACCAACGTTGCCACGTTGCATGGTTCAAACATAGGCGCCTTATATGGTTTTGAGAATTAAGCCGGCTTACTTGGGGGCTACTAGTCCCCAAGTCATTTTGCAGTAAGAGTGTATAGGCTTGTGTAATCCTATGCCTGTTTTCTTCCTAAATCATAGGTCACTTGGGGGTTCCGCTCATTGAGTTCAGCCTGAATACCCTCTTGGCTAGCGAAAAATTACTGCATTACAAATGGTTATACTAGACTATGTGTTGAACAAGTCGCCACATGGACCTATGTACTCAGGGCGAGTCAATCCGTTATTTGGACCCTGAACTCACCTTTGTTAAAACATAAAAGGTACCGGCCAGAGTCACACATGGGAAATAGAGAAACCATTGGTTCGTTGAACCTGCTTCACAGAAGCTTGACTCGCGCCTGATCAGCCGGTCTAAAACAACAAGGATTTTTGCAAAAAGCTTCCTAACGGTAACACTAGAGTTTTGCAAACTCGTCTTATCCTATCGAAACTCACTGAGTCGATAAATTGTTTTACTTCTTGCTGACAAAACCACAAGGTTGCTTAACATATATTTGAGCCAGCTTTGATTATAACTCGCCCTGACTCATTTTTGCCATAACCTGGGGGCTGATTTATTTCTCGCCATAACCCGGGGGCTAACTTACTTCTTGCCATAATCCAGGGGCTGGTTTATTCCTGGCCTTGCACTTACTGAGTCGGCTGCTGTTTTTCCTAACACATGAGGAAAAAACTTGTTTGTCACACTATGACATGCCCTGGTTTATCAAAATTGCAGGCGAGTTATGCATAGATTCAAGGACTACCAGTGGTTCCATCAAAAGGCGAGTCATGCATAAATTCAAGGAATAATAGTGTTTCCGTCAAAAGGTACTACTGCCTAATTGGTGTTTCACACACATTAACAAAGCTATTACATGGCTCGCATGGCCAAATTGGGTGTCATCCCCGAGTGAAGGAAGAATCCATGGGCGAATCAGGCCACCGCCGAGTCACCTTGCCTTGAGCTCTGCCCGCCCTCGATTTGTAAGTCGCCCAGTTTCCAATTATACTTGGACAAGGCAACGAACTCGTCTTCATCGTCGAGGAAGAGAGATAGGTCCATGTCAAGATCTAAAGGATTTTTGGGTCGACTAGGAACCAAGCTAGCAGTTTCATATGAAGGAGGCGTCACCTTCTTTTTCTTCTCATCATAGGCGGCTTGGTATTTGCTCAAGTCCAAACTAGCTGCCAGTTGAGTTGCCACATAACGAGATTTTATGATAACTCGGTGATAGTCCACCTCAGTAAATTCAGACCCATCATCCTTCAGCTCGGGGTAGTCGGCGGCTATTTCTTTCGGTTTGAGCTCCGGGGCATAGGATAAGCACCGGATCAAGGTATTCAAGACTCCCTTCCGGGCGGCTGACCGTTTTAGTTCTTCTATCTGAGGAGGCAGGGTGGATAGAAAGCCGAGCATGTGCTTGATAGTTCTGGCGGGCTCCTTGTGGCCCATCACCGCCTTGATCGTCAGCACGCCCCCGGTGTATAGCTGCTCAGCGAATGTATATATAGCTTTTAACTTAAGCAGGCAGTCGTCTGGAAGATTGGCGGCTCATGCACCTGCAAAGGGCACATTAGTACTTGATAATTTTTGATACCACATTAGTTAATCAACAGTCAAAGGTTAACACTTACCAAACATGGCGACTGTCATATTGGACACATGCCTCTTTAAGCTGGTTAACTCTTGTTGGGCGGCTTCCAATTTTTCCTCAGCCTGTTCAGCACGCTTAAGAATGGCGGCTTGGTCGGCTTTGGCTTTCTTCTCAATTTTTTTTGGTCAGCCTTCATCTTCTCCAGCTCAGCCTGCAGTAAGTGGAATTTCTTCTCCAACTCGGAGTGTGCATCCTGTTGTACAGCCAGATTTTTCTTTAAGTCGGCTACCGCCGACTCAGTCTGTGTCACAGACTCCTGCACATCAAATTTGGGGAGATAAGTTTCAGCATTACTGCAAGCAATACTCCTGATACTTGGGGGCTAATGTATGATTTTCTTCAAAATCATACCATATACAAGACCTGGCTCATCTTTCAAAAGATGACCCGACCCTTGGGGGTTACATGTTGAAGTTTTTTATCTAATACAAGACCCGACTCATCTTTCAAAATATGACCCAGCCCTTGGGGGCTACAGATTGAAGTTTTTATCTAATACAAGACCCGACTCATCTTTCAAAAGATGACCCGGCCCTTGGGGGCTACAGGTTGAAGTTTCTTATCTAATACAAGACCCAACTCATCTTTCAAAAGATGACCTGGCCCTTGGGGGCTACATGTTGAAGTTCTTTATCTAATACAAGACCCGACTCATCTTTCAAAAGATAACCCGGCCCTTGGGGGGCTAGAGGTTGAAGTTTTATCTAATACAAGACCCGACTCATCTTTCAAAAGATGACCTGGCCCTTGGGGGCTACAGGTTGAAGTTTCTATCTAATACAAGACCCGACTCATCTTTCAAAAGATGACCCGGCCCTTGGGTGCTACAGGTTGGAGATTTTTTATATTCAAAGACTCGACTCATCTTTCAAAAGATGAGCCGGCCCTTGGAAGGCTAATGGGTGCAGGAAAATATATAAACATACATACCTTATGTTTAGTCCTCATAAGACGGATCAAGCTCTTGTTCATTTCGTAATGCTTCTCGAGATGACTTGCGAAGCCGGAACAAAGTTGGTCGAATTCCAGCTTCTCATATTGGGGGGAGCTTGAGGTTGGGTGTGTCTTCATCAGGAGAAGGGCGAGTTGCCTTGGAGGTATGTTTGGAAAGCACTGCAGTCGAAGGAGTGGAGTAGCCAGTACCAGTGACCATGACGTCTGGATCGTCAGTCGCTTTGAGAGGGCTTGACGGGTTACCCTTATCAGCGGTATCCTTCAAAGTGACGGACGAGTCATCCCGGGCTTCGGGAATATCGTCCGCAGGAATATCATGAGCCGCCGTTTGCTCTTCATCAGTCTCACGGACAGAGGTGCTCGTGCCTAAGACGTCAGATGTTTGGGGAGCAGAACATAGGTCGCCAGTTTTTCTTCTCTTCGCTTGTGCTGTGCGACAAAAGCACCAAGATTCAAAGCACATATCATTGTTTAGAAAATATTGGATTAACAAAGAAGACTCACCCTTGCACACGAATCATCGGCGGGAGAGCTGATATTGCCGAGTCGCCGGATGTAGGGGGAGAAGTCTGATAGAACAAAGGCTTGAAGTTCAAAAAGCGGCGACTCACATTTTACACAAAGAAAGTGTATGATAAAAGCAAAAAGTATACCTCGCTGGTGCGTTTCCGACCGGTTGTCTTCTCAGGCAGTCCGGTGATTAAGTCGCCAGAGCGACTACGGGTCTTGCGTTTGGGGGTATGCCTTGCTTTCTTCAAAAGTAAATCAGGGTCCATGTAAGCATATGGGTGAGACATTGGTACTTTTCCACAGATCCGCCTGACTGGTCTAGGAGAAGGAGAAGGTGAGTCGAAAGAAATGGAAATTACCTCGACCACATCGCCTTGGCTCTCGTCATCCTCACCCTACACACAAGGATGCATGGTGTAAACATAAGTCGGAATACATAGATAATGAGTGAGGGGGAAGCGTTACCTCTGAGTGCGCTTCGTCAGCTTGTGACTCGCCAACAAAAGATGAATCTTTGGTGGCGGCTTTCTTTTTGCTCACCATCTTCTTCTTTTTTGGCGGCAGCTTGGTGGACTTCGGGGCGATCGCTTTGGGGCCCCTTCGCCAAAATACATCGGTTTTCTGATGGATAGAGGCAAATTTTAAGCCAAGAACATTGTTAAGCATAAAAAAGACAAAGGGCGGCTTGGATTCTTACTGGTGGCACCGGGTTGGCGCGGTAGAAGGCCTTAAGCCCAATCTTGGTGCATTCTTCCAAGGTTTCGCCGGTTTGTTTCTTGATGACTCCAACCATTTTGCTCTCTGAGAGTCTTTGGCGACTGAAGCACTGTGGATGGTCTAGTGTACCATCGTATTCATACATCAGGTCGTCTCGGCGACTCAAGGGAAGGATGTTCCATTCTATCCAGCAGCGGAATAGATCGATCCCGATGAGCCCGTTGTTGTTCAGAGATTTCAACTCGGAGAAAATGGGGATAAACTCCGACTCTTCTTCCTGTGTGAGCTTATCGGGAAATTTAAAGTCCATGGGCAGGCGATCTGCTCTGAAGCCCGGAAGAGGGTTCTCGCCAGGTGGAGAGGTGTCTCGGCAGTAGAACCATGACTCGGCCCAGCCTTTGCGATGGCTGGGCAGAAGAACTGTCGGAAATCCACGTTCGCGGCGTCTTTGGATGTTGACTCCTCGGAGCTCGTGGTTGGGACCGTTGGGAAACTCGGTCTGGCGGTTTAGATGGAAAAAGTTCCAGAATAAAGGAATTACGGGTTCTCTCTACAAATATACTTCGCAGAAGACCTGAAACTGGCATAGGTTGCTGATGGAGTTGGGTCCCAGATCTTAAGGATGGACGTTGAGGAAATGCAGGACGTCCCAGAAAAACTTTGACCCGGACGGCTTAAAACCGCGCTCAAGGTAATCGGTAAACATTACTACTTCTCCTAGAGCGGGGTTGGGAGTCAACTCGCCCGGGGCGGTTCTCCAACCAATGGTTTCCTTACTATCGAGAAAACCCACCTTAACAAACTTCTCAAGCGTGGCATCGTCGATTTTGTTGGTAACGAGTCACACTTCGTAATGGCCATGACTACAAAAGAGAGGGGAATGAGGCGATTCAGTAAAAAAGTAGGAAGTGTTCTAACCCGCCGGTATGGGTCTACGGTGTTCGGAAAAGATTTGGTAACCCGCCAAATGGTTGACATACACCGTAACCTGTTATTTGGGCGATTCATGGACATATCTTCAAAGGTATTATAACTCGCCCTTCAGACTGGAGGGGAAGGTGTCATAGCTATGGTAATAAAGTTAAGTCGCTATGAAGGCTGGAGCTAAACGACGACTCTCAGAGGTGCTTTCGTCCTTAGGGATATTCTCGACAGATGAGCAAACACGTTTCTAAAAATAGGCAGTAAATTGTGGATCTACGAATAGGTCAAAATAGAAGGATATTGCTTGGAATAATGACAGAGAACTATGCACATAACGCAGCGACATCGTTGGGTCCGCGGTACGAGGGTCTACGCTAGGGAAAGGACATGATCAAATGGCCGAAGCCTGCTACTGCCTAAGGTCTATCACGAAAACATGAAACGTATCTAAGGCAGATAAAGGTGTTCGTCGCATCGTGGAAGCTAGTTCGCAAGAAACTACAATCATGGTGTTCTCGGCCTAACCCTAAATTGAGGGAATGTGTGTACCTGAGGGCAGGAGATCAGTGCCGGGGACGAATGCACAGAACTTTGTGTTCATTGACGCTCGGAAGATCACGGTCGATGGAGAAGCTCCAGGAGCCGGAGACGACGCCGGGGCGCTAGTGCTCGGAGATGAAGTGCGCGAGGAAGACGAGGAAGAGATGGAGGTTGGTGACAGGATTTCCTCCCCTCCCATTTCCCTTGTTATTTAAAGGGCAGGAATGGAAATTGAGACTGTCGAGGCGGAGATCGAGGCGACAAGTCAGAGATTGAGATTATGGCGCCTAGATTTTCGGGATAAGTGATTATGAACAAAAGATCCGTTGACGGTTGCGGTGTTAGGAGCCCTGGAACTATGGGGACGAGGTGATGCCATTCAATAATACATGGCGACTCAGATCAGGTACAATGGATGGCGACTTAACATTCGCCGAAGGTTAGAAATTGGGAGAGTCGCGCCAAGTTGATGGGAGTTTATTGACATGAATGAATTCAGGACAATCTGGGGCCTAATGTTGGGGATATTACCTATGGGTAACCCGCCCCTAGTGGGCCGGGTCACCAAAGGGGCGACTCGCCATTAGCTGCGCGTCCAGTGGCCCAGAAGCTGGATGGCGGTTCGAGAGGTCGTGCAGATGATGGATTACCAAGAAAGCTCCTGATCGTGGGGGACACGACGACTTAGAGATAAGGAAAGCCACAAAGAGTAGAATGGCAACACTTTGTAAACCCTAGGGCCTCGACCTGTATATGAAGGCGGATCCTAGGGAGAGGTCAGGCGAGTTAGAGAGAATCGAGAGCTAGGTCAGGCGAGTTACGACCTCCTTGTAATCGAAACCACCATTAATCCACACAAAGCAGGACGTATGCTTTTACCTCCTCACGAGGGGCCAAATCTGAGTAAATCTGAGTCTTGCTTTCGCTCACCCCCTTCGAGTCGCCACCAAGGTGTGATGGCTCCATCTCTAAGTTCTTTCACGAGGACATATGCCATGAAAAACCATGACAGCGGGTGACCCTGAAACAACCCAAATTGATGCAACACATGATGCGGGAGATGAAACTCAACCGCCCAATTTCATATCATTGGGCAACGCATTAGCCAAAGATGTTTTTTCTACAAGCATATTGGATTCAGCTGGAACATGTGTGCATCACCAAAGCTTGCCTCGACACCATATGTCTGCCATTCCACCTAGAACACAACACAAAAAGGCACCATTCATTTTTTCCTTTCATTTAGGGAGTCAGCTAATTGATGTTTACCTGCTCGGCGGTAAGCGAATCCATCTCGTTGGTGTATTACTTATATAAGATATTCACATCGCTCGTCACCTCCGATACCACGTCCCACTTGTAAGCCTAGGTGGGAAGCCGTACATGGTTGCCGTGGTCATCCAAGTCCTTGAACGTTACCTCTTAGGGCGTCCAACACGAAGGCGTTCCCAGCTCCATACCGAAAGTAGGAGCACACAACCACCAATTCCATTGTCTCTTGTGGACCTACGACAAGCTTCGTCCAACTACAAGTAAACACAGACATGGATCAGTTAAGGGCAAAAGTATAAGCCAAACAAAAACTTATTATGAAAAATTTATTACATGCCGGTACAAGTAGGCGAATGCAGCCAACCCCCAGCTGAACTTGTTGTCGAAAACTGTCAACGCCTTCAACCACATCCATTGAGCATTCTTGCCACTGCCGTCAACGAAGATAGTCCTAGATATAACATACCACCTGTACATGCGAGCATAAGTCTATATCACATCGTCATTGGCGTCCTCAAGACAATGAGCAAAGTTGGTTGCAATCCAAGTGAAAGGAGCGCCAGCCGGGACTATATCTTTCTTCCCTCCATTTTCTGCCTCCGGCTTTGGAGGTGACATATCAACAAGGGCCTCCATTTGTTGCCGCCATCCCTTAGAATTAGTGCTCATACAAAGAGGCTTCCCCTCGATTGGAAGTGCGGTGATCATGGAAACATCTTGAAGAGTCACGATCATCTCTCTGGTCCGGAGGTGAAAACTATGGGTCTCCGGCCTCCACCAATCAGTAAGTGTAGTGATTTCCACAACGTTCAGCTTGGGCGTTGACCGACTCACAAGCTGAATGAATGGAAGGAGTCCCGTCTTCTCGATGTACGGCGTGTACCGCTCATCGTACGACATGACAGTCGATGCCCCGTCAGACCGAATTTTCAAGGGCATAAGCTTCTGCAAACATAGAAGTGATATGATTATGGTTTGATATTTTTAAAATAAATACAATATATTTGAAGATAACAATATGTTGTAGTTACCATCCCCTTCTCCGACATCAAGTAGGCCTGGTGTTCAACGTCATAGGCATCATTCAAAAGCCACACCATCCTACATATTACAAAAAATCATCTAATATATATTCATCTAAACAATCATGCAAGAATACCCATTTTAATAATCATCTACTCATATAGGAATTGTCATCTAACAATTTAAATACTCATCTAGCAATATAAAATAAACGAATCCAAGCAACTATGAATCCTACATGGCACTCATCCTAAATACTCATCTACAAATCCTACATAATCATCTACTCATCTAGGAACCCTAAATACTCATCTACTCATCTAGGAAACATAAATCACAACTAACTACTCATATAAATTGTGAATCCAAGCAAAACTTATACAAATATGAAAAACTTGCAATATTATTTGGATAAAAAGATGGGAAATGGAAGAGATTACCTTCTAGACCGATTTGGGGTATAAATCCACGGAAGAAATCCACAGATCTGGAGGATTTGGAAGAGAGGGTTGGGAGGAAGAGATGAGACAGCCGCCGCCGGCCTGGAAGAATAAAACAAGTGGGGTGGGGGGAGGGAAGGGGGCCAGCCCGCGGTTGGATAAGTGGGGGTGTGGCGCCTAAGCGCTCGGCGCCACAGTGTAGAAAGTACAACGTGTGAGGCTTAGGCGTCACATTGCTGGGGGGTGGGTGGGGTTGGGTGCCAGCATGGCCGGGGATGTGGCGCCTACGGCTAAGGCGTCACACAGTTTAGTGTGGCGCCTAAGCGTCGAGCGCCACACAAAAGAGTCAACCAGGCAAAATCTTTTCGAACGCAGTCCAGTTTGTGAATTGTTTTGGACGCACAGGTCAAATTTGTCAATTTTGCCGACGGGCCAACTATGAGCCATTCCTCCGTCGTAGGGCAGCCCGTTGTAAGTGATAGCCCAACTCCAATAGCTCTAGTTTTTCTTTCCGACATTGACCCATGCCGATTTAAATTTGGACTCCAACCCCGCGCGCGTTTTATCCACATTCTTTTGGATCGACCCAATAAACATCCATGTCCGGTTTTTGACATGGGTTGGCGCTTGTGACTAACGCTGTCATGATTTATTTTTTAGGTGTCGCGAAAAAATATACCATAATTATTTTAAAAATAAAAACTTTAATTAACATTAATGTTGGCCTAATAGGCCGACAAGAGTCCACGAGTCCACTTTGCATTAAGTAAAAACATTGAATTAAACATAAAAACTAGGAGGCGCATTGTCCTAGGCGTCCTCCTCCTCGTCGTCGGGACCGATGAGGTCGACGAGCATCAACACCGGGCCAACTGACGGAAACATTGTCTCCTAGGTTACGCCGACGTTGTGCGTCGATAGCTGCACCACCGCTGGCTCGGCTGCGGTACGATGCTCCTCCTCCTACGCGTCAGCGTCGCGCTCCAACTGCTCGAGCCCCTGGCCCTCGAGGCGCTGCTCCACCAACCATCGTTGCCGCCAGTTCTCTAGGTAGATCTGCTGTTGCACCGGCGTAGCCCCCAACCATACGGGTGGCGTGCTCACCCACTCGCGCACTACCCCATTCCATGCGTAGCTCTCGGGGTTGAGGGCGGTCGGCCCTTGCTCGGCCTTGGTGGAGAACGGTTGGGCCATCGGCGACACAACGCAGTCGCCGACAGCGGAGAGCGTGATAGAATAGCGTATGAACCCTTTACGCCGCGTCGGTTCCATCGTATGGCGACGGGGACCGGGCCGACTTTGAGCCGTCCCTCCGTCGCATGACAGCCCGCTATACATGTTAGGCCAACTCCAATAGCTCTAGTTTTTCTTTCCGACCTCGACCCATTCCCATTTAAATTTGGACTCCAACCCCGCGCGCGTTTTATCTGCATTTTGTTCTTTTGGATCGACCCAATAAACATCCAGGTCCAATTTTTGACATGGGTCGGCTCTTGCGACCAACAATGTCATGATTTATATTTTAGGTGGGGCGAAAAAATATACCATAAATATTTTGAAAATAATTTTTTAATTAAACATTAATATCGGCCTAATAGGCCGACGAGAGTCCCCAAGTCCACTTTGCATTAAGTAAAAGCATTAAATTAAATATAGAAACTAGGAGGCGCGTTGTCCTAGGCGTCCTCCTCCTCGTCATCGAGACCGGTGAGGTCGACGAGCGTCAACGCTGGCCAACCCAAGGAAACATTGTCTCCTAGGCTGCGCGACTGTTGGAAATATGCCATAGAGACAATAATAAATTGGTTATTATTATATTTCCTTGGTCATGATAATCATTTCTTATCCATGCTAGAATTGTATTGATTGGAAACTCAAATACATGTGTGGATACATAGACAACACACTGTCCCTAGTGAGCCTCTAGTTGACTAGCTCGTTGATCAAAGATGGTCAAGGTTTCCTGCCCATACACAAGTGTTGTCACTTGATAACGGGATCACCTCATGTGATAGCCTCACATATTAGGGATGATAGACTACTCATATCAATAAGGAATTCCTTCTTTTCCGGGAACCCATTCGAACAAAACTCTCAGGTTAAGCGTGCTTGCCTTGGAGTAGTTCTAGGATGGGTGATCGACCGAAAATTTGATCCCGGGTGCACATGAGTGAGGAAAAAGTGCGCAGAAAAGAGTAGTATTGATATGTGGGGCCAATCTAGATCCCGCCATGAGTAACGACCGTCGACGGGTGTGACGACAACTCCGCGTTCAGCACACGTACACCTCGACGATGATCTCAGCCTTCTTGATCCAACAAGCAAGACGGAAAAGTAGATGAGTTCTGTGGCAGCGTAACGGCGGTCCGGTGGTGGTGATGATCTACTTTTGCAGGGCTCCGCCCGAGCTCCGCAGAAATCCGATCTAGAGGTAGAACTATGTCATCTAGGGTTGAGTTGCACGTGGCAAAAGTTGTCTCAAATCAGCCCTAAAACACCACTATATATAGGAGGGAGGGGGAGGGCTAGCCTTGAGGGACAAGCCCTCAAGGTGCGCCAGCCAAGCGGAGGAGGAGGACTCCTCCTCCAATTCAGTTTAGCAAGGAGGAGTCCTCCTCTTCCTTCCCACCTCCCTCTATCCCTTTTTCTTTTATTTTCCTTTGCTATTTTCTTATGTGGCGCCATGGGCCCCTTGGGTTGACTCCACCAGCCCACTAAGGACTTGTGGCACCATCCTAGTGCCTTGGGCTCACTCCCGGGTGGGTGGCCCCCTCCCGGTGAACTCCCTTGAACCTATTTGCCACTCCCGGTACACTTCCGGAATTGCCCGAAACTTTCCGGTGACCAAATGAAACCAACCTATATATCAATCTTCGTTTTTGGACCATTTCGTAAACCCTCGTGATGTCCGTGATCTCATACGGGACTCCTAACAACATTCGGTAACCACACATATAACTCAACTATACTAAAAATATCATAGAACCTTAAGTGTGCAGACCCTGCGGGTTCGAGAACTATGTAGACATGCCCCGAGGCACTCCTCGGTCAATATCCAATAGCGGGACTTGGATGCCCATATTGTATCCTACATATTCTTCGAAGATCTTATCGGTTGAACCTCAGTGTCAAGGATTCATATAATCCCGTATGTCATTCCCTTTGTCCTTCGGTATATTACTTGCCCGAGATTCGATCGTCGGTATCTGCATATCTATTTCAATCTCGTTACCGGCAAGTCTCTTTACTCGTTCCGGAATACAAGATCCCATGACTTACACTTAGTCACATTGCTTGCAAGGCTTGTGTGTGATGTTGTATTACCGAGTGGGCCCCGAGATACCTCTCCGTCACACGGAGTGACAAATCCCAGTTTTGATCCATACTAACTCAACTGACACCTTCGAAGATACCTATAGAGCACCTTTATAGTCACCCAGTTACGTTGCGACGTTTGATGCACACAAGGTATTCCTCCGGTGTCAGTGAGTTATATGATCTCATGGTCATAGGAACAAATACTTGACACGCAGAAAACAATAGCAATAAAATGACACAATCAATATGCTACATTCATAGTTTGGGTCTTGTCCATCACATGATTCTCCTAATGATGTGAGCCCGTTATCAAGTGACAACACTTGTCTATGGTTAGGAAACCTTGACCATCTTTGGTCAACGAGCTAGTCAACTAGAGGCTTACTAGGGACAGTGTTTTGTCTATGTATCCACACATGTATTTGAGTTTCCAATCAATACAATTATAGCATGGTTAATAAACGATTATCACGAACAAAGAAATATAATAATAACTAATTTATTATTGCCTCTAGCGCATATTTCCAACAGCCTCCCACTTGCACTAGAGTCAATAATCTAGTTTACATCACCATGTGATTTTAACGAATCCAACACCCATATAGTTCCGTGGTTTGATCACGCCTTGCTCGTGAGAGAGGTTTTAGTCAATGGTTCTGAATCTTTTAGATCCGTGTGTGCTTTACAAATATTTATGTCATCTTATAGATGCTGCTACTACGTGTCATTCAGAAATACTCCAAATATCTACTCTACTATACGAATCCGTTTTACTACTCATAGTTATTCGGATTAGTGTCAAAGCTTGCATCGACGTAACCCTTTACGAAGAACTCTTTAACCACCTCCATAATCGAGAAAAATTTCTTAGTCCATTAGTTACTAAGGATAACTTTGACCGTTGTTCAGTGATTCAATCGTGTATCACTCTCTGTACCTCTTAACAGACTTGTGGCAAGGTACACATCAGGTGCGGCACACAACATGGCATAATTTAGAGTCTATGGCTAAGGCAAAGGAGACGACCTTCATCCTTTCTCTTTCTTCTGCCATGGTTGGGCTTGGAGTCTTTACTCAAATTCACACCTTACAACACAGCCAAGAACTCCTTCTTTGCTGATCTATTTTGAACTCCTTCAAAAACTTGTCAAGGCATGTATTTCATTGAAAGTTCTATTAAGCGTTTTGATCTATCTCTATAGATCTTGATGCTCAATGTTCAAGTAGCTCTATCCAGGTTTTCCTTTGAAAAACTCCTTTCAAACAACCCTTTATGCTTCACAAAAATTCTACATTACTTCCGATCTACAATATGTCAACCACATATACTTATCACAAATTCTATAGTGCTCCCACTCACATCTTTGGAAATACAAGTTTCTCACAAACCTTGTACAAACCCAAAAGCTTTGATCAGCTCATCAAAGTGTATATTCCAACTCCGAGATGCTTGCACCAGTCCATTGAAGGATCGCTGGAGCTTGCTTACTTGTTAGTATCCTTAGGATCGGCAAAATCTTCTGGTTGTATCACATACAACCTTTTCTCAAGGAAACCGTCGAGGAAACAATGTTTTGACATCCTATGTGCAATATTTTCATAAATAATGCACCAACTGCTAACATAATTCCAACAACTTTTAGCGTCGCTACGAGTGAGAAAGTCTCATCATAGTCAACTCTTTGAACTTTGTCCGAAACATCGTTGCGATAAGTCGAGCTTTTCTTAATGGTGACTTTTTAGCATCATTGTCTGTCTTTATTTTAAAGATCCATCTTTACTTAATAGTCCTACGACCATCAATTAGTTCTTCCAAAGTCTACACTTTGTCTTCATACATGGATCCTCTCTCGGATTTCATGGCCTCCAGCCATTTGTCGGAATCCGGGCCCACCATTGCTTTTCCATAGCTCGTAAGTTCATTATTGTTCAACAACATGACCTCCAAGACAGGGTTACCGTACCACTCTATAGTAGTACGCGACCTTGCCAACCTACGCGGTTTGTAGTAACTTGATCCGAAGCTCAATGATCACCATCATCATTTTTCCACTTCAATTGGTGTAGGCGCCACAGGAACAACTTCTTGCGCCCTGCTACACACTGGTTGAAGGGACGGTTCAATAACCGTATCAAGTTCCACCACCCTCCCACTCAATTCTTTCGAGAGAAACCTTTCCTCAAGAAATGACCCGTTTCTAGAAACAAACACTTTGCTTCCGGATCTGAGATAGGAGATGTACCCAACTGTTTTGGATATCCTATGAAGATGCATTTATCTGTTTTGGGTTCGAGCTTATCAGACTAAAACTTTTTCACATAAGCATCGCAGCCCCAAACTTTTAAGAAACGACAACTTATGTTTATCCAAACCATAGTCTATACTGTGTCATCTCAACGGAAATACGCGGTGACTTATTTAAAGTGAATGCGGTTGTCTCTAATGCATAACCCATAAACGATAGTGGTAATTCGATAAGAGACATCATAGTATGCACCATATCAAAATAGGGCGTGGCTATGACGTTCAGACACACCATCACACTATGGTGTTCCAGGTGGCATGAATTGCGAAACTATTTCCACATTGTCTCAAATGTGTACCAAAACTCGCAACTCAGATATTCATCTCTATGATCATACCGTAGACAGTTTATCCTCCTGTCACGATGATCTTCACTCTGAAATAGCTTTGAACTTTTCAATATTTCAGACTTGTGATTCATCAAGTAAATACTCCTGTATCTACTCAAGTCGTCAGTGAAGTAAGAACATAACGATATCCACTGCGTGCCTCAGCACTCATTGGACTGCACAAAAAAAATGTATTGCATCCAACAAGTTACTTTCTTGTTCCATGTGGTACGTTTTTGCATGTCTCAAGTGATTCAAAATCAAGTGAGTCCAAACGATCCATCTGCATGGAGTTTCTTCATGCGTTTATACCAATAGGTATTGTTTGCATGTCTCAAACGTTTCAAAAATGAGTGACTACAAAGATCCATCAGTATGGAGCTTCTTCATGCATTTTATACCGTCATGACTCAAGCGGCAGTGCCACAAGTAAGTGGTACTATGATTATTACTTTGTATCTTTTGGCACCAATATTATGAACATGTGTAACACTACGATCGAGATTCAATAAACCATTGAAGGTAATTATTCAAGCAAATAGAATAACCATTATTCTCTTTAAATGAATAATCGTATTGCAATAAACATGATCCAATCATGTTCATGCTCAACACAAACACCAAATAACAATTATTTAGGTTTAACACCAATCCCGATGGTAGAGGGAGCGTGTGATGTTTGATCACATCAACCTTGGAAACACTTCCAACACTTATCATCACCTCGCCTTTAGCTAGTCTCCGTTTATTCCGTAGCTTTTATTTCGAGTTAATAATCACTTAGCAATCGAACCGGTATCTAATACCCTCGTGCTACTAGGAGTACTAGTAAAGTACACATCAATATCATGTATATCAAATATAATTCTGTTGACTTCGCCAGCCTTATCATCTACCAAGTATCTAGGGTAGCTCCGTCTCAGTGACCGTTCCCCTCATAAAAGAAGCACTTAGTTTCGGGTTTGGGTTCAATCTTGGGTTTCTTCATTAGAGCAGCAACTGGTTTGCCGTTTTATGAAGTATCCCTTCTAGCCCTTGCCCTTCTTGAAACTAGTGGTTTTACTAACCATCAACAATTGATGCTCCTTCTTGATTTCTACTTTCGCAGTGTCAAACATTGCGAATCGCTCAAGGATCATCATATCTATCGTTGATATGTTATAGTTCATCACGAAGCTCTAGTAGCTTGGTGGCAGTGACTTTGGAGAACCATCACTATCTCATCTGGAAGATTAACTCCCACTTGATTTAAGCGATTGTTGTACTGAGACAATCTGAGCTCATGCTCAACGATTGAGATTTTCCCCTTTACTTTGTAGACAAAGAATCTTGTCGGAGGTCTCATACCTCTCAACAAGGGCACAAGCATGAAATCTCAATTTCATCTCTTATGTTCCGTGACATTTCAAAACGTCTTCGGCGCCTTGCTTCTAAGCCATTAAGTATTACTCACCGAACTATCACGTAGTCATCAAAAAAGTGTATGTCAGATGTTCGCAATATCCATAGACGACGCTCGAGGTGCAGCACACTGAGTGGTGCATTAAGGCCATAAGCCTTCTGTGCAGCAATGAGGACAATCCTCAGTTTTACGGACTCAGTCCGCAAAGTTGCTACTATTATATTTCAACTAAATTTTCTCTAGGAACATATAAAAGCTGTAGAGCTATAGTGCAAGCTACATCATAATTCACAACAACTTTTTGACTATGTTCATGATAATTAGAGTTTAACTAATCAAATTACTCATAAACTCCCACTCAAAAAGTAAATCTCTCTAGTCATTTGAGTAGTACATGATCAAAATTTACTAACTCAAGTCCGATCATCACGTGAGTTGATAATAGTTTCAGTGGTAAGCATCTCTATGCTAATAATATCAACTATACGATTCATGTTCGACCATTCGGTCTCATGTGTTCCGAGGCCATGTCTGCACATGCTAGGCTCGTCAAGTTTAACCAGAGTGTTCCACGTGTGCAACTGTTTTGCACCCGTTGTATGTGAACGTCGAGTCTATCACACCCGATCATAACGTGGTGTCTCGAAACGATGAACTGTAGCAACGGTGCACAGTCGGGGAGAACACAATTTTGTCTTGAAATTTTCGTGAGAGATCACCTCATAATGCTACCGTCGTTCTAAGCAAAATAAGGTGCATAAAAGGATTAACATCACATGCAATTCATAAATGACATGATATGGCCATCATCTTGTGCTTCTTGATCTCCATCACTAAAGCACCGGCACGATCTTCTTGTCACCGGCGCCACACCATGATATCCATCATCATGATCTCCATCAACGTGTCGCCATCGAGGTTGTCGTGCTACTCATGCCATTACTACTAAATCTACATCCTAGCAATATAGTAAATGCATCTGCAAACAAAAACGTTAGTTTAAAGACAACCCTATGGCTCCTGCCGGTTGCCGTAGCATCGACGTGCAAGTCGATATTAACTATTACAACATGATCATCTCATACATCCAATATATCACATCACGTCATTGGCCATATCATATCACAAGCATACCCTGCAAAAAAAGTTAGACGTCCTCTAATTTGTTGTTGCATGTTTTATGTGGCTACTATGGGTATCTAGTATGATCGCATCTTACGCAAAAACCACAACGGAGATGTGCAAATTGCTATTTAACCTCTCCAAGGACCGCCTCGGTCAAAACCAATTCAACTAAAGTTGAAGAAACCAACACCCGCCAGTCATGTTTATGCAACGAGGTTGCATGTCAATCGATGAAACCAGTCTCTCGTAAGCGTACGAGTTATGTCGGTCCGGTCCGCTTCAATCCAACAATACCGCTGAATCGAGAAAAGACTAAGGAGGGCAGAAAATCGAACATCACCGTCCACAAAACCTTTTGTGTTCTACTCGAGATAACATCTACGCATGAACCTAGCTCATGATGCCACTGTTGGGGAACGTTGCATGGGAAACAAAAAGTTTCCTACGCACACGAAAACCTATCATGGTGATGTCCATCTACGAGAGGAGATTTGGATCTACATACCCTTGTAGATCGCACAACAAGAAACGTTAAGAAACGTGGTTGATGTAGTGGAACGTCTTCACGTCCCTCGAACCGTACCACGAACCATCCCGCGATCAGTCCCACAATCCGTTCCGATCTAGCGCCAAACGGACGACACCTCCGCGTTTAGCACACGTACAACTCGATGATGATCTCAGCCTTCTTGATCTAGCAAGCAAGACAGAGAAGTAGATGATTTCGCCGGCAGCATGACGGTGCTCCGCTGGTGGTGATGATCTACTCGTGCAGGGCTCCGTCCGAGCTCCGCAGGAATCCGATCTAGAGGTAGAACTATGTGGTCTAGGGTTGAGTTGCACGTGCCAAAAGTTGTCTCAAATCAGCCCTAAAACACCACTATATATAGGAGGGAGGGGGAGGGCTAGCCTTGAGGGACAAGCCCTCAATGTGCGCCGGCCAAGGGGAGGAGGAGGACTCCTCCTCCAATTCGGTTTTGGAAGGAGGAGTCCTCCTATTCCTTCCCACCTCCCTCTTTCCCTTTTTCTTTTATTTTCCTTTGCTATTTTCTTATGTAGCGCCATGGGCCCCTTGGGCTGACTCCACCAGCCCACTAAGGACTTGTGGCGCCACCCTAGTGCCTTGGGCTCACTCCTAGGTGGGTGGGCCCCTCCCGGTGAACTCCCGGAACCCATTCGTCACTCCCGGTACACTGCCGGAATTGCCCGAAACTTTCCGGTGACCAAATGAAACCAACCTATATATTAATCTTCATTTCCGGACCATTCTGGAAACCCTCGTGACGTTCATGATCTCATACGGGACTTCGAACAATATTCGGTAACCACACATATAACTCAACTATACTAAAAACATCATCGAACCTTAAGTGTGCAGACCCCGCGGGTTCGAGAACTGTGTAGACATGCCCCGAGGCACTCCTCGGTCAATATCCAATAGCAGGACCTGGATGCCCATATTGGATCCTACATATTCTCCGAAGTCTTATCGGTTGAACCTCAGTGTCAAGGATTCATATAATCCCGTATGTCATTCCCTTTGTCCTTAGGTATGTTACTTGCCCGAGATTCGATCGTCGGTATCTGCATACCTATTTCAATCTCGTTACCGGCAAGTCTCTTTACACATTCCGTAATACAAGATCCCGTGAATTACACTTAGTCACATTGCTTGCAAGGCTTGTGTGTGATGTTGTATTACCGAGTGGGCCCCGAGATACCTCTCCGTCACACGGAGTGACAAATCCCAGTCTTGATCCATACTCAGCTGACACCTTCGGAGATACTTGTAGTGCACCTTTATAGTCACCCAGTTACGTTGCGATGTTTGATTCACACAAGGTATGCCTCCGATGTCAGTGAGTTATATGATCTCATGGTCATAGGAACAAATACTTGACACGCTGAAAACAATAGCAATAAAACGACACGATCAATATGCTACGTTCGTAGTTTGGGTCTTGTCCATCACATGATTCTCCTAATGATGTGATCCCGTTATCAATTGACAACACTTGTCTATGGTTAGGAAACCTTGACCATCTTTGATCAACGAGCTAGTCAACTAGAGGCTTACCAGTTACAGTGTTTTGTCTATGTATCCACACATGTATTTGAGTTTCCAATGAATACAATTATAGCATGGATAATAAACGATTATCACGAACAAAGAAATATAATAATAACAAATTTATTATTGCCTCTAGGGCATATTTCCAACAGTCTCCCACTTGCACTAGAGTCAATAATCTAGTTCACATCACCATGTGATTTTAACGAATCCAACACCCATATAGTTCTAGGGTTTGATCACGTCTTTCTCTTGAGAGAGGTTTTAGTGAACGGTTCTGAATCTTTAAGATCCGTGTGTGCTTTACAAATATTTATGTCATCTTATAGATGCTGCTACTACGTGTTATTCGGAAATACTCCAAATATCTACTCTACTATACCAATCGTTTTACTACTCATAGTTATTCGGATTAGTGTCAAAGCTTGCATCGACGTAACCCTTTACGATGAACTCTTTAACCACCTCCATAATCGAGAAAAATTTCTTAGTCTGTTAGTTACCAAGGATAACTTTGACCGCTATTCAGTGATTCAATCCTGTATCACTCTCTGTACCTCTTAACAGACTTGTGGCAAGGCACACATCAGGTGCAACACACAGCATGGCATACTTTAGAGTCTATGGCGAAGGCATAGGAGACGACCTTCATCCTTTCTCTTTCTTCTGCCGTGGTCGGGCTTTGAGTCTTTACTCAAATTCACACCGTACAACATAGCCAAGAACTCTTTCTTTGCTGATCTATTTTGAACTCCTTCAAAAACTTGTCAAGGCATGTATTTCATTGAAAGTTCTATTAAGCATTTTGATCTATCTCTATAGATCTTGATGCTCAACGTTCAAGTAGCTCGAATCTCGGGCAAGTAACATACCGAAGGACAAAGGGAATGATATACGAGATTGTGTGAATCCTTGACATAGAGGTTCAACCGATAAGATCTTCGGAGAATATGTAGGATCCAATATGGAAGTCCATGTCCCACTATTGGATATTGACCGGAGAGTGTCTCGGTCATGTATGCATAGTTTTCGAACCCACAGGATCTGCACACTAAAGGTTCGGTGGCGTTTCGGTATAGTTGAGTTATAGGTGTTGGTGACTGAAGGTTGTTTGGAGTCCCGGATGAGATCCCGGACATCACGAGGAGCTCCGGAATGGCCTGGAGATAAAGATTGATATATAGGAAGTCCTATTTTTGTTACCGGAAAAGTTTCGGGCTCATCGGTAGTGTACCGGGAGTGCCGGGAGGGTATCGGGGGACCACCGGGAGGGGTGTGACGACCCAAGAGGCTTGTGGGCCGTGAGAAGAGGTGGACCAGCCCCTGGTTGGCTGGCCGAAGCCTCTCTCAAAGGCCCATGCAGCTAGGAGAAGAGATAAAAGGTAAAAGACCTTTAAAAGGAAGGGAAGGAGGAGTAGATACCCATAGCACCCACATAAAACAAGCAACAACAAATTAGAGGATGTCTAACTTGTTTTTGCAGGGTCTGTTGTTATATGATATGGCCAAAGACATGATATGATACATTTGATGCATGAGATGATCATGTTGTAATAGTTAAATATCGACTTGCACGTCGATGCTACGGCAACCGGCAGGAGCCATAGGGTTGTTTTTAATTATGTTGTGCATGGTGATGCTTTGATTTATTGCTAGTTTAGTTGCTTTAGTAGTAACAACATAGTTGGCGCAACAACCTCGATGGCATCACAATGATGGAGATCATGATGATGGAGATCATGCCGGTGCTTTGGTGATGGAGATCAAGAAGCACAAGTTCATGGCCATATCATGTCACTTATGATTTGCATGTGATGTTAATCCTTTTATGAACCTTATTTTGCTTAGGACGACGGTAGCATTGTAAGGTGATCCCTCACTTAAATTTCAAGATAAAATTGTGTTCTCCCTGAGTGTGCATCATTGCGACAGTTCATCATTTCGAGACACCACGTGATGATCGGGTGTGATAGACTCTACGTTCACATACAATAGGTGCAAGACAGTTTTGCAACACGGAACACTCGGGTTAAACTTGACGAGCCTAGCATGTACAGACATGGCCTCGGAACACAAGAGACCGAAAGGTCGAACATGAGTCATATAGTAGATATGATCAACATAGAGATGTTCACCATTGAAGCTAACTCAACTCAGGTGATGATCGAACTTGAGTTAGTGAATTTGGATCATGTGTGACTCGAATGACTAGAGGGATGTCAAGTTGAGTGGGAGTTTATTAGTAATATGATTAATTAAACTCATTATCTTGAACAATAGTCTAAGTATTTTTTTGCAAATTTATGTTGTAGATCAATGGCTCGCACAGTAGCACCCCTGAATTTTAAATGTGTTCCTAGAGAAAGCTCGTCTGGATGACTACTCAGTAGTTCAATGTGCAATTTTATATGGCTCGGAACCGGGACTTCAAATACGTTTTGAACTTCATGGAGCATATGATATCTTCCAGGAGTTGAAGTTTATCTTTGAGAAGAATACCAGGATCGAGAGGTATGAAACCTCCGACAAGTTCTATGCTTGCAAAATGGAGGAGAACGGGTCTGTCAGTGAACATATACTCAGATTGTATGGGTACTCTAACCGTCTGGCTGAGTTGGGAGTTGTTCTCCCGCCAGAGGAAATCACTGACACAGTTCTTCAATCGTTGCCACCTATCTATAAAGGCTTTGTGTTGAACTACAATATGCAAGGGATGAATAAGTCAACCGCCGAGCTGTTTGCGATGGTTAAAGTTGCCGAGTCAGAAATCCAGAAAGAACATTGATGACCCACAAGTGTAGGGGATCTATCGTATCCTTTTCGATAAGTAAGAGTGTCGAACCCAACGAGGAGCAAAAGGTACTGACAAGCGATCTTGAGCAAGGAATAACTGCAAGTACTGAAAGGTAACTTTTATGGGTTTTCTAGTATAAGCAACAAGGAAATAAATGCAAGGAAAGTAAGTGGTGCCGAGGTGCATCAAGTGGCTCAATCCTTTTGAACACAAAGGATAAGCGTAGGGACTAAACTTATAAAAACTAAGGCGTTCCTGAGGACACACGGGAGAAATAGTCAAGTGCTTTCATCATATTCTGTCTAGTACTATGTTTTGTATTGATAAGTGTTATGTGGGTGGATCTTAACTAGTGCACCGTCTAGGCTAAGACAAGTACAATCTTATGATTAATCTCCTTGCAAGCATCCACAAATACAAGAGAGAAATTAAGGCAAAGCCTAACCATAGCAATAAGCTTTAGGATCCAACGCTCCCTCGTGCAAAAGCATGTGAACTGGGGTTCAGGTTTCTCTCACTCCGGCAACCCACAATAAGCATTCTTTATACACGATGCATTCCCCTAGGTCCCTAAAAAGGCGAAGTGTTATCTAGTCAATGTTCACATAACACCACCAGAAGATTAACACCATAACTTAAATATCAATCGACACATATTACTTCAACATCATATGACTACTATAAACTAGACTTCTCCCATGTCCTCAAGAACTAAAGTAACTACTCACAAGACATAAAAGAGATCATGATCACAGGTGATGAAAATATGATGAACATGTTGGGGAACGTCGCATGGGAAACAAAAATTTTCCTACGCGCACGAAGACCTATCATGGTGATGTCCATCTACGAGACGGGATGTGTGATCTACGTACCCTTGTAGACCGTACAGCAGAAGCGTTAGTGAACGCGGTTGATGTAGTGGAACGTCCTCACGTCCTTCGATCCGCCCCGCGAACTATCCCGCGATCAGTCCCACGATCTAGTGCCGATCGGACGGCACCTCCGCGTTCAGCACACGTACAGCTCGACGATGATCTCGGCCTTCTTGATCCAGCAAGAGAGACGGAGAGGTAGAAGAGTTCTCCGGCAACGTGACGGCGCTCCGGAGGTTGGTGATGATCTCGTCTCAGCAGGGCTCCGCCCGAGCTCCGCAAACACGCGATCTAGAGGTAAAACCGTGGAGATATGTGGTCGGGCTGCCATGGCAGAGTTGTCTCAAATCAGCCCTAAAACCTCCTTATATATAGGGGGAAGAGGGGGAGCCTTGCCTTGGGGTCCAAGGACCCCTAAGGGCTTCGGCCGAGCCAAGGGGGAAGGTCTCCCCCCCAAACCAAGTCCTACTTGGTTTGGAAGGTGGAGTCCTTCTTCCCTTTCCCACCTCCTTCTTTTTTTTCTTTTCTCTTTGATTTTTCTTCCAATGCGCATAGGGCTCTTTTGGGCTGTCCCACCGGCCCACTAAGGGCTGGTGCGCCACCCTCAATGCCTATGGGCTTCCCCGGGGTGGTTGCCCCCCCGGTGAACTCCCGGAACCCATTCGTCATTCCCGGTACATTCCCGGTAACTCCGAAAACCTTCCGGTAATCAAATGAGGTCATCCTATATATCAATCTTCATTTCCGGACCATTCCGGAAACCCTCGTGACGTCCGTGATCTCATCCGGGACTCCGAACAACATTCGGTAACCAACCATATAACTCAAATACGCATAAAACAACTTCGAACCTTAAGTGTGCAGACCCTGCGGGTTCGAGAACTATGTAGACATGATCCGAGAGACACCTCGGTCAATATCCAATAGCGGGACCTGGATGCCCATATTGGATCCTACATATTCTACGAAGATCTTATTGTTTGAACCTCAGTGCCAAGGATTCATATAATCCCGTATGTCATTCCCTTTGTCCTTCGGTATGTTACTTGCCCGAGATTCGATCGTCAGTATCCGCATACCTATTTCTATCTCGTTTACCGGCAAGTCTCTTTACTCGTTCCGTAATACAAGATCCCGCAACTTACACTAAGTCACATTGCTTGCAAGGCTTGTGTGTGATGTTGTATTACCGAGTGGGCCCCGAGATACCTCTCCGTCACATGGAGTGACAAATCCCAGTCTCGATCCATACTAACTCAACGAACACCTTCGGAGATACCTGTAGAGCATCTTTATAGTCACCCAGTTACGTTGAGACGTTTGATACACACAAAGTATTCCTCCGGTGTTAGTGAGTTATATGATCTCATGGTCATAGGAACAAATACTTGACACGCAGAAAAGAGTAGCACTAAAATGACACGATCAACATGCTACGTCTATTAGTTTGGGTCTAGTCCATCACGTGATTCTCCTAATGACGTGATCCAGTTATCATGCAACAACACCTTGTTCATAATCAGAAGACACTGACTATTGTTGATCAACTGGCTAGCCAACTAGAGGCTTGCTAGGGACAGTGTTTTGTCTATGTATCCACACATGTATATAAGTCTTCATTCAATACAATTATAGCATGGATAATAAATGATTATCTTGATACAGGAATTATAATAATAACTTTATTTATTATTGCCTCTAGGGCATAATTCCAACAGTCTCCCACTTGCACTAGAGTTAATAATCTAGCCCTCACATCATCATGCGAATTATATTGTAATAAATCTAACACCCATACAGTTCTGGTGTTGATCATGCTTTGCCCGTGGAAGAGGTTTAGTCAGCGGGTCTGCTACATTCAGATCCGTGTGCACTTTGCATATATTTACGTCCTCCCCTTCGACATAGTCGCGGATGAGGTTGAAGCGTCGTTTGATGTGTTTGGACTTCTTGTGAAACCGTGGTTCCTTTGCTAGGGCAATGGCACCCGTGTTGTCACAGAACAAGGTTATTGGATTCAGT
The DNA here is from genome assembly GCF_904849725.1 of Hordeum vulgare subsp. vulgare. Taxonomy (NCBI): domain Eukaryota; kingdom Viridiplantae; phylum Streptophyta; class Magnoliopsida; order Poales; family Poaceae; genus Hordeum; species Hordeum vulgare. Next base: position 442,709,795 of record NC_058522.1, on the reverse strand, counting down.
GCGCTTGGCACCACTCCAAGATCCGTCATGAACTGCTTCATCCAGACACCCTCCTTAGCCGCCTCCGAGGCAGCCATGTACTCCGCTTCACATGTAGAATCTGCTACGACGCTTTGCTTGGAACTGCACCAGCTTACCACACCCCCATTAAGAATAAATACGTATCCGGTTTGCGACTTAGAGTCGTCCGGATCTGTGTCAAAGCTTGCATCGACGTAACCTTTTACGACGAGCTCTTCGTCACCTCCATACACGAGAAACATCTCCTTAGTCCTTTTCAGGTACTTCAGGATATTCTTGACCGCCGTACAGTGAGCCACTCCTGGATTACTCTATAACCTACCTGCCATACTTATGGCCAGGCTAACGTCCGGTCTAGTGCACAGCATTGCATACATGATAGAACCTATGGCTGAAGCATAGGGGACGGAGCCCATATGCTCTCTATCTTCATCACTTGCTAGGCACTGAGTCTTACTCAATCTCGTACCTTGTAAAACTGGCAAGAACTCTTTCTTGGACTATTCCATTTTGAACCTCTTCAAAACTTTATCAAGGTATGTGCTTTGTGAAAGTCCTATCAGGCGTTTTGATCTATCCCTGTAGATCTTAATGCCTAGAATGTAAGCAGCTTCTCCTAGGTCCTTCATAGAGAAACTTTTATTCAAGTAATCCTTTATGCTCTCCAAAAACTCTACGTTGTTTCCAATCAACAATATGTCATCCACATATAATATTAGAAATGCCACAGAGCTCCCACTCACTTTCTTGTAAATACAAGATTCTCCAACCACTTGTATAAACCCAAATGCTTTGATCACCTCATCAAAGCGTTTGTTCCAACTCCGAGATGCTTGCACCAGTCCATAAATGGATCGCTGGAGCTTGCACACCTTGTTAGCATTCTTAGGATCGACAAAACCTTCGGGTTGCACCATATACAACTCTTCCTTAAGGAAACCGTTAAGGAACGCCGTTTTGACATCCATCTGCCAGATTTCATAATCGAAAAATGCAGCTATTGCTAACATGATTCTGACGGACTTAAGCATCGCTACGGGTGAGAATGTCTCATCGTAGTCAACTCCTTGAACTTGTGAAAAACCCTTTGCCACAAGTCGAGCTTTATAAACGGTCACATTGCCGTCAGCGTCGTCTTCCTCTTAAAGATCCATTTGTTCTGAATAGCCTTGCGGCCCTCAGGCAGTACTTCCAAAGTCCACACTTTGTTCTCATACATGGATCCTATCTCGGACTTCATGGCTTCTAGCCATTTGTTGGAATCTGGGCCCACCATTGCTTCTTCATAATTTGCAGGTTCATTGTTGTCTAACAACATGATTGATAAGACGGGATTACCGTACTACTCTGGAGTAGCACGTGGTCTCGTCGACCTGCGTGGTTCGACAGGAACTTGAACTGGAGTTTCATGATCATCATCATTAACTTCCTCCTCAACTGGCGTCGCAACGACAGAGGTTTCCCCTTGCCCTGCGCCACCATCCAGAGGGATGAGAGGTTCGACAACCTCGTCAAGTTCTATCTTCCTCCCACTCAATTCTCTCGAGAGAAACTCCTTCTCGAGAAAAGCTCCGTTTTTAGCAACAAACACTTTGCCCTCGGACTTGAGATAGAAGGTGTACCCAAATGTCTCTTTTGGGTAACCTATGAAGATGCACTTTTCCGCTTTGGGTTCCAGCTTTTCAGGCTGAAGCTTTTTGACATAAGCATCACATACCCAAACTTTAAGAAATGACAACTTTGGCCTTTTGCCATACCACAGTTCGTATGGTGTTGTCTCAACGGATTTTGATGGTGCCCTATTTAAAGTGAATGCAGCTGTTTCTAATGCATAACTCCAAAATGATAATGGCAAATCGGTAAGAGACATCATAGATCGCACCATCTCTAATAAAGTACGATTACGACGTTCGGACACACCATTACGCTGTGGTGTTCCAGGCGGTGTCAATTGTGAAACAATTCCACATTGTCTTAAGTGAGCACCAAACTCGAAACTCAGATATTCACCCCCACGATCAGACCGTAGGAACTTGATCTTCTTGTTACGATGATTTTCAACTTCACTCTGAAATTTCTTGAACTTTTCAAATGTTTCAGACTTGTGCTTCATTAAGTAGACATAACCAGATCTACTCAAATCGTCAGTGAAGGTGAGAAAACAACGATATCCGCCGCGTGCCTCTACGCTCATCGGACCACACACATCGGTATGTATGATTTCCAACAAGTCACTTGCACGCTCCATTGTTCCGGAGAACGGAGTTTTAGTCATCTTGCCTATGAGGCATGGTTCGCACGTGTCAAGTGAATCAAAGTCAAGTGACTCCAAAAGTCCATCGTCATGGAGTTTCTTCATGCGCTTTACACCAATATGACCTAAGCGGCAGTGCCACAAAAATATGGCGCTATCATTGTTAACTCTAACTCTTTTGGTCTCAATGTTATGTATGTGTGTATCACTATCAAGATTCAATATGAACAATCCTCTCACATTGGGTGCATGAACATAAAAGATGTTACTCATAGAAATAGAACAACCATTATTCTCTGACTTAAAAGAGTGACCGTCTCGCAATAAACAAGATCCAGATATAATGTTCATGCTCAACGCAGGCACTAAATAACAATGATTCAAGTTCATAACTAATCCTGATGGTAACTGAAGTGAAACTGTGCCGACGGCGATTGCATCAACCTTGGAACCATTTCCTACGCGCATCATCACTTTATCTTTCGCCAGCCTTCGTCTATTCCACAGTTCCTGTTTCGAGTTGCAAATATGAGCAACAGAACCGGTATCGAATACCCAGGCACTACTACGAGAGCCGGTTAAGTACACATCAATAACATGTATATCAAATATACCTGATTTTTCTTTGGCCGCCTTCTTATCAGCCAGATACTTGGGGCAATTGCGCTTCCAGTGACCCATACCCTTGCAATAGTAACACTCTGTTTCAGGCTTAGGTCCAGCTTTGGGTTTCTTCGTTGGATTGGCAACAGGCTTGCCGCTCTTCTTTGAACTACCCTTCTTGCCTTTGCCGTTTCTCTTGAAACTAGTGGTCTTATTCACCATCAACACTTGATGCTCTTTACGGAGTTCAGACTCTGCGACTTTCAGCATCGCAAACAACTCGCCGGGAGACTTGTTCATCCCTTGCATGTTTTAGTTCAACACAAAGCCTTTATAGCTTGGCGCCAGTGATTGAAGGATTCTGTCAGTGATAGCTTCTTGCGGGAGTTCAATCCCTAGCTCAGCTAGACGGTTTGAGTACCCAGACATTTTGAGCACATGTTCACTGACAGACGAGTTCTCCTCCATCTTGCAAGCATGGAATTTATCGGAGGTCTCATACCTCTCGATCCGGGTGTTCTTCTGAAAGATAAACTTCAACTCTTGGAACATCTCAAATGCTCCATGACGCTCAAAGCGACGTTGAAGTCCCGGTTCTAAGCCATACAAGACTGCACATTGAACTACTGAGTAGTCCTCCTTACGTGCTAACCAAGCGTTCTTAACATCCTGATCAGCCGTAGCGGGTGGTTCATCTCCTAGCGCAGCATTAAGGACATAATCCTTCTTCCCAGCTTGTAAGATTAGCTTAGGATTACGAGCCCAGTCTACAAAGTTGCTTCCATCATCTTTCAACTTAGCTTTCTCTAGGAACGTATTAAAATTCAGGGTGACTATCGCGTGAGCCATGATCTACAACACAAATATATTCAAAGTGGACTTAGACTATGTTCAAGATAATTAGAGTTTAACTTAATCAAATTACTCGCTAAACTCCCACTCAAAAAGTATATCTCTCTAGTCATTTGAGTGGTTCATGATCCACTTACACTAGCTCAAGTCCGATCATCACGTGAGTTGAGCATAGTTTCAGTGGTAAGCATCCCCATGCTAATCATATCATCTATATGATTCATGATCGACCTTTCGATCTCATGTGTTCCGAGGCCATGTCTGCACATGCTAGGCTCGTCAAGCTTAACCTGAGTGTTCCGCGTGCGCAACTATTTTGCACCCGTTGTATGTGAACGTTGAGTCTATCACACCCGATCATCACGTGGTGTCTCGAAACGACGAACTATAGCAACGGTGCACAGTCGGGGAGAACACAATTTCGTCTTGAAATTTTAGTGAGAGATCACCTCATAATGCTACCGTCGTTCTAAGCAAAATAAGGTGCATAAAAGGATTAACATCACATGCAATTCATAAGTGACATGATATGGCCATCATCACGTGCTCCTTGATCTCCATCACCAAAGCACTGACACGATCTTCTTGTCACGGGCGCCACACCATGATCTCCATCAACGTGTCGCCATCGGGGTTGTCGTGCTACTCATGCTATTACTACTAAAGCTACATCCTAGCAAAATAGTAAACGCATCTGCAAGCACAAACGTTAGTTATAAAGACAACCCTATGGCTCCTACCGGTTGCCGTACCATCGACGTGCAAGTCGATATTATCTATTACAACATGATAATCTCATACATCCAATATATCACATCACATCGTTGGCCATATCGCATCACAAGCATACCCTGCAAAAACAAGTTAGACGTCCTCTAATTTTGTTGTTGCATGTTTTACGTGGTGACCATGGGTATCTAGTAGGATCGCATCTTACTTACGCAAACACCACAACGGAGATATATGAGTTGCTATTTAACCTCATCCAAGGACCTCCTCGGTCAAATCTGATTCAACTAAAGTTGGAGAAACTAACACCCGCCAGTCATCTTTGAGCAACAGAGTTACTCGTAGCGATGAAACCAGTCTCTCGTAAGCGTACGAGTAATGTCGGTCCGAGCCGCTTCGATCCAACAATACCGCGGAATCAAGAAAAGACTAAGGAGGGCAGAAAAACGCACATCACCGCCCACAAAAACTTTTGTGTTCTACTCGAGAAGACATCTACGCATGAACCTAGCTCATGATGCCACTGTTGGTGAACGTCGCATGGGAAACAAAAATTTTCCTACGCGCACGAAGACCTATCATGGTGATGTCCATCTACGAGAGGGGATGTGCGATCTACGTACCCTTGTAGACCGTACAGCAGAAGCGTTAGTGAACGCGGTTGATGTAGTGGAACGTCCTCACGTCCCTCGATCCGCCCCGCGAACTATCCCGCGATCAGTCCCACGATCTAGTGCCGAACGGACGGCACCTCCGCGTTCAGCACACGTACAACTCGACGATGATCTCGGCCTTCTTGATCCAGCAAGAGAGATGGAGAGGTAGAAAGGTTCTCCGGCAGCGTGACGGTGCTCCATAGGTTGGTGATGATCTCGTCTCAGCAGGGCTCCGCCCGAGCTCCGCAAAAACGCGATCTAGAGGTAAAACCGTGGAGATATGTGGTCGGGCTGCCGTGGCAAAGTTGTCTCAAATCAGCCCTAAAACCTTCGTATATATAGGGGGAAGAGGGGGAGCCTTGCCTTGGGGTCCAAGGACCCCTAAGGGCTTCGGCCGAGCCAAGGGGGAAGGTCTAACCCCCAAAACCGAGTCCTACTTGGCTTGGAAGGTGGAGTCCTTCTTCCCTTTCCCATCTCCTCCTTTTTTTTCTCTTTGATTTTTCTTCCAATGTGCATAGGGCTCTTTTGGGCTGTCCCACCAGCCCACTAAGGGCTGGTGCACCACCCTCAATGCCTATGGGCTTCCCCGGGGTGGGTTGCCCCCCCGGTGAACTCCCGGAACCCATTCGTCATTCCCGCTACATTCCCGGTAACTCCGAAAACCTTCCGGTAATCAAATGAGGTCATCCTATATATCAATCTTCGTTTCCGGACCATTCCGGAAACCCTCGTGACGTCCGTGATCTCATCCGGGACTCCGAACAACATTCGGTAACCAACCATATAACTCAAATACGCATAAAACAACGTCGAACCTTAAGTGTGCAGACCCTGCGGGTTCGAGAACTATGTAGACATGATCCGAGAGACTCCTCGGTCAATATCCAATAGTGGGACCTGGATGCCCATATTGGATCCTACATATTCTACGAAGATCTTATCGTTTGATCCTCAGTGCCAAGGATTCATATAATCCCGTATGTCATTCCCTTTGTCCTTCGGTATGTTACTTGCCCGAGATTCGATCGTCAATATCCGCATACCTATTTCTATCTCATTTACTGGCAAGTCTCTTTACTCGTTCCGTAATACAAGATCCCGCAACTTACACTAAGTCACATTGCTTGCAAGGCTTGTGTGTGATGTTGTATTACCGAGTGGGCCCCGAGATACCTCTCCGTCACATGGAGTGACAAATCCCAGTCTCGATCCATACTAACTCAACGAACACCTTCGGAGATACCTGTAGAGCATCTTTATAGTCACCCAGTTACGTTGTGACGTTTGATACACACAAAGTATTCCCCCGGTGTTAGTGAGTTATATGATCTCATGGTCATAGGAACAAATACTTGACACGCAGAAAACAGTAGCAATAAAATGACACGATCAACATGCTACGTCTATTAGTTTGGGTCTAGTCCATCACGTGATTCTCGTAATGACGTGATCCAGTTATCAAGCAACAACACCTTGTTCATAATCAGAAGACACTGACTATCGTTGATCAACTGGCTAGCCAACTAGAGGCTTGCTAGGGACAGTGTTTTGTCTATGTATCCACACATGTATATAAGTCTTCATTCAATACAATTATAGCATGGATAATAAACGATTATCTTGATACAGGAATTATAATAATAACTTTATTTATTATTGCCTCTAGGGCATAATTCCAACAGAACAATATGGTCATAATAATAATTCTCCAACAAAACTCAATAGCATTCACCACAAAAGAGTAATCAACACCGGTAGAGTAGAGGGGATGAATAGTGCAAGGTACAACTCCGATTGCAATCGTAAGGTGAGATGGGGTGAAGATGGAGATGGTGCTGGTGGTGATGATGGTGGTGATGATGATCTCAATGATGCCCGTGATGATGGTGATGATGATGAGGACGATCTCCCCTTCCGGGAGGAGTTCTGCCCGGCAGAATCTGCCCGCCGGAAAGGTCTTTTCTTCTCTATAGGTTTCCGCTCCGGAGCGGCAGCGGAACTCCGAAAAAAATTCTGTCCCCGTAATTTTTAGGTCACGACGGTCATATAGGCCAAAGGAGAGCACTCGAGGCAGGACCCACCACCCAGGCGGCCTCTAGGAGCAGGCTAGGGGTGACCCGCGCCACCAGATCGCCTGGGTGCCTCGTGGCCCCCCTCCGGTCCTTCTTCGGCCTGTCTTCGTGATTTGTTCGGAAACTTCTTCCCCGTAAATTTCAGCGCAGTTGGAGATGTTCTGATATGGTAACTCTTCATGCTATTTTCTCCGCTGAATCCTGCGTGTGCTGTTTCGGCACCGGAAAGTTGTAAACTGTGTAGAATAAGCCAAAACACTATAAGTACATCATCATATTGTGAAATATATAAATGAATAGAGACAAATTATGACACAAAATAGTGATTCATTTTGGACGTATCAATTCCCCCAAGCTTAGATCTGCTTGTCCCCAAGCGAATACTGAGCTCGGTAAACCTGTCCACAAGTTTAGAGAGTGAAGTGTCGATAAAGAAGAATACGGACAAGAAGCATCATAATTTCTCTACTAAACTCAACCATCCTCAACAGCAATCTCAACTCATAAGGCCCATATGAAAGAGTAATATCAATCACAATCAAAAGTAGGGCTAAGGAAACTCATCAAACCATGGCAAACATGTCCTTGGTCAAAGAACAACTAATAACTTTTAACTTTTGCTCTTCCTCTTATATTTTGATGAGATCAATTGAAGCTTTTTTGAAAGAACATGTTACTAGTCAAGAAGTAAAAATGCTAACACAAAGGAAGATGATTGCTTTAGCTAGTCTTAACACACAACTTACTCATCTTAATTATATTGTCAACAAAGTTGTGATATGGCAATTCTCAATGAGACTATATAAATGCATGCATCTTTGTCAACATAAGGTGTGTGCTCTTTTATAGGATAGAAAGAAGTAGGTTTACTGACTCAGCATAAAAGTAAAAGATTAGCCCTTCGCAGAGGGAAGTAGGGAAAACTCATGTGCTAGAGCTTTTAGAGATTTTGAAATCTACAAGATTGTAAAACAAGCTTTTGAGAGGTGCATAAGTTGTCAACGAATGCTAGCAGATAGCCCAATACTTCTCATGCTGGACAAGTTTTGAGGAACGGCTCCCAAAGTGGGGACGATCACACCCCCTTAGTCTCCTTTGTTTATCACTACCAAAGTTTTGTGATTTCTCATCAACAAAGCGTGAATGAGGTTTTGTTTGTTGTTATTATCTTTTACGAGCTGGGCGCACTCATGCCAGTCCCTCCTTGTATTAGGGTTCGCAGATTAAACATGCAAACCCAGGATAAAGCTTGTCCAGTATGAGAAAATCATGAATTATCTACTACTTCCTCATGAGCTAAAACAGAGGCACAAAACATGGAGTAATATTTGAAGGTTTAAAGATAGCACATGAGTAATATAGTTTAGGAGTGGCGGTGAAATACCACACAAAGGGAAGGTATGGTGGACCCTTGGGAAGGTTGAGGTTTCAAGGTATGGATGCACAAGCAGTATTCCCGCTTAGTACAAGGGTTGGCTAGCAAAGGCTTTTGAGAGCAGATAAATGATGTTGACTTGGATGCAAAACAATATAAGGTTTAACATAAAGAATTGGCATGAAACATCAAGTTGTCTTCCTTGTCAACATAACACTTCAAGCATAAGAACATAAAGGTTTTGGCTATGTCTCTACTAGAAAAGCTCATGCTGGTTGTTATGACCAATGCTATGTTTGCCAAGATTAAATAAAGTTTCAAAGCCATACCTGATATGTAAGATCAATACTCTCATAAGAATCAGCATATAAGGTCGACTGCATGAAGAGAATACCAGGTGCAGCAAAGAAACCAATAGACTTCTCATTAATATTCCATCATAGACAACTTCACACTCATGGATACAAGACTCTCCACAAAGGAGTGATAGACCTCAGTGCAAACACCTATTTCATAAGATAACTTGCCTAGACATGATACGACACCAAACTTGACCATAAAAGATAAAGAATAAAGATAAAAAATAAAAATAAAGATAGCGGGCACTCCCCCAAGATTGGAACAAGCTAAGGGAATGCCATTACCCATGAAGATTTTACTCTTCATTCTACTTGTTGTTCTTCAAGTCTGCTATTATGCGCCGAAGGGTTTGGTTTTCAGCTTCCAATATGGCCACCTGTACTTTAAACACACGGAAGTCTTCAAAGAATTGGTTAGTGATTCTGTAAGCTTTGGATGTAGCATATGACACACGTGGAGCTCCCGGTGGAGGGACAGTTCCTGAAAGGTTGAGAGAAAGATCATGTTGAGGGTTAATAAACCCCACGAGGATGGGGTTGTTGGAGCTGGATCCTTGTGATGAAGGATCTCCTTCTTGCTGGGTGGTGACCATCTTGACTTCCTCTCTCACAGAGCGCTCCGTCTCTGCTTATCTTGCGGCAATTTCTTCATTAGTAGCCCATCCGGTGACCTTCCCTTGGTTGATATCTTGCTGGACACGGCGGAGACGATGACCCATGTAGTCTTCACCGCTTGAGTCGCAAGAAGACATCTCGAACAATAGCTTCTTAGCCTGGCAGAAAAGATCAAAAGAGAAAACACATGGAATTGCAAGATACAAAGTCGGGACGATCCGGGAAAATATATAGCAAAATTTATGCATCAAAAGGAAGGTAACAAGCCAAAGTGGGGTTGGAGACGGACTCCGGGTGGTCCAAGCGGCCTCCTGGCGTGGCTAGGAGGTAGCCCGCGCCACCATGTCGTCTGGAGCACGTGGAGCTCCTCTCTGGCTCCACTTCGGCTTGGAATTTTCGTAATTTTGCAAAAACACATAATACATAACTTTTATTGATGTTCGTGAAGTTTCCTTACCGTATTTCATACCTATTCTTATTCTGCTTCTGACGGTGTCTGACACAGTGTTGCAATATGTTCTTCATGAGTGGCTACCTGTATCACATCCATCTCTACATTGATGGGGTCTCCAGCCATGTAATGATTGAGTCTTTGCCCATTCACAACATGTGGTTTTGTGCCTTCAAAATTATTAATCTTGATTGCACAGGAGCGGTAGACTTCTTCGATATGGTACGGTCCTTCCCACTTGGAAAGTAATTTACCTGGAGAAAACCTGAAACGAGATCTATACAACAAAACTTTATCACCAACATTAAATTAACGTTTCAAAATTCTCTTGTCATGCCACTTCTTACCTTTTCTTTGAACATTTTTGCGCTCTCGTAAACTTCACTTCTCCACTCATCTACAGAAGTCAAGTTCATGAGACGCTTTTCACCAGCAAGCTTTGGGTCAGCATTAAGCTATCTAACAGCCCAGAAGGCTTTGTGCTCTAACTCTAAAGGTAGATGGCATACCTTGCCATAGACCATCCTATACGGATATATCCCCATGGGATTTTTGTAAGCTGTTCTATACGCCCACAAGGCATCTCCTAACTTTTTGGACCAGTCCTTTCTAGAACTATTCACCGTCTTTTGCAAGATGAACTTGATCTCTCTATTTCTAAGCTCAACTTGCCCACTTGTTTGAGGGTGGTAAGGTGAAGCAATTCTATGATTAACATCATATTTGGCTAGAGCTTTTCTAAAAGCACGGTGTGTAAAATGCGACCCTCCGTCGGTCATGAGGTACCTAGGTACACCAAACCTGGGGAAGATTACATCCTTGAGCATTTTCAAAGATGTCTTGTGATCAGCGCTTTCAGTGGGGATTGCTTCAACCCACTTTGTCACATAATCAACAGCCACTAAGATGTGAGTGTACTTGTGTGAAGGAGGAAAAGGGCCCATAAAATCAAAACCCCAGCAATCAAAAGGCTCAATGAATATAGAATAATTCGTAGGTATCTCATTTCTCCTACTAATATTACCAACTCTCTGGCACTTATCACAAGATAAAACATAATTTCTAGCGTCTTTAAAGAGAGTAGGCCAATAAAAACCTGATTGGAGAACCTTGTGTGCGGTCCTCTCACCGACATGATGTCCTCCATATGACTGTTATGACATTGTCTCAAGATATCCTTCTGCTCATGCTCCAGTATGCATCTCCTCACGATCCCATCCACACCTTCTCTAAAAAGATGTGGGTCATCCAAAAAGTAATACCTCAATTCGTGGAAGAACTTCTTCCTCTGCTGGAATGTTAAACCTGGAGGCAAAAACTTTGCAACAATAAAGTTAGCATAATCTGCATACCATGGATCGGAATTAGATTGTACTTCCAAAATAGCTAACTGTTCATCGGGAAAACTATCGTTGACCGGAATAGGATCATGTGGTATGTCCTCCATCCTGGAAAGGTTGTGTGCTACAGGGTTGTCTGCTCCCTTCCTATCAACAATCTGCAAATCAAATTCTTGAAAAAGAAGGACCCATCTGATAAGCCTTGGTTTGGCATCCTTCTTTTCCATAAGATAATTAATAGCAGCATGATCAGTATGAATGATGACTTTAGAATCAACAATGTAAGGCCTAAACTTATCACAAGCAAACACTACCACTAAAAACTCTTTCTCGGTAGTAGTGTAATTCTTTTGAGCACTATCAAGGGTTTTGCTAGCATAATGTATACCATTCAATTTCTTATCAACCCTTTGTCCTAACACAGCTCCAACAACAAAATCACTAGCACCACACATGATTTCAAAAGGAAAATTCCAATCAGGTGGTTGGACTATAGGGGCGGTTATCAAGGCTTTCTTAAGAACTTCGAAGGCTTCCTTACAATCTTCATCAAACACAAAAGGAATATCCTTCTAGAGAAGTTTAGTGAGGGGTTTCAAAGTCTTAGAGAAGTCTTTAATAAACTTCTATAGAAACCATCATTACGGAGGAAACTACGGATACCTCTGGTGTCCTTTGGATAAGGCATCCTCTCAATCGCTTCGACCTTTGCCCTGTCCACCTCGATTCCATTTTCAGAAATCTTGTGGCCAAGAACAATTCTCTCATTGACCATGAAGTGTGGTATGTCTCAAACGTATCTATAATTTTTGATGGTTTCATGCTGTTATCTTGTCATCTTTGGATGTTTTATGTACCTTTTATATCTTTTTTGGGACTAACTTATTGATTCAGTGCCAAGTGCCAGTTCCTGTTTTTTCTGTGTTTTTGGCTCTTTTCAGATCTGATTTTGGAACGGAGTCCAATTGGAATAAATCCCGGAAATGATTTTTTCCCGAACGAAATAAGATCAGGGGGCCTGTGGGCCAAGCCAGGAGGGCTCCTGGGAGCCCACAAGCCCCCACTCCGCCACCAGGGGGGAGGCGGCGGTGGTAGGGCTTGTGGCCTCCCTGGCCGCCCCTGACCTAGATCCTTGGCCTATATATTCCCTAAAATACAACAAAAAATCAGGGGATCCACGAAAATACTTTTCCGTCGCTGCAAGCTTCCTTTCCGCGAGATCTCATCTGGAGACCCTTTCCAGTGCCCTGCCGGAGGGGACTTTGGAGTTGGAGGGCTTCTTCATCATCATCATCGCCCCTCCAATGACTCGTGAGTAGTTCAATTCAGACCTACGGGTCCGTAGTTAGTAGCTAGATGGCTTCTTCTCTCTCTTGGATCTTCAATACAAAGTTCTCCATGATCTTCATGGAGATCTATCCGATGTAATCTTCTTTGGCGGTGTGTTTGTTGAGATCCGATGAATTTTGGATTTGTGATCAGATTATCTATGATATATATTTGAGTCTTTGCTGATTTCTTTTATGCATGATTTGATATCCTTGTAAGTCTCTCCGAGTCTTGGGTTTTGTTTGGCCAACTAGATCTATGATTCTTGCAATGGGAGAAGTGCTTGGTTTTGGGTTCTACCATGTGGTGACCTTTCCCAGTGACAGTAGGGGCAGCAAGGCACACATTAAGTAGTTTCCATCAAGGGTAACAAGATGGGCTCTGTCGTTGATATGAGATTGTCCATCTACATCATGTCATCTTGCTTAAGGCGTTACTCTGTTCTTTTGGACTTAATACACTAGATGCATGCTGGATAGCGGTCGACGTGTGGAGTAATTGTAGTAGATGAAGACAATATCGGTCTACTTATTTTGGACGTGATGCCTATAGATATAATCATTGCCATAGATATCGTCACGACTCTGCACAGTTCTATCAATTGCTCGAAAGTAATTTGTTCACCCACCGTCTACTTGCTTTCATGAGAGAAGCCACTAGTAAACACTACGGCCCTCGGGTCTATTCACATCTATCGTTTACACCTCCGCTTTTACTTTGCTTTGTTACTTTGTTGCTTTCAGTTCTCACTTGGCGAACAATCTATAAGGGATTGACAACCCCTTCATAGCGTTGGGAGCAGGTTTTTGTGTTTGTGCAGGATCTTGTGATACTCCTCCACTGGATTGATACCTTGGTTCTCAAACGGAGGGAAATACTTACCACCGCTGTGCTACATCACCCTTTCCGCTTCGAGGGAATACCAACGCAAGGCTCCATAGCCATAGCAGAAGGATTCCCGGTGCCATCGACACGACTATTCCTGTCGCCGTTGCCGGGGAAGCACAACTGACATCAGAAGTATTTGTGGCGCCATTGCCGGGGAGGAGAGATCAAGATCTATCCAAGTAGGTCTCACAAACTCATCTCCTGCATTTACTTTTTTGCCAGTTGCCTCTCGTTTTCCTCTCCCCCACTTCACATTTGCCATTTTCATTTGCCTTTTTTCCTTTGCCTTTCTCCTTTGCCGTTTTCCTTTGCCGGTTTTCTTGCTTGCTTGTGTGCTTGTTTGTTTGTTGAAGTCATCATGGCTGAAAACACCAAACTTTGCGACTTCTCGACCACTAATAATAATGATTTTATTAGTACTCCGATTGCTCCCGCCACTAGTGCGGAATCGTATGAAATCAACGCAGCTTTGCCAAATCTTGTTATGAAAGAGCAATTCTCTGGCCTTCCTAGTGAAGATGACGCATCCCATCTCAATACCTTCATTGAGCTTTATGATATGCAAAATAAAAGAGATGTGGATAATGACGTGATTAAGTTGAAACTTTTTCCTTTCTCGTTGCGAGATCGCGCAAAAACTTGGTTTTCTTCTTTGCCTAAAAATAGTATCGATTCTTGGGATAAGTGCAAAGATGCTTACATATCCAAGTATTTTCCGCCGGCTAAGATCATCTCCTTACGTAACGATATCATGAATTTCAAGCAACTTGATCATGAACACGTTGCACAATCTTGGGAGAGGATGAAGCTTATGATTAGAAATTGTCCCGCTCATGGCTTGAGTTTGTGGATGATTATACAAATCTTTTATGCTGGCTTGAATTTCGCTTCTCACAATATCTTGGACTCTGCCTCAGGTGGAACGTTCATGGAAATCACGTTAGGATACGCTACAAAACTCCTAGACAATATCATGACCAACTACTCTCAGTGGCACACTGAAAGGTCGCCTCGTAGCAAAAAGGTGCACGCTATAGAAGAAATTAACTCGCTTAGTGCAAAGATGGACGAGTTGATGAATTTGGTTGCTAGTAGAAATGCTACTGTAGATCCTAATGACATGCCACTATCTTCTTCGATTGAGAGTAGCAACGCTAGTTTGGACGTGAATTTTGTTGGTAGGAACAATTTTGGCAACAACAATGCTTTTTGAGGAAACTATGTTCCTAGGACTTTTCCTAGTAACTCCTCTAACAATTATGGCAATTCCTACAACAAAACTTATGGAAATCACAACAAATTACCCTCTGATTTAGAGAGTATTATCAAAGAGTTCATTAACTTTCAAAAGATTTTCAATGCGTCCATAGAGGAAAAACTACTCAAAATAGACGATTTGGCTAAGAGCGTTGATAGGATGTCTTGTGATATTGATACTTTGAAAGTTAGATGCACTCCTCCCAAGGTCAACTTGGATGAAACTTTGAAAGCTATGTGTATCTCCATGAATGAGAGCAAAGAAAGAACCGCCCAAATTCGCGCTAGACATGAATGGTTTAAAAGGGTGCGTTCTAGTGATGCAAATCACGAGGATCTTAAAGTGCTTGGTGTGTGTCCTCTTGAATCTTTGTTTTCGCGTGTCAAACCTATTTATGGAGGGGCTGGATATGAATCCACTTTGGTTGAAAAACGCCCCAATGATTCAGAATGCACCTATCTTGATGATAAAGGTGTGGAGAGTGGAGTAGAAGAAGTCCAAATTTTGGGTAGTAATGAAACTCCCACTTTGGATTTCAAGGAATTCAATTATGATAATTGCTCCTTGTTTGAATGCATTTCTTTGATACAATCCATTGCAAACTCTCCACACGCTTATAGCCAAAGCAAAGCCTTTACCGCGCATTTCGTAGATGCTATGATGAAATATCTTCAAGAGAACCTCGAATTAGAAGTCCCTATACCTAGAAAACTTCATGATGAGTGGGAACCTACTATCAAAATCAAGATAAAAAACTATGAGTGCCATGCTTTGTGTGATTTGGGTGCTAGTGTTTCCGCGCTTCCAAAGTCTTTATGTGATATTCTTGGTTTTCATGCGATTGAAGAGCGTTCTCTTAATTTGCATCTTGCGGATTCTACTGTCAAGAAACCCATGGGAAGGATCGATGATGTTCTTATTGTTGCAAATAAGAACTATGTACCAGTGGATTTCATTGTACTTGACATAGATTGCAATCCTTCATGTCCCATTATTCTTGGTAGACCTTTCCTAAGGACTATTGGTGCTATCATCGATATGAAGGAAGGGAATATTATATTTCAATTTCCTTTGAAGAAGGGCATGGAGCACTTTCCTAGAAAGAAAATAAGATTGCCTTATGAATCTATGATGAGGGCTACTTATGGTTTGAGCACCAAAGATGACTATACGTGATTCCATCACTTTTGCCTAGCTAAGGGCGTTAAACAAAAGCGCTTGTTGGGAGGCAACCCAACGAATCCATCCTTTTTCTTTCTGTTTTGTGTTTTCCACACTTTCATAATTCTGTTATTATTGTGTTTTTTGTCTTTCCTTTTGCGTTTGTGCCAAGCAAAACCGTTATGAGTAGTCTTGGGGATGATCCTTTGGTCATGCTGGAAAAGACAGAAATTTTCTCCTCACGAAAAGAATTTTCATTTCTTTTCTGTAAGAGCTTTTGAGTTGATTCTTTTTGCTGCTGATTTCTACGCAAATTATTCAGACTATCGTAATTCGTAAGAATTTTTGAAGTACCAGAGGTATACGAAATAAACAGATTGCTACAGACTGGTCTGCTGTTAACAGATTCTGTTTTTGTTGTGTTGGTTGCTTATTTTGATGAAACTGTGGATAGTATCAGGGGGTATTAGCCATGGAAGATTGAAAATACAGTAACCCAACATCATCATAAGTAGAATTTAAGTTTGCTACAGTACCTAAGGAAGTGGTGGTTTGCTTTCTCATACTAATGCTATCACGAGTTTCTGTTTAAGTTTCGTGTTGTGAAGTTTTCAAGTTTTGGGTGAAGTGCTTATGGACAAAGAGATAAAGAGTGGCAATAGCTCAAGATTGGAGATTCCCAAGGCACCCCAAGAGATTCAAGGATTCCGTAAAAGCCTAAGCTTGGGGATGCCCCGGGAAGGCATCCCCTCTCTCGTCTTCAATCCATCGGTAACGTTACTTGGGGCTATATTTTTATTCACCACATGTTATGTGTTTTTGCTTGGAGCGTGTTGTATCGTAGGAGTCTTTTATTTTTTTGTGTCACAATCATCCTTGCTGCACACCTAGATATAGAGACATGCACACACCGTGATTTTGTCGAGCTTCACTTATATCCTTTGGTAGACAATTCAGCTCACATGTGCTTCACTTGTATCTTTTGAGCTAGATACTTTTGCTCTATGTGCTTCACTTATATCTTTTAGAGCACAGTGGTGCGTGCCTTGGTAGTTTATATATGCTTTGAAAGTAGTCTCAAAAGGGGTAGTTATCCAAAGGGATACGAAAACTTCCACGTTCATGTGCATTGAATAGTTAGAGAAGTTTGATTCATCTCAATTAGTTTTGAGTTGTGGTTATGGTAATGTTGAAGTTATGCTAGTAAGGTGTTGTGGATCTAGAAATACTTGTGTTGAAGTTAGTGATTCCCGTAGCATGCACGTATGGTGAACCGTTATGTGATGAAATCTGAGCATGATTAGTCTATTGATTGTCATCCTTTGCGTGGCGGTCGGGATCACGCGATGGTTTATACCTATCAACCCTTCCCATAGGAGTATGCGTTGAATGCTTTGTTTCGATTACTAATAAAACTTTTGCAACAAATATATGAGTTCTTCATGACTAATGTTGAGTCCATGGTTTAGATGCACTTTCACCTTCCACCATCACTATCTTCTTAGTGCCGTGCAACTTTTGCCGGTGCACAAAACCCACCATTAGCCTCCCTCAAAACAGCCACCATACCTACCTACTATGGCTTTTTCAAAGTCATTCCGAGATATATTGCCGTGCAACTACCACCATGACATGTGCCATCATGTCTACATTGCCATTGCATGATCATAAGATAGCTAGCATGATGTTTCCATTGATGTCTATACCATGCTAGATCATTGCCACGGTACACTACCGAAGGCATTCCATATAGAGTCATAGTTGCTCTAATTTTTGAGTTGAAAGTGTGATGATCATCATTAATGGAACATTGTCCCATCATTGAGTTGAAAGTGTGACTCCATAGTTATTTGATACGCCGAGTCAATGTGACCATCTCCTCCTTTTTATCTCACAACCACCACCACACTCTATTCCACCTATAGTGCTATATCCATGGCTCACACTCATGTATTGCCTGATAGTTGAAAAAGGTTTGAGAAAGTAAGAGTGCGAAAAAATTTACTTGGCCAATACCGGGGTTGTGCATGATTTAAATTAGTTGTGTGAGGATGATGGAGCATAGCCAGACTATATGATTTTGTAGGGATAACTTTCTTTGGCCTTGTTATTCTGAAAGTTCATGATTTCCTTCCTAGTTTGCTTGAAGTATTATTGTTTTCTTATCAATAGCAAACTATTGTTTTGAACCTTACGGATCTGAACATTCATGTTACATGAAACAAGTTACAAAGGACAACTATGCTAGGTAGCATTCCACATCAAAAATTCAGTCTTTATCACTTCCCTACTCAAGGACGAGCAGGAGTTAAGCTTGGGGATGCTTGATACTTCTCCAACGTATCTATAATTTTTGATGGTTCCATGCTATTATCTTGTCAAACTTTGTATGTTTTGTATGCCTTTTATATATTTTTTGAGACTAACTTATTAACTCAGTGCCAAGTGCCAGTTCCTGTTTTTCCGTGTTTTTGACCCTTTCCAGAGGAGGATTTTAAACGGTGTCCAAACGGAATAGAACTTCCAAAAAGATTTTTTCTAGAACAGAAGATACGCGCCAGACTTGAGAACCAAGGCAGGGGCCAACAGGGGACCCCACAAGCCCCTTAGGTGCGGCCAGGGGGCCGCGCCTAGCAGGCTTGTGGGCCCCGTGTGGCACGTCTGCCCTACCTCTTCCGCCTATAAATTCAGAAAAATTCCAAAACTGTTGAAGAGATCCACGAAAATACTTTTCCGCCGCCGCAAGCTTCTGTCTCCGCAAGATCCCATCTGGGACACGTTCTCGTGCCCTGCCGGAGGGGGCATTCGGATACGGAGGGCTTCTTCATCAACACCATGACCTCTCCGATGATGCGTGAGTAGTTCACCATAGACCTTCGGGTCCATAGCTAGTAGCTAGATGGCTTCTTCTCTCTCTTGGATCTTCAATAGAAAGTTCTCCATGATCTTCATGGAGATCTATCTGATTTAATCTTCTTTTGCGGTGTGTTTGTCGAGATCCGATGAATTGTGGATTTATGATCAGATTATCTATGAATCTTATTTGAGTTTCTTCTGATCTCTCTTATGCATGATTTCATATCCTTGTAATTCTCTTCGAGTTGTGGGTTTTGTTTGGACAACTTGATAAATGATTCTTGCAATGGGAGAAGTTCTTGATTTTGGGTTCATACCTTGCGGTGACCTCACCTAGTGACAGAAGGGGTAGTGAGGCACACATCGTGTTGTTGCCATCAAGGGTAAAAAGATGGGGTTTTCATCATTGGTTTGAGTTTATCCCTCTACATCATGTCATCTTGCTTAAAGAGTTACTCAGTTCGCCATGAACTCAATACACTAGATGCATGCTGGATAGCGGTCGATGTGTGGAGTAATAGTAGTAGATGCAGAAAGTATCGGTTTACTTGTCTCGGACGTGATGCCTATATGTATGATCATTGCCTTAGATATCGTCATGACTTTGCGCGGTTCTATCAATTGCTCGATAGTAATTTGTTCACCCACCATATTATTTGCTATTTTGAGAGAAGCCTCTAGTGAACACTATGGCCCCCGGGTCTACTTCACACCATATTTTCAGCCTTACAATTTTACATCGTTGCACTTTCTGCCTTCAGATCTCACTTTGCAATCAATCTTGAAGGGATTGACAACTCCTTTATAGCGTTGGGTGCAAGCTCTTTTGTGTTTGTGCAGGCACTCTGGACTTGACGCGATTCTCCTACTGGATTGATACCTTGGTTCTCAAACTGAGGAAAATACTTTCTGCTCATATGCTGCATCGCCCTTTCCTCTTCAAGGGAAAAACCAACGCAAGCTCAAGAGATGACAGAAGGATTTCTGTCGCCGTAGCATTGATCATCCTTCACCTATTGTTTTATATGCATGTAGTAATATATCACCCTATGAAATTTATGCATGTATAGGAATATAATTATTATGCTATGCTATTGATCTATATCCCCTCGTCATTGAAGATCGTGGTATTTGTAGTTTTGCTATGCTATGTAGACGGGGTTGGTTCGTGTATTCATTGAGATTATGTGAGGATTACTACAAAATAAATTGAGTAGTAATTAAGGATATAATACACCTCTGGGCGGATATGGTATTGTTGGGTGGTTTCAAAAACATCATGGTTTCAACCCTCTGAATGTAAGTGGAATGTCGCCCAGGTTCAAAAAGATCAAACATACTTAGCGACTAGTAGCTTCCTTGTGCGACCACTCGCTATATGGGCTCCGGCTTATGGACTAGGTGACTGCTTCTGAAAGACTTCGTCTCAATCCTTGGGTTTGGTCCAGTGGGTACAACATACTAACCTCTGCAGAGTGTAAAAACTAATCATGATTAGCCGTGTCCCCGGTTATGGACAATTTTGAGCAGCTAGGCCATTACAGTTGTTGGATGATCTTGACTGATGAGACACTTAATAAAATTTGGTGGGAAACTTAATAAATGTAATAGGTTGGAGTTGGAGATACAAATTCAACCATATGTGAGTTAATTGCAGCAAACAAATTAAAACTTGACTATTAGGTAGTTGTGAGGATAAAATTAGCTTTCTCCAAAATAACCACGAGCCTTTCCTTTGTTATACTATGCATGTACATGTAGGTCTGTTATATTATTCTTCCTATGTAACTTGCCAATACATTCAAAGTATTGACCTATATGGCTGGAATGTATCATGTTACAGGATATTCAGACGAGTAAGGTATCGTTAGGATCGCGAGTCTTCACTCAACATTGCCAGTGGGCTATGATGGGACTCATCGTTATTATTCTGCTACTTTTCCGCTGTTTGATAGAATAAAGCTAGCTAAGTGCTATACAAATTGTTATACTTTATAAATTTTGGATCATACGTTGTAATAAATGATGCACTTGCTATTCTGGTATTCATCTATACTGTGTGTGCTAGCAAGTCGATCCAGGGACTAGCACAGTAAAGCACAGAGACTCAAATCCTCCGTAATTTGGTCGTTTACAGATGGTATCAGAGCAATGCATTGACTGTAGGTCGTGGCCCTAGAAAATGGATTAGAAAAGCCATAGGAGTGAAAAATTATTCTTTAAACTTTGTCTACATCTTACTCTTTCATCAGACAACCACTGTAGTATCTTGACCAGCTTAAGTAGGAACTAGTGGTGAGACCACCACTTATCTTGTTTTTATTGCGATATTATCGTGTTAGCGTATCGGATTATGCCCACTTTTGTGGTATGATGATACTAGGTTGCTTACTTGATTGTTATTTAGCTTGTTTGTTAAATTAGGATCTTGTCGAAATTATTCGACTATATATATATATATATATATATATATGTGTGTGTGTGTGTGTGTGTGTGTGTGTGTTTGTGTGTGTGTGTGTGTGTGTTTGATTTTGTTAGGTTTGTTGGTGTTACTTGTTATGGTGTTTTGGTTGCCTCATATACGTTACCTTGATCCTAATATGCATATGGGTAGAATATCCATATTTCTTTAGACCTACTCCTTTTATTACTCATCTATTCTTGCCAACCAAAACTCTTAGTATGCCTATTAGAGTGAGTTCCCTACAACTTTGGTTATATTGAAGTCACAAGGTCTGGATATTATTTTGGGTATGGATTGGATGATCAAATATCAGGGTGTCATTAGTTGTGCTAGTCGGTCTATATCTCTGAATGCACCAGATGGGACGAGAATCAAATATGTATGTAAGTATCAGCATAAGAGGATGCAGGTGAACTCTCTTAAGGGGGGTAGCCTGGAAGAGGTGCCAGTTGTGAAGGATTATCCAGATGTGTTTCCACAGGAGTTGCCAGGTCTGCCACCAGATAGAGATATTGAGTTTCTTATTGATTTAATGCCTGGCACTGGGCCTATTGCAAAGAGACCATACACAATGCCTCCTCAAGAGTTGGAGGAATTGAAGAAGCAGTTAAGGGAATTACATGCACAAGGATTTATTCGCCCAAGTTCATCACCTTGGGGAGCCCCTATTTTGTTTGTGGAGAAGAAGGATGGAACCTTGAGGATGTGTGTGGATTACCATTCTCTGAATGAGGTAACCACTAAGAATAAGTATCCTTTGCCTACGATAAATGATTTGCTTGACCAGTTGGAGGGAGCTACTGTGTTTTCTAAGATTGATCTTCGTTCCGGTTATCATCAATTAAAGATTCGTGAGCAAGATATGCCAAAGACTGCTTTCACTATGAGGTATGGGTTATATGAGTATACTGTTATGTCATTTGGATTGACTAATGCCCCTGCATAATTCATGAATATGATGAACAAGGTGTTTATGGAGTTCTTGGATAAATTTGTGGATGTTTTCATTGATGATATATTGGTGTTCTCCAAGAATAAGGAAGAGCATGAAGTGCATCTGCGTTTGGTATTGGAGAAACTGAGGGAGAACCAGTTGTATGTCAAGGTCAGTAAATGTGAGTTTTGGCTGGATGAGGTAGCATTCCTTGGCCATGTTATATCAGGTAATGGAATTGCAGTTGATCCATCCAAGGTTTCTGCTGTTACAAAGTGGGAGTCACCCATGTCAGTTGGTGAGATTCGCATCTTTTTGGGACTGGCAGGTTATTACAGAAGGTTTATTGAAAACTTTTCCAAGATTTCAAAGCTTATGACTGAATTGTTGAAGAAGGGGAATGAGTTTGTTTGGACTAATGATTGTGAAGCTAGCTTTCAAGAGTTGAAGCAGCGTTTAGTTACAGCACCAGTCTTAGCTCTGCCTGACATACACAAAGACTTCCTAGTATATTGTGACGCTTCTCGTTAGAGACTTGGGAGTGTTTTTGTTGGGGATATTACCTGTTAATGACCCGCCCTAGATGGGCCGGGTTACCAATCAGGCGATTCACCCAAACAGTTATTTGGGCCTTGGCCTGGCCGGATCAAGGTCGTATGACAGTTTACGATTTCTAGAAGGTCTCCAAGCTTTGAAGGATGGCGACTTAGAGACCACAGGAGTCACGATTTGTAGGAAGGAAAGTTCCCTTGTAAACCCTAGGGGTTCAACCTGTATATAAAGGCGAGTCCCAGGGGAGGAGAGGGCAGGTTAGAAATCATCGAGTGCTAGGTTCGGCGAGTTACGCCCTCTTTGTAATCGAAACCACATCAATACGAATCAAAGCAGGACGTAGGCTTCACCTCCTCACGAGGGGCCGAACCTGGGTAAATCGCCGTGTCTCTCCCGCTTAACCCCTTTGAGTCGCCACCCATGTGCGATGGCTCCAGTATTAAGTCCTTCCACGAGGACATCTACCATGAAAAAACCACGACAGTTGGCGCCCACCGTGGGGCCTACGCACGGTGGAGTTGAGTTCTCAAAGGGAGCCCTACAAGGGTTTGGGAGTTATGCAAGGGGGCTCATGACTTAGAGCCGCCGCGGGAAAACCTACATCGACAACCAGCGATGGGGACCTGAAGTGGATTCGATTGAATCTGGTTACAAGGTCCCCTTTGGCAAAATGAACGTCTTCATCGGCATGATCGGATCATCCGTGCCTGAGCCGGACATCTCCACCGACATCGTCGAGCCGGCCAGGTACGTCTGCCCAGTAATAACGCCTAATTTGACTCGCCTGGTCTTTGTGGGGTTCACGCAGGGATCGGAGGAGCCAGAGCGCTCGGCGACTCAGGAAACTACACCGGTCAACTCTGATGACGAATCATCCATGGGCGACTCAGATTCAATCCGGTCTCTGCATGGGGATTGTCTTGGGGGCTTGTCGCTGGCCATGGACCCAGAAGTCCTTGACCGAACCGGCCGCCAGATCGCCATCTCCATGGCAGGGGCGACTCAACCCACACAAAACCCTACCGGAGGCGATGGAACCGGCAAGACATCCAGGAGCCCGGCCGCAGTCCTGGTGGATTTAGCAGCAGAGATCACAAGGGTGATGGCGACTCCCCTCACACCAGAAAACCAGGAGGAGATAAACACGGAGCTGGCAAAACTCAGAGAGGCAGTGGCAAAGGCCCATCGGGATTCCGAGATAGAGTCCTCCAGGATCGAGACTCGGCAAGCTCAAATTACGGCCGAAAGGATGCGTTTAAACACTGACAACTGGCGGCTCGAAAGACAACAGCGCACATCTAACGCCGTCCATCAATGGAGACACCAGGGCCGCCTGCCCCATGATCTCAACCCAACCCGCCTGTTCGATACTCCATGAACCCCTGGGGTGGGAGCTGTCCCGGGGGGAGGACCGGGCCGCCCACCTAACCCGCCGGCTCAGCCAGCTGAGGATCGCATCCCCCAATTCCGGACGCCCCAAGGGCACTTTTCCAACCTGGTGGACAACATTCTGGCCGCAACTCGCCATCTGGAATCTCTTCCGATTCACGGCAACACCCCTGCCGATATAGAAGCAAGGAACGCCATCAAGATGTTGAAGACGGCGGTGGTTCAAAACGCCCAGTTCTCACATAGCCTCGAGAGGTTGCATTCCACCCCCCCAGGCAAGTTACACCAGGAGCCGGCCAGAGGACCAGCCCGCCGTAAACAGCTGGCCGCGACACGTCCCGCAGGACAACCCGCCTGAACAGAACCCGCCGGGCCGGGATCTCCCGAACACCCAAGACGCCCCGGCCCCCCTCGTCGGAGGCGGAGGGCGAGTAGGGGTACCATGCTTGTCCCTCGCCCTTCGTAATGAAAAGATGCCCAAAGACTTTAAGGGACCAAGAAAAGTGCCTAATTACACCCCGGACCTTGAGCCGGCATCATGGATCGAGAGTTATGAAATCGCCATGGACATGCTCGACGTGAACGAGGCAGTTTGCGCCAGATACTTCACGATGATGCTCGAGGGGTCAGCACGCACTTGGTTGAAAAACTTACCGCCCAACTCCATCCAGACCTGGGCCGAGTTAAAAGAGCGTTTCATCAAAAACTTCCGAGGAACTTGCAAACGACCGATGACGATCGTCGATCTACAGCACCGTGTTCAGCGCCCGGATGAGTCGGCTCACCATTGGTCACGGCGGGTTGCAGAAATTATTCATTCGTCAGATGGTATTACGGTGGCTCAAGCTGTGCTGATCCTCGAGCAGAATTGCCATTACGAACCCTTGGTGCAAAACTTGGGGCGACTCAAGCGAAAGGTCCAAGACATGGGAGAGCTGATGGACACCCTCACTAGGTATGCTGAGGCTGATGACACCAAAGATCCTGGTGAGGACGGTAAGGCTAATTCGCCCAAGAAGGGCGAGTCATCCAAAAATCATACCCGGTTTCAGGGACGTAACCGTCACAATCAAGGGACCAATGGCAAGCGAAGACTGCAAGAAGGCCCTCAGACTTAGTCGCCAACACCAACGCCAACAACGGCAAGAAGAAAAACAGGGGGTTTAGCGGGAAGAGGCCGTGTATTATGAAGAGGTACTCAAAGGCCCTTGCCCGCACCATGCCACGGCAGACGGTCCGGCGACTCACTCCTGGGAAAACTGCTTCGTAATGTGGGAGTTTCGGGCGGAGGCGATCAAGAAGAGTCAAAACGATGACCCGGACCAGCGCCAGGAGCAATTCGCCGCACCCAACCAACGACAGAACCCTTTCGGCAGCTTTCCCGAACAGGGGGCCCAAGGAGGCCCACAGCCAGGCGGCGGCCAATACCCGGTGCACCACCAGCGGTGGTATAACCCGCCAGGAGCCTTTCAGGAGCCACCCCCACAGGGGGCTCCGCATGGTCAGGACGATAATGGGGGCTTCCGCAGCAACCCCAAACAGTTAAGTAATGGGCAGTATCATGTTTTCAACACCAATGCTTGTAGGCGCGATAAGAAGGTGAGTCACCGGGCGTACATTGTATCTGAACCGGCGCTTCCCAGATACCTCCATTGGTCTGAGCAAACCATAACATGGAGCAGGGAGGATCACCCGCCGAGAGTTGACAACCCAGGCGATTTAGCGTTGGTCGTGGCGCCCTAAGTTGGGGGTTACACCCTATCCAAAGTGCTAATGGATGGTGGCAGCAGCATGAATATCTTATATTTTGACACTTTCCAAAGGATGAACCTACTGGAAAAAGACCTGATGCCTTGAACCACGGTTTTCCACGGGATCGTCCCGGGTAAGTCGGCCTATCCCAAAGGCCGGTCAGGCTCACAGTGGCGTTTGGAACTGCGCAAAATTACAGGTCGGAGTCACTGATCTTCGAGGTGGTCAAATTGAAAAGCCCCCTACCATGCGTTGTTTGGGCAGTCGGCTTACGCCTGCTTCATGGCTCGCCCGTGCTATGTTTACCTCAAGCTCAAAATGCCTGGCCCCAAAGGACCTATCACAGTTGATGGAGATAGAAGGATTGCAAAGGAATGTGAAGAAGGGGACGCGGCTTACGCAGAAGTCGCCTGTGCTGTGGAAGAGCTCAAACACCATCGGGCCAATGTTGACCCGGCGGACATGTCACCCCTAAAGAAGCCGACTACAGATTCTGAGTCGCCCCTCAAGTTCAAGCCAACGGACGACACTAAGACAATCAATTTTGTGCCTGGCGATTCATCCAAGCAGTTCACCATTGGGACGGGTCTGGACCCCAAATAGGAAAGCGCGCTCATCGAATTCATCCGTGAGAATCGGGACATCTTCGCATGGAAACCTTTTGACATGCTTGGTGTGTTGAGAGAATTCGCTGAGCACCATCTTAATGTTGACCCAAAGAGCAAACCCATCCAGCAGTACCTTCGCAGATTTAACGAGGAGCGACGCAAGGCGATTGGGGAAGAGGTTGCCCGCCTTTTAGCCGCCGGATTCATCGTGGAAGTTTTTCACCCCAAATGGCTGGCTAACCCGGTTCTGGTACTCAAGAAGAATGGTACTTTTTGTATGTGCATTGACTACACAGACCTCAACAGAGCTTGTCCAAAAGATCGCTTCGCTCTTCCCCGCATCGATCAGATCATTGACTCGGTGGCGGGATGCGAACGATTGTGCTTTTTGGACGCCTACTCGGGATATCACCAAATCAAGATGGCCATGGAGGATCAAGAGAAAACAGCCTTTATAACCCCCTTCGGGGATTTTTGTTATGTGTCCATGCCCTTTGGACTCAAAAGTGCGGGGGCGACTTATCAACGCTGCATCCAGAATTGTCTCCGCAACCAAATTGGTTGCAACGTCCATGCCTATGTTGACGATATTGTGATAAAAACCCGCCTGGGGGAGATGCTACTGGAGGATCTCAAGGAAACGTTTGATAATCTACGGGTATATCAGATGAAGCTAAATCCCACCAAGTGTGTTTTTGGTGTGCGTGCAGGGAAATTGCTGGGTTTCCTCGTATCGGAGCGCGGCATTGAAGCTAACCCGGATAAGATCGAAGCAGTTACGTCCCTTGGAAAGCCGGCGAACGTTAACCAAGTTCAACGACTAGCGGGTCGCGTTGCGGCCCTAAGTCGTTTTGTGAGTCGCCTGGGTGAGAAAGCGATCCCTCTTTATTAGTTATTAAGGAAATCTGATCGGTTTGTTTGGACGAATGAGGCAGACGAGGCGCTCGAAGCCCTGAAACGCCAATTGGTTAACCCGCCGGTCCTTGCCGCCCCGACTGAAAAGATCCCATGCTTCTGTATATCGTGACAAATTCCAAAGCAATAAGTGTGGCAGTGGTCGTTGAGAGAAAGGAGGAAGGGAAGGAATATCCAGTGCAACGCCTGATATATTTTATCAGTGAGGTGTTAACTCTTTCCAAGCAACGGTACCCACACTGGCAGAAGTTGGTATATGGGGTGTTTATGGCGAGTCGAAAACTTAAGCATTATTTCCAAGAACACCCTATCACAGTGGTTAGCTCTGCCCCCCTTGGGGACATCATCCAGAATTGGGAGGCAACAGGGCGGATCGCCAAGTGGGCAATAGAACTTGGCCCCCTTCACATACA
This sequence comes from Hordeum vulgare subsp. vulgare, assembly GCF_904849725.1. Taxonomy (NCBI): domain Eukaryota; kingdom Viridiplantae; phylum Streptophyta; class Magnoliopsida; order Poales; family Poaceae; genus Hordeum; species Hordeum vulgare. Next base: position 442,681,949 of record NC_058522.1, on the reverse strand, counting down.
ATATACGCCCCGCACAGCCATCAAGTCTCAGGCCTTAGTTGATTTCGTCAACGACTGGATGGAGTTACAGGCTCCGGAAGACCGGCTAATCTCACGTACTGGACTATTTACTTTGATGGATCTAGGCAGCTGGAAGGCTCGGGGGCTGGTGTGGTGTTGGTATCCCCTCAGGGAGATAAAATTTGTTACGTTCTCCGACTCATGTTTCCGTGCACTAACAATGCGGCGGAATACGAAGCTTTGCTTCACGGCTTGCGACTCGCCAATGAGATGAATCTAACACGAGTCAGATGCTTTGGCGACTCTGATTTGGTGGCACAGCAAGTTTCAGGTACCTGGGATTCTCGGGACCCCATGATGGCGGCTTACAGAAGAGCTGTGTCTGATGTGGCGGGTCATTTTCATGGTTATCAGGTGGACCACATTGATCGGCGCCTCAACGAGGCAGCTGACGCCCTCTCGCGACTTGGCTCCCAGAGAAAGCCAGTTCCTCCCAATGTTTTTCTGGATATCTTGCATAAACCATCCGTGATTCTACCATCGGAGGAGGAATTGGCAATACCAGATCCTGAGTCTCAGCTCGTGGCGGCTCTCCATGTGACGCCGGATTGGGTTCTTCCTTATCTGGCTTATCTCGCTCGGGGCGAGTTACCAGCAGACGAAGTTTTGGCTCATCAAATCGTTCGGCGCAGCAAATCCATGGTCATCATCAATGGCGAGTTATATAAGCGGAGCGCCTCTGGAGTTTTTCAACGATGCGTTTCCTCCAAAGAAGGATGCGTAATCTTAAATGACATTCATTCCGGAGACTGTGGGCATCATGCCGGGTCACGATCTTTGGTGTCAAAGGTGTTCCGTCATGGTTTCTTTTGGCTGACGGCTCATGCAGACGCAGAAGATATAGTTCGTCGGTGCGAAGGATGCCAGCGCTATGGGCGGCAGGCTCATGTCCCGGCTCAAGAATTAAGAATGATCCCCATCACTTGGCCTTTTGCAGTCTGGGGGCTGGACATGGTCGGCCCCTTTAAAATGTCCTCTAACAAGAAGACCCACCTGCTGGTGGCGGTTGATAAGTTCACCAAGTGGGTTGAGGCGGAACCTATTGGAGCTTGCGATGCGGAAACAGCGGTCAAATTCTTGAAAAAGTTGATTTTCCGGTTTGGATATCTGCACAGTATCATTACTGATAATGGTACTAACTTATCCCAAGGGGCGATGCAGGAGTTTTGTCGTCGAGAACATATCCGGCTTGATGTTTCTGCAGTCGCTCACCCACAATCTAACGGGCAGGCAGAGCGGGCGAATCATGAGGTTTTGCGAGGGATTAAGCCCCGACTCATGGTTCCCCTGGAAAAAACCCCAGGGTGTTGGGTTGAAGAATTACCTTCAGTACGGTGGAGTATTCGGACCACCCCGAACCGGTCCACGGGTTTCACCCCTTTCTTCCTGGTCTACGGAGTAGAGGCTGTTCTTCCTACTGATATAAGGCATGACTCACCTAGAGTCATCGCATATGTGGAACAAAACAATGAGCTGGCGCGTCAAGACTCTTTGGACGCCTTAGAGGAGGCACGTGACCTTGCTGCGGCCCGTTCAGCTATCTACCAGCAGGATCTACGGCGTTATCACAACCGCCGGGTTAAAAGTCGGACCTTTCAGGAAGGCGACTTGGTTCTCCGATTGATACAAGATCGTGCAGGCATGCATAGTTTGTCACCACCTTGGGAAGGACCATTCGTCGTCAGCAAGAACCTCCGCAATGGCTCTTATTATTTGGTGGATCTCCGGCCTAACCGGCCAACCATGGAGGCTGAGTCAACTCGCCCCTGGAATATTGCCCACCTGCGGCCTTATTACACTTGAGCTCTTAAGCTCTACATTTTGTAAGTTTTTCAGTTTCATTATGAAGTAATAAAGTTAAAAATACTCCCTGACTTGGGGGCTTCTTCATTAAAGAACAATTTTGTCATCCTGTTGCGACCTTATGAGCCGACAGAATCATCATTTTAGGGTGGTGCTTGAGCTTTTTGACTCGCCCCATCCTGTCGCGACCTTATGAGCCGACGAAACCAGCATTTTAGGGTGGCGCTTGAGCTTTCTGACTCGCCTCATCCTGTCGCGACCTTATGAGCAGACGAAACCAACATTTTAGGGTGGCGCTTGAGCTTTTTGACTCGCCCCATCCTGTCGCGACCTTATGAGCCGACGAAATCATCATCATTTGGGGTGGCGCTTGAGCTTTTTGACTCGCCCCATCCTGTCGCAACCTTATGAGCCGACGAAATCATCTGCATTTTAGGGTGTGTGCTTGAGCTTTCTGACTCGCCTCATCCTGTGGCGACCTTATGAGCCGACGAAATCATTTCCATTTTAGGGTGTGTGCTTGAGCTTTCTGACTCGCCTCATCCTGTCGCGACCTTATGAGCCGACGAAACCTGCATTTTAGGGTGTGTGCTTGAGCTTTCTGACTCGCCACATCCTGTCGCGACCTTATGAGCCGACGAAACCTGCATTTTAGGGTGTGTGCTTGAGCTTTCTGACTCGCCTCATCCTGTCGCGACCTTATGAGCCGAGGAAACCTGCATTTTAGGGTGTGTGCCCGAGCTTTCTGACTCGCCTCATCCTATCGCGACCTTATGAGCCAACGAAACCATCATTTTGGGTGTGTGCTCGAGCTTTCTGGCTCGCCCCATCCTGTCGCGACCTTATGAGCCGACGAAAATGCTGCTTTTATTTTTCTTCGTGGCATAGCCTCGAGGGTTTTAAACCTTCCTTTCTGATTCCTCTTGAAAATATTGGTTATCATTTATTTGGTTTCACATATGTTGTTTTCAAAGCTTAAATCAGGTTGATGATCAGAATTACTTCGTCCATGGCGGATTAAGCATCATAAAGGATTCTCGAATGGCAGGTCAAATATTTCAAATCGCCTTAAGGGCGATATAAAGATTCTTTTGAGAGTATCACAAAAACAGTATCGACTTATGGAAAATACCTATTACATGGCTCTCAGGCCAAATCGATGAGGTTTATTCTGTTGGCGCCTTAGAATCATTTTGCTGCGAGCTTTGGCCGACTTCAATTTGCAAGTCGCCCAGCACCCAGTTACACTTGGCCAGAGCTACGAAGTCATCTTCATCAGTCAAGATTGATGCCAGGTCTGCTTCCAAGTCAAAAGGGTTCTTGGGTCGCCGAGGAGTTAAACTGGTTGTCACAAAGGATGGCGGGTTGACCTTCTTGTTTTTGCTGTCATAAGCCTCCTGATACTTTGATAAGTCCAGACTTGCTGCGAGTTGGGTTGCTGCCAGCCGGGAGTCCTTGACAACACGTTGATAGTCCTCCTCAACGAATTCGGACCCATCGTCTTTGAGTTGAGGAAAGCCTGCCGCTACCTCTTCCGGGTTGATCTCTGGAGCATACGCCAAGCAGCGACTCAAGGCAGTCAGAACCCCCTTTCGGGCGGCTGACCGAGTTAGCTCGCCAATCTGAGGGGGAAGTGTTGGTAGGCAGCCAAGCACCTTCTTTATGGAAGTTATAGGCTCTTTGGCACCCATCACAGCTTTAACAGTTAAGACACTGCCGGTGTACAGTTGCTCTGTCAGCGTGTAAATCGCCTTTAGCATCAACACGCAATCTTCCTGAAGGTTGGCGGCTCTCGGACCTGAGTAAGGGGTCATGATAATCAGCGACTTACGATAAGAGTTATTTATAAGGAAAAAGGGAGAAAAGACCAAAGGTTTGAGTAAGTTTACCAAAGACGGCTTGCGTCATGTTTGAGATATGACGCTTCAAGCCGGACAATTCTTGTTGCACAGTAGCCAGCCTGGCTTCAGCCTTCTCTGCTCTTTTTGTGGCAACATCTTGGTCATCTTGAGCTCTTTTCAAATCGGCTTTGAGTTTTTCCAACTCAGCCAGGACCAATTGACACTTCTCCTCCGACTTAGCTCGGGCATCTTGTTGACCAGATAAGTTTATCTTTAATTCGCCAAGCGCCGATTCAGTCTCAGCAAGAGTTTCCTGTTGAAAGTACAAAAAAGGGGCAAGTCTCAGAACTATTGCAAGCAATATCCCTGACACTTGGGGGCTAATGTATAATTTTTTCTTTTCAGATGAAATTATACAATATCAAGACCCGGCTCATCTTTTGACTGATGACCCGGCCCTTGGGGGTTACTGGTCGCAAGTTTTTTCTCAATTTATCAAGACCCGGCTCATCTTTTTACTGATGACCCGGCCCTTGGGGGTTACTGGTCGCAAGTTTTTTCTCAATTTATCAAGACCCGACTCATCTTTTTACTGATGACCCGGCCCTTGGGGGTTACTGGTCGCAAGTTTTTCTAAATTTATCAAGACCCGGCTCATCTTTTTTACTGATGACCCGGCCCTTGGGGGTTAATGAGAGTAATACAATATAACAAAACTTACCTCATGTTTGTTTTTTAACATCCGCAGCAGGCTTTTCTCCATCTCATAACTCGCCTCCAGGCGACTTGCAAAACCAGAGCAGAGTTCCTTGAACTCCAGATTTTCATATTCAGAGAGCTTAGCCTTGGAGAGTCCAGATTCAGGAATGGCTTGACAGGAGGATGCAACATGCCTTGACAAAACCGTTGCCGCCGGTTTAGAGAAGCCGGTACCAGTAATAACTACAGCATCCGGGTCTTCTGTCGTCATCAATGGACTTGGCGGCTTAGGGCATCCATTGTTTCCTTGGGCGAGTTTGGAAGATCTGTTTGATTTTCAGGCTCGCCTTGGTCCGGGTTGTCCTGGATCGGCACCGACTCTTTGACGGGCTCTGAAGTTGTGACAGGAGTTGGTCCGTTGGTTTTCCTTTTTTGGCCTATGCCCTAAAAGAAGGGAGAAGCGCATTAAGGAACTGAAAGTTTATTACCCTCAGGATTCAAAGTATGGTTATCAAAAGACTTACCCAGGAACTCGAATCATTGGCGGAAGTGTCGACATCACTGAGTCGCCAGATGTAGGAGGAGAGTTCTACAAGAATTATACGTCAAAAATATAGGCGGGTTACAGACGTGATCCAAAGAAATATGAAGAATTGTTGTTCATAAGTACCTTATTTGGTTTCCGCTTGTTTGTTGCTGGTAAGCCGGACACCAGATCACCGGAATGACTTCGGGTCTTCCGATTTGAAGTATGTTGTGCTTTCTTCAGTAGGAAATTTGGGTCCAAACAAGCATTTGGGTGTGAGAAGGGAACTTTCCCACAAATTCGCCTGGCCGGCTTAGGTGGAGAAGGAGATGAATCGGAGGAAACATAAATTACCTCAACAGAGTCCTCATGGCTTTCGTTGTCTTCATTCTATTTCAAAAGAGGCAGAGATATAAATACAAAGATTAACAGTAGTGGATGGCGAGTGAAAAGAGGATGGATTTTTACCTCCGAAAGTGCATCGCAGACTTGAGACTCATCGACCTCGGATGGCTCAGCCGCAGCAGCTTTGCCCTTGCCCTTGGTTTTCTTTAAGGGCGGCTTAACATTTTTCATGGCTGGCCTTTTGGGTTTCCTGGACCAAAACTTATCGCCTTTCTAAAATAGCATATGTTACAAAAACCACAATACAAGTGAAACATAGTAAGTAAAGACCAAAGGCAGGTTAGATTTGCTCACCTTGGGCACCGGATTAATTTTGCAGAAAGGCTTGAGGCCAATTTGGCCGCATTTTCCCGCAGGCTCGCCAATCAGCTTCTTGATGATGGTGACAATATCCTTTTCTGTTAAAGCCGTATGGAAATAACATTGAGGATGATCTAGGGTGCCATCAAATTCGCACATTAGCCCATCCCGGCGGCTCAGAGGGAGGATGCGCCATTCGACCCAGCAGCGAATTAGGTTAACCCCAGTAAGGCCGTTGTTTGTCAAGGATCTTAACTCGGACAATACTGGGATGAATTCTGATTCCTCCTCCTCGGTGAGCTTGTCTGGAAGCTTGAAGTTCGTTGGAAGGCGATCTTTCCTGTAGCCCAGAAGCTTGTTTTTGCCTGCAGGAGAGGTCTCTTGACAGTAGAACCAAGACTCGCCCCAACCTTTGGGATGGTTGGGCATGGCGAGTGAGGGCAACGGGCTATCCCTGTGGCGCTGGACATTGACACCGCCGAGTTCCAGGCTGGGGCCATTGTGAAATTCCGTTTGGTGATTTAGATGGAAAAAGTGCCAGAATAAGGGGACAGAGGGTTCAATCCGGAGATAAGCCTCACAGAACACTTGGAATTGGCATAAGTTACTTATGGAATTAGGTCCCAGATCCTGGAGGCGGAGGTTCATGAAAGCCATGGCATCTCTAAGAAACTTCGATCCGGGCGGCTTAAAACCTCGCTCCAGGTGCTCAATGAAAACGACTATTTCTCCTTCTTTGGGGTTGGGGAGATCTTCTCCGAATCCGGTACGCCAGCCGATAACATTCTGAGGGTCCAAGTTGCCCGTTTTCACATAGTCTGCTAGTATGGTGTCGTTGACTTCGGTAGGAAGCCAGTCACTTTTGAAGACGGTGCCCATGTTACAAAGAAGTAAAGTATGAATTTACACGCCTCGAACATCTACTGTAAGGGGTGAAGTAAGTTCATTTAACTCGCCAAATAATTTGTTCACGGACTGAGGGAAAAACTTGACCCGCCATATCAAGAGTCGGTTTGGGTTGCTATGGCGACTTATGAAGTTTGACTATTCACGAGAGCTGCGTTCTAAAGATGATGGAGACGTTTGTCCAAAACATCAAAGTGTGAAGACTACAAACAGCTTTTTGCAAACAGTAGGTAAATTATGGATCTACTGGATAGATGAAAAAAACATGAGAAAAGCGGCTGGATGCAACAATTTATTACCAGGGCAAGGTGACGCCCTTCGCTTAATGAAACATTATAGTAGGTTCGCAAGTAAGAGCGGATAAATGAAGCTATTCAAAGCATTGGCTATCTCGTCGACATTTATGCTAATCAATTCAGGATAGGCAACACATGCTCGCGAAGAACATCAAGAACATGGCAGTGCTGGAGCTTCAAATGGAGATTGGATCTATTCTTAAATAGGCGGTGGCCTAACCAGATGCTTTCGGTCGAAGAAGGCCGGCGGTGACGGAGGTTGTTGGAGAAGCAAGGAGGTCCCGTCGAGCGAAGAGATCTTCGACGGCGGCGGAGTTCGTGGCGAGCGACGAGATGGTCGATGACGATGCGGTGGTCAACGGCGGCGGACGGATCGTCCGCGATGCGAAGCTTGACGACGGCGAAGACCTATGGGCGGCGCCGAAGCTTCTCGGACGAAGGCGGAAAGTACGGTCAGCGGTGGAGCCCTCGGGAGGCGATGAGACTTCCTCGCTGTGGTAATGGGGAGGAGATTGACAAGACTGGTAGGTGGGAAGCACCTGTCCTGTCCCCCCATCTATTTATCAGGGCGGGCGCTGGAACCGAGGCGCCGTGAGCGAGAACCGCCAGGGAATAAAAAGATTCGCCATAATGGCGTTCCGAAGATTTTGGGATAACGATGCACTAAGATCCGTTGGGATTATGTCAGTCTTCCCAAAAATCGAGGGATAAGAAGATGCTAACAGGAAATGGTTTGGCGACTTAAAGATTTTTCGGTACCGGATGGCGGGTTACAATTTCTGACGTATGGAGAAAAATGAAGGAATGAATCGCCTTCAACTGAGCGGAAATATTGGCGTGAAAAAGTTCAAGTCAATATGGGGCCTAATGTTGGGGATATTACCTGTTAATGACTCGCCTTAGGTGGGCCGGGTTACCAATCAGGCGATTCACCCAAACAGTTATTTGGGCCTTGGCCTGGCCGGATCAAGGTCGTATGACGGTTTATGATTTCTGGAAGGTCTCCAAGCTTTGAAGGACGGCGACTTAAAGACCACAGGAGTCACGATTTGTAGGAAGGAAAGTTCCCTTGTAAACCCTAGGGGTTCGACTTGTATATAAAGGCGAGTCCCAGGGGAGGAGAGGGCAGGTTAGAAATCATCGAGTGCTAGGTTCGGCGAGTTACGCCCTCTTTGTAATCGAAACCACATCAATACGAATCAAAGCAGGACGTAGGCTTTACCTCCTCACGAGGGGGCGCACCTTGGTAAATCGCCGTGTCTCCCCCGCTTAACCCCTTTGAGTCGCCACCCAGGTGCGATGGCTCCAGTAGTAAGTCCTTTCACGAGGACATCTGCCGTGACAAAACCACGACAATTTTGATGCAGGAAGGTAAAGTTGTTTCTTATGCTTCACGCCAGCTTAAGAATCATGAGCATAATTATCCTACACATGGTTTGTAGTTAGCCTCAATTGTGCATGCATTGCAAATTTGGAGGCCTTATCTCGTTGGTAATCATTGTGATATATTTACTGACCATAAGAGCTTGAAGTACATTTATACTCAATGGGAGTTGAACCTCAGACAGAGGAGATGGTTGGAGCTTATTAGGGATTATGATTTGAATGTACAGTATCATCCTAGTAAGGCTAATGTTGTTGCTGATGCATTGAGTCGTAGGAGCCATGCTAATGCAATTAATATTGATGATATGCCACTCGAGTTAAGTGAGCAGTTCACAAACCTGAGATTGGAGATGGTCCCTAGAGGCTATTTGGCAACACTTGAGGTAAGGCCTACTTTGCTTGACAGAATTAGAGAAGCTCAAAAGGATCATGAGTATATTGCTGAGATAAAGGAGAATATGCTAAAAGGAATGGCAAAAGGTTTCCATGAGGATGAACATGGAACCATATGGTTTGAGAAGCGTATTTGTGTACCTCATGATGTAGAGATAAGAAAGTTGATTCTTCGGGAGGCGCATGATTCACCTTATTCTATTCACCCAGGTAATACTAAGATGTATTTGGATTTGAGGGAGAGATTTTGGTGGCCTAGCCTGAAGAGGGAAATTGGTGGATATATTGCAGTATGTGATGTGTGCCAGAGAGTCAAAGCAGAGCATCAGAACCCAACAGGTTTATTATAACAATTGCCTATACCTTATTGGAAGTGGGATGAGATTGGTATGGAATTCATCACAGGGTTACCCAGGACTCGATCAGGTTATGATTCTATTTGGGTAGTTGTTGATCGTTTGACTAAAGTTGCTCACTTCATCTCGGTAAAGAGTACCTATACTAGTGCTAAGCTAGAAAAGATTTATATGGCTAGAATTGTTTGTCTGCATGGAGTTCCAAGGAAGGTAGTGTTTGATAGACGTACTCAGTTCACTTCTAAATTTTGGCGTCAGTTGCATGAATCGTTGGTTACTAGACCGGAGTTCAGTACAACATTCCATCCACAGACAGATGGGCAGACAGAGAGGGTGAATCAAATTTTGGAGGATATGTTGAGAGCTTGTGCTTTGGACTACGGGTCCAGTTGGGATGATAATTTACCGTATGCAGAGTTCTCATATAATAACAATTATCAGGCTAGTTTGGAGATGGCACCGTTTGAGTTTCTGTATTGTAGGAAGTGCAGGACACCATTGATGTGGGATGAGATTGGAGAGCGTCTGTTCTGTGGACCAGACTTGATTAGAGATGCTGAGGAGAAAGTCATGTTGGTTCGTGACAGGCTAAAGATAGTGCAGTCCAGACAGAAGAGTTATGCAGATGCTAAGCGTAAGGAGGTGACGTATGAGGTAGGAGACCGTGCATGCCTTAGAGATTCACCACTTCGTGGAATTAAGAGATTTTGAATCAAAGGTAAGTTAGCACCACACTTTGTGGGGCCTTACATGATCTTGGAGCGTAGAGGAGAGGTAGCTTATCAGTTGGACTTGCCAGAAGCTTATTCAGGAGTTCATAATGTTTTTCATGTATCCCAGCTGAAGAAGTGTCATGCAGAGATGGTAGATGTTCCTTTGAGAGATACATTGCGACTTGAGGCAATTCAATTGGAGACTGACTTGACGTATGAGGAGAAGCCTGTTAAGATTCTGGAGACAACACCACAGAGTTACTCGCACCAAGACAATCAGGTTATGCAAAGTTCAGTGGAATTATCATACAGAAGAAGAGGCTACTTGGGAACGAGAGGAGGATCTCAAGCAGGATCACCCACACCTATTTGCTAGCCAACCTGAATCTCGAGGGCAAGATTACCCTTAAGGGGGTAGGTTTGTTACATCCCAATTTTCTTAAATCAAGATGTTAATAGATCATTCATATGCATCTCATATTTTTCTATGCATTATTTGCCTTTCTGCAAATATTATTGATCATGCAACTCAGGGTAATTTATATGGGAGTGGAGATAACATGACTTCTTCCCAGTCAAATAAAAAGTTCATAATGTTTAGAATAATATTTGGAGTCACCTAATACAATTTTTCAATTTTTATGAACTCCAATTTATTTTAGTTGAGTTTTTCAATGCTCGTTGTGTGGCCTATAGCATAAAAGTTATTTTGAAAAGACGCATTAGGTGGAACTAGGGTTCATGTAGAATATATTAGATGTATATTTTTCTCTGTCTTTTATAGTATTTTAGTATATATTTTTCTGGTATTTATTTAGCTAGAAAAATATAATTTTATTTTTATTTTCGTAGTTGTTTAAAAAAACCAGGCGCACTGTGCAGTCGGACTGCACAATGGCCCAGCAGCAAGGGCCCAAGAGGGGCTTCGCTCCAGCCGTGAACGCACTAGCATAGCCAGCGACCGAGCCAGCTGGCAGAAGCCGGCCCATGATCCCCACATCCCCGCGACTTCTCCTACACCGAGCCAGACTCGATCCCCTGCATCGCAAGGATTTCTCCCGTGAGCACAAGGTTCTCTAGACGTGCATGAAGGGTTTTTTCCCCTAGTCCTCCCGTGACTAGGGTTCTCTAGTCCTCCGGCGGGCCGCCACCGTGAGTTTGCTGCTGGTGTCCTCTTTGTCGCCCTTCCCTGCCCTAGCCCTCCTCTCGTTGCCAGTGATCCCACGGGGTGACTGCTCTCGAGGAGAAGGAGTTCGAGCGCGAGGGTTTAGGGTTTAAGGTTAGCATAGATCCGATCATGGCGGGATCGCAGGAGAACGTGGGAAGGCAAGATGGAGATTTTGGTCTGGCAAGCAAATTACTTGAGAAATTAACGCTGCAAGAGGACGAGGCTGACGATCTGATCTGGGAGGAAGAATTGGGTGCCGAGGAAATCAAGCCTAAGTGGCTTGCCCGAGGGCGTCTGCTCACAACAAAAACTTATAGCCATAGTGCTTTGATTGCAGAGATGAGGGTGGCATGGAACCCAGCACTGAAGGTGACTTGGAGAAGGATTGATGCAAACCTGTTCTCTGTTCAATTCAACTGCCTTGGAGACTGTTACAAGGCGATACACCAGGGTCCTTGGGATTTCAAAGGGCATGCATTGATACTGGCTAAATATGATGGTTTTGTCAACCCAGAGAAGGTCACATTAGACAAGATTGAGACGTCGGCTCAGATACATAAGCTACCTGATGGCGTGCTAAAGAGTGAAAAAGCTCTCGGGAATCTGGCTCAGCGGATCGGGGAGGTTCAGGAGGTCCAAGTCACACTACCAAACGAGTTTGTGGGTGAATTTATCAGGGTGAGAGTTAAGCTTGATGGGAATAAGAAGCTCACCCGGGTGGTTGGAATCACGAAGGGGGGAGCAACGGAGAAGTACTTGGTGAAATTTGAGAAGCTACCGACTTTCTACCATGCCTGCGGCCTTATGGGACATTGGTATGAGGAGTGTGGAACGGGTGAGCCTGATACAAGTATGTTTGAATGGGGGAACTTTATTCTGGCCCCGAGAAGAGGTAGGGGAGGTGGTCGTGGAGGTAGAAATAATGGTGGCCGGGGGAGGGAAGATCGCCCTTTTGATCCTACCTATACAGGTCGTGAGGCTGAGGAGGAGATTGGTGTTGGTTCGTATGGAAGAGGACGAGGACAAGATTGGCGTGAGTCCGCAAACTGGAGGTACAATTCTGCTTACAATAGGCAAGCTCCGAATGAAACTGGGGAAGGTATGACCGGAAAAATCCATGTTCGAGTGGGGGATACCGCTATGAGAGAGAATGATGGCACCCTGGGATTGGATTTAACCAGCACCAAGATGATTGTGGTGATGGAAACCAACGTGCTAGGGAAGAGGTATGCAGCTGATTCGGGCCTCGCAACTATCGGCAACGAAGATGATATACCACATATGGCTGGAGGAGTTATGGTGCCAGCGGGTAACACAGCAAATAAAGTGGACATCTTCGTGGGAGGTGAGAATGGTAGCTCTACACCAATGGGAACTCCGCAGAAAAATGCAAACAAGAAGAAACTTAAGGGTGTTGATGGTGAAGAGGTGACAAAATAGTCTGACAAAGGATCGGCGGCCTCCCTGGTGGAGGACCGCCGGGAGTAATGAAAACCGTAGCTTGGAACTGCCGTGGAATGCTCTCGTCCACGGCAGTTCGAGAGCTCTTGTTGCTACAAGGGCGTGTGAGAGCGGATGTGTTTTTTTTGTCTGAATCACATCTGAATAAAGCAAAGTCAAACGAGGTCAGAATTAAGTTGGAGTTTGATCATGTGCATGTAGTAGAAAGTGATGGGCGAGCAGGAGGACTTGCACTCTTCTACAACAATGCAAATGAAGTGGTGTTGAACTTCTCGTCACCAAATTTTATTGATGGGTTTGTTAAAAATGGCAATGATGTAGCATGGCGTCTGACTGGATTCTATGGTGAACCTAGTTGGGATCTTAAACACCTATCATGGAATCATATGAGAACATTACACCACAATATGAAGGGACCATGGATGATTATTGGAGATTTCAATGAGATTTTAATAACAAGCGAGAAGGTGGGGGAATATTAGACCTTCACATTGTATGCAAAATTTCAGAGACTGCGTGGAGGAATGTGGACTCCACGAAGTAATGCACATTAGAGATTAGTTTACATGGAGTAGGGGGTGATTAAGGAACGGCTTGATAGAGCTCTATGTAACGAAGCATGGGCAGAAAAAATCCCATACGCGGCAGTTGTGCATGAACATCACACACATTCAGACCATCACTGCTGGTGCTGGATACACAATACTATGCTGATGCATTGTGAAGGCAACCAAAAGGTGAAAGGAGGTTCGAAGCACGATGGTTGAGCGAAGAGATAGTAAATGAGATTGTTAATACTGCATGGCAGAGAGGACATCTAGCAGGTATTGGGCCATCATTGTCGGACCGTACTAGAGCTGTTAAAATGGATTTGGTGCAATGGGATCGTCAGACTTTGAAGGGACCTAAGCGTCGGATTCATAAGTTGGAAAAGGAACTAGAAAGGGTAAGAAGGGGACAATTGACTAGTGAATCAAGACAAAGAATCAAGGAAATACAAGTCTTGATAGACAGCTTGTTGGACCAAGAGGAGATAATCTGGCTACAGAGAGCAAGAGCAAACTGGTTGATGCATGGCGATAGGAACACCTCCTTCTTTCATAAAGCTGCATCAGCCAGAAAGAAGAAAAACTGTATTAAGAGGCTTATGGATGACGCGGGGGTATGGAGAGAGGACACACAGGAGATCAATTCGATCATCACAGGGTATTTCAGTGAGCTGTTCACATCCCAAGTTTCAGTGCCATATGTGGATGTCTTGAGCCAGGTACCATCCAAAGTTACATCAAATATGAATGACGCTCTCATGGCCCCATACACAATAGAAGAGGTTAAGAAGGCTTTGTTCTCGATTGGGGATCTCAAAGCCCCGGGGCCCGATGGATTACATGCTATCTTCTATAAGAGGTTTTGGTCTATGCTAGGAGATGATCTAGTTTCTGAGGTCTTAAACAGTAAATATGAGGATCATGCCTCAAGGTTGGAATGATACAACAATTGTTATGATCCCAAAGCTGAATGCTCCAAAGAAGGTAACCCAGTTTCGCCCTATTAGTTTATGTAATGTTGTGTATAAAGTTATCTCAAAGATGATAGCCACAAGATTAAAACAGTTCTTGTCAGAGATAATTAGCCCAACCCAAAGTTCCTTTGTCCCAGGGAGATTGATCATAGATAATGTGCTTATCGCTTATGAAAGTTTGCATACTATTAAGCAAAATAAAACAGGCAAGGAGGGGTGGTGTGCGGTCAAATTGGATATGCAAAAAGCCTACGACAAAGTAGAGTGGGTGTTCTTGGAGGCGATCCTGTTAAAACTCGGGTTCCATGAAGACTGGGTGAAGATGATCATGGTGTGCGTTTCCTCTGTTGAATATAGGGTGAGATATAACACAACGGAAACAGATTCATTTAAACCAACAAGAGGTCTTCGACAGGGAGATCCGTTATCACCGTATCTATTCCTCCTTTGTACTGAAGGGCTCGCAGCGTTATCGTCACAAGCAGAGGCCTAAGGTGATCTAGTGGGAGTTAAAGTGTGTCGGGATGCACCGGCAGTTACAAACCTGCTATTCGCAGATGATTGCTTGATCCTAATGAAGGCAAATGCAGCTAACGCTCTCTCTCTAAAAACAGTATTGGATCGATACTGTTTGGCTTCAAGGCAACTTGTTAGTGCTCAGAAATCGAGCATCTTTTTCAGTCCGAGTACGGATGCCAATGCTAAACTAATATGTGCACAATCCTGGGGATCAGGACAGAGGCGTTGAATGACAGATATTTGGGCCTTCCATCTAACCTGGGGGTGGATAAAAGCGATGACTTCCAATACCTTATTGATCGATTGGTCCAAAAGTTGATGGGGTGTAAAGAGAAATGTCTCTCTACTGGGGGGAAGGAGGTGCTTTCGAAATCAGTTGCACAGGCCATACCAACTTATGCGATGTCAGTCTTTAAAATTCCGAAGAAAATCTGCAAAGGAATTACCGACGCGATATCTAGATTTTGGTGGGGTGATGATGCAACTAATAGGAAGATGCATTGGTTCTCTTGGAAGAAAATGTGCATCCCCAAGAAGTATGGAGGTATGGGTTTTAGAGATATCCACTGTTTTAATCTTGCTCTCCTAGCTAAACAGGCATGGCGGCTTATTGATGCGCCAGAATCTCTATGTGCGACCATTCTCAATGCGAAATACTACCCCAATAATGATCTGTTCGGTTCACAAACCAGGATCATCGTTTACATGGAAAAGTATCCTGGCAGGGGTAGAAACAATCAAAAAGGGTTATATATGGAGGATCGGTGATGGACAGAATGTCAACATCTGGGAGGACTCATGGATTCCACAATCATCTAACAAAAAAGTGATTACGATCAGAGGGGGAAATTTGTTATCTAAAGTCTCTGATTTGATCAATCCGGTGATAGGTGATTGGGATACCCAGTTTGTGAACCAAACTTTCTGGCTAGTGGATGCTCATCGGGTTCTAGCAATCCCACTACCGGTTTACGAGATGCACGATTTTATTGCCTGGAGCCCGGCAAAGAATGGCATTTTCTCAGTTCGATCAGCATATCAAACGGAATGGAATTCCAGGTTTGGCAACCTAATACAGGTCAGTACAGGGTCTTCTACACCAAGTGACAAATGGAAGCTGGTATGGAGCCTGGAATGCCCTGCAAAAATCAGAATTTTCATTTGGAGATTGTTATAGTCAGCTATCCCCTGTAGGGCAGTACTAGCATCCAAGCATATGAAGGTCAAAGCCCAGTGCCCAGAATGCAAGAAGGGGCCAGATAGTATTTGTCATTTCCTATTTGAATGCCCAAGATCATCAGCAGTTTGGAAGCAGTTGGGCCTGTTCGATGTTGTTAAAAGGGTATGCACTAAATATAAATCGGGTGAGGATGTCATCTATGAGCTGTTGCATATGGAAACTTCAGGAATCATTATTTTGGGCTGCCCTAAACGGCGAGAGGTAGTTGCTACTGCTGCTTGGTATCTGTGGTTTGAACATCAAAAGGTATATCATGGAGATGAAATCCAAATAGCGCCTCAAATTGCCCTAGCCATACGTGGACTGTCGGCAAACTTCAGCATTGCATGTACCCATACAGCAAGAGGCCGAACTGGGGGATGGAACAAGCCGCCGCAGGGATATGTAAAACTGAATGTCGATGCAGGTTTTGATCATGACCTCCTCCGAGGATCGGTTGGGGCAATAATGAGGAACCAAAAAGGGCAGTTCTTGGCGGCAGCAAATGATAGGATTGATATATGCTATGATCCGAACACGGCAGAAGCGTTGGCGGTAAGATTTGGGCTACACCTTGCAAGAACTATCGGGTGCAGTAAAATCGTGGTGAACTCTGATAATCTGGAGATAGTGGAGGATCTTAAGAAGGGATATTCTTCTTCGGCAGCTTCGGCAATCATCGATGACTGTTTCTTTTTGGGATCGGAATTCAATCATGTTTTATATGATCATTGTGGTAGAGATAGTAATCAAGTAGCGCATGAACTAGCTAAGTTAGCAAAGTCTTCCCCCCCCTAGCTGTTGGATGGACTCAGCTCCTCCTGAGATTATCCCAGCTATTGTAAACGATATGGTTACTCTTATTTCTGAATAAAGTGGGAGGGAGTTGTAAAAAAAGGATTTCTCCCGTGAGCAGAAAAGCTCCAGGAGCCCCGAACCCCCTTTGTCCCGATCCGATCTGATTCATCTCGCCGAGACCCCTACTCCTCGATTTCGCTGCTCCCGATCCGTTCCTGTCGCCAAAATCGCAGAGCACGCCGGAGCCAGCACCAAAGCAGTTTCGCCGAAGCCACTGCTTGAAGAACCACCGCCGAGCCGCCGTCAACCACCGGAGGAGCCAAGCCCGAGACCCTTCTGTTTTCCCTGTTGCTCGTGGTGAGCACGTGCACACGATCTGATTCAGTCAATTCGCGCAGTGCTACAGTACCAAATTAAACCTATTTTTGATCTGTTTTAGCTCGGTCAGATTCTTGATCGAATTTTGTAACATGTTTAAATTTTTACTCGTAGCTCCGAATCAGGAAATTCTTTTTCCTGTCATCTTGTATTGACGAGTAGAATATGATAGAGCTAATATTTTTCGGGTTTGCAAATTTTAAAATTTGAGTTGGACCAGAT
Source organism: Hordeum vulgare subsp. vulgare (assembly GCF_904849725.1). Taxonomy (NCBI): domain Eukaryota; kingdom Viridiplantae; phylum Streptophyta; class Magnoliopsida; order Poales; family Poaceae; genus Hordeum; species Hordeum vulgare. The sequence goes on along the minus strand of NC_058522.1, from coordinate 442,664,978 downwards.
TTATTTTAAACCTTCTAGAGGCCATATTTTGCAAATCGTTCGTTCAATTTAGTTGTATGTTTTTGTGTTATGATCGTAGCAGCATGTAGATGATTTATACTTGTTGTCATGCTACTTTTGTTTTGGTTTTAAAAATTGGTTTCTCATTGTTGGTTTTATTTGGTGTTATTTGAATGTGGTGATTGATTGTTTTGATTGTTCAAAACGTGTAGATTTCCCAGAGTGCGACGCAAACTATTGTTAGGAGTGTGACTTTTTGAACCAGAATCAAGGCAAGTTACATGTTGATCATCCTTCACCTATTGTTTTCTATGCATGTTGTATTATATCATCCTATGAAATTTATGCATGTATAGGAATATAATTATTATGCTATGCTATTGAGCTATATCCCCTTGTCATTGAAGATCGTGGTATTTGAAGTATTGCTATGCTATGTAGACGCGGTTGGTTCCTGTATTCATTGAGATTATGTGAGGATTACTACAAAATAAATTATGTAGTAATTAAGGATATAATACACCTCTGGGGGGATATGGTATTGCTGGGTGGTTTCAAGAACATCATGGTTTCAACCCTCTGAATGTAAGTGGGATGCCGCCCAAGTTCAAAAAAATCAAACAGACTTAGTGACTAGTAGCTTCCTTGTGCGACCAGTGGCTATATGGGCTCTAGCTTACACTACCGAAATTTAGAAATTTTCTACCCCGGACGACAAAGGCCTTTGCCATCCGTCAGCAGATGGCAAACTGGACGACAAACAAAAACCGGTGAAGGGCCTCTTTGCTGTTTGCATTGGGACAGCTGAGGGCAAAGGATCTTTGCCGTGAGGGGGCAGACGGCAAAGAATATGGGACGACAAATCTACGGGCACCTCCGTCAAGTGCTAACGGCAGCCTGCTGGGCCCACAGATCCTTTGCCGTCTGCCATGGACCCTTAGCCGTCCTCCATCCTTGTAGGCTGACGGCAAAGGTGCCACCAAAGCCCCTCTATTTGCCCCTTTGTCGTTCGCCCTTGAACCCTTTGCCATCCGCCATCCTTGTGGGCTGACGGCAAAGGTGCCACCAAAGCCCCTCTAATTTTCCCCATTGTCGTCTACCATCCTTGTGGGCAGACGACAAAGGATGCACCCAGTTTGCTTCGACAGCCCAGTTTAGTCCCATTGCCGTCTGCTATAACCCCTTTGCCGTCAGTGGGCAGACGACAAAGAGTCCAAACTACCACTTTTTATTTTATTTTTAATAATATCCAACAATTTTCACACAAATCAGGAATATATATATATTTGACATTTCATCCATAATACATAATATATATTTGACAGTTTCATCCATAATCCATAATACATAATATATTTCACACAAACTACCCCATATTCATAACCATATTAAAATAAGTTTCATCCGTAATACATACATATTATGCAAGTTTCATCCGTACCAATTCATATATTACACTAGTTTCATCCATACATACAAACTTTCATATCCATTTACTACAATAGTTTCAATCCAAGCTTCCGTGAAGTGAATTGAATCTGCAAAATGGGAAATAAGTAAGTTAGAAGAAGAAGAGTAGATGAAGAGGAGAAGAAATAAGTAAGTTTCATATCCATTTAGCGCGAAAAGGACATACTTAGAGTCTTCTCCTTCTTCTCTTCTTCTCTTCTTCTTCTTCTTCCTTATTTTCATTTCTCCTCTTCTTGGAGCTAAATTAGCTAAGTATGTCTTTTTGGAGCTAAATGGGATAATTATGTCATTTTAGAGGAAAACAAGCTAAGTATATAATATGCATGAGCTAACCAAGGTTCTTATGCCATTTTGAGCTTATTATGTCATTTTGGAGCTAAATTAGTCATTTTAATGAGCTAACAAAGGTTCTTATGATGATTTTTCCTAACTAAGCTAATTATGTCATTTTGGAGGATAATTAGCTAAGTATGTCTTTGTTGGCGAAAATAAGCTACGTAGAAGAAGAAGGAGAAGAAAAAGAAGGAGGAGGAGGAGGAGAAGAAAAAAAGAAGAAGAGAAGAAGAAGGAGAAGAAGGAGGGCTCCTTCTCCTTCTTCTCCTCCTTCTCCTTCTCCTTCTTCTCTTCTTCTTCTTCTTCCTTCTTTTCATTTTTCCTCTTTCTCCTCCTCTTGTCCTCTTTTTCGAGCAAAATTAGCTAATTATGTCTTTTTGGAGCTAATTATGTCATTTTGGAGCATAATTAGCTAAGTATATGTCATTTTTTATTAAATAGACCATTTTGAGCTAACTAAGTTAATTATGTCATTTTGGAGGCTAATTAGCTAAGTATGTCTTTGTTGGAGAAAATAAGCTACGTAGAAGAAGAAAGAGAAGAAGCAAGAAGAGAAGAAGAAGGAGAAGAAAAAGAAGAAGGAGGAGGAGGAGGAGGATAAGGAGAAGGAGAAGGAGAAGGAGGAGGAGAAGAAGAATAAAAGACGAAGAGAAGAAGAAGGAGAAGAAGAAGGAGAAGGAGGAGAGAAGAAGAAGGAGACGAAGAAGGAGAAGAAGGAGGGCTCCTTCTCCCTTCTCTCTTCCTTCTCCTTCTTCTTCTCTTCTTCTTCTTCCTTCATTTCATTTTTCCTCTTTCTTCTCCTCTTGTCCTCTTCTTCGAGCTAAATTAGCTAATTATGTCTTTTTGGAGCTAATTATGTCATTTTGGAGCATAATTAGCTAAGTATAGGTCATTTTTTATTAAATAGACCATTTTGAATCTAACTAAGATAATTATGTCATTTTGGAGGATAATTAGCTAAGTGTGTCTTTGTTTGGGAAAATAAGCTACGTAGAAGAAGAAAGAGAAGAAGCAAGAAGAGAAGAAGAAGGAGAAAGAAAATGAAGAAGAAGGAGAAGAAGGAGGGCTCCTTCTCCTTCTTCTTCTGTTCTTCCTCTTATTCCTTCTTTTCATTTTTCCTCTTTCTTCTCCTCTTGTCCTCTTTCTCGAGCTAAATTAGCTAAGTATGCCTTTTTGGAGATAATAATGTCATTTCGAGGATAATTAGCTAAGTATAGGTCATTTTTTATTAAATAGACCATTTTGGAGCTAACTAAGCTAATCATGTCATTTAGGTGGAAGCCTAGTTAACTATAGGTCATTTGGGAGCTAACTTGGATAAAATAGGTCATTTCGGAGCAAACTATGCTTATTAAGCCATTTTGGATCTAGCTAAGCTAATTATAGGCCATTTAATACCTAAGTTTGGGGGAATAGGTCATCTTGGAGCTACGTAAGCCTTATTATGTCATTTAGGAGAGAACTTAGCTAACTATAGGTCATTTTTATCAAATAGGCCATTTTGGAGCTAATTATGTCATTTAGGTGGAAGCCAAGCTAACTATATGTCATTTTGGAGCTAACTTCGGTTAAATATGTCATTTTGAAGCTAACTATGCTTATTAAGCCATATTGGACCATTATGCGACTGTTCAGCAAAACACTAGAAATAACATACCATTATCATCACCATGACAGTGAAGCACGATGGCTCTGGCTTGTTTCACCTGGAGAAGGCTGCCCTGGAGAAGGCTCCACTTTAGAAGGGTCGTGCGATGCGTTTCGGGAGATATTCTACACCAAACATCGTTTGCAATGTGTCGTTAGCATGATGACACTCTTGAGATCAGTGCATTGAAATGAAACTCACCGTCCCCGCCATGTTAATGACTGGCATCGACGGAGGGACGTGGCGAGTCTTCTTGCACATAGACTGTGCATTTGGTTTCGACAAGTCAAACTTTTTAGTTATTAATGAAACGGACATTCAAATGCAAGATTTAAAATAATATGAAGAAGAAACTTACCATGAAGAGCTCGTACATGGCCCTGTTAGATGCATCATTCCGTGCCCACTCCGCCTCCACCAATGCAGTCTTCCTCTCCTCCAGCTCCTTCATCTCCTTATCCTTCTCCACCAAAAGCGCCTGCATTGTCTCTCTCTCTTTCAGAATAGCAGCCTGCAACACAACTCATTGTTAGCATTGTAATCATATTGGTTCCCACGCACAACATAATGCAGAAAGATAGTTGAGTCCATTAAACTAACCTCGATGGCGAGCTCGACTGGCCGTGGACGAGGTGTTATCTCAGGACAGGAGCTCGTTTGGCGTGCCTTTATCTGTCGGAGAGTGCTAGGACAACATATAAGGTCGTCTCCAATGGCGATCGAGCCATGGGGCCTCCCGTTGCAGCTATCATCACCAGCTCTGGTTCAATAGGCCCCTCGCTCGGGTTAAAGTCCTCCCCTTTCCTCGCCTTTCCGTGATCTCTGTACTTCACGAGCTTGTGGTGGGAGGAGATGTTGGAGAAGTTTTCTCGATTCTCGAGGTCAGACTCAGAGAATGCCTTGACCTTATTGTACGAGGCAGTATGGGCCATCGCATACAGGTCATACATCTGTGGCACCTCCGTATTATTGTGACGCGCCTAAAAGAGAGAGAGAGGAAAAATGTATTAGTAAAGGGATCAAGATAGCATTAAGAATGAATTGCTTGAGGCATGAAGCAAACAACATACCCAGTTCCCGCCAAATTGGATTAAGTTGACGCTCAATTGATGGTGTGGCACACCAACCATTTTGGCACGCCTCTCCTTGGCGTTGTTGTGGCTGGCCTCCCACATTTTGGAGCACCACTGATCCACCAAGGACTCCCAACAATCCATCTTATCCACACACCATCTCGGGGCACCTAAGTTAATAAAGAGAAATTTGAGCGCAACGCGTAAGAATAAAATCAAGGAAACTAACTACAAGGCCTTAATAGTATGTAATTAGCTTAATGTAATGCTCCTTCTCCATCTTAGAATCACGGCACTTCGTCTTGTCCTTCCTAATATGCCGCAAGGCATAGTAGTCTCGAACAGCCTGCACCCGAGCCTCGTGCCGAAAGTTTTGAAGTAGGCGGCGACATTCGGTTTCGATAACCTTTGTCGCATCCTCCTCATATCCCTCCTCACACCTATAGTAGGTCTACAAACGAGACAACACCGATTGGTACAATAACTAGCTATGGTTGATTTATAATTGTGTAAAGGAGAAATTACCCAGAACTGTCGGATCACCATGTTGGCCCTCGTGTAGCACAAAACACCGTCGATCTCCACCTCCGGCAGGGCCGGGGCACCCAAGTAGTGCTCCCAGGTCATTCCTACCTCTCGCTCCTGACCGGCCAACGTAACAAACCCCGGGAAGTTTTGACGACAAAGCACACCAAGGATGCTGTTGGGCTTGCGGACACCCTTGGCAACAATCCAACCCCGGCAGTATGATTAATTAAAGCCAAAACATTAGATATTTGAGAAAACATGAAGGCAAAAGGTTAAATAAGAGTAAATTAACTTACTTGTCCCCATTTGGCTTAATCGACCACCTCTGCTCGTGGGTCACCAGCACGAGCGGGAGCCCCGAACTACCACGCTGGTAGATGGTGGCCCCCTCACCCAGCTCCTCGTCGCTATCAGCATGGCCGCTTGGCTCAGGCTGACCCAGATCCGCCCAGGTATCCCACTGGGCCTCTCGGGACGTACCCTCATCCCTGCTTTGCTCCGGAGTCGCCTGGAACGAAGCCTCTGGGACACGAGTCTCGTGGATCGAAGGCTCGTTGACCTGAGGCTCATGAACTGGAGACTGTCTAGTCTCCAGCTCAGACGAATCCACCCTACAAGTTCTGTACTCAGGTGAATCACCTTGGGGTGGCGGTGAGGAAGGCGTGGCAGCCACCGCCCTACCTCTCCCGGGGCCACATGTACCTTTAGTACAACATAAATACCAACATGAGTAATAAAATGTATATAAATACCAACATGAGTACAACATAAATACCAACATGAGTACAACATAAATACCAACATGAGTAATACCTTTAGTACCTCTCGGCTTTGTGAGGGGTCGAACTCCTCTCACGAGGCCGCTGCTGCTAGCAGTCCCCGGCAACGACACTAGAAAAATGGTGTTGACGTGTTCTTGACTTGATGCCTCCGCGGCAACGAAGCGAGAAAAGAACTGCTCCTAGTTGCTCAACAATTAGCAATTGTCTTCCAATGGCCCACCAGCGCGTGGGTTCACGGCAGTTTTCGAGGGTAGAGTATTCAACCCAAATTTGTTGGTTCGCCCGTCAGGAAGTGATAGGATAATCTCAAGTATTAGCACCTGAATGTGTCGGATTCAACCGCACTTGAAAGATTAGTATCTGTAAGCAAAGTATCAGTAGCAAAGTAGTATGCTAGCAACAGTAGCAAGTAACAACAGTAGCAAGTAACAGAGCAGCAACAATAGTAACAGAGGAAAGCAAAACAAGTAACAACAACAGTGGGACAAACTCGTAGGCAATGGGTCGGTGATTCGTTTGGATGACAGTCATCATGCAACAGTTATAACATGGAGAGATAAGTGGCTAGCTCCCGTTCGTCAATGTGATGTAGGCATGCATTCCGTGTGTAGTCATACGTGCTTAGGGAAAAGAACTTGCATGACATCTATTGTCCATCCCTCCCGTTGCAGCGGGGTCCAAAAGGATACTACGGGATATTAAGGTTCTCCTTTTAATAAAGAACCGGAACAACGCATTAGCACTTGGTGAACACATGAACTCCTCAAACTATGGTCATCATCGGGAGTGGTTCCGGTTATTGTCACTCCGGGGTTGCCGGGTCATAACACATAGTAGGTAACTACAACTTGCAAGATCGGATCTAAAACACACATATATTGGTGAAAACATAATAATTTCAGATCTGAAATCATCGCACTCGGGCCCTAGTGACAAGCATTAAGCATGGCAAAGTAGTAGCAACATCAATCTCAAAACATAGTGGATACTAGGGATCAATCCCCGTCAAAACTAACTCGATTACGTGATAGATCTTATCCTACTCATCACCGCCCAGCGAGCCTATGAATAGATTACTCACGAACGATGAAGAGCTTCATGGAATTGGAGAGGGAAGAAGGTTGATGATGACGATGGCGACGATTTCCCCTCTCCGGAGCCCAAAACGGACTCCAAATCTGCCCTCCAGATGAAGAACAGGATGTGGTGGCGCCTCCATATCGCAAACGCGATGAAATCTTCTCTTCTTATTTTTTCTGGACGAAAGTGAATTTATAGAGCTGAGTTTGGGGGCGGCAGAGGCACGTGGGCCCCACAAGCTTGGTTGCCGTGGCCAGGGGGCCGCGGCAACAGGGCTTGTGGCCCACTGGCCCATCCCCTCCGGTGGATCTTTGCGCATGTATTTTTTCATATTTTCCAGAAATATTCTCCGTAAATTTTCAGGACGTTCCGAGAACTTTCATTTCTGCACAAAAACAACACCATGGCAATTCTGCTGAAAACAACGTTAGTCCGGGTTAGTTCCATTCAAATCATGCAAATTAGATTCCAAAACAAGGGCAAAAGAGTTTGGAAAAGTATATACAATGGAGACGTATCAACTCCCCAAGCTTAAAACCTTGCTTGTCCTCAAGCAACTCAGTTGACAAACTGAAAGAGAAAGAATAACTTTGATAAACTCTGTTTGATGTTGTTGTTGCATCTATGTCTAAATCATAACCAGAATTTCAGCAAGATCACAAGCAAGTGACACAAAGGTCTCACGGTAAACTAATATCAATGGCATAATCAGCTAGCGAGCAAATAATAATGAGTTTCAGCTACCAACAATTCAATCAAAACAAGCATGAAGCAATACGAATAGGTGGTATCTCGCTAGCTCTTTCTGAGACCGCAAAACATAAATGCAGAGCACTTTCAAAGATCAAGGGCTGGCTAAACATTGTAATTCATAGCAACAAAGATCCAGTCATAGTCATACTCCATATCAATCAAAAGCAAAGCATAAAAATGACAGAGTGCTCTCTAAATGGTGCTTATATAGGAGGAGGATGACTCAACAGGAAAATAAATAGACAGGCCCTTCCCAGAGGGAAGCATTGATTTGCAGAGGTGCCAGAGCTCAAGCTTTGAAAACAGAGATAATAATTTTGGGTGGCATGCTTTCATTGTCAACGCAATGACCAAGAGCTCTCAATATCTTCCACACTACTCATGCTATAGGCGGTTCCCAAATAGAAAAGTAAAGTTTTAACTCCCCCACCACGAATCAATCACACTCGACGGCTAGCCGAATCCTCGGGTACCGTCCATACTAACATCAATCCGGGGGGAGTCTTGTTTTACAGTTATGTTTTCGATTTAAGCGTGGAACTGGGCATTCCAATTACCGGCCCCTTTCTTGTGAATGACAGTGAATAAACACATGTCGAGGATAACACTCCTAACATGGAAGATACCAATAGCCCCCTGTCACCACATGAGCGGTTCGGGCATGCGAAACAGATTATTTCTTGAAGGTTTAGACAATGGCACATGCAAATTTACTTGGAACGGCAGGTAAATACCGCAAATAGGTAGGTATGGTGGACTCTCGTGGAAAAACTTTTGGGTTTATGGAGTGGATGCACAAGCAGTATTCCGCTTAGTACAAGTGAAGGCTAGCAGAAGACTGGGAAGCGACCAACTAGAGAGTGACAATGGTCATCAAGATGCAATGAGTTTGACTAACATGGAGTGCAAGCATGAACAGGATATAAATCACCATGAACACGAACATCATAGAGGCTATGTTGATTTTGTTTCAACTACATGCATGAACATGCGCCAAGTCAAGCCACTTGAATCGTTCAAAGGAGAATACCATCCTATCATACTACATCATAGTCATCTCAAAATCTATGTTAGCATTCAAGACAAACCATTATAAGCTCCTATCTAAATAAGCATGGCATCAGAAACTATGATCTCTAAGTTGTCATTACAAACATGGTTCTCTCACAACGAAGCTGAATCTGGGATAACAAGCTAGTCATATTTACAAAAACAAAATAGATAGAGTTCATACCAACTTTTCCAGTCTCAGTCACTTCACCATATATCATCATTATTGCCTTTCACTTGCACGATCGAACGATGTGAACAATAATAAGAGTGCTCGTGCATTGGACTAAGCTGAAATCTGCAGGCAAACACAAAGGAGAAGACAAAGTAATATGACTCTTTGAAAGCTAAACAGATATGCATTCAAGAGCCACTAAACATAGTAACAAATATCTTCTACCTTGACCCAAAGCAAAAGAAAACTATTTACACGGGAAAGCTCCCAACAAGCAAAAGAAGAAAGGAAAATCTTTTTGGGTTTTCTCAAAAGGACACAAAACAAGAAAACAAGAAAAACGAAAATAAACTAGCATGGATAATACAGTGGCAGAGTGTAAACACCGGCTAACAAGGTGAAAGCATAAGCATGAATGTAAGGTCGGTGAGAACACGTACTCCCCCAAGCTTAGCCTTTTGGCCTAGCTTGGTCTACTCCCAAAGAGGGTCCTGGCGAAACCCAAAATCATAGTCGGGGTTATACGGGAGCGCTCCAGCCACTGCCTGAATAGCTGCCTCACGAAGACGAGCAGCCGTCGCCTCCCTCTCATACCCCTCTGCCTCGCCTATGGTTATGTGGTATCTCCTTTTTACCTGAAAGTCAAAGAAGGCAGGAGTAGGAAGGGTAATATGGAAAACACGTTGCCGGTTAAATATCAATCGGTATAGGAGGGATTCATCATCCCTCTCAAGGAACTGGTAGCGTGTCATAGCGACGCGGTCAAAGAAATCTCCCTCAATAGCGTTATTATTCAGCCTCCTTGCTATAATATCTCCCATGTTGAAGCTTTTGTCACCCGTAACTGCGCTCTTAAGGATACTAAGGTCGGATGCACATAGGTGACAATGTTCAACCTTGCCATTAATGCGTCTACCTATGAAGAGGGCAAAGTAGTGCAAGGCAGGGAAACGAATGCTTCCTATGGTAGCTTGCGTGATGTCTCTAGTTTCTCCAACAGGTATACTAGAGAAAAAATCTCTAACCGAAGACTTAGCAGGATCTTTAAGATTACCCCCATCGGGTATTTTGCAAATCCTATTGAAATCCTCTAAATCCATGGCGTAGGATTTATCATACAGATCAAACAGTATGGATGAGTCACGGCCAACTGAAAATTTAAATCTACGCATGAAAGAGGCAGTGAGCATAGCCTACTGTTCACATTTATCTGAGAGGAATTCTTCTAACCCGGCATTGCGGACAAGTGTATAAACTCATCCCTGAAGCCTGCTTCGATCATGAACTCATCGGAAGGCCATTCACATGGTTGTACCGGTGCGTCCCTTAGTTGATAAGGATTGGGCTCCCGAATAGAAAGACGGGGACCCTTCTTACTTGAGGAACCACCATGAAACTTCCTCCTGAACATAATTTCTTTTTGCTGAAATTTTTGAAGGTCAAGAGAAAAGTGAATAAAGACCAATCACACCTTGTAGCAACTACTCCCACTAGTGCCTAGAGACCGTATCAACCGCTAAAACTACTTGGGACGAGCTAAAATCAACATTTCAAGCTCAAGAACAGGGTCACCAAGGTAGCAAGAATACGCGAAGGATAAAGCACTAGAGTAGAAACTAATTGGACCAATGGAGGAGTCACTTACCAAGGAGTAATTTTCCTAAAACGGTTCGGAGAATGGTGCTTTGAGCAAGGAGATCGAAAATCACAGCCAAATGAGCAAGAACACGGGTTTGAGCTGCGAAATGATTTTTTCTGGAGGTAGAGGAAGAGGATGGGAGCTGGAATGAGTGGAGGGGGCCCCTGTGGGCCCCACAAGCTTGCTTGCCGCGGCCAGGGGGTGGCCGCGGATACAGGGCTTGTGGCCCAATGGTGTGGCCCCCATGCCAACTCTCAGTCCCAGTATTTTCCAAATATTCCAGAAAAAATCATACTTGATTTTCAGGACCATCGAAGAACTATTATTTTCGGGGTATTTTTCTACCGGACGCTAAAACGGGAAACAGGGAAAACTAAACTAAATCTATCATTTTTCTTCTAAGCAACAGAAAGTGAAGGCTTAAAACAGAGGTATGTGACTCTTTGATTCATCCATTTCATGGTCATCGAAAGAAATCCGTCAATGGGGTTGATCAAATCGTCATGACAAAACTTTCTCGAATCGCAAAAGAGAACGGAGAATTTTCGAATAGCCACTAAGTTACCTCAATGGGGATATGTATCTCCCCAACAAGCAAATCATACTTCATCTTGACACGAGGAATAGGGCATTCAAAGCTCCCAATAAGAATCGATGAAGTTTTTTCGATAGCATTGATGGAATGTACTTGATATCGTTTCTTGGGAAAGTGCACGGTATGCTCATTACCGTTGACATGGAAAGTGACATTGCCTTTGTTGCAATCTATAACAACCCCTGTAGTGTTTAAAAAGGGTCTTCCGAGGATGACAGCCATGGCATCATCCTCGGGAATATCCAAGATAACAAAGTCTGTTAAGATAGTGGTGTTAGCAACCACAACAGGCACATCCTCGCAAATGCCAACAGGGAAAGCAGTTGATTTGTCGGCCATTTGCAGAGAGATTTCAGTGGGTGTCAACTTATCTAGTTCAAGTCTACGATAAAGAGAGAGCGGCATAACACTAACACCGGCTCCAAGGTCACATAAGGCAGTTCTTACATAGTTTCCTTTAATGGAGCAAGGTATAGTGGGCACTCCGGTATCACCAAGTTTCTTAGGAGTTCCACCTTTGAAAGTGTAATTGGCAAGCATGGTGGAGATCTCAAGATCTGGTATCTTCCGTTTATTGGTCACGATATCTTTCATCCACTTGGCATATGGAGACATTTTGAGCATATCAACTAACCGCATCTGCAGAAAGACGGGTCTTATCAGTTCAATAAAGCGCTCAAAATCCTCATCATCCTTTTTCTTGGATGGCTTAGGGGGAAAGGGCATAGGTCTCTGAACCCATGGCTCCCTTTCTTTACCATGCTTCCTAGCAGTGAAGTCATTCTTATCGTATCTCTTAGGTTGTGGGTTATCAGGATTAACCGTAGGTTCAATCTCCACATCCTTATCATTGCTAGGTTGAGCATCATTATGAACATCGCTGTCCATATTGTCACCAGGTTCATGTTCATCACCAGATTGTGTTTCTGCATGAGACGAAAAATATCATTTGGTTCTTCATGTCTGACAGTATTTGGTGAACTAACATATAGTTTTCTATCATCCGTCTTCTTCTCCTTAGGATGACTGGGTGTATTAGCATTAATTCCTTGAGAATCTTGATCAATTCTCTTAGGATGACCTTGAGGATACGAAGGTTCTTGAGTCATTTTGCCTCCTCTAGTAATGACTCTGACAGAGTTGTCATTTAATTCATTGAGCAAGTCATTCTGAGCTTTAAGTACTTGTTCTACCTGAGTAGTAATCATAGAGGCATGTTTACTCAGAAGCTTCAGATCATTGCCATTTCTATCTACACAAGCACTTAAATGACTAAGCATACGAGTACTTTGTTCCAAATGTCTGTTAACATAATCATTGAAACTCTGTTGTTTGGCAACAAAGTTGTCAAATTCATCAAAGCATAAGCTAGCAGGTTTATCAAAAGGAATATCACTCTCATCAAACCTACACAGAGAATTTACTTCCACTACCTGTATCGGGTTATCGAGACCCTCGATCTCTTCGATAGGTGGTAGATTTTTGACATCTTCAGATCTAATGCCTTTCTCTTGCATAGATTTCTTGGCTTCTTGCATATCTTCGGGACTGAGGAATAGAATACCTCTTTTCTTTGGAGTTGGCTTAGGTGGTGGTTCAGGAATAGTCCAAGCATTATCATTGATCAAGATGTTATTCAGTAGAGTCTCAGCTTGTTCTACAGTTCGTTCCCTAAAAACACAACCGACACAACTATCTAGGTGGTCCCTAGAAGCATCGGTAAGTCCGTTATAGAAGATATCAAGTATCTCGTTCTTCTTAAGAGGGTGATCAGGCAAAGCATTCTGTAGCTGGATGAGCCTCCCCAAGCTTGTGGGAGACTCTCTTCTTTGAGTTGAGCAAAGTTATATATTTCCTACAAGGCAGCTTGCTTCTTATGGGCAGGGAAATATTTCTCACAGAAGTAATAGACCATATCCTCGGGACTACTCACACATCCAGGAGCAAGAGAAGTGAACCAGGCTTTAGCGTCATCCTTTAGAGAGAAAGGAAACAACTTAAGGATATAGTAGTAGCGGATCTTCTCCTCACTAGTGAATAGGGTGGCTATATCGTGTAGTTTGGTAAGATGGGCTACGACCGTCTCAGACTGATAACCGTTGAAAGGATCAGATTCGACTAGAGAGATTATCTTAGGATCGACACAGAATTCATAATCCTTATCGGTGATAAAGATAGGTGAAGTGGCAAACTTCGGGTCGTATTTCATCCTAGCTTTCAGAGATTTTTCCTTCCACTTGAGAAGTAATTTCTCAGCGTCATAGGCATCCTTACACGCAAGAAAATCCTCAGCTATCTCTCCCTCCATAACATAACCCTCACGTATATCAGGAAATTCATATCTAGGAGAGCTAGATCTAGCTGGAGCAAAAGCAGGTTCTATCTCAATAGTATCGACAGTTTCAGAAGCATCACGAGCATTGGCAGTAACTCTAGCAATATGAGCATCAAGGAATACCCCTAGTGGCATATCAGGCAAAGTAGTATCTCTAGCAGTATCAAGCATAGCATCATCAGGAAAAATAGCATCTTTAGCATCATCAGGCAAAGCAGTATCAAGCATAGCATCATCAGGCAAAATAGCATCTCTAGCATCATCAGGCAAAGCAGTATCAAGCATAACATCATCAGGAAAAATAGCATCTCTAGCATCATCAGACAAAGCAGTATCAAGCATAGCATCTCTAGCAGTATCAGGCATAGCATCTCTAGCAATATCAGGCATAGCATCTCTAGCAGTATCAGGCATAGCAGCATCATAAGCATCATCAAGCACAATCGACATATCAAGATTTCTAACAGTAGGTGATGTCGCAAACTTACTCATAACTGAAGGTGAATCAAGTGCAGAGCTAGATGGCAGTTCCTTACCTCCCCTCGTAGTTGAGGGCAAGACTTTGGTTTTTGGATCTTTCAGATTCTTCATAGTGATCAGCAGATATAAATCCCAAGCGACTCAGAGAATATAGCTATCCTTCCCCGGCAACGGCGCCAGACAAAGCTGCTGCTAGCAGTCCCCGGCAACGACACTAGAAAAATGTTGTTGACATGTTCTTGACTTGATGCCTCCGTGGCAACGGAGCCAGAAAAGAACTGCTCCCAGTAGCTCAACAATAAGCAATTGTCTTGCAATGGCCCACCAGCGCGTGGGTTCGCAGCAGTTTTTGAGGGTAGAGTATTCAACCCAAATTTGTTGGTTCGCCCATCAAGAAGTGATAGGATACTCTCAAGTATTAGCAGCTGAATGTGTCGGATTCAACCGCACCTGAAAGATTAGTATCTGCAAGCAAAGTAGCAGTAGAAAAGTAGTATGATAGCAACAGTAGCAAGTAATAGCAGTTGCAAGTAACAGAGCAGCAACAGTAGTAACAGAGCAAAGCAAAACAAGTAACAGCAGTAGGGGGACAAACTCGTAGGCAATGGGTCGGCGATTCGTTTGGATGACATTCATCATGCAACAGTTATAACACGGAGAGATATGTGGCTAGCTCCCGTTCGTCAATGTGATGTAGGCATGCATTCCGTTTGTAGTCATACGTGCTTAGGGAAAAGAACTTGCATGACATCTATTGTCCATCCCTCCCGTGGCAGCGGGGTCCAAAAGTATACTACGGGATATTAAGGTTCTCCTTTTAATAAAGAATCTGAACAACGCATTAGCACTTGGTGAACACATGAACTCCTCGAACTATGGTCATCATCGAGAGTGGTTCCGGTTATTGTCACTCCAGGGTTGCCGGGTCATAACACATAGTAGGTAACTACAACTTGCAAGATCGGATCTAAAACACACATATATTGGTGACAACATAATAATTTCAGATCTGAAACCATGGCACTCGGGCCCTAGTGACAAGCATTAAGCATGGCAAAGTAGTAGCAACATCAATCTCAGAACATAGTGGATAATAGGGATCAATCCCCATCAAAACTAACTCGATTACATGATAGATATCATCCTACTCATCACCGCCCAACGAGCCTATGAATAGATTACTCATGAACGATGAAGAGCTTCATGGAGTTGGAGAGGGAAGAAGGTTGATGATGACGATGGCGACCATTTCCCCTCTCCGGAGCCCAAAACGGACTCACGTCTGCCCTCCAGATGAAGAACAGGATGTGGCTGCGCCTCCGTATCGCAAACGCGATGAAATCTTCTCTTCTTATTTTTTTCTGGACGAAAGTGAATTTATAGAGCTGAGTTTGGGGGCGGTAGAGCCACGTGGGCCCCACAAGCTTGGTTGCCGCGGCCAGGGGGGCCGCGGCAACAGGGCTTGTGGCCCAGTGGCCCATCCCCTCCGGTGGATCTTTCCGTAGGTATTTTTCATATTTTCAAGAAATATTATCCGTAAATTTTCAGGACGTTCCTAGAACTTTCATTTCTGCACAAAAACAACACCATGGCAATTCTGTTGAAAACATGGTCAGTCCGGGTTAGTTCCATTCAAATCATGCAAATTAGAGTCCAAAACAAGGGCAAAATAGTTTGGAAAAGTAGATACGATGGAGACGTATCAGCCGCGAGAGTCGAATAAGCGTCCACTCCATGCAGACTGGAGAGAAACACTCTCCGAAGAGGCGAGGGAGGAATGGAAGTACCCATGCCACCACCCGCCGACGAAGAAGGACCCCCGGAGTGCTTTTGACCCTTTCCCACCATCTTTCAACACCTGCCATGACAAAGAGTAAATGAAATTAGTACAACATAAATACCAATATGAGTAATAAAATGTATATAATTTAAGTGTATCATCATCATAAATACCAACATGACTAATAAAAATTGAATACCTAACATGAATTCAAAATTTATATATAGTAACAGTTGAATACCTGACATGAACTAATAACAATCGTGCTCGTCTATATATGCTTCGGGGTCAATAAATGCATCATGATCATCACTATCATCAATAAATGCATCATCATGATCACTATGACGAAGAACATGTGGAAGGCCACCATTATGTAATCGGTCAAGAAGTGACAGGTCATCCGCAACAGTAACCTCTTCTTCTTCCAGCTCTTCCTGTTCGGGCTCAGGGGTTAAGACGGATTCACTGTCGCTATCTACTTCACTGTCCGGGGATGAAGTATAGCGGTTCTTGAAACGTTTCTTGGACATACGTGTTTCTTGGAAGAATTCTCCTTCATATGTGTCTGGGTTAATGTGAGGTTTGTAATCCTCTTCATTGAGGGTAGGTGGTCTAAAATGTGGCGGCACTTCATAAACGACATCCCAACCTTTCAGATTTGGATCAGTTTGGCAGGCCCACCGTAGATAGAAAACTTGTGTCGCGTGTTGAGCCGTAATATAGACATCGGGAACATCTGAGTGGGTGTTTTGGTTGATTTCGACTAGTCCTATATGTTCATGAGTCCTTCTAGTCTCCCTCGGCTCAAACCAATAACATTTAAAGACTACGACAGTCGGTGGGTTTTCACCATAGAATAGAATTTCATAAGTTTCTTCAACTCTTCCATAATACTCGTGCCTCCTTCGCCGATAGCAGAGACAGAACAATTTGTAGTCTTTAGTTTGGGCATAGATAACTCCTTGCCAAAGGTACGAAAGTGATACCCGTTGATGTTGTATTTCTCAAATGAACGGACCTTATAGTCAAAACCATTAGCGAGTTGTCTCAACTCGGCGTCCATAGACTCTGCATCAACCTACAAGTTTAATATGAAAGAATGGATGCATTAGCCGCAAATTAGACCAAGAAATGAAATGGCCCATTAATTGTAATTAATTACCCTTTGTTTGAACCAAGAGATGAAACCGAGATAGTCGCCTCCATGCTTTGCGAGAAGCTCATACTCTTCGACGAAATCCTTTTCGATGACCGCTCCATCCGAGAATTCGGCGACATATCGACTATATCAAATATCTAGGAATAAGAGTAGTTCAAAGGAATTAGAAGTTTTGGAACAATAATTTACCGAGAACTTACTAGATGTATGGCCGCACTTCTCTTAGGTTGGTGAAGATATACAATGAAATGGTCCGCCATTCTTCGACATCCATCAATTTCCCTTTTGATGCACCGGATGGTGCAACTTCTCTTTGAATAGGCTGAGGTAGGATTTACCTTTTTAGGATCGCCATCATTGTACCGAGGCTTCGGGTTATGCAAATGATGATTTTTGGCTTCGTAGTGTGCTGTCATGAAGTTTGCCACCTCCTCAGTAATGAATGCCTCGACCATCGGTGCTTCAATTCTACGTTTATTTTTACATTTAGCTCGAAGCGTCTTCTGCATCCTCTCAGTTGAATAGCACCATCGATTTTGAATGGGCCTCCCCAATCTTGCCTCGGCCGGGAGATGCAAAATCAAATGCTGCATTGGATTACAGAAGCCCGGTGGAAAGATCTTTTTCTAATTTGTAGTTCAACTCCGCCGCCGACTCTTCAATTTCATCTAGCACGCCAGGCGATAGTTCTTTCACACAAAGAGAACGGAAAAAATAGCTCAGCTTTGCCAGTACTAGCCATTCATCCTCAGGGATAAAGCCACGCCAAATCACCGGCATTACCTGCTCAACCCATATGTGGCAATCATGACTCTTGATACCAAATATTTTCAATTTCTCAAGACTCGTTCCCCTCTTTAGATTCACAACATACCCATATCGGGGAACATCAACCGCATTTTCACCCACAATAGCATTTCCCTCATAGCTGGCCTTTCAAGATTGTACCATGCCTTTGGCTTCGCTATGCTTTGGTTTCCTTTCCGTTGTCGCAAGTTTTTAACGGTCTATCACATAGAGCCTCCAGGTCGATTCTAGCCTTAGGATTATCTTTTGACTTCCCGTCTATGTCGAACAATGTACCAAAAATGGCCTCCGCAATATTATTTTTAGTGTGCATCACGTCGATGTTGTGTGGCCAAAGGAGGTCTTTGAAGTAAGGCAGATCCCATAAGCATGACTTGTGAGTCTAGGCGTGTTTCATATTATACCCTTTGAAGTACCCTGGATGCAAAGGATCAGGCTCGAGGGCGTTTAACTGATCAAGGGTCTGTTGGCCTGTCAACGCAGTTGGTGCAGTGTTTTTGACAACTCTACTTTTGAAGAAATTCTTCTTGTCTTTTCTGAACTTATGGTCAGGATCCAGGAACTGTCTATGCATGTCGTAGCACGAAAACTTGTGACCAGCGTGCGGCCAACGGAACTGAAGAGCCACCTTGCATGTGCTGCACGAGAACCTTCCATGCACACTCCAGCCAGCGAATAGCGCAAACGCCGGATAATCATGCGTCGAGTACATGTACCACACATGCTTTTTGAATTTTGTTTTGGCAGCGGCGTCGTAGGTCTTGATACCATTATCCCAAGCTTCTTGCAACTCATCCTTAAACATCTGCATGTACACATTCATATTCTTCCCCACATAGTTGGGCCCTGGAATTATCAACATCAGGAAAATGTTCTTTCTTTTCATAATCTCTCCGGGTGGGAGATTGAGTGGAATGACAAATACAGGCCAACAACATTATTGTGCTGTCGTCATACCATACACAATGAAACCATCCGTGTTGATGGCAACTCTAGGATGCCTTGGATCTTCCGATTTATCCTTATGTAATGCATCGAAGTGCTTCCACACAAAACCATCTGAAGTGTGTACAAGCATATTGTTCCCATCCGCATCTAATTCAGTTCTTTTGCCAATTTGTGCCATGTCATCTGTCTGGCCGTCTCTTCGACCATGAAAAGACGTTGAAGTCTTGGTACGATTGGCAGATACCGAAGAACACTAATGGGGATTTTGGTCTGATTCTTCTTACCCATACCATTGTCTACCACAATATACCTAGAAGAATTGCAATTGGGGCAATAGTTCAAGACCGCATACTCAAGCCTAAATAAGGCACATCCATTCTCACAGGCATGTATCTTCTCATAGGGCATCTTAAGTACACGGAGGATTTTCTCTGACAGGTATAAGTTTGCAGGCAGTACATGGCCTTTGGGTAGAAAGCGTCCAACTATCGTCATCATCGCGTCGTAGCATTCTCTGCCTAGGTTGAATTGAGCCTTCAGAGCCATTATTTGCGCGATGGTATCCAGCTGACAAAGCTCAGTCTTCTCATAGAGAGGACGTTTTGAAGACTCCAACGTTTCATAGAAGGCCTTTGCAGATTCCTCCATCTCATCGTGTGAATCCTGAGCATCATCAAAGTCTTGCACCATGTCTTTGATCCCGGTACCATGCTCGTCGATGCGACGATGAATCACCTCAGCTCTGGCACGTTGGTCAGACTCACATGAAAATTGCACACCGTATAATTAGGCGTAAAACCCGACTTCTGCAGGTGTTTACCCATTTCAAACTCTGTCTGCTTTTTCTAGTTGTCGCAGTTGGGACAGGGGCACCATGTTTTTTGCTGGCCATTTGCAAATGCGGCTCTCACAAACCCCCTGGTTTTTATTAACCATTCATGGGTCATGTCTTTCTGACTAGGGTGACCAGTGTACATCCAAGCACGATCACTCATCTTGCCTAGCTACCTATGGGCACACAAGAAATAAATATATAATTTATCATCTATATTCATCCTCTAATCAAGTTTATCAGTTTTATTACGTCACCCAAGTATATGTAGATTGGGTTCGTTTTCCCATGCTCTGCTCAAGATCCGACGTAGAATTTCGGCAGCACCTCCCCGCTGTTCTCCTGATACCCGTCTCGGCAATAAGAAGAGAGGATGTGTACCCAGACAACAACAGGGAGGCACTGACGAAAGTCCGCATCGGATCCAGAGCACATCATACGGGAAAACGAACCCAATCTACACATACTCGGGCTGTCCATCGATAACATTGGATAATTCGAAAGGATGGCGGTTTTAAATTCGCAAAGACATGCATATTTATAGATGTCGCCCTTTCGAACGGGAGACACATACTGGTCACGCATACTCATGATTGAAGAAACCTATAGCTAGCAAGTTTCATCGGCACGAAGACCAGAACAGAGCAAATTAAGGAGGAAGGAGGAGAAGTCATTTGTTCTCACCAAGAATCGCAGGGGCGGAGCTCGTCCAACGCACATGGATGTCATCGAACAACTTCACATTGAAATTCACCCGATCAACACAAATATGATGTTTTTATAATTAACATAATCGAAAAATATGTCGAGGGTCGGTGGTGCCGGGAGTCGGTGGCGTCGTGGGTCGGGGGTTAGTGGCGTCGGTGGTCGGGGGTTAGTGTCGTCGGGGGTCGAGGGTCAGTGGCGTCGGGGTCGGGGGTCTTTTCGGTCAACAAGAGGCCGAAGAGGTGTCAGGGGTTGGGGGTCAGTGGCGTCGGGGGTCGGGGGTAGGAGGTCGGGGACGAGGGTCAGTGGCGTCGGGAGTCGAGGGTCAGTGGTGTCGAGGTCGGGGGATTGTGGCGTCGTGGGTCGGGAGTCGGGGTCGGGGGTCTGGGGGTCTGGGTCAGTGGGGTCAGGCGTCAGGGATCGGGGGTCGGGTGTCAGTGGCGTCGGGGGTCGGGGGTTGGTGGCGTCGGGCGTCGGGGGTCGAGGGTCGTAGGACGGGGGTCGGGGTCGGGGGTCAGTGGCATCGGGGGTCGAGGGTCGGTGGCGTCGGGGGTCGAGAGTCGGGGGTCGGGGGTCAGTGGTGTCGGGGGTCGAGGGTCAGTGGCGTCGGGGGTCGGGGCTGAGTGGCGTCGGGCGTCAGGGGTCGGGAGTCGAGGGTCAGTGTCCGGGTGCCGGGGTTCCTTTTTCCTCTTCTTTCTTCTTCTCCTCTCTCCTATTTTTCTTCTTCATCTTTTTTCTCCTCCTCCTCCTCCTCCTCCTTTTATTCTTCTTCTTCTTCTTCTTCTTCTTCTGAATTCCTCCAGTGTTAGCTGATAAGTTGTGGAAACCTTACCTGGATGTGCCAGCAAACGTAGTTATGATAGTTGGGACGGGCCTCCTGTGGGACTAGGTGACTGCTTCTGAAAGACTTCGTCTCAATCTTCGGGTTGGGTCCAGTGGGTACATTATACTGATATGTCTCCAACGTATCTATAATTTTTGATGTTTCCATGCTATTATCTTGTCATCTTTGGATGTTTCGTATGCATGAATATGCTATTTTATATCTTTTTTGGGACTAACCTATTAACTCAGTGCCAAGTGTCAGTTCCTATTTTTTCCGTGTTTTGGACCTTTTTCAGGGGAGAATATTGAACGGAGTCCAAACGGAATAAAACCTGCAGAATGGTTTTTTCCATAACAGAAGACACACAGGAGACTTGAGAACCAAGGCAGGGGACCTCGGAGGAGGTCACAAGCCACCCAGGCCCGACCTAGGGGGGGCTAGCAGGCTTGTGGGCCCCCTGTGGCACCCCTGCCCTAGTTCTTCCGCCTATAAATTCCCTAAAAATCAGAAACCACGGGAGAGAGCCATGAAAATACTTTTCCGGCGCCGCAAGCTTCTGTCTCTGCAAGATCCCATCTGGGGCACGTTCTGGTGCCCTACCGGAGGGGGATTCGGACATGGAGGGCTTCTCCATCAACACTAGTGCCTCTCCGATGATGCGTGAATAGTTCACCATAGACCTTCGGGTCCATATCTAGTAGCTAGATGGCTTCTTCTCTCTCTTGGATCTTCAATACAAAGTTCTCCAGGATCTTCATGGAGATCTATCCGATGTAATCCTATTTTGCGGTGTGTTTGTCGAGATCTGATGAATTGTGGATTTCTGATGAGATCATCTATGAATCTTATTTGAGTTTCTTATTATCTCTTATATGCATGATTTCATATCCTTGTAATTCTCTTCGAGTTGTGGGTTTCGTTTTGCCAACCTGATCTATAATTATTGCAATGGGAGAAGTGCTTGGTTGTTCATACCGTGCGCTGACCTCACCCAGTGACAGAAGGGGTAGCGAGGCACGTATCGTGTTGTTGCCATCAAGGGTAAAAAGATGGGGTTTATATCTATTGCATGAATTTATCCCTCTACATCATGTCATCTTACTTAAGGCGTTACTCCGTTTGTCATAACTTAATACACAAGATGCATGCTGGATAGCGGTCGATGTGTGGAGTAATAGTAGTAGATGCGGAAAGTATCGGTCTAGTTGTTTCGGAGGTGATGCCTATATGTATGATCATTGCCTTAGATATCGTCATGACTTTGCACGGTCCTATATATTGCTCGACAGTAATTCGCTCACCCACCGTAATATTTGCTATCATGGGAGAAGCCTCTAGTGAACACTATGGCACCCCGGCCTACTTCACATCATATTTTCAGCCTTACACTTTTACTTTGTTGCACTTTCCGCCTTCAGATCTCACCTTGCAATCAATCATGAAGGGATTGACAACCCCTTTGTAGCGTTGGGTGCAAGTTTGCTGTTTTTGCGCAGGTACTTTGGAGACTTTCCTTGATACTCCTACTGGATTGATACCTTGGTTCTCAAACTGAGGGAAATACTTACTGCTGCTATGCTGCATCACCCTTTCCTCTTCAAGGGAAAAACCAACGCAAGCTCAAGAGGTAGCAAGAAGAATTTCTGGCGCCGTTGCCGGGGAGGAGTATCAAGTTAAGAATAGTCTCCCATCAACGTGCCAATTTCTAGCGCCGTTGCCGGGGAGTATCAAGTCAAGAATAGTCTTCCTACAACGTGTCAATTTCTGGCACCGGGGACTATTCTAAGTGAAGCTTATCCAAGTAACTGTCGCAAACTCATCTCTTGCATTATCTTTTTTGCCTCTCGTTTTCCTCTCCCCCACTTCTGAAAAACAAAAATTACAAAAATATTTGCCTTTTTCGTTCGCCTTTTTCTTTCGCTTGCTTTTTGTTCGCTTGTGTGCTTGTGTGCTTTCTGAAGTCACCATGATTGAAAACACCAAACTTTGTGACTTCTCTAACACTAATAATAATGATTTTATTAGTAATCCGATTGCTCCCGCCACTAGCGCGAAATCATATGAAATCAATGCTGCTTTGCTGAATCTTGTTATGAAAGAGCAATTTTTCGGCCTTCCTAGTGAAGATGTCGCATCCCATCTTAATACATTCATTGAGTTATGTGATATGAAAAATAAGAAAGATGTGGATAATGATGTGATTAAACTGAAGCTATTTCCGTTCTCATTGCGAGATCGAGCAAAAACTTGGTTTTCATCTTTGCCGAAAAATAGTATTGATTCTTGGAACAAGTGCAATGATGCTTATATATCCAAGTATTTTCCACCGGCTAAGATTATCTCTCTCCGTAATGATATCATGAATTTTAAGCAACTAGATCATGAACATGTTGCACAATCTTGGGAGAGAATGAAATTGATGATTAGAAATTGTCCTGCTCATGGCTTGAGTCTGTGGATGATTATACAAATTTTCTATGCTGGTTTGAATTTTGCTTCTAGAAATATCTTGGATTCCGCCTCTGGTGGAAATTTCATGGAAATCAAACTAGGAGAAGCCACAAAACTCCTAGACAATATCATGACAAACTATTCCGAGTGGCACACTGAAAGGTCACCTACTAGTAAAAAAGTGCATGCTATAGAAGAAATTTACTCATTGAGTGCTAAGATGGATGAGTTAATGAAATTGTTTGCTAGTAAAGGTGCTCCTTTAGATCCAAATGATATGCCCTTGTCTTCCTTGATTGAGAGTAGAAATGAGAGCTTGGATGTTAATTTTGTTGGTAGGAATAATTTTGGCCACAACAATGCTTTTAGAGGTAACTATATTCCTAGGCCTTTTCCTAGTAATCCCTCTAATAACTTTGGCAATTCCTACAACAATGCTCATGGAAATAACAACAAATTACCCTCTAATTTAGGGAGTAATAATAAAGAGTTTATCAACTCGCAAAAGATTTTCAATGCGTCCATAGAAGAAAAACTACTCAAAATTGATGACTTGGCTAGGACCGTTGATAGAATGTCTCTTGATATTGATGCTTTGAAAGTGAGATGTGCTCCTCCCAAGATCAATATGTATGAAACTTTGAAAGCTATGCGTGTTTCCATGAATGAGAGTAAAGATAGAACCGCCCAAATTCGTGCTAGACATGAATGGCTTAAAAAGGCGTGTTCTCGTGATGAGAATCACGAAGATGTTAAAGTGCTTGGTGTGACTCCTATTGAATCCTTGTTTTCTAGTGTCAAACCTAATGATGATGGCGCTGGATATGAATCCACTTTTGTTGAAAAACGCCCCAATGATTCGGAGTCTATCTATCTTGATGCTAAAAGCATTGAAAGTGAAGTAGAGGATATCAAAACTTTGAGTAGTAATGAAACTACCACTTTGGATTTCAGGGAATTCAATTATGATAGTTGCTCTTTGATTGAATGTATTTCCTTGATGCAATCCATGCTAAAATCTCCACACGCTTATAGCCAAAAAAGGCCTTTACCGATCATATCGTCGATGCTATGATGAAATCATTTGAAGAGAAACTTGAGTTGGAAGTTTCTAGTCCTAGAAAACTTCATGATGAGTGGGCACCTACTATCAAAATCAAAATCAAAAACTATGAATGCAATGCTTTGTGTGATTTGGGTGCTAGTGTTTCCGCTATTCCAAAGTCTTTATGTGATGTTCTAGGCTTCAATGAGATTGATGACTGTTCTCTTAATTTCCATCTTGCGAATTCTACTGTTAAGAAACCCATGGGAAGGATCAATGATGTCCTTATTATTGCAAATATGAACTATGTACCCATGGATTTCATTGTGCTTGATATTGATTGCAATCCAACATGTCCAATCATTCTAGGTAGACCTTTCATAAGGACTATCGGTGTTGTCATCAATATGAAGGAAAGGAATATTAGATTTCAATTTCCATTAAAGAAGGGCATGATCATTTTACTATAAATAAAATAAGATTGCCTTATGAATCCATGACGAGGGTTACTTATGGTTTGAGCACCAAAGACGACGATACGTGATTCTATCGCCTTATGCCTAGCTAAGGGCGTTAAACAATATCGCTTGTTGGGAGGCAACCCAATGAATTTATCTTTGCTTCTTTCTTTTTGTTTTGTTGCGTCCACACCATCATAGTTCTGTTATGATTGTGATTTTTGTGTTTGTGCCAAGTAAAACCTTTATGACTAGTTTTGGTGATGGTTGTTTGATCTTGCTGAAAAAGACAGAAACTTTTCGCTCACGAAATTATTTTTCATTTTTAACCAAGAAGAGATTTTGAGTTGATTCGTTTTGCTTCTATTTTATATGCTAATTTCCCAAATTGTCATAATTTTTCAGAATTTTTGAGAAAACAGAAGTATACGAAGTATACAGATTGCTACAGACTGGTCTGTTTTTGACATATTCTGTTTTTGTTGTGTTGATTGCTTATTTTGATGAAACTATGGATAGTATCGGGGCGGTACTAGCCATGGAAAAGTTAGAATACAGTAATCTAACACCAATATAAATAGAAATAAAGTTTGCTACAATACCTAAAGAGTTGGTAGTTTGTTTTCTTATGCTAATGATATCACGAGTTTTTGTTTAAGTTTTGTGTTGTGAAGTTTTCAAGTTTTGGGTGATGTTCTCATGGACAATGGGATAAAGAGTGGAAAGAGCTCGAGCTTAGGGATTACAAGGCATACCAAGCCAAATTCAAGGACACCAAAAAGCCTAAGCTTGGGGATGCCCCGGGAAGGCATCCCCTCTTTCGTCTTCATTCCATTGA
This sequence comes from Hordeum vulgare subsp. vulgare, assembly GCF_904849725.1. Classification (NCBI taxonomy): domain Eukaryota; kingdom Viridiplantae; phylum Streptophyta; class Magnoliopsida; order Poales; family Poaceae; genus Hordeum; species Hordeum vulgare. The sequence goes on along the minus strand of NC_058522.1, from coordinate 442,639,185 downwards.
TTAACGTTACTTGGAGCTATTTTTATTCACCACATGATATGTGTTTTGCTTGGAGCATCGTGTATTATAGGAGTCTTTTATTTTTGTTGTGTCACAATCATCCTTTCTACACACCGTTTTGAGAGAGACATGCACTCATCATGATTTTGCTAGAATACTCTTTGAGCTTCGCTTATATCTTTTGAGTTAGGCAATTTAGCTCGCATGTGCTTCACTTATATCTTTTTGAGCTAGATAACTTTGCTCTAGTGCTTCACTTAGATCTTTTTAGAGCACGACGGTGTCATATTTTGGAGAAATAAGAACTCTCGATCTTCAATTATATCTTTTTGAGAGTGCTCTCTTTGAGTAGCTTGGTAATTGGCTTGTGCTATGAAGGTAGTCCTAAAGATGATAGGCATCCAAAGAGGATATAACAAAAACTTCCATATTCATATGCATTTATTAGTGAAGAGAAGTTTGAGTCATCTCAATTAGTTTTGAGACATGGATATGGTAATATTAGAGTTATGTTAGTAGGGTGTTGTGAATCTATAAATACTTGTGTTAAAGTTAGTGATTCCCGTAGCATGCACGTATGGTGAACCGCTATGTTAGGAAGTCGGAGCATAATTGATTTATTGATTGTCATCCTTTGTGTTGCGGTCGGGATCGCGCGATGGTTAACACCTGTCAACCCTTCCCATAGGAGTATGCGTTTAGCACTTTGTTTCGATTACTAATAAAAACTTTCGCAATAAGTATATGAGTTCTACATGACTAATGTGAGTCCATGGAATAGATGTACTTTCACCTTCCACCATTGCTAGGCTCTCTAGTGCTGCGTAACTTTTGCCGGTGCACAAACCCACCATATACCTTCCTCAAAATAGCCACCATACCTACCTATTATGGCATTTTCATAGCCATTCCGACATATATTGCCATGCAACTCCCACCGTTCCGTCTCATGACATGTGCCGTCACTTTCATATAGCCATTTCATGATTGTAAGATAGCTAGCGAGATGTTTCAACGTCATACGCTAAGCTAGATCGTTGCACATCCCGGTACACTGCCGGAGGCACTTCCTATAGAGTCATCATTGTTCTAAGTGTTGAGTTGTGAGTAAATAAAAGTGTGATGATCATCATTATTAGAGCATTGTCCCATGTGAGGAAATAAAAAAAGAGGCCAAAGATGCCCACCAAAAAAATGATAAAAAAGAGAGGCCAAAGAGCCCAAACAAAAAAAATGAGAGAAATAGAGAGAAGGGACAATGCTACTATCTTTTTCCACACTTGTGCTTCGAAATAGCACCATGTTCTTCATGATAGAGAGTCTCTTGGTTTGACACTTCCATATACTAGTGGGAATTTTCGTTATATAACTTGGCTTGTATATTCCAATGATGGGCTTTCTCAAAATTGCCCTAGGTCTTCGTGAGCAAGCAAGTTGGATGCACACCCACTAGTTCTTCTTTTAAGCTTTCACATACTTATAGCTCTCGTGCATCCGTTGCATGGTAATCCCTACTCATTCACATTGATATCTATTGATGGCCATCTCCATAGCTCATTAATACGCCAAGTCAATGTGACCATCTCCTCCTTTTTGCCTCACAACCTCCACCACACTCTATTCCACCTATAGTGCTATATCCATGGCTCACGCTCTTGTATTGCGTGAGAGTTGAAAAAGTTTGAGAAAGTAAGAGTGCGAAAACAATTACTTGGCCAATACCGGGGTTGTGCATGATTTAAATTCGTTGTGTGGGGATAATGGAGCATAGCCAGACTATATGATTTTGTAGGGATAACTTTCTTTGGCCTTGTTATTTATAAAGTTCATGATTACCTTGCTAATTTTCTTGAAGTATTATTGTTTTCATGTCAATAGCAAACTATTGTTTTGAATCTCACGGATTTGAACATTCATGCCACAAGAAAGAAGTTACAAAGGACAAATAGGTTAGGTAGCATTCCACATCAAAAATTCAGTCTTCATCACTTCCCTACTCGAGGACGAGCATGAGTTAAGCTTGGGCATGCTTGATACGTCTCCAACGTATCTATAATTTTTTATGGTTCCATGCTATTATCTTGTCATCTTTGGATGTTTTGTATGCATGAATATGCTATTTTATATCTTTTTTTGGACTAACCTATTAACTCAGTGCCAAGTGCGAGTTCCTGTTTTTCCGTGTTTTTGACCTTTTCCAGAGGAGAATATTCAACGGAGTCCAAACAGAATAAAACCTACGGAATGATTTTTTCCATAACAGAAGACACGCAGGAGACTTGAGAACCAAGGCAAGGGAACTCGGAGGAGGTCACAAGCCACCCAGGCCCGGCCTAGGGGGGCCGGGCCTAGCAGGCTCGTGGCCCCCCTGTGGCTCCCCTGCCCTAGTTCTTCCGCCTTTAAATTCCCTAAAAATCATTAACCACGGGAGAGAGCCACGAAAATACTTTTCCGCCGCTGCAAGCTTCTGTCTCCACAAGATCCCATCTGGGGCACGTTCTGGTGCCTTGCCGGAGGGGGGATTCGGACACGGAGGGTTTCTCCATCAACACCATTGCCTCTTCGATGATGCGTGAGTAGTTCACCATAGATCTTCGGGTCCATAGCTAGTAGCTAGATGGCTTCTTCTCTCTCTTGGATCTTCAATACAAAGTTCTCCATGATCTTCATGGAGATCTATCCGATGTAATCCTCTGTTGTGGTGTTTGTCGAGATCCGATGAATTGTCGATTTATGATCAGATTATCTATGAATCTTATTTGAGTTTCTTCTGATCTCTTATATGCATGATTTCATATCCTTGTAATTCTCTTTGAGTTGTGAGTTTCGTTTGGCCAACTTGATCTATAATTCTTGCAATGGGAGAAGTGCTTGGTTTTGGGTTCATACCGTGCGGTGACCTCACCCAGTGACAGAAGGGGTAGCGAGGCACGTATCGTGTTGTTGCCATCAAGGGTAAAAAGATGGGGTTTATATCTATTGCATGAATTTATCCCTATACATAATGTCATCTTCCTTAAGGTGTTACTCCGTTTGTCATGAACTTAATACACTAGATGCATGCTGGATAGCGGTTGAAGTGTGGAGTAATAGTAGTAGATGCAGAAAGTATCGGTCAACTTGTTTCGGAGGTGATGCCTATATGTATGATCATTGCCTTAGATATCGTCATGATTTTGCGCGGTTCTATATATTGCTCGACAGTAATTCGTTCACCCACCATAATATTTGCTATCATGAGGGAAGCCTCTAGTGAACACTATGGCCCCCGGGTCTACATCACATCATATTTTCATCCTTACACTTTTACTTTGTTGCACTTTCCGCCTTCAGATCTCACCTTGCAATCAATCATGAATGGATTGACAACCCCTTTGTAGCGTGGGGTGCAAGTTTGTTGTTTTTGTGCAGGTACTTTGGAGACTTGCCTTGATACTCCTACTAGATTGATACCTTGGTTCTCAAACTGAGGGATATACTTACTGTTGTTGTGCTGCACCACCCTTTCCTCTTCAAGGAAAAAACCAACACAAGCTCGAGAGGTAGCATGTACTAACCTTTGAGAGTGTAAAAACTAATCATGATTAGCCGTGTCCCTGGTTATGGACAATTTTGAGCAGCTAGGCCATTACAGTTGTTGGATGATCTTGACAGATGAGACACTTAATAAAATTTGATGGGAAACTTAATAAATGTAATAGGTTGGAGTTGGAGATGCCAATTCAACCATATGTGAGTTAATTGCAGCAAACAAATTAAAACTTGACTATTAGGTAGTTGTGAGAATAAAATCAGCTTTCTGCAAAATAACCACAAGCCTTTCCTTTGGTCTACTATGCATGTACTTGTAGGTCTATTATATTATTCTTCCTATGTAACATGCCAATACATTCAAAGTATTGACCTATATGGCTGCAAGGTCTCATGTTGCAGGATATTCAGAAGGGGAGTAAGGTATCGTTAGGGTCGCGAGTCTTCACTCAACATCGCTAGTGGGTTATGATGGGACTCATCGTTATTATTCTGCTAATTTTCCACTGTTTGATAGAATAAAGCTAGGTAAGTGCTATGCAGATTGTTATACTTTATAAATTCTGGATCATACGTTGTAATAAATGATGCACTTGCTATTCTCGTATTCATCTATATTGTGTGTGCTAGCGAGTCGATCCAGGGACTAGCACAGTAAAGTACAGAGACTCAGATCCTTCGTGATTTGGTCGTTACATCAGCACACGTACAACTCGAGGACGATCTGTGCCTTCTAGATCCAGCAAGGGAGCGTAGAGGTAGATGAATTCTCCGAGAGCACGACGATGTGGCGGCGGTGTTAGTGGAGCTTTTTCGGCAGGGCTTTGTCGTGCACTACCGAATCTATCTAGAGGTGGAACGAACTAGTGGAGGAAAAGAGAGCTGTGCCGTGGCTTGGGGATCTGCTGCCTCTCTCCTCTCCACTATATATAGGAGGGAGGCAAGGGGAGGCTCCCTGGTGAAAATCCCTAGGGTTGGCCGGCGGCGCCCAAGAGGAGGAGCAGGAGTCCTCCAGTTGGGTTAGGTGGAGGCGCTAGGAAGACTCCTCCTCCTAGTCGGATTCCTCATCGCCTCCTCAATTCGGGCGCATAGGCCCATAGGGTGTGGCCGCCCAGCCCACCAGGGGCTGGTGCACCACCTCTTAGGCCTATGTGCCCCCCAGGTGGGTGGACCCTCCGGTGAACCCCGGAACCCATTTGTCACTCCCCGTACTTTACCGGTAGTTCTAGAAACTTTTCCAAAACCGGTATACCTCTTTCCTATACTTCAGCTCCGGACCACTCCAGAACTCCTCGTGACGTCCTGGATCTCATTCTGGACTCCGAACATCCTTTGGTCACCAACATACAAAATTCAACTATACCGAAACTTCATTGAACCTTAAGTGTGCACATCCCGCGGGTTCGATAACTATGCAGACATGATTGAGACACTCTCTGATCAATAACCAATAGCGGGACCTGGATGCCTATATTGGGTCCTACATATTCTACGTACATCTTTATCGGTTGAACCTCTGTGTCAAGGATTCAGTTAATCTCGTTTGCTGTTCCCTTTGTCCATCATCATGTTACTTGTCCGTGATTCCATCGTTGGTATCTCCGTACCTAGTTCAATCTCGTTACTCGCAAGTATCTTTACTCGTTTCGTAATACAAGATCCCGTGACTAACTACTTAGTCACATTGCTTGCAATCTTCTTGTTATGTTGTATTACCGATTGGAATCTAGAGATACCTCTGAGTCATACGGAGTGACAAATCCCAGTCTCGATTTTATGCCAACCCAACAGACACCCTCGGAGATACCTGTAGAGCACGTTTATAGTCACCCAGTTACGTTGTGATGTTTGATACACACAAGGTATTCCTCCAGTGTTCGGGAGTTGTATGATCTCATGGTCATATATAGGAACATATACTTGACATGAAGAAAACAATAGCAATAAACTGACACGATCACATGCTACGTTCATAGTTTGGGTCTGGTCCATCACATCATTCTCCTAATTATGTGATCCGTTATCAAAACTCTTGTCTATGGCCAGGAAACCATGACTATCTTTGATCAACAAGCTAGTCCATTAGAAGCTTACTAGGGACAATGTGGTGTCCATGTATCCACACATGTATCCGCGTTTCCAATGAATACAATTCTAGCATGGATAATAAACGATTATCTTGTACAAAGAAATGAAATAACAACTATACTATTATTGCCTCTAGGGCATATTTCCAACAGTCTCCCACTTGCACTAGATTCAATAATCTAGCTCACATCACTATGTGATTTATATTCTAATGAATCTAACACCCATACAGTTCTAGTGTTGATCATGCTTCGCTCGTGGAAGAGGTTTAGTCAATGAGTCTGCAACATTCAGATCCATGTGCACTTTGTAAATATTTATGACCTCCTTCTTGATGTAATCGCGGATGGAATTGAAGTGTCTCTTTATGTGTCTGGTCCTCTAGTGAAAAATTGGTTCCTTGGCTAGAGCAATGGCACTAGTGTTTCATAGAACAGAGTCATTGGTTCTAGTGCACTAGGCACAACTCCAAGAATTGTCATGAACTCCTTCATCCAATCACCTTCTTTAGCCACCTCCGAGGAAACTATGTACTCCTCTTTGCATGTAAAATTAGCTACGACGCTTTGCTTGGAACTGCACCAGCTTACAACACCCCCATTGAGAATATATCTGTATCCGGTTTGCGACTTAGAGTCATTCGGATAAGTCTCGAAGCTTTCATCGATGTAACCCTTTACGATGAGCTCTTGATCACCTCCATACTCAAGAAAAATTTGCTTAGTCATTTTCAGGTACTTTAGAATATTCTTGACCGCTGTCCAGTGTTCCATTCCTGGATCACTTTGAAACCTTCCCGCCATACTTATGGAAAGGCTGACATCAGGTCTTGTGCACAACATTGCATACATGATAAAGCCTATGGCTGAAGCATAGGGGATGACACTCATCTTTTCTCTATCTTCTGCAATCAGTGGGCATTGGGTCTTACTCAACTTCACACCTTGCAATACAAGCAAGAACCCTTTCTTGGACTGATCCATTTTGAACTTCTTCAAAACTTTGTCAAGGTATGTGCTGTGTGAAAGTCCTATTAAGCGTCTTGATCTATATCTATAGATCTTAATGCCTAATATGTAAGAAGCTTCTCCTAGGTCCTTCATTGAAAAACTCTTATTCAAATAATCATTTACACTTCCCAAAATTCTATATTGTTTCCTATCAGCAATATGTCATCCACGTATAATGTTAGAAATGCTATAGAGCTCCCACTCACTTTCTTGTAAATACAAGCTTCTCCGTAAACTTGTCTAAACCCAAACGCCTTGATCACCTCATAAAAACGTTGATTCCAACTCCGAGATGCTTGCACCAGTCCATAAATGGATCACTAGCGCTTGCACACTTTGTTAGCATTCTCTGGACCGTCAGACCTTCCGATTGCATCATATACAACTCTTTCTTAAGGAAACCATTAAGGAACACTGTTTTGACATCCATATGCCAAATTTCAAAATCAAAAAATGCAGCTACTGCTAACATGATTCTAACGGACTTAAGCATCGCTATGGGTGAGAAAGTCTCATCGTAGTCAACATTGAACTTTAGGAAAACCTCTTGCCCCAAGTCGAGCTTTATAGACGGTGATATTCTCGTTGGCGTCTGTCTTCTTCTTAAAGATCCATTTATTATGAATGGCCTTTCGCCCTTTTGGTAATACTTCCAAAGTCTACACTTTTTTTTCATACATGGATCCTATCTCGGATTTCATGGCCTCTAATCATTTGTTCCAATCCGGGCCACCATCACTTCTCCATAGTTTGTAGGCTCATCGTTGTCCAACAACATGATTGACAAGACATGGTTACCGTACCACTCAGGAGCAGTCCGTGCCCTTGTCGACCTATGAGGTTCAATAGCAACTTGATCTGAAGCTTCATGATCATCATCATTGGCTTCCTCTTCAAACGGTGTAGGCTCGACATAAACAACTTTCTGTGTTGCGCTACTTTCTTGTTGAAGTAGAGGTTCAATAACCTCATCAAGTTCTATCTTCCTCCCACTCAATTCTTTCGAGAGAAACTCTTTCTCAAGAAATGTTCCATTTTTAGCGACAAACACTTTGCCTTCGGATCTGAGATAGATGGTATACCCGTCTCTTTCGTGTACCCTATGAAGACACATTTCTCCACTTTGGGTTCCAGCTTTTTAGGGTGAAGCTTTTTGACATAAGCATCACATCCCCAAACTTTAAGAAACAACATTTTGTTTCTTACCAAACCACAGTTCATATGGCGTCGTCTCAACGGATTTTGATGGTGCCCTATTTAAAGTGAATGTAGCTGTCTCTAATGCATAACCCGAAAATGATAACGGAAAATCGGCAACACACATCATAGAACACACCATATCCAATGAAGTACGATTACTACGTTCGAAACCACCATTTCGATGTGGTGTTCTAGGCGACGTAAACTATGAAACAAGTCCACATTGTCTTAAGTGAGCGCCAAACTCATAACTCAAGTATTTTCCTCCTCGATCCGATCATAGGAATTTGATCTTCTTGTTACGATGATTCCCCACTTCACTCTACAATTGCTTGAACTTTTCAAATTTTCACACTTGTGTTTCATTAAGTAAATATAACCGTATCTACTTAAGTCATAGGTGATGGTGAGAAAATAATGATATCCACCACACGCCTCAATTCTCATCGGACCACACACATCAGTATGTATGATTTCCAACAAGTCATTTGCTCACTCCATTTTTTCAGAGAACGGAGTTTTGGTCATCTTGCCCATGAGGCATGGTTCACATGTGTCAAGTGGTTCAAAATCAAGTGACTCCAAAAGTCCAACAGCTTGGAGTTTCTTCATGCGCTTTACACCAATATGACCTAAGCGGGAGTGCCACAAGAAAGTGGTACTATCATTACCAACTCTACATCTTTTGGCATCAATATTATGGACATGTGTGTCATTACTATCGAGATTCAATAAGAATAAACTCATTACATTGGGTGCACGACCATAAAAGATATTACTCATATAAATAGAACAACCATTATTCTCTGATTTAAATGAGTAACCATCTCGCAATAAACAAGATCCAGATATAATGTTCATGCTCAGAGCATGCACTAAATAACAATTATTTAAGTTCATCACTAATCCCGATGGTAATTGAAGTGAAAGCGTGTTGACGGTGATCGCATCAACCTTGGAACCATTTCCCACACGCATCGTCACTTCGTCCTTCGCCAACCTCCATCTATTCCGCAGCTCCTGCGTCGAGTTGCAAATGTGAGCAACCGAGCCGGTATCAAATACCTAGGCACTACAACGAGTGTTGGTGACGTACACATCAATAACATGTATATTATATATACCTTGTTTGGCGTTGGCCGCCTTCTTGTCCGCCACATACTTGGGACATTTCTGCGTCCAGTGGCTAGTCGCCTTGTAATAATAGCACTCAGTTTCTGGGTTGGGTCCAGCCTTGGTTTTCTTGCCCCTGCCATTTTTCTTGAAGTTACCTTTCTTGCCCTTGCCATTTTTCTTGAAACTGTTAGTTTTATTCACCATCAACACTTGATGTTCCTTCTGGATTTCTGAGTCAGCGACTTTCAGCATCGCAAACAGCTCAACGGCTGGTTTATTCATCCATTGCATGTTGTAGTTTATCAAAAAGATTTTGTAGCTAGCTGGCAGTTATTGAAGAACTCTGTCAGTGATCGCCTTTCGTGGGAGAACAATTCCCAACTCAGCCAGATGGTTGGCATACCTAGACATTCTGAGTACATGCTCGCTAACACACCCGTTCTCCTCCATCTTGCAAGCATAGAACTTTTTGGAGGTCTCATACATCTTGATCTGGGCATTCTTCTCAAAGATAAACTTCAACTCTTGGAATATCTCATATGCTCCATGATGTTCAAAACGTCTTTGAAGTCCCGGTTCTAAGCCATAAAAGATCGCACACTGAACTAGTGAACAGTCATCCAGACGCAACTGCCAGACGTTCATAACGTCTTCAGCCACCGGGAAGGGGGCAGATCACCAAGTGGTGCATACGGGACATAACACTTTTGGGAAACCGTGACGATGAGCCCCAGATTACGGGTCTAGTCTACAAAGTTGCTACCATCATCTTTCAGCTTAGTTTTCTCTAGGACCGCATTAAAATTCAGGGGTGCTACTATGCGAGCCATTGATCTATAACATGAAATTTAGAAAGATTACTTGGACTATTGTTCATAATGAGTTTAGTTAATCATATTAAAAATCCCACTCAAATTGACATTCCTCTAGTTATTTGAGTGACACATGATCCAAATCCACCAACCCAAGTCTGATCATCACGTGAGATGAGCTGGTTTTAATGGTGAACTTCTTCATGTTGATCATATCAACTATATGATTCATGTTCGACCTTTCGGTCTCTTGTGTTCCAAGGCCATGTCTATACATGCTAGGCTCGTCATGTTTAACATGAGTGTTCCGCATCTGCAAAACGATCTTGCACCCGATCATCATGTGGTGTCTCGAAATGACGAACTTTCGCAACTGTTCACACTCGGGAAGAACACAATTGTAACTTCAAATTGTAGCGAGGGATCACCTTATAATGATACCGTCGTCCTAAGCAAAACAAGGTGCATAAAAGGATTAACATCACATGCAAATCATAAGTGACATGATATGGCCATGACTTTTGTGCTTTTGATCTCCATCTTCAAAGCACCGACATGATATTCATCATCACCGGTGCCACACCATGATCTCCATCATTGTGCTGCCATGGAGGTTGTCCCGCCATCTATGCGTGTACTACTATTGCAACCTATTTAGCGACAAAGTAAAGCATCACTAAATTCAATTTTTTTTGAAGAAAACCGTATGGCTCCTGCCGGTTGCCGTAGCATCGACATGCAAGTCGATATTAACTATTACAACATGATCCTCTCATACATGAAATATATAACATCATGTCTTTGGCCATATCATATCACAACATACCCTGCAAAAACAAGTTAGACGTCCTCTAATTTGTTGTTGCATGTTTTACATGGCTGCTATGGGTATCTAGCAAGAACGCTTCTTACCTACTGCAAGGACCGCCTTTGTTAAATCCGATTCAACTAAAGTAGGAGAGACAGACACCCGCTGTCGGGGATGTGTAACCCGACTTGAAATATGACCCACCAAGGACTTGGCGACTCACCGGGATTCAATAGTGACCTGGCGGGCGACTCATACTTGACTCCACAGGCGATTTAGATAAATGACGAAGGACCAAGGCCCGGCGTGCACCCTGGCATAAGGCGGCTCATAGAGAGGCCAAGAGGGCCGACTCATAGAGAAGGCTCAAGAAGAGGAAAGACTCCCACAAGAAGGAAACAAGACCCGGATTAGGATTCAAGAGAGACTAGTCCTATTCCTACTCCTAGTAGGACTCTACATGTAAACCTACCCCTTCCACCTATAAAAGAAGGGGTAAGGCGCCCCAAGAGGGACAAGATTCACAACTTAGGTCTAGACAAGACAAATCATAAGATAGATAGATTAGACACCCACGAGATTAGAGGTGGCGAGTCTGCACCCTTGTAAACGAGATCATCATCTTCATCAATGAAACACAAGCAGGACGTAGGATTTTAGCTCAATCTGAGGGGCTGAACCTCGGTAAATCCGCGTCTCTCGATTCCGACCAACCCCTCTCAAGCCGCCACATAGCTGCGATGTCCTCACACCTAAGTTCTCTCAGAGGACATCTGCCGTGACAAAACCACGACAGTTGACGCCCACCGTGGGGCTGATCGCATGGTGGAATTGTGTTCTTGAAGGGATCTATCTTAGGGATCGAGAATCTCATGAGTAAACAGACAAAGAAGAATCGACAAAGAACAACCACCGAGGACAACCTAGGATGGGAAACTCATCGTTCGTTGATCTAAATCGGCGGTTCAAAGGAAACTCATGTGCACCGCCACTGCCTCAACTCAAGGACGTATCCAAGATCGTTCAAAGGATCATGCCGCAGAAACCAACATGAGTACGAGAGGAATTTCACAATGCGATGGGCGCAGGAGGTGCGGTCATTTTCTGTCAACAATAGTGGTGAGTTCATCATCACATCCGATTTGGCGACTCAAACATCTGGATTTCCTTCAACCTGTGCGTGGAGTTCTCCATCGTGTGTGGTTATGTACGGCTCCAACCCGGAAGCGAACGTGGACGCAGACACACAGCTCTCCCCCGCCTCTGTTGTCGTAGCTCATCAAGCCGGTGTGCCGCCACAGCAGCGGCCTCCGCCCTCGATTCGCTCTAAGAAGTCCCTCCGTTGTGGCCTTACCTCACCTCAACAGACGCAACCTCACCTTAAGGCGGCCTCGCCTCGCCATGGTCGATCCACCATGATGGAGGGAGCCGGCTACAATTTCCAGTAGATTGACGCCAACGTGGACTCGGTGTTTCCCCGCTGGCTCATTACTTCACCTCCGTCCATCCGCGTCGCCTAAGAGCAGTCTCATCCGGTGGAACTATTGTTTGTTGTTGGAGATAAGAAATAAGTGTGGCTAACAAAATGGACACCACAAGTGTGGCAAGATTTGGCAAAAAATTGAGTGTATGACATGTGGACCATATAACTAGAAAAATATGGCAAGCCACAAGTGTGTCAATGAACCAAACACATGCCTAAGGTATTGTGGCATGACTAAGGTTAGGCGTGGCAACCTTAGGTTGGGAACCAAACAGCCCCATGATGTGTGGATCAAGAAGCTTCACCCACGTGAGGTCTCCAGGACTACCTGATAAGGCGTCACATCAAAAGGAGTACAATGCATGCGAGAGAACACAAAAATCAATACAGACTACACAACGGCTCCGCTTGCTTCGCCAAAGCCGGCCATAACGTGGACTCAGATTCACCTTGTTCTGCAACCACGGCCCCGTCTGAGCAGGACTCGTACCCCTGCTGCGTCATGGCCCGCACGCGGGCATCATTAGCACTGCATCTTTTGCACCCCGCCAGCGCTCGCTATGATGACGCCGCGCTTCACCTGCACCTCCCCTTGCCCATGCGGAGCCACCGTCGTGGTGTCGCCTCGCCCCTATCATCGCCACCGTGGGCTCCGCCTCTATTGTGCCTCCCGTGCGAATCACCATGGCCCGCCGTCAGCGCCTCCTTGTTGCTCCGTTTTCTGAGCTGTTGCCGCTGTTGAGCCGTCGTCGCCTCGCCCTACTGCTAAGCTGCTGTCAGCTCACCCCGGCTACCTTCGCCCGTTGCTGAGCCGCTCCCTGTTGACGCCTCCACCGAGGGCTTCGCCCCACGTTTGCGTTTCCTCCACCTCCCTCAACGCCGACGTCTTCGGTAAACGATATCTCCGGCAAAGTTGATTGTGCTGAACAGTTAATTTGGTTGTCCCATGCTGCCGACTAGGGAGAACAGGGCAACCATGTCACCGATCGTGGTGGGCCTGCCGAAAGAACCTGGCCCCGTGAGCCTACAACTTTGATCCACATTTGGATAATCTTGTCACGTGGCTGCCGCCGGCGTACACGAACTACTGGTGTTCTGACTTAAGTATGGGGAATTGGATGGCGACGTGGAGAGGCACCAACATCCACCCACGGATCATTATTATTCCCTCCAAATCAGGTGCTATCCGTTTCCATCTTTTCTTTTTAAGCACCTGTTAATTGCTTTGAGAACAATTACTCTCGCCTGTAATATTTTGTTACACATGACAATTATTCATTACAAAAGCGGCATCATACTTTGAGTACGAAGCTCGTGTCAATCAATGCCGCGGCCAACTCTCATATCCGCGCGACCAAGACGACTTACAATGACGCGGTCAACTTTCACTTCTGCACGACTAAGACAGCTTACCATGCATCGCCTTCGCGGTCCAAACAACATCAACCCGCCGGTGTTGTATACACCATTACAAGCCTCCCAACAAACGCACCTGAGCCGCCGCCTCCGCTGCGTGGTTCATATCAAATATGTCAGAATATTTTCTAACGTTCATCCGTGAAAAACACATCAGGTGCTATTCATCTTATCTACTTTTTAGTACATATTATTTGTCCAGGAGAAATTACTTTGGGCTGCAATATTTTTCTGCAGGGGAATTCCTCATTAAAAAGGTGGCTTTATATCTTGGAGATGGAGCGGGTACCAACATCTTTCTTCGCCGGCTTATGCGATAGAAAAATATGAGATTCTCAAGTCGCCTCCTTGAGTCGACTTAAGACTCGGAGGCTACACAGACATGGCTCGCCAGATCTAACCAGGCGGAATAAATTCAAGAACACCGGGTCATTGCAGGCAAGATAACCCGATCCCGGGGGCAACTGCCTCATTGGCAGGCATTTTAAAGTCGCCCAAGAGGACGAGTCGCCACGATGCACCGTTCAAACATGGGTGCCCTGCTTCATTGGCGGGCATTTTAAAGTCGCTCAAGAGGACGAGTCGCCACGATGCGCCGTACAAACATGGGTGTTGTTTTTTATTAGCAGGTATTTTAAAGTCGCCCAAGAGGACGAGTCGCCACGATGCGCAGTTCAAACATGGGTGCCCGACTTAATGGCAAGAATTCATGGTTAAACCTGCATGTCTGCATGATGATACTCCGAACCCCCTGTACTCCGTTTCATGATAAGTCAATCCAGTTGGACGCTGAACTTATGCGTGTTAAAACATCGATTGGTCGGCAGTGCGGGCTTACAGAAAGTGAGGACACTCCATTTGCAAATAAGTCGCCTTCTTGGTCAAACCTGCCTGTCTGCATGATGCTACTCCGAACCCCGTGTACTCCCGATATGTCAATCCAGTTGGGCCCTGAACTATCCAGGTTAAAACATCGATTGGTCGTGAGTGTCGGCTTACAGAAAGCGAGGATATTCCATGGGCTATTAAGCCGCCTTCTTTGAAACTTGGTTAAACCTGCCTGTCTGCATGGTGCTACTTCGAACCCTGTGTACTCTCGATAAGTCATCCATTTGGCCCTGACTTCCAGGTTAAAACATCGATAGGTCGTGAGTACCGGCTTACAGAGAGCGAGGATAAACCAGTGGTTATCAAGCTAGTTTGACTGAAGTAAGATTCAATTCTCATAAACCAGTACTATTTTGTCATATACATGCATCATCTTGCATTGCATCATGCATCATACATACATATCATGCCGGTCTTCAAACCGGGTCAAAGCTTAAATTCTTGCAGGTGCAAATAAATCTTTGAATAGCCAATTTGGCTGGATTTTCATCATGGTTTATCATAACCAGTGTTAAATGATTGGGGTTTTTAAGCCAGCTCGGAAGAATTGACTATTGTCAAAGAACCGCCCCATCACATATAATGCCGAGTCATCTAATTGACCGGCCCTTGGATTTCTTCAACTTGTGATCTGTAGTAAACTACAACACTTATGGATTTCTCAAACATATGGATTTCTCAAGGATATATTTGTCGGGTTACATTGCAACCATGGTCAAGGATTTCTTTTATCACAAAGGCATCATCAGCTCACAGAGTGGATATGGTTTTATTCTACAGTGGAAGGAATAGCCCCGAGTCGCTGCAGGCACACAACCTGGCACTTGGGGGCTACATTATTCAAATCAAGATTACATCAAAGTACGAAAGTCCCATGTCGCTGCAAGCATGCACCATGACACTTGGGGGCTAATGCAAACTACTCTTTCAAATCATCACATCATCAATAGACCGAACTAATTCAAGGAGATAAGCCGGACCTAGGGGGCTACAGGCCGCTCATTATTCAAGTACGGATTCAAGGAAGAACCGGCTCATCATTTTTATAATGACCCGGTTCTTGGGGGCTACACATTGCTGCTCAAGGTTACATCATCAGATTTACAAAGTCCCTGCTCATTAATGCATAATGACCCAACCCTTAGGGGCTACATCATATGATGTTTTATTTTCAAAGGAGAAGAATGTGGAAGTCCATCTTTATGCAACAAGTTACATGTCTATCGATGGAGCCGGTCTCTCGTACATGGACGAGTAAGGTTAGTCCAGGCCGCTTCATCCCATAATACAGCCGAATCAAGAAAAGACTAAGGAGGGCAGCAATTTGAATATCAACGCCCACAAACTCCTTTGTGTTCTACTCGAGATGTCATCTACGCATAGACCTAGCTCATGATGCCACTACTGGGGAATGTTGCATGGGAAACAAAAAAATTCCTACGCACACACAAGATCAATCCATGGTGATGGCCATCTAAAAGAGGAGATAACGTGTCCACATACCCTTGTGGATCGGTAAGCGGGAAGCGTTAAGAAACGCAGTTGATGTAGTTTAACGTCTTTGTGATCCAAATCGCAAGCCGTCCCGCGATCCAATCACGATCTAGTGCTAAACGGACGACACCTCCGCGTTCGGCACACGTACAGCTCGATGATGATCTCCTCCTTCTTGATCTAGCAAGAGGGAGCGGAGAGGTAGATGAATTCTATGACAGCACGACGACGTGGCGGCGGTGTTGGTGGAGCTGATCCGGCAGAGCTTTGTCGTGCACTACCGAATCAATCGAGAGGTGGAACGAACTAGTGGAGGGAGAGAGAGCTGCGCCATGGCTTGGGGGTCGGCTGCCTCTCTCCTCTCCACCATATATAGGAGGGAGGGAAGGGGTGGCACCCTAGGCAAAATCCCCAGGGTTGGCCAGCAGCACCCAAGAGGAGGAGGAGGAGTCCTCAAGTTGGTGTTTTGTGCAGGCGCTAGGAGGACTCCTCCTCCTAGTCGGATTCCTCCTCCTAGTCGGATTCCTCCCCACCTCCTCAATTCGGGCACATAGGCCCATAGGGGTGTTGGGCAACGTAGTAATTTCAAAAAAATTCCTACGTCACACAAGGATCTATCTATGGAGAAACCAACAACGAGCTAAGGTGTAGAGCATCTTCATACCTTTGAAGATCGCTAAGTGGAAGCGTTGCTAGAACGCGGTTGACGGAGTCGTACTCGCAACGATTCAGACCGCGGTGTATTCCGATCTATGCACTGAACATCGGTGCCTCCGCATTCAACACACGTGCAAATCGGTGACGTCTCCAACTCCTTGACCCAGGAAGGAGGGAGGATAGGTTGAGGGGGAGCTCCGGCAACACGACGACGTGCTAATGGTGGAGCTGGGTGGTACTCCGATACGGCTTCGCCAAGCATTACGGAGGACGAGGAGGAGCAGGAGGAGTAGGGCTGCGCTGAGAGAGAGAATTGTGTCCCAAAACAGCCCCAAACCCTCCACTATATATAGGAGGAGAGGAAGTAGGGTGCCCACCCTTAGGGTTTCCCACCCTAAGGGGTGCGGCAGCCCTAGATGGGAAAGTAGGGCGGCGGCCAAGGGTGGAGGCGCCCTAGGGTGGGCCTTGAGGCCCAATGCAGCCCCTCCGCGCTTAGGGTTTGGCCTCCCTCCACCCCTTGCTGTGCCTTGGGCCTTTAGTGGTGGCGCGCCAGCCCACATATGAGCTGGTTCCCATCCACCTTTAGGCCCATATACCCCTTCAGGGCTGGTGGCCCTTTCCGGTGGACCCCCGAAACCCTTTCGGTTGTCCCGGTACATTACCGGTGATGCACGAAACATTTCCGGTGATCAAATCCTCACTTCCTATACATGAATCTTTACCTCCGGACCATTCCGGAGCTCTTCGTGATGTCTGGGATCTCATCCGGGACTCCGAACAACCTTTGGTAACCACGTACACTATTCCCATATGACGCTAGCGTCATTGAACCTTACGTGTGTAGACCCTACGGGTTTGGGAAGCATGCAGACATGACCGAGACACCTATTTGGTCAATAACCAACAGCGGGGTCTGGATATCCATGTTGGTTCCCACATGTTCCACGATGATCTCATCGTATGAACCACGATGTCGGGGATTCGATCAATCCCGTATGCAATTCCCTTTATCTACCGGTATGATACTTGCCCGAGATTCGATCGTCGGTATCCCTATATCTTGTTCAATCTCGTTACCGGCAAGTCTCTTTGCTCATTCCGTAACACATCATCCCGTGGCTAACTCCTTAGTCACAATGAGCTCAATATAATGATGGATTACCAAGTGGGCCCAGAGACATTATGAGTCGGTGCTCACTGATAGAACTATTCTCCTCCATCTTACACCTAAAGAACTTGTCGAAGACCTCATATCTCTCGACCCGGGCATGAGCTTGAAAAACTAGTTTCAGCTCCTCGAACATCTCATATGTTCCATGTTGCTCAGAACGCCTTTGGAGCCCCGGTTCTAAACTATAATGCATGCCGCACTGAACCAGAGAGTAGTCATCACTCCACGACTGCCACGCGTTCCTAACGTCCTGGGTTGCCGCGGGAACGCGAGGGTCACCTAGGGGCGCATTAAGGACATATGCCTTCTTGGAAGCAGTGATCAATGAGCTTTAAGTTACGAGCCGAGTCCGCATAGTTGCTCCCATCGTCTTTCAGCTTGGTTTCTCTATGAACGCGTTGAAGTTGAATGAGACATTTGCGTTGGCCATTGGATCGACAATATTTGTAAAGACAATTTTAGACTAAGTTCATGATAATTAAGTTCATGTAATCAAATTACTAATGAACTCCCACTTAGATGGAAATCCCTCTAGTCATCCAAGTGTTACATGATCCATGTCGACTAGTCCGTGTTCGATCATCACGTAAGACGGACTAGTCATCAATGGTGAGCATCTCCATGCTGATCGTATCAACCATACGACTCAT